>NC_141876.1:478314094-479564094 GCF_056163025.1 Triticum urartu
ACCAAGCATGTCGAAACTCTAGTAGACGACTTGAGGCTCACATTCGACAACCTCCGAACATATGACATCAAGCTCAATCCCGGAAAAATGCGTTTTCGGCGTACCAGTCGGAAAGCTCCTGGGATTCATTGTCTCCAGTAGAGGTATTGAAGCTAATCCGGCCAAAATCCGAGCGTTGTCGCAGTTGGCTACCCCAACAGACCTCAAGCAGATACAAAATTGACTGGATGAGTGGCGGCTCTAAGCCGCTTTGTCTCCCGCTTGGGCGAAAAGGCATTACCCCTTTATCGCCTCCTCCGGCGCACCGAACACTTCGAGTGGACAGATGCCACCACGGCGGGACTCAACGAAATCAAAGCCATATTGGCAACAAACCCAGTCCTGGCCGCGCCAAACATTGGCGAACCAATGCTATTATACATTGCGGCAACTCATCAAGTCGTAAGCGCAGTGCTCATCGTCGAGCGAGAAGTGGACAGGCACAAATTCCCCCTTCAAAAGCCGGTTTACTATGTGTCCACTGTCCTTACTCCATGCAAATCACGGTACCCACATTATCAAAAGATAGCGTACGCGGTATTTATGGCATCCCGAAAGCTGCGACACTACTTTCAAGAGTGTTCGATAACGGTAGCCTCGGAAGTACCACTTAACGATATTATAAACAACCGTGACGCGACATGCCGTATTGCCAAATGGGCCATTGAGCTCCTCCCGTTCGACATAACTTACAAGCCACGGCGAGCTATTAAGTCGTAAGTTTTGGCTGACTTCGTCGCTGAATGGACGAAAGCCGAACTCCCTAAAGAGTACGACACATATTCAAAATGGATCATGCACTTCGACGACTCCAAAATGTTGGCTGGTCTGGGGGCTGGCGTCGTTTTGACGTCCCCAACAGGAGACACCGTTCAATACGTACTACAGATAATGTATACGGACTCCAACAACGCAGCCGAATATGAGGCCCTTCTACATGGTCTCCGGATGGCAGTATCGATGGGCATTCAACGCCTAGAGGTGTGCGGGGATTCGAACCTTGCTATATCCCAAATAAATGGAGACTTTGATGCCAAGGATCTGAAAATGGCAGCTTATCGCAATGTCGTCCTAAAAATGTCAGCTCGGTTTGAGGGGCTCGAATTTCACCATGTGGCTCGGGAAAACAATCAGGCGGCGGATATCCTCGCCCGCATCGGCGCAAAACGCGACGCGGTCCCTCCCAACATATTTCTGGAAAGGCTTTTCAAGCCATCCGTAGCATGGGAAGGGGACACCGGTAACAATAGTCCAGACCCGGCCAAAATACCCGATACCAAACTCTCTGACACAATCGGAGGCTCCGCCACTGAAATAATATAATCAGCCCACGAAATAATGGCCATTATTGCCCCGTGGACAGAACCATTCCTGGCCTACCTAACTAGACAGGAACTTTTGGAGGACCAAAATGAGGCACGCTGCATAGTGCGGTGATCCAAGGCCTACAGGGTCCATGAGGGAGAATTGTACAAAAAAAGCGCTACCGGAGTCCTTCAAAGGTGCATCTCCGAAGAGGAAGGGCGGAACCTTTTGGCAGAAATTCACGCCGGACTCGGCGGTCATCACGCCGCAGCCCGGGCTCTTGTAAGCAAGGCCTTCCATACAGGATTCTATTGGCCAACGGCCCGGGCAGATGCATAGGACTTGGTCCAACGTTGCACCGGTTGCCAGCTCTTTGCAAATCAAAGCCACATGCCACCCACCACCCTCCAAACAATCCCCATTACAGGGCCCTTCACGGTCTGGGGGCTTGACATGGTTGTACCCCTTAAAGGGGGAACCCACAAGAAAAAAATACTTATTGGTCATGGTGGATAAATTCACCAAATGGATAGAGGCTAAACCGGTTAAAATAGCCGAATCCGGACCGGTGATAGATTTCATATCCGGGGTTGTACACCGTTACGGCATCCCCCACAGCATCATCACTGATAACGGCACGAACTTCACGGCCGACGAGGTAAAACTCTGGTGCAGCAAAATGGGCATCAAGCTCGATTATGCTTTAGTCTATCACCCACAAACCAACGGTCAAGTCGAACGAGCAAATGGTCTTATAATGAGCAGCATTAAACCTAGATTAGTGCGCTCCTTAACGGAGTCTGACACGCACTGGGTAGAGGAGCTCGACTCCGTACTCTGGGGGCTGCGGACCACGCCGAATCGTAGTACCGGATATACACCGTTTTTTATGGTGTACGGCGCAGAGGCAGTCCTGCCCTATGACATAATTCATGACTCACCTCGAGTACGCATGTACGAAGAAAGAGAAGCCGAGCTCGATCGGCAGGACAGTCTGGACACCTTGGAGGAAGAGCGCGACGTAGCCAAAGCCCGTTCCGCATTTTACCAGCAACAGGCTTGCAGATACCAAAGAAAAGAAGTACGGGCCAAAACTTATAACGTTGGCGAACTAGTTCTACGGCTGCCGGATAAGAAAAAGAACAACCTCGAGCCCAAATGGGAAGGTCCCTTCATTATCGACCAAGTTCTGACCGGTGGAGCGTACCGACTGTGGGATGCATCGACTAGTCAACTCGAGCCGAACCCATGGAACGCAGCCAGGCTCCGAAGATTCTACGCCTAGCACCAGACTTTATGTTAGTCCCCTCCCTTTGTCCATTTTCTGCATATGCATCATCTGTCTTGTTTCCCTTTCTTTCTTTTATTTCTCTAGGCCTTCAAGGGTCACCTTGTGCCTCACTCATACATTACAGATGCGCTAGCCGCACTCTTCATACCTGGGGGCTTCTTTCACAGAAGCTTAAATTATTTACCTGGGCCTCACGCCCAACACATGTGTTATACTTCCGCATGTAACTTTTTTCACCATTATATGCATCGATATGACTTAAGTTTTGGCCAAGCTGGGTTGCCTGGCTCTTGTATTTATGCCCTACGTTCCCGTTAATTCGGCTAGGGCATAAGGGGAGCACCTCTGCGATTGTTACTGCGGGGTCAGCCGGACATGTACCTCAGACTGGGTGAAGCCGAAAGCTAGCATTCTTAAGGGAATATTCGGTCGATGAACAAAAGATGACTTTTATTTATTATCCATATCTGCCCCCAGATGCTTTTTCTGTGCTTCTTGTCGCAGTCCGGACATGCACTTTAGGGCATGCTTACCCAGGGAAAGGAACCCTTAACGGAACTATTCTCCCTGGAAGATGTTTCTTACTACCCATGTAATATAACATAACTAGTTGGGCACTTGTCTGATAAAGCACTAATGACCCCTACGCCTAGTCTCCACGCATGCCCCGGTTCTTACATAACCGAGAGGGTATTCGGATACACTCCGGACTGTCGGGTCCCAAGGTTGAAGCGAAAAGGTCCGCCACGACAAACGATCTACAATCCGGCTAGAAGGCATTATACATGTCACTTTAAAATTACATAGTCAATTTGACTGGTTGAATTCCTCTTCAATACCATCCAATAGGCTGTCTAGTCTACAGTCCTGTTGGGAATACTTTGCGGCCAGTTCTACTTGGCCGTACACTAAGCTCACAGGGATCTCCTTCCCATCGGGCCCCACAGGTCTGACTTCGGCCATGTGTTTCGGGTCAGCCTTTGTGTACCGTGTCTTCACCATTTCCCAGGCTTCCCTGGCGCCCTGACGGCAGGCTGATATCTTCCATAATTGGAAGCGCCGCCGCACTCCCTTTAGCCTTTCTGCAAGCTCTCCAAGGCCTTCGGGTATGGAGACGGATGGCCACAAGGCCTGGGCGACGCCTTGCATCACCTGCCGAACTCGTTCGTGCAGCTGTGAGAGCTCAGGAAGAAGGTCACCCGTTGAACCGGGCATTTCCTCGGCAGGACGACCTGTTAGCATACCTACAAACATAACTCTGTCAGCCAGCTTCCTCGCCGAACTCTTTTTCAAAGTTCGTTCAAGCACTTACTAAATATGCCGCGTCGAAGCCGCCGATTTTCCTTAACAGAGTCCGACAGTTGGGCACGAACATCTTGTAGTTCCACGCCCATCTTGGTGTTGGCATCTTGGAGATCATTTTTCTCCTGCCTCACCCTCGTAAGCACGTTCTCACCGGCCTTCAGCTGGCGTTGGAGCTGTTGCTTATCCAGATTTACTCCAGTGTCATCTGCAATTTTATCGTCAGATCTGCATACACGCCGCATTCTATATGATACTTATCATTTGAAGAATATGTTACCAGAGGGGGTCTCTTTGGGCTCCCCTGCTGCGGCCAGTGCGGCCTGAAGTTGGGCTTTGCACTCTTCTAGCTCCTGGGATAGTTGAGTATTCTTCTCTGTAAGAACCTGCATAACAAATGATCCTTAAATCAGTTATCCTAACTGTTTCAAGTCTCAGGGGCTACTGATATATATAATCACCAAATTTTCTCACCCGTATGTCTTTTACATACTGCTTTGTGGCTCTGGCTAGACCATTTTGAGCGGCACGGAGGTGCGCATCTCCCGAGTTGAAGGCATCCAATGCCTCTTGGGAGAAACAAGCGTCACGAAGAACAGTCCGGCGACACCTATGGTTCATGGCACTTTCCACCTCGGAATGGGTGGCGGACAGTTTATCCGCATCCTCTGTCAGAGGGGCACCCGACGCATGCCTCGTATTCATTCCCGCCTCCGAATCCGGCCTTGGAGCCTGGCTTGTGGAGGCGCGATTGGTAGCCTCTCCGGGTATAGTCCGGAGAGCGCTCTTTTTACTGAAAAGGAGGCATGGGCGTTAATATGCCTCTGAGAATAATGTCTTGCAATAACGACGGCACGCCGTACCGCTGCGCCGGTGTCTCAATCCGGACTGCGGGTCTTTTCAGCCTGCCTGGCCTCGCGGCCCCTTGTTGTCCAGTCGCCGCAGGCTCGGCCTTCTGCCTCGAGGACCTCCCCTGCAAAACATGGCTGTTATACGGCGATCAAAAACACACAAGGACGGATCCCCTTTTGAAGTGCTGGGACTTCGGTCTCAGTCACCTGTGAGGCTGGAACTAGCCCAGGGTAATCGGCCGTAATGGCCACCAAAGCATTATCATTGCTCGATTGGTAAAACACCCCATCGATCAGCTCCACAGATATGTCCGGATCCTCTTGGGAGGCCGGGTCGAGGGACCGTCCAGGGTCCTTGGGTTGTGGAGGGGGGTTGTTTATCTCCCTTACAGCCTGGCACAGTTCCTGCGTAGAAATCGCTAGACTGAGTACTTAACTGCGGAAATATGAAATGGATGGGCGAGAAAAAGTCTCCGCTTACCCAGCTCGGAGGATTGTACATAGAAAATCCGCCCTGCGGGTTGACACGAAGGAATTCCTCCTCTTCTCCCTTGTACAAAGTGGATAAGATCTTTATTAGATCAGCAACCGATCCCGGCCCTTTACGGCCGTAGCGGGTGGCGTCATCCTCCCCGTTGAAATCCCACATGGGGTGGCCTCTATACTGAAGCGGCTGCACCCCCCGCATGATGCATATGGCCATGACCTCGATCATGGTCAATCCGGATCGAGCTAAAAAACTTATCCGGCTCATCAGGTAAAGAATGTCCCTGTCATCTTCCTCCAGGGAGCTCCGTGGATGCCAGCTCCGGTGCTTCTTCAAAGGGGCATTGTCGAACTCAGGAAGGCTAATCCTAATAGAATCCGGGAGGGGGACGTCTTCTATATAAAACCATTCTAAAGGCCAGTCTTCGGACGTCTTCTTTGGGGTCCCGGACAGGTATCCGGTCCCGGCAATACGCCGCACTTCGGCTCCGCCCACTTGATATATCGACCCCTTCTGAGAACGGGGCACAAGGCAGAACAGCTTCTTCCACAGAGCGAAATGAGCCTCACAGCCCAAAAACAACTCGCAAAGGGCTACGAATCCCGCGATATGCAGCATGGAGGCAGGCGTAAGGTTGTGCAACTGGAGGCCGTAGAACTCCAGGAGCCCCCGGAGAAACGGATGAATTGGGAATCCGAGCCCTCTTAACAAATAAGGGACAAGGCATACCCGCTCTCCCTTGGAGGGATTGTGAAGGCTCTTCGCTTGCTCTCCGCCATTATAGGTGGCAAGTCCGGCTCGAACCGGGACCAGGTACGCTGGGGGAAGAAATCCCTTGGTCTGAAGCATCACTAATTTGCTGTGTGGGATGGAACATCTCTCCCAATCTCCAGGCTTGGAGCTAGGGGAGCGAGAGGAGGAGCTGCGTCGACCGGCCATGATGGAATGGATCTCTATCGGGTGCGCTCCGACGAAGGCTCGCCAAGGGAGGATGGTGTGATTTGGATCTGAATCCTCGTCTTTTTAATAGGCGGCTCATTTACACAGCTAGGAGGGTAAATATGAAAACACCCTGACTCTTCACATTCGCTCGACACGTGGAAATTGGCCATTATTGGGCGTGGAAGCCAAGGAGTGCAATATTCACAAGAAACCGGACACTATTTCGACAGGTACACAGAATTTGGAGAGGAACCCGCCTTGCAATGCCGAAGACAATACTGGGCGCCGGACTCGTCGTCATTGAAGCCTGGTTCGGGGGCTACTGAGGGAGTCCTGGATTAGGGGGTCTCCGGATAGCCGGACTATCTCCGTTGGCCGGACTGTTAGACTATGAAGATAAAAGATTGAAGACTTCGTCTCGTGTCCGGATGGGACTCTACTTGGCGTGGAAGGCAAAGCTAGGCAATACAGATATGGATATTTCCTCCTTTGTAACCGACCTTGTGTAACCCTAACCCTCTCCGGTGTCTATATAAACCGAAGGGTTTTAGTCCGTAGGACAACAACCATAACATACAATCATACCATAGGCTAGCTTCTAGGGTTTAGCCTCTCTGATCTCGTAGTAGATCTACTCTTGTACTACCCATATCATCAATATTAATCAAGCAGGACGTAGGGTTTTACCTCCATCAAGAGGGCCCGAACCTGGGTAAAACAACGTGTCCCCTGCCTCCTGTTACCATCCGGCCTAGACGCACAGTTCGGGACCCCCTACCGGAGATCCGCCGGTATTGACACCGACAGCAAGAAAAACCAATCTAGTAGGCCAAACCAAACTGATAATTCGAAGAGACTTGCAAACATAACCAATCATACATAAAAGAATTCAGAGAAGATTCAAATATTATTCATAGATAGACTTGATCATAAACCCACAATTCATCGGTCTCAACAAACACACCGCAAAAAGAAGGTTACATCGAATAGATCTCCACAAGAGAGGGGGAGAACATTGTATTGAGATCCAAAAAGAGAGAAGAAGCCATCTAGCTACTAAATATGGACCCGTAGGTCTGAAGTAAACTACCCACACTTCATCGGAGGGGCTTGGATGATGATGTAGAAGACCTCCGTGATCGATGCCCCCTCCGGCGGAGCTCCGGAACAGGCCCCAAGATGGGATCTTGTGGATACAGAAAGTTGCGGCGGTGGAATTAGGTTTTTGGCTCCGTATCTGATCATTTGGGGGTACATGGGTATATATAGGAGGAAGATGTACGTCGGTGGAGCAACAGGGGGCCCACGAGGGTGGAGGGCGCGCATGGGGGGGGGCAGGCGCGCCCCCTACCTCGTGGCCTCCTGTTAATTGGCTTGACGTAGGGTCCAAGTCTCCTGAGTTGTATTTAGTGAGAAAATCACGTTCCCGAAGGTTTCATTCCGTTTGGACTCCGTTTGATATTCCTTTTCTTCGAAACCCTAAAACAGGCAAAAAAAACAGCAATTCTGGGCTGGGCCTCCGGTTAATAGGTTAGTCCCAAAAATAATATAAAAGTGGATAATAAAGCCCAATAATGTCCAAAATAGTAGATAATATAGCATGGACTAATCAAAAATTATAGATACATTGGAGACGTATCAAGCATCCCCAAGCTTAATTCCTGCTCGTCCTCGAGTAGGTAAATGATAAAAACAGAATTTTTGATGCGGAGTGCTACTTGGCATAAGTTTAATGTAATTCTTCTTAATTGTGGTATAAATATTCAGATCCGAAAGATTCAAGACAAAAGTTCATATTGACATAAAAATGATAATACTTCAAGCATACTAATTAAGCAATTATGTCTTCTCAAAATAACATGGCGAAAGAAAGTTCATCCCTAGAAAATCATATGGTTTAGTCATGTTTCATTTTTGTCACACAAGAATGCTCTCATCATGCACAACCCCGATGACAAGCCAAGCAAATGTTTCATGCTTTAGTAATCTCAAACCTATAAACTTTCACGCAATATATGAGCGCGAGCCATGGACATAGCACTATGGGTGGAATAGAATATAATGAGGGGGTTATGTGGAGAAGACAAAAAGGAGAAAGTATCACATCAACGAGGCTAATCAATGGGCTATGGAGATGCCTACCGATTGATGTTAATGCAAGGAGCAGGGATTGCCATGCAACAGATGCACTAGAGCTATAAATGTATGGAAGCTCAACAAAAGAAACTAGTGGGTGTGCATCCAACTTGCTTGCTCATGAAGACCTAGGGCACTTGAGGATGCCCATTGCTGGAATATACAAGCCAAGTTCTATAATGAAAAATTCCCACTAGTATATGAAAGTGATAACATGAGAGACTCTCTACTATGAAGATCATGGAGCTACTTTGAAGCACAAGTGTGGTAAAAGGATAGTAACATTGTCCCTTCTCTCTTTTTTCTCTCATTTTTTTGGGCCTTTTCTTTTTTTATGGCCTTTCTCTTTTTTTGGACCTTCTCTTTTTTATGGCCTTTCTTTTTTTTATTCCTCACTTGGGACAATGCTCTAATGATGATCATCACACTTCTATTTATTTACAACTCAATGATTACAACTCGATACTAGAACAAAGATGACTCTATATGAATGCCTCCGGTGGTGTACCGGGATATGAAATGAACCAAGAGTGACATGTGTGAAAGAATTGTGAATGGTGGCTTTGCCACAAATACTATGTCAACTACATGATCATGCTAAGCAATATGACAATGATGAATGTGTCATGATGAACGGAATGATGGAAAGTTGCATGGCAATATATCTCGGAATGGCTATGGAAATGCCATAATAGGTAGGTATGGTGGCTGTTTTGAGGAAGATATAAGGAGGTTTATGTGTGAAATAGCGTATCATATCATGGGGTTTGGATGCACCGGCGAAGTTTGCGCCAACTCTCAATGTGAGAAAGGGCAATGCACGTTACCGAAGAGGCTAGCAAGGATGGAAGGGTGAGAGTGCGTATAATCCATGGACTCAACATTAGTCATAAAGAACTCACATACTTATTGCAAAATCTACAAGTCATCAAAAACCTCGACACTACGCGCATGCTCCTAGGGGGATAGATTGGTAGGAAAAGACCATCGCTCGTCCCCGACCGCCACTCATAAGGAAGACAATCAAATAACACCTCATGTTTCAAATTTGTTGCATAACGTTTACCATACGTGCATGCTACGGGACTTGCAAACTTCAACACAAGTATTTCTCAATTTCACAACAACTTAACTAGCATGACTTTGATATTATTACCTCCATATCTCAAAACAATCATCAAGCATCAAACTTTTCTTAGTATTCAACACACTCATACGAAAGTTTTATTATTAATCTTGCATACCAAGCATATTATGATTTTAAGCAAATTACCATGCTATTAAGACTCTCAAAATAATCTAAGTGAAGCATGAGAGATCAATAGTTTCTATAAAACAAATCCACCACCGTGCTCTAAAAGATATAAGTGAAGCACTAGAGCAAAACTATAAAGTTCAAAAGATATAAGTGAAGCGCATAGAGTATTATATCAAATTCCAAATCATGTATGGCTCTCTCAAAAGGTGTGTACAGAAAGGATGATTTTGGTAGACTAACAAGCAAAGACTCAAATCATAAAAGACGCTCCAATCAAAACACATATCATGTGGTGAATAAAAATATAGCTCCAAGTAAAGTTACCGATAGAAGTAGCGAAAGAGGGGATGCCTTCCGGGGCATCCCCAAGCTTTGGCCTTTAGGTGTCCTTTTATTATCTTGGGGGTGCCATGGGCATCCCCAAGCTTAGGCTCTTGCCACTCCTTGTTCCATAATCCATCAAATCTTTACCCAAAACTTGAAAACTTCACAACACAAAACTTAAAGTAGAAAATCTCGTGAGCTCCGTTAGCGAAAGAAAACAAAAGACCACTTCAAGGTACTGTAATGAACTCATTCTTTATTTATATTGGTGTTAAACCTACTGTATTCCAACTTCTCTATGGATTATAAACTATTTTACTAGCCATAGATTCATCAAAATAAGCAAACAACACACGAAAACAGAATCTGTCAAAAACAGAACAGTCTGTAGTAATCTGTAGCTAGCGCAAGATCTGGAACCCCAAAAATTCTAAAATAAATTGCTGGACGTGAGGAATTTATCTATTAATCATCTTCAAAAATAATTAACTAAATATCACTTTCAAAATAAAAATGAGAGCAGTTCTCATAAGAGCTAAAGTTTCTGTTTTTTACAGCAAGTTCAACAGGACTTTCCCCAAGTCTTCCCAACGGTTCTACTCGGCACAAACACTAATTAAGCACAAAAAACACAACCAAAACAGAGGCTAGATAATTTATTTATTAAATAACAGCAAGGATAAATATTGGGTTGACTCCCAACAAGCGCTTTTCTTTAAAGCCTTATAGCTAGGCATAATATTACAATGATGCTCACATGAAAGACAAGAATTGAAGCACAAAGAGAGCATCATAAAACACGCAAAAACCAAATTGAAGTCTAACATAATTCCTATGAATAGGCATATTATAGGCAAACATATTATCAAGGCAAGCAAAAACTAGCATATGCAAGGAAGCGGAAAGAAACAATAGCAATCTCAACATAACGAGAGGTAATTTAGTAACATGAAAATTTCTACCACCATATTTTCCTCTCTCATAATAATTATATGTAGGATCATAAGAAAATTCAACAAAATAGCTATCACATAAAATATTTTCAACACGATCCACATGCATGCAAAGTTGACACTCTTCCAAAATAGTGGGATTAACATTAACTAAAGTCATGACCTTTCCAAACCCACTTTTATCAAAAACTTCATAAGATTGAACATTCCCCAAATATGTGGGATCTAAAGTTGACATTCTTCCAAACCCACTTTCAATATTATTGCAAACATTATAATCAATCTCATATTCATCATGGGGTTTAAATAAATTTTCAAGATCAAAAGAAGAATCACCCCAATCATGATCATTGCAACAAGTAGAGGACATAGCAAAACTAGCATCCCCAAGCTTAGGGTTTTGCATATTATTAGCACAATTGACATTAATAGAATTTATAATAGAATCATTGCAATCATGCTTTCTATTCAAAGATTTATCATGAATCGCTTCATGAGGTAATTCATCACACTTTTCAGATTCACGAATTTCAAGCAAAACTTCATAAAGATAATCTAGTGCACAAAACTCACTAGAAATTGGTTTATCATAATTGGACCTCTTAAAAAGATTAGCAAGTGGATGAGGATCCATAGATCTTAGGTTCTCTGTTTAGTAATAAATAAACAACTATTCTAACCATACGAGCAAACAAGAAGCAAGCGGGCAAAAAGAGGCAAATAGAGAAAGAGAGGGAGGATAGAGAGAGAGAGAGGGCGAATAAAACAACAAGGGTGAAGTGGGGGAGAGGAAAATGAGAGGCAAATGGCAAATAATGTAGTGTGGGAGATAGGTATTGTGATGGGTACTTGGTATGTTGACTTTTGCGTAGACCTCCCCGGCAACGGCGCCAGAAATGGCTCATTGTTGGGAGTCAAATCTTGACTTGCGCGAACCTCCCCGGCAACGGCGCCATAAATTCTTCTTGCTACCTCTTGAGCACTGCTTTGGATTTCCCCGAAGAGGAGAGGATGATGCAGCAAAGTAGCGTAGTATTTCCCTCAATTTTTGAGAACCAAGGTATCAATCCAGTAGGAGGCTACGCGCGAGTCCCTCGTACCTACACAAAAACAATAGCTCAACGCAACCAACGTGCTTAGGGGTTGTCAATCCCTTCACGGTCACTTACGAAAGTGAGATCTGATAGAGATGATAGATAATATTTTTGGTATAGATATGCAAAGTAAAAAGTAAAAGCAAAGTAAAAGCAAGCAATAATAAAGTGATGGAGATTCATATGATGAGAAAGAGACCCAGGGGCCATAGGTTTCACTAGTGTCTTCTCTCAAGAGCATAAGTATTCTACGGTGCGTGAACAAATTACTGTTGAGCAATTGACAGAATTGAGCATAGTTATGAGAATATCTAGGTATGATCATGTATATAGGCATCACGTCTGAGACAAGTAGACCGACTCCTGCCTGCATCTACTACTATTACTCCACTCATCGACCGCTATCCAGCATGCATCTAGAGTATTAAGTTAAAAACAGAGTAACGCCTTAAGCAAGATGACATGATGTAGAGGGATAGTTTCATGCAATATGATAAAAACCCCATCTTGTTATCCTCGATGGCAACAATACAATACGTGCCTTGCTGCCCCTTCTGTCACTGGGAAAGGACATCGCAAGATCGAACCCAAAGCTAAGCACTTCTCCCATGGCAAGAAAAACCAATTTAGAAGGCAAACCAAACTGATAATTCGAAGAGACTTGCAAAGATAACCAATCATACATAAAAGAATTCAGAGAAGATTCAAATATTATTCATAGATAGACTTGATCATAAACCCACAATTCATCGGTCTCAACAAACACACCACAAAAACAAGATTACATCGAATAGATCTCCACGAGAGAGGGGGAGAACA
This sequence comes from Triticum urartu, assembly GCF_056163025.1. NCBI lineage: Eukaryota > Viridiplantae > Streptophyta > Magnoliopsida > Poales > Poaceae > Triticum > Triticum urartu. The sequence goes on from NC_141876.1 coordinate 478,326,896, forward strand.
TTGTGTTGAGATCCAAAAAGAGAGAAGAAGCCATATAGCTACTAACTATGGACCCGTAGGTCTGAAGTAAACTACTCACACTTCATCGGAGGGGCTTGGATGATGATGTAGAAGCCCTCCGTGATCGATGCCCCCTCCGGCGGAGCTCCGGAACAGGCCCCAAGATGTGATCTCGTGGATACAGAAAGTTGCGGCGGTGGAATTAGGTTTTTGGCTCCATATCTGATCGTTTGGGGGTACGTGGGTATATATAGGAGGAATAAGTACATCGGTGGAGCAACAGGGGGCCCACGAGGGTGGAGGGCGTGCCTGGGGGGGGCAGACGCGCCCCCTACCTCGTGGTCTCCTGTTAATTGGCTTGACGTAGGGTCCAAGTCTACTAAGTTGTATTCGGTGAGAAAATCACGTTCCCGAAGGTTTCATTCCGTTTGGACTCCGTTTGATATTCCTTTTCTTCGAAACCCTAAAACAGGCAAAAAACAACAATTCTGGGCTGGGCCTTTGGTTAATAGGTTAGTCCCAAAAATAATATAAAAGTGGATAATAAAGCCCAATAATGTCCAAAACAGTAGATAATATAGCATGGAGCAATAAAAAATTAGATACGTTGGAGATGTATCAATCTACTACTATTACTCCACACATTGACCGCTATCCAACATGCATCTAGAGTATTAAGTTCATAAGAAGAGAGTAACGCCTTAAGGAAGATGACATGATGTAGAGGGATAAACTCATGCAATATGATGTAAACCCCATCTTTTTATCCTCGATGGCGACAATACAATATGTGTCATTTCCCTTTCTATCACTAGGATCGAGCACCGCAAGATTGAACCCAAAGCTAAGCACTTCTCCCATTGCAAGAGAGATCAATCTAGTAAGCCAAACCAAATTGATAATTTGAAGAGACTTGCAAAGATAAACCAATCATACATAAAAAGAATTCAGAGAAGATTCAAATATTGTTCATAGATAGACTTGATCATAAACCCACAATTCATCAGATCTCGAAAAACACACTGCAAAAGAAGATTACATCGAATAGATCTCCAAGAGAATCAAGGAGAACTTTGTATTGAGATCCAAAGAGAGAGAAGAAGCCATCTAGCTACTAGCTATGGACCCGAAGGTCTGAAGTAAACTACTCACACATCACCGGAGAGGTGATGGAGTTGATGTAGAGGCCCTCCATGATCAATGCCCCCTCCGGCGGAGCTCCGGAAAAGGCCCCAAGATGGGATCTCTTGGGTACAGAAGGTTGCGGCGGTGGAATTAGGTTTTCATGGTGCTCGTGGATGTTTGGGCGGTACGTGGATATATAGGAGGAAGAAGTACGTCGGTGGAGCAACGAGGGGCCCACGAGGGTGGAGGGCGCGCCTAGGGGGGTAGGCACGCCCCCTGCCTCGTGGCCTCCTTGATTGTTTCTTGACGCCCACTCCAAGTCTCCTGGATCATGTTTGTTGAGAAAATCACATCCCCGAAGGTTTCATTCCGTTTGGACTCCGTTTGATATTCCTTCTCGGCGAAACACTGAAATAGGCAAAAAAACAACAATTTGGGCTGGGCCTCCTGTTAATAGGTTAGTCCGAAAAATAATATAAAAGTGTAAAAATAAGCCCAATAACATCCAAAATAGATAATATAATAGCATGGAGCAATCAAAAGTTATAGATACGTTGGAGACGTATCAGGTGCCGCCCCTCCCCTTGTCCAATTCAGACTGGGCAAGGGGGGCGCCACCTTTGGCCGGCCCTCTCTCCTCTCCACTAAGGCCCATGGTGGCCCATTAACCTCCTGGGGGGGTTCCGATAACCCCCGGTACTCCGGAACTTATCCGAAACGACCCGAACCATTCCGGTGTCCAAATGTAGCCTTCCAATATATGAATATTTATGCCTCGACCATTTCGAGACTCCTCGTCATGTCTGTGGTCTCATTTGGGACTCCGAACAAACTTTGGTTCATCAAAACACGAAACTCATAATACAAATCATCATCGAACGTTAAGCGTGCAGACCCTATGGGTTCGAGAACTATGTAGACATACCGAGACATATCTCCGTTCAATAACCAATAGCGGAACCTGGATGCTCATATTGGCTCCTACATATTCTACGAAGATCTTTATCGGTCAAACCGCATAACAACATACGTTGTTCCCTTTGTCATCGGTATGTTACTTGCCTGAGATTCGATCGTCGGTACCATTATTCCTAGTTCAATCTCGTCACCGGCAAGTCTCTTTACTCGTTCCGTAATGCATCATCCTGTGACTAACTCATTTGTGACATTGCTTGCAAGGCTCATAGTGATGTGCATTATGGAGAGGGCCCAGAGATACCTCTCCGATACACGGAGTGACAAATCCTAACACTACAAAAAAGACACATCCGTGAAATTTTGGGCCGAACGATTTTTTTCTGTCATACTTATGACACTTCTATGACAATAATTGTGACAAAACCCTATATCATCATAGATGTGGTGGGGTCCTACTTCTATGACAAAAAATCATGACATAAAATGGGCTTTTCATCCTGGGCGGGCCGGAGACGCAGCTGCATGACATTTTTTGGGCCATCCATGACGGAAAAAACCATGGTAGAAGTTAGGGCGAGGAAAATATCGGGGAGTTCCCGGTTATGGTGGCTGGTCGGGGGCCGAGCGATGCACGTTTCTCTCGTACGTACGCGCGTGTGTGCGAGGCGTTGCACTCTAACTGAACCCGAGCGAGGCATTGGGCTCTAACTGAACCCGATCGATTGCACTGCAGGCTACGTGTTACTGAACCCGAGCGATCGATCGATCCCTTACTGTCAACTGAACCCGAGTGATTCCTTCGCTACTGCTACTAACTAAAGCCGATCGACCACTGCTGCCTCCTTCCCTGGATGAACAGTGAGCATTGTTGAGGGGGTTTGGATGAACAGTTCCCGGTGGGGGTTGGATGAACAGGACCCCGTGGTAGTAGAGGCCGTTGCCGGTGGATGAACAGTACCCCGATCGATCGAGCCGGTGGATGAACAGGACCCTGTGGAGGGCTAGATGAATATGACCCCGTGGAGGGCTGGATGAACAGTAGCCGATGGAGGGCTGGTTGAACAGTAGCCGGTGGAGGGCTGGATGAACAGTAGCTCGTGGAGGGGTGGTTGAACAGGACCCCATGGAGAGGGCTAGTTGAACAGTAGCCAGTGAAGGCTGGATGAACAAGAGCCCGTGGATGAACAGTCACAGGTGGAGGCTGGAGGAGGTCGATGGTGGATGAACAGTAGCCCGTGGAGGCTGGAGGAGGTCGACGGTGGAGATGAATTGTATCCCGTGGAGTCTCGTTTCGCAGTACGCCACACCCCTCCCGATAAACAGGACCCCCGTTTTGACTGTAGCGCTCCAACACAAGTCCGTTTCCTCCGTTTTGCGGTACGCCACACCCCTCCCGATCAACAGGACCCCGTTTCCACCGTAGGAGGTCCATTTCCTCCGTTTTGCGGTATGCCAGACCCCTCCCAATGTACATGATCCCATTTCCACTGTGGCCGGTCGAACACAAGGCCGTTTCCTCCGTTCTACGGTATGCCATGCCTCGTTTCCATCGACTGTTCCATCCAAGCCGGTTGGCTCCCGATGAACAACACGTGTTCCGTTGCCTCCTGATGAACATGACGCATTCCGTTGCCTCCCCATGACCATGATGACGATGCAGTTTCTCTGTTCCGACCCATCCATGTACACGAGCCCTGGCCATACGTATGCGCGAGTAGGCGTTTGAGACCCCGCCCGAATGTACGTACGTGGCCGTATTTACTTTCTTGCACCCTGGCCGTTGTACGTACGTGTACATGCTACATGCACGCCTCTACTACCACACGTGCGCGCCTCTACATCGACCAGTATGTACGTACACATTCGCGACCAGAATGATAATGCTACATATGCTTCGACCGAGTGGGTCCCGACTATCAGGCACTTCCTTGCGTGCAAAGATGTAGCTGGTGGGTCCCAGCAGTCAGGGGGGCGAATCATTTTTTGCCCATAATATGGACACACTTCCTTGCGTGCGAAGATGTACCTAGTGGGTCCCGACAGTCAGGGGGAAACATTTTTTTGTGAAATACGATGGCCCGTCTGGTGGGTCCCCGCTGTCAGGTGGAGGAATCATTATTTTCCGCGTAATAAGGAGGCACTTCCTTGCTGTGGCCGTGGACCCAGCTGTCAGCCTCTCCATGTACAGTACTCTTCTGATGGAAGTCGTTCCTTGACCACGTTGGCCACGTCGCGCCGAGAGCACCAGGGCGGTGGACGATGGCGAGGCCTAGGAAGGGGACGACGCGGAGCCGGGGAAGACGCGGCAGTGGATGCCGACGCGGAGAGTACGAGGGTTCACTGGTTCGGCTTCGGTGTGAGGCTGCCGTCACCGTAGAATAACAGGGGGTGTGGGTGAGTGAAGGGATAGCCTGGCCTGCGGTGGGAGTAGTAGGGGCGGTGAGGCCTCCGCGGCAGCACAGCCGGCCATGGGAGGCAGGAGCAGGCTGCACGACTAGCGCTGCTTTGGGCGGCTGGAGCGAGAAGACCAGAGGTTGAAGAAGCACTACCGCCGTTGGATGGACATCGTACGGTCACTTGTGCTAGAATCGTTCATATTGACTAAGTTGACAAAGCCCTCAAACCCCGTCATCTTAATAGGCCCACAAGTCTGCCTCCCTTAATGGTGGTCCCAGCTAGCAGGGGGAGTATTCATTTTTTTGTGCGTAATAAGGAGGCACTTCCTTGTGTGCGAAGATATAGCTGGTGGGTCTGAGCTGACAGCGGGGGGAACGTTTTTTTCAAGAAATACAGAGGCCCTTCCGGTGGGTCCCAGCTGTCAGGTGGAGGAATCAGTATTTTGCATGTAATAAGGAGGCATTTCCTTGTGTGGACCCCTACTGTCAGCCTCTTCCGATGGCTAATGTTTGTTGACCATGTTGACCTCGCCGCACCGAGAGCGTAAATGCGGTGGACGAGGACGAGGCCCAGGAAGGGAACGACCCGGAGACGGCGAAGCCACCGCAGCGGATGCCCATGCTGAGGGGTTTACGATCGTTGACTGGTCGACTGCGGGGTGAGGCTGACGTCGCCGGAAAATAACAGGATGTGCGGGTGTGTAGAGGGATGGCCTGGCGGCAGCACAGCCAGCCACGGGGGGATGGAGCAGCCTGTCCCGCCAGTGCTGCTTTGGGCGGCTGGAGCAGTAAGATCAGATATTGAAGAAGCACAACAGACGTTGGATGGACATCCAACAGTCACTGCTCTGTGTTGACTAAGTTGACAAAGCCTTGCGTACGCGTAAAAAAAAACTTAGGACAGCGTCATCGTCAACCTAGTAGGCCTAGAAGGCAGCCTCCAAATCTGTGGAAAACAACTACAACCCATTAGCCATTATTTTCAATAAGTTACAGACCATTTGCTAATTCTTAAGGATATTTGAATCCCATATTCTTTTTATTAGCATTACATACCATATATTCTAGGCACTGCTAAAAAATTCAATGAAATTTGTCATATTTCGGTGGGGTCCGAACTCTTTTAATCACGAAATTTTGAGTCGCATTAAAAATAAATTTTTTAAAAATATATCAAAATAAAATTCAAAAAACAATTCTCCGCAAAAAATGAATGAAATTTAAAATCTTAACTAGCAAGATGCCCGTGCGTTGCACGTAACATGAAGATGCATTTGTATGAGTAGTTTATCTTGTGAGAGAAAAGACAATCTTTTAATGTAATTGCCAGTTGGCTTTGGTTTTTATAAGAGTAGAGAGTAGAGAAATCTAGAAAAAAAATGATATTTTAATGTAATTGTCGGTTGGCTTTGGTTTAAAAATTTACAGCCCATTCCTTACAACTTATAGCTCATTTTCTGGGGAGGCCCATTTCTTACTACTTTACATCCCTCCCTCCTCATCTTGAAAATTTGCTGCCCAGCAGGTCTGAGAAAAGCAAGCAGGCCTCGGTTTTGGTGTTCTCCAAAAAAAAGAACTGGGCTAGCCATTTTCAGCAAGAAAAAAGATATCAACTGGGCTCGTCATGTGCTTAAATAAAAGCGTAAGCGTGGGCTAGACGGCCACAGCCCCCGCACAGCGCGCAGTCGAGCTCCGTCTCTGAAACTAAAATAACAACTGGGCGAGCTGTTGGGTGCCTGGTGTTATCCGCTCGTTGTGTAATTTTAACAAATCCGCCGCCGCGCTGGCCTATGCATCGCCGGTGTGAGATGAGACGTTGATGACTTGTCCTGGCGACATGCCGCCGTTGGTGGACTCCGCGTCCCCCTTGCCGAAGTCGACCGCGTCCTCGTCCTCATCATCGGCGCCGCCCTCACGGTTGTAGTACTCGTAGTACTAGTTGCGCCAGAGCTTGCATTGGTACTCCACCACCGATTCCTCGACGGACAGATTCTTCTCTACCTTGACCTCAGCCACGCGCAACTCCTCCTCCCGACGCTCCTCGATCTCCGCCGCCTCCTGCATCTCCAGCTCCCGCTCAGCGACCTCATGAGGAAGCAGGTGCTCCATGGCCACCGCCACCTTTTCAGACGTGGGTTGCATGCTGGAATCCAAGGTGTCCTGGAATATCTTGGCACGTGCATCCCCGATCTTGGCGTGGATGGCCTCGACCCAGGCCAGGGCGACATCCGCGGCATGAACGGCAGCTCGAGCGCTCTCGGCGTTTGTAGCCGTTGTCCCAGCAGTAGCTGCAGCTGTCTCGGCTGCCACAGACGCCCTCTTGGCGGAAGCGGCCGCGCTCAATGCGGATGCGGCAGCACTCTCGCGCGTAGGCGGTAGCGCTCTCGGCGCAGGCAGCGGTGCTCGGGGGGGGGGGGACGCGGCCATCGTACGGGCCTTCACGAAGCATTTCCATGGCATCATCTTTGTAAGAATGGGTGCGGGAATGGGGATTGGGATTTGTGGATTCGGGGGTTGCCGACACTGGAGCAGACGAGCCGACGAAGCTTAAGGAGGAAGACTTAAATGGACCCAGATAATTTCATCGCAAACGGTTCCTAGAAAACAACCGTGTGTGATGTTGTACATATTTTTTATTAGCTGTGAAAGATGAATTTGGAGTAAAGTGGCAACGGATGGTGTTTTAAATGAACGAGAAATTTTGTAGTACTAATACAACTGTCATGTCAAATTTTGGAAAATTTCAGGGGTCATTTGACCTTTTAAGACATTTAAGTGATTTTCTAGCAGTGAGGAATTAGGAGGAATTATTTTTTGGCTTGTAATAACGAGGCACCTGCTTGCGTAATGCAATGACCCTGGTGGGTCCCTACTGTCAGCCTCTCCATGTACAGTCATCTCCTGATTCCTCTTGGTTGTTGACCATGTTTTTTTGCGGGGAGGTTGTTGACCATGTTGACAACGCCAGACGGCGGCGGACACAGTGAGCGAACCAAGGCGGAGAACGACGGCGAGGCCTCAGACGGGAACGGACAACAGCCGTGGAAGATGCGGCAGTGTAGTGGCAGGTGGAGGGGAGTACGAGGGCAACAACATGCAACTCAAGCTTACAAATGGTACAAAAAAGCCCAAGGATTAATTGTTCATCAAATTTTTAGACAAAACCCAGATTGAACATGGCAGTAACATCTAACCCAACCACTCTTTTTCGCAATCACAAACAAATGGATTGGTCTGATCCATAAAATCAACATCTTGTGTAAAAAATTTATTTCAGGATGACTACAACTTGTTGCAAATAGAAGCCGAGCACGTTTAGAAGCCCATTTGTCCACCCGAAACTTCTTTTTTTTGCTGTCCAACGTGTCCGTCCGTGAGAAATCTCTTGCAGTAAAACTTAAGCCTCATGGACAATAGTAACCTCGCATTCAACAGAAAGAATGTGACAAAGTTTCTGTTTGCCTGGTTGGATGCATATCCTTCCATCATTATTGTCCTCAATTGAATGTCATGAGAACTAAGAAAATCCTGGTGCTTATTACGCCACCGATTGGTTATACCTTTTTTTTCATGTGGTAGCACTGCCTAAGTAGACATGAAGATTGAAAACAGTTAAGGTCTGGACAAAGAGTATGTCGAAAGAGCGACAGCTGGACGATTAATTCTAGTACAATATATACGGGCTTTCAATGTGCATGAAATCATCACCTCTCTATATAAATTCTCCAGAGATGGAAAGCGTCGCAGCAAGCCAATAATTATGTTCAGATCAAAACTAAACATTCTGATATATAAGATCTTGACAGAATCCAGCAACATTGATAGGTTATCCATGGATGAACTCTTCATTGAGCATATAATATAATATTAGTACCCAAAGTGTACTCCAAGATGATATAAAACTTATGCGCACAAATAAAAAATGCAGCTTATGATTACAAATGTGTAGATGATAATATACGACACCTGAATAAGTGTGGAGGCAAACACCAACTTGTTGTGATCATCAAACGGATCACGAATTACACCCAAGGTCTCCAGTTTGGGCGCAGAGACGATAGTTATTTGTGAAGGTGTTTAACAATTATCAAGGAGCAACCTTTGAAGCGAAGACGCATCTTCGATGATGAGCTGCTATCCTTCAAAACAAATTCCAATGCTTTTAAGGTGAGGCGACTTTATTTTGAGACAACTGATAGGGATTTCTATTCCCAAAACAATCAGCAAGCGCTCCAGGGCAGGGCAACTAGAGTGGATGATGTTGTGCAGTGAGGCCTCCGACAGATAAACCACCACAAGCAAAAGTTCTTTTAGCAGTGGGAGTCGAAGCATTTGTACCAGATCCTCTAGTAGATCGCACCGGGCGAAGGTGGCAGTGTGGAGAGAGGAGGAAAACCGCGAGATGGACAACGATGGTGTGGGCACGAATTTTTGGTGTGTTCATGGTATGAAACTTTCATGGTAATGGTAGAACTCAAACTTTTGGAGTTTTCTGAATTCAGGGGATGTCAGCCAAGCGTCCACCGTGTCGGGTATGGACAACAGGTAGCATGTCGGGATGCAGAGGCGTTGAACGGCCCTGCTGGTGAGAGGAGACGACGGCTCTGAGGAGATCAAAATCAGGAAGGACAGATATTTGACGATAGTCGAGATTGAGGGGCGCGGTGCACCATAGAGGGCGCCACCGAGTTGAGAGGACTTGTGTGCAGAAGTAATCCTTGGTGGGGAGAAGCGAGATGATCTCCTCAAGGATGACGTCCGGGAGATCACTGATGCAATCCACCGGAGATTCTACCGGTTCCTCAGATCCGGGTAGGGGGGTCGCCGCTTCTCCCCGCGCTACCGGGTGTAGGATCTACAACCGGTGTCGCCACTGGCGGGAGCCTCATCTTCTTGGCGCTGGGGCCAGCCGACTCCATTTTCCTTGTGGGCTTCAATCTCAGCTCACGGGTTTGAGCAGAGTAGCCAGAGACGAGCCTAGTGGCAGAGCGAGTGGGGAAGAAGGAGGGCTGGGGTTTTCTGTAGGAGTGGAAGAATAGGAGCAGGCATTTTCTGTACTTGTGAGGAAGAAGGTGAGCGGGGGTTTTCTGGACGAGTGAGGAAGATGGGGAGCGGGGGGAATTTGGGGGCGACAGAAGCGGGAGAGTCTAGTGAGTTGTAGTATAAGTGGAAGCGAGGAGGAAGGAGGGTTTTCCTGGGATCGCCCCCTCTTCAAGAAATATGGGCTTCTCCTCGCAAAAAACAAAAACAAATGGGCTTTAAGATGGATAGGCTTTTGTATCGGCCCAGTCGGCTGCCCGTGTTTCGTACTGGAGGGCCCTGTGCTAGAGGCAGCCCGAGACACTCTCCGGCTTATTTCCCATTCGAAAGAAGAAAAGAGACGCCTCCAGCTTATGGCTACTCATCGGTAACCTTTTTCAACTTGGCATCCACCAAATTAGAGGATGCGGTACTGGATGCAGACACTCACACTAGTCACATAGCGTGGCAAAGTGAGGTGTCAAATAATAGGCCTACAATATACTTACTAGATTGTGAAGGTTCACAGGCTAGTCAACAATTACATTAAACTAAGCTTCAGAAGATACGGTATGCATACTAACATTCAGAAGAACAAAAGTTCAGCATGTTTATGCACAAGGTTGGAAAAAGTGGTAAGCGTAAGCGAGGCGGTTGGCCTTTGCCTAGTGCCCAGGCAGTGCTTAAGCGCACTAGGCGTGGCCTAGGCGGTAATATAGCTTCTACTATCAGGGTTATTGGGGGTATTATATGTGTATTGATGTTAATGTAGGGCAGATAAATAAGTTAACTACCAGCTACTACCATTTGAATGTGTCATATTTGGCATTTTAGTGCAATATGACATGATTTCTCACTTGGGTAAACAATTTGTTGCTTACCCTGCCTAGACTTCCATTTATGCCCTAGGCGAGGTGTTTGGCCATCGCCTAGCGCCTAGGCGTGCCTAAGCGCCTCCTAGGCACTGCCTTTTCCAACAGAGTTTATGCATCTCAATGATTCACCATACTATAACCAATACAAAGTTGTGAGAAGGTGTGGAAATAAAGCAAATCGGTCGATGCTTCTCTGAGCAAAGGGCCTCCCTGCGCACGCATTAATTTCCTGGGCATGCTTGTTTCTTCTCAATGTTGCGAGCACTTTGAGCATGTTGGCAACTCCACAACTAGCTAGCTGCCTCATCTTGCAACTGATGCTGACACATTTGCAGCAAACACATGAGGCAATAGAGATGACTCAACATGAGTCCATATTGTGTAGTTCCCCTGAAATCATCTTCATTGTCCTAAATGTGAAAAGATAGGAAAACAATAGCTATACTTAAACGGTGTTGCAAAAACAGTAGCACATATCAATAGCTCAGCATGACAAAAGATGATCATCTGGACGAAGGGGATACTGACCTGCCTGAGGAAGATTATATATAATTTCATAAGTCCTTAGTTGATTTCCACCTTCGGCTGCACTGCTTGTTTTCTACTCCACACATGACAGGATCGTTCCGCACTGCAATCAGCAAGTCAACGTATGAATAAGCTTATTTCATCTTGCGGTGGTGATTGTACCTAGTTATGAATGTAGGAATACCTGGAGCACCATGAGGTTAGCTGACAGCAGGTAGATGCAACCATATAAGTTTTGTGCCCCACCTTTTGTCTCACAAAGTATGTGTAGTATGAAATGCCGGTCATGCAGCGGGCGGTGCCCTCGATCGGTGCGCCGCTTTAACGGCGGAAGCAGTGAGATGTCACGTCGCCTTGACTTACCATCAATGTGGAGCGGTGGGCTCAGCTGGCGCTGGGCAGGAAGGTTTCGATTTTTGATTCAGTTGATGTGCTGCTACCGTCCAATATTCGTGTGTGGTTGTTTCTGGAATAAAAAAGGAGGTACTCCTACTTATGTTACTCCCACTATGGCTAGCCTTGCGCTTGGCTCTTCGCCTCTTCCAGAAGTCGAACAATAATGGTTGTACTACAGTAGTACTTATGGCAATCTGACACCAAATGAACTACTGCACGTCCACCGCTTGTAAGCAAAAGTTTCTCCTCGTGCTGAGAGCCACCACGCACGCGTTGGCGACGGAGAAGGCGTAGTAAGCAAGCTTCTCGTCGTTCTGCGAGTTGACGGGACTGTAACACCCTCGATGCGACTATAGCTCCCATGTGTCGAGGCACGACTTAGAGGCATAATCGCATTGAAGGCATATGTCGCAAGTTAGGCAATCATCACAACATCCCATGTAATATAGATAATAAAAGGGGAGATAGCATAGTTGGCTTACACTCGCCACGTCAATCAAGTACATAAATAACATTACATCATTCAAACACTCATGGCCCGACTACGGCGCCAAAATAAAAGATAACCCAACATGCGACACGGTCCCGATCACCCCAACTGGGCACCACCACTGATCCTCAAGGAAAGACACGTAGTATCGTTGAGAGTCCTCGTCGAACTCCCACTTGAGCTCAAGCGCGTCACCTGGAGCGGAATCATCAGGCCTTGCATCTGGTTTAATAGTAATCTGTGAGCCACAGGGACTCAGCAATCTCGCACCCTCGCGATCAAGACTATTTAAGCTTATAGGTAAGGCAAGGTAAAATATGTGGAGCTGCAGCAAGCGACTAGCAAATATGGTGGCTATCCTGTTCGCAAAAGAGGGCGAGAAGAGGAGGCAAAGCGCGAGCGAGAAACTAGAGGACAACCTGCACAAACATTACTCCAACACCGTGTCCACTTCCCGGACTCCGCCGAGAAGAGGCCATCACGGTAACTCACACTGTTGATTCATTTTAATTAAATTAAGGTTCAAGTTATCTACAACCGAACATTAACAAATTCCCATCTGCCCATAACCGCGGGCACGGCTTTCGAAAGTTCAAATCCCTGCAGGGGAGTCCCAACTTAGCCCATGACAAGCTCTCACGGTCAACGAAGGAATAGACCTCCTCCCGAGACGTTCCGATGAGACTCGGTATCTCGGTTCTTCAAGACACTTCGACAGGTTAAAACAAATCCAGCAACACTGCCCGAATGTGCCGACAAATCCCGATAGGAGCTGCACATATCTCGTTCTCAGGGCACACTCGGATGAACACTACGTACAACTAAAACCAACCCTCGAGTTGCCCCGAGGTGGCACTGCAAGTGGCTCTATTTGGACCAACACTCAGAGGAGTACTGGCCCGGGGGGGTTTAAATAAGATGACCCTCGGGCTCTGGAAACCAAAGGGAAAAGGAGGCTAGGTGGCAAATGGTAAAACCAAGGTTGGGCATTGCTGGAAAAGCTTTAATCAAGGCGAACTATCAAGGGGTTCCCATTATAACCCAACCGCGTAAGGAACGCAAAATCCGGGAACATAACACCGATATGACAGAAAACTAGGGCGGCAAGAGTGGAACAGAACACTAGGCGAGAGGCCGAGCCTTCCACCCTTTACCAAGTATATAGATGTATTAAGATAACATGGCAATATAATGATATCCCAACAAGTAAATAAAGTTCCAACAAGGAACGGTCTCCAATCTTCACCTGCAACTAGCAACGCTATAAGAGGGGCTGAGCAAAGCGGTAACATAGCCAAACAACGGTGTGCTAGGACATGGTGGGTTAGAGTTTTGACATGGCAATTTGGGAGGCTTTAAAGCAAGTGGTAGGCATCGTAGCATGGCATAGCAAAAGAGCGAGCATCTAGCAAAGCAAAGATAGTAGTGATTTCGAGGGTATGATCATCTTGCAAACTCAACGGGCTCCTCGTTAGCGAACTCGTCTCCCGGCTCTACCCAAACAAGACAAACAAGCAAACGGAACACAATCAACCACGTGCAAAGCTCAAACAATATGATGCAAAGATGGTATGCTCTGCGGGATGCGATGCGGGATGCATATGCAAGATTTTACAAGGGATGCATGAACCTGGCCTCAACATGGAAATCCAAGTGTGCCACTGTAAAGATGAGATGAAATCACTTGAAAACGATATAAAGAACGCCGGAATCGGAGCTACGGTTTGGAAATGGCAAGCAATTCAAGTATGGCCACGTTTTGCGATTTACAGCAAGTAGCCATCTAAATGCAACAAGATGAACATGCTACAACACCCAAACATGGCATAAAAATACATGGCAGGGATGCATTCAAGAAGCTTAACAAAAGTCTAGCACTGAGCCACGGCCAATTCATCCATTAACAGGTTCAAACAAGCATGGCAAAAATGCATTTGGTAAACAGATTTTAGACTTGTCTGGAATTTCAAATCAGGTAGCACACTTCGGAGCAACAAAACTACATGCTACAGGACCTGAACATGGCAAAGTAAAGCATGGAATGGAGCTACTAAAAGAGCTTAACAAAAGTCCCTTAGTGACCTTGAGCCAAAAGGGATCATAAAATACATTTGCAAGCATGTGAACATGGCAAAAACATAATCAGTTCTCAGACTTCGTGAAAACTGGAGCATGCTGAAAACAGATACCAAGTAGGCATGTTTACGAGCTTTATGCACTCACTACGGAGCCAGTCATGACTAACTAAGCATACATCCATCAAGAATACACAAAATGCAAGCTATACATGGCAAGAACAATAACATAGCATGCACGGATCAACCACAACATCATCGGCAAAATCGCTAACAAGTAGACAATCTGCCCAGATTCACGAAATAGCAAAAGTAGAGCTCGATTGACTCAAGCTAGGGTGCTCCATAATTGCAAACAAAGACATGGATGGATAGAGCACTACAAGATTAACAAAACATCCATACTGATCATCCTCAAAAGAGGCACGGATCACTAGGAAACAACATGAGCATAAGGCCATATGAGATAAACAGCTCAAGGACTTACTGGAAATGCTAAGTCCCTGAAATCAGCATTACCAAGTGCCTCACTTTGCAAGCTTGTGCTAGTCACCACACACATCACAAAAATACATGGGTTGCACCTCTGGAAAGATGGCAAAACCCTTAAAAAACATATGTAGAGCTCACGGGCATAACATGCACACAAAAATCATGGCAAAAATGACAATTAGTTAAATGGAGCAGCAGATCTGACAATTATCTCAAGTAGCCCTCTTATAACAGCATTTCGGGCATTAAGATGAACTCAAATGAAAATGATGCAATGGAATGAAATGATGTACTCTCTGAGACGAACATTTTGATATGTTATATGCGCAAAACGGAGTTACGGATGAGGAGATATCACAAGTCAAAATATGCAAAAAAAATACTGAGATTAGGGTTTCGGGGAAAAGAGGTCAACCGGATCCGATCCAGATCCAGATCCGGGGCACTTCTCCCGAGGTTCGCCGAGATCTCGCCGGAACAGTGGAAGAACTCGCCGGAGTTTGCCGGCCAGAGTGGACGACGAGGACGGCGTCGAGGGAGAGGGGCGGCGCGGCACCGGGTCCGGTCGCCGGTGCACCTGCCGGCGACGAGGGCAGCGCGGCGAGGAGGGCGGTGAGGCGGCGGTCGGGCGGGCTCGCGGCGGCCGGAAGCGGCGACCTCACCGGCGATGGCGCGCGGCGGCGGGGATGGCCGGCGACGGGGAAGACGCGGCCGGCGCGCTGGGGCGGCTCGGCCCGGGCGGCGGCGGAGGAGGGCCCGCCTTGGGCCTTGCGGGCCGGCGGCGGAGGGAGGCCCCGCGCGGGACAGGTGGCGGCCTCTCACTGGCTGGGCGCGGCGGCGCGGTGTGTCCGTCCCGGGGCGGACATTGTCCGGCGCAGCGGATCTGGGATTTTAGGGTTTCGAAAAGGAGAGATCCGGATTTGGAATGGGGGGGGGGTATATATAGGCATAGAGGGAGCTAGGAGAGTCCAAATGAGGTGCGGTTTTCGGCCACGCGATCGTGATCGAACGCTCTAGATGATGGAGAAGGTTTAGGTGGGTTTTGGGCCAAATTGGAAGGGTATTGGGCTGCAACACACATGAGGCCTTTTTGGTCCCTCGGTTAACCGTTGGAGCATCAAACGAAGTCCAAATGGTATGAAACTTGACAGGCGGTCTACCGGTAGTAAACCAAGGCCGCTTGGCAAGTCTCGGTCCAATCCGGAAAATGTTTAATCCCCACACACGAAAGAAAGGTAGAAATGACCACCGAAGGAGAACGAAGCACCGGAATGCAAAACGGACAACGGGGAAAATGCTCGAATGCATGAGATGAGCACGTGTGCAAATGCAATGCACATGATGACATGATATGAGATGCATGACAACGATAACAACACACGGAGACAAAACCTAAACCCAAGAAAATAAAATAACTTAACGTCGGAAACGGCAAGAGTTGGAGTACATATTGGGTAAATCACATCCGGGGTGTTATAGGGACACATCAAAGTTATTTTGTACCTACTCTATCCAAAAAAGGGCCGACCATGTCATGGCTACCATCCCGTGCTTTGTCGTTGAGTATGTGCACTATTCACGTGCCATCGAGGAGAAAAAATATTGCGTATAGGAGTAGGTGCCATCGAAGTGCATGACTCACTTACGCACTACTTATATGATTATCTCCATTTTCTTGCATGACACGTGCACCTTGATGCTAGATGTCTCGCGTGTTGGAAAAAGGATGAACAAAGCTCACGTAAAAAAGAGTGGAAGAACATGGATTCCCGACGACCGAGAAGGAGCAAGGAACCTCACGGTGGAGCGTCTGCAAGGAACCTTGCGCGTTTCCCCCTGTTTTTTGTCGCTTGCCCGCCTATACACAAATAAAAGAACATGAACTCTTCACTAACCACTAGAGACGATACATCAGGATGCTAAGTTGAAGATATTTTATTAGTTTATATTGATAACAACGCAAGAAGCCACGCATGTACAGGACGCATGCAGCCACACATGTACACACGCCAACGCACTAATTCATGTCGATCCAACTCATGCACAAATGCACATAACATGGAGCACACAACGCACGTACACAACACATGCATGCACACACACTCAGCCGCAGAATGCACGTGTATAACACATGCATGCACACACACTCGGCTGCATGGAGGCATGCGCCATCTGCGGTGACGTTCGGTTCATCGTGCTACGGCGAAGCTCGCACACAACGGCGCCTACACATCTCTTGCAACACCTCTTTGCCGTCGTTGCTCAACGACTAGCCGGGGACGAAGATGACCGCAGCCTCGGCCTTAGAGCTAGCACCGATGGAAAAGCACGCACACGAGCACGTACGGAAAGATCCACCAGCCCATATCGCTTCTCGCTCCTCGTCTCTCTCAAAGTGCGGCAGGCTGGCGTTTTTGCCGTCTATTGAGGTCGGTTAACTCATCACATGTTAGCGACATGCAGGAGCATTCTAAAAAGATCCTTTCACGTTCCATTTTGAAAAAGAAAAAAGATCCTTTCACATACGAATTTGACTATATGCTTTGAGCAACTTGCATGTCCTATACTGCTCCTGTTTGGATACTCTAACTTAGCTAGAGGTTAGACTAACTCATGACTAACCCTGAACTAACTATAGCCAAAGAGGTGTTTCGATGACAGGGTTATATTGACAATAAATGCACTTTATGGAGAGATAAAAGTGATTTTTCAGTGGGCCCAAGGAGTTACTTACTGTGGGAAAGGTGAAGTGATGGTTGCTTCGCCCGAGCAACTTATTACTCTAGGAATACGGGAGTAGCAGCGGATTCAAGGAACAGAGAAATGATGGTTGCTTCGTCCGAGCAAATTACTGTGGTGAAGGTGGGGCTCTGTGATTTGACTGCTCACTAGTCATTATTAATGTGGCGCAACGACCAGGGTGAATCTTTCCCTGCAGTTGTGTACTCAATATTGCTGCATGGTAGGTGGAGATGGATGAGGGATGTCCCACATGTCGGCGAAACGAAGTTGAATTGTTTCTGGCATTGCTATCAATCCTTCAGGATTTGTTTATATGTACGAATAATTTTAATGAAATTGTACTATGATGATATGAAGGTTTCAACTTTGGTTCCCGCAGGAAAAAAAGGTTTCTACTTAGGATTCATGTGTCCTCTTGCCTCAAGATTATCTTGTTACAACATTCCATCAAATACAAATGAAACTACCATGGCTGCTAATGCATCTCAATGGTTAGAAGATCAACGCCAATATTCACATCACAACTGAAGACAAAGTTGTGAGAAGGTGTACAAATAAAGAAAAATATATAATTGATCGATGCTGTTCGTAGGCATGGGTCCATTTCCTGGGCACAGTGTTCATTGCTTGGCAGCTAGTTTCACCCAGCGTTGTAGCCAAAAAGGGGGTGTACGGAGGACACCACAATCCAATCATTTTGTGCAGCTCCACTAAAATCGAGCTGACCATCCCTGTTTGCAAAGATATCCAGTCAGTGTGATTACAATAATAGTGGAACTAGATGATGAAACATAACACACACAAATAGAGGCCGGTCACCTCTGCGATCTCTCTTTAGGACTAACTACTTGTTGGAGAAGATTAGGCAGGAGTTGGATGAGGAGGATAGCAAAACCAATCTCCCTTTCTGCAGTCCCACAAAAAAGTAAAAAACGTTGCCCGTGTGACATTTTGGCAGAACTGCACAAAACACTCTTAAGAAAAAAAGTGATTTGTGCAGTTCACCAAAAGGTCACAATAGCAACGAGGTGAAATGGCTAGCCCTGTTTGCAAAAAAGAGGTAGAAAGGAAACAATTACTGGCGAATAACACGAGTTGAAGACACATACGCCGACAAAAAAGAAGCATATTCCATGTAATAAGGGAAAGATAGCAGCATGGTGGTTTATCAAAAATGGTTTGAGGACGAGATTGCAAGATGGAAAGTAAGCCAGCCGAGATACGCTTTAAGCAAACAACCAAAGAAGATCCACATGCAACAACGTGGGAAGATGGGCAGTGGAGCAAGGCCGGAGGAAGCTGTACTTTAGGGTTGTCGGGATGTTACTAGGAGGGTGCCGACAGCTGGGATCTGCCCATACTGCGGCATCGAGGAAGTGGCGAAGGCCCTACCGCGCCAGAGCTTGGTCAGAGAGAAAGGCGGGTACCGCAGATCGGGACGTGCTGCCTCAACGCTGTCGAACGAAGAAACGATGCACATCCTCCCTTTCCGCCGGAGGACGGGATGCGGCAGGATCACTGACCAACGGAGAGAGAGAGAGGCCACTGCCGCCTCGTGTGAGATGGTGTGACGAGAGACAAACCCCGGCAGGCAGGCTCCGTTGTATATAGTGGAGCGGATTTTTCCATTTCCCCCACGGCAATCGTTTTATATTCTGTACTACCCGCCATTGAGGAGGAATATATAACTTTATTTAATACAAACGCGTCAAGTCGAACTTTGTTCCGTCTAGGCGTGGTACCCGACCCTCCTTCGAGTAAACAACCGCTACACGCGTCAAATTATCACGTGGGCTGCCTTTTCATACAGAAACGAACTCCACCGTGTACCCGCACGGGTGTGGCCAGGAACGAGACATGACTATGTGCGTCCTGCGTGCACCTCTTCTTTAGGTGCAGGTACATACGTGGGTGGGTGTGAGAGAGATGGTTTGTGCGAAACCGAGGCAATGTGTTGATGATATCTCAAACAAAAAGAACGTAACATATGCAATGTGTGTGAAACAGAGTCATGGATATATCATATATAGAGGGAGCGATCCACGAGAAGAGAGTGGAGGGATCATCGGCGTGAGATATCGATGGAATCAAAAACAGGGATGAAGTGTGTGGCTGCGCGATCGATAAAGAGTGCCATCGAATTTGTGTTTGCCCACGTCAAAGATACATGGCGGCTGGCCTACTGGAATTTGAGAGGGCAGAGGTGCAGTTTTTATCTGTGGCATGGATACCTACCTACAATGTTCGACTATCGGTGGTGGGGGGGAGGGGGCAGAGACCTAACTATAAAAAGGTAGATCGACTAGTATATGTGTGGAGAAGGAGCGAGACCTGGCTATGTATAGAGGGAGATCGATCGACATCCATGGATATGTGTAGGAGAGGAATAAGGTTGGGAGAAAGACAAAGGTGGAGTGTCGGAGGGTTGGTGGTGGAGTGGCGTCTCACAAATGGTGGGAGAGGCCTGCTAGACAAACGAAGGGTACGAGTGCAATATCAATAAGAGAGGGCGGGGATGTCTGTTTGTCTATGCACGTGTGTGTGAGAGACGGGTCGGGAGGTATGCAAGGATTAGAGGGGAGACGATATGGTTGTGGCAAGCATACATAACTACATAGGAAGATCAACTGTCGTGTGTCCGAGAAAGGGAGAGACATAACTAGTGAGGTAAGTCTATCGGTGCGTGGGGAAAATAATTATAGTTGACCTAGCTATATGTAGGGAGATCAGTATGTATACATGCATGCATGTGTTAGAAGCAAATAAGGTCCGGAGAGACAGACAGGGGAGAGGGGTGCGGCTAGGAGGTGGTGCGAGAGGCCTACTATGTCGAGGGGGGGGGGGGGAGTGTGCGACTATGAGATCGATGAAAAGAGGGTCGGGAGTGTGCACCTGCGTGGAACCGTATTGGACATAGGGGGCATGGACGGTGAGAAGAGAAGAGGGGAAGTATGTGATTGTGGTATGCATACTTGGCTAGAGAGGTATATCGACCGGTGTGTGCCGGAAACAAGGAGTCAGGGGGCCTACACACACCGCGGGTGAACGACCTAAATAGAAATAACGAACATGCACGATGGAGGGGACGTTGAGGGAGGGTGAGAGGGCGGCGGGCGTGTGAATGCACGATAGAAAATTAGCGCTAGCTAGCTACAAAGAGAAGAGGGTCATGAAGGTGTTAAAGACGAACATAGATCATAATTCATTATAAAAAAGTGGATACGGATACTTGAAGAAGATATCATAATGTAGAGCATTGATTATAATTTGGGCTAATGTGTGGCTTTTGCAGCTCAGGGCTAAATACTTGTCATAATGTAGGGGGCGGGGCACTATACTTTGTGTGATAAACACGGTGTACGTATGGAACATGGTTTATATTATGAATATATAGTTAGTACATCAAATGTACTATTTTTTGGAATCAACATCAAGTGTATTGAAAAGATTGAATTCGAGTTCATATAGTACACATAGTTCATATCTATCTCTATAGTAATCATGTGGTGTGTTGTCAAGGCAATACACGAATGATGGTTGAAGTTGGCAACAATCATGATTGTAGATTCTTATTGAAATAGAGAAACGAATTCAAATTCAGTTTGAATTGCAGTGGTAGTATAAACATTTGGAATGCACTAAAATGTTGGTATGAGTAGGTTACATGCATTATACAGCCAGCAAAAAAATTTAATTGGACATAACATGGATTCATACTCTCTCTTTGTGTAGCTTTGAATAGCATTTCTATAGTAAAACGGGACAAGACTCTCTCTTTGTGTGGTGTGAATAGCTTTATTTTTTCGTTTTTTCGTTGAAGGAAGTGCGAATTGATTTGGTACGTACAAGTACAATATTACATGTTAGACTTGTCCCTAAAATTCAACCTGCGCCTTATTATATCCCAAAAATTCTGATATCGTGCTCCCAAAACTGGCGCCTTCACAACCCGCACCTTGTGATCCCGAAATTAGAACGCGCGCGAAAACTCCCTCCAGCTACCAAATCCCGACACGCGAAATCCCCCTTCTAACCCTGAGCCGAAAGGGCCGCTAGTTCAAATTGGTGGGGGTACTTTTGTAACACACCCTACATTTTGGACAAGCGCGTCCCTAAGTCATGGTTCCCCCCTCCCATCGCCTCCTTTTCGCCATTCTAAATCCCAAGCCGCCATAACCTCTCTGCTCCAGCCGCGAAACCCCACCCTCCTCCGTCTGCCACCTCACGGTTGCCCAGTCGGAGCCTCTTCCCCGATGACGTTGTCCACCGCAATAGCTCGATGTCCCTCATCCGCCTCCCCGGATGAGGATCCGTCGTCCATCCCGTCGTCCCGTGTAACGCCCCGAGACCGATGTGCCAGGTATCTTCCAGTTATTCAATGTGTTGCCTTGTCATTAGTTTGCGTGTCATGCATTTCATATCATGTCATCGTGTGCATCGCATTTGCATACATGTTCGTCTCATGCATCCGAGCATTTTCCCTGTTGTCCGTTTTGCAATCCGGCGCTCCTATGTACTCCAGCGTCCTCCTTTTGCCTCTTTTCGTGTGCGAGTGTTAAACGTTCTCGGATTGGACCGAGACTTGCCAAGCGGCCTTGGTTCACTACCGGTAGACCGCCTGTCAAGTTTCGTGCCATTTGAACTTCGTTTGATACTCCAATGGTTAACCGAGGAACTGTAAAGGCCTCGTGTGTGTTGCAGCCCAACACCTCTCCAAAGTGGCCCAAAACCCACCTAAACCCTCTACATCATCTCGGTCATTTGATCACAATCGCGTGGCTGAAAATCGTGCTCAATTTGGAGTCTCCTAGCTCCCTCTACCTATATATATGTGCCCCTCTCCGAAATTCGCGGTACAAACCCTAGATCCAACTCCCTCCGCGCCGCCGAACATGTCCGCCCGCGCTGGACACGTCCACCCCGCCACCACATCACTCCGACCAATGGCGGCTGCCACGTCATCTCGCCGCCTCTCTCCTCCACTCACAGTGCGCCACCGCACCCCGCCGCCGTTCCACCACCGCGCCGGCCCGCGGAGCCCATCGCGGGCCCGCACGGGCCTGGCCGCCGCCGCCGCCGCCCGCAGGCGCGTGCCCGCACCAGCCGCCGCGCCTCTCGCCGGAGACGCCGCTCGCCGTCGCCGGCCACCGCGCGCCGCACTTCGCCGCCGCAGCCCGCGGCTCGTCCCCGAGCTCGTCTGCTCGATCCCGAGCTCGTCGTCGTGCACCTCCCGTCTGTCCCCGTCGCCCGAGGCCACCGGAATTCCGTCGTTCCTCGCACCGGCCGTCAACCACGGGCGCTCCGCAGCCAGGAAACCGCCGCCGCCGCCATGGATTCTCGCCTCCACGCCCCGGAGTCGGCTCCTCCGGCCAGATCCGGCCTCTGCCGGCCCCGCCCTTGCCGGATCCGCCCCGCGACCCCGTTCCCAGCCTTCTCCGTCACCGGCGTGCCGCCCCTCACTGGAGACCACCACTGGCGCGGTGTTCCTCGATCGTTCTTGCGTGCGGGCGCACGCGCAGTCGCGCTTCGCGCGTGGGCCTCCTTCCCGCAACGGCCCAGCTGGCCTACCTCGCCCGGCCTGCCTACCTCCTCCTTAGATGGGCTCGGCCCATGGGTGAGCGTTTCCCCTATTCACCGCCTTGTGCGCATGATAGTTATCCGACGCTTACTTTCGGTCCTTTTTTTCCACCAAGTCCCCGAAATTTCCAGATTCATATGCCTCTGTTCAACATGCCATAACTTCGTGCTCGGTGCTCCGTTTCACGTGCATGATATATCAAATTGTTCGTCTGGATGTGCACTTCATTTCATTCCATTGCACCATGTTCATTTGAGTTCATATTGATGCCCTAAATGCTGTTGCAAGAGTGCTATGTAATGTTAGTTTCAAACTCATTAGGATTTGGACATTTGTCATTTTTGCCATGTTTAATGTGTGCCTCCTATGAACTTGAGCCCTACATGTGTTTGGAACTATGCATGCCATCTTTACAGGGGTGTATGCCATGTATTTTTTTGATCTTTGTGGTGACTAGCACAAGCATGCAAAGTAGCTCATGATGTTGCTGATTTCAGGGACTTAGAAATCTTCTAAGTCTTTTCCCTCATAATATTTTTATGCCATGTATTCTTGTTGCTACAGAGTGATCCATGCCTCTTTTGAGCATGTTCAGTAAGGATGTTTTGGAGATATTGTTATGCTCTATCCATCCGTGTCTTTGTTTGCAATTATGGAGTGCCCTACCATGACTCGATCTTGCTCTACTTTTGCTATAAAATGTTCCTGGCAGATTGTTTACATGTTAAGCAATTTTGCCGAGGTTGTTGTAGTTTATCCTTGCATGCTATGAGGTTGTTCTTGCCATGCTTAGCTTCTATGCCATGTCTACTTGCTGGGTGTATGCTTAGTTTGTCATGCAATGCCTTGTGGTGAGTGCATCGAGCTCACAGACATGCCTACGTGAATCTTTTTTGCCATGTTCCAGTTTTCTGCTAAGTCTGAATCTGTTAACGAAACTTCCTATGTTTACATGGGTGCCATTGTATCTTCTGATCCGTTTTGGCTTATGGTCAGTAAGGGACTTTTGTTATATGCTTTGAGTAGTTTCATGCCATGCCTTGCTTTGCCATGATATGTTCCTGTAGCATGTTGTTATCTTGCTCTAAACATTGCTTCCTGATGTTAAATCCTGACATGTTATTTCACTAAGTCTGTGATGCTGTTATCTTTTGCACTTTTGCCATGCTTGTTTGAACCTGCTATCGAGTGATTTAGCCGTAGCTCAGTGTTCATCTTTTGTCAAGCATCTTGAGTGGATCTCTGCCATGTGATCTGTTGCTATGTTAGAGTGCAGTAGCTTAGTTTCTTGATGCATTTTAGATGGCATCGTGCTGTTAATTGCAGAATTGTGCCATTCTTGTTTTGCTTGCCATTTGCAAACCGTGCATCCGAATCCGGTGATCTTTATATCGATTTCGACCGAAATCAACTCATCTTTCCAGTGGCACTCTTGGTTTTCCAAGTTGAGGCCAGGTTCAATCTTTCCTTTCCGAAGCATGCATATGCATTGCATTTCACATCCCGCATAGCATGCCATGTTTTGCATCATGTTGCTTGTGCATTGCACGTGGTTGATTGTGTCTCCCTTTGCTTGTGTTCTTGCTTTGGGTAGAGCCAGGAGACGAGTTCGTGTTCGAGGTACCCGTTGAGTACGCTTTCGAGGATCAAGCTTTCGTCTTCTCGGAGAACTTTACAGGCAAGATGACCATACCCTCGAAATCACTTCTATCTTTGCTTGCTAGATGCTCGCTCTATTGCTATGCCTCTGCTATGATACCTACCACTTGCTATATCATGCCTCCCATATTGCCATGTCAAACCTCTAACCCTCCTTGTCCTAGCAAACCATTGTTTGGCTATGTTACCGCTTTGCTCAGCCCCTCTTATAGCGTTGTTAGTTGCAGGTGAAGATTGGAGTTTGTTCCTCGTTGGAACATGATTATTGTTGGGGTATCACAATATCTCTTATTTAATTAATGCATCTATATACTTGTTAAAGGGTGGAAGGCTCGGCCTTATGCCTGGTGTTTTGTTCCACTCTTGTCGCCCTAGTTTCCGTCATACCGGTGTTATGTTCCTTGATTTTGTGTTCCTTACGTGGTTGGGTTATAATGGGAACCCCTTGACAGTTTGCCTTGAATAAAACTCCTCCAGCAAGGCCCAACCTTGGTTTTACCATTTTCCACCTAGCCTTTTTTCCCTTGGGTTGGCCAACCCAAGGGTCATCTTTATTTTAACCCCACTGGGCCAGTGCTTCTCTAAGTGTTGGTCCAACCTGAGCAATGTCCGGCGCCCCCTGGGCAACCAGGGTTTATGCCAACTCGACGTCTTGCTCATCCAGTGTGCCCTGAGAACGAGATATGTGCAGCTCCTATCGGGATTTGTCGGCACATCTGGGTGGCTTTGCTGGTCTTGTTTTACCATTGTCGAAATGTCTTGTAACCGGGATTCCGAGCCTGATCGGGTCTTCCTGGAAGAAGGAATATCCTTCGTTGACCGTGAGAGCTTGTGATGGGCTAAGTTGGGACACCTCTGCAGGGATTTGAACTTTCGAAAGCCGTGCCCGTGGTTATGGGCAGACGGGAATTTGTTAATGTCCGGTTGTAGAGAACCTGAAACTTATTTTAATTAATATGCATCAACCGCGTGTGTAGCCGTGATGGTCTCTTTTCGGCGGAGTCCGGGAAGTAAAGACGGTGTTGGAATTATGCTTGAACGTAAGTAGTTTCAGGATCACTTCTTGATCACTTCTAGTTCATGACCGTGCTTTGCCTCCTCCTCTCGCTCTCTTTTGCGTAAGTTAGCCACCATATATGCTTAGTGCTTGCTGCAGCTCCACCTCACTACCTTTTCCCTACCCATAAGCTTAAATAGTATTGATTGTGAGGGTGTGAGATTGCTGAGTCCCCGTGACTCACAAATTACTTCCAAACCCAGTTTGCAGGTGCCGATGTTTCCATGCAGGTGACGCAACTGAGCTCAAGGAGGAGCTCGATGAAGATCGTGTGCGTTGAGTTGTTTCGTTCCCAGTTGATCAGTAGTGGAGCCCAGTCGGGGCGATCGGGGATCTAGCATTAGGGGTTGTCTTTCTTTCTTTGGTTCCGTAGTCGGACCTTGATTGTATTCTGGATGATGTAATGCTATATTTATGTATTGTGTGAAGTGGCGATTGTAAGCCAACTCTTTATCCCTTTCTTATTCAGTACATGGGATGTGTAAAGATTACCCCTCTTGCGACATGCCTACAATGCGGTTATGCCTCTAAGTCGTGCTCCGACACGTGGGAGATATAGCCGCATCGTGGGTGTTACATCCCGCCGGTTCAGCCACCCCGTCCTCCACCTCCAAGGAGTTGCTCCGACGATCGCCTTGTCTATCGTGGATGCAACAAGGAGCTGCTCTGGCTGTCGCTCGGTCGCTCGCGCTGTTGCTGCTGCTCCGGCTCTCGCTCACTCGCTCGCCCAGCTGCTGCTGCTCCAGCTCTCGCTCGCCTAGCCGCTGCTGCTCCGGCTCTCACTCGCTCGCTCGTGCTGCTGCTGCTGCTGTCCGGGCTCTCGCTCGCTTGCTCGCGCTGCTGCTGCTCTGGCTCTCGCTCTCGTGCTCGCACTGCTGCTCTCCCCCTCGCTCGTACTGCTGCTCTGCTCTGATTTAGCTACACTTCAGTCGGCTGAATCAACTTTTGGGTCAGTCGATTTTCAGGGGATGGTGGGTCTCGCCGGAGTTAAGGAAGAACCACCCGCAACGGGGAGGGGGGCTCGCCGGAGAGGTACCCCACTATGTATCTTAGGGTTCTGGGTGGGGTGCTGCTCACCGGCGGTGGGGGGAGGGTGCGGTGGTGGGGCGGTGGCGTGGGGATCACCGGAGAAAAAGCTTGGCATGGGGGGGGCTAGAGGGCTGGCCGGGGCGGCGGCGGACCGATGATGGGGAGTTGTTTCGGGGCGGCGAGGCGGCAGACCGGCGGTGGGGAGTTGTTTCGGGGTGGCGAGGCGGCGGTGGGGAGTTGTTTTTAGGTGGCGAGGCGGCGCGGGGTTTGGACGGTGGTGGCTGGCAGCTTAGCGGGGTGCAGGTTGAACATGAACTGCACGCCCTCCCTAAACTATCCCATGTGAAGTGCCTCTCTGCTACCATTGCGTTCAGTTTCGATAGTAACATTCAGATTCCACAGTAAATTTCAGTTTTGACAGTAAAGTTCAGAGTCAACAGTTTTTACCTCATCTGTTGTAGTCAGGTGTTTTTTGGTGATGTAAATTTTACATCTATCACTTTTTGGCAATGCATTTTACATCATCTATTGGAGATGCTATTAGAATCCCACTTGAGATTAATGATGTATGTCTTGTGCTGCTTCAGCCTTGACGTCTTATGGCTCATCAGAGCTGCTCCAAGGACGGAACGATCCATCACAACAGAGTAGTGCCCTGGACGCCGTCTACAGATTCCTCAGATCTTCCTCCACACCTCCGACAACCACCTCTGCCTCAACTTCTTCAGCGACTAACCCAATGATGCCGAGGTCGACACGGCTATGGCAAAGAGGTTGTACACTTGTCACATCACTTATTACTCTACATTCATGTCGATCCATTAGGGCTATTGTGGTTCAATGGAAAAACATAGCAATAGGAAATTTTCCTATGGCACTCTACTATTCAATTATTCATGCATTTTGTTGAAAGGAATGGAGCAAAACATCCACCTGGACCTACTTTTCAAAATCCTATGCGTGAAAATAAGACCAAGTGCATTATTGGTAGAATAACATTCTAACTATACATAGTTTCATATGGTTTCACTTTATTTTGGCAATGTTTCTTTGCATTCCTCTGCTCCTCCTTTTCCTGTGAACCAAACACCCAAGTTGACAAAAATCCTGTGTTCACAAATGCTCTGTTTCCCATGTGCATTCCTAGCCTATTCCGGTGTTTTTCCTCCTATCCCTGCGTTTTTAGAATCATGCAAGCCAAATGAGCCCTTACATAATTACTTCAGTTACAGGTAGGTGTCGAAGAAAACTTTGTGTGGTTTGTTCTGCTCCTGCTGCGACATCGTCCACCTCACCTGAGCTGCTCCATCGACAGAAGCATCCACCAAACCAGACATCACGACTCCTGACCGTCTTTCACCGCCTCAGATATCCTTCCCTGCCGCCAGCAACCACCACAACGGCATCACCATCAATGACTCAGCAGATGAACGTGAGGAGTACCCAGGTCCACAAGAGAGGCCACACTCTTTTGTTTCTACTTATGTTATGCATTGCTTAATATTACCTGCTACTTTATTGTCCTGTTCACCTGTTAGACTCCAAGTTAGGTCCAAATTGATGTTCAAACTTGAGTTCTAAATTAGTTGTGGGGCACATATCGAGGCAACAATGAATAGTATCTCTGTCTAATATCTGGTTCACATAGGGTATGCCTATGTTGTTCATCTTGGGTGGGAAACAAATAGTAAAGCAATCATCATCTGTTTTTTATTAAATTAAAGCAACCATCAGCCCGCTATCATTATTTTTGGATCCATCCACTGGTTGTTACCATTACTCTAGATTTTTGCATGCTCTCCTTACATAATCTCACTATATTTTTTATGCATGTCAGATATTGTACACAGTCATGCTGAACATGTAGAGAAAAAGAGAAGAGTTTTGCGTGGCAATACAATGTCATGCAGACAGCGCTCCATGGTGGGTTCAATAGCAAACCCTCCTCCCTTTCCAGCTTGTAATCCAGAGGAAGATATTTGTTCTAAGGCGGATTTAGACGCAGCTGACCACTCCTATTTACCCCAAGGTGTTTGCTCTAAATTGGCATGATGATGTTAGTCATATCATGCATATGTTGCCTTGCAGTGCCTACTTTCGACATCATATATGTCATCTTCTTAGTTTAGACATGTTCTGTAATGCCACCTGTTTAGTTTCAATATCATATATGGAATTATGCAGTCTCATGTCTTTTAGCCAGTCATGATATATGTGAAATGTGCAATGCCATCCTGTTTAACCAGGCATCATATATTTGAATGATATCTAGCCCATCCTTTTCTTCATTAAATTTCCATTTGTCGACAATGTTTGTACATTAAACTACTCTTCCTGTGAGTCAACCATTTGAGTGGGTGATGGAAAAATCTGGAGTGAAAACAAGGCCTTCAGAGCAGACAGTGCTACCTATCGAAGCAGATCTCTTGCTGGGTCCCGATAGCTCCTTAGAGATGGATTCAGAGACAGATGACCAGTCCTATTCCCCCAACGAGGTGTATGCTCTAACTTGGCACGGTTCTACTACTCATATCATGCATATGGTGTCTTGCATTGCATAGTTTAGACATCATATACACAATATTCAACACCATGTTATTAGTTCAGACATCATATATGTGAATGCCCTCTACTTAGCATATAAATCACATATGTGAATAAAATCATGCGATCCTGGTTACTTAGATAACATGTATATGAATTATGTCATGCGATCCTGTTTAGTTAGTCATCATATCTTTGAATTATGTTATGCTATGCTATCCAGTTCAGATAGACATCATATATGTGAAATTATGTCATGCTATCCATTTTAGTTAAACAATATACATGTCAATTATTTAATGACCACTTTTTCCACACTATCTATTGCATCCGTCTCTCATACAATGTCTATACATTCAATTATGTTTCCTGTTTTTCAGCCATTTGAATTGGAGCGGGTGATGGCAGTATCTAGCGGAGTAAAAACACGGTCTTAAAATAAAACAGTGCTACCTCCTGGTGGAGATAACACCCCGGTTGTACATGCACTAGTGTAACATCCCAAATTTTCAATTTGGAATGTTATACAATAGATCATCATTGCATATCATATTTTATTTGCATTTTGGTTGATCCTAGAAATTCTACGCAACTCAAGGACCCTCGAAGAGAGTTGGGGATTTCATGATTTTCATATTTGAGTTTTCTCAAATTTTGGAAATAGGATCATTTGATTTTATTTATTTTATCTTCAATTATTTCTATTATCAAAATATGAGAGAGGGAATAAAATGAATTTCCCAAAACAAAGAAATATTGAGGATTTAATAATAAAATCAAATAAGATTTTATTTTGGTTTTATTTGCTATTTTATTTGAATTTAGGAAAAATGCGCATTTTCAAAATTGCATTTAGGCCCCAAATAAATGTTCATCCTGTGCGGCTTGATTTTAGAAGCCGGGAAAAATTTATTTCGGGATTTTTGGAGTTCGTTTAGTATTCCTTTTGTTTTTTTTTCTGAGCGTAATTATTTTAAAAAAAATTCCGAATCGACCTTGGGCCGTGTCTGGCCAGGACTCCGCCTGGCCGGGGCTTTATATAGCCGCGCCCCGGGCTGCCCCAGCTCCAGCCCAAGCCGCGCCCCGCTCGCAAACCCTAGCCGCCACCGCCGCCTGCCGTCGCGCCGCCGGAGTTCGCCGCCGATGAGGTCGAGCTGCCCCGGTTTTTTTAGAAAACTGTTAGGTTTTCACCGGTTTTTTCAGTTTTTTTAGATTCGTTTTTTAGATAGATCGGTTTTTTCGGTTTAGTTTATTTAGAGAGCGTTCGCTCGTTCGTTCATTTTAACGAACGCATTCATTGTTTAGATCCAGATAATGAATGTTCGTTCGTTAATCTGTTCATCGTTTTTCTTTTTCTCGGATTAAATCCGCGATTTTTCTGATCGCGATTTCTGATCCGATTTTCGTTTTAGTTTAACTTTTCGCTTGTTTATCAGAATCAGGCGATTCAAGTGCCTGGAGTTTCGTCTCGAAACCCTCTTTCCGTTTAACCAACTCAAACAAGTTTTTGCCTCTGTAAAATTTGACCTAGATCCAGAATAGTAAACAAAGTTTGTTTCTTTTGCTGTTCGTTTTGGTTCTTTTTGCCAACCGGAGTTCTTAAGTTGAACTTTCTGGTTAGATCTCTTATTTGAGTTTTATTTGTGCATTAGTTGAGTACTTATTGTATGCTTGTTTGTTTGTGATAGAGTACCCGGAGTGCGCCGCTTGCTACTTCGAATCGCTAGGTTTCCCGGATCATCAGCATGGCAAGTAACACTTTGATCATACTTCCTACTACCCAGTTTTTATTGCATTAAATCAACCCTCACACATTGCATGATTAGGATATAATTAAATTGTGGGTTTGGGGAGTAGATGAGGTAGTACCTATCACCTGTTTTATTATCAAACCTTTGGGAGTTACTTCTACGTTTGCTTATGATGCCATGGTATGCTAGTAGACGTGGATTGGGTGAGTGAAATCCATGACAGATGTGAGTTTGTTAAATTAATGGTTTATCTAAGGTGGCAACTTAAACACACATCTGGGTGGATTGAGGCACCTGGGTATTCCAGCGACTGCCTGTTTTTCTTTTGGACCGCCACCCAGACTCAAAGGGATCATGAGATTATCCATGCTAGAAACTTCCGTGTGCAGCCACAAGCTACTATGGGCTCTATCATGCGAACTAGATACTATTACTTCTAAGTGATGCGAACTCTTACAGTGGTAGCCAAGCAGTTGTAGGGGAAAGTAGGTGTAACGGTCTACCCGTTTGTAAGGTGTGAGCGCTTCTAAAAGACTATGTCTCGGTCATCCGTTTCTCAAACACCATGTAGGACCATACAAAGTTTTGGAGCGTATGGGAGAATTAGCCTACAAGTTGGAATTGCCCGAAGAATTGTCAGGAGTTCATGACGTATTCCACATTTCCCAGTTGAAGAAGTGCCACACAGAGATGGCTGATATACCACTGAGAGACACAGTGCCGCTGGAAGCGATTCAATTGGACAGTGATTTGACCTATGAGGAGAAACCAGTCAAGATTCTTAAGTATGCCAGCCGAGTCACCCGCAGCAAGGTTATCAAGTTTTGCAAGGTTCAGTGGAGCCAGCACACGGAGGATGAAGCCACCTGGGAACGAGAGGAAGAATTGCTGAAGGACAACCATCACCTATTTTCTAGCCAACCCGAATCTCGAGGGCGAGATTCGTCTTAAGGGGGTTAGGTTTGTAACATCCCAAATTTTCAATTTGGAATGTTATACAATAGACCATCATTGCATATCATATTTTATTTGCATTTTGGTTGATCCTAGAAATTCTACGCAACTCAAGGACCCTCGGAGAGAGTTGGGGATTTCATTATTTTCATATTTGAGTTTTCTCAAATTTTGGAAATAGGATCATTTGATTTTATTTATTTTATCTTCAATTATTTCTATTATCAAAATATGAGAGAGGGAATAAAATGACTTTCCGAAAACAAAGAAATATTGAGGATTTAATAATAAAATCAAATAAGATTTTATTTTGGTTTTATTTGCTATTTTATTTGAATTAAGGAAAAATGCGCATTTTTCAAAATTACATTTAGGCCCCAAATAAATGTCCATCCTGTGCGGCTTGATTTTAGAAGCCGGGTGAAATTTATTTCGGGATTTTTGGAGTCCGTTTAGTATTCCTTTTTTTTCTGAGCGTAATTATTTAAAAAAAAGTCCAAACCGACCTTGGGCCGTGTCCAGCCAGGACTCCGCCTGGCCGGGGCTTTATATAGCCGTGCCCTGGGCCGCCCCAGCCCAAGCCATACCCCGCCCGCAAACCCTAGCCGCCGCCGCCAGCCACCGCCGCCGCCTGCCGCTGCCCCGCCGCCGCCGGAGTTCTCAGCCGACGAGGTCGAGCCGCCCCGATTTTTTTTCTGGTTTTTTTAGATAGATCGGTTTTTTGGTTTAGTTTATTTAGCGAGCGTTCGCTCGTTCGTTCGTTTTAAAAAACACATTCATTGTTTAGATCCAGATAACGAACTTTCGTTCGTTAATCTGTTCGTCGTTTTTCTTTTTCTCGGATTAAATCCGCGATTTTTCTGATCGCGATTTCTGATCCGATTTTTGTTTTAGTTTAACTTTTCGCTCGTTTATCAGAATCAGGCGATTCAAGCGCCTGGAGTTTCGTCTCAAAACCCTCTTTCCGTTTAACCAACTCAAACAAGTTTTTTCCTCTGTAAAATTTGACCTAGATCCAGAATAGTAAATGAAGTTTGTTTCTTTTGCCATTTGTCTTTCGTTGCTTTGTTCGTTTTGGTTCTTTTTGCCAACCGGAGTTCTTAAGTTGAACTTTCTGGTTAGATCTCTTATTTGAGTTTTATCTGTGCATTAGTTGAGTACTTATTGTATGCTTGTTTGTTTGTGATAGAGTACCCGGAGTGCGCCGCTTGCTACTTCGAATCGCTAGGTTTCCTAGATCATCAGCAAGGCAAGTAACACTTTGACTTCCTACTACCCAGTTTTTATTGCATTAGATCAACCCTCACACATTGCATGATTAGGATCTAATTAAATTGTGGGTTTGGGGAGTAGATGAGGTAGTACCTATCACCTGTTTTATTATCAAACCTTTGGGAGTTACTTCTACGTTTGCTTATGATGCCATGCTATGCTAGTAGACGTGGATTGGGTGAGTGAAATCCATGACAGATGTGAGTTTGTTAAATTAATGGTTTATCTAAGGTTGCAACTTAAACACAGATCTGGGTGGATTGAGGCACCTGGGTATTCCAGCGATTGCCTGTTTTTCTTTTGGACCGCCACCCAGGCTCAAAGGGATCATGAGATTATTCATGCTAGAAACTTCCGTGTGCAGCCACAAGCTACTATGGGCTCTAGCATAGTTGACTAAGTCGTGCGAACTCTTACAGTGGTAGCCTAGCATATGTAGGGGAAAGTAGGTGTAACGGTCTACCCATTTGTAAGGTGTGAGCGCTTCTGAAAGACTATGTCTTGGTCATCCGTTTCACAAACACCATGTAGTGCGAGAATCCCAACGGAGGAGATCGAGTCTTGTGGGGAAAAGTGCGCAAACCTCTGCAGAGTGTATAAACTAATCATGGTTAGCCGTGTCCCCGGTTATGGACATCTTGAGTATCTAGTACTTGGATTATCATGTGAATCTCATCATGTTACTCTAAATAATTTTGTTGGGTTTTAATGATGATGCTTAATTGGGATTGAGAGGGTGCCTACACTCTCAATGTTTAACAACCACCATGATAGTTAAGTAAAATTTATTCCTTTGCAGTAGGGAAAAATTGGCTTTACGCAAAACTATAACCATAGAGCTTTCCACCAGCCAAATATGCATGTAGTATAGTCTTATTCCTTCATTGCTCTCTATGTGTTACATTGCCATCATATTCCATGTGCTGACCCGTTTCGGGCTGCAACGTTCATGTTGCAGACTTTTCAGACGACGAGTAAGGTGCTTTTTAGGTCGTGGTTCTATACTCAGTGATGCCGTTGGAGTTGATGGACTCACTTATCTTCCAAGCCTTCCGATGTTATCATTATTAGATGGCCTTAAGCCATATTTATTGTAATAAGTTCTCTTTTGAGACTCGATGTAATAAGTGTGTGATTGCTACTCTGTTATAAATCCTTCAAGTACTGTGTGGTGTCAGCATTACTGATCCAGGGATGACACCGGAGCACAGAGATTGGACCGTTTGAGGTCTGGTCGCTACAACGAGAACCAGCCCTACCATATATAACCCAGACTCTCGCAGATTTTACCCCTACTGCGATGGACAGAGAACCAGCTTCACCCAATCTAACCCCAACCCAGCAGATAGTAACCTAGTTCCTGTTGACACAACACCATCTCCACCACAGAGCTCCCAAACAAGAGCAGTTAGTAAGGCAGCTCCAGTGCCCAAAGCGCCAGTACTACCACAACGAACCCCAACTCCACCAGTTAGTACACCTATTCCTGTGGAGGAAGCACAACCAACCATTCATAGTTTAGCATCTATCGCATTTGATGTTGTTAAATCCTATGTGTGTATCTTCCCATCATGGAAATATTATACTGAAGATGAAGGAAAATGCCAGTTGCAGGTGTTTGTCCAGGAGTTATGTGTAAGTAATGTTATTCATGGCAATTACTTTGCTTTGTCCCATACATTCTACCTCCATGATGGTTATAATACAACAAATTTTTCCCATTTTTCTCTATAGAGAAGGACTGATTTGGAAACTCAGGATGAGGTAACCTATGCTAATACCTCTGCTATCTTCAATAATGCTTGGTGGCAGTATTGGAATTACCTAAAGAAAACGTACTTCACTGGCAAAGAAACTCATTAAATTCCCTTACGTTCTCCTGAGACACATTTACTGGACGATGATTGGGAATGCCTTGTTCTTTACTGGTCCCGAACCAAGAATGTGGTAAGTTCTCTGAGCTCATTTTATTTTAAGTACTATATGCTTGCGTCTTACTGTACTCTGTTCATGTAGAACAAGTGCTTAAACCTGAAGAACAACTGTTCTCATTTAAGATTCCATTGTTATCGTGCATACTGCTTTGCTCTTGTATCACTGTATTTACTCATACAAACTTATTTTTAAATTGAACTATCCAATGGAAACTCCAATGGCACAACAGGTATGTTTACGCATGTTTCTTTAATAGGTTTGCTCTTATAAATAGCTCTGTTGATTTCAATTTCAATTGTGTATACAATTGACTTCTCATATCATGCACATTACTAGCATCATAACAGGGCCAATAGTGTTGTTGTACATGTAGACCCGTGGTACCCATCTGAAATCTTGTTGTGCCATTTAGTTTCCCACGCTTTGTATTCTTTCAGTGCTGCTTTCTCTTGAACTGATATAATTTGAATCGTGTCTCTATTTTTATTTGGCAAGACAATGCAGTGACCATAGGACATAGATATATGTTTGTTTGATGCTTTTATAATGTACTACTTGGCAATAAAAGATTTGGTAGTTTAATCTTGTCCACCTTACTAATGAACTGGTTCACCGAAATGAGTTTCATATACTAGTACATGCTAAACCTGTTATGTGTCTGCTTGTTTCTTCTTTTAGAATGCTGACAGAATATTAGGGAAGAGGGCCTTATTAAGCAATGATAAAGGAAGTAATGCAGATAAGGTTCAGGATCGTGAGTCATCCTTGTTGGTCTCCAACAAAGCTGATAAAACAGCTAAGGAAAACTATCTTGAAGACAGTGAGGCAACCCCAAAGTTCTGTCTTGGTTTACTGTTCGAGTTACTGGCCACTACCGCTTGCACAAGCTGTTCAAACTCACTGTCTGAATCAGTTCGGTTTCTTGAGTCTCAACTACAAGCTGAAATACATCGATCAACTGTGCTGCGACAAGAAGCGGAAGGATTGCGGAAGTCTCTGGAGCATTCAGATGCATACTTTCTGGTGCAACAGCAAGCATTGGAGGATTTTAGCGCCAAATAGGACAAAGCTAATAATATTGCTGAGCTTATTGCCAGCATGGTGGATACCCAGGATAACGTTTCTTGAGCTCTTCTGAAGTTTTTTCAGTTATGGACTTGTTTTGCTGCTGCGTTTATTTGTACTGGTGCCCAATTTTGACGGCCAGTGTATGTAATATGCTGCTTTGTTCCCTATATTTGCACTGATGGCGAACTTTGATGCCCAATGGATGTAATATGTGTAATAGCTGTAATAGGCTCGCGTTGGTTGCTTGCTTATTTATTTCCTTATTGTCTTCTTTAGTTGTTTGCTTGTAGTCACTGCAGTTCTTTTTCTGCATTTTTAGTGGCCATAATAACCTAGTTTTGGTAACTAGGCCACAATAATCATGGCAACACACGGACTGTTGTAACCATGGGCCTCCTGCGGGCCATAGGATCCATGGGCCTTCTACGGGCCGTAGGATCCATGGGCCTTTTACAGGCCGTAGGATCCATGGACTTTCTACGGGCCGTATGATCCATGGGCCTTCTACGAGCCATAGGATCCATTGGTCTTCTACGGGTCGTAGGATCCATGGGCCTTCTATGGGGTGTATAATCATTTCGCTAAACATGGGCCGTACTATTCGTGGACCATAACGGGCCATTAATAGGCCGTATTTGATAACGCTATGAAAACAGCTCAACAGGCTAATGGGCCACAAACGGGCCAAATGTAACCACGGGTTGTATTTGGCCCACAAACGGACAGGCCAGTAACGGACCGTATCTAACCGAATTCTTGAAATGAGCCCAAGAATAAATAAGCCCTTAGAAGGCCGAAAGTTAACACGGGCTGGAAACGGCCGACGGAATAATGGGCCGTTAATGGGTATAAAGCGATACACTGTTCATTATGGGCCAGTTTCATCTCGGGCCTTTAATGGGCCAAGAGTTACAAAGGGCCTCATATGGGCCAAAAGACATCATGGGCCATACATGGGCCAGAAGTTACAACGGGCTAGAATCATATTGGACGGCCCAGATGAAGCTACTGGGCTTAATTCCGATAGGCTGTAACGTGCCGGTAGTAAGCGGGCCGTAAATGGGCTATATACGAACAGGCCGTTAATAGGCTTTCCGTGGGCTGGCCCGTTACCTTTTAACCAAGTCAAATGGGCCGGCCTTTTCACCGGAATGGGCCTTTGTTGGGCCTTGCCACGTGTGGATGTATCATAGGCGCCTCATGTCCAATGAGTGGATGACATCTATCCGAACGTTGAGCCGACACGTGTTTCCTCTGGCCAATGAGAATTTTACACGTGGAAAATTCCCATTGGTCCGGGCTGTTAACGGGTTATCAGATCCAAAACTGGACCCGATAGCTTAACGGCGTCCCATTATGGTGGATGCCACGTGTTGGTCACCCTTGACGAAAGAACTTCCATGACGTGCGATTTATCGTCATAGAAGTGGACACTTCCGTGATGATAATTTTGGTAATGTCATGGAACACTTCTATGACAGCATAGGTATGACTATCTTGATCTTGTCATAAATTTGTCATGGATGTACATGCATGACAGAAAACGTTACCTACTGTGACAAACACGTATCATCACGGAAGTGTATTTTTTGTAGTGTAATCTCGATCTATGCCAACTCAACAAACACCATTGGAGACACCTGTAGAGAATCTTTATAATCACCCAGTTACGTTGTGATGTTTTATAGCACACAAGGTGTTCCTCCGGTATTCGGGAGTTGCATAATCTCATAGTCTGAGGAACATGTATAAGTCATGAAGAAAGCAATAGCAGAAAAACTAAACGATCATTATGCTAAGCTAATGGATGGGTCTTGTCCATCACATCATTCTCTAATGATGTGATCCCGTTCATCAAATGACAACACATGTCTATGGCTAGGAAACTTAACCATCTTTGATTGACGAGCTAGTTAAGTAGAGGAATACTAGGGACACTCTGTTTGTCTATGTATCCACACATGTACTAAGTTTCTGGTTAATACAATTCTAACATGAATAATAAACATTTATCATGATATAAGGAAATACAAATAACAACTTTATAATTGCCTCTAGGGCATATTCCCACGTGCACTAGAGTCAATAATCTAGATTACATAGTAATGATTCTGACACCCATGGAGTCTTGGTGCTAATTATGTTTTGCTCGTGAGAGAGGCTTAGTCAATGGGTCTGCAACATTCAGATCTGTATGTATCTTGCAAATCTCTATGTCTCCCTCCTTGACTTGATCGTGGATGGAATTGAAGCGTCTCTTGAT
The DNA here is from genome assembly GCF_056163025.1 of Triticum urartu. Lineage (NCBI taxonomy): Eukaryota > Viridiplantae > Streptophyta > Magnoliopsida > Poales > Poaceae > Triticum > Triticum urartu. The sequence continues at coordinate 478,365,062 of NC_141876.1, forward strand.
GTGCTTGGTTCTCTTGTGAAATCTGGATTCCTTTGCCAAGGCAATTGCACCGGTATTGTCACAGAAGATTTTCATTAGACCCGTTGCACTAGGTATTACACCTAGATCGGATATAAACTCCTTCATCCAGACTCCTTCATTTGCTACTTCCGAAGCAGCTATTTACTCCGCTTCACACGTAGATCCCGCCATGATGCTCTTCTTGGAACTGCACCAACTGACAGCTCCACCATTTAATATAAATACATATCCGGTTTACTACTTAGAATCACCCGGATAAGTGTCAAAGCTTGCATCGACGTAACCATTTACAACGAGCTCTTTGTCACCTCCATAAACGAGAAACATATCCTTAGTCCTTTTCAGGTATTTTAGGATGTTCTTGACTGTTGTCCAGTGATCCACTCCTGGATTACTTTGGTACCTCCCTGCTAAACTAATAGCAAGGTACACATCAGGTCTGGTACATAGCATTGCATACATGATAGAACCTATGGCTGAGGCATGGGGAATGCCTTTCATTTTCACTCTATCTTCTGAAGTGGTCAGGCATTGAGTCTGACTCAACTTCACACCTTGTAACACATGCAAGAACCCTTTCTTTGACTAATCCATTTTGAACTTCTTCAAAACTTTATCAAGGTATGTGCTTTGTGAAAGTCCAATTAAGCGTCTTGATCTATCTCTATAGATCTTGATGCCCAATATATAAGCAGCTTCACCGAGGTCTTTCATTGAAAAATTCTTATTCAAGTATCCTTTTATGCCATTCAGAAATTCAGTATCATTTCCGATCAACAATATGTCATCCACATATAATATCAGAAATGCTACAGAGCTCCCACTCACTTTCTTGTAAATACATGCTTCTCCAAAAGTCTGTATAAAACCATATGCTTTGATCACACTATCAAAGTGTATATTCCAACTGCGAGAGGCTTGCACCAGTCCATAAATGGATCGCTGGAGCTTGCACACTTTGCTAGCACCTTTTGGATCGACAAAACCTTCTGGTTGCATCATATACAACTCTTCTTTAAGATATCCATTAAGGAATGCAGTTCTGACATCCATTTGCCGAATTTCATAATCATAAAATGCGGCAATTGCTAACATGATTCAGACAGACTTAAGCATCGCTATGGGTAAGAAGGTCTCATCGTAGTCAACTCCTTGAACTTGTCAAAAACCTTTCACAACAAGTCGAGCTTTGTAGACAGTAACATTACCGTCAGCGTCAGTCTTCTTCTTGAAGATCTATTTATTCTCTATTGCTTTCCGATCATCGGGCAAGTCAACCAAAGTCCATACTTTGTTCTCATACATGGATCCCATCTCAGATTTCATGGCCTCAAGCCATTTCGTGGAATCTGGGCTCATCATTGCTTCCTGATAGTTCGTAGGTTCGTCATGGTCAAGTAACATGACCTCCAGAACAGGATTACTGTACCACTCTGGTGCGGATCTTACTCTGGTTGACTTACGAGGTTCGGTAGTAACTTGATCAGAAGTTTCATGATCATCATTATTAGCTTCCTTACTAATTGGTGTAGGAATCAATGGAACTGATTTTTGTGATGAAGTACTTTCCAATAAGGGAGAAGGTACAGTTACCTCATCAAGTTCTACTTCCTCCCACTCACTTCTTTCGAGGGAAACTCCTTCTCTAGAAAGGATACATTCTTAGCAACGAATATCTTGCCTTCGGATCTGTGATAGAAGGTGTACCCAATAGTCTCCTTTGGGTATCCTATGAAGACACATTTCTCTGATTTGGGTTCGAGCTTATCAGGTTGAAGCTTTTTCACATAAGCATCGCAACCCCAAACTTTAAGAAACGACAACTTGGGTTTCTTGCCAAACCAGAGTTCATATGGTGTCGTCTCAATGGATTTAGATGGTGCCCTATTTAACGTGAATGCAACCGTCTCTAAAGCATAATCCCAAAACGAAGGCGGTAAATCAGTAAGAGACATCATAGATCGCTCGATATCTAATAAAGTGCGATTACGACGTTCAGACACACCATTACGCTATGGTGTTCTAGGTGGCGTGAGTTGCGAAACTATTCCATATTGTTTTAAATGAAGACTAAACTCATAACTCAAATATTCACCTCCACGATCAGATCATAGAAACTTTATTTTCTTGTTACGATGATTTGCCACTTCACTCTGAAATTCTTTGAACTTTCAAATGTTTCAGACTTATGTTTCACTAAGTAGATATACCCATATCTGCTCAAATCATCTTTGAAGGTCAAAAAATAACGATACCCAACGCGAGCATCAACACTCGTCGGAACACATACATCAGTATGCATTATTTCCAATAAGTCTATTGCTTGCTCCATTGTTCCGGAGAACGGAATCTTAGTCATCTTTCCCATGAGGCATGGTTCGCAAACATCAAGTGATTCATAATCAAGTGATTCCAAAAGCCCATCAGCATGGAGTTTCTTCATGCGCTTTACACCAATATGACCTAAACAGTAGTACCACAAATAAGTTGCACTATCATTATTAAACTTGTATCTTTTGGCTTCAATACTATGAATATGTGTATCACTACTATCGAGATTCAACAAAAATAGACAACTCATCAAGGGTGCATGACCATAAAACATATTACTCATATAAATAGAATAACAATTATTCTCTGATTTAAATGAATAACCATCTCACATCAAATAAGATCCAGATATAATGTTTATGCTGAACGCTGGCACCAAATAACAATTATTCAGGTCTAAAACTAATCCTGATGGTAGATGTAGAGGTAGCGTGCCAACGGCGATCACATCGACTTTGGAACCATTTTCCATGCTCACCGTCACCTCGTCCTTAGCCAATCTTCGTTTAATCCGTAGCCCCTGTTTCGAGATGCAAATATGAGCAACAAAACCAGTATCAAATACCCAGGTGCTACTACGAGCATTAGTAAGGTACACATCAATAACATGTATATCAAATATACCTTTCACTTTGCCATCCTTCTTATCCACCAAATATTTGGGGTAGTTCCGCTTCTAGTGACCAGTCCCTTTGCAGTAGAAGCACTCAGTCTCAGGCTTAGGTCTAGACTTGGGCTTCTTCACTTGAGCAGCAACTTGCTTGCCGTTCTTCTTGAAGTTCCCCTTCTTCCCTTTGCCCTTTTTCTTGAAACTAGTGGTCTTGTTGACCGTCAACACTTGATGCTCCTTCTTGATTTCTACCTCCGCAGCCTTTAGCATTGCGAAGAGCTCGGGAATTGTCTTATCCACCCCTTGCATATTATAGTTCATCACGAAGCTTTTGTAGCTTGGGCAGTGATTGAAGAACTATGTCAATGACACTATCATCGGGAAGATTTGGTTGTGGTACCCAGACATTCTGAGTATATGTTCACTGACAGAACTATTCTCCTCTATTTTGCAGTTGTAGAACTTATTGGAGACTTCATATCTCTCAATCCGGGCATTTGCTTGAAATATTAACTTCAACTCCTGAACATCTCATATGCTCCATGACGTTCAAAATGTCGTTGAAGTCCCGATTCTAAGCCATAAAGCATGGCACACTGAACTATCGAGTAGTCATCAACTTTGCTCTGCCAGATGTTCATAACATCTAGAGTTGCTCCTGCAGCGGGCTTTGCACCTAGCGGTGCTTCAAGGACGTAATTCTTCTGTGCAGCAATGAGGATAATCCTCAAGTTATCGACCTAGTCCGTGTAGTTGCTACCATTATCTTTCAACTTAGCTTTCTCTAGGAATGCATTAAAATTCAACGGAATAGTAGCACGAGCCATTTATCTACAACAACATAGACATGCAAAATGCTATCAGGTACTAAGTTCATGATAAATTAAAGTTCAATTAATCATATTACTTAAGAACTCCCACTTAGATAGACATCCCTCTACTCATCTAAATGATCATGTGATCCATATCAACTAAACCATGTCCGATCATCACGTGAGATGGAGAAGTTTTCAATGGTGAACATCACTATGTTGATCATATCTACTATATGATTCACGCTCGACCTTTTGGTCTCAGTGTTCCGAGGCTATATCTGCATATGCTAGGCTCGTCAAGTTTAACCTGATTATTCAACTTGTGCAAAATTGGCTTGCACCCATTGTATGTGAACGTAGAGCTTATCACACCCGATCATCACGTGGTGTCTTTGCACGATAAACTGTAGCAACGGTGCGTACTCAGGGAGAACACTTGTACCTTGAAATTTAGTGAGAGATCATCTTATAATGCTACCGATGTACTAAGCAAAATAAGATGCACAAAAGATAAACATCGTATGCAATCAAAATAAGTGACATGATATGTCCATCATCATCTTGTGCCTTTGATCTCCATCTCCAAAGCACCGTCACTATCACCATCGTTGCCGGCTTGGCACCTTGATCTCCATCGTAGCATCGTTGTCGTCTCGCCAACTATTGCTTCTCCGACTATCGCTACAGCTTAGTGATAAAGTAAAGCAATTACATGGCGATTGCATTTCATACAATAAAGCGACCACCATATGGCTTCTGCCAGTTGCCGATAACTGTTACAAAACATGATCATCTCATACAACAATTTATATATCATCACATCTTGACCATATCACATCACAACATGCCCTGCAAAAACAAGTTAAACGTCATGTACTTTGTTGTTGCAAGTTTTACGTGGTTGCTACGGGTTTCTAGAAAGAACCATTATTACCTACGCATCAAAACCACAACGATTTTTCATCAAGTGTGCTGCTTTAACCTTCAACAAGGACCGGGCGTAGTCAAACACAATTCAACTAAAGCTGGAGAAACAGACACCCACTAGCCACCTGTGTGCGAAGCACGTTAGTAGAACCAGTCTCATGAACGCGGTCATGTAATGTCGATCCGGGCCGCTTCATCCAACAATACCGCCGAATCAAAGTAAGACATTGCTGGTAAGCAGTATGACTATTATCACCCACAACTCATTGTGTTCTACTCGTGCATATAACTTCTACGCATAGACCTGGCTTGGATGCCACTGTAGGGGAACGCAGTATTTCAAAATAAATTCTTACGATCATGCAAGATCTATCTAGGAGAAGCATATCAACGAGTGGGGAGAGTGTGTCCGCATACCCTCGTAGACCAAAAGCGGAAGCGTTTAGTAAAGAGGTTGATGTAGTCGAACGTCTTCACGATCCAACCGATCCAAGTACCGAACGTACGGCACCTCCGCGTTCAGCACACATTCAGCCCGATGATGTCCCTCGAGCTCTTGATCTAGTTGAGGCCGAGGGAGAGTTCCATCAACACGACGACATGATGACGGTGATGATGAAGTTACAGGCGTAGGGCTTCGCCTAAGCATTACGATGATATGATCGAGGTGTGTAACTGTGGAGGGGGCGCCGCACACGGCTAAGAGAAGACTTGGTGTGTCTTTGGGGTGCCCCCTCCCACGTATATAAAGGGGTGGAGGAGAGGCGGCCGACCCTAGGGGGGCGCGCCATGGGGGGATTCCTACTTGGACTCCTGGTCCAAGTAAGATTCGGCCCCCCTTTCCCAGTCTAAGTAGGAGAAGAAGGGAAGGAGGAAGAGAAGATAAGGAAGGAGGGGGGCGCCGCCCCCTCCCCTTGTCCAATTCGGACTGGGCAAGGGGGGCGCGTGCCACCTCTAGCCGGCCCTCTCTCAAAAAAAATTATACGCACACACAAGATCATGGTGATGCATAGCAACGAGAGGGGAGAGTGTGTCCACGTATCCTCATAGACCGAATGCGGAAGCGTTAGCACAAAGGTTGATGTAGTCGTACGTCTTCACGATCCAACCGATCCAAGTACCGAACGCACGACACCTCCGAGTTCTGCACACGTTCAACTCGATGACGTCCCGCGAGCTCCGATCCAGCAAAGCTTCACAGGGGAGTTTCGTCAGCACGACAGCGTGATGACGGTGATGATGATGCTACCGACGCAGGGCTTCACCTAAGCACCGCTACGATATGATCGAGGTGGATTATGGTGGAGGGGGCACCGCACACGGCTTGGAACAATCAACTTGTGTGTCTTTGGGTGCCCCCGCCCTCGTATATAAAGGATCAAGGGGGGAGGCCGGCCAGCCTTGGTGCGCCCCAAGGAGAGGAGGAATCCTCTTCCTACTAGGAAGAGGATTCATCCTTTCCTAGTCCAACTAGGAAGAGGGAAGGGGGAAGGAAAGAGGGAGAGGGAGAGGGAAAGGGGGGCCGCCCCCCCTCCCCTAGTCCAATTCGGACTCCTCATGGGAGGGGGCGCGCCACCTCTTTGGTTGCTGCCCTCTCTCTCCTCTCAGGTCCACTAAGGCCCAATACTTCCCTAGGGGTTCCGGTAACCCCTCCAGCACTCCGATTTTCTCCGAAACCATCCGGAACACTTCCGGTGTCCGAATATAGCCGTCCAATATATCAATCTTTACATCTCAGCCATCTCGAGACTCCTCGCCATGTCCGTGATCAAATCTGGAACTCCGAACTACCTTCGGTACATCAAAACACTAAAACTCATAATATCGATCGTCACCGAGCTTTAAGCGTGCGGACCCTATGGGTTCGAGAAAAATGTAGACATGACCGAGACACGTCTCCGGTCAATAACCAATAGCGGAACCTGGATGCTCATATTGGATCCTACATATTCTACGAAGATCTTTATCGGTCAAACTGCATAAACACATACGTTGTTCCCTTTGTCATCGGTATGTTACTTACCCGAGATTCGATCGTCGGTATCTCAATACCTAGTTCAATCTCGTTATCGGCAAGTCTCTTTATTTGTTCCGTAATACATCATCCCGCAACTAACTCGTTAGTTACAATGCTTGCCTTCGGATCTGTGATAGAAGGTGTACCCAACAGTCTCCTTTGGGTATCCTATGAAGACACATTTCTCGGATTTGGGTTCGAGCTTATTAGGTTGAAGCTTTTTCACATAAGCATCGCAGCCCCAAACTTTAAGAAACGACAACTTTGGTTTCTTGCCAAACCATAGTTCATAAGGCGTCATCTCAACGGATTTAGATTGTGCCCTATTTAACGTGAATCCAGCCGTCTCTAAAGCATAACCCTAAAATGATAACGGTAAATCAGTAAGAGACATCATAGATCACACCATATCTAGTAAAGTACGATTACGACGTACGGACACACCATTACGCTGTGGTGTTCCGGGTGGCGTGAGTTGCGAAACTATTCCGCATTGTTTCAAATGAAGACCAAACTCGTAACTCAAATATTCTCCTCCACGATCAGATCGTAGAAACTTTATTTTCTTTTTACAATGATTTTCTACCTCACTCTGAAATTCTTTGAACTTTTCAAATGCTTCAGACTAATGTTTCATTAAGTTGATATACCCATATCTGCTCAAATCATCTGTGAACGTGAGAAAATAACGATACCCGCCGCGAGCCTCAACATTCATTGGACCACATACATCAGTATGTATGATTTCCAAAAAATCTGTTGTTCGCTCCATAGTTCCGGAGAATGGCGCGTTAGTCATCTTGCTCATGAGGCATGGTTCGCAAGTACCAAGTGATTCATAATCAAGTGATTCCAAAAGTCCATCGGAATGGATTTTCTTCATGCGCTTTACACCAATATGACCTAAACGGCAGTGCCACAAATAAGTTGCACTATCATTATCAACTCTGCATCTTTTAGCTTCAATATTATGAATATGTGTATCACTACTATCGATATTTAATATAAATAGACCACTCCTCAAGGGTGCATGACCATAAAAGATATTACTCATATAAATAGAACAACCATTATTCTCTGATTTAAATGAATAACCGTCTCGCATCAAACAAGATCTAGATATAATGTTCATGCTCAACGCTGGCACCAAATAAAAATTATTCAGGTTTAATACTAATCCCGAAGGTAGATGTAGAGGTAGCGTGCCGACCGTGGTCACATCGACTTTGGAACCATTTCCCACGTGCATCGTCACCTTGTCCTTTGCCAATCTTCGCTTAATCCGTAGCCCCTGTTTCGAGTTGCAAATATTAGCAACAGAACCAGTATCAAATACCCAGGTGCTACTGCGAGTATTAGTAAGGTACACATCAATAACATGTATATCACATATACCTTTGTTCACCTTGCCATCCTTCTTATCTGCCAAATACTTGGGGCAGTTCCGCTTCCAGTGACCAGTATGTTTGCAGTAGAAGCACTCAGTCTCAGGCTTAGGTCCAGACTTGGGTTTCTTCTCCTGAGTAGCAACTTGTTTGCTGTTCTTCTTGAAGTTCCCCTTTTTTCTTCCCTTTACCCTTTTTCTTGAAACTGGTGGTCTTGTTGACCATCAACACTTGATGCTCCTTCTTGATTTCTACCTCCGCCACCTTTAGCATTGCAAAGAGCTTGAGAAATGTCTTATTCATCCCTTGCATATTATAGTTCATCACGAAGATTTTGTAGCTTGGTGGCAGTGATTGAAGAACTCTGTCAATGGCACTATCAACAGGAAGATTAACTCCCAATTGAGTCAAGTGATTATGGTACCCAGACATTTTGAGTATATGTTCACTGACAGAACTATTCTCCTCCATCTTGCAGCTATAGAACTTATTGGAGACTTCATATCTCTCAATCTGGGCATTTTCTTGAAATATTAACTTCAACTCCTGGAACATCTCATATGCTCCATGATGTTCAAAACATCGTTGAAGTCCCGGTTCTAAGCCATAAAGCATGGCACACTGAACTATCGAGTAGTCATCAGCTTTGCTCTGCCAGACGTTCATAACATCTGGTGTTGCTCCTGCAGCAGGTTTGGCACTCAGCGGTGCTTCCAGGATGTAATTCTTCTGTGCAGCAATGAGGATAATCGTCAAGTTACGGACCCAGTCCGTGTAATTGCTACCATCATCTTTCAACATTGCTTTCTCAAGGAACGCATTAATATTCAACGAAACAACAACACCGACCATCTATCTACAATAACATAGACACGCAAAATACTATCAGGTACTAAGTTCATGATAAATTAAAGTTTAGTTAATCAAATTATTAAAGACCTCCCACTTAGATAGACATCCCTCTAATCATCTAAGTGATCACGTGATCCATATCAACTAAACCATGTCCGATCATCACGTGAGATGGAGTAGTTTTCAATGGTGAACATCAGTATGTTGATCATATCTACTATATGATTCACGCTCGACCTTTAGGTCTCAGTGTTCCGAGGCCATATCTGCATATGCTAGGCTCGTCAAGTTTAACCTGAGTACTCCGCGTGTGCAAAACTGTCTTGCACCCGTTGTATTTGAACGTAGAGCTTATCACACCTGATCATCACGTGGTGTCTCAGCACGAAGAACTTTCGCAATGGTGCATACTCAGGGAGAACACTTATACCTTGAAATTTAGTGAGAGATCATCTTATAATGCTACTGTTGATCTAAGCAAAATAAGATGCATAAAAGATAAACATCACATGCAATCAATATAAGTGATATGATATGGCCATCATCATCTTGTGCTTGTGATCTCCATCTCCGAAGCACCGTCATGATCACCATCGTCACCGGCGCGACACCTTGATCTCCATCGTAGCATTGTTGTCGTCTCGCTAACTATTGCTTCTACGACTATCGCTACGACTTAGTGATAAAGTAAAGCATTACAGGGCGATTGCATTGCATACAATAAAGCGACAACCATATGGCTCTTGCCAGTTGTCGATAACTCGGTTACAAAACATGATCATCTCATACAATAAAATATAGCATCATGTCTTGACCATATCACATCACAACATGCCCTGCAAAAACAAATTAGACATCCTCTACTTTGTTGTTGCAAGTTTTATGTGGCTGCTATGGGCTGAGCAAGAACCGTTCTTACCTACGCATCAAAACCACAATGATATTTTGTCAAGTTAGTGTTGTTTTAACCTTCTCAAGGATCGGGCATAGCCACACTCGGCTTAACTAAAGTTCGAGAAACTGACACCCGCCAGCCACCTGTGTGCAAAGCACGTCGGTAGAACCAGTCTCGCATAAGTGTACGTGTAATGTCGGTCTGGGCCGCTTCATCCAACAATACCGCCGAACCAAAGTATGACATGCTGGTAAGTAGTATGACTTGTATCGCCCACAACTCACTTGTGTTCTACTCGTGCATATAACATCTATGCACAAAACCAGGCTCGGATGCCACTGTTGGGGAACGTAGTAATTTCAAAAAAAATTCCTACGCACACACAGGATCATGGTGATGCATAGCAATGAGAGGGGAGAGTGTGTCCACGTACCCTCGTAGACCGAATGCGGAAGCGTTAGCACAACGGTTGATGTAGTCGTACGTCTTCACGATCCAACCGATCCAAGTATCGAACGCACGACACCTCCGAGTTCTGCACACGTTCAACTCGATGACGTCCCGCGAGCTCTGATCCAGCAAAGCTTCACAAGGGAGTTTCGTCAACACGACGGCGTGATGACGGTGATGATGATGCTACCGACACAGGGCTTCGCCTAAGCACCGCTACGATATGATCGAGGTGGATTATGGTGGAGGGGGCACCGCACACGGCTTGGAACAATCAACTTGTGTGTCTTTGGGTGCCCCCCGCCCCCGTATATAAAGGATCAAGGGGGGAGGCCGGCCAGCCTTGGTGCGCCCCAAGGAGAGTAGGAATCCTCTTCCTACTAGCAAGAGGATTCATCCTTTCCTGGTCCAACTAGGAAGAGGGAAGGGGGAAGGAAAGAGAGGGAGAGGGAGAGGGAAAGAGGGGCCGCGCCCCCTCCCCTAGTCCAATTCGGACTCCTCATCGGAGGGGGCGCGCCACCTCCTAGGCTGCTGCCCTCTCTCTCCCCTCAGGCCCACTAAGGCCCAATACTTCCCCGGGGGGTTCCGGTAACCCCTCCGGCACTCCGGTTTTCTCTGAAACAATCCGGAACACTTCCGGTGTCCGAATATAGCCGTCCAATATATCAATCTTTACGTATCGACCATTTCCAGAATCCTCGTCATGTCCGTGATCACATCCGGAACTCCAAACTACCTTCGGTGCATCAAAACACTAAAACTCATAATACCGATCGTCACCGAACTTTAAGAGTGCGGACCCTACGGGTTCGAGAACAATGTAGACATGACCAAGACACGTCTCCGATCAATAACCAATAGCGGAACCTAGATGCTCATATTGGCTCCTGCATATCCTATGAAGATCTTTATCGGTCAAACCGCATAACAACATATGTTGTTCCCTTTGTCATCGGTATGTTACTTGCCCGAGATTCGATCGTCGGTATCTCAATACGTAGTTCAATCTCGTTACCGGCAAGTCTCTTTACTCGTTCCGTAATACATCATCCCGCAACTAACTCATTAGTTACAATGCTTGCAAGGCTTATAGTGATGTGTATTACCGAGTGGGCCCAGAGATACCTCTCCGACAATCGGAGTGACAAATCCTAATCTCAAAATACGCCAACTCAATAAGTACCTTCGGAGACACCTGTAGAGCACCTCTATAATCACCCAGTTACATTGTGACGTTTGGTAGCACACAAAGTGTTCCTCCGGTAAACGGGAGTTGCATAATCTCATATTCATAGGAACATGTATAAGTCATGAAGAAAGCAATAGCAACATACTAAACGATCAAGTGCTAAGCTAATGGAATGGGTCAAGTCAATCACATCATTCTCCTAATGACGTGATCCCGCTAATCAAATGACAACTCATGTCTATGGCTAGGAAACATAACCATCTTTGATCAACGAGCTAGTCAAGTAGAGGCATAATAGTGACACTCTGTTTGTCTATGTATTCACACATGTATCATGTTTCCCGTTAATACAATTCTAGCATGAATAATAAACATTTATCATGATATAAGGAAATAAATAATAACTTTATTATTGCCTCTAGGGCATATTTCCTTCACTCTCTTCTCCACTAAGGCCCATGGTGGCCCATTAACCTCCCGGGGGGGGGGGGGGGCGGGGGGTTCCGGTAACCCCCGATACTCCGAAACTTATCCGAAACGACCCGAACCATTCCGGTGTCTGAATGTAGCCTTCCAATATATGAATCCTTATGTCTCGACCATTTCGAGACTCCTTGTCATGTCCGTGATCTCATCCGGGACTCCGAACAAACTTCGATTCATCATAACACGAAACTCATAATACAAATCATCATCGAACGTTAAGCGTGCGGACCCTACGGGTTCGAGAACTATGTAGACATGACCAAGACATATCTCCGGTCAATAACCAATAGCGGAACCTGGATGCTCATATTGGCTCCTACATATTCTACGAAGATCTTTATCGGTCAAACCGCATAACAACATACGTTGTTCCCTTTGTCATCGGTATGTTACTTGCCCGAGATTCGATCGTCGGTATCAATATACCTAGTTCAATCTCGTCACTGGCAAGTCTCTTTACTCATTCTGTAATGCATCATTCCGTAACTAATTCATTAGTCACATTGCTTGCAAGGCTCATAGTGATGTGCATTACCGAGAGGGCCCAGAGATACCTCTCCGATACACGGAGTGACAAATCCTAGTCTCGATCTATGCTAACTCAACAAACACCATTGGAGACACCTGTAGAGTATCTTTGTAATCACCCAGTTACGTTGTGACGTTTGATAACACACAAGGTGTTCCTCCGGCATTCGGGAGTTGCATGATCTCATAGTCTGAGTGTAAGTGCATCTAGTGCCACCCCTAGTTGGTTTTGGAGTATTGACGACAAACCTAGTTGAGGGACTAATGTGTTTGTGATAATTGCAGGAAAACACAGGTAGAAGTCCCTCATTGATTCGGTTTTACTACCAGAGATGACCCCTAAAAATGTATGAAGACATTGAAGACAAAGGTGGCATATGAAGATATTCACATTGAAGACTATGACAAAACAAGACACGTTATGAAGCCTATGGAACTCGAAGACTTAGATCTTTCGTAGTTCCTTTTTATTTTGTGTTGAGTCATAGGAACCACCGTACTGTTAAGTGGGGTCCAGGAGAACCAGTCAGAATGACTGAAGTGATGCCTAAATCAAAAACCTATGTCTTCGAGTGAAGACAATGAGAGGGAATCTTGTCCAGAGCCGGACAAGTCAGCTTTGCTTGTAGCCCAAGTAAAGTTGCCATGAGAGTTCGAAATCTGACCATTGAGACACGTGTCAGTTCCTTAGTGACCCAGGGTCATTTCGGACAAATCAAGTCGGGTTGCCAAGTGGCTATAAATAGCCCACCCCCACAACCATAAACGGTTGGCTGCTCAGATTTCAGTGCACGGCTTTTGTCGTTTGAGAGCAACCCACCTCGAAGCCTTTGAGAGAAAATTCCTAGCGAGGAGAAAAGCCCTAACCACCGAGAGCCAGAGTAAATTGGGCATCACTTAAGTCTTCTTGTCTGTGTGATCTGAAGACTTATTACACTTGAGGACTGTGAATCCTCTAGACGGTTAGGCGTCGCGTTCAGAGCATCCAAGAGACATTGTGGATTGCCAGTGAACGAAGTCTGTGAAGGTTTGGGAGTCTACCTTGAAGACTTACCAGAGTGATTGGGCGAGGACTAAGTGACCTTATCTCAAGGAGAATACGGTGAGGACTTTGTGTCCTGAACTGTGTGTTCAGGACTGGGTGTCCGGGACTGTGTGTCCTAAGGTTTAAATACCTAGCCGCTCCAACCAGACGTACAGTTGTCACAGCAACTAGAACTGGTCCAACATATCATTGTCTTCAACAAGTCATTGGTTTCATCTTCACTTCCTCTTCTTATTGTCACACATTGTGAAGCCATTGCTTGCTTGCTTTATCTTTAGTCTTCAGAACATGAATGTATGAACTGTTTGGCTTCATAACTTCTTCCTACCTGATCCTTATTACACTGAAGCTGTTTGTCATTGTTCTTTCACTCTATTGGATATATGACCATGGCTGGCATAGTGTAATCTAACTTCCGCTGCATAGTAATAGGCATAATCTTCGCTGTTTGTCTTCATAACTCTCATGTACTGAAGACTTTCGTAAAAATCGCCTATTCACCCCCCCTCTAGTCGATATAACGCACTTTCAATTGGTATCAGAGCAAGGTGCTCCCTTGTTCTGTGTGATTCGGTTTGACCACCTGGAGTTTTAGCTATGTCGACTGCAGGGATAATCAAAGTCTCCGCTGCGTGCCCCGTCTTCGATGGAACTAAATATCCCTACTGGAAGAATAAGATGCGAATGCATCTTGAAGCCATTGACGTCAACCTATGGTATGTCGTCGAGAACGGCGTTCGCAAGGCTGGAGAAGGTGTCACTACTGCTGATGTCAAGAAGTTCACTCAACTGGACTCTACTGCCAAAAATATCATCTGTGGTCATCTGACAAAAGGACAGTATGGCCGTGTGAGTGCCTTGAAGACATCCAAGCTGGTCTGGGACTGGCTCTCCAAGATCAATGAAGGCGTCTCAACCCAGAGAGATCAAAGAATCAGTGTTCTTCGCAACCTCTTCAACCGCTTCAAGCGAAATGACAATGAGAATGTCCAGCACACATTTGACCGACTCACTGACATCACAAATGAGCTTCAAGCCCTCGGCGCCACTGAAATCACCAAACATGAAATCGTCAAGACGCTGCTGAGATCACTTGATAGTTCGTTTGACATCCTGGCGCTGATGATTCAAGAACGTCCTGATTTCAAGACACTCGATCCGTCTGACATACTTGAGAGGCTCAACACACATGAGTTTCAGCTTTCTGAGAAAAGAGATATCTACGGTCCAAACTATGGGCGAACTCGCGCCTTGAAGGCAAAAGCTGTCTCCTCATCTGAAGAAGAATCTGACTGCAGTTCTGATGATCCTGAAGACATTGGAAGAGAACTTGCAATGCTAGTGAAGAAGTTCCAAAGATTCACCAAGAAGAAAGGCTTCAGAAAATCTTCACGATCAAGCTCAAGGAATGATGAAGCTTCTGCTCATGACTACAAGAAGAAAACATGTCATAAGTGCAAGAAAACTGGACACTTTATCTCTGAGTGTCCACAGTGGGACAATGAGAACAGAAGGAAGAAGAAGAGAAAGGAATATGATTCTGACGACAAGAAGAAGAAGAAATACTCAAAATCTTCTTCCAAGTCTTCATCAAAGTCTTCATCACACAAGAAGAGCTCATCTGGCAAGGCACGTGCATTTGTTGGAAAGGAGATGGATTCAGAGG
Source organism: Triticum urartu (assembly GCF_056163025.1). NCBI lineage: Eukaryota > Viridiplantae > Streptophyta > Magnoliopsida > Poales > Poaceae > Triticum > Triticum urartu. The sequence goes on from NC_141876.1 coordinate 478,380,279, forward strand.
AGGAGTCCGCATCTGAGGAGGTAGAGGTGGAGTCTGAGGAGGAGTCTAATTCTGGCATTGCGAGTCTGGCTAGAGCATACGTCGCCAAGTCTATCTTCAACACTGAAGACAATGACTGCATCACCGACACCGACACAAATGACAAGAACGACTCCACTCCTACCTACTGCTTCATGGCACGCGGTGCCAAGGTAAACACACGCACTACTCGCTATCAAACATCTAGTGACGATGACTGACTGTGATTCAAAACCTAGCTACAAAACACTTGCTAAAATTGCAACTGAACAACAGAAAGCTATGGAACATATTCAAAAACTGTTAGACAGAAGCGATGATCTGTTGGGTGCCGAAATGACTCGATCTGAATCCTTAATTGAAGACATAAAAAACCTTCACGTTAAGTATCAGGAACTTGAAGATCGTCATGATACTCTCTCAACAACTCATGAAAAGCTTTCCTATGATTATCTTCAAAGGAAGCAAGAACTTGAGAAATTGAGGGTGGCTCATGAAGATCTTCAAATGGAAAACGAGTCACTTCGCTCTGTACAGATCAGTCCTACTCAGGAAGGATTTGAACCACCATGTCTTAAATGCATTGAGCGTGAGAATGCTAATTCTGTTGCTGAATGTTCCACTGCTACTGCTGTTGCAATATCTTCAACTGTTGATGTGGTAACTAACCCCTCTGCTGAGGATACCACTGCTATTGCTGATGAGAATGCTAGGTTGAAGACATTGCTTGAAACAGGGATGTACAAAAGTTTTAAAGGACATCAGACATTATGTGATGTCCTCAAGAAGCAGATTCTGAACCGAAACCCTAGGAAAGAGGGTGTTGGATTTGTGAGGAAAATAAATGCAGATGGCTCTTACTGGAAACCTGAGCAGTACCCCAAAACCACATGGGTTGCTGCAAAGGAACTTTCAGCAGATCCATCCAACTTATCTGGCTTCACTTGTGCTAACCCCATTATCATTGATGAATCCTTTGATGCAAACTATAAACTATTTAAGAATCAGAATGGTGAAGTGTTTGCCAGGTACATTGGTACTAACTTCAGGAATGGACTGCCTATGAAGAAGATCTGGGTTCCGAAAAAGTGTCTGGAAAATCTTCCTGTGAATGTCTTCATGACACCTCACTTAAAGAAGACAAACCTCAGACCAAAGGCTTCATATGGTCCAAAGGCTTCATACAAATAGAGGACTCACCTGAGTCACACTAACGCAAATGTTTTGCAGGGAAATCATACTCAGGCATATGAATATGAGAACGGTTCTTCGAATCGTCATGTTCATATGACCAAAAATTATTCTGCTTATTCCTATGAATATTATTGTCCACCTGCTAGACTGTTTGCTAAGGCTTCAAAGCCAAAATTCTCAGATGCTGCACTTAGACTGATTGCTTCTAAGCCACCCTTGAAGATGTGGGTGGTTAAGAAAGCTTAACTCTCTTTTGCAGGGAAAGGTCTCCAGCAGAAAAACAAAATCTTCTGATGCTATTGCTGGGGACCTTAAAAATCTTGTAGGGCGCAAGATAAAATGCCTGAATGGCATCATTATGTACCTCGTTCCTGAATTGCATGCTACTCTCCCTATTAATCCTAATCTGGATCTATGTTTTCATAACCCACTGGTTCGTCAAATGTTTATGCTTCACAATACCCTTCGTGAAGCCTATCCCCCTAACTGCACTGTAGGGTACGACACCAGCGACTTCAAAGTCTTCAGAATGGATTATTGATAGTGGGTGTACAAATCACATGACTGGCTAAAGAAGCCTTCTTATGGACTCAACATTGCGTCCATCCGACAAGAGCCACATCACATTTGCTGACACTGGTAAAAGTAAGGTATTGGGTCTAGGTAGAGTTGCAATCTCAAAGGATCAACACATGGATAAAGTCATGCTTGTTGAATCCCTTGGCTTCAACTTAATGTCTGTCTCAATGCTTTGCGATTTGAATATGATCGTAATGTTTGGAAAATATCGTTGCCTGGTACTAATGGAATCTGACAAATCTCTAGTGTTTGAAGGGTATCGGAAAGGTGATTTGTACGTGGTAGATTTCTCAGCAGGACCACAACTTGCAGTATGTCTTCTTGCAAAAGCTTCAGAATGCTGGCTTTGGCATCGGAGGCTTGGGCATGCTAGCATGAGGAACCTCCACACCCTTGCGAAGAAGAAGCATGTCATAGGCATTGAAGGCGTCAAGTTCAAGAAAGATCACTTATGCGGTGCCTGTGAAGCAGGGAAGATGACAAGGGCAAAACATCCTTCGAAGACAATCATGACTACTACACAACCCTTCGAACTGCTCCACATGGATCTTTTCGGTCCCACTCACTACTCAACTTTTACTACTTCTGCTTGCCTCTATGGCTTCGTCATTGTTGATGATTACTCTAGATATACTTGGGTACACATAATCCTTTACAAGACTGAAGTGCAGGATGTCTTCAGATGATTCGCCAATCGAGCTATGAACAATTTTGGCGGCAAGATAAAGCACATCAGAAGTGACAATGGCACTGAATTCAAGAACACTGGCCTTGATACATATCTTGATACCTTGGGCATCACACATGAATTCTCAGCTCCGTACACGCCACGGCAGAATGGCGTCGTCGAACGCAAGAACAGAACACTCATTGAGATGGCCAGAACAATGCTAGATGAATACAAGACTCCAAGAAAATTCTGGACTGAAGCCATTGATACTGCATGCCATACAATCAATCGTGTTTATCTTCACAAGCTTCTGAACAAGTCATCTTATGAACTCCTAACTGGCAAGAAGCCAAATGTCAGTTACTTCAGAGTATTTGGCGCAAAGTGCTGGATCAAGGACCCACACCACACCTCAAAGTTTGCACCAAAAGCACATGAGGGCTTCATGCTTGGATATGGAAAGGATTCACACTCCTACAGAGTCTTCAATCTCTTCCATTACAAAGTGGTCGAAATAGTGGATGTGCGGTTTGATGAAACAAATGGTTCACAAAGAGAGCAACTGCCAAATGTGCTAGATGAAGTTCCAGCTGGTGAATCAATCAAGCTTATGGGAACTGGAGAGATTATGCCTTCTGAAGCTCATCCTGAAGAAGAACTCATCATCTCAGCACCTGATCAACATGAAGACAATGTTCAGCATGAAGACATTCCTCCAAATAACAACGCAAATCATCAAGAGCAAAGTCTTCGCCCTATACATCCTCGTGTTGCAAATGAAGTGCAGATTGACAGAATAATTGACAGCATCAATGCACCTGGTCCACTCACTCGTTCAAGGGCAACTCAGCTAGCAAATTTCTGTGGGCACTTCGCATTCGTGTCAATATCAGAACCCAAGAAAGTTGAAGAAGCGTTCATGGAACCTGAATGGATTCAAGCTATGCAAGAAGAGCTTCAACAGTTTGAGCTGAATAATGTATGGGAACTGGTTAAGCATCCTGATCCACGGAAGCACAACATAATAGGCACCAAATGGATATACCGCAACAAGCAAGATGAGCATGGTCAAGTTGTCAGAAACAAAGCTCGTCTCGTTGCTCAAGGATATACTCAAGTGGAGGGCATTGACTTCGATGAAACATTTGCTCCTATGGCTAGACTTGAAGCCATACGCATACTGCTGGCCTATGCAAATCTTCATAACATACTTCTATATCAAATGGATGTGAAAAGTGCCTTTCTCAATGGCAAGATTGAAGAAGAAGTGTATGTTGCTCAACCGCCTGGCTTTGAAAATCCAAAACATCCTGATATGGTATACAAGCTCAACAAGGCACGGTATGGCCTCAAACAAGCCCCTAGGGCCTGGTATGATACACTCAAGTACTTTCTGAAGAGCAAAGGCTTCATACCTGGTTCCCTGGATCCCACTCTTTTCACGAAGACATACGATGGTGAACTGTTTGTGTGCCAAATATATGTGGATGACATTATCTTCGGCTGCACCAATCAGAAGTACAGTGAAGAGTTTGGATATATGATGCAAGAGCAATATCATATGTCCATGATGGGGGAGCTGAAGTTCTTCCTTGGCCTTCAAATACGACAACAGCACAATGGCATCTTCATATCTCAAGAGAAGTATCTCAAAGATTGCCTGAAGAAGTTCGGTATGCAAGACTGCAAAGGCTTCACAACACCGATGCCAGCCAAACATCATCTAGGTCCTGACGAAAATGGTAAAGAGTTCGATCAAAAGGTATACCGCTCCATGATTGGGTCTTTGCTTTATTTATGTGCATCTAGGCCAGATATCATGCTTAGTGTTTTCATGTGTGCTCGATTTCAAGCGGCACCAAAGGAGTCGCATCACTTAGCTGTGAAGCGAATTCTTCGATATTTGGCTCACACCCCAACTCTAGGATTATGGTATCCAAAGGGCTCAGAGTTTGATTTGGTTGGATTTTCGGATGCTGATTATGCTGGTGACAAAGTTGATCGCAAGTCTACATCAGGCACATGTCACTTTCTGGGACGATCACTTGTATGTTGGTCTTCAAAGAAGCAGAACTGTGTATCTCTCTCCACTGCTGAATCTGAATACATTGCTGCTGGATCTTGCTGCGCTCAGCTTCTGTGGATGAAGCAAACACTCAAGGATTATGGCATTCATCTGAAGCAAGTGCCACTTTACTGCGACAACGAAAGCGCCATCAAGATTGCCAACAACCCAGTTCAACACTCGAAGACAAAGCACATTGAAATTCGTCATCACTTTCTCACAGATCATGTTGTGAAGGAAGACATTGATATCATACACGTCAACACTGAAGAGCAATTGGCAGATATCTTCACCAAGCCCTTGGATGAGAAGAGGTTTTGCAAGTTACGGTGTGAGCTAAATATCCTGGAATCCTCAAATGTCCTGTGATCAGGCACACATCCTAACACTTATGCATATTGATGACTTAGATGTGCAACACACAAAGTAAAGTATATCTTCAATCAATGAAGACATACATTCTAAGTGTGAATACATTAATGTGGAATTTGACTTCAGAGCGCCATGATAATTGTGCGCCGTGTCTGGGTCTAGTACTTCCTATACGGTGGGTAACGCCACCACCAAACGTTCCATTTTGAAGTGTTTAACTCATGGCGTTACCTTGCAATATCTTCACATTTAGCTTGGCTTCGAACTCAATATGTCTTCATGATTATCTTCATTACGTTGATTAAATAGATATATATGCTCTAGTGTTCTGTCCTCTACAACATTCACTTATAGCTATGTCTTCTTGGTTGAATCTTTTGAACTAAGTGAATGTGATCGGACCCTAATCTCTCTATGCTTTCTATCTCAAACTCTATCTCTCCAAGTCATATGCATTCTGTTGAAACCGTCGAATGTCTTCACTGTGTCCTTGTTAGCTGAAGACATAGAGACAACCATAAAAGTCCGTTTTTAATGCTCATTCCTCCACATAAGATCCGGAGAAGCAGGAACGACCGCCCGACAATTTAGGCGTGCGTGGGACGTGGAACAAACCCCAAACTTCCGCTAACTGGCCACGCGTGCCTCAAATGCGAACCGCCAGGGGCACCTGCGTAATAGCACAGTGCCGCCTCTGAGTCTATAAATTCACACTTACCACGGTCATTATCTCCTTCTTCCATCCTCGCACGAACCCTAGCGCCACCGCTAGCACTCGACGACGCCGGAGACGAAGCGCTTCACTGCCGCAACCTCTCCAACGCCGTCCTCATGCCGACCGCGGACATCGTCCTCTCCGGCGTCGCCGTAGGTGTTTTCCGTCGCCAAGTTAGGGCACGGAGGACTGAACTGCTCGGCATCAACTTCCTTCCGTCTAGCAGTTCTAGTGTGGTAAATAAAACTTCTTTTTACAGCCTCTTTTGATCTCATGTTTCAGTCACTTTCTACCATAAGAAGTTTCTCTTTACACTAGTTAGATCTCTCGCTGCATCTCATAACATGCCTAGCATATTCACTTGTGCTTCATAAAGTAGTTAGATTCCTCACTTGTACTGATCTGTGGGTTCGTACAAATCTGGAACCAACTTCTTATCTATAAGTGAATGTCTTCGCACAATGAGGTCAATGTCTTCTAAACTAATTAATCTTCAAAACCTTCTGAGAATGCATATGACCTCTTCCCCTTCCCTCGCACCTTAATGCTGTCATAGGTACATGTCCGTGGGAGAATCCTTCGGTTCTCATAGTCTGCATTCATTTGCAGAATTCCTACGGCATCACATAAACTCACCTGAAGCCAGTTCCTGTTGGTCCAGTAAAAGAAAGCCTTTGAAGCCTTTGAAAGTTTTGAAGCCTTTCAAGTTAAAGTTTATGGCTTCAGAAGCAGCAGCAAGGAAAGGGGGCAGACAGAGACGTGAAGGAACTTCCAAAGATCTGCCTGAAGACCTGGCAGAAATGTATAAAACAGATCCTGAAGAGAACTATGGGCAGCGCAAGACTCGAATCCAATGGATTCGACACTATTGGGCAGAACAATGGTTCAAATACCGCTTCGTCACCCAGGAGTATGCTGAGAAAAGTGCCATCAGGAGACCATGGGGGGACATCTGTTTCAAGAATCTCATACCCAGGACCAGAGATGAAGCCATTGCTCAAGGCTACTACCCATGCATGGTCCGAGGACCACAGCCTGATGATGCACATCCGTCGTCACTACTCTGGTGTCGTGACGACAATCTGTTCAAGCGCAACTTCCAGTTTGCTCAACAATCAGCGAAGCTGAACAAGAAGAAATTTGGGTTAGACTTCAACCCTGGTCCCTCCGCACCAAGGGCAGATGGCACACGCGACGCCGAACCCAATATCATCGGTCCGTTTGCCAACCTTGAAGGCCTCATCACCCACATCCTAGTCCAAGGGACTGCCGTGAATGACCCTCCAGCTGACTCTGAGTCTGATGAAGCTCCTGCTGTACCGAAGCCAAAGCAGTCGAAGAAGCCAAAAGCTTCAAAGTCGGCCCCTTCGTCAAAAATCTCAAGGGCGAAGCCATTGGCAACTGCACCTCCTGAAGTCAGTGTGCAGTCTGAAGACATATCCCGCATCTCCAAGCCCCAGAAGGCAAAGTGCCTCAGCCACACTCTGGCAAAGAGCTCACAGCTGCTGCCATTCTGCGCAGCGAAGCCATTGATCTATCAAGTGATGAAGATCTTGGAGATGACGCTCTAGAGCAGCTCATCAAAAGCAAAGAAGAAGCTGAAATCTTCAACAATTTGCCTCTTTTTGATGTCGCCATCATCCACAATTTCATCGACGAATGGTTTGCCACACCAGACATAAGCTTCGAAGATCTGCAGCTGCCTGTTGGCCTCAGCGTCGCATTCCAAGGCGCTATTGCTTCAGAACTGGCCATTGCTCAGCGCATTGTTGAGCTGAAGTAGAAAATTGATCACGAAAAAGCTCAGTTCAAGAAGCACATGGCCAGCCTCAGCGTGCAGGAAGTGAGGAGCTTCAAAATCATGCTGCATGATCTCAAAGAAAACTTTCTGAAGAAGCGTGCCGAAGCTCAAGGCTCGCGTGAAAGGATGAAGTCTTTGGCAGACAAATGTGTTCAAGCCTACAACGAGGCTGAAAAGCGCAAGGCACTTGGGCGTCCTGGCATCGACCCCAAGATGGCCGCAAAGAAGAAGAAGCAGCCTGCTGTGAGTGAATCAGAGGCATCAAAACAAGCAGCTATTCCGATTGTCTTCCCAACCGCCACGACCGGCTCGAAGCCAAAGAGCCGGTCAACAGCTACAGAGCTAAAGAAGACAAGAGCTGCAGAAGCTGAAGCTAGAAAAAGGAAGAGCTCTGAAGCCTCTGCAGCAAGACCAAGAAATCTAGGGCTGCTCCCACAGAGCCCTTGATGGTCGAACCCCTTTCTGTCATTCACCCCAATACAGAAAGAAGACTAACAGTTCATGAGCCTGCTCCCACAGAGGCACCTGATGTTGAAGACATTCCAGCAGCCGACCCAATAGCTGTTGAAGACATTGGTCATCAGGACAATGTGCAAGATGATGCAGCCCTTCCTCAGCTTGAAACAAGCGAACTCATAAGCATTGGTCGTCCTCTGACGCCAATGGCACAAGATAAGTCATGGGCGGATCGCCCTCAGGAGGAAGAAGACTTTGAGGCCCAGCCCACTCTGACACCACAAGCGTCGTCTGCGTTCCGTAGGCTTCGCAAAGGTCCACGGCCTCAAGTCCAGTCTGCAGAAATTCCGGCTGCATCAGCCGAAGACAATGAAGAAGCACCTACAGAACCCACTCCCTCGCTCCATCAAGATGCAGTTTCCCAGGAGAACGTGCCTGAGGTTGTCCCTCCAACTACAAACACTGAAGCCAATGTGGAGCCCGCCCCACGAAATGCTTCAGCGGATAGCGAAGCCACTGAGCCAGACACTTCAGTTCCTGAGTCTGCTGCAGGTCCACAATTTGATTATCACATAGAGCACAGGCCTCATGTCCAGAAGCCAGTCCCAAGGCTTCCAAGGTTCCCAGGTCCTGCATCAGCACCTGGCTCCTTTGATATAAATAGCTTCAAGGGAGACAACACATTTTTCAATAGCTCCAAGAACCCCTATTCAAGGGAAAGGATTGTATCTGACAGGTTCTGGAGCTATTCACATCGCAGCTATTATTCATGCATCTTATACAACCAAGGTCGCATCTTCCCTCACAAGCGCCTTGAGGTTGAAGCCATTGCTGGTCTGCCATGTCTTGAGGAAGCTTTGGACTGCTTCAGGCAAGTGGGTCTGCTGCCGTTTGTGACTGATGAAGAGCACTGGAACGAAGAGCTTCTGCTTCAGTTTTATGCCACTCTCCATATCAAAGGATACAACAGAGATCCGAAGACTTGGATCCTGGAGTGGATGACCGGAAATGTCCATCATGAAGCCAATGCATTTGATATCATTGAGCTCACCGACCTGCCCACTCCAGGCGAATTCTTCGAGGAAGGCTGCCCACCACATTCTGAAGCTATTGAGAGTATTTTCTAGAGACCTGAACCAAATATGAGTCAGATGCTCTCAATGATGAAGCCATTGCCTCACGATGCACCCTATCCAACTGAGTTCTTCGTTGAAGACCTAGAGTACCTGCCCAGGACCATATATCACATTATCCGGCGGACTCTCTGGCCCATTAAGGGACACTCTCCACATGCCAAGATTGAGGGTGCAATGAAGACTCATATTCTGTATCATGCATGGCAAATGCTTCAACGCACAGGATCTTTTCATACGACAACTTGCAGCGTCAGGCTCGGACTTATTTGGTCTAAAATTCTATGCCCCTTGGGTGATGAGGCTGATCAAACTGCACTCTACAATTTCGTATCAGCCCTCAGCTCGAAACCATCGCATCTTCCTGCCAGATGTGGATATCTCTGCAGAAGCAATATACCCTGAGCCTGCCAAGCAACCGATAAGTCTTCAGAATGCCGAACACCAGAGCTTCACGCAGAATGTTGAAGGTGTTGAAGCCATGTCCAGGGTCTATCCGATGGCTGGCACTACACGTGCACCAGCATCAACTGAAGCCACAGATAGCACAAACGCTCCAAGACCCAAGAAGCGTGCTCGTGTCCTCACTGACCGAGAGCTTCTTGTGGCCCTTCACCAAAAGCAAGATAGGCATCAGGACTGGCTGAAACGTCAGATGAAGAGCCTCCTGGTGGATGTCAATTGTCTTCGAAACCTGGCCACCAAGAATGCCTTCGTTACCCATGAGACTTGCCGTCGTACGTGGAAAGGGCTCTCAATGATCTGCACTGAAGCTGAACTTGAAGAGGATGGCTTCACAGAGCGCTTCAAATTTGACACCACACCTCCTAGGAGGGCTGTGATGCGCAACACACCGTCACTTGAAGACTCTGAGTTTTCCTCATCTGCTGCCACAGTCACTGCAAGGATCATTGATGAAGATGGTGATGCTACTTCACCACCACCTGCTTCAGCACCTCAAAGCTCAGCACCGCCAAACAACTCCACCGACCCTGCTGCGCCTGGGAATGCGTAGAAAACTCTATGTCTTCAAACCTTTTTGGTCATTCCTGAAAAAAGGGGGAGAAGCATATGATGTTTATAGTCTTCAAGCGGGTCAACATGGGCGGGTGCCTTGTTCTGTTATACTTTGCTTCGTGTTTACAACTCTTGTTTTTGCTTCATTTGGTTCTTTTGGGTTGTAAACACTAAAACACGATGGTCGTCTGCTACTTGTTTACCCCTTTGTTTGTGAAGATAAATTCCGCATGTGCGACGATAAATTCTGCACTTATCTCATTCTGCAGACGTCCATTTTCCATTATGCATGTCATTATCTTCATATACCCTCACATGCATAGTGGATTGTCATCATAAGCTGAAGCTCATCTCCACAAGTACAACCTGCCATGTGCATTTGCATTCCAAAAGCAAATTAACTTATATGCACATCTTCAGGGGGAGCCCTTGCAACTTATGAAGACAATTCCCTTACAAACCTCACACTTTATATTCCCCGTTGAAAACTTCAACTAGTTTGTCATCAATCACCAAAAAGGGGGAGATTGTAAGTGCATCTAGTGCCACCCCTAGTTGGTTTTGGAGTATTGACGACAAACCTAGTTGAGGGACTAATGTGTTTGTGAGAATTGCAGGAAAACACAGGTAGAAGTCCCTCATTGATTCGGTTTTACTACTAGAGATGACCCCTAAAAATGTATGAAGACATTGAAGACAAAGGTGGCATATGAAGATATTCACATTGAAGACTATGACAAAACAAGACACGTTATGAAGCCTATGGAACTCGAAGACTTAGATCTTTCGTAGTTCCTTTTTATTTTGTGTTGAGTCATAGGAACCACCGTACTGTTAAGTGGGGTCCAGGAGAACCAGTCAGAATGACTAAAGTGATGCCTAAATCAAAAACCTATGTCTTCGAGTGAAGACAATGAGAGCGAATCTTGTCCAGAGCCGGACAAGTCAGCTTTGCTTGTAGCCCAAGTAAAGTTGCCATGAGAGTTCGAAATCTGACCGTTGAGACACGTGTCAGTTCCTTAGTGACCCAGGGTCATTTCGGACAAATCAGGTCGGGTTGCCAAGTGGCTATAAATAGCCCACCCCCACAACCATAAATGGTTGGCTGCTCAGATTTCAGTGCACGGCTTTTGTCGTTTGAGAGCAACCCACCTCGAAGCCTTTGAGAGAAAATTCCTAGTGAGGAGAAAAGCCCTAACCACCGAGAGCCAGAGTAAATTGGGCATCACTTAAGTCTTCTTGTCTGTGTGATCTGAAGACTTATTACACTTGAGGACTGTGAATCCTCCAGATGGTTAGGCGTCGCGTTCAGAGCATCCAAGAGACATTGTGGATTGCCAGTGAACAAAGTCTGTGAAGGTTTGGGAGTCTACCTTGAAGACTTACCAGAGTGATTGGGCGAGGACTAACTGACCTTAGCTCAAGGAGAATACGGTGAGGACTTGGTGTCCTGAACTGTGTGTTCAGGACTGGGTGTCCGGGACTGTGTGTCCTAAGGTTTAAATACCTAGCCGCTCCAACCAGACGTACAGTTGTCACAGCAACTGGAACTGGTCCAACATATCATTGTCTTCAACGAGTCACTGGTTTCATCTTCACTTCCTCTTCTTATTGTCACACATTGTGAAGCCATTACTTGCTTGCTTTATCTTTAGTCTTCAGAACGTGAATGTATGAACTGTTTGGCTTCATAATTTCTTCCTACCTGATCCTTATTACACTGAAGCTGTTTGTCATTGTTCTTTCACTCTATTGGATATATGACCATGGCTGGCATAGTGTAATCTAACTTCCGCTGCATAGTAATAGGCATAATCTTCGCTGTTTGTCTTCATAACTCTCATGTATTGAAGACTTTCGTAAAAATCGCCTATTCACCCCCCCTCTAGTCGATATAACACACTTTCACTGAGGAACATGTATAAGTCGTGAAGAAAGCAATAGCAGAAAAACTAAATGATCATTATGCTAAGCTAACGGATGGGTCTTGTCCTTCACATCATTCTCTAATGATGTGGTCCCGTTCATCAAAGGACAACACATGTCTATGGCTAGGAAACTTAACCATCGTTGATTAACGAGCTAGTTAAGTAGAGGCATACTAGGGACACTCTGTTTGTCTATGTATCCACACATGTACTAAGTTTCCGGTTAATACAATTCTAGCATGAATAATAAACATTTATCATGATGTAAGGAAATATAAATAACAACTTTATTATTGCCTCTAGGGCATATTTCCTTCAGTCTCCCACTTGCACTAGAGTCAATAATCTAGATTACATAGTGTCGGTGTACTAGAGTAGGGGTACCCTAGTATCCCAAACTTGTGCACGGGCAGTCGCAGCATCCCGCGGCAAGGCTTGCCGGGTGGCCGCCAAGGTCCTCTGTGGTTCCTTTGGAGCCATTCAAGGAAAAAGTATCCAAGCCAAGGAGACAAGACCCCGGCAAGAGGAGCTTGCCGGGAAGGCCAACCAAGGCATCTCAAGGAACTTTCCGCGACGCGCCACGCGTCCCGGCAAGGCCCGGTGAGCGACAAGCTCCCGGGCGCGACAAGACAACGACCGCGGCAAGGCGCTTGCCGCGGCAAGCCACCACTCTGTGTCCGCGCTCCAGCACATCCACCAACGTGTCGCTCTGGGACCTTCCCAGGTGTACGTGGCGGGAGGCCGTGCAGCCAGCGGCGCGCGGTGGCAAGCGGCACTGACAAGATTGCCATCGTGGCGAGCGGTGGCGTCCCTGACGGTCCCTTTTGCACTATTTCGGCGACGCAGACAGGCATTTAATGCCCTTGTCCCCTGCCGTCAGGGTTAGGTATGATACACTGTAGCAGGTAGCTGTACCAACTGCAACACCTTTCCATTTTTACCCTTGTCTACGTTGCCACCTGTCGGTGACCCCTTGAGCATATAAAAGGAGGCCCATGCGCAACGTAGAAGGGGGGGAACACTCACGCTCGGTCTCGTTAGCTGCTGAGGGGTACTGTAGCACTCCGCGCTCCCGAGCAAGAACTCAATACAAACCACAAAGCAGGAGTAGGGTTTTACGCATCCGTGCGGCCCGAACCTGGGTAAACCGCTCGTGTGCTTCGCCTCGATCCGCTCTTAGTGCGACCCTCGCCCCCGCCGAACTGAAAGGGACTCGGTCCGCCGGTCCCATAGGTGCTCGTGGATTAGTCCCCCGGCATCTTTGGCGCGCCAGGTAGGGGCGTCGAGGTTGTGTGAACCAGATCCGGCGTTCACGCGAGCTAGATCTTCATCATCTTCATCGACATGCCGCCGAAGAAGAAGGCTTCGGAGGCGGCTGCTCCGTCCGCGCCGAACCCACCACCGCCGGAGCAAACGGCTGATGGGGCAGACGCCGGTGGAAGAACGGGCATCGGCGATGGAGCTCACGGTGCTGCCAGCTCCAAGGACAAGGCTGCGTTGCCCATCGGCGGCGTAGCCGGCTCCCACAACGACCGGGCGCACTCCAAGACCTCGGCGTCCGTACATGCACCGCGCCCATCTCAGAAGGCGCGGGACCGGCAGCGTCATGGTACTCACGGTACCATGCGTTTGCTGGACCAAGATCGAGCTGGTGGATCTCGGAGTGCTCAAGACCCGCATGCACGTCAACATGCTGGCACGAGCGAGGCACGATCGCCTGGACGGGATACTGTTCCTTCTAACATAGTTAGAAGTCCGAGATATCCCGCTCCTCGCACCGTTCGCCACCGCCACTACAGCAGAAGCTTTGGCGCGAGCTCAACTGCTCCTGGACTACCCTTCAACGATAGACAAGATCGACGACTGGAGGGCCACCATTCAGAGTCTCATCGGCTTCACCAACGGCGACACTCAACGGCAGCCGAGCACGTCGCAGCCGCGGCAAGTCAGCCAGGCACGAGCCGGTGGCGATAAGACCGGTGGGGATGCAACCACTGTGCACTCTCCGCCCCGAAGGCCAAGATTGCCGACTCGCCGGATCCACCTCGACAGCGACTCCACCGCGTCATCAGATCCACGAGGTCGTCGCGACCAGCGCCAAGTTCTTCACGAACGACAGCAAGAAGACGCTCGTACTCGCATCGAGCGTCGAAGAGAAGCGCGACGTCAATCGGACCAGCGCGCTGGGCCCTCTGTCGACATGCATGCGCCAGGGGAACCAGGCGACTTGCCGTACGCGGTAGGTTGCCCTGCGTTTACTCGTGAGCTGCGGCAAGTCTAGTGGCCCAGCATGAAGAATTTCAAGCCAGACGTACCAGAGAAGTACGACGGCAAGTCACATCCGTCGGAGTTCCTCAGCATCTACACCATCACGGTGCAGGTTGCCGGGGGGGGCGGGACGACAAGATCCTTGCCAACTACTTCCCGCTGGTGCTCAAGCCCAACGTCAGGTCCTGGCTCATGCACTTGCCGGACAACTCCATATCCTCCTGGGCAGACCTATGCCATCAGTTTGTCGGCGCCTTTACAGGCGGCCACAAACCTCATGGCCAAGAGAGTGACCTTCATCTGCTCGCCCAGAAGGAAGGAGAGCCCCTGCGCAAGTACATTCAGAGATTCAGCTGTGTACAGCACAACATCCCAGATGTCCACCCTGCCGCGGTCATCAGCGTGTTCCATCAGAACGTGCGTAACCGCAGGATGCGGGAGGAGATGGCGATGTGCAGGATCAGAGACGTCAGTGAGCTGTATGCCCTGGCCGACAAGTGTGCACGTGCTGAGGAAGGGAGGAAACTCCCCGGAGAGAATACAGGAGCAGGAGGATCTGACAGCGAGGTTGCTGCCCCGGCAAAGAAAAACCGGCGGCGGAACAACAGGAAGAAGAAAGGCAAAGATGTGCTAGTCATTGAGCAGTCCGGCAACGAAGGTGGCGCCAAGAAAGCCAAAGCTGGTAGCTCCGGCAAGGAGATTGCCGCATGCACCAACTGCCAGGCTGTGGCGGTCACCGACAAGCAGGACGGCACCGACAAGCAGTACTGCAAGATCCACCGCACCAAGGGCCATGACCTCCAGAGCTGCAAGAAAGTCGAGCAGCTTGTCCAAGAGCAAAAGGCTGAATACGAGCGACGCGACAAGGAGAGGGCCCAAGGAGGCGCTGGAGAATCCGGCAAGAAGCGCGCCGGCCGGGGAGGACGCCGCGGCAAGGCCAAGCAGCGGCAAGGAGACAGACCTCCCCAAGGCCGCAACAAGGATGAAGATGACGACGACGACGAAGACATGGATGATGTCGAGACCAGTGAGCAGGAGTTCCAGAAAGCCACAGAGGTCTTGTGCGTTGACGGCGGTGCTTCTCTGCATACTTCGCACCGCCAACTCAAGCAGTGGGTGCGGGAAGTCAATGCGGCGGAACCACCTGTCGAGTCACGCACGCTTCTGAAATGGTCCAGCACGCCTATCATCTTTGATATTGAGGACCACCCTGATCGCACAACTGCGGTCGTGTGCTTGCCGATGTTGGTTTCACCAACTATCCGCAATCTCAAGGTCACTAAGATGCTAGTTGACGGCGGGGCCGGCTTGAACCTGATCTCCTCCGCTGTACTCCAGAAACTCCAGATCCCTGACAGCGAGCTTGAAGAGACCGGCACATTCCAAGGAATCAACCCGGGAAGGAGCAAGCCGAAGGGGAAGGTCACGTTGCTAGTAACATTTGGCAGCGAGGTGAACTTCCGGATTGAGAGGGTCACTTTTGACGTTGCCGATTTTCCATTGCCTTACAATGGGATACTCGGCCGTCCAACACTCGCCAAGTTCATGGCAGCCTCTCACTACGCATACAACATGCTGAAGATGCCAGGCCCGATAAGCGTCATCTCTGTCCCTGGCGACAAGAAGGATGCTCTTATCTGCGCCGACAAGATCTACCGGGAAGCGGCTGCCGCAACAGATCGCAAGTCACCTGCCGTTGAAGCTCCCGGGGGGAAGAAGAAGACCAAGTCCGGCAAGAGTTCTGATGCCCACTCCGGCAAGCGCACCTCTTCGGAGTGCTGTGCTGCCGTCGAGGACGCACCATCGAGCTCCACCGGCAAGTGTAAGAAGACAATGGCAGCTCCGCCAGAGACCAAGAAGGTGTCCGCCAAGGAGGACAGCACTGGTGGTACCTTCACCATCAGTGCCACTCTCGACCCTAAATAGGAAAGCGCGCTCATTGCTTTCCTGCGGGCGAACGTCGACGTGTTTGCGTGGCAACCATCTGACATCCCCGGTGTTCCCAGGAAAGTAATTGAGCACCATCTTGCCGTTTGTCCTCATGCGCGGCCCGTCAAGCAGAAGGTCAGGAAGCAAGCAGTGGAGCGCCAAGAATTCATCGCAGAAGAGATCAAGAAGTTGGAAGCAGCAGGCCTTGTCAGAGGAGTGCTCCATCCTACGTGGTTGGCCAATCCTGTAGTCGTGCGCAAGGCGAACGGGAAATGGAGACTTTGTATCGACTTTACCGATGTTAACAAAGCTTGTCCCAAAGACCCATTTCCTTTGCCGCGCATTGACCAGATTGTTGACTCCACGGCCGGATGTGACTTGCTTTCATTTCTTGACGCATACTCAGGATACCATCAGATCTTCATGGCAGAAGAGGATGAGGAGAAGACCGCATTCATTACTCCATGTGGCACGTACTGTTTCATACGGATGCCTTTCGGTTTAAAAAATGCTGGTTCAACATTTGCAAGGGTAGTCCATGTCGCTCTTGAGCCACAAATACACAGAAATGTGGAAGCCTACATGGATGACATAGTGGTCAAGAGCAAGGACAAGGCAACTCTGATTCAAGATCAGCCTCAAGCTCAACCCCGAGAAGTGTGTGTTTGGAGTCCCCTCCGGCAAGCTTCTCGGATTCTTCGTGTCTTAGCGGGGAATCGAAGCCAATCCCGACAAGATCAAGGCCATTGAGCAGATTGAAGCACCAAAGCGCGTCAAGGATGTACAAAGACTTGCCGGTTGCGTGGCTGCTCTCAGCAGGTTTATCTCTAGGTCTGCTGAGCGCGCCCTGCCGTTTTTCAAAATATTGAAAAAGGCAGGTCCAATGAAATGGACTCCGGAAGCGGAGGCTGCGCTGCAAGACTTGAAGAGATACCTGTCCTCCACTCCAACACTTGTCGCACCTAAGCCACAAGAGAAGTTGCTGCTGTATATAGCGGCAACCAATCAAGTGGTTAGTGCTGCGCTAGTAGCAGAGAGGAAGGCAGATGACGAGCCAGCAACCACAGCAGGCGCATCCAGCGACAAGCAGGGGGCTTCCCCGACAAGCTCTGGTCCCGACAAGGATGGATCTGCGCAGACGCGCGAGGAGATATAGAGGAGAATGGTACAGCGCCCAGTTTACTTTGTCAGTTCCCTTCTGCAGGGGGCTAGGTCAAGGTACTCTGGCGTGCAGAAATTGCTTTTCGGCCTTCTCATGGCCTCGAGAAAGCTGCGCCATTACTTCCAAGCACATGAGATCACAGTTGTCACTCGTTTTCCGCTGAAGAGGATACTACAGAATCCAGAAGCGACAGGCAGGATTGTTGAGTGGGCACTGGAACTGTCAAGCTTTGGCCTCAAGTTTAAGAGTACTTCAACTATCCAAAGCAGAGCATTGGCAGAATTCATAGCAAAATGGACGCCAACATCAGATGAAGAAATTCCAGAAACGAGCATCCCCGTCGAGGAAGCAAGCAAAGAGTGGCTGATGTACTTTGATGGTGCCTTTTCGCTGCAAGGCGCCGGCGCTGGCGTGCTGCTTATCGCACCCACCGGAGAGCACCTCAAGTACGTAGTCCAGATGCACTTTCCCAAGGAGCAAGCAACAAACAATACTGCAGAGTATGAAGGCTTGCTTGCCGGTCTCAGGATCGCGGCAGACCTTGGGATCAAGAAGCTCATTGTCAGGGGTGACTCGCAGCTTGTCGTCCGCCAAGTGAACAAGAACTATCAGAGTCCGTTGATGGAAGCCTACGTCGACGAAGTGAGAAAGCTAGAAGAGCACTTTGACGGCCTACAGATGGAGCATGTTCCAAGAGCTCAGAACGCCATTGCCGATGGCCTATCAAAGTGCGCCGCGCTTAAGTTACCTGTGGAACCAGGGATCTTTGTGCTCAAGCTGACTCAACCGTCTGTAACGCCATCAACTGGACAGAGCAAGAAGAGGAAGTTGATTTCTGGTGACTATTTTCCGGCAGAGCTTCCTGAAGCCGCCGCCAAGAAGGTCCCCAAGATCAACGCCAAGAGAGCTGAGGAGCAGTCTGCTCCGGCAAGCCCTAGGGTTTGTTCCGTTGAAGCAAAAGCTCCCGACAAGTTTTGCTCCGGCAAACTTGCCGGGGAACGTCAAGCTCCGGCAGAGCCGCAGGTTCTCGCCGTAGAAGTGGATGTTCCCGCAGCAGCAGATTTGCCTTTAGTCCTTGTTGTCGAGCCACAAGCTCCAGCATGGGCACAGCAGATTGTCCGTTTCCTTCAGACAGGAGAACTTCCCGAAGAGCAAGAAGAAGCGGAAAGAGTAGCCCGGCAGTCAAGTATGTACCAGTTTGTCGACAACACACTGTACAGAAGAAGACTCAACGGTGTGAAATTGAAGTGTATTCACCGGGAAGACGGACAAAAGCTGTTGGCAGAGATACATGGAGGCATATGTGGTCACCACATTAGTGCAAGAGCACTTGCCGGCAAAGCATTCTGGCAAGGTTTCTTTTGGCTGACAGCCCTCCAGGATGCAACTGCACAAGTAACCTAGTGTGAAGCGTGCCAGTTCCATTCCAAGCAGATACACCAACCAGCTCAAGCTCTCCAGACGATCCCTTTATCCTGGCCATTTTCGGTCTGGGGGCTCGACATCCTCGGCCCCTTTCCCCGAGCAGTCGGGGGCTTTGAGTACTTGTACATTGCAATCGACAAGTTCACAAAGTGGCTGGAAGTGGAACCAGTGAGAAAGGTGACAGCACAGTCAGCAGTCAAGTTCTTCAGGTCGATTGTTTGCCGCTTCGGGATCCCTAACAGGATAATCACCGACAACGGTATGCAATTCACGAGCCGCACCTTCATGCAGTACGTCCAAGATCTTGGCGCCAAGGTCTGCTTCGCTTCTGTTGCTCACCCGAGAAGCAACTGTCAAGCGGAGAGGGCAAATGCTGAAGTGCTGCGTGGGCTCAAGACCAGGACTTTCGACAGGCTGCACAAGTGCGGAAGAAACTGGATTGAGGAGCTGCCGGTGGTTCTTTGGTCGATCAGGACGACGCCAAATCGAGCCACTGGCTAGACACCTTCCGCTCTAGTCTATGGAGCAGAGGCAGTTCTCCCCACGGAACTCGTATACGGGTCACCTCGAGTGCTCGCTTATGATGAGCTTGAGCAAGAGCAGCTACGACAAGATGACGCGCTACTCCTTGAGGAAGACCGTCTTCAGGCTGCTGTGCGAGCTGCTCGCTACCAGCAAGCTTTGCGCCTCTACCATAACCGCAAAGTTAACTCCAGAAGTCTCGAGGAAGGCGACCTTGTTCTTCGGCGTGTTCAGTCTGCCAAGAATTCCAACAAGTTGACGCCGAAGTGGGAAGGCCCTTACCGGGTGAAACGAGTCACTAGGCCTGGCGCTGTCCGCCTTGAGACCGAAGATAGCATTCCGGTGAGCAATTCCTGGAACATTGAGCATCTTCGTAAGTTTTACCTGTAAGGCGCGGTTGCCGGAACCTGTTCCGGCAACCACCTTTTGTGCAAGTCTTGCCGCTGTTGCATGTAATCCTTTGTACAAAGCCGGGCGCAGACCCCGTGCATAAGTAAAGCTCATATGCTCCGCACATCTTGTCAATTTCACGCTTTCTATTTTTTGCATATGTGATCTGACACTTTGTGCAGCACCTACTCCCCGGTAAGCAATAACGAGCCGTAAGGCTCCATATCTTTATTTTCTCCTCTTTCTTTTTTCTCAAGGAAAGGAAGGTTCCCCCGCCCACAAGTTTGCCGGGGGGAGAGGAGAAGATAATGGTATGGACCAGGCGTCGTTCAAGAAAGTTTCGCCTTACCGGGAAGCAAACAACAGAAAAGCTAAGTTGCCAAAGTTTGAGCAATCAGATTTTTTAAAATTTTAAGTTATCTCCCTTGAACGACCGCACTTTGTATGGAAAACCTGTGCTTGGAGGAACCAACTCGTAGCTAGTTGCGCCCTTACTTTGTTTCGAGTCCGCTCAACAACTTAAGTGAGCTGCGACTAGTTGCGACAAGGTTTCTTGTCGGTAGCGGCACCGCCAGTAGGCTGCTGACGTCCCGCACTCAGCGCTCGCGGCTAAGGCGCCTGCACCGGCAAGTTCCCTAAAAGCGTAGGGCAAAAAGATACAAAGGGAGGAATCAAGTAAAGGGAATAACATTGCAATCATTACCCGTAATAGAGTTATATTACAATGTAGCTTGTCGCAGCTCTAACAGATTGTTCTCATAACATGACCAGCAGCGACAAGAAAAGAAGAAAACGGGCGGCCTAGTCTACGCGATCGCCCTCAATCCTCTTGATCCCGCTCACCTTGTCCACAATGGGTGCGACAAGGGTCTTGAGCGCCTCCAGATCAGCATCCAACGGCAGGGTCTTGAGGACGTTGGTGAGGTTGAGGCCCGGGTTGCGGAAGGCCACCGTCACCAACACCTTTTGAAGAGCTCCCGCGCAGATCTTGCGCGACTCGTTGGCCAGCTGCTTTGGGATCCTCTCCCGGAGTCGCTGGAGGGCCGTCGCCACGCCTTTGAAGAACAAGATGAGCTTGGCGCTGGGTTGGAGGTTCTCGTCAGAGGGAGGGGGCGGACGTTCCACATTTCCGAATAAAGAAACCACCCACGATCTCTCCCACGATGCCGCATTCAACGCGTGCCGTTCGGGGAGGGCGCGGTGGATACGGGGAGAGATACGGCGTAACCCAGGCCGCGCGTGCCCGTGCCCTGTTTTGGGCCTGGCCCAACAGCGCTCGGCACCGCGTATGGCCCAGGCCCGGGGCTCCTGTCGGTGTACTAGAGTAGGGGTACCCTAGTATCCCGAACTTGTGCACGGGCTGTCGCAGCATCCCGCGGCAAGGCTTGCCGGGTGGCCGCCAAGGTCCTCCGTGGTTCCTTTGGAGCCATTCAAGGACAAAGTATCCAAGCCAAGGAGACAAGACCCCGGCAAGAGGAGCTTGCCGGGAAGGCCAACCAAGGCATCTCAAGGAACTTGCCGCGACGCGCCACGCGTCCCGGCAAGGCCCGGTGAGCGACAAGCTCCCGGGCGCGACAAGACAACGACCGCGGCAAGGCGCTTGCCGCGGCAAGCCACCACTCTGTGCCCGCGCTCCAGCACATCCACCAACGTGTCGCTCTGGGACCTTCCCAGGCGTACGTGGCGGGAGGCCGTGCAGCCAGCGGCGCGCGGTGGCAAGCGGCGCTGACAAGATTGCCATCGTGGCGAGCGGTGGCGTCCCTGACGGTCCCTTTTGCACTATTTAGGCGACGCAGATGGGCATTTAATGCCCTTGTCCCCTGCCGTCAGGGTTAGGTATGATACACTGTAGCAGGTAGCTGTACCAACCGCAACACCTTTCCATTTTTACCCTTGTCTACGTTGCCACCTGTCGGTGACCCCTTGAGCATATAAAAGGAGGCCCATGCGCAACATAGAAGGGGGGGGAACACTCACGCTCGGTCTCGTTAGCTGCTGAGGGGTACTGTAGCACTCCGCGCTCCCGAGCAAGAACTCAATACAAACCACAAAGCAGGAGTAGGGTTTTACGCATCCGTGCGGCCCGAACCTGGGTAAACCACTCGTGTGCTTCGCCTCGATCTGCTCTTCGTGCGACCCTCGCCCCCGTCGAACCAAAAGGGACTCGGTCCGCCGGTCCCATAGGTGCTCGTGGATTAGTCCCCCGGCACATAGTAATGATTCTAACACCCATCGATGTCTTGAAATGTTATTGGGTGTGGATGAGGCTACCTGGGGTACACCCCCCCTAACAGTAGTCCCTGAAGATGGTGAGGCGCCATGGCTCGAAGCCGGAGTGCCCGAGCAGTTTCCTCCTCTAGGAGATCTTGTGTCTTCGTGTTGACCAACTTGAAGAAGCCGCGTGCCAGGGGCCGGCCATGGCGAAGCCGACCGACTAGTGAATTTGAATCGTTGTGGCAGGTGCGAGGGGTACGCCACCGGGTAGCGCGCCAGCCGCCCATTGCTCACATGCCACATGTCGCCAGTAGGCCGGCCCGACCTGCCAGCCCACGTGTGCGATGGGACTCCGCCGCAGGCCCAGGCCCGCCATTACACGGCCTCGGCGCGTGTGGATCCGTTGCCCTTCCGGGGCACATTGATTGCTGATACCTCTCCATTGTATCTACTTTTCCAAACACTTTTGACCTTGTTTTGGACTCTAACTTGTATGATTTGAATGGATCTAACCCGGACTGACGCTGTTTTCAGCAGAATTACCATGGTGTTATTTTTGTGCAGAAAAAAAAAGTTCTCAGAATGACCTGAAACTTCACGGAGAATATTTTTGGATTATATAAAAAATATTGGCGAAAAATCAATGTTAGGGGGCCCACTCCCTGTCCACGAGCGTGGGGGCGCGCCCACCACCCTGGGGCGCCCTGTCTCGTGGGCCCCCTGATGCTCCACCGACCTCAACTCCAACTCTATATATTCATGTTCAGGGAGAAAAAATCAGAGAGAACGATTCATCGTGTTTTACGATACGGAGCCGCCGCCAAGCCCTAATCTCTCTCGGCAGGGCTGATCTGGAGTCCGTTCGGGGCTCCGAAGAGGGGAATCCGTCGCCATCGTCATCATCAACCTTCCTCCATCACCAATTTCATGATGCTCATCGCCGTGCGTGAGTAATTCCATCGTAGGCTTGCTGGACGGTGATGGATTGGATGAGATTTATCATGTAATCGAGTTAGTTTTGTTAGGGTTTGATCCCTAGTACCCATTATGTTCCAAGATTGATGTTGCTATGACTTTGCTATGCTTAATGCTTGTCACTAGGGCCCGAGTGCCATGATTTCAGATCTGAACCTATTATTTTTTCATGAATATATTTGAGTTCTTGATCCTATCTTGCAAGTCAATAGTCACCTACTATCTGTTATGATCCGTTAACCCTGAAGTGACAATAATCGGGACAATTACCGGTGATGACTATAGTTTGAGGAGTTCATGTATTCACTAAGTGCTAATGCTTTGTTCCGGTACTCTATTAAAAGGATGCCTTAATATCCCTTAGTTTCCAATAGGACCCCGCTACCACAGGAGGGTAGGACAAAAGATGTCATGCAAGTTCTTTTCCATAAGCACGTATGACTATATTCAGAATACATGCCTACATTACATTGATGAACTGGAGCTAGTTCTATGTCACCCTATGTTATAACTGTTGCATGAGGAATCGCATCCGAAATAATGATCCATCACTGATCCATTGCCTACGAGCTTTTCACATATTGATCTTTGCTTAGTTACTTTACCGTTGCTACTGTTACAATCACCACAAAACCAATACTATTACTTTTGCCGCTGCTATGTTATTTCCATATTACTTTTCTACTAAATACTATGTTGCAGATATTAAGTCTTTCAGGTGCGGTTGAATTGACAACTCAACTGTTAATACTTGAGAATATTCTTTGGCTCCCCTTGTGTCGAATCAATAAATTTGGGTTGAATACTATACCCTCGAAAACTGTTTATCAATTGCACGCCATAATGCGCGAAGATTGCGATGGCGCATGGGAAGTAGGAGCAGTAAATCCCACTCCCCCGAAGAGTCGCCATGACCCATTCGTCATAGTATAAATAGAGGGGAGGGGGCAGCCAAATGCATGCGCGCCTCCTCCCACTCTCTCTTTCTCCTCTGCCCCTTCGCCTCAGTGCCTCCTTGTCGCCGCCGCACCGCTATGCCACATGCTACCGGAGCGCCGCTGCGACCTCGTCACCGCCCAGCCTCGCCGAGCCATCGCCGAACCACCAAAGTGGGAAGCGCACCAACACAAGTAAAGAAATCTTGAATATCCCCTTTTCCAATAATATTGCCTCTACCTATGCGAAGCTTTTTAGTGTGTAGAATAGTATATTCTTCATGAGGATTAGTATTGGCAAAAGCATCAAAATTTCCCTCATTGTTACTACTATCTTTTTCAATGATAACCTCCCCAATTTCAGACATGGTGGTGGCAAATAGATCTAGCAAACTAGCAACCCAAAAGGCAAACGAGGATGACGAACGGAAGAGGGGCGAAGAAAAAGGCAAATCTTTTCGAAAATCGTTTTAGAAGTGGGGGAGAGGAAAATGAGAGGCGAATTGTGAATCATGTAATACAAGAGATGAGAGTTTATGATGGGTACTTGGTATGTCTTGACTTGGCGTAGATCTCCCCGGCAATGGCGCTAGAAATTCTTCCCGCTACTTGTTGATCTTGCGTTGGTTTTCCCTTGAAGAGGAAAGGGTGATGCAGCAAAGTAGAGGAAGTATTTCCCTCAGTTTGAGAACCAAGGTATCAATCCAGTGGGAGACAACGAACAAGTCACCGAATACCTACACAAACAATCAAACAACTTGCACCCAACGCGATAAAGGGGTTGTCAATCCCTTCACGGTTACTTGCAAAAGTGAGATCTGATAGACATAGATAAATGGTAAAGTAAATATTTTTGGTATTTTAGGTTTGTAGATCGGAAAGTAAAAGATTGAAAAGGAAGTAAATCGGAAACTAAAATTGTAGATCGAAAACTTATATGATGGAAAATAGACCTGGGGGCATAGCTTTTACTATTGGCTTCTCTTGAGATAGAAAATATTACGGCGGGTGAACAAATTACTGCTGAACAATTGATTGAAAAGCGCAAAGTTATGACGATATCTAAGGCAATGATCATGAATATAGGCATCACGTCCGCTTCAAGTAGACCGAAACGATTCTACATCTACTACTATTACTCCACACATCGACCGCTATCCAGCATGCATCTAGAGTATTAAGTTCATAAAGAACAGAGTAACGCATTAAGCAAGATGACATGATGTAGAGGAATTAACTCAAGCAATTTGATGAAAACCCCATCTTTTTATCCTCGATGACAACAATGCAATACGTGCCTTGCGGCACCTACTATCACTAGGAAAGGACACTTCAAGATTGAACCCAAAGCTAAGCACTTCTCCCATTGCAAGAAAAACCAATCTAGTTGGCCAAACTAAATCGATAGTTTGAAGAGACTTGCAAAGATATCAAATCATGCATATAAGAATTCAGAGAAGATTCAAATAATATTCATAGATAAGCTGATCATAAATCCACAATTCATCGGATCTCAGCAAACACACCGCAAAAAGGGTATTACATCGAATAGATCTTCAAGAACATCAAGGAGAACATGGTATTGAGAATCAAAGAGAGGGCAGAAAGCCATCTAGCTACTAGCTATGGACCCATAGGTCTGTGGTAAACTACTCACGCTTCATCGGAAGGGCAATGGTGTTGATGTAGAAGCCCTCCGTGATCAAATCCCCCTCCGGCAGGACACCGAAAAAGGCCCCTAGATGGGATCTCACGGGAACAGAAGGTTGCAGCGGTGGAAAAGTGTTTTTGTGCCTCTCTCTGTTGGTTTTGGGATATATGAGAATATATAGGCAAAATAAATAGGTCGGTGGAGTCACGAGGGGCCCACAAGGGTGGGGGCGTGCCCGCCATCCTTGTGGCCACCTCATGGCTTCTCTGACTTGCACTCCAAGTCCTCTGGTCCAAGAAAAATCATTGCAAAAGTTTTATTCTGTTTGGACTTCGTTTGGTATTCCTTTTCTGTGAAACTCTAAAACAAGGAAAAAACAGGAACTGGCACTGGGCTCTAGGTTAATAGGTTAGTCCCAAAAATAATATAAAATAGTATATTAATGCATATAAAACATCCAAAACAGATAATATAATAGCATGGAACAATAAAAAAATTATAGATACGTTGGAGACATATCAAGCATCCCCAAGCTCAATTCCTGCTCGTCCTCGAGTAGGTAAATGATAAAAACAGAATTTTTGATGTGGAATGCTACCTAACATATTTATCCATGTAATTTGTTTATGGTGGCATGAATGTTCAGATCCGTATGATTCAAAACAAAAGTTTAATATTGACATAAAAACAATAATACTTGAAGCATACTAACAAGACAATTATGTCTTCTCAAAATAACATGGCCAAAGAAAGCTTATCCCTACAAAATCGTATAGTCTGGATATACTCTATCTTCATCACACAAAATATTTAAATGATGCACAACCCCGATGACAAGCCAAGCAATTGTTTCATACTTTTGATGTTCTCAAACTTTTTCAACTTTCACGCAATACATGAGCGTGAGCCATGGACGTAGCACTATAGGTGGAATAGACGGTGGTTGTGGAGAAGACAAAAGTAAGGAGATAGTCTCACATCAACTAGGCGTATCAACGGGCTATGGATATGCCCATCAATTGATATCAATGTGAGTGAGTAGGGATTGCCATGCAACAGATGCACTAGAGCTATAAGTTTATGAAAGCTCAAAAAGAAACTAAGTGGGTGTGCATCCAACTTTCTTGCTCACGAAGACATAGGGCAATTTGAGGAAGGCCATTATTGGAATATACAAGCCAAGTTCTATAATGAAAATTACCACTATTATATGAAAGTGACAATATAGGAGATTCTCTATCATGAAGATCATGGTGCTACTTTGAAGCACAAGTGTGCTAAAAGGATAGTAGCATTGCCCCTTCTCTCTTTTCTCTCATTTATTTTTTTATTTGGGCCTTCTCTCATTTTTTGCCTCTTTTTTCGTCCGGAGTCTCATCCCGACTTGTGGGGGAATCATAGTCTCCATCACCCTTTCCTCACATGGGACAATGCTCTAATAATGAAGATCATCACACTTTCATTTACTTACAACTCAAGAATTACAACTTGATACTTAGAACAAAATATGACTCTATATGAATGCCTCCGGCGGTGTATGGGATGTGCAATGAATCAAGAGTGACATGTATGAAAGAATTATGGATGGTGGCTTTGCCACAAATACGATGTCAACTACATGATCATGCAAAGAAATATGACAATGATGGAGCGTGGCATAATAAACGGAACGGTGGAAAGTTGCATGGCAATATATCTCGGAATGGCTATGGAAATGCCATAATAGGTAGGTATGGTGGTCGTTTTGAGGAAGGTATATGGTGGGTTTATGGTACCGGCGAAAGTTGCTCGGCACTAGGGAGGCCAGCAATGGCGGAAGGGTGAGAGTGTGTATAATCCATGGACTCAACATTAGTCATAAAGAAATCACATACTTATTGCAAAAATCTATTAGTTATCAAAACAAATTACTATGCGCATGCTCCTAGGGGGATAGATTGGTAGGAAAAGACCATCGCTCGTCCCCGACCGCCACTCATAAGGAAGACAATCAATAAATAAATCATGCTCCAACTTCATCACATAACGGTTCACCATACGTGCATGCTACGGGAATCACAAACTTTAACACAAGTATTTCTCAAATTTACAATTACTTACTAGCATGACTCTAGTATCACCATCTTCATATCTTAAAACAATCATAAGGAATTAAACTTCTAATTGTATTCAATGCACTTTATATGAAAGTATTTATTTTATCCCTCTTGGATGCCTATCATATTAGGACTAAATTTATAACCAAAGCAAATTACCATGCTGTTTAGAGACTCTCAAAATAATATAAGTGAAGCACGAGAGTTCATCAATTTCTATAAAATAAAACCACCACCGTGCTCTAAAAGGATATAAGTGAAGCACAAGAGCAATATTGCCTAGCTCAAAATATATAAGTGAAGCACATAGAGTATTCTAATAAATCATGATTCATATGTGTATCTCTCAAAAGGTGTGTGCAGCAAGGATGATTGTGGCAAACTAAAAGCAAAGACTCAAATAACACAAGACGCTCCAAGAAAAACACATATCATGTGGTGAATAAAAATATAGCCTCAAGTAAAGTTACCGATAGACAAAGACGAAAGAAGGGATGCCTTCCGCGGCATCCCCAAGCCTAGGCTCTTGGCTGTCCTTGAATATTACCTTGGGGTGCCTTGGGCATCCCCAAGCTTAGGCTCTTGCCACTCCACTCAACCGAAAATCTCATAAGCTCTGTTAGTACAAGAAATTAAATCACCACTTTTGGTACTGTTGTGAACTCATTCTTTATTTATATTGGTGTAATATCTACTGTATTCCAACTTTTCCATGGTTCATACCCCCCGATACTAGCCATAGATTCATCAAAATAAGCAAACAACACATAGAAAACAGAATCTATCAAAAATAGAACAGTCTGTAGCAATCTGGATATTTCAAATACTTCTGTAATTCCAAAAATTCTTAAAAATTAGTACAACCTAAGAAATTTAGTTATCTTGTGCAAAAAGAATCAATATTTTATCACGCTTCTGTTAAAAATGGGATTTTTTTTCCTGAGCACAAAAGTTTCTGTTTTTCAGCAAGATCAAATCAACTATCACCGTAAGCTATCCCAAAGGTCTTACTTGGCAGAAACACTAATTAAAACACAAAACCACATCTAACCATAGGCTAGATGAATTATTTATTGCAAAGTAGAACCTAAAAAGCAAAAACAAAAATAAAATTGGGTTGCCTCCCAACAAGTGCTATTGTTTAACGCCCTTAGCTAGGCATAAAACACGAATAGATCTAAGTATTATCGTAATAATGATAGGGCAAATCTCGAAAAATCATCTCATACACCCTTCATTTGGCAGCAAATTTTCTTTGTGGTAAGCAAAATTAATCAAAAAGGCTAAATTTAATAGGATAAGAATCCCCAAGATCGATCTCGGGAGGAATTGGTTCCTCCTTCGGCCCTTCATATTGTATGATCAACTCATCATTATAAGCATTATTTTGGCAAAAACTCATGAGCTTGTGTCCAAGAGAGAAACTCAATCCTTTGTTTTGTATAGCAAAATTATCATTAAGCTCAGAAATCTTATCAACTAAAACATTGGTAGGAACTCTCTTTCTTAAATTTTCATTATAAGCAACGTGATCTAGAGATCGTAAACGCATTATGTCCTCTTGATTAAAAAGAATTCCCTCTATGGGAGGATGACCACCATCTATTTTATAATGCGCAAAAATTTCACTAGCTTCTTTCATGATAAACCTAAACTCATGAGCTAGAAATATAGTGGCGGCACGCTTAACAGAAGAATGCTCAATATTTGAAAACTCTAAAAAGATCCTTTGTATGGAAGGATGCATATGAACAAATTGTCTTTCAAGTTCAACTACGAGCAAAGATATAGCATCAGCAAGGCTACTAGTTTTATGGAGAATAGATCCACCCAAAAGTGGGAAGCACGCCGGCACAAGTAAAGAAATCTTGAATAACCCCTTTTCCAATAATATTGCCGCTACCTATGTGAAGCTTTTTAGTGTGTAGAATAGTAGATTCTTCATGAGGATTAGTATTGGCAAAAGCATCAAAATTTCCCTCATCATTACTACTATCTTTTTAGTGATAACCTCCCCAATTTCAGACATGGTGCGGCAAATAGATCTAGCAAACAAGCAACCCAAAAGGCAAACGAGGACGACGAACGGAAGAGGGGCGAAGAAAAAGGCGAATCTTTTCGAAAATCGTTTTAGAAGTGGGGGAGAATAAAATGAGAGGAGAATGACGAATAATGTAATTCTAGAGATGAGAGTTTATGATGGGTACTTGGTATGTCTTGACTTGGCATAGATCTCCCCATCAACAGCGCCAAAAATTCTTCCTGCTACTTCTTGAGCTTGCGTTGGTTTTCCCTTGAAGAGGAAAGGATGATGCAGCAAAGTAGAGTAAGTATTTCCCTCAGTTTGAGAACCAATGTATCAATCCAGTAGGAGACAACGAACATGTGACGCCCCCAATTCAATCGTACACTAATCATACACGCAAACGTGTACGATCAAGATCAGGGACTCACGGGAAGATATCAGAACACAACTCTACAAATAAAATAAGTCATACAAGCATCATATTACAAGCCAGGGGCCTCGAGGGCTCAAATACAAGAGCTCGATCATAGACGAGTCAGCAAAAGCAACAATATCTAAGTACAGACATAAGTTAAACAAGTTTTCCTTAAGAAGGCTAGCACAAACTAGGATACAGATCGAAAGAGGCGCATGCCTCCTGCCTGGGATCCTCCTAAACTACTCCTGGTCGTCGTCAGCGGGCTGCACGTAGTAGTAGGCACCTCCCGAGTAGTAGTAGTAGTCGTCATCAACAGTGGCGTCTGGCTCCTGGACTCCAACGTCTGGTCGCAGCAATCGGATATAGGAAAGGGGAAAAGGGGGAGAAAAGCAACCGTGAGTACTCATCCAAAGTACTCGCAAGCAAGGAGCTACACTGCATATGTATGCATTGGTATCAAATGGAATAAGGGTATCATATGTGGACTGAACTACAAAATGCTGGAATAAGAGGGGGATAGCTAGTCCTGTCGAAGACTACGCTTCTGGCCACCTCCGTCTTGCAGCATGTAGAAGAGAGTAGATGGTAAGTTCACCAAGTAGCATCGTGTAGCATAAACCTACCCGGCGATCCTCTCCTCGTCGCCCTGTTAGAGAGCGACCACCGGGTTGTATCTGGCACTTGGAAGGGTGTGTTTTATTAAGTATCCGATTCTAGTTATCATAAGGTGAAGGTGCAACTCCAAGTCATCCTGTTACCGAAGATCACGGCTATTCGAATAGATTAACTTCCCTGCAGGGGTGTACCACATTTCCCAACACGCTCGATCCCCTTTGTCCGTACACACTTTTCTGGGTCATGCCCGGCCTCGGAAGATCAACACGTTGCAGCCCTACCTAGGCACAATAGAGAGGTCAGCACGCCGGTCTAAATCATATGGCGCAGGGGTCTGGGCCCATCGCCCATTGCACGCCTGCACGTTGTGAGGGCAGCCGGAAGTAGACCTAGCCTAGCAGGCGTTCCAGTCCAATCCAGCGTGCGCCGCTCAGTCGCTGACGTCACAAAGGCTTCGGCTGATACCACGACGTCGAGTGCCCATAACTGTTCCCGCGTAGTTGGTTAGTGCGTATAGGCCAGTAGCCAGACTCAGATCAAATACCAAGATCTCGTTAAGCGTGTTATTTTGAAATAACCACGGACGCCGACCAGGGCCAGGCCCACCTCTCTCCTAGGTGGTCTCAACCTACCCTGTCGCTCCGCCACAAAGATCCACTCAGAGGGCCGTTGGGACAAACGTCCTTTCGTACCCAATCCATGAATCACACGCGGGTACTCCTACGAGCCGACCCGTCTTTAGTCACCACAACTATCATATATTATGTATATAAGTATATACCCGTGACCACCGCCCGAGTGATCACGGCCCGATAGTATAGCATGGCAGACGGACAAGAATGTAGGGCCACTGATGGTAAACTAGCATCCTATCCTAAGCATTTAGGATTGCAGGTAAGGTATCAACAGTTGTAGCAACAATGACAGGCTATGCATCAGGATAGGATTAACTGAAAGCAGTAACATGCTACACTACTCTAATGCAAGCAGTATAGAGAAGAGTAGGCGATATCTGGTGATCAAGGGGGGGCTTGCCTGGTTGCTCTGGCAAGAGAGAGGGGTCATCAACAGCGTAGTCGATCGCGGCACCAACAGCAGCGTCAGTCTCATAGTCTACCGGAGAGAAGAGGGGGAAGAAACAATGAATACAATGCAAAAAGATGCATAACGATGCTTGACAAGACAAGTAGCGGTGCTAGGGGTGCCCTAACGCGGTATGAGGTGATACCGGTGAAGGGGGAAAACATCCGGGAAAATATCCCCGGTGTTTCGCGTTTTCGGAGAGATGAACCGGAGGGGAAAAGTTGCGAGTTTGCTATGCTAGGTATGTGTAACACCCCGGATGTAACTTTCCCAATTTTACTCCAACTCTTGCCGTTTCCGGCGCTAAGTTAATTTATTTTCTCGGGTTCGGGTTTTTGTCTCCGTGTGTTGTTCTCGTTGTCATGCATCTCATATCATGTCATCATGTGCATTGCATTTGCATACGTGTTCGTCTCATGCTTTCGAGCATTTTCCCCGTTGTCCGTTTTGCATTCCGGCGCTTCGTTCTCCTCCGGTGGTCAATTCTACCTTTCTTTCGTGTGTGGGGATTAAACATTTCCGGATTGGACTGAGACTTGCCAAGCGGCCTTGGTTTACTACCGGTAGACCGCCTGTCAAGTTTCGTATCATTTGGACTTCGTTTGATACTCCAACGGTTAACCGAGGGACCGAAAAGGCCTCGTGTGTGTTGCAGCCCAACACCCCTCCAATTTGGCCGAAAACACACCTAAAACTGCTCCATCGTCTAGAGCGTTCGATCACGATCGCGTGGCCGAAAACCGCACCTCATTTGGACTCTCCTAGCTCCCTCTACCTCTATTTAAAGTCTCTCCCCGAAAATTCGCGGATCCCCCTTCCTCTAACCCTAAAAATCGCCACCGCGCCGGCCGGACATGTCCGTCCGGGCCGGACGCTTCCGCCGCCACAAACCGGGAGCTGCCACGTGGCGCCCCCAGACCACTTCGCCGCCTCAGCCGCGCCAGGCCCGCTCGGCCCGTCCCCGGCCCTCCCGGCCCGACTCGGGGCTCAGCCGCCGCCGCCCTTCTCCTCCCGAGCCGGCGCCGCGCTCCACCGGCTCGGCCGCCGCCGCCACGACGCCGCCGCGCGCCATCGCCGCCCCGGAGCTCCACGCCGCCCGAGCCGGCGCCGCCCGGAGCCGCGCCCCGCCGCCTTCCCTCGCCGCCTCGCCGCCCCGCCGCCCGGCCTCCTCTCCTCGCCGGCAAGCCGCCGCCCAGCCTCCTCTCCTCGCTGGCGACCTCGGTTTCGTCACGGATGAACAGTAGATCGCGTGCCGTGAACAGTAAACCCTAGATCCGCGAGGTTGATTTTTCCTCGAAGTCCCAAAATTCCAGATCCAAGTGCCCATGTTCATAGCCTCGTAACTTTGCATCCGTAGCTCCGATTCATGCATATAGCATATAAAAATGTTCATATCAGAGAGTACATCATTTCATTCCATTGCATCATTTTTATTTGAATTCATCTTGATGCCCGAAATGTTGTTAGAAGAGGGCTAC
This sequence comes from Triticum urartu, assembly GCF_056163025.1. NCBI lineage: Eukaryota > Viridiplantae > Streptophyta > Magnoliopsida > Poales > Poaceae > Triticum > Triticum urartu. The sequence continues at coordinate 478,413,414 of NC_141876.1, forward strand.
TTGAGATAATTGTCTGATCTGCTGCTCCATTTAGCTTTTTGTCATTTTTGCCATGATTATTGTGTGCTTGATATGCCATGATGCTCTACATATGTTTTGTTAAGGGTTTTGTCATCTTTCCAGAGGTGCAACCCATGTATTTTTGTGATGTGTGTGGTGACTTGCACAAGCTCGCAAAGTGGTACACTTGTTAATTCTGTTTTCAGGGACTTAGCAATTCCACTAAGTCCTTGAGCTGTTTATCTCATGTTGTCATATGTTCATGTTGTTTTCTAGTGATCCGTGCCTCTTTTGAGGATGATCAGTAAGGATGTTTTGTTAATATTGTAGTGCTCTATCCATCCATGTCTTTGTTTGCAATTATGGAGCACCCTAGCTTGAGTCAATCGAGCTCTACTTTTGCTACTTTGTGAATTTGGGCAGATTGTCAACTTGTTTGCAATTTTGCCGATGATGTTGTAGTGGATCCGTGCATGCTATGCTATTGTTCTTGCCATGTCTAGCTTGCATTTTGTGTGTTCTTAATGGATGTATGATTAGCTTATCATGACTTGCTCTGTAGTGAGTGCATCGAGCTCGTAAACATGCCTACTTGAGTTATATTTCAGCATGTGCCAGTTTTTCACTAAGTCTGTGACCTGATTATGTTTTTGCTATGTTCACATGCTTGCAATTGTATTTTCTGATCCCTTTTGGCTCAAGGTCACTAAGGGACTTTTGTTAAGCTCTTTGAGTAGCTCCATGCCATGCTTTACTTTGCCATGTTCAGGTCCCGTAGCATATAGTTTTGTTGCTCCGAAGTGGGCTACCTGATCTGAAATTCCAAACAAGTGTTAATTTCACTAAGTCTGAGATCTGTTTGCCATATGTATTTTTGCCATGCTTGTTTGAACCTGTTAATGGATGAATTGGCCGTAGCTCAGTGCTAGACTTTTGTAAATCATCTTGAATGCATCCCTGCCATGTATTTTGTTGTCATGTTTGGGTGCTGTAGCATGTTCATCTCATTGCATTTAGATGGCTACTTGCTGTAAATCGCAGGCCGGTGTCATATTTGAATCGCTTGCCATTTCCAAACCGTAACTCCGATTCCGGCGTTCTTTATATTGTTTTCAAGGATTTCATCTCATATTTCCAGTGGCACACTTGGATTTCCAAGTTGAGCCCAGGTTCATGCATTCCTTGTCATATCTTGCATTAGCATCCCGCATCGCATCCCGCATAGCATATCATCTTTGCATCATTTTGTTTGTTCCTTGCACGTGGTTGATTGTGTCCTTGTTGCTTGTTTGTCTTGTTTGGGTAGAGCTAGGAGACGAGTTCGCTAACGATGAGCCCATTGAGTTTGCTTTCGAGGATCCAGTCAACTCTGACAACTGTGCAGGCAAGATGATCATACCCTCGAAATCACTACTATCTTTGCTATGCTAGTTTGCTCGCTCTTTTGCTATGCCAATGCTACGATGCCTACCACTTGCTTTCAAGCCTCCCAAATTGCCATGTCAAACCTCTAACCCACCATGTCCTAGCAAACCGTTGATTGGCTATGTTACCGCTTTGCTCAGCCCCTCTTATAGCGTTGCTAGTTGCAGGTGAAGATTGAAGGCCATTCCTCGTTGGAACATTTATTTACTTGTTGGGATATCATTATATTGCCATGTTATCTTAATGCATCTATATACTTGGTAAAGGGTGGAAGGCTCGGCCTCTTGCCTAGTGTTTTGTTCCACTCTTGCCGCCCTAGTTTCCGTCATATCGGTTTCCCGGATTTTGCGTTCCTTACGCGGTTGGGTTATAATGGGAACCCCTTGATAGTTCACCTTGATTAAAGCTTTTCCAGCAATGCCCAACCTTGGTTTTACCATTTTCCACCAAGCCTCTTTTTCCCTTGGGTTTCCGGAGCCCGAGGGTCATCTTATTTAAACCCCCCCCGGGCCAGTGCTCCTCTGAGTGTTGGTCCAAATAGAGCCACTTGCAGCGCCACCTCGGGGCAACTTGAGGGTTGGTTTTAGTTGTACGTAGTGTTCATCTGAGTGTGCCCTGAGAAAGAGATATGTGCAGCTCCTATCGGGATTTGTCGGCACATTCGGGCGGTGTTGCTGGTCTTGTTTTAACCTGTCGAAGTGTCTTGAATAACCGAGATACCGAGTCTGATCGGAACATCTTGGGAGGAGGTCTATTCCTTCGTTGACCGTGAGAGCTTGTCATGGGCTAAGTTGGGACTCCCCTGCAGGGATTTGAACTTTCGAAAGCCGTGCCCGCGGTTATGGGCAGATGGGAATTTGTTAATGTCCGGTTGTAGATAACTTGAACCTTAACTTAATTAAAATGAATCAACTGAGTGTGTTACCGTGATGGCCTCTTCTCGGCGGAGTCCGGGAAGCGGACACGGTGTTGGAGTAATGTTTGCGCAGGTTGCTCTCTAGTTTCTCGCTCGCGCTTTGCCTCCTCTTCTCGCTCTCTTTTGCGAACAGGTTAGCTACCATATTTGCTAGTCGCTTGCTGCAGCTCCACATGTTTACCTTGCCTTACCTATAAGCTTAAATAGTCTTGATCGCGAGGGTGCAGGACTGCTGAGTCCCTGTGGCTCACAGATTACTATTACACCAGATGCAGGGCCTGATGATTCCGCTCCAGGAGACGCGTTTGAGCTCAAGTGGGAGTTCGACGAAGACTCTCAACGTTACTATGTTTCCTTTCCTGATGATCAGTAGTGGTGCCCAGTTGGGGGTGATCGGGACCGTGTCGCATGTTGGGTTATCTTTTATTTTGGCGCTGTAGTCGGGCCGTGAGTGTTTGGATGATGTAATGTTATTTATGTACTTGATTGACGTGACGAGTGTAAGCCAACTATGTTATCTCCCCTTTTATTATTCATATTACATGGGATGTTGTGAAGATTGCCTAACTTGCGACATATGCCTTCAATGCGATTATGCCTCTAAGTCGTACCTCGACACGTGGGAGATATAGTCGCATCGAGGGTGTTACAGTATGTGTGGCGGACGAATGGGCTGCATATCCGGATTCGTCTCGTCGTTCTGAGCAACTTTCATGTATAAAACTTTTTCATCCGAGTTACGGTTTAATTTCTATGAATCTCCAAAATTTTAACAATATTCTAGAATTTTGTGTTCAATTTAAATCCGAATTGACCAAGTCAATGTGACTATTCAAAAGGAGAGGTGGTGGCCCATATGACACTGATTTAATGATTTTTAAAATATTTATCTAATCTATTTAGATGGGACCCACTTGTCATTTACTAAAAGGGCTAATTAGCACTAAAGTAATCCTAAGCTAAACATAGCCTAATTAACAAGGGCCGGCCATTAGTGGACAGAGTCCAGCCGGCCACACACGCACACCACACACACGCGCGCGCTGTACACACAACACATGCATACACAGTGCTAGGGGTTAATTCTGTTCTCTATTCAGAAAAGATAACATTTTGTGATTTTCATAGGAATTAATCCATGCATCAAATTGATTTGGTCCAACGAAAACATTTGAGTTTTGACAAGTGTACTACCTAGAAATATTATTCTTACTCCTGTTAACAGTTGTTTAGCCGCAGTTTAGGGGCTGTCCAGATGGCTAATCAATGTAGAATTAGAAAAGCTAGCTCTAGTAGCAGCTACAATTACTAGCAGCAGTTCAGTAAGCAACGGCTATGCGCGGCATGGGCGTGGCGCAATGCAGCATTAGCTGCAGGCGGTAGCGAGACATGTGACCAACGTCGAGCGGGGCGAGCGGGCCTGATGCGACTGCGGGCGAAGGCGGCCGACGCAAGGAGCTGGTGCGGGCGGCGGAGCACTGGCCAGCGTGGAGCTGCAGCATGCAGCAGCAGCAGGAGAAGGCGGGCGCAGACAATGGGTAGGCGGCAGCAGGTCAGCCAGGAGCGGCGACTAGCGACGGGTGCGGGCCGGCATGGCCAGGCGCCGGAGGGCCCACGCGGGGCGCCGCCAAGGGGGCTGTAGATGGAGCGCGACTGCAGGCGGTGGGCGTGTGCCCGTGCAACGCGGCCCGCGGCAGAGGACGCCAGGCGAGGTTGCGGAGGAGGAGGGGCTCGGCGCGGCCATGGCTAGGTAGGCGCGGCGGGGGCCGGGGCGCGCCTCACGCGACGGAGCAGAGCACAACGCGGTCGGCGCGCGGGGTAGGTGTGGAGGCGAGGCAGGGACGAGGTGGCCGCGAGGAGCACGAGCTCGGGCGGCGGCGGGGTGTTCACGGACGTCGGCCATCGGCGCAAGAAACGGAAGGGGAGGAAGGTGCTCACCGCGGGGCACAAGGTGGCCCTTCGACGGCTTAGTAGCTGCAGGGCGGTGCCGGAGCCGTGGAAGACGATGGCGACCGTAGCGGACGGAGGTGATGGCCGACGTGGAGGAGCGGCATCGATCTCTACGTTGAGGCGGTCTTCTACTCGAGGAGGAAGCAGAGGTCGAGGTGACGGCGGACGATGACGGGGACGAGCGCGGTGGCTCCAGATCGGGGCACCCACGGCGAGGAAGAGTGGACGGGGGCGCGATGGGGAAAAGTGAGGAGGGGGCTAGGGTTCGTGCATCGCGGGGAGTAGATATAGGCAGGGGATCGCCTGATGGCCACCACGGCGATGGACGGTGCTGTGGCAGGCATCGGCGCGGCCACGGCGTAGTGAACAGGGGAGGAGGATTAGTGAGTGCGGGTGGGCTAGCTGGTAGCGGCCAGCTGGGCCACCAGGCCCAATGGGGGGTCTTTTCTTTTTATTTTTATTTTTATATTTTAATAGTGTTCTATTTTATTTTCTATATTTTTTATTAAATATATTCATAGTACCTCAATTAGTGTTTCAAAATATCCCAGTTCCACAAAAAGTTTAAACCCCAGATAAAATAGTTTAACATTTTATAAATAATAAAAGGCATTTATTTAATTGGTTATGCCACTATTATATATACAAAAGGGCATTTAAATACTTTGCAAAAGTGTTGGGTCACCACCATAATTAGTTATGGAATATTTGCCACACTTTGAACATTTTATTTTGCGTGTCTGAGAATTTTGAATTTGAATTTGGATCGCGATTTGGATCAACCGAGGATTAGCAACAGTAAGAGTGGTGATGTGGCACCATTAACTGGGGATTACTGTAGCTGAATTATCCGGACGTCACAACTCTCCTCCATTACATTGATGTCTAATGGATCTTCTCGGCCTTGGTTGCTCTTCTCGAAGAGATCGATCCATTACATTGATGTCTTCATTTATCTGCTTCAGGTCATCTTGATGAGGTCGACATCCTTTCTTCGAGAACTCCATCGTACTTACGAAAGAATAAAGGATAACTTCGGAAGAACAGACCTATCAAGGTTGATTATCTGGTAGATAGCTCGGGGGAAGTGGCATGAAGTAATTCTCGAATTAAACTTAAGATAAACATTGAGAGCGAAATAAGAAATACCAATAAGAAGTATCAAGCAGATAGACAATCGTTCGATGCTTGAAAACAGAGCGTGAAAGGGTTTCAACGCAACGGAAACAATTATTGCGTCTGATACCGGAATTGATGATCTCTCGGAAGGTGACTCGTGAATTACATACGAAGCCAAGCGTGAGGAAAAAAACCTTGGGAACAGGGGGTGTACAGGAGAGTCAGGTTTCGATCCTATGGAACTGTGGGTTATGGGCCCACCATGTGAGTTAAAAGTAGGAAGGGCACTGACATCTTGTACGGTTATGATATCAAGGCATGGCAAGGAATAACCTGTCGGTTATGTCGGCAACAACATCGGTATCAAGGGTGAGGGACCACGAGAACCATTTTCCTGCTTGTTAAATGAGGTGGACCAATAGGCAAAGTTCTCGTCCATCGGTGGTTACCAGAATGTCATCAACAATAGTAACAGGGTCTTGCTGACGGAAATGTACGCCGAGGTGTTTACATAAGCATGAGAATATTTCTGCTTGGATCATATAGATCACAAGAAAGGGGTAAACCAAACAACGGAAAGAAAAATATGGTTATCAGATTAAACAGAACAATGGAAAGGAAAATGCGTTTGAACACATATTTCAAAGGTATATCCTTCCCAAGGACAAGTAGAGCATGATATCCATGACAGGATAGAGAGCAGAAAGCCATTTAGGTAAGGGGAGAGAAATTTCATGACATTACCCATACAACGATGTTTGGATAATTGAGCAGGAAACATTTAGCATTGGGCTTCAAATGTTCTTGTTGAAAATTGGAGTACCATAGACATGCATCAAGATAGCATTGACATGGTCATCAGGTGAAGATCATACTTTGGAAACACAAAGGATCCATCAGGAACGGCTTGTAGAATAAATCTTACAATTTCCTCATGGAAGAAAGGATAGCCTTGCGAAAAATGAAACGGTAACAATAGGTCCTCCGACCAGGTGTGCTAGGCACGATATCACCTTACCGGGTCATATAAAGTCCAATGTCATGACTCTTGGAAAAGGTTCCAACCATCATATCTGACCGAGATTCAGATCTCATTAATGTCAGGATACCTCAGACTCAGGATGCCTGAGAAGAAAAGGTGCAACACAACTTGACAAGATGACAATGTAAGATTCTCGGAAATGAAATATGGGAGCGAGTTCTGACACAAGAGTTCATTTAAACCAAGGAGAGGATGAGGTGGCTGATGGGCTCAGGGACAATCCATCGAGATTTCCAAAAAGATGAATTTCCACAACCATGTGAACAAGGAGATAACATTTGTCAAGTCAAATAATATACTGATGTATGCTCGAGGAAAACATACACAATTTGGTTGAAAGGTGCACCCGAATTATGGACTTGGGTAGCGTGATCAATGCTAGAATGGTGGTTCGATAACCAATGGTCTAAGAATGAAAGAGGAACTAGCCAAGTTATTGGAGGCTGGATTCATTAGAGAAATAAAACACCCGGACTAGCTAGCAAACCTTGTGATGGTACCAAAGAAGGACAAATCCTGGCACCTATGTGTCGATTTCAAGGACCTCAACAAGGCTTGCCCAAAGGATCCCTTCCCCCTCCCCCGCATCGACCAAATTATCGATGCTACCGCAGGACATGATTCATTGTGTTTCCTCGACGCATACTCCGGCTACCACCAAATCAAGATGGCGCAGTCCGACCAAGCCGCAACGACATTTATCACACCATACGGCCCCTTCTATTTCAACACAATGCCTTTTGGTCTCAAAAACGCCGGCGCTACATATCAGCGCACGATTCAGACATGTCTGGAGAAACAGATTGGCAAAACAGTAGAGGCATACGTATATGATGTGGTCGTCAAAACCAAACACGTCGACTCTCTAATAGACGACTTGAGGCTCACATTCGACAACCTCCGAACATACGACATCAAGCTCAATCCAGAAAAATGCGTTTTCGGTGTACCAGCCGGAAAGCTCCTGGGTTTCATTGTCTCCAGTAGAGGAATTGAAGCAAATCCGGCCAAAATCCGAGCTCTGTCATAGTTGGCTATCCCAACGGACCTCAAACAAATCCAGAAATTAACCGGATGTGTGGCAGCTCTAAGCCGCTTTATCTCCCGCTTAGGAGAAAAGGCATTACCCCTTTATCGCCTCCTTCGGCACACCGAACACTTCGAGTGGACGGACGCTGCCACAGCCAGATTGGAAGAAATAAAAGCCATACTGGCAACCAACCCAATCCTGGCCGCGCCAAACATCGGCGAACCAATGCTGTTGTACATTGCGGAAACTCATTAGGTTGTAAGCGCAGTGCTCGTCATCGAACGAGAAACGGACGGACATAAATTCCCCCTTCAAAAGCCAGTATATTATGTATCCACTGTCCTCACTCCATGCAAATCACGGTACCCACATTATCAAAAGATAGCCTATGCGGTATTCATGGCATCCCAGAAGCTGCGACACTACTTTCAAGAGTGTTCAATTACAGTAGCCTCGGAAGTGCCACTTAATGATATTATAAACAACCGCGACGCCACGGGCCGGATTGCCAAATGGGCCATTGAGCTCCTCCCGTTCGACATAACATACAAACCCCGACGAGCCATTAAATCGCAGGCATTGGCCGACTTTGTCGCCGAATGGATGGAAGCCGAACTCCCTAAAGAGTACGACGCATACTCCGATTGCATCATGCACTTCAACGGCTCCAAAATGTTGGCTAGTCTGGGGGCTGGCGTCATCCTGACGTCCCCAACCGGAGATACAGTTCAATACGTACTACAGATACTGTATATAGACTCCAACAATGCAGCCGAATACGAAGCCCCGTTACATGGTCTTCGGATGGCAGTTTCCATGGGCATTCAACGCCTGGAGGTGCGTGGGGATTCGAACCTCGCAATATCCCAAATAAATGGAGACTTCGATGCCAAGGATCCGAAGATGGCGGCCTATCGCAACGCCGTCCAAAAGATGTCAGCTCGGTTCGAGGGGCTTGAATTTCACCATGTGGCTCGGGAAAACAATCAGGCGGCGGATATCCTCGCCCGCATCGGCGCAAAACGTGATGCGGTCCCCCCAACATATTTTTGGAGAGGTTGTTTAAGCCGTCCGTGGTATGGGAAGGGGACACCGGTAACAATAGTCTGGACCCGGCCAAAATTCCCGATACCGAACACTCTGACATAATCGGAGGCTCTGCCACCGAAATAACACCTTCAGCCCATGTAATAATGGCCATCATCGCCCTGTGGACAGAACCATTCCTGGCCTACCTAACTAGGCAGGAACTTCTCGAGGACCAAAATGAGGCACGCTGCATAGTGCGGCGATCTAAAGCCTACAGGGTCCACGAGGGAGAGTTGTATAAAAAAAGCACTACCAGAGTCCTTCAAAGGTGCATCTCCGAAGAGGAAGGGCGGAAGCTTTTGGCAGAAATTCATGCCGGACTCGACGGCCACCATGCCGCAGCCCGGGCCCTTGTAAGCAAGGCCTTCCGTACAGGTTTTTATTGGCCGACGGCCCGGGTAGATGCACAGGACTTGGTCCAACGCTGCGTCGGTTGCCAGCTTTTTGCAAACCAAAGCCACATGCCACCCACCGCCCTCCAAACAGTCCCCATTACCTGGCCCTTCGCGGTCTGGGGGCTTGACATGGTTGGACCCCTTAAAGGGGGAGCCCATAAGAAAAAATACTTACTGGTCATGGTGGATAAATTCACCAAATGGATAGAAGCCAAACCTGTTAAAACGGCCGAATCCGGACCGGTGATAGACTTCATATCCGGGGTTGTACACCGTTATGGCGTCCCCCATAGCATCATCACTGACAACGGCATGAACTTCACGGCCGACAAGGTAAAACTTTGGTGCAGCAACATGGGCATTAAGCCCGATTATGCCTCTGTCTATCACCCACAAACTAATGGCCAAGTTGAGCGAGCAAATGGTCTTATCATGAGCGGCATCAAACCTAGATTAGTGCGGTCCTTAAAGGAGTCTACCATGCACTGGGTAGAGGAGCTCGACTCCGTACTCTGGGGGCTGTGGACCAAGCCGAATCGTACTACCGGATACACACCCTTCTTTATGGTGTACGGCGCAGAGGCGGTTCTGCCCTGCGACATAATTCATGACTCACCTCGAGTGCGCATGTACGAAGAAAGAGAAGCCGAGCTCAATCGGCAGGATAGTCTGGACACCCTGGAGGAGGAGCGCGACGTGGCAAAAGCCCGTTCCGCATTCTATTAGTAACAGGCTCGCAGATACCAAAGCAGAGAAGTACGGGCCAAAACTTATAACGTTGGCGAGCTAGTTCTATGCCTGCCGGAGAAGAAAAAGACCAAGCTTGAGCCCAAATTGGAAGGTACCTTAATTACTGACCAAGTTTTGACCGTGGAGCGTACCGTCTGCGGGATGCAGCGAATAATCGACTTGAGCCGAACCCATGGAACGCAGCCAGGCTCCGAAGATTCTACGCCTAGTGCCGGACTCTATGTTCGTCTCCTTCCTCTGTCCATTTTTTGCATATACATTATCTGTCTTTTTTCTCTTTCTTTCTTTTATTCTTTCTCAAGGTCTTCAAGGGCCAACTTGTGCCTTGCTTGCACACTATTGACGCGCTAACCGCGCTCATTATACCTGGGGGCTTCTTACACCAGAAGCTTAATTATTTATCTGGGCTTCATGCCCCACACATGTGTTATTCTTCCGCATGTACCTTTTCTTCGCCATTATATGCATCGATATGAATTAAGTTTTGGCCAAGCTGGGTTGCCTGGCTCTTGTATTTATGCCCTACGTTCCCGTTAATTCGGCTAGGGCATAAGGGGAGCACCTCTGCGATTGTTACTGCCGAGTCAGCCGGATGTGTACCTCAGACTGGGTGAAGCCGAAAGCTAGCATTCTTAAGGGAATATTCGGTCGGTGAACAAAAGATGATTTTTATTTATTTTCCATATGTACCCCCAGATGTTTTTTCCCGCGTCTCCTCTAGCAGTCCGGACATGCACTTTAGGGCATGCGTACCCAGGGAAAGGAACCCTTAACGGAACTACTCCCTGGAAGATGTTTCTTACTACCCATGTTATATAACATAACTAGTTGGGTACTTGTCTGTTCAAGCACTAATGACCCCTACGCCCGGTTTCCACGCATACCCCGGTTCTTATATAACTGAGCGGGTATTGGGATACACTCCGGACTATCGGGTCCCGAGGTTGAAGCGAAAAGGTCCGCCATGACAAATGATTTACAGTCCGGCTAGAAGGCATTATACATGTCACTTTAATTACATAGTCATGTAGACTGACTAAATTCCTCTTCTATACCATCCAACAGGCTATCTAGCCTACAATCCTGTTGGGAATACTTTGCGGCTAATTCTACTTGCCCATATACTAAGCTAACGGGGATCTCTTTCCCATCGGGCCCCACAGGTCCGACCTCGGCCATGTGGTTTGGGTCAGCCTTGGTATACCGCGTCTTCACCATGACCCAGGCTTCCCTGGCACCTTGACGGCAGGCCGAGATCTTCCATAATCGGAAGTGCCGTCGTGCTCCCTTGAGCTTCTCCGCAAGCTCTCCAATGCCTGCTAGCAGGGAGACGGATGGCCACAAGGCCTGGGCAATACCTTGCATCACCTGCCGAACTTGTTCGTGCAGTTGTGAGAGCTCGGGTAGAAGATCACCCGCAGGCCCAGGTATTTCCTCTGCGGGACGACCCGTTAGCATACCTGCAGACATAACTCAGTTAGCCGGCTTCTCCGCCGCACTCTTTTAAGGGTTCGTTCAAGCACTTACTGAAAATGCCGCGTCGAAGCCGCTTATTCTCCTTCACGGAGTCCGCAAGCTGGGCTCGAACATCTTTTAGTTCCACGCTCAGCTTGGTATTGGCGTCTTGGAGAGTGTTTTTCTCCCGCATGACCTTATTCAGCACACGTTCGCCAGCCTTTAGCTGTCGTACGACATGCTAGTCTTTCGGATTCTCTCCGGAGTCATCTGCAATATCTATTGTTAGATCTGTAGCCATGCCGCACACTATATGGTACCTATCATTCTTTGAAACAAATGTTACCAGCTGGGGACTTTTCAGGTTCCTTCAATGCGACAACGGAGGCCCGAAGTTGGGTCTTGCATTCCTCCAGCTCCTGTGACAGTCGAGTATTCTTCTCTGTAAGAACCTGCACAATAAATGATCCTTAAATCAGTTGTGCCAACTATTTCAAGTCTCAGGGGCTATTGATATATATATATATACTCATCAAATTTTCTTACCCGTACATCCTTTACATACTGGTCCGTGGCTCTGGCTAGACCATTTTGAGTAGCACGGATGTACGCATCTCCCGAGTTGAATGCATCAAATGCCTCTCGGGAGAGACAAGCGTCACGGAGTACGGCTCGGCGACGCCTGTGATTCATGGCGCTCTCCACTTCGGAATTCGTAGCGGATATCTTATCTGCATCCTCTTTAGAAGGAGCATCCGGCGTGTACCTTGTGTTAGCTTCCGCCTCTGTGTCCGGCCCTGGAGCCCGACTGGTAGAGGCGTGATCGGCGACCTCTCCGGATATTATCTGGCGAATGTTCTTCCTTCTAGGAAACATGGGTGTTATTATGTTTTTAAAGACGACAACCACGGAGTGAGGTGTTGCATCATACCTTTGCGCCGGCGTCTCCGTCCGGACCGCCTTCCTTTTTAGCCTATCCGGCTTTGAAACCCCTTGTTGGCGAGTCACCGCGGGCTCGGCATGGCGTCCCGAGGGCCTTCCCTATAAAACACCGTTTGTGTACGGTAGGTGAAGTGCATAAAAGGAAATCCTTTTCAAAGGTTGGGACTCCGATCTCATTGACCTGCGAGGCTGGGAGTAGCCTAGGGTAGTCGTCTATAATGGCCACCATGGCGTCATCACAGCTTAGCTGATAGAAAATCCTATCAATCAGCTCCACGAATATGTCCAGATCCTCTTTCAGGCCGGGGTCGAGGACCCGCTCAGGATCTTCCGGTTGTGGAGATGGGCTATTGATCTCCCCTACCGCCTTACGCAGTTCCTGCAATGAAACGGCAAGGTAAATATTTATCACAAAAACAAGGGTAGGATGGAAGTAAAAAGAGCGGAAGCTCACCCAGCTTCGAGGGTTGTTCATGGAGAATCCATCCCGTGGCTTGATGCGAAGGAACTCCTCTTCTTCCCCCTTATACAGATTGGATAGAATCTTTGCTAGAGCAGCAACTGAGTCCAGTCCCTTGCGCCCGCAGCGAGTGGCATCATCTTCCCCGTTGAAGTGCCACATGGGGTGGCCTCGATATTGAAGTGGCTGCACCCCCCGCATAATGCATATTGCCATAACCTCGGCTATGGTCAGTCCTGATTTGGCAGCAACTTTATCCGGCCCATCAGATAAAATATGTCTCTATCATCTTCCTCCTGTGGGCTCCGTGGGCGCCAGATTAGGCGTTTCTTCAAAGGGGCATTGTCGAACTCAGGAAGACCAATCCGGATAGGATCCGGGAGAGGAACATCCTCCATATAAAACCACTCCGAAGGCCAGTCCACGGACGTCTTCTTCGGGGTACCGGATAGGTATCCCGGCGATGCACCATACTTAGGCTCCGCCCACTTGATATATTGATCCCCTCTGTGTATGGGGCACAAGGCAGAACAACTTCTTCCACAGCGCGAAATGAGCTTCGCAACCCAGAAACAGCTTGCAAAGGGCTACATAACCAGCGATGTGCAATATAGAGGCAGGGGTGAGGTTGTGCAACTGGAGGCCGTAGAACTCCAGGAGCCCTCGGAGAAATGGATGGATTGGAAATCTGAGTCCCCTTAACAAATAAGGGACAAGGCATACCCGCTCTCCCTTAGAGGGGTTGGGAAAGCTCTCTGCTTGCTCCCCGCCATTATAGGTGGCGAGCCCGGCTCGAACTGGGACCATATACGCTGGAGGGAGGAATCCTTGGGTCTGTAGCTTCACTAATTGGCTGTGCGGGGCGGAACACTTCTCCCAGTCTCCGGGCTTGCGGCTGCGGGAGTGAGAGGAGGAGCTGCGCTGGCCGGGCATGTTGGGATGGATTTTTTTCGGGCGCACTCTGATGAATGCTCGCTGAGGGAGGATGGTGTGGTTTGGATCTGAGGAGCCTCGTCTCTTTAATAGAGAGTTCATTCACATAGATGGGGTGGTAAATGTAAAAACACCCTGGCTCCTCACATTCGCTTGACACGTGGAAGATGGCCATTATTGGACGCAGAAGCCAAGAAGCGCAACATTTACGAGAAGCCGGACACTATTTAACAGGTAGTCAGAGTTTGAAGAAGAACCCGCCTTGCAATGCCGAAGACAATCTGCGTCCCAGACTCATCGTCATTGAAGCCTAGTTCAGGGGCTACTGAGGGAGTCCTGGATTAGGGGGTATCCGGATGGCCGGACTATATCCTTTGGCCGGACTGTCGGACTATGAAGATACAAGATTGAAGACTTCGTCCCGTGTCTGGATGGGACTCTCCTTGGCATGGAAGGCAAGCTTGGCAATTCGGATATGTAGATCTCCTTCCTTATAACCGACTCTGTGTAACCCTAGCCCCCTCCGGTGTCTATATAAACCGGAGGTTTAGTCCGTAGGACAACAACAATCATACCATAGGCTAGCTTCTAGGGTTTAGCCTCTTCGATCTCGTGGTAGATCAACTCTTGTAATACTCATATCATCAAGATCAATCAAGCAGGACGTAGGGTATTACCTCCATCAAGAGGGCCAGAACCTGGGTAAACATCGTGTCCCCTGCCTCCTGTTACCATCCGCCTAGACGCACAGTTCGGGACCCCCTACCCGAGATCTGCCGGTTTTGACACCGACACTCACCTTCATGCATGAACCACTCGTGACACTTTTTGACTATCTTCTTGTACTTTACTTTTCCACACATAGATCAACCTGATGGTAATGAAAACTCCCATGTTCTAACACACTGTAGCAGCTCTTGGAAACAAATCATTTTTTTAACCACAAATCTCACGAACCAGCCACTCCACGATGCACAACTTGCACACCAGCCTCTAGCCAACTCGCACACGCACACGACCTTATAGCTCAGCTTGGGCTTCTCGCACAGAAACCCACACGGCCTCGCCTAGGCCTGTTACCGGGCTGCAATGAGCCTAGCTCCTCCACGACTGGGCCACGTTGAACGCCACCTGGGCCACATGCATGGCTCTGACTCGCGTTTGCTCGACCTTGCAAGACGCTTGCGTCAGCCCCTCTCGTTTGCCTGTGTGCCCTCGCCAACCGCCGCATCGTGTTATGCCATCGATTGGCCGAAACCGATCTGATGATCACCAAAGTCGTCGATAAGCTGCTGCCTTTCGCTGATTCTACTTGTATTCCAATTGTTCTCCACCACGACAATCTCCGATCGCTGCCCAACATCCTACACGCACGTCGTGCTCATCTGCAGCCGGTCCCCATCATGCTCTCCTATAGATCAACAATCAGCGCCCTTCTCGAACCTTGCTCATGATACCACTTGTTACGCAATCCCGGGTCCGCTACGAGCAGTGTTCCATCCCACATGCGTCAACCAGACCCAACCGGAGAGCAACACCGACTTATGAGAGGCCTTGGGCCCTCCCCCCCAAAATACTAGCATATTAGGAGGGGACACCCCCGCCCTTATAAGTAGTGCTATGTCTCCCCCCACAACCGATGTGGGACTAAACCCAACAAACTATGTAGACATGACCGAGACACCTCTCCGGTCAATGACCAATAGCGGAACCTGCATGCCCATATTGGCTCCTACATATTTTACAAAGATCTTTATCGGTCAAACCTTATGACAACATACATAATTCTATTTGTCCATTGGTATGTTACTTGCCCAAGATTCGAGCGTCGGTATCTTCATACCTAGTTCAATCTCGTTACCGGAATGTCTCTTTACTCGTTTTGTAATACATCATCTTGCAACTAACTCATTAGTCATTTTTCTTGGAAGGCTTCTTATGATGTGTATTATCGAGAGGGCCCAGAGATACCTCTATGATACTCGGAGTGACAAATCATAATCTTGATCTATGCAAACTCAACAAACACCTTTGGAGATACATGTAGGGCATCTTTATGATCACCTAGTTACGTTGTGACGTTTGATAGCAGCAAGGTATTCTTGCGGTATCCGGGAGTTGCATAATGTCATAGTCGAAGGAATATGTATTTTACATTAAGAAAGCAATAGCAATAAACTGAACGATCAATATGCTAAGCTAATGGATGGGTCTTGTCCATCACATCATTCTCCTAATGATGTGATCCCGTTATAAAATGACAACACATGTCTATGGTTAGGAAACCTTAACCATATTTGTCAACAAGCTAGTCTAGTATAGGATTACTAGGGACACGACATTAGTTTATGTATTCACACATGTATTTAAGTTTCCGAGCAATACAATTCTAGCAGGAATAATAAACCTTTATCACAAATAAGGAAATATAAAATAACAACTTTATTATTGCCTCTAGGGCATATTTTCTTCAGAAGAATGGTGTTTTGCCGGTAGGCTTGGTGGCAGTTGTGTGGATTGACCACAACACAGAAGGGAGCTCGTCGAGCCAGCCCTTGCCGCAGGTTGTGAGCTTTTTCCTGAAGCTCCTTACTTGAGGCCCTTGAGGACCTCAGCGTTAGCACGCTCAGCCTAGCCATACTAAGGTGTAGCAAATCTGCGTGCCGATGCTGGTGTAGTACTACTTGAATAGGCCACTGGTGAATTATGAGCCATTATCAGTGATGATGCGGGTGGGGACGACGACGGGATTGGCGATCCACTCGGTGTGGAGCACCTCGCGGATGATTCCTACCTGCAGTCGTATCTTCTGCTTCACAGGGCATGCGTTGGGACACACGGCCAAGTGGTGCTCGATCACCTCCCTCGATACACTGGACATGTCTAATACTGTCCGGGCAAACATATCAGCATTTGCCCGGAGGAAGGCGACGAGTGTGTCTTCCTATTTAGGGGAGAGGTCGGCCCCAATGGTGAGGGAGGGGCCCAAGGTGGTGACGTCCAGTGACACCTTCTTCGTCTCCGCGCGAACCTGGGAGAACTACGGCTTCTTCTTCATGGGGCGGCCTCGGAAGGCCCCGCCTCGTCTTCGTCTACGGGTACGCGGTGGCGGCAACCTTGTAGGCGTGCTCGAGGGTGGGAATCGCGTCCTTCTCGTGCAGTGGATGGTGATGGTCCCGCTGCAGCCCGGCATCTTGATAGTGTTGTGGGCGTGGTGGATCACCATCATGAACTTGGCGAGCGTGGGGTAGCCCAAGATGGCGCTATAGGGCATGCCAATGTGCGCCACGCCGAAGACGATGAGTTCGGTGTGGTAGTTCTTGTGGGAGCCGAAGGTGACAGCGAGGCACACCTGCCCCAGGGGTGTCGTGAAGCCGTCGGTCACGCCCGAGAAGGGCCTTGTGGGCATCAAGCGCTCGTAGGGCACCTGGAACTGCTCGAAGGTCTCCACAGAGATCATGTTGAGACCGGCGCTGATACGTCTCCAACGTATCTATAATTTTTTATTGTTTCATGCTATTATAGTATTAATCTTGGATGCTTTATATATAACAATATATTATTTTTTGGACTAACCTATTAACTTAGAGCCCAACAACAGTTAAAAAAAGATTGCATGACGTAGGATCGATCCTGAACCCCAAGTCGCATAATGCATTGTACGCACGTCCACCATGTCAAACTCTGCTGAGTAGACATTCACGAGCTCGAACTATATATAAGTCGTTGATATGCAAAATGTAACTTTACAACAGGGGCACATTGTACATGGTTTTCTTTAAGTACAAATAAACAGATTTTTACAGCTCAAAAAAATCTGAATTTTTTTATACGTGCACACATAGAAGTTTTATATATCGTGAAAATTTTCATCAAAATATGTGCTTATGTGTAAGAGATACAAAAAAGATAAATACTTGCAAAATCAGCTTTTTCGGCTAGAATAAAATATAACATAATTTCGAACGAAATTTGACAGTCACTTAAAGCACATACATAAGTTTTTATGTGACATGTGAGAAAAAATTACAACTGCCATAAACTTAAAAGAAAGTGTTAGTGCATTAAAAAATGTTCAACATGTTTTTGGAAAAAGCTTCTCATGTATTAAACAATTATAACTTGTTTTTGAAAAATGTTCCTCATGCATCCAAAAAATTAACAATGTGTTGAAAAAAGACTCAACATGTTTATAGAAAATGTTCACCGTGTATTAAAAAATGTTGTGATATCCTTACATTTCGACAAACACGGTTGACATGTTTTGATACTTTTTTAGAATTTAGTATTATTACACAACATTTTCAATACACGCTGAATTGTTCACAAAATACAATGTTGTCAATTTATTTACAATTTGGTATTTTAGAAATAGAATGAAGATACACAATAATTGTGTGTTCTTCTGGTCTGGAATGAATATATATAAATTTACACAAAAAAATTTATGATGGTCTCTTTCTGGTGGAGTCCGGGAAGTGAACACGGTCTTGTGTTATGCTTGAACGTAAGTAGTTTCAGGATCACTTCTTGATCACTTCTAGCTTCTCGACCGTTGTGTTGCTTCTCTGCTCGCTCTTGTTTGCGTATGTTAGCCACCATATATGCTTAGTGCTTGTTGCAGCTCCACCTCATTACCTTACCCTACCCATAAGCTTAAATAGTCTTGATCTCGCGGGTGTGAGATTGCTGAGTCCTCGTGACTCACGGATACTTCCAAATAGTTGCAGGTGCCGATGATACCAGTGCAGGTGACACAACCCAGCTCAAGTGGGAGCTCGATGAAGATCTTGATCATTGTTATGCGTCTTTTTCGGTCGATCAGTAGTGGAGCCCGGTTGGGACGATCGGGGATCTAGCATTTGGGGTTGTCTTCTTTTATTTTGGTTCCGTAGTCGGACCTTGATTGTATTCTGGATGATGTATGTTTAACTTGTTATTTGTGTGAAGTGGCGATTGTAAGCCAACTCTTTATCCCTTTATTATTCAGTACATGGGATTGTGTGAAGATTACCCCACTTGCGACTAAACCATCATGCGGCTATGCCTCTAAGTCGTGCCTCGACACGTGGGAGATATAGCCACATCGTGGGTGTTATATGATCTTAAGAAATTGTTAGCTAAGCTGGCAGAAAAGTCTTTGAATGCTAGAATGAAATATGACCCTACTTCTGCTACTTCACCTATTTGTATCACCGATAAGGATTATGATTTCTCTGTCAATCCTGAATTAATTACTTTGGTTGAATCTGATCCTTTTTATTGCTATGAATCTGAAACTGTTGTGGCACATCTTACTAAATTAAATGATATAGCCACCTTGTTCACTAATGATGAGAAAACTTGCTATTACTTTATCCTTAGTTGTTTCCGTTCTCATTAAAGGGTGATGCTAAAACATGGTTTAATTCTCTTAATCTTGGTTGTGTGCGTAGTCCCCAGGATATGATTTATTACTTGCTAAATATTTCCCCGCTCATAAGAAACAAGCTGCCTTAAGGGAAATATATAATTTTGTGCAAATTGAAGAAGAGAGTCTCCCACAAGCTTGGGGGAGGTTTCTCCAATTACTTAATGCTTTGCCTGATCATCCTCTCAAGAAAAATGAAATACTTGATATCTTTTATAATGGACTAACCGTTGCTTCCAGAGACCACCTGGATAGTTGTGCTGGTGGTGTTTTCAGGGAAAGAACTGTTGATCAATCTGAATTACTATTGAATAATATGCTGAGTAATAAAAATGATTGGACACTTCCTGAACCAACTCCTAAGCCAACTCCGAAGAAAAGGGGTATTCTATTTCTCGGTCCTGAAGATATGCAACAGGAAAAAGAAATCTATGAAAGAAAAAGGTATTAAAGCTGAAGATGTTAAGAATTTACCACCTATTGAAGAAATACATGGTCTTGATAACCCGACATAGGTAGTAAAGGTAAATTCTCTCTATAGATTTGATGAAGGTGATATTACTCGTTATACGTCTGCTAGCCAATGCTTGGATGAGTTTGATAATTTTATTGTTAAACAAGAAAACTTCAATGCTTATGTTGGTAGACAATTGAAACGTAATTCTTATATGATTGAACACTTGAGTGATTATATGTCTAGAGTTAAAAGTGAACTTAAACTTATTAGTAAACATGCTTCTATTGTTATCACTCAAGTAGAACAAGTACTTAAGGCTCAGAATGATTTGCTCAATGAATTAAATAATAAGAAAAATGATAATGCTGCTAGAGTTGTGACTAGAGGGGGTAAAATGACTCAGGAACCTTTGTATCCTGAGGGCCACCCTAACAGAATTGAGCAAGATTCTCAGAGAACTAATGTTGATGCACCTAGTTATTCCAAGAGGAAGAAAAAGAAAATTGATAGAACTTTGCATGCTTCTAGTGAACCTGTTGTTGACACACCTGAGAATCCTAATGATATTTCTATTTCTGATGCTGAAACACAATCTGGTAATGAACATGAACCTAGTGATAATATTAATGATGATGTTCATGTTGATGCTCGACCTAGCAATAACAATGATGTAGAGATTGAACCTGCTGTTGATCTTGATAACCCACAATCAAAGAATCAACGTTGTGATAAGAGAGACTTTGTTGCTAGGAAGCATGGTAAAGAAAGAGAACCATGGGTTCAGAAACCCATGCCTTTTCCTCCTAAACCATCCAAGAAAAAGGATGATGAGGATTTTGAGCGCTTTGCTGAAATGATTGGACCTATCTTTTTGCGTATGCGTTTGACTGATATGCTTAAAATGAATCTTTATGCTAAGTACATGAAAGATATAGTCACAAATAAAAGAAAGATACTGGAAGCTGAAATTTCCACCATGCTTGCTAATTATACTTTTAAGGGTGGAATACCGAAGAAACTTGGAGATCAGGAGTACCAACTATACCATGCTCCATTAAAAGAAACTTTGTTAAAACTGCTTTATGTGATCTTGGGGCCGGTGTTAGTGTTATGCTTCTCTCTTTATATCATAGACTTGATTTGAGTAAGTTGACACCTACTAAAATATCTTTGCAAATGGCTGATAAATCAACTACTATACCTGACGGTATTTGCGAGGATGTGCCTGTTGTGGTTGCAAAAGTTACTATTTTAATGGACTTTGTTATTCTTGATATTCCTAAGGACGATAGTATGTCTATTATTCTTGGTAGACCCTTTTTGAATACTGCAGGGGCTGTTATTGATTGCAACAAAGGCAACGTCACTTTTCATGTTAATGGTAATGAGCATACGATACACTTTCCGAGGAAATAAGCTCAAGTCCACAGTATTAATTCTATTGGAAAAAATTCAACGATTACTATTGGAGGTTTTGAATTTCCTCTTCCTACTATCAAGAAGAAATATGATATTCTTATTGTTGGGGATTTGCATATCCCCATTGAGGTAACTTAGTGTTATTCGAAAATTCTCCGGTTTCATGTGATTCGGAAAGAGTTTGTTAACAAGACTTGATCAACCTTGTTAGTGGATTCCTTTTGATGAGGATGAGATGGATGAAGTTAGAAAGCGCAACTCTCTATACCCTCCTTTTACTTTCTGTTATTTAGATTAAATAAAGCAAAAATAATATTTTCTGTCTGTTTTCTGAATTATCCTTGCAATAATAAATACCCCAAAAATAAAAGTTCTTCAAATGTCCTGAAAATTTTATATGATTTTTTCTAGAATATTTAAGAATATTTGTCACTGAGAACACACCAGGGGGACCCACCACCTGGCCACGAGGGTCCAGGGCGCGCCCACCCCCCTGTTGGGGAATGTTGCAGAAAACAAAAATTTTCCTACGTTTTCACCAAGATCCATCTATGAGTTCATCTAGCAACGAGTGATCGGATGCATCTACATACCTTTGTAGATCGCGAGCGGAAGCGTTCAAAGAACGGGGATGAGGGAGTCGTACTCGTCGTGATCCAAATCACCGGAGATCCTAGCGCCGAACGGACGGCACCTCCGCGTTCAACACATGTACGGTCAGCGTGACGTCCCCTCCTTCTTGATCCAGCAAGGGGGAAGGAGAGGTTGATGAAGATCCAGTAGCACGACGGCGTGGTGGTGGATGCAGCAGTCACCGCAGCAGGGCTTCGCCGAGCTTCTGCGAGAGGGAGAGGTGTAGCAGGGGAGAGGGAGGCGCCAAGGCTTGAGGTGGTGCTGCCCTCCCCCCTCCTTTATATAGGCCCCCTAGGGGGGTGCGCTGGCCCTAGGAGATGGGATCTCCTAGGGGGGGCGGCGGCCAAGGGGGTGGAGTAGCCCCCAAGGCAAGTGGAGGCGCCCCCTCCCCTAGGGTTCCCATCCCTAGGCGCATGGGGGGCCCAAGGGGGGGCGGGCGCACCAGCCCACTATGGGCTGGTTCCCCTCCCCACTTCAGCCTATGGGGCCCTCCGGGATGGGTGGCCCCACCCGGTGGACCCCCGGGACCCATCGGGTGGTCCCGGTACAATACTGGTGACCCCGAAACTTTCCCGATGGCTGAAACTGTACTTCCTATATATAATTCTTCACCTCTGGACCATTCCGGAACTCCTCATGACGTCCGGGATCTCATCCGGGACTCCGAACAACTTTTGGGTTACTGCATACTCATATCTCTACAACCCTAGCGTCACCGAACCTTAAGTGTGTAGACCCTACGGGTTCGGGAGACATGTAGACATGACCGAGATGACTCTCCGGTCAATAACCAACAGCGGGATCTAGATACCCATGTTGGCTCCCACATGCTCCTCGATGATCTCACCGGATGAACCACGATGTCGAGGATTCAAGCAACCCCGTATACAATTCCCTTTGTCAATCTGTACGTTACTTGCCCGAGATTCGATCGTCCGTATCCCAATACCTCGTTCAATCTCGTTACCGGCAAGTCACTTTACTCGTACCGTAATGCATGATCCCATGACCAGACACTTGGTCACTTTGAGCTGATTATGATGATGCATTACCGAGTGGGCCCAGAGATACCTCTCCGTCATATGGAGTGACAAATCCCAGTCTTGATCCGTGTCAACCCAACAGACACTTTCGGAGATACCCGTAGTATACCTTTATAGTCACCCAGTTACGTTGTGACGTTTGGTACACCCAAAGCACTCCTACGGTATCCGGGAGTTACACGATCTCATGGTCTAAGGAAAAGATACTTGACATTGGAAAAACTCTAGCAAACGAACTATACGATCTTGTGCTATGTTTAGGATTGGGTCTTGTCCATCACATCATTCTCCTAATGATGTGATCTCGTCATCAATGACATCCAATGTCCACAGTCAGGAAACCATGACTATCTGTTGATCAACGAGCTAGTCAACTAGAGGCTTACTAGGGACATGTTGGTGTCTATGTATTCACACACGTATTACGATTTCCGGATAACACAATTATAGCATGAATAAAAGACAATCATCATGAACAAGGAAATATAATAATAATCCTTTTATTATTGCCTCTAGGGCATATTTCCAACAGTCTCCCACTTGCACTAGAGTCAAGAATCTAGTTACATTTTGATGAATCGAACACCCATAGAGTTCTGGTGTTGATCATGTTTTGCCCTAGGGAGAGGTTTAGTCAACGGATCTGCGACATTCAGATCCGTATGTACTTTACAAATATCTATGTCTCCATCTTGAACATTTTCACGAATGGAGTTGAAGCGACGCTTGATGTGCCTGGTCTTCTTGTGAAACCTGGGCTCCTTGGCAAGTGCAATAGCTCCAGTGTTGTCACAGAAGAGTTTGATTGGCCCCGACGCATTGGGTATGACTCCTAGGTCGGTGATGAACTCCTTCATCCAAATTGCTTCATGCGCTGCCTCCGAGGCTGCCATGTACTCCACTTCACATGTAGATCCCGCCATGACGCTCTGCTTGCAGCTGCACCAGCTTACTGCTCCACCATTCAACATATACACGTATCCGGTTTGTGACTTAGAGTCATCCAGATCTGTGTCGAAACTAGCGTCGACGTAACCCTTTACGACGAGCTCTTCGTCACCTCCATAAACGAGAAACATGTCCTTAGTCCTTTTCAGGTACTTCAGGATATTCTTGACCACTGTCCAGTGTTCCTTGCCGGGATTACTTTGGTACCTTCCTACCAAACTTACGGCAAGGTTTACATCAGGTCTGGTACACAGCATGGCATACATAATAGACCCTATGGCTGAGGCATAGGGGATGACACTCATCTCTTCTATATCTTCTGTCGTGGTTGGACATTGAGCTGAGCTCAATTTCACACCTTGCAACACATGCAAGAACCCCTTCTTAGACTGATCCATATTGAACTTCTTCAATATCTTATCAAGGTATGTGCTTTGTGAAAGACCTAAGAGGCGTCTTTATCTATCTCTATAGATCTTGATGCCTAATATATAAGCAGCTTCTCCAAGGTCCTTCATTGAAAAACTCTTATTCAAGTAGGCCTTAATGCTGTCCAAAAGTTCTATATCATTTCCCATCAAAAGTTTGTCATCTACATATAATATGAGAAATGCTACAGAGCTCCCACTCACTTTCTTGTAAACGCAGGCTTCTCCATAAGTCTGCATAAACCCAAACGCTTTGATCATCTCATCAAAGCGAATGTTCCAACTCCGAGATGCTTGCACCAGCCCATAAATCGAGCGTTGGAGCTTGCACACCTTGTCAGCATTCTTAGGATCGACAAACCTTCCGGCTGCATCATATACAATTCTTCCTTAAGGAAACCATTAAGGAATGCCGTTTTGATGTCCATTTGCCATATCTCATAATCGTAGAATGCGGCAATTGCTAACATGATTCGGACGGACTTCAGCTTCACTACGGGTGAGAAAGTCTCATCATAGTCAACCCCTTGAACTTGTCGATAACCCTTAGCGACAAGCCTAGCTTTATAGATGGTCACATTACCATCCACATCTGTCTTCTTCTTAAAGATCCATTTATTTTCTATGGCTCGCCGATCATCGGGCAAGTCAGTCAAAGTCCATACTTCGTTTTCATACATGGATCCTATCTCGGATTTCATGGCTTCCAGCCATTTGTCGGAATCCGGGCCCGCCATCGCTTCTTCATAGTTCAAAGGTTCACCGTTGTCTAACAACATGATTTCAAAGATAGGGTTGCCGTACCACTCTGGTGCGGAGCGTGTCCTTGTGGACCTACGAAGTTCAGTAGCAACTTGATCTGAAGTTTCATGATCATCATCATTAACTTCCTCTCTAGTCGGTGCAGGCACCTTAGGAACATTTTCTTGAGTTGCGCCACTTTCCGGTTCAAGAGGTAATACTTCATCAAGTTCTACTTTCCTCCCACTTACTTCTTTCGAGAGAAACTCTTTCTCTAGAAAGGATCCATTCTTGGCAACAAAGATCTTGCCTTCGGATCTGAGGTAGAAGGTATACCCAATAGTTTCTTTAGGGTATCCTATGAAGACGCATTTTTCCAACTTGGGTTCGAGCTTTTCAGGTTGAAGTTTCTTGACATAAGCATCGCATCCCCAAAATTTTAGAAATGACAGCTTAGGTTTCTTCCCAAACCATAATTCATACGGTGTCGTCTCAACAGATTTCGACGGAGCCCGATTTAAAGTGAATGCGGCAGTCTCTAAAGCATAGCCCCAAAATGATAGCGGTAAATCGGTAAGAGACATCATAGATCGCACCATATCTAATAGAGTGCGATTACGACGTTCGGACACACCATTACACTGAGGTGTTCCAGGCGGCGTGAGTTGTGAAACTATTCCACATTTTCTTAAGTGTGTGCCAAATTCGTGACTCAAGTATTCTCCCCCACGATCTGATCGCAAGAACTTGATTTTCCTGTCACGTTGATTCTCAACCTCACTCTGAAATTCCTTGAACTTTTCAAAGGTCTCAGACTTATGTTTCATTAAGTAGACATACCCATATCTACTCAAGTCATCAGTGAGGGTGAGAACATAACGATAGCCATCGCGAGCCTCAACGCTCATTGGACCGCACACATCAGTATGTATGATTTCCAATAAGTTGATTGCTCGCTCCATTGTTCCTGAGAACGGAGTCTTGGTCATTTTACCCATGAGGCATGGTTCGCATGTGTCAAATGATTCATAATCAAGAGACTCTAAAAGTCCATCTGCATGGAGCTTCTTCATGCATTTAACACCTATGTGACCAAGGCGGCAGTGCCACAAGTATGTGGGACTATCATTATCAACCTTACATCTTTTGGTATTCACACTATGAACATGTGTAGCATTACGCTCGAGATTCATTAATAAACCATTCACCATCGGAGCATGACCATAAAACATATCTCTCATATAAATAGAACAACCATTATTCTCGGATTTAAATGAGTAGCCATCTCGTATTAAACGAGATCCTGATACAATGTTCATGCTCAAAGCTGGCACTAAATAACAATTATTGAGGTTTAAAACTAATCCCGTAGGTAAATGTAGAGGTAGCGTGCCAACGGCAATCACATCGACCTTGGAACCATTCCCGACGCGCATCGTCACCTCGTCCTTCGCCAGTCTCCGCTTATTCCGCAGCTCCTGCTTTGAGTTACTAATGTGAGCAACCGCACCGGTATCAAATACCCAGGAGCTACTACGAGTACTGGTAAGGTACACATCAATTATATGTATATCACATATAAGTTTCGTGATGCCGGCCTTCTTGTCCGCTAAGTATTTGGGGCAGTTCCGCTTCAAGTGACCACTTCCCTTGCAATAAAAACACTCAGTCTCGGGCTTGGGTCCATTCTTTGGCTTCTTCCCGGTAGCTTGCTTATTGGGCGCGGCAACTCCCTTGCCGTCCTTCTTGAAGTTCTTCTTACCCTTGCCTTTCTTGAACTTAGTGGTTTTATTCACCATCAACACTTGATGTTCCTTTTTGACTTCTACCTTTGCTGATTTCAGCATTGCAAATACTTCAGGAATGGTCTTTTCCATCCCCTGCATATTGAAGTTCATCACAAAGCTCTTGTAGCTTGGTGGAAGCGACTGGAGGATTCTGTCAATGACCGCGTCATCCGGGAGATTAACTCCTAGCTGAGTCAAGCGGTTATGTAACCCAGACATTGTGAGTATGTGCTCACTGACAGAACTATTTTCCTCCATCTTACAGCTGAAGAACTTGTCGGAGACTTCATATCTCTCGACCCAGGCATGAGCTTGAAAAACCATTTTCAGCTCTTCGAACATCTCATATGCTCCGTGTCTCTCAAAACGCTTTTGGAGCCCCGGTTCTAAGCTCTAAAGCATGCCGCACTGAACGAAGGAGTAATCATCAGCACGTGTCTGCCAAGCGTTCATAACGTCTTGTTCTGCAGGGAGAGCAGGTGCTTCACCTAGCAGTTCTTGTAGGACATAATCTTTCTTGGCAGCTATGAGGATGATCCTCAGGTTCCGGACCCAGTCCGTATAGTTGCTGCCATCGTCTTTCAGCTTGGTTTTCTCTAAGAACGCGTTGAAGTTGAGGACAACGTTGGCCATTTAATCTACAAGACATGTTGTAAAGATTTTAGACTAAGTTCATGACAATTAAGTTCATCTAATCAAATTATTCAATGAACTCCCACTCAGATAGACATCCCTCCAGTCATCTAAGTATAACATGATCCGAGTTAACTAGGCCATGTCCGATCATCACGTGAGACAGACTAGTCAACATCGGTGAACATCTTCATGTTGATCGTATCTTCTATACGACTCATGCTCGACCTTTCGGTCTTCTGTGTTTCGAGGCCATGTCTGTACATGCTAGGCTCGTCAAGTCAACCTAAGTGTTTGCATGTGTAAATCTTTCTTACACCCGTTGTATGTGAACATTGGAATCTATCACACCCGATCATCACGTGGTGCTTTGAAACAATGAACTGTCGCAACGGCGCACAATTAGGGGAAACACTTTCTTGAAATTATTATGAGGGATCATCTTATTTACTACCATCGTTCTAAGTAAACAAGATGCAAAAACATGATAAACATCTCATGCAATCAAATAATAGTGACATGATATGGCCAATATCATATAGCTCCTGTGATCTCCATCTTGGGGCTCCACGATCATCTTGTCACCGGCATGACACCATGATCTCCATCATCATGATCTCCATCATCGTGTCTCCATGAAGTTGCTCGTCAACTATTACTTATACTACTATGGCTAACACGTTTAGCAATAAAGTAAAGTAATTTACATGGCATTTCTCAATGACACGCAGATCATACAAAAATAAAGACAACTCCTATGGCTCCTGCCGGTTGTCATACTCATCGACATGCAAGTCGTGATTCCTATTACAAGAACATGATCTCATACATCACATATATCATTCATCATTCATCACAACTTTGGCCATATCACATCACAAAACACTTGCTGCAAAAACAAGTTAGACATCCTCTAATTGTTGTTGCAAGTTTTACGTGGCTGCAAGAGGGTTCTAGCAAGAACGTTTTCTTACCTACGTTAAAGCCACAACGTGATTTGTCAAATTCTATTTACCCTTCATAAGGACCCTTTTCATCGAATCTGCTCCAACTAAAGTGGGAGAGACAGACACCCGCCAGCCACCTTATGCAACTAGTGCATGTCAGTCGGTGGAACCGGTCTCACGTAAGCGTACATGTAAGGTTGGTCCGGGCCGCTTCATCCCACAATACTGCTGAAGCAAAATAAGACTAGTAGCGGCAAGAAAGTTGACAACATCTACGCCCACAACAATTTGTGTTCTACTCGTGCAAAGAGAACTATGCATAGACCTAGCTCTGATACCACTGTTGGGGAACGTTGCAGAAAACAGAAAATTTCCTACGTTTTCACCAAGATCCATCTATGAGTTCATCTAGCAACGAGGGATCGGATGCATCTACATACCTTTGTAGATCGCGAGCGGAAGCGTTCAAAGAACGGGGATGAGGGAGTCGTACTCGTCGTGATCCAAATCACCGGAGATCCTAGCGCTGAACGGACGGCACCTCCGGACCATTCCGGAACTCCTCTGATGTCTGGGATCTCATCGGGGACTCCGAACAACTTTCGGGTTACTGCATACTCATATCTCTACAACCCTAGCGTCACCGAACCTTAAGTGTGTAGACCCTACGGGTTCGGGAGACATGTAGACATGACCGAGACGACTCTCTGGTCAATAACCAATAGCGGGATCTGGATACCCATGTTGGCTCCCACATGCTCCTCGATGATCTCATCGGATGAACCACGATGTCGAGGATTCAAGCAAACCCGTATACAATTCCCTTTGTCAATCGGTACGTTACTTGCCCGAGATTCGATCGTCCGTATCCCAATACCTCATTCAATCTCGTTACCGGCAAGTCACTTTACTCGTACCGTAATGCATGATCCCGTGACCAGACACTTGGTCACTTTGAGCTGATTATGATGATGCATTACCGAGTGGGCCCAGAGATACCTCTCTGTCATATGGAGTGACAAATCCCAGTCTTGATCCGTGTCAACCCAACAGACACTTTCGGAGATACCCGTAGTATACCTTTATAGTCACCCAGTTACGTTGTGATGTTTGGTACACCCAAAGCACTCCTACGGTATCCGGGAGTTACACGATCTCATGGTCTAAGGAAAAGATACTTGACATTGGAAAAACTCTAGCAAACGAACTATACGATCTTGTGCTATGTTTAGGATTGGGTCTTGTCCATCACATCATTCTCCTAATGATGTGATCTCGTCATCAATGACATCCAATGTCCATAGTCAGGAAACCATGACTATCTATTGATCAATGAGCTAGTCAACTAGAGGCTTACTAGGGACATGTTGGTGTCTATGTATTCACACATGTATTACAATTTCCGGATAACACAATTATAGCATGAATAAAAGACAATCATCATGAACAAGGAAATATAATAATAATCCTTTTATTATTGCCTCTAGGGCATATTTCCAACACCCCCTAGGCGCGCCCCCTGCCTCATGGACCCCAGATGGGTCCCCTCTACTTATTTTTGCACCCAGACACTTTTTCTTCCTCCAGAAAAAATCCTCCACCAGTTCAAACCCGAGTTCTAGCTCATATTGCTGCCATTTTCGATCTCCTTGCTCAAAGCTCCATTCACAAAACTGCTTTGGGGGATTGTTCTTTGGTATGTGACTCCTCCAATGGTCCAATTAGTTTTTGTTCCAGTGCTTTATTTACTGCAAATTTTTGCTGCTTAGGTGACCCTGTTCTTGAGCTTGGATGTCAAATTTATGTGGTCAAAAGTAGTTTTAATACATGATATGGCTTCTAGGCACTTGTAGGAGTAGTTGTTATCAATCTTGTTGAGTTTGATTCACTTTTATTTTGAGTCACTAAAAATTTCAGAAATTTTTCAGAGAAAATGATGAAGAGATTGTTGAGGGGCTCTTCGAGCCGAAGCTCGAAGGATAAGCAAAGTGAAGAGAATAAGAAGCCCAAATATAATCTCCCTTGCACTGCGGAGGTTCGGCCGTGCGAATGGCCTTATGATGAGTTCTTGAGAGAAGCCGGGATTTACGAAGACTTTTATTATTTGGCTGAGAATGCAGGCCTCGTCAACTTCCTCCGCGACAAGTGCGAACAGTATCTCCTCGTCACTAGTATTTTCGTGCAAAATTTTTACTTTCATGCTAAGAAATCGCCACCTTCGGTGGAATTTCATTTATATGATGAGGTTAAGGAGATGTCACTATATGAGTTTTGTAGGGTGTGTAAGATACCCTTTGCGGGCAGCATAGAGGAACCACATCGTAATGATGTGGAGGGATTTATTGATATGATTGCTGTAGGGGAAACAAGGAAATTTCCGATGCAAGAATTACAAGCTTGGAGAATACTTGAGCACCTTTGAGTTGTTCAAACAGCTCGTTGATGTTGGGAAGTGGGTACTTGTTCTTTATAGTCTTCTTGTTCAATGGACGGCAGTCAACACAAAGTCGGTCCGTTCCATCCTTCTTCTTCACAAAAAGAACTCCACAACCCCACGGAGAAGAACTAGGTCGGATGAGACCCATTCGCTCTTGAATATCGAGTTGCTTCTTCAGCTCTTTCAACTCTTCAGGTCCAAGCTTGTAAGGACATTTGCAAACAGGTTCCGTGCCCGGCTCCAGATCGATAACGAATTCAACTGGCCGATGCGGAGGCATTCCTGGAAGCTCTTCTGGAAAGACATCTTGATATTCGCAAACGACCGGAATTTGAGAGATGGCATCCAGTTCACCCTTCTCATTGAGAGAAAACAGACGGATGGTATTATCCCGAGCGGCATAGACAATTACATCCTCAGACGAATGAGTCAATTGAATCTGCCTGGCTGCACAATCAAGCTGAGCCTTGTGCTTAGAAAGCCAGTCCATTCCAAGAATAAGATCAATATCCGAGTTACCAAGGACCATTGGAGAAGCCAGAAACTTGAAATCACCCATCATGATAGAAACATCCGGAATCTCATAGTTTGCGAGCAAACATTTACCCGGTGAGACAACTGCTAACGGTTTATGCAAAACTTGAGAAGACAACTCATGCTTAGATGCAAAAGGTCTCGAGATGAAACAATGCGATGCACCAGTGTCAAAAAGTACTTTTGCAGGAACATCGTTAACAGGAAGGTTACCCATGATGACATCTGAGGAGTCCTCTGCCTGAGCTGCATTCATCAAGTTGACCTTGGCGTGCTTGGGGTTATGCTTGACCACAGCTATACTTGCCGATCTCACAGGAGGAGGAGGAGGGAGACGCCTCTGATTGAAGCATTTGTTGGCATAGTGACCCTTCTGTTGGCACTTGTTGCACGTGACCTCTGAAAGCGGACGGTGATACGGAGCACTCGATCTTGGAGCTTGAGACGAAGTCTTGTTCTGAAAGCCAGGGTTGGGTGGGTGGGAAGATCCACTGCCACCTTTGCTCTTCTGCTGATAAGGCTGACGGAACGGGGGAGGAGGAAGCCAATACTTCTGCTGCTTAGCCACTTGAGTTGAGGAAGAAGGAGTAGCATCTCTGACTCGCTTCTTGGAAGCATCGCACTTCAGTTGACCAGTCTCTTGCTTCATTTCCATGTTGTAAAACTCATCGTACCTCTTGGGCTCAAAGAGGACGAGAGCTAGCTGGATTTCTTTTCTGAGACCACCCCTGAACTGGTATATCATGCTTCTCTCATCAGGGACGTCTTGCTTGGAAAAACGGACGAGCTTCTGAAACATCTTGTTGTACTCGTAAACAGACATAGAGCCTTGCTTCAGGTTGCGGAATTCCGCACGCTTGCTTTCAACCACGCTCTGAGGAATATGATGAGCTTTGAAGTCTTGACGGAATTCATCCCAGGTAATCACACGGTCTCCTCTAGAATCTTTGTACTGCTGAAACCATTCTGCAGCTTGGTCTTTGAGTTGGAAGGAGGCGAACTTGACAAAGTCCTCGGCCCTGATGTTACTGCACTCGAAATGCTTGCATATGTCCACGAGCCAATCATCAGCGTCTGTTGCCTCAACACAATTGCTGAAAGTCTTTGGCTGGTTAGCAAGGAACTGGTTGAGTGTAGCAAAGTGATTCTTATTGTTGCCTTGGCCCTGGTTCCCTTGATTGCGCTCTTGAAGAAGTTGCATGATTAGCTGCGTGTTTGCATTGGTAGCGGCCATCACAGCTTTCCATGCCTCCGGAGGTGGAGGTGGTGGTGGCGGATCAGGATTCAGAGTCGTGCGCGTTGGAGGAGCCATCCTGAAGAGATTGACATCCATTAGCACATAGATAGACAAATATTAAAGCTGAATCAAACGGGTTGAAATTGCAACATATAGTCCTCATATCCGAACAAAATGAACGAATGCATTCCAATTGAAATGGTCACATATCCATAAATTGAGAAGCCACTTGGAATTAAGGTAGAAGAAAAACAACAAGGTACGGACCAAGAACGAATACTCGGTAAGGATCGCCCAATCTCAAACCAAATATCCGTGGAAGAAGAACTAGAGCTACAAGAATTCCCACCTATGAAACTCCCAAACCTTTCCGGTTATGCAATCAGGTGTAGGGGATACAGCGGAAGCATAATATCTCACCCAAATCTAGCAGATCCTACATCCAGCTGTATCCATCCTTCAACACATAACTGAGAAAAACTTCGGAAATCATCTACCTCAACCTTTGAAAAGCATCCGTTATACAAGTTATGGAAATACTCCCGAACTCCCGCCCCAGTACTGGGTGGCGTCGAGGTTATCTCACCAACAACTGCATAAAAGAGATTTTCGATGTCGGCGAAACTCAAGTATTCCAGAATCTCAACAATAAAATTGTGACGACAACACCTCGGAGCTCAACTCCCCGGGACACTACCACAACCCCTAAATGACAGGAGGCACCAAGAACAATGTTCTCGTCACAAATCGATTGGAACGATTCCAAGATACCCGCGTGATCCTAAATTTTTTTAGTGAAATTTGAGAAGAGAAGAGTCAAAACTCTACGCCAGGATGCCTTACCAGAGCGATGAAGGGACTGGGGAGTAAAAAGAATTCCTAAACTCTCTGATATATATAATCCTAAATGACTCAAAACATTTTTCTAGACTCAACAACGCCAACGATTCGATCAAGCAGGGGGCTCCTAAGGTCGGGAAAGGCTCTGATTACCAACTTGTAATGCCCTCGATGCGGCTATATCTCCTACGTGTCGAAGCACAACTTAGAGGCATAACCGCATTGCAAGCAATGCCGCAAGTAAGGTAATCTTTAGAACAACCCATGTAAATATATATAAAAGGGGAAAGGATACATAGTTGGCTTACACTCGCCACGTCACACAAATACATGAATAACATTACAATCATCCAATACACTCATGGTCCAACTACGGTACAAAAATAAAAGATCAACCCCCACATGTGACACGGTCCCCGATCGCCCCAACTGGGCACCACTACTGATCATCTGGGAAAGACACATAGTAACGACGTGAGTCTTCATCGAACTCCCACTTGAGCTCAAGCGCATCGTCTGGAGCGGTATCATCGCTCCCTGCATCTGGGTTTGGAAGTAATCTGTGAGTCACGGGAACTCAGCAATCTCGCACCCTCGCGATCAAGACTATTTAAGCTTATAGGTAAGGTAAGGTATGTGGAGCTGCAGCAAGCGACTAGCATATATGGTGGCTATCCTGTTCGCAAAAGAGAGCAAGAAGAGAAGGCAAAGCATGAACGAAGAACTATGATTAAGAAGTGATCCTAGAACAACCTACGTCAAACATTACTCCAACACCGTGTTCACTTCCTGGACTCCGCCGAGAAGAGACCATCACGGTTACACACGCGGTTGATTCATTTTAATTAAGTTAAGTTTCATGTTATCTACAACCGGACATTAACAAATTCCCATCTTCCCATAACCGTGGGCACGGCTTTCGAAAGTTCAAATCCCTGTAGGGGTGTCCCAACTTAGCCCATCACAAGCTCTCACGGTCAACGAAGGATATTCCTTCTCCTGAGACATTCCGATCAGACTCGGCATCCCGGTTTTACAAGACATCCTCGACAATGGTAAAACAAGTCTAGCAACACCACCCGAATGTGCCAACAAATCCCGATAGGAGCTACACATATCTCGTTCTTAGGGCACACTCAGATTGTCCAAACTTCCGGTAGGCCAGCCCAGAGTTGCCCCTGGTGGCCACCGGTGGCTGACGAGGTGGACCAACACTCAAAGGAGCACTGGCTCGGGGGTGTTTAAATAAAGATGACCTCGGGCTCCGGAAACCCAAGGGAAAAAAGAGGCTAGGTGGAAAATGGTAAAACCAAGGTTGGGAATTGCTGGAGGAGTTTTATTCAAGGCGAACTGTCAAGGGGTTCCCATTATAACCCAACCGCGTAAGGAACGCAAAATCCGGGAACATAACACCGATATGACGGAAACTAGGGCTGCAAGAGTGGAACAAAACACTAGGCAAAAGGCCGAGCCTTCCACCCTTTACCAAGTATATAGGTGCATTAAGATAACAAGATAATATGGTGATATCCCAACAATAAACAATATTCCAACAAGGAGCAATCTCCAATCTTCACCTGCAACTAGCAACGCTATAAGAGGGGCTGAGCAAAGCGGTAACATAGCCAATCAACGGTTTGCTGGGACATGGTGGGTTAGAGGTTTGACATGGCAATTTGGGAGGCATGATAAGCAAGTGGTAGGCATCGTAGCATAGGCATAGCAAAAGAGCGAGCACCTAGCAAGCAAATATAGAAGTGATTTCGAGGGTATGATCATCTTGCCTGCAAAGTTGTCAGAGTTGACTTGATCCTCGTAAGCGAACTCAACGGGCTCCTCATTCACGAACTCGTCTCCCGGCTCTACCCAAACAAGACAAACAAGCAAAAGGAACACAATCAACCACGTGCAATGCTCAAAGAACATGATGCAAACATGGTATGCTATGCGGGATGCAGTATGTGATGCATATGCAAGATTTGACAAGGAAAGATTGAACCTGGCCTCAACATGGAAATCCAAGAGTGCCACTGGAAAGGTGAGGTGATTTCGGTTGAAATCGATATAAAGATCACCGGAATCGGATGCACGGTTTGGAAATGGCAAGCAAAACAAATATGGCACCGGTCTGCGATAATCAACAAGTAGCCATCTAAATCCGTCAAGATAAATATGCTACAGCACTCAAACATGACAACAAAATACATGACAGGGATCCACTTATGAAGCTTAACAAAAGATGAACACTGAGGTACGGCTAAATCATCCATTAACAGGTTCAAACAAGCATGACAAAAATGCAAATGATAACAGGTTTCAGACTTAGTGAAATTAACACAAGTTTGGAATTTATCATCAGGAAGCCCACTTTGGAGCATGAAAACTACATGCTACAGGAACTTAACATGTCAAAGCAAGGCATGGCATGAAGCTACTAAAAGCACTTAACAAAAGTCCCTTAGTGACCTTGAGCTAAAAGGGATCAGAAAATACAATTGCAAGCATGTGAACATGGCAAAAACATAAACAGATCTCAGACTTCGTGAAAAACTGGAGCATGCAAATCAGTTAATGAGTAGGCATGTTTACGAGCTCGATGCACTCACTACAGAGCATGTCATGACCAACTAAGAATACACCCATCAAGCATACATGGCATAGAAGCTAGACATGGCAAGAACAACAACATAGCATGCATGGATCCATAGCAACATCCTCGGCAAAATCGCTAACAAGTCAACAATCTGCCAGGATTCATGAAATAGCAAAAGTAGAGCTCCATTGACTCAATCTAGGATGCTCCATAAATGAAAACAAAGACAAGGACGGATAGAGCACCACAATGTTAACAAATCATCCTTACTGATCATCCTCAAAATAGGCGCGAATCACTAGGAAACCACATGAACATATGGCATAACGACAAAATCAGGACAAGGACTTGGTGAAATTCTAAGTCCCTGAAATCAGCATTACCAAGTACGCTACTTTGCAAGCTTGTGCTAGTCACCACACATATCACAAAAATACATGGTAAGCACCGCTGTAAAGATGGCATGGCATATAACAAAACTCATGTAGAGCTCAGGAGCATATCATGCACACATTAATCATGGCAAAAATGACAAATAGCTATTTGATGAAAAAGATCTGACAAGTTTATCACATAGCCCTCTTCCAACAGCATTTCGGGCATCAAGATGAACTCAAATGAAAATGATGCAATGAGATGAAATGATGTCCTCGTCGAGGCGAACATTTTGATATGCCATACGCGCAAATTGGAGCTACGGATGCGGAGTTACGACATGACAAAAATCGTAAAAAAACTAGGGTTACGGGATAAAAGTCAACCGTCTCCGCTAGATCTCAGATCCAGCACTGTTCAGTGCGCCAGAGCACTATAGCAGGAGGTCGTTGCCCGAGATGGGACGACGTGGCCGGACCTCGCAGTGGCCGGAGGAGCTCGCCGGGGTCCGGATCCGGGCGATGGGAGGCGAGGGCGAGGCGGCGGCCGGTCAGAGCGGGCGGTGGAGGCCGGCGTCGAGGCGGCGCGGTGGCTCGCCGGTGTCGGGGCGGAGATGAGGCGATGCGGCGGAGCGGCGGGCGCCGGTAGTCGTCGCCGGTGAAGGCGCGTGGCGGCTCCGGGTGGCCGGCCGCGAGGAAGAAGGACGGTGGCGCGGGCGAGTGGCTCCGGGCCGCGGGGGCCTGCCGTGGGCCTGGCGGGCCGGCGGCGCGGGGATGGAGGCGATGCCACGTGTCACGCCCTGGTTGGGCGCGAACGGCGGGGGCGGTGCGTCCGGCGCGGAGCGGACATGTCCGGCGCGGCGCGAGGAGGATTTCTAGGGTTTCGAGGAAAGAAGACCCGTGATTTCGGAAGGGGATCTATTTATAGGCATAGAGGGAGCTAGGAAGCTCCAAATGGAGTGCGGTTTTTGCCCACGCGATCGTGATCGAACGACCGGGACGATGGGAGAGGTTTTGGTGGGTCTTGGGCCAAATTGGAAGGGTGTTGGGCTGCAACACAAACGAGGCTTTCTCAGTCCGTCGGCTAGCCGTTGGAGTATCAAACGAAGTCCAAATGGTACGAAACTTGACAGGCGGTCTACCGGTAGTAAACCAAGGCCGCATGGCAAGTCTCGGTCCAATCCGGAAATGTTTAACCCCCACACACGAAAAGAGGTAGAAAGGGACACCGAAGGAGATAGGAGCGCCGGAATGCAAAACGGACAACGGGGAAGATACTCGGATGCATGAGATGAACATGTATGCAAATGCAATGCACATGATGACATGATGTGAGATGCATGACAAAGACAACAACACACGGAGACAAAAACCCGAACCCGAGGAAATAAAATAACTTAGCGCCGGAAACGGCAAGAGTTGAGATACATATAAGGTACATTACATCTGGGGTGTTACACATATGTAAGAAAAACAGGACGGCATGGCATATTCACAGCTACGATGTGCAAACTAAGCAGAAGGATTTTTAAGAAAATAGAAGTAATGCAAGCTAGACACCATATGAAAGATGCAACCAATATTACTCTGCCAAGTTAAAAGTGTCTTGTCATAAGTGGCGATTCGAAAAATTAGAAGTAGTACAACGTAGAAATCAATGCAAGATGCAACCACTATCAAACTGTCATGTTAAAAGCGTCCAATCATGAGTGACTGATGCGGGATACACAACAGCAGTACTTTGATGTAAGAACATGGTATGATAGATAGATGCAGTGTATTCTAGACACAGAAGGCCATGTCATATGCACATGTATAACGTATAAACTCAGCAGGTGCAATTTAATCAAAATAGAAGAAATACAGGCTAGACAACATATGCAACATGAAACCAATTATCACACTGTCAACTTAGAGCAAGCACCTGCGATGGTGGAGTACGGGAGATGAACTCATCATGTAGACTTGGGACTTCAACTTCACTAGCAGTAGCAGTGGCAAATCTAGAGAGTCTCTGTTTGCGTCGGTGCGGAGGACCACCAACATCCCCTAACTTACTCTTTTCCTTCCTATTTTCTAATATTGCCTTATGAAGTCAAAAACACAAGAAGATGAATAAAATTAGCTCTACATAACTGGTTGATGCATGATACAGACGAACACTACTTTGATGTAAGGCAAGCGCATGATAGGAGGATGGAATATATACAAAAAAAGACAGCGTTTCATATCCACACATACAATAGGAGGATGGAATATGTATGAAAAAACAGTAAGCGGAAGGCATTTCAACAAAATTAGAAGAAATGAAAGCTAGGCACCATATGAACATGCAACCAATATCACTCTATCAGGTAAAAAGTGTCTCGTCGTAAGTGCCATTTCAAGAAATTAGAAGCAGTACAAGCTAGAAGACAATGCAAGATGCAACCTACATCATAGTCCCAAGTTAAATGTGTCTTATGGGTAAGTGATCTTTGCAGGTATAAATTGTAAGCTACGTAGATGCAATTCAACATAATCAGAAGGAATACAAACTAGACATCATACGAAAAATGCAACCATGTATAACAGTTCCAAGTAAGAGCAAGCACCTGTGATGGTGGAGTAGGGGAGATGTGCTCATCATGTACACGTATGTTCTAGAAACAGGAACACGTGTCATATTCACAGGCATTATGTGTAAAGTAAGCATATGCAATTCAAGTTAGAAGCAATACAAGCTAGACATCATACGCAACATGCAACCACATATAATAGTGTCAAGTTAGAGCAAGCACCTGTGATGGTGGAGTAGGGGAGATGTGCTCATCATCTACACAGCTACGTTGACTGTCTAGCCTTGTGTTGTCTTGTGAATCTTGTTGGGAGGATGGCGGAGTAGAATCTGTGGAGACCCCCTGTTTGAGTTGCTCCGAAGGACCACCATCATCCACTGCCAGACTAATTTCCTTCAGCTGTAATGATTTTGCATTGTGAAGTCAAACCAATAAGAAAAAGGAATAAAATTCGCTCTTTAGAACTCATTCATGCATGATACTGACGAGCAGTACTCGGATGAAAGGCAAACACATTATGCGATGATGGAACATGTACGAAAAACAGGATGGTGTGACATATTCACACCTATGCTGTGGTAACTAAGCAGAAGGCATTTCAACAAAATAGAAGCACTGCAAGCTAGACACCATATGAAAGATGCAACCAATATCACTCTGCCAAGTTCAAACTATATGGCGTTTCAACAAATTAGAAGTAGTACATGCTAGAAATCATATGCAAGACACAACCAATATCACAATTGCGACTTAAAGGTGCCTTATCATAAGTGACTGATGCGGGATATGCAAGAATAGTAGTTTGATGTAGAAACAGGAACACATGTCATATTCACAGGCATTATGTGTAAAGTAAGCAGATGCAATTCAACAAAGTTAGAAGCAATACAAGCTAGACATCATACGCAACATGCAACCACATATAATAGTGCCAAGTTAGAGCAAGCACCTGTGATGGTGGAGTAGGGGAGATGTGTTCATCATCTACACAGCTACGTTGACTGTCTAGCCTTGCGTTCTCTTGCGAATCTTGTTGGGATGATGGCAGAGTAGAATCTGTAGAGAACCTCCATTTCAGTTGCTTGGAAGGACCAACATCATCCATTTCCTTGCCAATTTCCTTCAGCTTTATTGATTTTGCATTGTGAGGTCATACCGACAAGAAAAAGGAATACCATTCGCTCTTCAGAACTCATTCATGCATGATACTGACAAACACTACTCTTATGAAAGGCAAAGTCATGATACGAGGATGGAATATGTATGAAAAAATGGACGGCCTGACATATTCACACCTATGATGTGGTAACTAAGCAGAAGACACTTCAACAAATTAGAAACACTGCAAGATACCATATGGAAGGTGTAATCAATATCACTCTGCGAAGTTAAAACTGTCTCATCATAGGTGGAGTTCATCAAACTAGAAGCAATACATGCTAGAAATCATATTCAAGACGCAAACTAATATCACACTGCCAACTTAAAGGTGTCCCATCATAAGTGAGTGATGCAGGATACACAAGAAGAGTAGTTTCATGTAAGAACATGGTGTGATAGACAGATATAGCATGTACCAAAACAGGAAAGCATGTCATATTCACATGTATCATGTGTAAGCTAAGCAGATGCAGTTTACACTAATTAGGAGCAATACGAGCTAGACACCATATGCAACATGCAACCAGATATCACACTGCCAAGTTAGAGCAAGCACCTTGGATGGTGGAGTAGGGGACTGGAGACTTGGACCTTGTAATGCACTATCAGTACAAGGAGAATCGGTACAGATGCTCCATTTATGTTGCTGCAGAGGACCACCATCATCGCCTTCCTTACTCTTTTCCTTCCTCTTTTGATTTTGCCTTGTCAAGTCAAACCCACAAGAAAAAGGAATAAAATTTGCTCTTCAGAACTCATTGATGCATGATACTGACGAACACTACTTTCATGTAAGGCAGCCGCATGATAGGAGGATGGAATATGTATGAAAAACAGGATGGCATGACATATTGACATGTATGATGTATAAAGTGTAAACTAAGCACAAGGTGCTTGAACTTGTTAGAATCGATGCAAGCTAGAAACCATATGAAAGATGAAACCAATATCACTCTGCCAAATTAAAAGGGTGCCCTAACAAATGTATTTGACCAAATTAGAAGCAATACATGGCAACAGGCTAGAAATAATATGCAATATGCAACGAATAAAGGTGACTCATCGTAAGTGATTGATGCAGGATACAGAAGAGAGGTAGTTTCATGTAACAACAAGGTTAACACATAGATGTAGTGTGTACCAAAAATAGGAAGGCATGTCATATTCACAGGTATAGTGTGTAAATAATCAGATGCAATTTACCCTAATTAGAAGTATTACAAGCTAGACACCGTATGCAACATGCAACAACATATCACACTGCGAAGTTAGAGCAAGCACCTATGATGGTGGTGTAGGGAAAGTGTGGTCTTCAGGTACAGAGCTACGTTCAATATCTTCATTTAGGCTTGCTATTTCTTGAGAATCATGTGGAGAGGATGAAATTGCATTCTTTATAAGAGTATTGCGTCTCATATTAACCCACACGCATGACTGTCTCATCATAAGCGATAGACGCAGGATACACAAGAACAGTAGTTTGATGTAAGAACATGGTGTGATAGGTAGATGTAGTATGTACCAAAAATAGGAAGGCATGTCATATTCACATGTATAATGTGTAAGCTAAGGAGATGCAATTTAACAAATTAGGAGCATTGATGAGGGATACACAAGAAAAGTAGTTTGATGTAAGAACAAGGTTAATAGAAAGACGTAGTATGTACCAAAAACAAGAAGGCATGTCATATTCACAGGTATAATGTATTAACTAAGCAGATGCAATTTACCCTAATTAGAAGCATTACAAAGTAGACACCATATGCAACATGCAACCACATATCACACTGCCAAGTAAGAGCAAGCACCTGCGATGGTGGTGTGGGGGAATTGCGGTGATCAACTAGAGAGCTACGTTGACTATCTTCATTTAGCCTTGTTGTTTCTTGAGAATCATGTGGGGAGGATGACATTGCACTCTTTAAACGAGTAGGGCGTCTCACAGTAACCCACTCGGGTGACTGTCTCGTCATAAGTGATTGACGAGGGATACAAAAGATCATTAGTTTGATGTACGAACATGGTTAATAGACATATGTAGTATGTATCAAAAACAGGAAGGCATGTCATTATCAAAGGTATAATGTGTAAAGTAAGCAGATGCAATTTAACCAAATTGGAAGCAATACAAGCTAGACACCATATGCAACATGCAACCACATTTGACAGCGCGAAGTTAAAGCAAGCACCTGGGATGGTTGTGTGTGGCGATTGAGATCATCAACTGCAGAGCTACGTTTACTGTCTCCAACTGCTGACACTACACCCATTAGAGCGCTGAAATGCTTAGTGCTTATCTTCGAATTACACTGGAGCAACTTCTGTCTGTTCTTTTTTGCATTCATCAACACTGCGTCAGAGTCTGAAATACCCATGCATAAAAAACAATAGTGTGAGTATGGGTGAAGTGTGTGCACAATTAGTACAGTGTAAAGGTAGCAGATAGCAGGTTGGTGAGAAATAAATGACGGGAGACATATGATAGCTCTACAACTTGCATGGTGCACTAAATTACTACAGGATTCTATGAAAATAACAGTTGACTAAAAGCAAATAGGTCAGTCCATTTTTTCTGCACCGTCCGATGTACAAAGAACGGGCAGATCGCCTTCATCTACCTCTAGCCAGTCAGTGTTGATGATCTTCCTCAAAACGCCAGCGGCCACCGGCCCAGTATTCCTCCCCTGCCTGCGCCCTCCCCTCGACCTCACCGCACCGCCGTGCTTGGCACCGCCCCCCGGCCATCCATTCAAGCCCCGCCGACCTCTAGATCGGGCGCAAGCAGCTCCTGCGCCCCACACCCCTATGATAGACACTGATGCGCCGCTTCCCCGGGGAACAGGCGGACTAGGTGCTCCGCGCGCCTAAGCGGGTGCTGCTTCTTTTAATTGCGGTTCGACTTACCCTGATTTGAAATCTAGGTGGGATAGAGACCTCTAGCAAAGGTGAAATAGTAAAAGGGAGGAAACCTTGTGCATTTAGTATCACGAAGAAGATGCAGTAAGAAGCGCTCAACTAGTTTCTTTTGTGGGATGAATACGGTGTGAGCGGAGACGTAAGATTTGCACGAATAAGGGAAGAGGAGTACCTCTTTCTGCTAGTAGTGTTGTGTCCTCCTTCTGTTTTTCCGATGATCTTCTTGTTGTTCGCTGGAAACCAGAACTTGTGGAGGACGGTGCAGCCTTGGACGAACCTATGGCCTAGTTGTTGAGTGTGGTGCGTTGGTCGTCTGTCGGCGGCGGGGAAGCAGATCCGAGGCGGCGAACGACGGCGTAGCAGGAACAACTCCAGTGCGGTGGACGGTTGCGATAGTGGAGCCACAGCAGTGAGGCACAGGACGGCGTGGTCGGAGTGGTTCTGGTACGGGGCACGTCGGCCTCGGTGTCGTGGAGGCAGCTCTGGCTTTAGCTGCTAAGTCCTTGAGGGCGTTGCAGTTGCGATTGCGTTGGACGACGACGTCGGGGTACCGGCTCCGGCGTGATGGAGGATAGTGGCGGTGGATTGGCCGCTATGGGGTGGAGGACGGAGGAGGCTGGGGTTTTGCCGCTGGTGGCACTACAAAAAAAATACACTTCCGTGATGATACGTGTTTGTCACAGTAGGTCACGTTTTTTGTCATGCATGTACATCCATGACGATTTTATGACAGAATCAAGATAGTCATACCTGTGCTGTCATAGAAGTGTTCCATGCCATTACCAAAATTATCATCACGGAAGTGTCCACTTCCATGACAATAAATCGCGATCACAGAAGTGCTTTCGTCAAGGGTGACCGACACGTGGCATCCACTGTAATGGAACGCCGTTAAGCTATCGGGTCCGGTTTTGGATCCGATAACCCGTTAACAGCCTGGACCAATGGGGATTTTCCACGTGTAAAATCATCATTGGCTGCAGGAAACATGTGTTGCCTCACCGTTGGGACAGATGTCATCTACTCATTGGACAGGAGGCACACTATGATAGGTCAACACGTGTCATGGCCCAACAGTGGCCCATTCCGGTGAAAAAGGCCGGCCCAGAAAAAATTAGCAGGCCGGCCCATATAAAGCCTACTTGTGTCAGGTCCATTTAAGCCCACGACCCATACGAGATGTGCCAATTCGGCCCGTCAACGGCCCGTTAAAGATTTGACACCATTGCAGCCCATCGTTAGTTCGAGCCCGTTAATAGCCCGCTATATATTTGGGCTCAATATCGGCCCGATGAGATTTCGGCCTGTTAACGACCCATTTAGTGGATGGGCCAATTTTCAGGATGTACATCTTTCGGCCTTTTAGCGACCCATTTAAATGTTGGGCTAATTTCTGGCCCGGTGTGTCTTTCAGCCTGTTGACGGCCCATAAATCTGATGGGCCATTTGTAGTCGGACCTGAGTTTCGGCCTTTTAGCGGACCATTTAAGTGTTGGGCCAATTTCTGGCCCAGTGTCACTTTCAGCCTGTTGACGGCCCATAAATCAGTTGGGCCATTTGTAGTCGGACCTGAGTTTTGGCCTTTTAGCAACCCATTTAAGTGTTGGGCCAATTCCCAGCCATGTGTGCCTTTCGGCATGTTAACGGACCATAAATGAGTTGGGCCATTTGTAGTCGGACCTTAGTTTTGGCCTTTTAACGGCCCATGCCCTTCATGGTCCAATACCAGCCCGGTTTCTCTTTTGCCCTGCTAAAGGCCCCCAACACAGCTGGGCCGTTTACAATACGACCTGACATTCGGCCTCTTAGCGGCCCATGCTTTTCATGGTCCGGTACAAGCCCGCTGTCTCTTTCGGCCTGCTAAAGGCCTACAGTATAGTTGGGCCATATGTAGCCCCAACTTAGTAACGACTTGTGAAATAAATTGGGGCCACCTGTTG
Source organism: Triticum urartu (assembly GCF_056163025.1). NCBI lineage: Eukaryota > Viridiplantae > Streptophyta > Magnoliopsida > Poales > Poaceae > Triticum > Triticum urartu. The sequence goes on from NC_141876.1 coordinate 478,457,956, forward strand.
CCCGCTTCGATGTCGGCCTGTTAACGACCCGGGAGGTAAGAGGGTCGACCAGTAACTTTCGGCCTAGTAACGACCCATTAACTTAATGGTCCCACTAAAGTTCGTTCATGTCTTTAGGCCAAATTAGATAATTTGAGCCCATTACGACGAGCAATTATGCACAGGACCAAAACCGATCAAGCAAAGGTATGGCATACAGGGAATAACGTTGCACATCCAGCATATATTACAGGAAATTACATCCACTGGGCAATCAAAGGTTGATGCCAGTGCAAATAAATGAGCAGAACCTAACCATCTACAACATCACAATCTGCAACCTCAGCACAGATGACACCCATAAGCATGTGGGCAAGTTCTTGCTGCTTTGCTACACTATCTCTGAAAACATTGATCAGTTGTTGTGTTGCACGACTCTGCACCTCTGATTCATCCACCATTTCCATCATTGCTTCAGCCATTAATTGGTTCACAAACATACATTTATTCCGTTGCATTCGAGACAGAGGATACTAAACAGATTCAGATGGCGATTTTGGCAGGCTTGTATTATTGATAGTGGAGAGTGTCTCGACCACTTCATCATAACATAAATTAGGATGGGAACCAAACAGATTGATCATGAGTTATTGCCATATTACCTGGCCTAGACTTACTGGAAAGAAACAATGGGGTTGCCTTGCTGTTTTCAGAGTTTGTCTTCTTATCTTCAGCAGCCTGCACAAAATTAACACAGTAGCATTGCTATCATTGGCCAAGTCAGATAATAGGAAAGCAACATTGACACAACGAACATTTGGGCAACTAGCCTACACCAAATTAACACAATATGGCACAGCTATCATCAGCCAGGTAAGGTAATACGAAAGCAACATTGACACAATGAATGAATGGGAAACCAGAGAAGCACTACAATTCAGTAATGTGCGTGATATGAGATAGTACATTCATGTAGCTCAGTATGCAAAACCACCAGGCAGTTTTCCTTACAAAAATCAACATTGGCGCCTTTAACATTTTGCTACAACTAATTTTAGATCAGATAAAGGTTAGATTCACACCAATTAACAAAATACGTGCTGGTGTAAAAATATAGTGATATACAACAGGTACTTACATTAGCATTGGAGCACAGAGAATTCCCGCAAGATATTTTCCTCGAATACGATCCCAATGGAGGAAGTCCTGTATCGTTTAACCTTATTTTCTAAAAGAGAGATGGGTAAGAAACATGTAGAAAATATGATCAGAATGCTATAAATTTTCATGATGCGAGGATACACACACGCTTCTTAGAATGGAGTTGACATTCTTTTGCTGGACTGGAGCGGACTAGTTCTTTGGCCACTGGAATCTGCTTATTATCAGTGGGAGTTGGGTTTCTCTGTGCTGGAGCAGTATTTATGAAAAATGGAGTTGGTTTATTATCTCCTGGCGTTTGGATCTTTTGCAAAGACCTGGTTTGTAACCCTTCAGATTCTAACATAGCAGTCTTCCCCTTGCATGCCTTATATAGAAGAATGGTGATTCAGTTATAAAACATGCTACAACAGAGATGGAATAGGTACTGAAGAATAGAAAGGCATGACATATTGACATGTATTCCCTCCATCCGGAAATAAATGGATGGGTCTAGGCGTATTTCAGTTCTAGATACATTCAGTTTTATCCATTTCTGCGACATTTAATCTGGACGGAGGGAGTATGATGTAAGAGCTAGGGATAAGACAGGACAACACGGTAAAAAACACTTAAAAACCCATTGTAGAACCAAAGTATTCAAACCCACTGATATGAGATAGTACACTCATGCAGCTTAGGATGCAAAACTACCAGGCAGTTTTCCTTGCAAAAATCAACAGTGTGGCCTTTAATCATACATTTTGCTACAACTAAATTTAGATCAGATAAAGGTTGGATTCACGCCGATTAACAAAATACATGCTGATGTAAAAATATAGTGATATACAACAGGTACTTACATCTACATTGGAGCACAGAGAATTCCTGCAAGAATCTTTCCTCATTAACGATACCATTGCAGAAATTCTTCTATCTATTAAGCTTATTTTCTAAAAGAGAGATGGGTAAGAAACATGTAGAAAATATGATCAGCATGCTATAAAATTTCATGATGCAAGGACACACACACGCTTCTTAGAATTGAGTTGACATATTTTTGCTGGACTGAAGCAGACTAGTTCTTTGGCCACTGGAATCTGCTTATTATCAGTAGGAGTTGGGTTTCTCTGTGCTGGAGCAGTATCTATAAAAACTGGAGTTGGTTTATTATCTCCTAGCGTTTGGATCTTTTGCAAAGGCCTTGTTTGTAACCCTTCAGATTCTAACATAGTCGTCTTCCCCTTGCATGCCTTGTATAGAAGAATGGTGCTTTAATTATAAAACATGCGACAACAGAGAGATGGAATAGGTACTGAAGAATAGAAAGGCATGACATATTGACATGTATTCCCTCCATCCGGAAAAAATGGATGGGTCTAGGCGTATTTCAGTTCTAGATACATCCTTTTTTATCCATTTCGGCAACATGTAATCCGGATGGAGGGAGTATGTTGTAAGAGCTAGGGATACGACAGGACAACACAGTAAAAAAAACACTAGTTGAATCTAAAACTGTATGCTAGCGGAATACATACAGAAATAACTAAGGCAACATACACGTGTATGATTGGGAAAATAAGATGGCATTGCAACAGAGCACTAGAACATCACTTCAATGTAAAAAAACATGGCATGGTAGACAGATGAAGTACATACTGATGAATAACAATGCATAAGATATTCAGAAGCATGATGTCCAAATTAAGCAGATGGCATTGCGATAGAGTAGAATGACAGTACTTGAATTTGAAAACATGTTAACATGAATGGAATGGGTACTGAAAAACAGGAGGGCATGACATATTTACATGCATGATCAGCATGCTAAGCACATGGCATTGCAACAGAGTAGATACACTCCAGGACATTATATGCATGTTGTACCCATATCACAGGCCAAGTTAGAGCAAGGAACTTGTGGGGTGAAGAGGATTCATCATCTTTCTGCAAGTCTTCTGAAGAACTTCCTTTACATGTTCCATCATATTGGGTATCATTGACATCAAGTTTATTGGCCTTTACATTGCTCCGTGAGGTTCTTGTGGATATATCAGTGTGTGCAATTATATCTGACATGCATCGAAGACAACTAGTAGTTAGATTTATGTAATGAGTGCCTGTAGGAGACGACATAAATAGTAGGACTGGGGTTAACTAGCAGCAACAGGTCTCATAAACTAAAGGGAGAACACAGATGAAAGCTATAGAATATGTATCGTTTATACTCGAGATTAACTAGATGGCACATAAAAGTATTAAAGAACAACATAGGTAATATTAGAAGTGGTATAATACTATAATCACCAGCCTGTGGGATAGCATTGGCTGATGGATGATAACTATGGAACAACGTTACCTAAAGAACAAGTATCTTAGCTGAACTATGGAACATCGTTAACTCCTGAACAAGACCCGTAAGAGATCAGCATGAATATATAGTGAAATGTGATGATCTATTTTCCATGCTTAGATGAATAACAAAGCCATAAATGTTGCACACAAGTAAGATGAGGGTACAACCTATCTGGCTACCATCCATAGGAGTGAGCATCATGTGCTGACTTGTCGATGGCCCTGAAGTTGTTGTGGCTGTCCATGTCGGGCACGCGCATTCGATGCAGGGAACTGTTGAGTGGGGACTATAGCTCCCTTCTGGTGTATGCTTCCCTTGTTGGAGCAGCTGCGGTGAGTCGGAAGACGGTGTATCTGAAGATGCAGATAACGCATATTGTTAAGAACGACATATCTCTTTGATCTGAAGAAATACACTAAGAGATCAACAGCAAGGTACGAGAGTGGTCACACGTCTGTTGACTGAAGACTAAATTGGGGTCACACAATTTTATTTTATTTTGGTACTGTCTGATCTACGCCGGATGGCTGGCCGTCTTGTGCCTTCCGGCTGACACTGTTTGGAATCTTCCCCGAAGAGCCAGCGACCAATGGCACAGCAGCCTGCCTCCGCCGTCCGTGGCCCCGGCCAAAACCCCGCTCCCCGCCCCACCGCACTGCCGTGGTTGCGCCGCCCCCGCGCCAATCCACAAAGACTCCCCGTCATCCAGATCCGGCGGCGGCAGTATCTTCAACCCACACAACTCTAAAAGATAGCCATCTAAGCGCTGCTTCTGCGGCAAACTTGCGGCCCTGCACCCTTACGTTAGACACTAGCCAACCGGCAGCCTAGGAGCTCTGCCGCCTCGAGGGGTGCTGCTTCCCATTAGGAATCGATTGGCCCAGGATAAAAATTCAGACAACTAACGCCTAAATAAAGTGATTTGAGATGAGGGTGCGACCTATCTAGCGGCATGGTGAAGTAGGCAGGTCCAGCTGTGGAGTCGGTGAGGCCGGCGTGGTTGCGGTGGTGACTGGCGGTAGGGAAAGAGCGATGTCGCGACGGTCGATGGCTATGCGGAAGCAGCGCCAGGACTCTGGACGGTTCCGAAGTTGGAGCCGCTCCGGTGCCGTGAACAACGGCGGAGGTGAATCGGCTCCGGTACGGTTCACGCGGTCGTAGTCGAGGCAGCACCAGCAGCACGGACTAAGAGGCACACGGCCTAGTGCACGACGGCAAATGGACAGCGTCTCTGGCATTAGGGAGGAGGGCGGCTGTGAAATTGGTGAGGTTGGGGGCGCCATGGAGGTGGGGCTGAGGTTTCGCGGCTCGGGAGAAGGGAGCTTCCCGGGGAGAAGGTGATTTGGCGCCCACGAGGTATGAATGGGGTCGGGCGGGGGGGGGGGGGGATTAGGAGGGGAGTGGAACCATGTCTTACAGACACATTTGTCTGAAATGTGAGGGGGAGTTACAGTTCTACCCTTGCCTATAGGCTTCTCGGCTTGGGTCTATGTACTGAGGGTCGGGGATAGTAGAGTAACTTTGCTTCTCCCCAAATAGTGGGCGGTAGCGATTTCGGGTGAGGAGGGCGTGTTTTGAACTATAGTGGGCGCGAGCGATTTCGGGCGAGGAGAGCGTGTTTTGAAATAGTGGGCGCGACCTATTTCGGGCAAGGAGAGCATGTTTTGCTGACCATGGTTTATGAATTATTCGGCACATGTCATTTCGGCCGAGGAGAATGCGCACTTGGATGAAGTTACGAACCTACCCTCGATGTACAACGGGCCAATTGATGCGTGTCCCACATAGGACGGTAATTTTGCGTCTCCCATTTATTTGCTCGGGGAATTCCACCGAGCAGAGACGATGTTTAACGGTTCGTTCAAATTTTGGGAGAACGAGCATCCACGTCTACCTTACCAAGTCGATTCGGATCAAATTTTGAAATATTAGCTTGCCACTTCTTTTTTAGATGGAGAGATGATGCTCGGGAGTACTGTGTTTTTACATGCTCGTTGCTAGCGATTTACTATATGACAATAGTTGACCCACTCAAAAACGCGAATCAAACCCAAAATGAAATATCTCGATTCAATGAAATAGCTCGTCCAGTAGGTCAAAATAGTGAACTAAATCCAAAATTGAACACCTCAATCGAGTAGCATGTTGTACAGTATTATAGTACTCCATGAACATGTTGAAAGTCAAATTAATGAACTTGATTTGTATACGCATATATCCGTTCATGTGTGGATTGCAGACAACATGTTCTCCAATTTAAATATTTGAATGCAAGTTTATATCAAAACATGGTTTATATCAGTCTTTGATGCATAAAACGCGACCTCCCCCTCTCCCGGACTCCTGTTCTCTCTCTCTCTCTCTCACCGACAATCTTCAATTCTGTCGCACGCATCCGACACAAAAACCTTGTTGGTCCCTCTCCCTTTCTCTCCATCTCTCTCTCTCTCCTTGTGTGTGTGTGGGGGGGGGTCTTTCTAGTTCGCATGCATATATACACCATCTATAGGTCTCTCTCACACACTATGTATGATACTCTAGCTAGTCCAAGCTAGATATCTTGGGTGCACTCATCGTACGCACACAAATTCCTTGGCTCTTTGCCCGTAACTCTCTCACGTACCACTATGTCATCTCGGAGCTCTTCCCCCCCCTCTCTCAAACTCTCCATCCACCTGGGTCACACATACACATGCATATCTCACCCGCACTCGATAGGCCCATATAAAACTCTATCTCTCCCCCTCGTTCTCTCTCCATCTCACATGCGCACACACACAATCTCATGCCTAGCTAGCCAAGTATGATGGTCTCTCACTCAATTGTAGGCACACGCAGTCCCCCCCTATATGTATATGACTAGCTAATCTTAGTCTCCATCACAAACATGTGCATGGTCTATCTCGATTTCTCTCGGGGCATCTTTCTATCACGCACGCACTCCCTCGATCTCCCACCCATATAGTCCCCTCACGATCTCGATGGGATCTCTCTATCACAAACACACCCTCTCTCCCTCCCCATGCGTCCATGCCATCCATGTGTCCCTCTCGACCTTTGTTCCTTGTTGGCCAGACCTCTATTGGACATGTGCTACAGGGGTGTCTCTCTCCGTTGCAAACAATCACACACTAGCTATCTTCGTGTATCTCCTCACCTCGCTTTTCCATCTCGAAGATGCATGCGTGATATGTTCGCATAAGAAAGGAAAAAACACACACACTCTCTCTAATTTATCGTTTGTTGTCACTTTCTCTTTCACACACATACTCTTTTTTCACACTTACTCATTCTCCTTCACACGCACTTGATCTTTCTCGACTGAGGCCTCTCCTCGGTCCATAGCATATAGATTTATTGAAAAGTCAAACATCACAAAGTTTGACCATATACGTGGAGAAAAAGAATTACATCTAGTACGGCAAACATATACCATTAGATTCACCATGAGATGTAGTTTTGTATGATGTATATTTGGTATTGTAGATATAAATAACATTTGCGTAAACCTGATCAAAGTTTCCAAAGTTTGACTTCTAACGAATTTACATGCACTGCATTATCGAGCGGATGGAATATCTCTTTCCCCCTCTCAGCTAGCTGACGCACCACTTAGCCTTATCGGGGCTCCTCAATCTCTCTCAAACTTTATTGGTCAGTTTGGTTCGTGACCAGACCCTCATGCCTTGATGGCCGGTACTGCCTGGTGTGGACGTGAGATATAAAATATTTCTACCTGGCCAGGCTTGTGTGGTGCTGAAGCGTTTGGTTCATGCCTGGGCCAGGCAAAGCATCAACGTCCCATCAATCAATCCATGCATCAATTATTTAAGGCTAATATCCATCCATGTTGCTGTTAGCCTCGTGGCTACACGACCAGGCACGGCCAGGCGTTCGAAATCAGTCGCCTGGGCCAGGCTACTTGCAGTGTGTGGAGCTCAGCCAGGTTAATTGAAGTGCAAGGGAACCCAGGCCAGGCGGGCTTTCTTTTTCACAGGGTAGCAACAAAACAAGCGTGCATGAAATCCAGCCACAACCCCAGGCCAGGCAAAAGATGCTCAGGATGCAAGCCAAACTGGCATAATATCTCCCTGGTTCACACATACACATGTCTCGCTCGCGCTATACATATAGACCCATCCAACACTCTCCGCCCTTGTTCTCTCTCCATGTGACACGCACCCCCCTAAGTACCATAATCCCTCACTCCATCATAGGCGCAAGCACCCCCCCTCCTAAGTATGATTATCTCTTACTAGCCATCAGGAACACACGTATTGTCTCCTTCCATCCATACGTCTATCTCGATATCTCTCGGGGCATCTTCTATCGCGCACACACCTTGTCACTCGACCTCCCACCCATGTAGTCCCATCACGATCTCCAGGGGATCTCTCTATGACAAACATACACTCTCTCCTCCCCATGTCTGCATTTTCTCCGTACGTCTCTCTCGACCTCTCTCCCTTGTTTGTCAGACCCCTCTTGGCCATGTGCTAGGGGTCTTGCTCTCTCGGTTCCAAACAACCACACACTATCTCCTCACCTTGCGTCCGTTGTCGAAGATGCATGTGTGATATGTTTGCATAAGACACACATGCTTTTTCTCTACTTTTATCGTGTGTTGTCCATGTCTCTTTCACACATGCACACACACTTTTTTCACTCTCTCTCTCTCTCTCTAGTTAGGGACTCTGTCACGTTCATAAGTATATGGATGTTTCGAAAAGTCAAACCTCAGAAAAGTTTGACTAGGTATATGTGGAGAAAAACATTTACATCTGGAACGATCATTAGATTCATCACAACATGTACTTACTTCATACTATCATTTATCTTTGGTATTGTAGATATAACTAATTTCTTTATAAACTTGGTCAAAGTTTCAAAAGTTTGACTTAAAAAATGTTGGAACTACATTATCGAACGGAGGGAGTAGCTCTTTCTCTCTCTCTCTCTCTCTATGCTATCTCTCACGGGCCTCCCCTCTCACTCGAACTCTCTATACCGACGGATTATACGCTCACCGTGTCAGCGTATAGCTCCGTATATTGTTTAGTTGACCGGTCAACCAATCCACATGCTGCCTTGTCAGCTTGTTTTCTGTATCTTCGTGTGCTGGCCCATGTGGCAGTGGGTGAAAATAAATAACTAGAGGCCCATCTGACACGCGGTGAAGTAAACCAAGTTGAAACCACTCGGGGTAGCACCCCGCACACTAGTAAATTGAGGGCGCATTGAGGACAAACTTCTTGCGCGCGAAGGACGCACTCATGCACAATTCACCACTACGCGGCGACATGCACAGAAGGACGCACTCGCGCACACCCAGCAAACAACACACACTAGCACACGTGTACACCGGCGTTGCTGCCAGTTGAGATGGACGGCGAGGCAGCCAACAAGCGGAGGCAGCTCGAGCCAAAACCGCATCCGGCGAGCCTGGACTTCATCAGCAGCCTCCCCGATGACATGCTGCTCGTCATCATCGGCCTCCTCCCCACCAAATCTGTCGTGAGGACCGCCCTGCTCTCCCGGCAGTGGCGGCCCCTCTAGCGCTGCGGCCCCCTCAACCTCACCGTCGACAGCTGCCTCTGCGACGGGGATTGCAAATGCATGGCCGCAGTCTCCAAGATCCTTTCATCGCACCCTGGGCTAGCCAGACGCCTTGACATCCACATGTTCAGTACCAACTGCAAGGTCCAACCCAAGTTCGACGAGTGGTTCTTATCCCCTGCACTAGATAAGCTCGAGGAGCTCAGCTTTGAAGCTGCACGATGTCGCTCTCTGCTACCGTCCGCGCCCCGCCTCACACCAACGCTGCGCCGCGCCAGCTTCAGCTCCTGCTATCGACTCGAAAACTTATTTGCCCATTAGTGACTTGTCATGGCGGTGGATTTTAGTTTGTGCGATAATGCTGCATCCACCTAAAGTAACGAAAGTTCTTACATAAACTTCCTAGTAATTCTCTCTTCGTAGGTGTAGCATTACTCCTAACATTTGTAATATCAGTTTGAAACTTGTCATATTGCCGTGTCCTATTCCCGCATTTTCAAAATCTTGCGAATCAAACAAGCCCTGAGTTGGTGATGATGTTGTGCCTCCCATCTTTCACCAATAGCCATCGGATCTATATCTGACGCATACAAACCAAGCTTCTCCATTTTTGCAAAAAGATGCCCACACTTGTTCCCTATTTACAAACAACTCCTTGTCTCTCACAATCAGCCTTATCTCTTCCCCACCACATCTAGAAGGCCGTGGAAAAATCTGGCGCGATGGCCGCTGCCGGAGCCGTCCACCCCCAATCTTGGTGTTCCGTGCAATGCACGGGCATCTACACACGGGAAGTTATGTCGACTGGGGCTAGTTGTAAGCAGGCTAGCTCTACAGCCATGATGATAGTGACTGCACACGGTGAGGCTGACTATGGTATGCCGAACATGGCGCCTATACTCAGGTGTCATCTCCGGCGCAGGGTCTTGTCACTTCACTATGAGGAGCAGCACGTAATAATTTGACCAATGGTTAGTACAGTGCTAGTACTCCTACTACTACATTGGTAGTACTACTACTAGTACTAGTAGCACCACCGTCTGGATTTAGGAGTACTACCACGTCCATCTGGATTTTAGTATTTGACTAGCAATATCTAGTAATGCATGTCACAAAAAATGTACTACTCTCTCTGTAAATAAATACATGGTGTTTTATTCCTATCGGCGAGAGAAGTTAATGTTTTTTTGCTAACTAGAGTACTAATAGGATTACATGCAATGAACTAAACACTCCATGTCATGTTTGGTAGTCTCAAGTCATTGAAAGCATGCACGGCCCACATCTCCCATTGGTTGATATGTCACGAAATAAGAAACAAGGAGGGAGTTAATGCACCGTGCCTAAGTACTTTGGGATTATTTGGTTTTCGTAAGGTGACATACACAACATTTTTTTTACATGCATTAACATTTTATTAGTTAAATGAAAGGTCAAAACTCGGCGCAAAATGCAAAGGGGACCAATAAACCAGTAAACATCAAACTTCTCTCGTTTGGCCCCAACTAGAGGTCCGGTGAGATGACTATACTGCACCGGCACGGAGGGGGACGCAGCTTCATTAACTTACGGCAACTACCTTTGGGTGAATGACACGTGGGCCCAGGGGGTGGCTGGCCCACCTATCATACATCCAAAGGTAGGTGCAGTAGAGGGCCGAGGAGTAGTACGAAATCCTACGCACCTACGCGCGCTAACCAAGGGCAAGAGTGATCACTCGAATCGCAAGATCAGTTGACTAGAAGCTAAGCTAGACCCATTGAGGCGATCAGTGCGAGCATCAGCCGGCTGTGCCAGATGGTCCACGATGCCAGCCTGCGGTCCGGCACCAAGGAACATCTCCAGGTAGTATTGCTTGAGGCCACCAGGGAGAGCCGCCGCTTGGACGACAGCTTCATCTCCTTGTTCGACGAGGTCCTCGTCGGTTTCCTCGACAAGTTCACCGTCGTCAAGAAGCTTGCGGACGACTTTGACGTAAGCCTCCAGCCGACGCACCCAGACTCTGCGATGCCCGCCACCCTCAACGGCCACTATGGTTACAACCTCTTCGATGCACTGGTGGCCCTGCGACTGCCCGCCGTCGCACCAGAGAATGTCTACCTTGAGGTCACGCTCGCCGCGCAGCGCCTGGCGCAGCAAGACACCATCGACATAATCACCCACGTCTACGCGCAAATCGTCCACAAGGACTACTACGTGCAAGAGGAGGACGATACGATGCTAGCCTTCTTGGAGCGCAGGGCAACCTTGGATGGCACTGTTTAGAAGCACGTTGAGCTCGCCGCCAACGCCGCTGCTCCTCACACGTTGGTTGGTGACCCGACGCACTAGGGCGTGAGGATGTCGTTGATGGATCCGTATGTATTTTTATCTTTCCATCAAATCCATGTAGCAGTATATGATACTGCAGTAATTATCTTACCTTTCGCATCAACTTCATAATTTTCGTACGTACTCCATGCATGAACAGCACCAGAACCAAACTTCTCATTACTCTAGGCAAAATCGTTATTTTCTATCTATCGGTCGCGCCATGGAGCAGAACCAAATTTTACAAGTTATGAATTCAAAAGGAAAAGCTTGCCGTGTTCACGTCGCACCCCCACACGGTTGATCTGGCACGCCGCTCAAGCGGGAATGCGTGCGGTGTTGCATTTTCACTTACAAGTGGGACCGCAGTTGAGCAAACCGACTATCGGCAAACCCCCACCCCGCCCACCGCGCGATGGCTGATAAAACAGGAGGGAGAAGAGATGGCTGTAGCACGGACTCCATGAAAATTGGTGTCGGATGGGACTCGTGTGGGTGGCGTGTGCCGTACTACTAGACGTGAATGCTAGTTATGGCCCATGCCACCCCACTATATCGAGGTACATAGGACAAATTTCCTGCAGTCCGTGCTCAGCCCTCCTCTATCTCTCTTCTCAGCCAGCCAGCGGATGCACGGGGCCCATCCTCTGTTTGCTCACATGCAGCCCCACATGTCAGTGAAAACGCAAGAGGATCCACTGAACCTGCACATCTTTCACCTCGACATGTTGGTGATGAAAAACAAATCCAATAAAGATCTTCGGTGGCCGCTTTTGGAGTTACTCAAGAGTAGTAAGATTCTATTTACAGTTTAACCCAAGATGCACATCTCGTGGCTTCAACTACCACTCTATTTTCTTTCATGACACGACCTGGATGCTGGATGTCCCACGCGTCGGCAAAAGGAGGAAGAACCCGACCAAATCTTCGGTTGTGCTCTCGGATTAGACTAGTTGTGCTAACTTAAAAAATTTATTGTGTACTCCCTCCGTTCCAAAATACTTGACTTCCATTTGTCCAAAAATGGATGTACCTATATACTAAAACATGTCTAGATACATATATATTTTGGAAAATAGAAGGCATGTATTGTGCAAAGGAGGGAGTAGAATGGATGCAAGTTTTTGTATAGGGAAGAAGAGTATATCCATATATTGATAGAGCGCAATTTAATAGATGTTCTATCACTTTTAGCTAGCACAGAGGCTAGAGATGAGATTAGTGCACTTTTTGATACTCCTACTAGAATAGATGCTAGACATGAGACTAGATGCGAGGAAGCAACGTCTACTTCTTTACACTCGAAGAAGAAAGAAGCACGCAAGATCGAGCCTCCGCGGATCAAAAATGAATGCATTTAGAAGGCACTAGTCCAACTTACAGGAGTAGTAAAATGTATTCTTGTGGTTCTTGTTTTATTTGGTCTTGCTTTTCTAGTCAAAATTATCGTTGGAGTTCGTGCAAAACGGTGGTCCGTTTGGGGTCGTGCGTTGGAGTTGGCCTTACAAGTGGGACCGCAGTTAAGGAAACCAACTATCGGCAAACCCCCACCTCGCCCGCCGCGTGATGGCTGAAGTTAGAGAAACAACGAGGTTGAAGAGATTGCTCTAGCACGGACTCCAAGAAATAATATGGTGTCAGATGGATGACGTGGTGGTGGCGTGTGCCGTACTCCTGGACGTGAATGCTTGTTCTGGCCCATGCCACCCTACTACTCCTACTACTTACTCCTACTATATAGTACTAGTATCGAGGATTCGAGGTGCTGGTTATGTAAAGCGAACACATTAACATATGGCTACAGTGAAAAACACCCGCCCGACGCGCGAAGCATGTGAAGCTAGTACAAATAGTGTACTACCATTGTTGATTGGCCTCATCCGATAACCTATTGCAATGCACATACAATTATGTATTCGGAAATTTTTTTTTTGCCTCATTGCACCACTCACTCAGAGGAGCGACCCGAAAGCCATTCATAAATTTAGTAAGTTTATCACAGGCATATCATTTTATTACATACAACATGTCATCAACCCACATCGACAACGAGGATACATTATAAATACTAAAGTTTTCACCACACAACAAATAACAAGCAATGAAATGAACTTCAACTCAACCATTCCTCGGCGTTAGAAACACTTGCTTTGAACCACAAGTGATTCTCTGGGACGGGCCATCGATTATCGATCTGGAAACCAACGCAGGACTGATCATCCAGGTTGAAGCAACCTACTATATCAGTACCAGGGTAGGGAACCACCCAAATGTCCGAGGTATAGACACAGTTGCTTCTCATAAATGGTACTAGTAATGTTGTGTCAACAATAGTTGGATCGCCTTTCACCATCATCAGATAGTTTTGTCCAAGGAAGAGCAAGTTTTCTCCAAGATTATCAATTTTGTACCAGGGAGAAGGAGTTGGCGCTAGAACACTAGTATCCATCCCGAATACCATGCAACGGGTGTTGGAATAGGTCCGGAGAGTGCGACATGGGAGACTACACCTGCTTCCTTAGCAGTAACATCATCAATGGACTGTATACACACAAGAAGAGGTGATCCATCGGAATTAGTTGCCAGGCGCCACATAGTATATGGGCGCTGCTCGTCCTCATGCTCGTTGTCGGTGTCAAAACCGGCGGATCTCGGGTAGGGGGTCCCGAACTGTGCGTCTAAGGCGGATGGTAACAGGAGGCAGGGAACACGATGTTTTACCCAGGTTCGGGCCCTCTTGATGGAGGTAAAACCCTACGTCCTACTTGATTTATTCTTGATGATATGAGTATTACAAGAGTTGATCTACCACGAGATAGGAGAGGTTAAACCCTAGAAGCTAGCCTATGGTATGATTTATGTTGTCCTATGGACTAAAACCCTCCGGTTTATATAGACACCGGAGGGGGCTAGGGTTACACAAGGTCGGTTACAAAGGAGGAGATATCCATATCCGTACTGCCTAGCTTGCCTTCCACGCCAAGTAGAGTCCTATCCGGACACGGGACGAAGTCTTCAATCTTGTATCTTCATAGTCCAACAGTCCGGCCAAGGGATATAGTCCGGCTATCCGGAGACCCCCTAATCCAGGACTCCCTTAGTAGCCCCTGAATCAGGCTTCAATGACGATGAGTCCGGCGTGCAATGTTGTCTTCGGCAATGCAAGGCGGGTTCCTCCTCCGGATACACCACGGAAGAATTTGAATACAAGGATAGTGTCCGACCCTGCAAAATAAGTTCCACATACCACCGTACAGAGAATAATATTTCCACAAATCTAATCTGCTGACATGTTTCACAGCAGATATTGTCTCCCCCTTATTACGGGATTCTCATCAATATGGGTGTGGGTAACCCAACCGTGCCTAGGACTCCTAGATTTTAGGCAAGTCCCAAACGGCCACGAGGAGGACGCTTGATATTCACCCTCTTTATAAAGGGACAAGGCTTTTACTTTTTTCCTCCCGTGCTCAATTGAATCCTTCCCCCGCCTCGAGTTCTAACACCCAGAGCCCATGTCAGGTGCATCAGACCTTCAATCATGTCCGGATCCAGCCTCCAGGGCCGGTGGATGCCCTCCTCCGTCACGGAAGAGGATATCAAGAAGTTGAGGGAGGCAAGATACCTAACCGCCGAAGTTTCGCATCAGCTGCCTGCCCGAGGGCAGGTCATCCCTACTCCTGAACCCAATGAAGACGTCGTGTTCATCTCCCACTTCCTCCGAGGACTAGGCCTCACTCTGGATCCCTTCGTTAGGGGTTTGATGTTCTATTACGGGCTTGATTTCCACGATCTAGCCCCGGATTCCTTTCTCCACATCTCGGCATTTATTCTCGTATGTGAGGCCTTCCTCCGCATTACCCCTCACTTCGGCCTGTGGCTCAAGACCTTTGATGTGAAGCCGAAGACGGTCGAGGGGCAGTACGCAGCGTGCGGGGGTGCATTAATAAGCAAGATTGCTGGAGCTCCGTGGCCAAAAGGTTCCTTTCCAAAGGTGTCCGGATTATGGCAACGGGAGTGGTTCTACATCACCGCTCCCAGAAGTGCCAAGTGGGTAGCTTCCCCCGCCTTTTGCTCGGGCCCTCAACCACAACTCATGTCATGGATCAGCAGGGGGCTGAGCTGGGGTCCAGCCAAGGATGTGCCCATACTGCAGAGCCGCATCCGGGATCTCTTCGAGGGAGATTTGAGTTTGGTTATGGTAGTGCAAGTCATGCTGGTTCGTTAAGTCCAGCCTTGCAAACGCCGGGCCCTCCGCTTGTGGGAATTCAACCCAGAAGGACCGCGCGCTATTCAGAATTTCCTCGGCCTGAAGCACAAGGATATGTACAAGTCGTTCTTCGGACCCAAAATAGAGTGTCCGGACACCTCCAAGGACGTGGGCCTGAGCAGCAACCGCACCGCGGCCCAAGTAAGTAATCCTCTAGTCGAACACACTGTCTTTCATTTATCACGACATCATTCTGAAGAATCGCTCTTTGACCAGGACTGGATAACAAAGGCGAAGATGATCCGGTGTTCGGCCCCCCTTCCCGAAGGCTTGGACAATCCGGTACTGGAAAAGATGCTCGAGCCAGCACCTTGCCCAGTGCCCTTGAAGGAAGATGAAGGGGGGTACAAAGAGGGTGAAAGCGGGCCTCCACCGCTACCTATTTCCACCGAGGGAACGAGTGCCTCCGTGAGGGAGGATAGCCAAGGGAGGGAATCTAACATTCCCTCGCCCCAGGGGAGGAGGAGGACTACCTCTGATGATCCGGAAACCAAGGTTTCCAAACAGGAGAAGAAAACTCCATCAGAGGGTCCTGCCTCGGAGGGTGCTTGTCGGTGTCAAAACCGGCGGATCTCGGGCAGGGGGTCCCGAACTATGCGTCTAAGGCGGATGGTAACAGGAGGCAGGGAACACGATGTTTTACCCAGGTTCGGGCCCTCTTGATGGAGGTAAAACCCTACGTCCTGCTTGATTAATATTGATGATATGGGTAGTACAAGAATAGATCTACCACGAGATTGGAGAGGCTAAACCCTAGAAGCTAGCCTATGGTATGATTGTCTGTTATTGTTTTGTCCTACGGACTAAAACCCTCCGGTTTATATAGACACCGGAGAGGGTTAGGGTTACACAAGGTCGGTTACAAAGGAGGGGATACACATATCTGTATTGCCTAGCTTGCCTTCCATGCCAAGTAGAGTCCCATCCGGACACGAGACGAAGTCTTCAATCTTGTATCTTCATAGTCCAACAGTCCGGCCAAAGGATATAATCCGGCTGTCCGGAGACCCCCTAATTCAGGACTCCCTCAGTAGCCCCTGAACCAGGCTTTCAATGACGATGAGTCCGGCGCGCAGTATTGTCTTCGACATTGCAAGGCGGGTTCCTCCGCCGAATACACCACGTAAGAATTTGAATACAAGGATAGTATCCGACCCTGCAAAATAAGTTCCACATACCGCCATAGAGAGAATAATATTTCCATAAATCCAATTTGCTGACTTGTTTTGGCAACGTGACTATGCCATGGCTCGGCGATTATTCGAACCATTTCCTTTAACTAGCCCCGCACATAATGCGAGGCAGTTTTTTGACACTCTTGTCAAAAGCAGAGATCGTGTCCCCCTTATTACGGGATTCTTGTCAATACAGGCGTGGGTAACCCAACTGCGCCATCGATTACGGCGCTTGGGGACAAGCGAGTTTTACCAGGCTAGTGGGGACACGTAGTTTCGTCCGCCCATATAAAGGGATAAGGATTCACCTCTTCATCTACACCTTCTTCCTCCTTTGCTCATCCATTTTCGCGCATTCGAGCTCCAGCGCCCAAGTCCGCACTTCCCACCTCAACCTTCTCCAACCATGTCCGGAGCGGGAGGCAGGTGGATGGTCTCCTCCGTCACGGAGGGACACATCAAGAAGCTGAGGAGAGCCGGATACCTGCCCGACGACATCGCGCACCGGCTCCTAGATGAGGGGCAGCTCATCCCCACCCCCAGGCCCCATGAGAGGGTAGTGTTCCTTACCCATTTCCTCCGCGGACTGGGATTCCCTCTCCACCCATTCGTCCGGGGGCTCATGTTCTACTATGGCCTGGATTTCCACGATCCGGCCCCGAACTTCATCCTCAACATCTCGGTGTTTATCATCGTGTGCGAGGCCTTCCTCCGCATCAAGCCCCACTTCGGCTTCTGGCTGAAGACCTTCAATGTCAAGCCGAAGGTAGTGAGCGGCTGCTAGGAGGAGTGCGGAGGCGCCATGGTGGGCAAGATGCCCAACGTCACATGGCTCGAGGGCTCCTTCGTGCAGACCATAAAGGGGTGGAAATCGGGGTGGTTCTACATCACTGAGTCGCATGACCCTAAATGGGCAGCGGCCCCCGAGTTCCGATCTGGCATCCCCATGTGGCTCACCTCCTGGCAAGAGAAGGGCCTGTCCTGGGGTAGTTCGGGAGAACTGACCGGACTCCAAACATGTATTCAAAACATGGTGAACAAGAAGCTCAAACTCGTCAACGTAGTCCAGGTCATGCTCATCCGCCGGATCCTCCCGTGCCAACAACGGGCTTTCAACTTGTGGGAGTTCGACCCGGACCAGCACCGAACTCTGAACAGGCTCTTCGACACAACTCACGAGGATGCCTGGAAGGTGCTATTCAAGGGTGCCGAGGTTCCCCCTCCCACTATCGAGGATCGCGGATTCTGCGCGAAGCGCCAAGCCAGCGTGGTAACCTGTTTTACCTCTCACAGGATACTTGTTTTTCATAGTTTGACTCTATGCGGGATCTAAGCTCCCGTACCTTTGACAGGACTGGCAGGAGACGGCCCGACAGATCGACTGTCCGGCTCCTTTGCCCGAAGGCCCAGCAGACGCTCTCCTGACGAAGATGCTGACTCCGGCTCCTTACAAGGTGTTGGAGAAGACCAAGAAGGCCAAGGGAAACCGAAAGAGTTCCCGACGCCAGGCGTCATCGGACTCATCGTCCGATAACTCTGCGAAACACTCCTCCCCTGAAGACGAGGAGGAAGAAGAAGATGCTCCCCCTTCAGTTGGGGGAGACATGAAAAGGAAGGCCACCCCAACTGGGGAGGCCAAAGGGTCCAAGAAGGGAAGGACTCTCCTTCCGGACAGTTCCACCACCGCCGCCAAAGGCGAAGACGAGTGGATGCTCAGGGCCAAGCCCCTGGCGAAGTCGTAAGTATTCGGATACCAGAGTAACTCATAGCATTCCTTTGTCGCACTGCTTCCCCTAACGCCGAATATGATTATGCAGGCCGCCACGAGCCCGTACCGATGTATCGTCGGACGGCTCCCTAGGCTCGTCGGATGTGGATAGCGATCCACTTCCGACCGCCACCTCCCCTTGCCCTGCGGACGACCCGAGGTATTGTCTAAAGAGGCACCGGGTCGAGGGGAGACAATCCCGGAGGCGCCTCAAGGCGACCTTCCGGACTCCGGGAGGAGAGGGAACAAGGCCCCTGAGGGCCCCGAGTTCGGCCCTCAGACGAACACCGCGCCGGAACATCCAGTTCCGGACTCGGGCAGGCGGCCTCCTTCTAAAAGGGGCAAGATGCCTGTGCCGGTGACCTCTGTCCATCCAGAGGCACCGGACAATCTGCTGGGAGCGCTTCGCAACGCTTCCATCGACGAGGAGCACCGCACTATTATGAGTGCGGTGGTCCAGAAGGTTCAGTCCACCAAGAGAGGATTGACTGAAGCCTGTGCCAGCCTTCTAATAGGCTTTGAGGTAAGTGTTTGAAATATAGGAAAAATATTACCGCATAGACAGTAGCCCCTGATGCCCTGTTCGGTGTTCAAAAAGAAAAGCCGAATAGAGGATCAAATAATACCGCAGGAGTCTAACATAATTATGTCTATATGCGTATGCAGGCTTCGCTGCTGGCCTCAGCCGCACTCACTGCGGAGGTCGCCACACTGAAGCAGGACCTCGAGGGGTCCAAGAAAGAGCTCGGCCTTGGCAAGAGGCAGCTTGAGGAGAACAAGGGTAAGCAATACCCTGTCTATAGATATGTATATATAAAAGAAGACGCGATTGCAAAATGACAGGATCATCGTATATTTGCCAGGGGCCACGACCGAGGTGGCGACCCTGAAGCAAGCGCTATCCAAGGCCGAAGACAAAGCGGCCAAGGAGCGCACCGAGCGGGAAAGGCAAGAGGCATGGGTGGGCGAGGTGCAGCAAGAGCTCCAAGCTCTCGTGTCGAAGCATGAGGCGTTGGAGCGTGACTCGAAGACGCGAGAGTCCGAGCTTGCCGCTGCCCGTGAAAGTGCAAAGAGTGCCAAGGCCGAAGCCCAAAAGGCCCTCCAGGATATTGACGCGATGAAGAAAATAGCGGTGGGTAAGGCATTCTATATGCAAAACGAGCATGTGAAAGTAAATTACCTATTACTTACCCGAATCCGGAGCTCTCCAGGAGCATTTGCAGATTTACCCCGCAGCGTGTCGGATGCCGCACAGTTCTACCAGGCCGAGGAGGGAAGCTCAACGGAGAAGCTGTTCTAGTCTTAGTATACTGGGACCGAACACCCGGTGCCTATGAGCGACCAGCTGAAGTACCTGGTCGAGCTACACAAGGCGGCCGAACAGGCCATGAAGGGCTTTCTAGTCCGGCTGTGGCCTAGCGACGCCCTTCCGAACATATACTTTGGCCTGGTGAGGCGGCTTGTGGATGCCTACCCACGGCTGGAAGTCGTCAAGCGGTCCGTCTGCATCGAAGGTGCACGCCGGGATTTCGCCCGTGTGAACGTGCAATGGGCCAAGCTAGACGCCGTGAAGCTGATCAAGGAAGGACCGCCGCAGGGCAAGGAGCATCGCACCCTCGAAATTTATTATGATGGTGTCCTAAAGGGTGCTCGTCTTGTAGCAGACGAATGTCCAAAGGATGTAATATTTGAGTAAACTTGCTCGTGTGATCCTGTATGATGAAAACTTGTTTCATATGCGCTATGCAACGCTTGTTTGAATTTAAAATATTACCTTCTGTTTGGCTGTTTATCCAATCTGAGAGATGGCTAGTCCTCAGCTTCTGCCCCCATGCCACGAGTGCTGGGGTGTTCGGGATAAACTTGAGCACTCTTGTTCCCATTTTTTGGGTCCTTCGAGGGAGGTGCTCAACACAACGAACAAGGCAACCGGACTAATAATGCTTTATCACTCTCACTTAGCCATAAAATTCTATAATTTTAAATTTCGGCGAAGCCCCTGGTATTTGGAAGGCCGAATTCGGGGCGCGATACACGCCTTTAAGCCGGACAGGACCGGCTCCTCGCTCTAAGCGGCATAAGTCTTTAGGGACTCGAAACCTCGCCGAACAGTGACCAGTCTCTTGCCTTATCATGACAGTCAGTTTTAGCTTTCTCTACTGAGGTGCTTAGCCTAGCAGAACCGGGGCACAATCGCAGTAGTTCTCCTAGTGCTACCTTAGCCGATAGAGCGGAACGTAAGGTACCAAAACATAGGAGCCGGGCAAACCCAACATTTGACCAAAGACATGATTCGGAGCTGATGCATATAATGCTATAAGTTCGGGGTGCTACACTTGTTAAAGTGTTCGGACTTCTCACACCATAAATGTGGGGTACTTAAGCCCCTGGTGTATTGGCCGTACCAAAGTGTACGGTTGCAAGGCGTCATTAATGAACACACATATATATAAAACAAGAATGCAATAATAGTCGTAATGTTATGCATTGTTTATTCAAAAAGGTGCATTAAAGCAGAATGATATAGATAGTGCGATAAGCAAAAAGTAGGACTATGTCCCTTCCAAGGGCAAGCTGAGGAATAGAATTAAAGCAAATATTTCACTCGTTATCGTAATCCACCTGGGAGTTCCGTGGTGTGACGTAGCTTTCTGCCTCCTTGGTTGCTGCATCATGTGTTCGGCAATCAAGCTACCGGACAGGGTTTCCAGAGATTAAAGTCCTGAAAGAGAAAAATAACAAAGCGGGAAGCCCCTAGTGCGGTTTAAGCCGTGTATTGGGGCGTGCCGTAGTTGTGCCCCCTCCCCGCCTGTGCCCATGGTATTTTTAGTGCGTAATTATGTACACGTGGCACGAATTTCACCGTTTGGCTTGGGCTGGGGTGGGGGCCGCATTGCTACACGAGCTCAGATCGTGCCAGGCAGTCTAGTTGCCGATTACTCCGAGCGCGCTTGAAGGTGTCCGGGTCTTGAAATGCCGAACTGGTGGATTGCATTGAGAGGTTGCTTTGCACTTCTACTGCGAGGGCCGCAGTGTGCTCCTCCGTGCGGAGAGAGCACTCTGTGTTTCCATTAATTGTGATGACCCCCCAAGGTCCTGGCATCTTGAGCTTGAGGTATGCATAATGCGGTACCGCATTGAATCTTGCAAATGCGGTTCGCTCGAGCAGTGCATGATAGCCACTGCGGAACGGGACTATATCGAAGATTAATTCTTCGCTTCGGAAGTTATCCAGGGATCCGAAGACCACTTCCAGTGTCATTGAGCCTGTGCAATGGGCCTCTACACCTGGAATGACGCCTTTAAAGTTCGTTTTTGTGGGTTTGATCCTTGAGGGGTCTATACCCATTTTGCGCACTGTGTCCTGGTAAAGCAGGTTCAGGCTGCTGCCGCCATCCATAAGGACTCGAGTGAGGTGAAATCCGTCGATGATTGGGTCTAGGACCAGTGCGGCGAATCCGCCATGACGGATACTAGTGGGATGGTCCCTGTGATCGAAGGTGATCGGACAGGAGGACCATGGGTTGAACTTTGGGGCGACTGGCTCCAACGCATATACGTCCCTGAGCGCACGCTTCCGCTCCCTCTTGGGGATGTGGGTTGCGTATATCATGTTCACTGTCTGCACTTGTGGGGGGAACCTCTTCTATCCTCCAGTGTTCGGCTGCTGGGGCTCTTCCTCGTCATCGCTATGTGGCCCCTTATCTTTGTTTTCGGCAACTAACTTGCGGGCCTACTTGAATACCCAACAATCCCTATTGGTGTGGTTGGCTGGCTTGTCGGGGGTGCCGTGTATCTAACATGAGCGATCGAGTATGCGGTCCAAACTGGACGGGCCCGGAGTGCTCCTTTTGAATGGCTTTTTCCGCTGACCGGGTTTAGAGCCTTTGAATCCAGCATTGACTGTCGTATCCTCGGTATTGTCGCTGTTAATGTGGCACTTATGTTTATTGCGACGGGACCTGTTATTGCCGTCCATGGTGTGCGAAGTACCATGGTTCTTTGATATGTTATTACTGCGAGCAAGCCAGCTGTCTTCTCCCGCACAAAAGCGGGTCATGAGTGTCGTGAGGGCTGCCATAGATATCGGATTTTCCTGACCAAGGTGCCGGGCTAGCCACTCGTCGCGGATGTTGTGTTTAAAAGATGCTAAGGCCTCTGCATTCGGACAGTCGACGATTTGATTTTTCTTTGTTAGGAACCGAGTCCAGAATTGCCTGGCCGATTCTTCTAGCTGCTGAATTATGTGGCTCAAGTCATCGGCATCTGGTGGTCGCACATAAGTGCCCTGAAAGTTGTCGAGGAATGCGGCCTCCAGATCTTCCCAACAGCTAATGGACTTTGCTGGCAAGCTATTAAGCCAATGCCGCGCTGGTCCTTTGAGCTTTAGTGGGAGGTATTTGATGGCGTGTAAGTCATCACCGCGGGCCATGTGGATGTGGAGGAGGAAATCCTCAATCCATACCGCGGGATCTGTTGTGCCGTCGTATGATTCTATATTTACGGGTTTGAAACCCTCTGGGATTTGATGATCCATGACTTCGTCGGTGAAGCATAAGGGGTGTGCGGCGCCTCTGTATTGGGCTATATCGCGACGCAGCTCGAATAGGTCTTGCCCGCTATGTTTGGCCCGGACGGACTTACTTTTACTGTATCTGGCGTGACGTTTATCGTCTTGCATAGTGGCGCGCCCTCGTGATCCGTAGATCGATCTTGCATGTTTTGCTTTGTCCTCCAATACGTCTCGCAGGTCTGGCATATTTCCCCATGCCTTTTTATTTGAAAGGCGCCGGGGTGCAGGCTAAGTTTTTGGCTGGAATGCCTCTCTATCGCGGCCACGAGGTGGCCAGTCAGCCGCGTCATACGCTTCTTCCTCCAGTCGGGGTAGCAACCTGTATTTTGGGTAACTCTTGGAGGGGCGCTCGAGTTTATATTCCTCGGCCGCAAGGACTTCAGTCCATTTGTCAGCTAGCATATCTTGATCAGCTTGAAGTTGCTGCTGCTTTTTCTTAAGGCTATTTGCCGTGGCTATAAGCTGGCGCTTGAAGCGCTCTTGTTCGACGGGATCCTCTGGCACGACAAATTCGGCATCGTTGAGGCTTGCCTCGTCTTCGGAGGGGGGCATGTAATTATCATCCTCCGCCTCTCCATCTGCCGCTCTCTCTGGAGGGCTGGACTTTCCATCCTCCTGTCCTAGATCGTGTTGGAGGGGATTGTTGCCATTTTCGGCACTATCCGGAGTGTTATTATCTCCTATGCCGGTATCACCACTTTTGCTTTGGCGGGACTTAGAGCGGCGCCGCTGACGTCGGCGCTTGGGTTGCTTCTTGGAGGGGTCATCCTCCGTTGTCTCGTCGCCATTGCCTTCTTTGGGTGTGTCCACCATGTATATATCGTATGATGAGGTGGCTGTCCAGTGCCCTGTGGGCAGTGGTTCCTTTTCGTCTCCCAAATCGTCGTCCATACCGTCGATGTCTTCGGAGTCGAAGTCAAGCATGTCGGTTAAGACATCGACAGTGGCTACTAAGTGGGTGGTGGGTGGGCCGCGAATTTCTTCATTGTCCGCAGCCCAATCCTGCCGGACATAGTTTGGCCAGGATCCTCCTGACAAGGAGAGAGACCTTAATGAGTTCAGTATGTCGCCAAAGGGCGAGTGCTGAAAAATATCCGCGGAGGTAAATTCCATGATCGGCGCCCAATCGGATTTGCTAGGAACGGGCGCAGGCGGTTCGGAGTCCGTGGCCGGAGAAGGATCCGGCAGTTTGACAACACGGCTCTCGTGTAGGGTAAGGTCAATGTTCGGCTCGATCGCCGCTGAGGGTAAGGCCTCCGTGGCGGGGTCCATCCACCCGTCCATGGATGGTGCAACTGGCTCCGAATTGAGGGCCGGAGCGGCTGCCGGTGCGATCTCTTGAGCACTGTCTGATGGTAGAGCTAAATCGTACTCATCGTGACCGTGTGGCGCACAAGGCAGAGGCTCGAATCCGTCGAAGATCAAGTCTCCGCGGATATCGGCCTTGTAGTTTAATCTTCCAAATCCGACCTGGTGGCCAGGGGCGTAACTTTCGATCTGCTCCAGATGGCCAAGCGAGTTGGCCCGCAGTGCAAAGCCACTGAACACAAAGATCTGTCCAGGGAGAAAAGTCTCACCCTGGACTGCATCGCTATCGATGATTGTAGGAGCCATCAAACCTAACGGCGACGACACAGAGGAACTCTCAATGAAAGCAGCAATGTCGGTGTCAAAACCGGCGGATCTCGGGTAGGGGGTCCCAAACTGTGCATCTAAGGCGGATGGTAACAGGAGGCAGGGAACACGATGTTTTACCCAGGTTCGGGCCCTCTTGATGGAGGTAAAACCCTACGTCCTACTTGATTAATATTGATGATATGGGTAGTACAAGAGTAGATCTACCACGAGATCGGAGAGGCTAAACCCTAGAAGCTAGCCTATGGTATGATTGTCTGTTATTGTTGTGTCCTATGGACTAAAACCCTCCGGCTTATATAGACACCGGAGAGGGTTAGGGTTACACAAGGTCAGTTACAAAGGAGGGGATACACATATCCGTATTGCCTAGCTTGCCTTCCACACCAAGCAGAGTCCCATCCGGACACGAGACGAAGTCTTCAATCTTGTATCTTCATAGTCCAACAGTCCGGCCAAAGGATATAATCCGGCTGTTCGGAGACCCCCTAATCCAGCACTCCCTCAGTGCTCCTGCCGCACAAAGTCCATGCGGGGATCAGCTCTCTAACGAGCCGTAAGTAATCAAAAAGTACTTAATAGCGAAGATATACTACCTTACTTCTGAGGGAGATAACCGAAGCTTTTATCTTGCAGTTCGGATTTGAGCCCTTCTCAGCAGAGCTCATCTTCGAGGGATCTTCTTCCGAAGATGATGGAGAGTGAAATGCCTCCCCCGGACTCCCCGGCTCAAGAAGCGGGCGACCTTGAAGTGTCGTCACGGAGAGTTTCTCCGGATCCGGCAAGGCCAGAAGGTAATCCCATGGTCACCCGAAGCCCTTAGTATCCGGCTCTTGAAGAGGGCAATCAAAAGAGTCCGGCACCATCTGGTATGCGGTCGGACGTACTGAAGGGTCTGCTAGAGCAAGCGACTATCTCAGAAGAGCATTGTACATTAATGTGTATGGTGATTGAAAGGATTTCGTCCGCCAAAAACGGGTTGCATGAAGCCTTTATGAGTCTACTGACGGGCTTTGAGGTACGTGAAATAATATACATTTGTGATGGTACCGCACATTTTAGGTGTGCCCTATGTAGATAGTAGCCCCTGAGACTCTGGTTGTCGTCGAGAATGGCGGCGAATAGAGGATCATAGTCCTAGGTAATAACTAGACCGCCTTTATGTGCAGGTGTCTAAAGCTCCGGTGGCTAGCCGGACTGATGGGGTTGCCGAACTAAAGCGGCGACTGGATGCGGCGGATGCCGACATCGAGCTTGTTATCAAGTGGCTTGACGAGGCACAGGGTAGGTGATATTTATAGTGGATGTCACATAGTAAGCGCAGCGTGATGCCAGTATCTTTAATATGTTGTGACTACAGATGGAGTTGCCACCATGGAGGCCTTGCGGGCAGAGCTTGCCCGAGCCAAGGAGCAAGCAAGGAGTAGTAATGCGGCCGCTTTGAAGGCGTCCGAAGAGTTGAGAGCCGAGAAGGCCGCTCATAGCGAGAGCAAAGAGAAAATGACCAAAATGGCTGCAAAGTTAAAAGACACTTCCGACCGCTGCCAGTTTCTTGAAGAAGAAACCCGGGCAAAGGCTACGTTCCTTGAAAAGGTCACAATGGCGACCAAAGACACCCGCTCTGCAGTGAGAGCGAAGAAGGAGGAACTGCGTGAAGCCGGGGACATTGTGGCTGGGAAGCCCTTTATGCTGCGGAGGAAGTTCGGCGATCCGTGGTATCCCCCTCTGGATCGGCTGTGGAGTTCGGCCGACGCATATATGGACTTAGCGGCGAGCGCTGTCGATGCGGCCGAATACTTCCAAGATCAAACAGATCGTGAAGTGGACAAGCTGTTCTGGTCGCAATTTAACGTTCCAGAGCGCCCGCTTCCATTGACTGATCAGCTTGCCAAGTGGGCCGAACTCAATAGGTTGTCCGGACTCGCCATGAGGTCTGTCGTGGATCATCTGTGGCCAGAAAGGCCAAAGCCGAACAACTATTTTAGCTTGGTGTAGCAGTTCCTTGGTGCGGTGCCACACATTAATGCGATGAGGAGGTCGGCGTGCATAGAAGGCTCGCGGATGGCCCTTGCCCGTGTCAAAACATACTGGGCGGAGATGGATGCCACCACTGTCGTGGCGCAGGGTTCGGCCATAGGCCGAGTGGCTGCCGAGCACTATTTTGAAGAAGTTCTTGAGGGCGCTCCTTCGATAGAGGCCCAGTGCTCGAAGAATGTTATGTTTGAGTGACATGTATTCCCATTGTAAAAACAACGTTTTATTGAATTTATCAAGGCTGTATTTATACTTTTGCCCGAAAGTATTGTGATGCCTCCTGTGCGGCCGTTTATGTATACATGTATATAACCTGAAAGATTGCAGCGTTCGGCTTCAGCCCCCACGCATATAATGCGGGGGTGTTTGCAGAAGACGTGTATTCACACTTAATCCAACGTCTTGGTCCTAATAAGGAGGTGATAGCGCAGCGAACTAGGCAACCGGACTATAATGCTTTAACACTTTCACTTAGCCATAGGAGTTTGACAGTGGGGCTACTATATAGCCCCTGGTAGCTCCGCACTCGTCCGGATTCGGGGTGCGTACATGCCTGGCCAGGAAACGGCCCTTCGTTAATGTGGAGGAATCCCAAAGATTCCAATAAGTCATCGAGTGGTTAATCAGTCTCACGCTATATCATGATAGTCAGTTTTCGGCTTTCTCTACTGAGGTGCTCGTCCGGATGAACCAGGGCACAATCGTAGTAGTTCTCCTGGTGCCGCCTTAGCCGATAGAGCGGAACGTAAGGCAGCAAAACACATGAGCCGGGCAAACCCAACATTTGACCAAAGACATGATTCAGAGCTGATGCATATAAGGCCAAACTCACGATGCCGAACACTCGCTAAGGTATTCGGTCTTTATGGTGTAAACCGGGTCTAAACAGTACCCTTTGTAATAAGCCCCTGGTGTCCAGGTACGTGCATTATTCTAGTGTGGCCACATGCCAAGATGTCAGCATCCTTCTCGGTTGTACTGAGAATCCGAGGGATGTAAATCAACAAGAGACAGTAAAAAAGGTTTACGCAGGGTCTTAATCTACAAAGAATCCTTGGAACGGGTCCCTGTTGCACGTCTGCGCCTGTGTCTCCGTTGTACCGTATCCTGGACGGGTGTAGCACGATGGTCATCTGAAAAAGAGAGGAACTTAATTAAAAAGTTGCCGTGCAAAAGTTAAGTTATACTAAATAAACAATATATAGTTGAAAATGAGTAAAGGTGAGCCTTATTGCCACTTTTGCGCGCGCGTTGAGCCCCTTGTATTGTAATAGGGGTATAGCCATCAAACCTATATTAATTACATATAGCTGAGTCGGACTCGTCTAGTCGTGTCCGTGGTCTTAACGACCTGTCAAATGCTTGAGTTGGTGAGGCCGTTTAGTGTGCGGCGGCCAAGGCGGCTGCACCGTCTTCGGCGCACAAGGAGCGCTCAATATTTCCATTTACTATAATGATGCCACGTGGACCGAGCATCTTGAGCTTGAGGGAAGCGTAATGCGGTATTGCGTTAAAGCGTGCGAAAGCTTCGCGTCCGAGTAGTGCTTGATAGCCACTTTGGAACGGAGCGACGTGGAAAGTTAAATTTTCGCTGCGGAAGTTATCGGGGAAGCCGAATATAACCTCTAGTAGCAGGGAGCCCCTGTAGTGAGCCTCCGGGCCTGGCGGTACTCCTTTAAAGGTAGCATTGTTGCGGCAACTATTTGTTGGGTCTATCCCCATTTTGCAGACTGTGTCCTGATATATCAGGTTTAAACTGCTGCCGCCATCCATCAGGACTCGTGTGAAGTGGTATCCGTCAATTATTGGATCTAATACCAAGGCAGCCCATCCTGCCCGCCGGATACTTGCCGAGTAATCCCGATGGTCGGAGGTGATCGGTTGGGACGACCAGTGGCGGAGCTCCGCGGTGACAGGCCCTGGGGCATGTTCCTCTAAAGGTGCCGCTTTGTTTCTCCCTTTTATCACGTGTAACACGTTGACTGTTTTGACTTCTGGTGGGAATTTCTTCTGTTCCCATGTGCTTTGCTTGCAAGGCTCGTCCTCGTCTTCACTTGGTGTATCCTGCCCCTTGTGTTCGGCGTTGAGCTTGCCGGACTGTTTGAAGACCCAACATTCTCTGTGGGTATGATTTGTAGGTTTATCAGGGGAGCTATGGATCTGACATATTTGGTCCAGAATTTTGTTTAGGCTGGACAGTTCGTCTCTGTTGTCTTTGGAGGGCGGTTTCTGCTGGCCGGCCGAGAGCTTCTAAATCTGGCGTTTACCGCCGTGCTCTTCGGGCTGTCTTCTTTATTCCGGCACTTATTCTTCCTGCATCATGATTTCCCGTTTCCATCCCTGACTTCGATGTACTTGGGTCGCTGGTGCTGCATCGGGCTAACCAGCTGTCCTCGCCCGCGCAAAAACGGGTCATGAGGCTTGTTAATGCTGCCATTGTTCTCGGCTTTTCTTGACTGAGGTGTCTGGCAAGCCATTCGAGTCAAACACTATGCTTGAAAGCTGCTAAGGCTTCGGCGTCTGGACAGTCGACTATTTGGTTCTTTTTAGTGAGGAACCTGTTCCAAAGTTTTCGGGCTGACTCACCAGGCTGTTGAGTTATATGACTTAAATCGTCTGCATCCGGTGGTCGGACATATGTCCCTTGAAAATTTGCCTGAAAGGCGTCTTTGAGCTCTTCCCAGCTTCCGATGGAGTTTTCGGGGAGGCTTTTAAGCCAGTGCCGAGCTGGCCCTTTGAGCTTGAGGGGTAAGTACTTGATGGCGTGGAGATCATCTCCTCGAGCCATATGGATGTGGAGGATGTAGTCCTCAATCCAGACCCCAGGGTCTGTTGTTCCGTCGTACGCCTCTATGTTTACGGGTTTGAATCCCTCTGGAAATTCATGATCCAGCACCTCGTCGGTGAAACATAGAGGGTGTGCGGCACCCCTGTATTTGGGTGTACGGTGGTGTTCGGATGTTTGTTGTGTTGCATTGTATGTTGAAGCGCGCTTGCGTGGTCCATAGATGGATCAGGTTGTGCCGTCCTTTTGATGCGAGCCCTTATGCGGATCGCATACTGGTTTATGCATGGCGTTGTTTGCTGCTTTATGTTGGCTATGAAATCATCTATTCGACCGGATGGCCGTTTTATTTTTTAATTGTGGAGGATCTAAGGCCTCCTCATCAAATTCAGGTAGCAACTTTCGCTTCGGATAGCTCTTGGTGTGGCGATTACTGCCGTACTTCACTGCAGTGTTGAGTACTTCACTCCATTTGATTTTGAGTGTGTCTTGTGCAGCCTTGAGCCTTTGCTTCTATTTTTTCAGGCTCCTTGCCGTGGCGTTAAGACTTTGGTGGGCGTTATGTTGCTCCTGGCGCCTGTCCGGTGTGGTGTCGTCCGGACTGTTATCTTCGACGGAGTCGGGTTGTTCGGTTTGATTCCCCGTGTTGCCCTGGTCGGGCGATGGTTCACCCTGCTCTATCGCTGGGTCCATATGAACGTTATTTCTGCCGAGGCGGGATTTGGAGCGGCGTCTACTCTGCCGCTTTGATTGCTTCTCGAGGGAACAACCCTTCGCTGCGTCCTTCTGTTCCTCATCGTTGTTTTCTTTGGGTGTGTCCACCATGTATACGTCATGTGATGAAGTGGGCGTCCAGTGCCCTGTGGGCAGTGGTTCCTGTTCGTCTCCTGCATCATCATCCATACCGTCGATGTCTTTGGAGTCGAAGTCGAGCATGTCGGTTAAGTCATCGACAGTGGCTACTAAGTGGGTGGTGGGTGGGCGGTGAATTTTTTCATCATCCGCGTCCCAATCCTGCCAGACATAGTTTGGCCAGGACCCTCCTGACAAGGAGAGAGACCTTAAGGAGTTCAGTATGTCGCTGAAGGGCGAGTGCTGAAGAATATCTGCGGAGGTAAACTCCATGATCGGCGCCCAATCGGATTCGACAGGAACGGGCGCAGGCGGTTCGTAGTGCGCGGCCGGAGAAGGATCCGGCAGTTTGGGAACACGGCTCTCGTGAAGGCTAAGGTCAATATTCGGCTAGATCGCCGCTGAGGATACGGCCTCCGTGGCGGGGTCTATCCACCCGTCCATGGATGGCGCAACTGGCTCCGAATTGAGGGTCGGAGCGGCTGCCGGTGCGATTTCTTGGACATAGTCTGATGGTAGAGCTGAATCATACTCATCGTGACCGCGTGGTGCACAAGGCAGGGGCTCGAATCCGTCGAAGATCAAGTTTCCGCGCATATCGGCTGTGTAGTTTAAGCTTCCAAACCTGACCTGGTGGCCAGGAGCGTAACTTTCGATCTGCTCCAGATGGCCAAGTGAGTTGGCCCGCAGTGCGAAGCCGCCGAACACAAAGATCTGTCTGGGGAGAAAAGTCTCACCCTGGACTGCGTCGCTATCGATGATAGTAGGAGCCATCAAGCCTAACGGCGATGACATAGAGGAACTCCCAATGAAAGCACCAATGTCGGTGTCAAAACCGGCGGATCTCGGGTAGGGGGTCCCGAACTGTGCGTGTAAGGCGGATGGTAATAGGAGGCAGGGAACATGATGTTTTACCCAGGTTCGGGCCGTCTTGATGGAGGTAAAACCCTACATCCTGCTTGATTTATTCTTGATGATATGAGTATTACAAGAGTTGATCTACCACGAGATCGGAGAGGCTAAACCCTAGAAGCTAGCCTATGGTATGATTGTATGTTGTCCTACGGACTAAAACCCTTCGGTTTATATAGACACCGGAGGGGGCTAGGGTTACACAAGGTCGGTTACAAAGGAGGAGATATCCATATCCGTACTGCCTAGCTTGCCTTCCACGCCAAGTAGAGTCCTATCCGAACACGGGACGAAGTCTTCAATCTTGTATCTTCATAGTCCAACAGTCCGGCCAAGGGATATAGTCCGGCTGTCCGGAGACCCCCTAATCCAGGACTCCCTCACTTGTGATCATCACCATCGTCATCTCCCCCTTGGTTATAAAAAATTTCAAGTATAGGTGGTGGGATGTTCACAGGACCTTGGAAACACAAGAAGAAGGTTAATTAGTAAAGGGAAATTTGCTTACCCGCATGCATGTGGATGAAACAATTATAATTACGGTGGAAGACAAACGTACCGAAACTACGAGGATCCCATGCAAAAACAGTGCCACGAGTGGTGGCAGCAAACACAAGGCCCTCGTATTGAATTGCATCACAGTACTCATCCGTGTACAGAAACTGATTTTTGAGCAATATCCATCGAGTCAAACCACTAAGGACGGCAACAAGCTTGTCGAAGATAGCAACAACTTGATAGTTGTTGTAATTCCAAGAGCGGTTGGGAACTCGAAAAATTGCTATCTTCCGTAGAAGACAGTCACCATGATCGTATTTGAACGTGCGTACAATACCGGTGTGCTCAACCTCTGGGCAGTCTGTTGAGATTTTTGGAAGTGGAACCCGGTCACGAGTGTACACATTCACAAGTTCCCACTCGCAGTTGGACCCAATGTAAACAACCCAATCTCCATTTGCGCCCACCCAAGCCTTGCCCTCAAGCGATGGCATCTTAACATCATACGTATCATTGTCAAGCGGCATCAACTTGCACAGGGTGAGGACTCCGTCGTGCCGGCGCCAGTCATCAGGGTCACGGCGAAGAAGATAGGGGAGATCAAACCGCTCCTTGACTCTTGGGTTCTTTATAATGATGTTATTAGTTGAGTCGAGAATGGGCTTGAACGAACCTGCCATGCTAACCGAGGTGATGAGGTCGCACCGATCAATGAGTTCCTCCACCACGTCATCTTTCAGATTGGGGCAAGAATAACGGGGTCATTTCCGGCTTGTTCCCTCCATGGAGAAGACGATCGAACAATGGCAGAAGAAAGGGTGAAGGGCTGAAGGAAAATGGAGGAGGGAGAGGAAGAGCGTACGACAGCAGTTCCAAATCGAGAGGGAAAGGCGAAGAGTCGGTGGACGGTTGCGAGTTTGCCGTGGTTCACGAAGAGGCGCCCCGGCCTACACGTCCGTTCGGAAATACTCCTACTACTCGCCGTTGTCTCACTGATATGTTGGAACGGGACCACATGTCAACGAAACATGGTGTGTAATTTCTCGTGCAAAATGCGACCCGCATTGGCCCAAGGTGCCATATTAGTTATCGACCTTTATTTTTTTAATGGCGTGCCGATCAGTTTTGAAGCACGACTAATTGGTACTGTACGCAGAGAAAATATAAACTACTCTACCACTACTCCACCTCCAGTACTAGTAGTATAAAAAAGATATACAGGCTGGAGCTTGAGCACTTTCTTGCTAAGGGCTGCCCACTTGCTTCTCACACTACCACCCTCTCTCCGGATCTAAAAAAGACGAGCCATCTCTCCCTCCTCACCGGTGGTCACAGATCCGCCAGGGAAGAAAAGGACATTCAGCGTTGACTCACTCGTCGTCGGCGAGCGAGGTCACGCACTGACGACAAGGCCGTCCTCTCAGACCTAGCGCCCGCGCGGGATGGCCTCCATCCCCATGCTCGCTGCCGTAGTGTGTGCGGAGGACGATGACCACGAGCGAAGCCACTTCCCGCCGACCCTCAGGTATGCTACCTCTTTTTGAACCATAACCT
The DNA here is from genome assembly GCF_056163025.1 of Triticum urartu. Classification (NCBI taxonomy): domain Eukaryota; kingdom Viridiplantae; phylum Streptophyta; class Magnoliopsida; order Poales; family Poaceae; genus Triticum; species Triticum urartu. Next base: position 478,491,353 of record NC_141876.1, read on the forward strand.
TGTTCTATTGCCCCATCGGCCACGTCGTTGCATGTGGATCTTTTTCCACTCCACCATCTTCCCAATTTGCTATCCTCTGCTCTGCTGGCCACGCAGACGAAAACCATAATTTGCACTATTAAAGGAAACCCTACTTCATGTAGACTAATCCATGTCGGGGTTGAATAAGGAAAGGAAGGGAGACTGTACTGTCCAAGAGAGTAGGCATCGAACCTGCATCTAGGTTGTAAAGGGGAAAATCAGTAGCTAAGGAACGATTTTCGTGTCTCTTGGTTGAAGAAGGGTAGAAAGGCATGACAACGCAATAGAGATTGACCAGGTCCATTGCTTTGCTATCCTCACATAGGAAAAAGGTGGCTAAAGAGAACAAAAATGGGACGTAATCCACATATGCTGCCTGGATATTTGTTGCTCTGGGCAACCATACCTCGCTCACCACTCTGCGTCCGTGGAGGTACATCGTACAGGTGCGCCCACTGTCCGAATGGGCCTCCCATGCTCTTATTGCCACTTTTTTTCTGTTAGTATAACGCCAGCAGTCAAGTCAAACAATGCTACTGCTAAAGTGATGCCACATTTAACTAATGCCGCTCTCAGTCTAATGCCACCGATAAATTTAAGCAATGCCATTTAATGTCACTGGATTATTTCAGGGTTAGCTGTTGATTGTGGATGTATTAAAGATTTTTCAGCTAAGGCATTCTAATGCTGTTGCACAGCTAGTATACCAACGATGAAACTTGTTACTACCTTCAGATTTTTGCACTGTTAATGCCTATAGATTACATACCTCACATTCATGAGATAAGTTAATTTTTTTGTACAGTGTCACCAAAATGCCAAGGCGCTGATGTCATTTTATTTTGGTTAAACTGCACAGACAATTATGAAGACAAGAGGAAAGGTCAAGAGTGGGCACCTCCTCCTCCGACTGTTCTCTTGATTCGTTCGATCAAGTTTTTATGTTTGATCGATCATCAAGATTGGGATAGAAATTTTTAAGGTCCCCCCGAGTTCGAAATGATATTTACCTTGGAGGTACATGGTTTGCAATTTTTTTATACTGTCATTAGTTAATAATGCTAGTTACCTTCAGACTTTTGTATTTGGTTTAATGCTCATGCACAGCTAGTATACCAATGCTGAAACTTGTTACCTTTACATTTTGTATTGTTAATTCTTATAGAAACCTTCCAGTGCTAGAGTTTATTGAAATATGTTCAATAAAACCATTGTACTGTACCCTGTAATAAAGTAACTACTCCACTGTTGCACTAGCGACTGGATTAGTGTATATTTGTAGTATTCGAATGGTGTTGCATTAGCGTATGGACATAAATAAAGTGTGACAAGCTTTCCCAGATATGTGCTCAAGAAAACTACTACCTGTTTTTCTAAATACTAGACGTTTGGGTACTTTAAATAGAACCGCGAAAATGTCTTATATTAAGGAACAAAGGGTGTAGAGTTCACTCAAATTATCCTGGTAAAGCTAGGCACACCTTTGTTAAAATTAATGTTCATTATGTTATCGGAGGAGGTCTGTATGTTTGTCTCTAATGCCTGTCGACTACATACCTGACATTATGATGTAATGTTAAGTCATTTCCTTTTGTACAGTGTCACTGAATTGTCAAGGCGGTGATGGAATTTTATTTTAGTAGAACTGCACAAAATTTTCTTAAAAGAAGAGGAAAGGTCAGGAATGGCTCAGTTTTTCAGAAAAACTATGTATGTCTTCCTGACATCAGCCGATGTTGCTTTATTTATTCCTTCAAACAGGTGGTTAGAAACAGTCTTGCTACCTTTTCCCATTAAGAAATTGGAATGCTTATATTTGTGAGTCTATGCTTCATCTAGTGCCACTTTTAGAGTAATCACACTTTCAATATCTATGCAAATAGGGATGCTCGATTTTAGTGGAACTGCACAAAAAGTCCAACTGGTTCAACATTAGGAGCATGTTTTTTTCCAAACCTTTATATCCAAGTGGTGGCACTATGAGCTGTTCATTACGAAGGTACATGGTTTGCTACTATATTGCTACTCTTTTTGTATTGTCATTAGATAGTAATACTAGTGGTTCGCATGTGAATTTATTGGTAGGTTGGACCTACATTGGAGGTGCAGGACAAGATTCAATGATTGGATGCTCAATTTCGGTTGTATCGATTTCACCTCTTCCATCACTACGAACATGGATATCCTTGGTCTGATGAAGAATAGGTGCTATATTTCTACTCTGACCAGCAAATCAATTCAGTATGAAATTGTACAGGGCAAAACATAACTGTATCAGATTGTCCAGTGCAGAACATGATAGATGCTAAGCGGAAGAGACATGTTTAAACCGAAAATACAAGGTGTGGTATATGTTTACTAGCTGCTTGATATTTGTGCAGACAGAGATGTCTGCCCATTGCTATTTGGCAAACAGACAAAGTGTCCGTAATTTTGGTTGAACTGCACAAGAGAATAGTATAGTCACTGCATGAAGTGCCATTTGAAAATAGACACAAAAAGATTGGATAGTCACTTCATGGACTGTAGAAAAGTAGTATTGTACTAGTTATTGGCCAACACTAGGTGCTTCATTGCTTTGGTCTGATTATACAATGGGCATCATTTTGCCTAAGTTAAAGTTTGTATTCCGAAAATAGTCTCGCGGTGTGATCGAGAGAAGACCAAATCATATTGTAGTGGATGTTCCTCCATCATGTGTGGTTCATTCTCATGGTTCCAGCTGTTGGTGAAACCACTTACGTTTGCAAGAGGAATTGTAGACTTCACAAACAAATTTGTCTTTCAGTCTGTACTGAATGTTGGCCAAGAGAAGCATCCATGTTAGTAGGAAGAACAGATGTTTTTTCTAGATCTTTGCTTTTGGAGCTACATATTTGTATATGATCTGTGAATCATTGAGATGCATTAACATGTTGATCTTATGTATGGGAATCGTACTATTAGTTTTAGTTGCGACGCAAGATCCAAAGTGGCTGATCTTTGCTTTTGGAGCTACATATTTGTATATGATCTGTGAATCATTGAGATGCATTAACAGTTACTTATTTATGTTCGCTCAGTGTTTACAAGTTACTGATCGATCACTAGCTAGCCTACAAATGCGCTCCTGACAGTTTTATTTGCGACGCAAGATGCAAAGTGGCAGTTTTTTGAATAAAAATGCCTACCTTTGAAGAACCTGACAAGCTACACTATCGATCCTACATGGATAAAAATGCCTACCTCTGAAGAAATTGACAAACTACACTATCGATCCTACACAGATAAATAGCGGATCACGCACGTACTACCTCCTTTCCAGTTTGCAGGGCTCAATTCAAGAAACGACCTACTCGATCCTACACGAATAAATAGCGGATCACGCACGTACTAGTACCTCCTTTCTGGTTTGCAGGGCTTAATTCAAACCTCTCACCAACCAAGGTACTCCCTCCGTTCGGGTTTATTAGTCCCGTGAGCAAAGCAGCAAGACCAAGGCATGGCAACAATTAACGGCATGCAGAAGTTTAAGCCTAATTAATTCCAGCGATTTAAGTGAATGCATGCGTGCCCTCGGCTGCGACTCGTTGCATGCTGCTTCGCGTACTGCCTACGAGCGATTCTGAGTGCCTGCATGCAGCCGGCCGTAATTAAGGCAGCTAACTGATGCGAAAAAGGATACGCTTTAATTGTTGCAGGATTTTTAAATCCGTGGAATCATTATTGACAAGGAGGGAGATGATTCGAGTGCACTCGTTTGACCGCCATGCTGGCGTGTGACCCAGACGGGACGGGAAAGCACAGTCATAATTTCAGTTTCTCTAGTTTTCCAGGGCAAGCTGTCGCGCTAAGCCATTATGCATTGAATTCCGATGACCATCGCGCTACCTTCCGCCTATAAGTACTGTTTCCCGGCCTTCTCCGATGCCACCGTGACCCAACTCGCCATATCCTCATAAGCCCCCACTGGGCCGACGTCGCTCGCCACGCCCGCCATGCCCCCACCCGTCCACGGTAGGCGACGCCAGAGGCGGTCACCGCCGGAACTAGCGTTCGGGTTTTCACCAGAAGGCAGACAGAGGGAGGAGGCATTCTATCTGTCTTTAGATGGAAATACGGAGATCGAGGAGTTGTTGGAGTGTGACCGCATGGCGGAGGAGCAGGAGTTGTTGGAGCGCGACCGCCTAGCGGAGGAGCAGCGTATCGCTGATTTGAGCCGCCAGCGGGACATGGAGCAGCAGCGCACCGACGCTCTGAGTCGCGAGCAGAGCGCCCGCAAGTGGGCCGACTACGTGGAGGCCGGCGCCTGGCAAATAACCCTGGAGGCTGTCGGGCACGCACGTGTTCGCGACGCCGATTTTTACTACCAGCTCGTCAAGTGGGGTTCCCGATTGGAAGCCGAAGCTTCGGTGGACCACGCCGGCATGGAAAGGGACAACACGCGTGAGCAACGCGCCCTATCGCACCTCTTGCAAGTCCGAGGTGAGGCACACGACGCCGGTGCCGGCGTTTAGCGTGTACCACAGATGGCGGCCGGCATCGTCTAGTTAGCTAAGAGTAAGTTAGTACTTGTACGCTACTAGAGTATTAGTGGGAGTAGATAGTTAACTTGGCTATGATGGTTGTCAACGTGGAAGTTCAGTACTCTTATGTGGATCAGACCTGTTACTTTGCTCTGAATGTTGAAATTTCTGTTATTTTTTAAAATGGGTTGTGTCGTGGTTTTGTCACGGCAGATGTCCTATAGAAAGGACTTAGTCGGGGAGCCATCGCAACGGGTTAGCTTGAAGGGGTTAAAGCGGACACAGGGACGCAAGAGAGTTTATACTAGTTCGGCCCCTTCGATGAAGGTGAAAGCCTACGTCTAGTTGTGATGGAATTGATGGGGTTTCGATGACTAGGGAGCAAACAAGCTTCGCCTATGTCTCGAATTGTTATCTGTTGTCCTTGAACCGCCGCCGGGTCGTCCCCTTATATACACGGGTGACACCCGTCGGTTCACAGAGTCCCAACACTGGTCGATATTCGTTTCCGAGTTGGTCTCTCCTTATTCCTAACTTACAATACAAGTTATATACAAATTCCGGTTTACAGCTACAGGTCTTGAACCGGCTACGGGCCTTAGGCCCTCATCTGCCTTCTTGGGCTTTATCACTTCTGGAACTACTGATGAAGTTGACCCAGCCCAGATAGGCCGGTTTACGCCCAGCAGTAATATCCCCAACATTAGGCCCCAGATTGATTTGAACAGGTTCATGTCAATCCTTTAACAAAAAACTTCATCTCTTACGTCTTCTCATAAATTGGTAAACCACCATGATGTCATCTTCTTTGATTATTGTATACCGGAGTGATGTCACCTATCGTAACGAAGATACCCATTATGCTTCTTTGTTTAATATATCTACAGAAATCGAGGCGACAGCTCTGTTTCGTGGCCCCTTGATTGTCGCGCCTGACACATGTCTTTTTGCCTTATAAATAGGAACGAAGGGTCATTTCCTTTCTCTTTCCCTTCTTCCCCTTCTGCTTCATCTTCCTCGCCTCGCTCGGCTTCAGAGCTCCGCCTCCACCGTCGACCTCTGCCTCAACCTTGGCCGCTGCATCAACCTGGGCGCACCAGAGCATCGTGGCAACCTTCCGCATCTTCCTTAGCTCCGGTAAACCTTCTATCCTTTCCCCCGCAGATCTGTGTTAGGGTTTCACAGTTCTTCATTATTCACCGTCTGCCTCTTGCTCATACGATATATCTTTAGATGAATCCGCAAATCTTTATTTTCTGCAATGGTAGTTGTTTGACCTTCGCCTTCACTTATGCATCTCAAAACCATAGATCTATATGAACGTTTTGCTCATTGGTTCTGTACCGCTCCTTTTGAACCTCTAAGTATTTATCTCTTTTCTGAACTTGCTTCAGATCCAATGCTGTAAAGAAGTCTTGTGAAACCTGTTTCTGCGTACTTGTCCATCCGCAATCTCAGCTGTTTTAATGCTTAGATCAGGCGGTTTAACCTTATAGAAAAATTTTCCAAACCGTTATATGCCATTAGTCCCCTTGTTGAACCGCCAGATGCTTGTTGCTTCATAAAACTCCGGTTCAGATAGTTCTGTCTCTGGTTTAACAGTGCACATACCAATGTACCTTGATCAAATGCATTTTTGAACAGGGATCTTCTACCTTGTAGATTCCATCATGGCCAAGCAAGTGTATGAGTGCAATTGGGTTCCTTCTCGCGTCACAGAAGCTCAACCGGACAATTTAGTCCTGATTGGCACTTTAGGCAGCAAAGATACCATCCATTGGAGGGCTCCTGGCAAAGAATGCCCTCCCACACCTCGAGAAGGAGAGGTTGTTGTTTTCGTAGATCACTTAGCCCGGGGTTTTAAGCCGCCCGGTTCTAAATTTTACCGGGATGTTTTAGCCGATTTCTAGCTCCATTCACAAGATACTGGCCCCAACTCTGTTACAAATATGTGTCACTTCCAAGTGCTCTGTGAAGCGTTCTTTCAAGAGGAGCCCACAGTGGAATAGTTCGGAGACCTTTTCCATCTAAACCGCCGTACTGAGTTTACTGACGGCTCCAATACGGAGTTGGGTGGCGTGGCGATTCAGAAAAGGAAAGAGGTCACATACCCTCACGCCAAATTGCATAGCCACCCCAAAGAATGGAATCAGACATGGTTCTACTGCAAAGACACCTCCCCTGCTGGTGAGAATCCCTTGCCTGGCTTTCGTCCGGAGCGGCTCAGCAATACACACCCTTTTCCACAAAGATTGACTGCCCAGGAGAGAAGCAAATATGCTCGTCAACTGTCAAAGCTCAGAGCCTTTATGGCCAACGGTTTAACAGGGGTTGATCTCGCTCACTGTTGGATATCATGGAGCATACTGCCCCTTAGTCAGCGCTCCGGTTTGATGTGCGAGTATACTAGCAGTGTTGATGACCCGCTGCGACATTCCAAAATCCAGCTCACCGATGAAGAAATCACAGAGGCTGTGAATAAGATGCTGAATGAACCGGAACACGTCTGTGCTAGAAACGGCCTGCTTCCCTTCTGTGCCACCAACAAACCGCCAGCTGTAAGACTTTGATTTTTCTTTTTGCTGAATCTGTTAATGATATATCTGGTCTTTGTTTAATATCAGTGTCTGTGTAATCAGGGCAATGATCCGTTTTGGAGCAAGAAACTGCCGCAGGAGAAACCAAAAAAATCAGACAAACTGGAAAGGGCAACTCGGCAAAAGACTAAAGCTGTGAAGAAGACTGCCCACAGGAAAAGAACCACTGCATCTTCTAATCCGGCCCCTGATGATGATGTGGATAATCCGGACTTTGAGGTAGAGCTTGACTCACTTGGTTTATTTTTCATGCGTCTTATTGATGATGATATTTGTCAGGATGATGCCGAAGCCAGCCACGCGGATGTTGCAGAGGTAATTATTCTCTCTTCCGATTCAGAAACTTTGCCTTCACAACAAATCCGTCAGGAAAACCGGAAAGTTAAATTTTCTCATCCTCTTTCTTATTTGGATCCTAAATTTCTTATGAAGACCCAACAACACGAAGCTCGTCGCACAACCCGGCACAGCAGCCAGGTAGTTACCTCCGCCGGTTTACCGAACAGTCTGGTTCGGAAACGCCATTCAGAGGTCTCTAATTTGCTTGTCAGTGCTTGTCCTGAAGCGGGCTGCTTTCGTTAACATCTTAATCCGTCTGACTCCGATTACCAGGTTACTTCCCACTCATCTTCTAGCGAGTCATCGGCTACTCAGCTCCCACCGCTCAAAACGGTGCTTGGGTAAGCTATACTTATTGTGATATTTGCAGTACATCGCCTTAGAACATATGTTGTATTTGATTTTGTTATTCTTCTCAGGGCAAAACCTAGGCCAAGCAAGAAGGACCGCCTGGACAAAGCGGCCGAAGAAGATGTCGTTCTTGAACCAGGCAAGACACCCAATCTTGAAGCGGCTATTCGTGAGGATATACCCAACGATCCACCGCAGCAAGACGATGATCTTATTGCTGAAGAGAGACCTACTGATGCCTCAGGTCCTGTCAATTAGCCCACGGGTTCCATCCAGATTGAAAGCTCCACCGGTCCAGCAAAACCTACTAACAAGCCAACAACCCCAGTGCAAACCGGCGGTACCCAGGATGATGAGGTTGTCATTACTGGCACTGGCCATACTGAGCCAAGCAATCCTGTCGCTTTGTCCAAACATTCTGCCAAGGAAGAATTTGCTGCCTTTGGCAAAGGCAAGTGGAACGCTGATCTGACGACTTACGCTGCTCTGAACACCCAAGATATCCATTCCGGCTATCTGAACCGGTTGTATACCAGTCGCGACTATGAAGCCGGTCTGGTTAATATGATGAAAGATAAATATGAGGTAACTGCCATATGCTCCTTCCTGCTTGTATGCTTCCATTCTTGCTGACTCTCCTAGCCCCCAAGGGCCGGTTTGTAATATTCTTTCAAACCGGGACTTACTAATATAAATCTTGATGCTTTGAAATTCGCTGATGTATCCCCCAAGGGCCGGCTCAACTTAGCGTAGTTAAACCGGTACTTTAAGTAATTGAAATTGCCACATCAGAATATATATGAGCAAATAGCCATTAGCCCCCAAGTGCCAAGTTGAATACTTGTATTGATCTTGGGACTTTGTAAGCAATTGAAAGATGAAGATCGAATATGCATTAGCCCCCAAGTGCCAAGTGCATAACTTGTTATGTGGTTGGTACTTCAATCCTTGTACCGTTTTGTTGAAGCATATAACTGTCTGCATGCAGGCTGAGCTGAAGACGAAAGAAAATCAAATCGCCGACCTCCAAGAAAACCTGAAAACCCAACAAGCTGAAACCTCCAAAGCAAAAGAGGAATTAGCCAGTGCTTTAAGCGCCATGGAGAAGCTTAAGGAGAGCTTCAAGAAGAAGCAGGCGGATTGGGCCACTAAAAAGTCCACTTTAATCAAACGAGAAGAGGATGACGAGGCTACACTAAAACCGGTGGCGGATGAATTGACCAGTATAAAGCGGCACGTGCATACTATGACCACTGCTATCTTTGGTAAGCCAGTTTGACTTCTGAATTGACTCGGCCTTCTTACAGAGCTGCCGGTTTAACCCTTATGATATTTCAGGGACACGCACTGGTCACTTGGGTTCAGATGTGCGGAAAAAATTGAAAGCCGTCTACACGTTGGTCGAACAGTTGTATACTGGCGCACAGCGGATCATCTGTACCGCATCTCACAACAAACCGGCGCCCACTTTGATTCAAGATACCCTGATGAAACTATCGGCGCTTCCCGCTCGGGTTGAAGAGCTGAAGAAATCTGCTGCTCGAACCGGTGCGATCAATGCCTTAATGCGGGCAAAAGCCTGGGTGTTGGATTTTGATCCTATTGAAGCGGCTCAGGGCTATCCCAGCTTGAAAGAAGATTGGTCAAAATTTAGTGAAGCGGATCAGCGAGCCATAAACCAGGAGGTGCATCCGCTAGCTTGTCAACTGGCTGAGGAAGTAGACTTGTCTCGTTATCAAGCTCAATATGATAATCAGAACAAGCGAATAGCTGCCCCAATTCATGAGTCGGAAAATCTTATCCCTCCAATACGTAAGCACACTTACACTCCTGATATTGACCTGTCATTGCTGATCCACGATGAAGCTGTTTTTCAAGCATTAATGGGAATCGACTGGACAACTGTTGATTTCCAGCCACTGGGTAGAGAAACGAAGGCTGAAGCGGCGCAGGGTGACCCACAACCATCAGGCCAGGCTGGTGACCAAGCTTGAACCGGAATCCGGTTTTGAAACTGCCTCTCCTTAGCAAAAAACAATGATATTATTATGGGCACCGTGTTGCCTTGTAATAGGCTAGCTGATACTTTTGATGTTGATATGCCTTCATCCATAATTTGTTCTTCCTATGGTGATGAACTTTCAAAGCACCTTCTGCAATAAAAAACTCTTCAAGTGCCACCGTGGTTGTACCGTCCGGCGGAATATGATGTCTGCATATATGAACTCAAAACATCCAAAAAAATTCTTAAGTATATGACCAAATTTTTGTGATACATAATACCTGCCCTCGTTGAACATGAAGTTGGCTTGGCCAATCTTGAAGCGGAGTTTTGCAAACCCACACTGTTGGAGGAGATAACAGCTCCTGTACATATATGACGCTGGTTTACCAGGTAAACCGTGTCGGGTTATAATAAACACCGTGTTACTCCATAAGAGGATGTTAACAACAAGGATCAAACCGGGCAAATAGTCTCCGGATTGACGTGAACTATGTTCCGTCAATTGATTGGTTAAAAAACTTTGTCGGTTTAAAAAACGCAATAAAAAGCAAAAAAAACCCTTGAAAGAAAAGTGTAAATCGAGTGCAATGACAAAACCGTTGCAAAAAAAGGTTTATTTGAGCTGATCAGATGGTGTTACCATGGCCGAACACGACCAAGCTCCCGTTAGGTGTAACTATGGTTCTAGTCAGCCAGGTCCCCAAATGAAACCGTGGCATTTATGCCGATCAAGTGGCATGGTCATGGTTCGGGTTCGACTATAACACCCCGGATGTAACTTTCCCTATTTGTACTCCACTCTTGCCGTTTCTGGCGTTAAGTTATATTTATTTCCTCGGGTTCGGGTTTTTTCTCCGGGTGTTGTTGTCTTTGTCATGCATCTCATATCATGTCATCATGTGCATTGCATTTGCATACGTGTTCGTCTCATGCATTCGACCATTTTCCCCGTTGTCCGTTTTGCATTCCGGCGCTTCGTTCTCCTCCGGTGGTCATTTCTAGCTTTCTTTCGTGTGTGGGGATTAAACATTTCCGGATTGGACCGAGACTTGCCAAGCGGCCTTGGTTTACTACCGGTAGACCGCCTGTCAAGTTTCGTATCATTTGGACTTCGTTTGATACTCCAACGGTTAACGGAGGGACCGAAAAGGCCTCGTGTGTGTTGCAGCCCAACACCCCTCCTTTTTAGCCCAAAACCCACCTAACTCTGCTCCATCATCTAGAGCATTCGATCACGATCACGTGGCCGAAAACCGCACCTCATTTGGACTCTCCTAGCTCCTCCTATGCCTATAAATAGGTCCCCCTCGAAATGTCCCGGATCCCCTCTCCCCGAAACCCTAAAAAAACCATCTCCCTGCCGCCGCCGGACAACGTCCGCGCCGAGTCGGACGTGTCCGACCTGCGCGCCACCGCCGCCAGCCACTCGCCGCCCGCCACGTCACCACCGCCATCCGCGCGCCGCCGCGGCCCGGAGGGCCCGTCCCCGGGCCCCGAGGCCCAGATCTACCGCGCCGCCGGCCGCCTCCTCTTCCCCGCGGCCGACCCCGCCTCGCCGTCCGGCGCCGCCGTGCCACTGTGGTCGCCACCGCTGGCCACCGCCTCCTCATTCCGGCGCCGTCCCGACGCCGGCAGGCCTCGCCATCGCGCGCCCGCGCCGGGGGAGCCGCCCTGCACCGAGCCCGCGTCGCCCCGCGCTTCTCCGGCGAGGTCCCCGACGACCTAGCCCGGAGCTCTGGTCGTCTTCCCCCGCCGCCGACGAGCTCTTCTCCGGCGACATCCGTCCGGCTACAGTACCCGACCCGTTTGCTACAGTGATCTCAATCCCTAGATCTCGGGGTGAATTTTTCTCTAAGTCCCAGAATTACAGATCCATATGCCCATGTTTGTTGCTCCGTAACTTTGCATCCGTAGCTCCGATTCATGCATATAGCATATCAAAATGTTCATCTCGGAGAGTACATCATTTCATTCCATCGCATCATTTTCATTTGAGTTCATGTTGATGCCCGAAACGCTGTTAGAAGAGGGCTACTTGAGTTAATTGTCAGATCTGCTACTCCGTTTAGCACTTTTGTCATTTTTGCCATGATTATTGTGTGCATGATATGCCCGTGAGTTCTACATGTGTTTTGTTAAGGGTTTTGTCATCTTTCCAGAGGTGCAACCCATGTATTTTTAGGATGTGTGCGGTGACTTGTGCAAGCTTACAAAGTGGTGCACTTGCTAATTCTATTTTCAGGGACTTAGTGATTTCAGTAAGTCCTGGAGCTGTTTATCTCATGATGCCATATGTTCTTGTTGTTTCCTAGTGATCCGTGCCTCTTTTGAGGATGATCAGTAAGGGAGTTTTTTAATCTTGTAGTGCTCTATCCATCCATGTCTTTGTTTGCAATTATGGATCACCCTAGCTTGAGTCAATCGAGCTCTACTTTTGCTACTTTGTGAATCTGGGCAGATTGTCAACTTGTTTGCAATTTTGCCGGTGATGTTGTAGTTGACCCGTGCATGCTATGTTATTGTTCTTGCCATGTCTAGCTTGTATTTTGTGCCTTCTTGATGGGTGTATGCTTGTCTTGCCATGACTTGCACCTTAGTGAGTGCATCGAGCTCGTAAACATGCCTACTTGGGTTATATTTCAGCATGTGCCAGTTTTCACTAAGTCTGAAAACTGATTATGTTTTTGCTATGTTCACGTGCTTGCAATTGTATTTTCTGATCCTTTTTGGCTCAAGGTCACGAAGGGACTTTTGTTAAGATCTTTGAGTAGCTCCATGCCATGCTTTACTTTGCCATGTTCAGATCCTGTAGCATGTAGTTTTGTTGCTCCGAAGAGGGCTACCTGATCTGAAATTCCAGACAAGTGTTGATTTCACTAAGTCTGAGATCTGTTTGGCATTTGCATTTTTGCCATGCTTGTTTGAACCTGTTAATGGATGATTTGGCCGTAGCTCAGTGCTAGACTTTTGTTAAGCATCTTCTGTGCATCCCTGCCATGTATTTTGTTGTCGTGTTTGGTGGCAGTAGCATGTTCATTTCATTGCATTTAGAGGCCTACTTGCTGTAAATCGCAGACCCGTGTCATTTTTGAATCGCTTGCCATTTCCAAACCGTAACTCCGATTCCGGCGTTCTTTATATCGCTTTCAAGCGATTTCATCTCATCTTTCCAGTGGCACACTTGGTTTTCCAAGTTGAGGCCAGGTTCATGCATTTCCTGTCATATCTTGCATTTTGCATCCCGCATCGCATCCCGCATAGCATATCATCGTTGCATCATCTTGTTTGATCCTTGCACGTGGTTGATTGTATCCTTGTTGCTTGTTTGTCTTGTTTGGGTAGAGCCGGGAGACGAGTTCGCTAACGAGGAGCCCGTTGAGCTTGCTTTTGAGGATCCAGTCAACTCTGACAACTGTGCAGGCAAGATGATCATACCCTCGAAATCACTACTATCTTTGCTATGCTAGTCTGCTCGCTCTTTTGCTATGCCATTGCTACGATGCCTACCACTTGCTTGCAAGCCTCCCAAATTGCCATGTCAAACCTCTAACCCACCATTGTCCTAGCAAACCGTTGATTGGCTATGTTACCGCTTTGCTCAGCCCCTCTTATAGCGTTGCTAGTTGCAGGTGAAGATTGGAGGCCGTTCCTTGTTGGAACATTTATTTACTTGTTGGGATATCATTATATTGCTATGTTATCTTAATGCATCTATATACTTGGTAAAGGGTGGAAGGCTCGGCCTCTCGCCTAGTGTTTTGTTCCACTCTTGCCGCCCTAGTTTCCTTCATATCGGTGTTATGTTCCCGGATTTTGCGTTCCTTACGCGGTTGGGTTATAATGGGAACCCCTTGATAGTTCGCCTTGATTAAAGCTTTTCCAGCAATGCTCAACCTTCATCTTACCATTTGCCACCTAGCCTCTTTTTCCCTCGGGTTTCCGGAGCCCACGGGTCATCTTATTTTAAACCCCCCCGGGCCAGTGCTCCTCTGAGTGTTGGTCCAAACTAGAGTTTTGTGCAGCGCCCCCTCGGGGTAACTCGAGGTTTGGTTTTAGTTGTATGGAGCACTCATCTGAGTGTGCCTTGAGAAAGAGATATGTGCAGCTCCTATCGGGATTTGTCGGCACATTCGGGCGGTGTTGCTGGTCTTGTTTTAACCTGTCGAAGTGTCTTGAGTTACCGAGATACCGAGTCTGATCGGAACGTCTTGGGAGGAGGCCTATTCCTTTGTTGACCGTGAGAGCTTGTCATGGGCTAAGTTGGGACTCCCCTGCAGGGATTGAACTTTCAAAAGCCGTGCCCGCGGTTATGGGCAGATGGGAATTTGTTAATGTCTGGTTGTAGATAACTTGAACCTTAATTAATTAAAATGAATCAACTGAGTGTGTTACCATGATGGCCTCTTCTCGGCGGAGTCCGGGAAGTGGACACGGTGTTGGAGTAATGTCTGCGCAGGTTGCTCTCTAGTTTCTCCCTCGTGCTTTGCCTTCTCTTCTCGCTCTCTTTTGCGAACAAGTTAGCCACCATACTTGCTAGTCGCTTGCTGCCGCTCCACTCATATATTTACCTTGCCTTACCTATAAGCTTAAATAGTCTTGATCGCGAGGGTGCGAGATTGCTGAGTCCCCGTGGCTCACAGATTACTATTACACCAGATGCAGGGCCTGATGATTCCGCTCCAGGAGACGCGTATGAGCTCAAGTGGGAGTTCGACGAAGACTCTCAACGTTACTATGTTTCCTTTCCCGATGATCAGTAGTGGTGCCCAGTTGGGGGTGATTGGGACCGTGTCGCATGTTGGGTTCTCTTTTATTTTGGCGCCATAGTCGGGCCATGAGTGTTTGGATGATGTAATGTTATTTATGTACTTGATTGACGTGGCGAGTGTAAGCCAACTATTGTTATCTCCCCTTTATTATTCATATTACGTGGGATGTTGTGAAGATTGCCTAACTTGCGACATATGCCTTCAATGCGATTATGTCTCTAAGTCGTGCCTTGACACGTGGGAGCTATAGTCGCATCGAGGGTGTTACATCGACCAAGTCCCCAAGTGATTCTGTGGCCTTAGGCCGATCTAGAGGCATGACTGGTTCAGACATGACCAAGTCCCCAAGTGATCTGGTGGCTCTCACCTATCAAGAGGCATGGTATTGGTTCGGACACGACATAACCCCCAAGTGATATAACATGATGCTTTTAAAAAGCGAACTCAAGGGGTAAACCGGAGGCCGCTTTAGAGCAACTCCATGTAACCTCACATGATGTAAAAGAACAGATACCCCGCTTTAGCTGAGGCTCCGGTTTATTATATTTAATCATAATATATACATTGTTATAATATGTACACAAGTATAGCCAATGGCTCAGGTATAGTAAGGCCGAAGATGAGCTATGTTCCATGGCCTGTTGGTCTCCTCCTCTAATGTGCGTGAGTCTTTATGCTCTCGAATATCGATCAGATAGTACGACCTGTTGTGCAGATTTTTGCTGACCACGAAAGGCCCCTCCCAAGGTGGGGATAGCTTATGCATATCAGTCTGATCTTGGATGAGCCGAAGTACCAAATCTCCTTCCTGAAAGGTTCTGGTTCTGACTCGGCGACTGTGATAACGACGAAGATCCTGCTGGTAAATCGTCGATTGGGCGGCTGCAATGTCATGCTCTTCATCCAACCGGTCCAAAGCATCTTGCCATGCTGTCTTGTTGTCCGCTTCAATGTAAGTCGTCACACGAGGTGAATCATGAAGGATATCACTGGGGAGAACCGCCTCCGCTCCATAAACCATGAAGAACAGTGTGTATCATGTTGATCTATTGGGTGTTGTATTGATGCTCCATAACACAGATGGTAATTCTTCTACCCAACAACCCGGCGTTCTCTGCAAAGGAACCATGAGCCGGGGCTTGATGCCTCTCAAGATCTCTTGATTAGCTCTTTCTGCTTGACCATTGGACTGTGGATGTGCCACTGATGAAACGTCGAGCCGGATGTGCTCCCATTCGCAGAAATCCTTCATAGCACCTTTGGACAAATTGGTACCATTATCTGTGATAATACTGTGCGGAAAGACAAACCGGAAAATCACCTTTTTGATGAACTGAACCGTCGTGGCCGCATCACACTTGCTAACAGGTTCTGCCTCCACCCACTTTGTAAACTTGTCAACCGCCACCAGGAGGTGGGTCTTCTTATCTTTGGACCTTTTGAAAGGCCCAACCATATCCAGCCCCCCAGTCGCAAACGGCCAAGTAATTGGAATCATTCTCAATTCTTGAGCCGGTACATGAGCACGTCTTGAAAACCTTTGGCAACCATCACATCGTCTGACCAGATCCTCCGCATCAGCATGAGCAGTTAACCAATAGAAGCCATGGCGAAATGCTTTAGCCACCAGAGACTTTGAACCGGCATGGTGACCACAATCTCCTTCGTGGATCTCACGCAAAATTTCACGGCCTTCTTCAGGAGACACGCAGCGTTGAAAAGCTCCTGACGCACTGCAATGATGCAACTCGGCGTTGATAATGGTCATGGACTTGGATCGCCGGATTATCTGCCGGGCTAGAATCTCATCCTCTGGCAACTCGCCCCGGTTCTTGTACGCCAGGTAAGGAAGCTTCCAATCCGGAATAACATGAAGAGCTGCCACCAATCGAGCCTCCGGATCAGGAATAGCCGAATCCTCTTCACCAGGGATCTTGACCGACGGGTTGTACAGCACATCCAGAAAAACATTGGGCGGGACCGGTTTGCGCTAAGAGCCCAGCCGGCTTAAAGCGTCCGCCGCTTCATTTTTCCGCCGGTCCACGTGGTCCACCTGATAGCCTTTGAAATAACCTGCAACAATATCCACCTCACGACGATATGCTGCCATGAGTGGGTCCTTGGAGTCCCAAGTGCCAGAAACTTGCTGAGCCACAAGGTCCGAGTCACCGAAGCACTTAACTCGACTTAGATTCATCTCCTTAGCCATCCGGAGACCATGGAGCAAGGCTTCATACTCAGCTGCATTGTTACTACAAGGGAACATTAAGCGGAGAACATAACAAAACTTATCACCTCGTGGGGAAGTTAATACAACTCCAGCCCCCGAGCCTTCTAATTGCCTGGATCCGTCAAAATGGATGGTCCAATACGTGTGATCCGGCTTTTCTTCAGGTGCTTGCATTTCCATCAAATCATTGATGAAATCAACAAGTGCTTGAGACTTAACCGCTGTCCGAGGCACATACTTCAAACCGTACGGCCCCAGCTCTATAGCCCACTTGGCAATCCGGCCAGTTGCTTCCCGGTTCTGGATGATATCTCCCAAAGGAGCAGAACTGACCATCGTAATTGGGTGCCCTTGGAAGTATTGTTTAAGCTTCCGGCTTGCCATGAAAACCCCATACACCAGTTTCTGCCAATGTGGATATCTTTGCTTGGACTCAATTAGCACCTCGCTGATATAATAGACCGGTCGTTGAACCAGATGCTCCTTGCCTCCCTCCTCTCGCTCCACCACAATAGCCACGCTGACAGCCCGAGCATTAGCAGCAACATATAGCAGTAACGGCTCCTTGTCAATGGGAGCGGCGAGCATAGGTGGATTGGCCAACTACCGCTTTAAGTCCTCAAATGCTTCATCAGCGGCGGAGCTCCAAACAAACTGATCCGTTTTTTTCAACATCTGATACAAAGGGATTGCCTTCTCACCAAGATGACTGATAAACCGGCTTAACACGGTAATCCGGCCTGCCAGGCGTTGAACATCATTGATACACTTTGGTTTAGCCAGGGAGGTGATAGCCGTGATCTTCTCCGGATTAGCCTCAATTCCTCTGTTGGACACCAGAAAACCCAATAGCTTGCCCACCGGTACACCAAAGACACACTTGTCCGGATTAAGCATCATCTTGTATGTTCTCAGGTTATCGAAGGTTTCCTTCAAATCATCAATCAGAGTCTCCTTCTCCCTGGACTTAACCACGATATCATCCATGTAAGCATGTACATTATGTCCAATCTGCTTGTGAAGACAATTTTGTACACACCGTTGGTAAGTTGCCTAGGCACTCTTGAGCCCGAAGGGCATAGACACATAGCAGAAGGCTCCAAAGGGAGTTATAAATGTTGTCTTCTCCTGGTCCTTCACTGCCATTTTGATCTGATGAAAGCCAGAATACGAATCCAAAAAACTTAAACGCTCACAACCCGCCGTAGCATCAATAATTTGATCAATACGGGGGAGGGCAAAAGGATCTGCTGGACAAGCTTTATTAAGATCTGTGTAATCCACACACATGCACCAGGTGTCGTTTCTCTTGAGGACCAGCACCGGATTGGCGAGCCACTCAGGGTGAAAAACTTCAACAATAAAGCCAGCTGCTAAGAGCCTGGCTACCTCTTCTCCAATCGCCTTGCGTCTTTCTTCGTTAAACCGGCGGAGGAACTGTTTCACCGATTTATATTTAGGATCCACATTAAGTGTGTGCTCAGCGAGTTGCCTCGGTACACCTGGCATGTCAGAGGGCTTCCATGCAAAAATGTCCCGATTCTCACGGATGAACTCGATGAGCGCGCTTTCCTATTTCGGATCCAAGTTGGCACTGATGCTGAACTACTTGGACGAATAGCCCGGTACGAAGTCAACAAGCTTAGTTTCTGCTGCTGATTTGAACTTCAGGGCTGGATCATGCTCCATAGTTGGCTTCTTCAACGGAGTCATGTCCGCCGGATCAACATTGTCTTTATAGTACTTCAACTCCTCGGTGGCACAAACCGACTCTGCATAAGCCGCATCTCCTTCCTCGCACTCCAAAGCGATTTTGCGGCTTCCGTGAACCGTTATTGTCCCCCTGTGACCCGGCATCTTGAGCTACAAATACACGTAACAGGGCCGTGCCATAAACTTGGCGTAAGCCGGTCGCCCAAACAGGGCGTGATATGGACTCTGGATTTTCACCACTTCAAACGTCAATGTCTCCGACCTGGAATCATGATCATCCCCAAAGGCCACTTCCAGAGCTATCTTACCAACGGGATACGCTGATTTGCCTGGCACTACGCCGTGGAACACTGTATTAGATGGTTTGAGATTTTTATCTGTTAGCCCCATACGACGGAAGGTCTCATAATACAGGATGTTAATGCTGCTCCCTCCGTCCATGAGCACCTTGGTGAACTTATAACCTCCCACCTGAGGCGCCAACACTAGAGCCAACTGACCCGGATTATCGACCTGGGGAGGGTGATCCTCTCTGCTCCATATGATTGGTTGTTCAGAACAACGTAGATAACGGGGTATGGCCGGTTCAACAGAGTTGACCGCCCGCCTCTGAACCTTCCGGTCTCGCTTGTCCAAGCTAGTGGTGAAGACATGGTACTGCGCACTACTTAACTGCTTTGGGTTGCTCTGGTAACCTGACTATTGCTGCTGTTGGTTGTAACCACTCTGGTTGTTCTGACTATTTTGACCATTATGTCCGCCCGGATTACCATTAAATCCTGAACCGAAACTTCCTCCACCGAAACCCGGCCCTGATCCTGAGCCACCGCCAGATTCATGATCATACCGGAAATTATTAGAATTCTTGAACTCCTGCATAATAAAGCAATCCTTCCAAAGGTGGTTTGCTGGCGCCTCCTTCATCCCATGTCTTGGACAGGGCTGGCTTAGCAGATAGTTTAGGCGGTTTGGGTTAGGGTTGGGTGCTCCATTACGATTTTTCGGTCTACCCTTGCGTCGCTGGCCATTGTCCTATGCGTTGGTATTAGCCACAAAGTCCATGTTACCATCCGCTTTACGCTTGCCTCCACCACCATTGCCTGCCCAGTGATGCTGCTGACCTTTGGAGCTATTGTTCCTCTTCCCTTTCCCTGTCTTATCATCATCAGATTCGGGATCCTTGGTACTATCAGAATCAGCATATTTCACCAAAGCGGCCATGAGGGTCGCCATGTTGGTGCAATGTCGCTTCATCCGTCCCAACTTCAGCTTCAGGGGCCCAAACCGGCAGTTGCCTTCTAGGGTTAATACTGCGGTGTCAGCGTTGATGCGGTCTGAGGAGTGCAACACTTGTGAAACCCGGCGCACCCAATGAGTCGTTGACTCTCCTTCCTCCTGGATGCATGCAGCTAAGTCCACCATCGACATAGGCTGTTTACAGGTATCCTTGAAATTGCTGATAAACCGGGCTCGTAATTGGGCCCATGAACTGATAGAATTAGCTGGCAGGCTTTTTAACCAAGTACGGGCCGTTCCTTCAAGCATCATGGTGAAGTATTTCACACACGCCGTGTCATCCACATCAAGCATCTCCATGGCCATCTCATAGCTTTCCACCCATGTCTCTGGAGGTTGATCCGCCGTGTAATTTGGTACCTTGCGCGGGCCTTTGAAATCCTTGGGCAGGCACATGTTGCGTAAAGCGGGGATAAGGCAAGGCACCCCCAAAGAACTAGAAGTAACACCAGGTTCGGTCAAGGTGGTTGGACGAACCGGCGTGAGCTGCCGAGCCTAATGCTGGGTGGCTAACTCGGCCTCCCTACGCGCACGGGCCCGGTCTACCACTCCCTGAGCGTTATCAACACCACCCGCCGGGTTGTTATCACGGGGTGCTCCACGTCATTCATTACTCGACACTACCGGTTCATCCATATGTCTGCTATAGCTCCGGCTTGGACGGGGGGTCGAGTGGATCCGGTCGCGGCTGTACGAGTACGCTTCCTGTTGGACCAAAGCTGTCCTCAGAAGTTCCTTGACCCGTCGCGTCTCTACCGCCTGTGGCGAGTCACCTTCAATTGGAATGGCCTCCAGCCGTGCAACAGTGGCAACAAAATTGTCCATTGGGTTGGAGTAGTGACCCGGAGGTGTTAAAGCAGCCTGAGGTATAACGGTGTTTTGACGAGGCGGGTCCATCTGACGAGGCTGAACCGGTGCACCGGTCCCAGGGGCTTCTACCTGGTTTCCCTCCAACGGATTGCCGGCTCTTGGTCCTGGAGTGTTGAAAAGGTCTCTGGCCTCAAAAACCGGAGGTAAACGAGATCGGTATTCCTCCTCATGACTTCATGCGACGCGCTCTGGTCCAACATAAGCCTGTAGGTTTGTGCGTCTAAAGCGGCCCGCTCTGCGGCCATCCTGGTGTCCTCAGCCGCCCGATCCGCCTTGGCCTGGGTGATCTATTCCTTCACCTTTGCAATCTCCACGTTGTGCACGTCCTGGTCCGGAGGATTAACTTCCGCCGTAAGCACAGCCAACGCATCAAATAGCTCTGATAGAACCTGAGCCGGCGGGCGCACAGGGCCTCCTGCCCCGGCAGCCGTCGCTGCTGCTGAACCGGAGATCGTTGCCACAGCTGTCGAAGAATGAAGCGCTGCTTGTGTTCCGGCCATGAATATTCCAACCCGGTTGGGCAGATCAGAGGGGTCCGGAATACTGTCGCCATCGGAACAACTCCCAATCTGGCCATCTTGTAGCTGATAAAGAGATTCGGTTTCTCTGGTCGAAGACTCGTCATCGGAACAAACGACGGTCGCGCCGCGAAATTCCGATCCTTCCTCATAACTTCCTCCATGGATGACTCCCACGAAGGCACGCTTCATGGCCGGTTTAACCCGGGCGGATCGCGCACGCTGAGCCGTCTCGACGAGGTCGGAGCAGATGTCCGGCTCAGGGCCCGGTTCACCGATCTTGCCAATGAAAACGTGAATGCCACCAAAGGGGACCCGGTACCCGTACTCAATTGAGCCGGCCTCGGGGCCCCAGCCTGTGTCGTCGATGTAGAGCTTGCCGCGACGACTCTTAGTCATCCGGCCTACAACGTAGCCCTGGAGTCCTTCAAAGCGGCCCTCCAAGAACCGGAAACCATCGTGCAATAGCCCCACGGTGGGCGCCAACTGTCGTGGTTTTTTCACGGCAGATGTCCTAGAGAAAGGACTTAGTCGGGGAGCCATCGCAACGGGTTAGCTTGAAGGGGTTAAAGCGGACACAGGGACGCAAGAGAGTTTATACTAGTTCGGCCCCTTCGATGAAGGTGAAAGCCTACGTCTAGTTGTGATGGAATTGATGGGGTTTCGATGACTAGGGAGCAAACAAGCTTCGCCTATGTCTCGAATTGTTGTCTGTTGTCCTTGAACCGCCGCTGGGTCGTCCCCTTATATACACGGGTGACACCCGTCGGTTCACAGATTCCCAACACCGGTCGATATTCGTATCCGGGTTGGTCTCTCCTTATTCCTAACTTACAATACAAGTTATATACAAATTCCAGTTTACAGCTACAAGTCTTGAACCGGCTACGGGCCTTAGGCCCTCATCTGCCTTCTTGGGCTTTATCACTTCTAGAACTACTGATGAAGTTGACCCGGCCCAGATAGGCCGGTTTACCCCAGCGGTAATATCCCCAACAGGTTGTATTTGTCCTCCACGGGTTTAGAGGCTGACTTGTGGGCCTAGCAAGTTGACCCGTACACAATCAGGAGATGATTGTACGTGGAGAGGATGACAACAGGGACCCGCCAAGGTCATGGCAGTATGCAAGCAAGTGCCTCCTTATTTCAAGCCAATAAAAAAATGGCTCCTCCTAGTGGATTTCTGACATCTGGGTCCCATGCCATTGTCAACGTAGTCAATAAACGAGAGAATTGCACAACGAGCGGCTGACACCAGGGACCTAGTAGCTCGCCCAGTTATTTTTGTTTTGGGTTAATTTGATAAATGCCACTCCAAATCTGGTGTATCCGAGAAATGCCAATGCAATTTCCAAACTTTGAAAAATGCCATTTCATGCCATTTCTAGTGGCATTTTTTGAAGTCTGGAGCGGCGTTTTTCAAAGTTTGCAAACTGCAGTGGCGTTTTTCAAAGTTTGCAAAAATTGCAGTGGCATTTTTCAAAGTTTGGAAATTGCAGTGCCATTTTTATGAATCGCCATAATTGGAGTGGCATTTGTCTAATTTGTTTTTGAGATGGAAGCAGGGTGTCAAGTGGGCTGTGCGGGACACTCTGGCCTGTCTAGACAGCCTTTTCTTTTATGTTTACCACAGACCAGCCTAGTAGTTTTTTTTCTTTCTGAAAATGGCTAGCCCAGTTTTTTTGTGATTTGTCAAGTAAGTCACTTTATCAGGCCTGTTGGGCTACAAATCTTTCAAGACGAGGAGAGCTTCATTCGGCTGGCCGAGAAAATGGCCTATCAGTAATGAGAAATGGGTTGTACATTTTTAAAACACATCAAACCGGCAATTAGTTTCAAATATCTTTTTTTCATTTCGAGATTTTAAATTGCATTGATTTTTATGCGTGGACAATTTATTGGATTTTATATTGATATACATTTATTTTTAAAATCAGTCTAAATGTGACTCGAAATTTCGGGATTAAAAACAGTTCAGACCGCACCGACATATGCAAAATTTCGTATAATTCTTTAACCGTGGCCACAATATGGGTTGTAATGCTAACAAAAAGAATATGGGCTCCAAAAAACCCGTAAGAATTAGCAAATGGGTCGTAAAATATTTGAAATAATGGCAGATGGGCTATATACTGTTTTCCACATATTTGAGGCTTTCCACAGATGGCATGTATACTGTTGGATGTCCATCCAACGGCCGACGTGCTTCTTCAATCTCTGCTATTCCTGCTCCAGCCTCTCAAACAAGCGTCGGTAGGACTGCCTGCTCCCTCCTCCCCGCGGCCGCCTGTGCTGCCGCGCAGGCCTCACCTCCCCATCGTACTCCCATCGCTGGCCTAGCCATCCCTCTACTCACCCACACCTATTGTTATTCTCCAACGACGGCAGACGAACCAGTAAACCCTCGTACAGTCATACCCCCCTCCGCGTGGGAAACAAAAACAACTGCCGAGTCTTCCCTGCCTCCGTGTCGTTCCCTTCCTAGGCCTCGCCGTCGTCCACCGCCCTGGTGCTCTCGGTGTGGTGTGGTCAACGTGCTCAACGACCGACATGCATCTGAAGTGGACTATACGTGGAGAGGCTGACAGCTGGGTCCATGGCCGCACGCAAGGAAATGCATCCTTATTACACGCAAAATAATGATTCCTCCACCTGACATCTAGGACCCACGGAAAGGGCCTCTGTTTTTCGCGAAAAAAATGTTACCGCCGCTGACAGATCGGACCCACCAGCTATATCTTCGCACGCAAGGAAGTGCCTCCTTATTATGCACACAAAAATGAACACTCCCCCTGCTAGTTGGGACCCAGTATAGTGGGCCTACTAAGTTGACGGGGACGAAGGGCTTTGTCAACTTAGTCAATACGCATGATTCTAGCTCGACTAACCGTACGATGTCTATCCAACGGCCGTAGTGCTTCTTCAACCTCTGGTCTTCTTGCTCCAGCCGCCCAAAACAGCACCGGTCGTGCTGCCTGCTCCTGCCTCCCATGCCCGGCTGTGCTGCCGCGGAGGCCTCACCGCCCCCATACTACTCCCATCACTGGCCAGGCCATCCCTCCACTCCACTCACCCACACCCCCTGTTATTCTACGGCGACGACAGCGCAGCCGAACCAGTGAACCCTTGTACTCCTCTTCATGTGGGCATCCACTGCCGCATCTTCCCCGACTCTGTGTCGTCCCCTTCCTAGGCCTCGCCGTCGTCCACCGCTGTGGTGCTCTCAGCATGGCGTGCTCAATGTGGTCAACGACCAAATTCCATCGGAAGAATACTGTACGTGGAGAGGCTGACAATTGGGTCCACGGCAGCCGCAAGGAAGTGCCTCCTTATTACGCAGAAAATAAGTATTCCTCCACCTGGCAGCAGGGACCCACCGGACGCCCACCAGTACTTCGCGAAAAAAACGTTTGCCCCTAACTACTGGGACCCACCCGACGGGCCATCGTATTTCACGAAAAAAAAGCGTTCCCCCTGCTGTCAGCTCGGACCCACCAGAAGTGCCTCCTTATTACGCACAAAACAATGAATACCCCTGCTAGCTGGGACCCACCTTGGTGGGAGGCTGACTTGTGGGCCTACTAAGTTGACGGGGACGGAGGGCTTTGTCAACTTAGTCAATACAAATGATTCTAGCACCAGTGACCGTACGATGTCCATCCAACGGCTGTAGTGCTTCTTCAACCTCTGGTCTTCTTGCTCCAGCCGCCCAAAGCAGCACCGGTCGTGCCGCATGCTCCTGCCTCCCGTGGCCGGATGTGCTGCCGCAGAGGCCTCACCGCCCCCTACTATTCCCACCGCTGGCCAGGCCCTACGGCGACGGCAACCTCACACCAGAGCCGAACCAGTGAACCCTCGTACTCCTATCCGCGCGGGCTTCCACTGCCGCGTCTTCCCCGGTTCCGCATCGTCCCTTTCCTAGGCCTCGCTATCGTCCACCGCCCTGGTGCTCTCGGCGCGGCGTGGTCAACATGGTCAAGGAACGACTTCCATCGGACATGGACTGTAAGTGGAGAGGCTGACAGCTGGGTCCACGGCCGCAGCAAGGAAGTGCCTCCTTATTACGTGGAAAATAATGATTCCTCCACCTGACAGCTGGGACCCACCAGATGGGCCACTGTATTTCGCAAAAAAAATGTTTCCCCTTGACTGCTAGGACCCACCAGCTACATCTTCGCATGCAAGAAAGTGCATCCGGGCAAAAAAAATGATTCGCCCCCCTAACTGCTGACCCACCAGCTACATCTTCGCATGCAAGGAAATGCGTTCGGGCAAAAAAAATGATTCGCCCCCCTGACTATTGGGACCCACCAGCTACATCTTCGCACGCAAGGAAGTGCCTGACAGTCGGGACCCACCTAGTCGAAGCGTACGTAGTGTTGTCATTCTGGTCGCGAACATGTACATACATATATACTGGTGGATGTAGAGGCGCGCATGTGTCGTAGTAGAGGCGCGCACGTAGCATGTACACGTACGTATAGCGGCCAGGGTGCAAGAAAGAAAATATGGCCATGTATGTGTACATATGGGCGGGGTCTCGAACGCCTACTCGCGCATACGTACGGCGAGGGCTCGTGTACATGGCTGGGTCGGAATGGAGAAACAGCATCGTCGTCGTGTTCATGGGGAGGCAACGGAATGCATCGTGTTCATGGGGAGGCAACAAAATGCGTCGTGTTCATGGGGAGGCAACGGAATGCGTCGTGTTCAAAGGGAGGCAACAAAATGCATTGTGTTCATCGGGGGGCAACCGAACGCGTGGGAGCCAACCGGCTGGGTCGGAACCGAATGCGTGGTCGTGTTCATCGGGAGGGCTTGGACGGAACAGGCGATGGAAATGAGGCCTGGCGTAACGCAGAACGGAGGAAACAGACCTCCTATGGTCGAAACAGGGGTCCTGTTAATCGGGAGGGGTGTGGCGTACCGCAAAACAGAGGAAACAGACCTCCTACGGTCAAAATGGGGGTCCTGTTGATCGGGAGGGGTGTGGCGTACCGCAAAACGGATGAAACGGACCTCTCACGGTCGAAACAGGGGTCCTGTTCATCGGGAGGGGTGTGGCGTACCGCAAAACGGGACTCCACGGGATACTTATCATCTCCACCGTCGACCTCCTCCAGCTTCCACGGGCTACCATCGACCTCCTCCAGCCTCCACGGGCTCCTGTTCATCCAGCCTCCACCGCGCGCTACTCCACCGGCTACTGTTCAACCACCCCTCCACCGTCTACTGTTCATCCAGCCCTCCACACCACGGTGTCCTGTTCAACCACCCCTCAACGGGCACCCCTCCACCGTCTATTGTTCATCCAGCCCTCCACCACACCACGGGGTCCTGTTCATCCAGAGGCAACGCCACCGCTCACTGTTCATCCAAAAGCCCCCGCAACGCTCACTGTTCATCCCAGAGGCAGCATCGGTCGGCTTCAGTTAGCAGCAGTAGCGAAGGAATCGCTCGATCGGGTTCAGTTAACAGCCATCGATCGATCGCTCGGGTTCATTAACGCGTAGCCTGCAGTTCAATCGCTCGGGTTCAGTTAGAGCCCAACGCCTCGCTCGGGTTCAGTTATAGCCAACGCCTCGCACACACTCGCGTACGTGTACGAGAGGAACGCGCATCACTCGGCCCCCGACTTCCCACCGTAACCGGGAACTCCCCGAAATTTTCCTCGCACTCACTTCTACCACGGTTTTTTTCGTCATGGACGGCCCAAAGAATGTCATGCAGCTGCATCTCCGGCCCGCCCAGGATGAAAAGCCCATTTTCTATCATGATTTTTTGTCATAGCAGTAGGAGCCCACCACATCTATGATGATACCGGGTTTTGTCACAATTATCGTCATAGAAGTGTCATATGTATGACAGAAAAAAATTTCGTTCGGCCCAAAATGTCACGGATGTGTCTTTTTTTTGTAGTGTGGAGAGGGCGTTTTCTCGCCCACGGAGTATGAATGGGGAAACGGAGGGTGGCGGGGAACTAAGGGGGAACAATGTTTCGGTTTGAGATGCGCTTGTTTGAAATTTGGGGAAAGTTACAAACTTTGCCCCCATCTAAAATTTCGGACATATTGCGGGTTGGGGGTAGGACAGTCATGTCAGGTGTCCCAAATGTGGGCGGGATAGATTTCGACCGAGCGCATGGGTAGGCGCCCACGGCGTATGAATGCTTCTCAGGGGCGATTGAGACTGGCGTCTTGGTGAAGTTACAAACCTACCCCGGTTTAGACCTTTGGACATCGGGCTGATAGGCTACACGGGCTAGAGTCAGGACAGTAATTTCCTACCACCAAAACATTAGTCTCGCGCGGTTTCGGGTGACCAGAGGCCTATTTGGCACTCCGTTCAATATTTGGGAGCAGAATCATTAACGTTTTCGGTTCTCTTGAATTGAACTTTCAGGATTTGTCAAACTTCACAAATCTTTACTCTTGAAAATCCTAAAGCTATGATTATTTTGGAATGGAGGGGGTACATTTGAATATACATTGTACACGAGTATATATTAAAAATATGCAACTTACCTTAGTTCATGCATGATTCCAAATATAATCTCCTTGGTTGCAAAAAAAGTTAGATATGCGTATGGATATATATAGCATGTTCAAACTCACAACAAAGATTGATGCCCCCTTTTACATCTGATTTACAAATGCCATTATCTCGGGTTCAAATAGATGAATGCACTTCCTATGAATTCGAATCTTCGAAACCCCCTTTATGTTGAATTCGACATGTATTCTATTTCGTAGCTAGCAATTTGGAATGTATCCATGCAAGTGACAAATGTATAAAGTGCTTCACACTAACAACATGGAGTGCACTAATTAATGTTTATATATGAATTGAAAAAGCATCCATTGCCTGTATCTCAAACCGCTCTCACTCTATGGATCGATAATATGAAATAAACACATGCACATGCTAGAATTCAATAGAGTATGGGTGTCTGATAGACCGATTTTCGTCCATACGCAATTTGCAAAATTCATGATCGTCCAAAAATAATAATGCCATTTATATTTTAATTTATTGCGTAGAACCGCCTTTTACACGTAGATGCACTATGCCTCGCCCCGTTCTCACAAACGCGTTATATATCTCTCTATCTAACGCATAAGTGCACACACTTTATATGCATCGGCATTTCTCTTTCACACGTGCTCACAATCTCTCTCAGGGTGTCGGGGTGTCTCACGCACATGCTCTCTCTGTTTCTCTCTCTCTCTTTCTGACTACTATGTACCACTCTTTTCACTAATCTCAGTTGGAAAACACTATTTCTCTCACATGCATATATACACATGCACGGTCTCTACTAGCCCTCTATACGCACATATATGTGCCTACGTGTCTCCCGCACGCACATTATCTTTAGGCCTCTCTCACACACATTGCCCCCCGACACACCTCTCTCTTAGTAGTTTGCAAATATGATTTCATCATATCATTCGGTAGGATATCCCTGGCTGTTAGGCTGGATGCTAATACGAGGCAAAGTTTTATCCTAGTTCGGATCGGACCCTTCCAGTTGAAGAAAGAGCCTACTCCTGGTACTGTATATTAGTGATAGGGGTGTGTACAAAGTACACGTGAATACCAGGCACTATGCATGTGTGTATACTATCGACGAACTAGCCCCCAAGCTTGTATAACATACTAAGGGCCTAGGGTTACAAATCATATATAGTCGGCTTATCACCAGTGGGGATAGAGTCCTCCGCGACTCTGGTAGCTTCGTGTTGTACACCGAGTCCTCCACATGGGTCTTCGTATAACACGTCTCGGTCCAACCTATATGTGGCGCAGGATGGAACCGACCCATGAGTCTTCATGTTGACCCATCACAACTAGAAATGATGTGCCCACCACACCACACACACAATCGGCCACTAAGAAAATAAGCATATACAATAGTACAACGGTATCTAGCTCACGATACGTCTCCATATTTTGTTGATGACACTGACGGACTTTGCATTTGATGCGTGCTCCATATTTTGTTGACGACACTTACGGCCATTGTATTTGAAGCGAAAGCACGATATGGTCACTGGACTTCAGAATAAGCTCATCACGGTCACCACATACATTTTGTCGTGCTAACCAACATGTGGTTGGATGGTTAGAGGACAGTGGTTTCTCGAGCCCACCAAGGTTAAAGTCCTGGTGCTCGCATTTATCTTGTGTTAATTTCAGTATTTTCCGGCGATGTAGGTTCAGTGGGAGGAGACGTTCCACTCGACTACGAGGCACCTGTGGTGACTTCGTAAAATCTCAAGATCATATATGCTGGCCCACTCTCTCAAAGGTGCTCATAGGGGTAGGGTTCACGTGTGTGCGCTTATAGCGGTGAGTGCTTGCGCGTATATATGAGGCCTTGCGTCTGTACCGTGTTAAACAAATACATATCATGATTATACAGTCACTAGCTCACCCGTACAACTCCGTATTTTGTTGATGACACAATCAATTGACCAGTCAAACGTTCCATGCGGTGCAACTAGTGTTGCACCATCGGGGCGCATAACTGTGGGGCCCACCTGTCAGCCCGTATATGAAAGAAAGAAATGGTAGTTTGAGTCTATATTGTGTTAATAAAATAGGAGTACATTTTAGGGTGATCATACGGTCACTGGCTCACCATACAGCTCTGTAATTTGATGATAACATGATCAATTGACCAGTCAAACGGTCCACATTCAGTAGCGCACATTACCATAGGGCCCACCCATCAGCGCGTATATGAAGGACAGAAATGGTAATAAATTAGTGGTCAGTGGGTATTCGAAGTCGTGAGACCTCTGGTTGGCAGTCACCGGCGGTTGGGGGGCGTTCATTGGGCGGTGGGGTGGGGATCCCCGGAGAAAAATCTCTACGGGGGGGCTAGAGGGATGGCCGATGCGGCGGCGGACAGGCGATGGGGAGTGGTTTCGGGGAGGGCGGGCCGGCCACGGGCGGCGGGGGCTGGCGGTTCGGCCGGTGGTGGCTGGCGGCTCAGGGGGGGTGGAGTTTGATGATAAACTGGAGGCCCTTGATTTCGTATCCAACGGCTAGAAAATCTAATGACCAGAGATGAAAATGTCAGTCGACTGATGTGTAGCCTCACCCCGCATGTACACATGCACGCACGCAAGACACGCACGCATGGTGGCATGCAACACTGACACGTACACACGCACGCATGGTGGCATGCAACACTGACACGTACACATGCACTCACGAACACACGCATATACGCACCCATGCATGCAACACTGAAACGTACCCTTGCACGCACGCAACACTCGCACGCCTGCAAGCACACAGCACACGACGGAAGACACACGCTCAACCTATACGTGCATGCACCCTTTGTTAAGGACATGGATTGTTACGGGTATTAATCAATCTTATCTGTGATAACCAGAACATTGATGTTTGCAGCGGTCTTTATGAATCACAACATATCGAACGGGCTATCAACATAGTAGGCTTATCTACATGAAAAAGATGATGTCACACTCAATGAACAATCATCGGTTTATCAAATGCCCGCTTCTGACCGCCTTGGCCCACCAAAGGTTCCTCTTCTGTGCGCTGCCTGCGTTGGGTCACTGACATGCAGGCCATGCACCCAAAGAGCCCACACGTCAGTGGAAGAACAGCACGGTGTCCAAGGTCAAAGTCGAGGGCGCCACTCGCGGCACGCCCGGCTGAGCATGCCTCCGTGCCGCATTCAAACGCCTCCATGAAACCCGCCCGTGTGGAAGCCGAGAAACCCACTCTGGACACACGTCCGTTCATGACCGGGCCGGCGTTAAACGCAATGCCGGCTGAGCTCCTCCCGTCCGCCGTCTATTTAATCTCCTATTTAAACGAGGCCAAACACCGGCCAAGAATCACACACCTCCGCCGCTCCCCTATCTCCTCCACCATTTTGTCCACTCTTACAATGGCTTACGAAGAGTAGTTATTCCGCATCCAAGCCGGCTGGGTAGCCCGTCGGATACGAGCTATGCAGCTCGCTGATCCACCTCCCTCCCCTCGCCTGACGGAGCCAGTTGTCGCCCCAAGCCGGCGCGCGGTTCAGCAACTCGCCGCTCTAGGCCAGCTCGACGAGGAGCGGTGCACGGGCGTCATTGCTGTCGTCCACGCCGCCGCCTCGTACCGCGTCTCCCGTTTCTGTGGCCAAGACTCCCATGTCGGCGGCCGCGCCATGCAAGTAGTGACAGAAGCCGAGTGCGCGGAGAGCGACGAGTCGGTGGCCAGCGCCTCCGCGTCCGCTGCCATCATCGAGGAGAAGTAGA
The DNA here is from genome assembly GCF_056163025.1 of Triticum urartu. NCBI lineage: Eukaryota > Viridiplantae > Streptophyta > Magnoliopsida > Poales > Poaceae > Triticum > Triticum urartu. The sequence continues at coordinate 478,522,856 of NC_141876.1, forward strand.
ACACTGGAGGCCGCCGCCGCTTGGGTCCCATGAAGGCCACCGCGGAGGCGACGCCGGCGTACACAGCAGGTGTCTTGCCAGATCCTTTTGTTGCGAGGACCTTCGTCGACCCCGCATGGGCTCCACGGAAGAGAGGAATGTTAGGATGAACTTGAGCCGGTGACGGCCATGGCGAAGTAGTCACCAGTGATGAACTCGAACCGGTGCCGGCCACCATCATCTTTGGCACCAGCCAATGATATCAGTTGGGAAGTGGGGAAGCGAGCCGTCCTTTGCGCTGAAGCATATACCTCCGGGGCTCCCGGCAGTCCAGTGATCGTGCTGCCGAACATGAGGAACACAAATCGATCGGCGGGCGGCCATTTAGGCCAGGTAATATATACCTGTGCTGTCCAGAACTAGCACCGCGTAGTTCATTTGAATGTAATGAAATCCGTCATGTTTGTATGAAAATCTGGTATTTTATATGATTTCCATCGTTGTTTATATGAAATATCAGTTTGTCTACGTGTTTGCGTGAATTTCGTCCGGTTGGTTGAGTTGATGTCATAATGTGTGCGGCTACGGTTGCATGGCGTAATTTGCGGGTCACCGGTCGGTCTGCGGGCGGCTCAGGCGGCATTGTGGGACAAAAAAACACAGCTCGTGCGAGCTCATCTCCAATGTGCGCGCTGGAGGATGCATGACAGCTTGAGCACCCGATCCATTCCTCGTTCATCGGTGGCAAAGGCACCGGTGGACAAAAGGGTCGCCAATATTTTGGCTACGCCGGGCAAGATCCAAACAGCCCCTCCCAATAGATTCAAATCCCTCGTTCACCGTGGAATTTTGCCATGTGTTGTTTTCATGGACTAGCAAGATGCATGTGCATTGCACGGAACATCAAGATGCATTTTTTTACAAACTCCCACATGCATGCAAGGGATAATTAATGTCCTCCTTTGCTAGTACCACGAGGCAAACACCATTAATATTGCATCGATTAGTGTTAGTGGCCTTGTATATTTGTAAATTGTAATTTTGATAGTGGCCCCTTGTATATAAAAATGGAGGGAGAAAGATGAGAGATAAGGTGAGGAGGAGTGGGGCATGGTGGTGACTGGTGGTCGGACTGGGCGGAGGCATGGGGATGGACGGCGCATTATGTCTAGGTTTGTATCTCTCTCACACACACCCACGTAGGTGGGGGACGTGCACGAAGGGAAGAGGTGCACGCACGGCACACGCACTCCCGTCTCTTTCCCAACCACACCCGCGCGGGTACACGGTGGAGCTCATTTCTGTATGAAAAAGGCAGCCCACGTGGTAAGTTGGCACGTGTACTGGTTGTCCACTTGGTGGAGGGAGGATCGTCTACCACGGGTGAACAAACAAATTGCGACTTAACGCGTTATGTTAAATTAAAAAAAGAGGCAAACCATGTGGGACCTACCTTAGAGGCAAGGCTCTATACACTAGAGTACTTTTGATGTGTCCCGTCAACTCGCAGAACGAGGAGAAGCTTGCTTAGTACGCCATCTCCCCCGCCCACGGGCGCGGTGGCTCGCAGGATGAGGTGAAGCTTGCTTACGAGTAGTAGTAGTAGTACTGTACACCTTTACGCCCGCTCCCTTGCCCACGCGCGCGGTGGCTCGCAGCACGAGAAGAAAATTTTACTACTCCCTCTGTTTACTCCTCGTCCCTACTACGTACTTTGGTTAGTACTCCCTCCATTTACTTATACAAGGCCACTATAAAAAAATACATTTTGCATCTATACAAGGCCATGAATAGTAATCGAGACAAAAGTTACTACTCCCTCCTTTCCAGTTTATGGCTCAATTTCAAAATCTCCCCAACCAAGGTACACGGTGAGTGGTCGAATTAATTTTGTAGTTTACACAAGTAATTAGTACGCTCATTTTTCTCAAAAAGTTATGTTTACCGAGGCATTAATTAGAATGAATGCATGAATGACCACTAAATTTCCATGAACTTGTAAATGCATTCGTTAGTTTCCTCTTGACACTACTTGCGTCAGGTGATCTAACGCACCTTGAAATCCAACATGTAATGGTACTACTACTAGTATAGTAGAATTGAGACTTATCAAACGGAAAAACGAATGTTTTTTAGATGAGCCCTATAAACCCTAGTCGGTACGTACTCCGTAAAAACAGATTTTTCCAAAACTAAGTCGCTCCCTTTCATGAATTCTGTAGTATACTCCTCCGTCGATGCTCCCTTTCATGAATTATGTACTTCCTGTCGCCGACATGTGGGACATATAGCAACCGGGTCGATGTGTCAAGCACCAAATAACAGTGCAGAACAGCAGGGGGACGCACCCCACTCGTACCGGCCCAGTAGTAGTAATGAGCAATGAGACGTCAAATCACAATGCTGCACCTTCCCAGACGGACGAAGCAACCATTATTTCACACTTCGGTTCACCATCATCTCAAACCACGTAGTATTGCTTCTGCCTCAAGAGGGACACGCGCATTGCCTTGGTACATCATGACACACGGGACCGCATGACAGGCCATGCTCCCCCGCCGATCGCTCAATAAAATCACCTAATTTTTACTATACTTCCTCCATATCTGTTTACTACATGGCATGCACGTCATTCTAGGTTGAGAATTTAACTGGCTATATATGTGATGAACAGTACTCTAGCCTTTTAAAAATGTATACTTTTGTACAGTAGTACTATCGATGGATTGCGCCATGGAGCAAAAATTGAAATTAAAAAAAGGTGGTACATATAGAGAGCACTCGTCGCCAAATTATGCATATAGTACTATTAAAAAAGCTAGTACGTGCTTAATTGGGGTGCTAAATTCTATTAAAGATATACTAGTAGTATGTACATACTGAAGAGTTAAAGTAACGAGAAGAAACATAACATAGTTCTGCTGGGGGCTCAGCACAACACATCCCTCAAATTAAACTAAGCACACCTGAAATTAAATTATGCAACTAATCTGGTAGACACTGCATTAGAAGTTTAGAACCACCATGAGCAACGACACTGCCACCTTACTCGGAGTCCTCGTCCTCGCCCACGTCCTCGACTTCGTCCTTGTCCCTCTTCCTCTTGGCCGATACTTCTTTGCTTGAACCGCACACTTGGCTGTTGCTCTTCATCCAACCCTTGTAGATATTGAAACAAAGGTAGCCATCCATTGCAACGTAGTGGATGTGGTCTATATCTAGTACATTCCGCTGCCATGCATGAAGATGAAACGTGTAATGAGGTTTCTCCAGTTTACGGTATGAAGGATGAACCATGGCTCCTGCCAGGGTCAGCATTGAAGGCTGACGAGAGGGCACCAACCGATTCTTCTGGAGGTCGAAGGGGTTTCCTGGAACGAGGCCTATCTGACCCAGGACTTCTTTGTCATTCTTAAAGTCCATAGTAACGAATTTCGCTTTTTTGTCCTTGAGTAAGTTCTTAAAATCCTAGCACTCAACGTCGGCATGGCATATGTGGTAGACCAAGCAAACGTTATGTACGCAAACCTGGATCACGGCGGGCTTCTTCCTATCTTCGTCTTTTAGATCCTTCTCTCGTCCCAGGACTGTGGTGTACTCAACATCTAGCCCAGCGACCCACTCATCATCTGAGTTTTCGAACATGCGTCTGAAGCAAGAAAGGCATCCTTTCCCATCGCGGAAGAACGGGTGTAGATGACGTCGAACTCATCACCGGTGATGGTTCTAACCTTGTACTCACCGTCGATCATGGAGATTTGGGACACCATGGATTTGGGAGGAGGGTTAGGATTAGTGGAACTGCCGTAATGTGAATGGACGGGATGACTAGGAGCGAACTGCCATAGTATTGAAGGACGTGCGGGGACGAGTAGGAGCAAACTGCCAGCGTGCGAATGGAAGGGTAGTGGCTTTCCATTCTCCCATGATACGGGCTTCCGAGAGCCCTTGGATCTGAGATCGAACGGTTGCATGGCGTGATTCTAGACCTATGGGTGAATATCCTATCCTGGAGGGTTATTATGCAAATTTTCAGCAACTTAGCATGCGACCGTTTGATCTCAGATCCAAGGGCTGCCAGTAGCCTGTATCATGGTCGCGCCTACCACGTCCGTCACGTCGCTCGCACGGTCGCGCCCTTGGAGATTTAACACGGTGCGTTAGGCTATCTGATGTTGGCATGTCATACATAGTCATCACTTAGTCACTCATACTACAACAAGGTTGGCTATAAGGTTGGCTACAAGTGTTTTTTTACTCCTCTCTATCTCTTTCTTCGTACTCCCTCCGTCCCATAATATAAGAACGTTTTTGACACTAGTGTAGTGCCAAAAACATTCTTATATTATGGGACACAGGGAGTACTAGTATTTATTGCATTTGCCAAGGAGTGACCTCTTCCAATGAAATGATGTTGCTAAGTTTGCTTCATTTAATTAGCTATAGACTCAAAATTGTCTTTTCACCTAGGTACACGCGCTTAGCACCGTTTCTTCATTGGGTCACCAAACTAGTCTCTCTCTTCTTGATTAACTTGCCACATCAGACTTTATGCCTATGTGGCAAGCTTAAGCACCTGTAGGAGCAAGTAAAAGTAAGTACAATAGTGCGCTTTACATGGCATTTTTGCATATGTGGAGGAAAGAGCGGCAAGGAAAAAGTGGAGAAGTGGGATCTCATGCAAGAGCCAGCCTCTACTACATGGTGGAGCATTGGGAGAGGCACTTGTATGGAGGTGGTCAGGAATCGGGAGACTCACGCCGGTCGTAGCGCCGCAGTTAAAATGATAATGGCAAGTCAAATCACGGGGCCCCACCTGTCCAGCAGTAACTCGCTGTCAAATCAAACAACCCTACGTTTGCAGCAGCCTACTCCCTCGTCTTCTCGCGTCTCTGTCGAACCGACTAGGCGGAACTGCCCCGCCTATCACACAGGAAAAGCCCCGCCCTCGACTTTTAAATACAACTACATCCTCTTAAGAATCCAATGATATACTTTTTGTGACATAGTAACACATATTTAGTTAGTCAAATGGATGACCTAGAACTACGTGCAGACCCTATAAACCGAGATGCCTAAAAATAAAAAAACCGAGACGGAGAGGGTAGTTCAGCACGTATCTTTTTAGATCAATATAGTCGGGATTCACCAAGGAGCAAAACCAAGTGGTAGGCTGCTCCTATTGTGTTGGCGTAGCAACTCAAGCAGGGTCAGTCCGCACACGAAATGGCGACATACTTAACAGGAACCCTTTGGCCGACATGTGGCTCATCCACCGTCTTGTTCCACGTGCGATGCACCAAATTACAGTTCGGAGCAGCGGTTGGAATTGGAGGCACCCCGGTCATAGCGCCACAGTAGTAGAAAATGAGTGATGAGGGTTCAAATCATAAAGCCCCACCTTTCCTGCATTAAGCTGGATGGACGAAGCAACCATCATTTCACTCTAGGGCACATGAGCATAAAGAAAAGAGAAAACAATGATGCATGCGGCAGCTACCTAGGGCACCCTAGGGTAGGGGTCTCCACTACAAATCCTTTTTTTAAAGCGCCTCCACTACAAATCGGCTTCTCCCTCGTCCTCTTGAAGAAAACCGATGATGAGTGCAGCGGTAGGGTTTGTAGGAGTACTACGGCGTGCGGGGCCACGTCGTAGTAAACGGGCTCGAGTCGACGCCTTAAATATGTGTGGGCCACTTTGTTTTACGGGAACGAGGCAGCATTTTGGGTTCAGGGACCAATGGTGATATAGTACATACAAAAAATTGTGGATGTAGGTTCGACCGAAAGGCAATGATGCATGGGCCCTGCATTTTGAAATACCCAGGGCCGCGTGAAATTTGCTACTCTACTCAAAACTAGTAAGGTACACATGTATTGAACGCATGAGATTTCGAAACCAAATTATGAATAAATACACACTATAGCATGTAAAGCTTTGAGTCATATATGCATGATGTAGATGTTCGTTTAGTTGTTATAGTTCATCTCATTCAAAATCAATTAGTTTTATAAAAATGTTTAGATTCATGGGGTTGTGCATTGTAAATCATAAAGTAAAAAACAAATAATGGCAATTCATTTAGAAAAAACAATCAATTATGATACAGAAGATTCTAGAACAAAGGAGAAGTGCTTGTGTTTTGAGGTTTGTGCATTATGCTTAAGTTCAACCATGGAGTCTTCTAAATTGTACATGTGGCAGATCTGGTGGAATGTTGATGATATCCAACGGCCAGTAGTGCTCGGATTTGCCTATCTCTGCACTGTTGGGTTAGCTTCATCCAGCGACCATCTTTCAAAGTTATTGGCACACTATATAGTTCTTGTGCCATAGTTGCATGTTTTGGAAAAAAGCTACTAGTGGGTTGTACTATCTATTTAGGAATAGAAGATGTATACATGGAAGTTGTAGGGAAAGAGATGACATGGAGCATCTCAATTCCTATGAGTACGGATTGGAAAAGAGATGTCATTTGGTTCACATCATAGGAACTTTTCTATTGAATCTAGAGATGACATGTATCTCAATTCCTATGAGGAGGGATTAGACAAGAGATGTAATTTGGTTCATATGATAGGAACTTTTCTATTGAATATATGCTAATGTTTATTTTCCTTTGAAAATAAGGGAGTACAGGAATCCATTCATATGAACCAAGTGGCTCTAAAGCTATAGAAATGATATCATGTTTATTTCCTTTGAAATGTGGAGTATATGAATCTATTCCTATGAACTAATTGGCTCTAAAGGAAAAATCCTATAAAAATCATATCATATAGAGTTCCTATGATATTCCTCGACACTAAAGGATGCTTGAAATTGTTGCAGGTGATACGATGGTCTTTCTTTGTAGACTCCTCACCCATCTTTATAGTTACCTCACGAAGATGAATGAAATGATATATACATGGTATTCTACATGTGCAATTTGGTGCACGAAAACTCGGTAAAAGTTTGCGAGGTTTGAATTTTCAATAAAGCTATATGCACTGCATTTCGGAACGGAGTGAGCATACGGCGGTTGCTAACACTCACGTGGAAGATTTGTGTGTAGGAGGAGTGGCTGTTCTGTTAAATGACATGGTCAGATGGAAGGGTAGTGGCTTGTGGCGAATGTTTGTCGGATAATGATTTACGAACACATGCATTGCATTGATACGTGCCCCCTCTCTCTCACGCACATGCACCCTCACGAGTCACGACTCTCCCGAGTCCTCTTGCAGACTCGTACGTCGCACCCACCGTCTATCTGCAGGTAGACGTCACGCACATATGTGCTTTTCACACCCTACCCTTAGAACTTCTAAAAAACAAAAGATGGCGCGCACATTTTATTTTAGCTCACACGTCACACACTTATACTATTACTCTTGTGGCGAACGTTCTTTGGGCATAGTATATTGTACTCTCACGAAGAGAAGCGGTGCACGCACGCACTAGTTCTCTCACACCCACTCGCGGGTACACGTAGGAGCGCATTTTTTTTGAAGCTGGTACAACAAAATCACTCCACTATATATAAAAGCAGGAGCCTTAGCGCTTGCTTTACTAGGGTTCCTCTCGTTCACTCTCTCATGATCTCCAGATCTAAGCAACACATAGGTGGCCACAATCTCTCTCAGCCCATGGCTGGTCACAAATCCGGCCGGACAACCTCGACCGGGGCAGGGGTGTAGGTGCATCGTTCATGCTATCATCGGCGTCGAGGGAGGAGACCAACGGCTGCCCGCGTGCCCCGATCGGCAGCCGTGCCGTTCTCTCTGAGAGAGCGCCGGCTCGGCAGGGCCCCCGACCCCTTCTTCCTCCCTGCGGTATTGTGGCCAAGATGCGGCCTCCGAACGCCGTCTTTGCCACATGCCGACGACCCTCAGGTATATATTCCTTCGAAACCTGCCTTGATCTACTGCCCCAGCTCCCTTCGTGTGGATCCTTTTCTACTTCCGTCTGTTGTTCCAAAGCCACCTAGACTTCTACTATTATTAGAAGTAAAGCTAGTTCATACAGTCGACTCAAAGCGTTGGTTCAAACAGGGAAGAAAGTGGGAAAGCTATAGCATGAATCTAGGACTTGGTTCTAAGAGGAAACGGGGGAAAGTAGTAATATGTGTCATTGTTTAAATAACCGTATTTCGTATTTGCGCAAACAGGGATGTCTGTCTCCATATCATTTCGGGATGTCTGTCTCTGTATCATTTCTATCCACGCAATCAAAACCACACACCTCAGTTTTAGTACAACTGCGCAAAATGAGATGGCTATCCCTCGTTGTCGTCGTCTAACCTCCCGTCTTCAAGGTATCCCTACATTGGTAGTAAATAAGGTAGAATGACCAACGCAATCTAAAAGAAGCTGATTCGTATGTTTTACTTCCTGATTGCAGTGCAGGGACGAGCGAAAACAACTGCATCCTAGTCCGGAATGCACTTTCTACCAGTTCATCCATGGACCGAGGACTAGCTGGCACGGCTGCACGGCAGTTTTTTGGACAGGTGCGCAGACAAGAGGCATTGTGGTCTGCATATTTCTGCAAATAGCGGTGCTTAAATTTAGTGGAATGCACAAGCATTTCAGCTGGTCAGTACACTAGATGGTTCAATTCAGCATTCCAGCTGAGACCACAATTATAATTGGTTATTATGGAATGAGAGAACCTAACTGTCGGTGTTAAAACCGGCGGATCTCGGGTAGGGGGTCCCGAACTGTGCGTCTAAGGCGGATGGTAACAGGAGGCAGGGGACACGATGTTTTACCCAGGTTCGGGCCCTCCTGATGGAGGTAAAACACTACGTCATGCTTGATTTATTATTGATGATATGAGTATTACAAGAGTTGATCTACCACGAGATCTGAGAGGCTAAACCCTAGAAGCTAGCCTAGGGTATGATTGTCTGTTGTCCTACGGACTAAAACCCTCCGGTTTATATAGACACCGGAGGGGGCTAGGGTTACACAAGGTCGGTTACAAAGGAGGAGATATACATATCCGTATTGCCTAGCTTGCCTTCCACGCCGCTGTCAGGACCCCGATTCTAAGTCACACCGATCTAGCCTGTAACACCTCATATCACTTTGCAGCCTCACGCACGGTATTCCACGGGTGTCGCCTTACCATGGCCTAGGACTGTTTGCGCCTTTTGGCTCACGTATATGATAGTGTCGCTAGCATCCATATGACAGAGAACCCGGGCCGACATTACTAGTCGTGAACCCAAAGTGGCACTAACTTACGGGAACAGGCATACATGAATCAACATCGAGCATGTCGGTCAGCAGCATGTGAATCCGGGCTGTAGCACTTGGCTAACAGGACTCCGGTAACCCGGGCTGTAGTAGGCTAGGCAGGACTCCGGATGTCACCGCGTGACATTTCCCCGAAGGGACAGACACAGGAACGAAGTGAAACACATCCGGCCAGTCAAGTGTCCTGAGCAGTAGTGCTGGGCTAGTAGGACTCCGGTGAACCAGGCTGTAGCGGACTGCTATGGCTCATGGAAGCACAAGACTACATTTCCCCATAAGAGAGGCTACCAAGGATAAACAACTAGGTTGTCGGATCCCACACATACCAAGCATTTCAATCATACACACAATATACTCGACATGCGTAAATACAACATGGCATCACAACATAACTCTATGACTCAAGTATTTATTCATTAGGCTCCGAGGAGCGAGATATTACAAACATGGGTCTCATGACCCAACATACAGAGCATACAAGCAACAAGCACATGCGGAAGCTTAACTTGTCTGAGTACAGACAACTACAAATGAAGAAGGCTGAGAAGCCTGACTATCTACCACTCCTGCCGAGGGCACAAGATCGTAGCTGAGGTATCAAGCTAAACGTCGAAGTCCACACGGAACTACTAGCGAGACAGAAGTCTCTCTGCAAAAACATAAATTAAGCAAACGTGAGTACAAATGTACCCAGCAAGACTTACATCAGAACTATCTACATATGCATCGGTATCAACAAAGGGGGTGGTGGAGTTTAACTGCAGCAAGCCAGCTTTGACTCAGTGGCTAACCTGAACTACGACTGCAAGCAACTCTTTTGAGGTGGCACACACGAGTCCACATATTCAGCATATCAATACACCACTATGGATCCGCACCCGTCTCCCTGCGAGAACACCATCCATAGCACTCACGCTTATCTTGCGAGTTTTGGAGTATCCACTTTCACTTGTTTATGAACTATGCAAGGGGTCCAAGTTTCCATATCCGAGGAATCTGGCTATTCGAATAGATAATGATAACCCTGCAAGGGTGTACTTCTTCACACACGATCTCGCCACTTATCGCCCTGTACACGTCATGTACCTCGGCAACCTTCAAGCGGAAGCCGGGCGAGGGTGTCGGCCACGACCTGACTAACCGACAAGTCTCTAGTCCAGGTTTATCGCCTATTTGGGTTCCATCCGCAAGGAGATCCGGCCAGGGTGTCGCTCAGGGCCCCAAACGATGTGAGCAGGGTTCCCAAGCCCACCATCCGGGTGCCATTTGGTACACCGTGCCACTGTGCCTAGTCTGTCCCAAGCCCACCTGTACCGGGTGCCACTTGGTACACTACTAACACTACCTACAAACACCAGAAACTAATTGCAACTCCTGGACAGAGATCGAGTTGATTAATAAGCCGAGAGGGGCCGAGTTACCGGAACCCAATGTTTGGTAGTAACTGTTCATGGATCAGAAACACAGAACTCAGTTCCTGAGGACGGCTGCAATGAGACAACCCACCATGTACTCCTACATGGCCTCTCACCGCTACCTTTGCCAAATCGTGTTCACACACTTAGCTCACACACAGTAGGACATGTTCAACACCATTCCAATTCATCCCCGATGAATCAGACCTGACTCAACTCTAAGCAGTAGCAGGCATGACAAACAAGCATGAATGAGTAGGCACATCAGGGCTCAAACAACTCCTACTCATGCTAGGGGGTTTCATCTATTTTACTGTGGCAATGATAGGTCATGCAGAGGAAAGGGGTTCAGCTACCGTAGCATGTAACAATTGAAACGGTGTTGTCCTAATACATTAAAAGAGAGCAGGAGCGAGAGAGTGGGATTGTATCGGAATGAACAAGGGGGTTTTGCTTGCCTGACACTTCTGAAGATAGTATAGCTCTTCATCGGTGTCATTGATCACATCGTCAGAAACATCGTCTACTGACAGGGGGAAATTACCGGCAAACAAGGAAGAATACAATCAATGTAATGCACCAATATGATGCATGATCATGACATGGCAATATGCTGTGATTTGGGCTAATGCGACAGAAAGTCATTTTAATTGAAGTGGAATTCAAAACTACATCAAATTCCAACTCCAAACCTATTATAAACTTTGACCTAATCATGTTTCATCCTAAACAGTGAGGTTAACTTGCTCAAACATGCATGAAAATGGTACAGATGGATAGATTAGATTTTTCTGATCATTTTTCATATATAATTTATCTTATTTGGAGTTACGATTGAAATTCTATGATTTTTAGAAGTTTTGGGTATTTTCTGAAATTTATAAATCATTTCTGATTTATTTTAATTCCAGAAAACATTTACTGCATAAGCATGACGTCGGTGTGACATCAGCAAGTCAACATAGGTGGTCTAGGTCAAACTTGACAAGTGGGACCCGCACATTAGTGTAATAGGGCAGGGTCATAGGCTGACCAGTGGGTCCGGGTCAACGTACACGTCAGCATAGTCAAAGCTGACGCGTGGGCCCGCTACAATTAGATTAATCTTAACCTATTATTGTTAGTCGATTAGTTAGGCAGTAGGGACCAGCTGTCAATGTAACTAGGGGGTTGGTTAGTACGGCATTAGCCACTAATGACGGTGCCACGTCGGCACGGCCGGAGTTAAGCCGCCGGCGACGTCGAGAGACGGCGGCGATGCTTGGGTTTTGTTTTCCGGCGACCATATGGGCGGCGAAGTGCGTCTACGCGGCAAGGAGGCTCGTCCGCGTCGGGTGGTGCATGCAGCAGCAGCTCCGGTGGCCTAGGTCGACGGCGGCGGCAACTTGAACGGCGGCCGGAGCTCGGGCAAGGTCGGGAATGGGGCTGTGGTGCACGGCGGAGCAAACGGCCGGGTGCTACGGCCTCCAGGTGATGTGCTGAGCACGGTGACGCGCTCCGTGGTGAGCTTGCGCAGCTGTGGCCATAGCTACGCCATGGCCGGCGCTAAGAAGCTTTCGGCCGTGGTGGGAACGGAGCTAGGGGACGAGCGTGGGCACGAGAGTAGAGGGGAACGGAAGAGGGGCTCACGGCGGGTCTGCAGGGGTGGTCGGCGGGCTCGGGGGCGCACTGGTAGTGGCGAATCGACCGACGAGGTGCCTCGGTGGCCCGCGACGGAAACGGCGATGGTGGCGATGAAGCAGTGCGTCCGAGGCCGGGCGGATCGTCGAGGAGGAAGAGGCAGATGAGGCGGAGCTCGTGGACAGCTCGGAGAGGCGAGGGGACGGCTGTGGCTGCGTGTACGCGAGACGGTGGCCGGCGGTTGCTCTCGGATGTCGCTCGGGGAGGAGCTAGGGGGCGAGGGAGAGACCAGAGAGATGGGGGAGTGAGGGAGGAGGTCCGCGGGGCTTCTCCAGGCGCGTCGGATGGGCTCGGGGGCGCCTCCGTGGCAAGCAGGAGGTGGAGTTCCTGTGTGCACTGCTGCTGGCACACGGCTGCTTCGGGGCGAGGGGAGGAAGACAACGGCAGGGTGCTGGTGGGCTGGGCCGCCTACTTGGGCTGCCAGGTAAGTGGCCAGTTAGGTTCAGGTAAGTGGCCTAGTGGCCTTCCCTCTTCTATTTGTTTCTGTTTTTCTATTTTCTGTAATTTGTTTGATTTGATTTGAAGCATCAAATCATTTAGAACTTTCTGTAAATTTTTATGTGAGCTCAGGAAACTTGTCCAAGGCCACATGCAAACTTACAAAAATTATTTGAACTTTATCTCTTATATAACAGAAATAAGTCCAACTCAAATATGTTATTAATTTAATTCAAAGGCCCAAAATAATTATTTTAAAGTCTCCAAAAATATTGGTTTGAATTTTATGCTTGCCAATATTTTTCAAGGTTTAACAGGAACATTGTCGGAGTAATTGGACACGGATACCCCGAAGACGGCGAGACAAGAATTCAAGACATCGGGGCTAGCAAAGCCCCTCAGCCAACTACCTGGCCGGCGGCTGACTGCTGGCTGCTGACTGCTCCACCAAGCCGACTGCTGGCTGTTGACTGCTCCACCAGGCCGACTGCTAGCTGCCGACTGATGGTTGCCGACTGCTCCACCAGGCCGACTGCTGGCTGCCGACTGTTGGGTTCTGACTGCTCCACCCGGCCGACTGCTGGCTGCCAACTCCTCCACCAGGCCGACTGCTGGCTGCCGACTCCTCCGCCAGGCCGACTGCCCGAAGTCAACTGCAGCCTGACGAGACACCGACGGGACGACCATACCGCGACGTCATCTACAGTGTACTGCGTCTCCTGGGTACTGATTTACAAAGTACTCCAGGGGACAAGCATGACATGCACCATGCCACTAGCCATGCCTACATAGCTTGGCTTGTAAGCTACCCAAGGTAGCTTACAACCAAAGCCACTACCACCCATGCCAACTCCTATATATATAGGCACACATCCATCCATCAGGGGATGGACTCACGCACACACACAAGCTGGCTAGCTAGAGCTAGCTAGCAATCCATCCATCCACTCCTACGGGCAAGCATGCCCAAGCACACCCATTCAGCCAAGAGCAACGGCCACCATGCCACATGCGTAAACGAGGCCAGATGCCTATGGCACTGACCTCAGATACAGCTCCGAGAGCACTCTGTATCAGATATACCACATATACTCAGACATGCAGGAGTAGGGGTGTTATCTCTCCGGAGAGCCCCGAACCTGGGTAAACTAGCCCGTGATACTCGCATACCCGTCCCTGGATATTCTGGCAGCAGTCTTGCCCTCACACGAAGCCATCTTGTGGCATATGTCGTCTTGCACCCCCCCCCCCGTGAGAATACCACGACATTTGGTGCCCACCGTGGGGCGGTAAAATGCTACCGCGCTGCTGCTGGTTTCGCAGTCCGGGCGGGACCGCCTTCACCATCACCGTCGTGGCGTCGCCGCTGTCTCTCCGGTAGCGCTCAGGGGCCCGACATCGACACGTCCCCGGAGCGGCCGCGAGGGGTGGCGCGTCCTCGCCGTCGGCCTCGCCTTCGTCACCACCACCGCAATGCCAGTCGTCCATCCGTGCACGCGCCGCGTGCGCTGCCTTCGCTTCGGTCGGCCGCATCCGTGCGCGCGCCGTGCTGCGTCGCTGGCGTCTGCTCCTCTCTTGTGCCTTGCTCCGGCCGAAGCGTGCGTTTCTACTCCATTTATCGTCTATACAAGCTAGCTAGATGCAAGTCAATGGTCAAACCATCCATACACTATGCAAACAACGGCATGATTCGTTGTTAGCACCTACACTGCATCTTGTTGCCACGTGCATCTCCGGTCGCGCCAGCGCCGCTCTGGCTTGCTGCCTCCCAGTCAAGATCCCGCACGGCCGCGCCCGCGCCGTTACGGATTGCTGTGTCCCCGCCCGGGCTCTTCCCCAGCATCTCGCAGCACAAGCCAAGCCCCGCTGCTCCCGACTCTGTCCCGACCTGCTTCCGCACGTCCCGGGACCTGGATGCCGCCGCGTCCGTGCGCCCTCTCCTCCGGCCCCCGCCCCGTGCATCTGCGCCCGCGCGGTCGGCTCTGTCTCGCTGGTCGTCCGCATCCTCGCCTGCCGCCCGCGCGCCCGGGCCGGGTCGCCGTTCCGGCCGGCTCCCGCGCGCCTGTCAGCCGCCTCGCTGCGTCACGCCGCTCCTCCTTGCCCGAGCGGCTGCCGCCCTTGGGCCCGGTCTCCCGCAGCCGCTGGCGGCCAACTCCATCCTGCCCGGGCCGCTACGCACCCTGCACCATCCCTCATGCGGCGTGGCTCAGCGCCGCGCAGCCTCCCACCAACCACCATGCCTCGCGGGCTTCGACTGCCGGCTGTGCCGTTCCCCGCCTGCTCTCAGCGTCGACAGCTCCACCCTCGCCAGTTGGCTCCGGGCCCTCGCCGGGTCGCCGCCACCCGCGGCCAGGTGCTCCGCATCGGCCGGCTTCGGGATCCCGCGCCGCTATCCGCATCCCATGCGCGTGGCCCCGACCACACCGCGCACCCACAGCCGGCTACACCTTGCCAGGCCGGCTCCCCTAGTGCCGGGTCCTTCTCGCCTTGCCGCCTAGCCCGGTCGCCGCCTCGCCACCTCCCGCTGGCCCAGGCCGCCTCCTGCCCGGGCCCGCGTGCCTCCCACATACATCGGCCGCTCTTCTCCCACTCCGACCACGTTGCCGCGCCGCCCGCTACGCCGGTTGTGGCTCCCCGCCGCCTTCCCGCGTCGGCTCGGCCACACCGTCCACGTCTGACTCCGCCCGAGGCCGCCTGCACCTCCGCGCGCCGCGCCGGCTCCCCTGCCGCGCCTCTGGCCGGCCGGGTCGCGCGCCTCCGCTGCCGGCTCCCGGGTCGGGCGCCGTGTCCGGCTGTGCCACGCATGCCCCCGCTGGGTCCTGCTCCAGCCGCCTGTTGTGGCCGGTGCTTGAAGAAGAAAAAACACTCCGACTGGAAAAGTCAGAGGCTGGCTCCAAAAAAAAGGGTGGAGTTCGGCTGCTCGTGTGGAGTCGGATTAAAGAAAAAGAAAGAAAGAAGAAAGACCTGGCTAGAGGGAAAGAAGAAGAGTCCGGCTGCTACGGCCAGCTGAAAAAAGACAACGCCGCGTCCGGCTGGAAGAAAAGAGATGCCGGGTGCTAGGAGAAAGAAAAAGACGTAAGCCGTCTGCCTAAAGAAAAATCAAGCCGGCTGCCCAAGAAGCAAAAGAAAAAAGAAGGGTCCGACTGCCCACATGGAGCCGGACAAAAAGAGAAGAGAAGAAGAGGCCGACTGCCCGCTAGTCAGCTAGAGAAAAGTCAGGCCGGGTGTCTAGCCGGCTGACTGAAAAAAAAAGAGGTCGGCTAGGACAAAGAGAAGAAAAGAGAAAACGTCCGTCTGTCCGTCTGCCTACTTGGCCACTCGGACGGCTAGACGCGACCCGGCCTGCTTGCCTGCTTCAACATCTGGCCGGCAAGAGCGCCGGCACTGCTGCCTGTTCGCCTCGACGCCTGGCCGATCGAGCCTAGGCTTGAATCTCGGGGGCTACACCCAGCGGGTGCGCTGACGCGCCCCCGCGAAGAAGAAAAAGTAGTTGCCGGGAGATCCGGCCCGACAGCTCAGCAGTCGGCCCAGATCTCGGGGGCTACACCCAGCGGGTGCGCTGATGCGCCCCCGCGAAGAAGAAAACAAAGTAGTTGCCGGGAGATCCGGCCCGACTGCTCAGCAGTCGGCCCAGGTCTCGGGGGCTACACCCAGCGGGTGCGCTGACGCGCCCCCGCAAAGAAGAAGACGGAATAGTCACCGGGAGATCCGGCCCGACTGCTCAGCAGTCGGCCCGAATCTCGGGGGCTACACCCAATGGGTGCGCTGGCGCGCCCCCACGGAAGATTGCAAATAAGAAAAGAGTTTTGTCCGGCTCCGAGCAGCCGGCAGAAGAGAAAAAGAAGAAGATAGGCGCTAAAAGAAGCATCGCCGCCTGGCCGGTCGAGCCTGACCCCCTTCGAGCACCCGAAGGCTCGAATGCTACATAGTGGGAGCGCCGGCGCGCTCCGCGAGGGCCGAGCCGCACCGGCTGTCTTCGGCAAACTCTGCCTCGGCAACACGAAAACGAATGTGAGCTCCTCACCCGCATATTTTTTGCACCACGCAATCACGGATAAACCCCGAGCGATGCTTGGGGGCTGTCTCCGCATTTTAGTACAGTTGCATCACTGTTCGCCCCGGCGCCAGCCAGAGTTGGCTCGGGGGCTGGCCGCTTGGCCTGAGACGTTAGTCCCCACAGACGGCTTAGTACCGTGCGCGGTACCAAAGCCCGACTTGTCGGCGTTTTGGGAACGGGGGTCCCCAGACTTGCCTGCCTGCGGCCTGCGGCGTGGCTAAAAAGGGGGCCCAGCGCGGCCCATCTTCACCAACACAAACCCAAGACCCTCACGAGGGGCCAAGCCTCGCGGGGCGGACGACACGGAGCTTCCTGGGGCACGGCCTCGTCAGGCTGGCTCACGTGGAGGCGGAGAGATCAAGGCGGGGTACCTCACGAGGTGCCCGTGACGCAAGCCATGACGACCGAGGGCGCCAGGCGGGTGCCAGCCCGCGCAGCGTCCTTCCTTCCTCTTTGGTGCAAAGGGGGCAAGCGCAGCCGCGGAGTACCGAGGCATCAGGTAAAGGTTGCCATTTCGGTGCAACGAGACCAGGACCAGGAGGACTACGAGATAGAGGTCACCGTGGAGCCCAAGACGGCGTCATCACCAGAGCTTTGCGCAGGCGAAGACTACTTTTGTCAGGGTAGCTAGTACTAGTTGTCCCCCTTCAAATTAGCCCGCCATTGTTGGCTCCCTTCCCTCTCGATATTTGGGAAGAGGACCAGGGCCTCTATAAATAGGACCAGCCACCCACAGAGCAAAGGGGGCTGAGGGTTAGGAAGGATAGAGAAGATGAGAGAGAGAGAGAGAAAGGTGACTGAGCTCCTCCCAGCAGTTCATCGCCCTAGCCAAGAACAGACCCTCGCGAGGCTGTTCTTCCTTGTATTGTTCATCATCATCAGCCCAAGAGGCAATCCACCACACCACACACTGGAGTAGGGTATTACACCACAACGTTTTCCCGAACAAGTATAAACCCTGTGTCTCTTGTGTTATTCTTTCCTTAGTTTAGATCCTAGTAAGGCGGAGGGGTGCAGGTAGGTAGGAGGCGAAATCTCCGTGCGCACCCCAGTGTTCGAACCTCAAGGGTCTGCCGGAACCCGAAATCCGACATTTGGCGCGCCAGGTAGGGGTGCGCCGGAGTCCACCTTCTACCGCTTCGCTCCCCGTCGCGTCGTCATCACCATGTCCGGCGACCAGGCGGGCAACCCAGATCCGTGGGCGGCGTGGCCCGCCTGCGCAGAGCCGCTTGCCTCGGGCGACCCCATGCCCCAGGCAGCTCACGGTCCGCAGGGCGCTATGGGCGACGCGGACAGGCTTCGACAGCTCTCACGCCGCGGCAGGCGCGGTCGGCAGCAAGGGCCTCCAATCACACCGCGACCACGACGCCGTACACTCGTAGGGAGCAGGCGAACTCGAGGGCCGCGCTCACAGTGGCCTGAGAGCTACTGCAGTGCAGGCTGCTGGAGGGCGGCCATGATGTGCTGCTGGAGCGAGTGGCAGAGCTCCTGGGCTTCGCCGCCTCGGGGGCTCACCCCTTCTCCACCCAGCTCCCATCTCAAGCCCAGGGTGGCCCGCGCGGGGGCTCCGCGCGCGCCCGCGGGCTCCAAGGCTACTCCGACGCCAGCGAGGTTGTCAGCACCGGACCGGCGGCGGCGCTGCCCCCGCTCCCGGTCCGCGAAGAAGAAGAAGGACTCGACGCGACCAGTGGACCCAGTGGGCGCGTCAGGCAGGACCACGTGGCATGCGGGGCATTACGGCGTGGCATTCGGGATGACGGCGCCGGAGGAATACGTGCCCATCATGATGGACCAAGGACACCCACACGAGAGCGAGCAAGGCTCGCTCCTCAGCCCAAGCTGGGGGGACGAGGCGCTAGAAGCTGACCCTTTCCGGGAGCCCCGGGACGGCCCTACTGGCCACGCTGGGGGCAACGGTTATCGGGTACCGCTAATCCTTCAAGAGCAGGTATACGCTAACCATGGATCGCAGGAGGTGCAGGTCACCACAGCGAGCAGCTGCCCCGCTCCCACGGTCTCCTGCCCCTCGGGAGGAGGGCATAGGGAGCTGCAGGAGAGGGGCCGGGATCCGACATCACCACCGCGGCGTTCAGAGCAAGGTGTTCTCAGGAGGTAGGCCCTCCGCTGGGGAGGTGCCGCAAAGCCTGCCCTCGGCGGAGGACCCGTGGTCGTTGGGGGAACCACTGGCGACCGCTCTACCCCATCGCGGCGTCCTGGTTTCCGGTCGTCGTTGATGGCACTAGAGTGTGGCGCAAGGCGGGGCCCTCATCTGGCGATATGAAGCAAGGCCAGTACCAGTGAAGAAGGCCAAGTGCCTGTGAAGCTCGCCGCCCCATGACACTCTCACGTAATAATGAGTGGGGCTGTACACGCCCCGGAGTCTCAGGGGTGCCGGCCTCAGGCCCTCGGACTCCCTCCCACGCCCAGTGGCAGCACTTAGCTCCGTGTTGGTGAGAAGACGTCCAAGACTAGACTAGGTGCCGGACCGGCCTTTTGTTTGCTTTCGTTGCTTTTCCCTTTGGTTGTCGCTTTCCTCCACTGGATTCGAATTTGAGATTTGCGTGTATTCGGGGAAGGGGTGCTTAGTCTCGTTCGAGTAATTTCTCACGCTTTGGTTACCGCTTCGCCTCAGCTGCCTCCCCTCGCGAGCCCCTCGCGAGCCGGGTCAGGCCTAGCTTGCATGCAGCCCAGACTGCCACAGACGTGACCTCTCAGGAGGGTGTTTTACTGCAGATCCTACGAACCTAGTCAGGGAACACTCAAGACACCACAACCTCTCACAGGCTGCCTCAGGGCCAGCACGGGACAAAAGGTAAACTAGCCGACCAGCGCGTCGCTTGGGCCAACCACTTGGCGCGGGCGCGTGGGCAATGTCGCGTCTACTAATACGATGAACACAAGTATTACATAAGGGGCTCCCCCTTCAAAATGCTCTCACTATAATCAGGCCAAAACCTGAGCTCTATTCATGCAGGGTAAGGAAGTAGGAGTGATGCACAATCAGTCGGATGAATCCCCCAATGCGTTCTCAGGAGCTCTACCCGAGCCATTGCTGGCGTCGTTGAACCCGCCATCACTGTCCGCGTCGCCGTCAACGGCGTCAGGGTCGTTCACCACGCCTCCCTCGACGGCCGCCACGATCGTGTCGTCGTTGTCCGAAGCGAAGGCCCTGATAAGAGCGTCCACATTGTCCTCCACCCAGCGCGCCAGGTCACCTCGGACGGTCTGGGGAACTGGGGCGATGACGGCATCAAAATCGAAGCGGGGATCCATGTTCTGGAGGTGGCTGAAGACGCGAGAAAAGGCGCGCCCAAGCAGGCCGCGGCTCCTCTCCTCCACCAACCTGTCAGCCCTGACCGACCGCGCCTCCAGCTACGTCACCACGTCAGTGAAGAACTGAAGATTGCCAGCATAGTTGACTGCGTGCAGCTCGCCAACGGCCACCTCGCAGATGTTGCCCAAGGCTGCGTTGGCTCTCTCCCGGAGCGTGGCAAGCATGGGGCCGTGCTCATGCTCCAGGATCCGCCGCTGACGGATCTCGTCCGCGTTCTGGCCCGCGACGACAACAGCCTCCTCCACCCACTGGCGGAGAAGGAGCACCTCAGCCTGGGAAGCGGTCAACTCACCTTGCGCCACCTTAAGGGCGGCCCGAAAAGCGTCGGCCCGCCGCGTCGCCTCCTCCAGCTTGGCCCTCAAGGCAGCAGTCCTGCCTTCAGCTTCGGCCCGGATCAACCCTAGCTTCTCTTAGAACTCGTGCTCGAGGTTCGAACGCGCCATCGCCACTCGACGTCCAACCTCCTCTAGGACGCGGGCTTCCTGTGCCGCAACATCATCCTCCGCCTGCGTCACCAAGCGCTCCCTCGTCTCCAGACGTTCATACTCTCGGGAACATTCGGCGGCTTCCAGCGTTAGCGCCTCCTCACGCTTCTGGAGCTCTGCTAAGTCGCCGGAGGCCACCTTCGTCGACGCGAGGACTGCCTCGCGCAGCTCCACCTGCTCCTCCAGCGAGTGGCACCAGGCCAGGAGCTCCCGAGCCCGCTCCTCCACCGCTGCTCGCCGCCGGTCAGCTTCCCGAGCCTCCTCAGCGGCCCAAGATCGGGCCTCCTGAGAGGCCACCAGCGACGCCTTGGCCTCTGCATCATCAAGATCGCGCTGACGGCGCGTGAGCGCGATGGCACCCTCCAGCTCGTGCCTCTCTGGAGCCAGGCGCGGGCCCTCGGCCTCAAGGCGCGCGTCTTCATCGGCAAGCTCCTCTCCAAGCAGGCTTACCGCGTCAGCCACCCTTCGAAGGAATCCTTGGCGGAGAGCGTGACGCTCCCGAGCACGCTGGAGCACGTCCTCCACACCATCATCTGCCCCAAGCAAGCGCCGGGGGCCGCGAGCCAGCACTCCCCCTCCGGGCTGGGGGCAGGGGGCTGGCACCCTCGCGACGGCCGGGCACGCCGCGTCAGAAGCCCGGCCAGGGGCCAGCCCATCCCCAGGCGAAGAGCGCAGGAAGCGCCTCAGCCGATCGCAGTCCACGACCAGGCGAGAGAAGCACACGGCAGGCTGGCTATGCCACGAGAAGGCCCGCGAAGGATCGCGAGGTGCGCGAGGCCATGAAACGCCTCGGGATGGTTCGCCTCGTCAGTCGCCCTCACCACAAGGGCTCCACTGCTCGGAGCGCTTGAGGACGGTGGAGGGGCGAAGCCAAGAGGGACGGCTCCTCAGCCGTCTCCGCAAGCTCGGCTGGAAGGGGCCTCCGGAGCAAGAGTCAGTAAGAGCAACAGAAGGATCGGGAGCTGGGAAAGGAGAAGGCTTACTCATCAGTGGCGAAGTACTTCCTACGCTTCAGCAGGCGACAAGGGTAATCGTCGCCCAGGGCCTCCCTTCTCTTCCGGAGGGCCTGAAAGTCCACGCGGAAGCGGCCTAAGAGTCGGGCGCAGGGATCAACCTGCGACGAAGATGGAGCGTCAAGGCGACCCGCGTCAGGGGCGCCTGCCTGGCGTGCGCCGCCAATCGCCTCGCCAAGAGAAGCCGCCGGAGCCTCGGTGGCCTCGGTCAAAGGCGCAGAGGGCAGTCGCTTGTCACCCTTAGCCTCGGCGGCACGGGCACCGATAACTGCTTCCTCACGAGCCTCGCCCGGCGCTGTCACCCCGCCGGGAGCCCCCTCAGCCTCTGGCGCCTCGTGCCTCCCTGCTCCGCCACTTGAGGAAGAGTCGCCTGGGCCGACTGGAAGGGCAGTCACCACCACTGGGTTCTCACGAGGCCCCTGAAGGCCGGCGGGGCGCAGCCACCACTCATCGAAGATAGGCATCTGCCTCACGAAATCGCCCCCGCTGTGGCAGAGGTACAGCAAGGCCCCTCCCTGCTGAATACTGCCAGGGTTGGGGTCCCCCGTCAGGGTCAAGAGCGCCGCCCTCAGCACTTCAGGCGTCAGGTCCTCTTCCTGGAGCCTCACACGATCATCACGCCCGCTGAAGGCCCACATCCGGCGGGAGTGGCGCTGGAGAGGAGCGACGCGGCGTAACAGGAACTCCTTCACCACCTTGGGCGCTGTCGCGCCGAGCGACCTCAAGAACGCGAAGCGGTGCCAGACGAAGACGAGCCGGGGGGCTCTCAAGCGTCTCCTGGCCCCAGCCCGAATTGGGGACAACAGGCGAAGTTGGCTCCGACAGCAGGGGGTTGGGCACCCCAGCATCCACATACAGCCACCGCTCGCAGAACCCAGCCGCAGGCAGAGGGAGCTCAAAGTCAATCCCAGAGGCCGCCGTCTCAGGCACGGCAACGAAGCTCACACACGCCCAGCATTGGGTAGGGTCAACAAGGCGCAGCGAGAAGAAGTGGCGCAGCAAGGCAACCGAAGGAAGGATGCCCATCATAGCCTCGCAGACAAAGGCGAAGACCGAAAGGAGAGTGATGGATTCAGGACCCAGATGCATCATGTGGATCTGATAATGGGAGAGCACGGCATTGAAGAAATCAGAAAAGGGAGGAACCAGACCCGCCCACAGGGTGTCGGCAAAATACGGGACCTCGGTGGCTATCCTTACGATGGAGAAGTGGGACGCGGGCCAGGCCGTCGTCCTCCCGCATTCGTTGAAGATGGTGGCCAGAGCCAAGCTGACCTTGCCCAAGCCCTCGGTGGGGGCCGCCAACGGCGGCGGGCAAGGCGGAGACATGGGTTTCTCCCCTCTTCCCTTCTTCGTCGGAGCCATGGCGATGGGAAGGGGGGGAAGGTTCGAGATTGAGTTGAAAACAGAAACCGGAGTTCGAGCGGAGGAAGGACAGAGGGCGCTCGAGCAACCAAACAGGGGAACGGTTGTGTACAACTACGGGCCCGCCTAGCATGGCGCAAAATAAGGAGGGCGTGGGGGAACAGTGCCGCCCACATCCAATCAGCCGCCACGCGGCTCCCAAGGCCGCAGGCTGTTAGGGCCCACGGCGCTTCGCCCTTGCCCTTCCGCCTCCCTGCACGGCCAAGACCGGGCGCGCCTTGGGCCCGGGGGCTACTGTCGGCGTTCTGGGAATGGGGGTCCCCAGACTTGCCTGCCTGCGGCCTGCGGCGTGGCTCAAAAGGGGGCCCAGCACGGCCCATCTTCACCAACACAAACCCAAGACCCTCGCGAGGGGCCAAGCCTCACGGGGCGCACGACACGGAGCTTCCTCAGGCACGGCCTCATCAGCTGGCTCACGAGGAGGCGGAGAGATCAAGGCGGGGTACCTCACGAGGTGCCCGTGACGCAAGCCATGATAACCGAGGGCGCCAGGTGGGTGCCAGCCCACGCAGCGTCCTTCCTTCCTCTTTGGTGCAAAGGGGGCAAGCGCAGCCGCGGAGTACCGAGGCATCAGGTAAAGGTTGCCATTTCGGTGCAACGAGACCAAGACCAGGAGGACTACGAGACGGAGGTCACCGTGGAGCCCAAGATGGCGTCATCACCAGAGCTTTGTGCAGGAGAAGACTACTTTTGTCAGGGTAGCTAGTACTAGCTGTCCCCCTTCAAATTAGCCCGCCATTGTTGGCTCCCTTCCCGCTCGATATTTGGGAAGAGGACCAGGGCCTCTATAAATAGGACCAGCCACCCATAGAGCAAAGGGGGCCGAGGGTTAGGAAGGATAGAGAAGATCATAGAGAGAGAGAGAAAGGTGACTGAGCTCCTCCCAGCAGTTCATCGCCCTAGCCAAGAACAGACCCTCGCGAGGCTGTTCTTCCTTGTATTGTTCATCATCATCAGCCCAAGAGGCAATCCACCACACCACACACTGGAGTAGGGTATTACACCACAACGGTGGCCCGAACCAGTATAAACCCTGTGTCTCTTGTGTTGTTCTTTCCTTAGTTTAGATCCTAGCAAGGCGGAGGGGTGCAGGTAGGTAGGAGGCGAAATCTCCGCGTAAACCCCAGTGTTCGAACCTCAAGGGTCTGCCGGAACCCAAAATCCGACACCACTCTTAGTCACAGATCGCAGAGCGGCTGTCCGACTAGCAAGAGTGAACGCTGGAGGCCACCCATGCGAAAAATGTCCGGGAAGAAAAACGCTTCGGGCGACCCAATCGTTTCCTTTATAAGTATTTGCTCGGTTAAATCCACTCCCAGAGTCTGAGTACTGTACACTCCACTTTGCGGCCCACTCTCAGCCACAGACCGCAGAGCGGCTGTCCGGCGAGCGAGAGCACCAGCCAAAAGGCGGAGGGAACACGAAAAAGATTGAAGGGGGCTCGAATGAAACCGAGTCGGCACCCTCCGCATAAAACTTGCAATGCTAAAAGCAAACATTTGATATATCTGCGTGGACTAACTTTGTCTTTTTCATGATCATTTCCATGAACACTCGTCAAAAAACATCCGCCCAACTTTGCCAAGTTGCCCGGAGGCTTGGGGGCTACTGTCAGAGTAATTGGACACGGATACCCCGAAGACAGCGAGACAAGAATTCAAGACATCGGGGCTAGCAAAGCCCCTCAGTCCAACTACCTGGCCGGCGGCTGACTGCTAGCTGCCGACTGCTCCACCAGGCCGACTGTCGGTTGCTGACTGCTCCACCAGGCCGACTGCTGGCTGCTGACTGCTCCACCAGGCCGACTGCTGGCTGCCGACTGCTGGCTGCTGACTGCTCCACCAGGCCGACTGCTGGCTGCCGACTGCTCCACTAGGCTGACTGCTGGCTGCCAACTGCTAGCTGCTGACTGCTCCACCCGGCCAACTGCTGGCTGCCGACTCCTCCACCAGGCCGACTGCTGGCTACCGACTCCTCCGCTAGGCCGACTTCACGAAGTCAACTGCAGCCTGACAAGACACCAACGGGACGACCATACCGCGATGTCATCTATAGTGTACTGTGTCCCCTGGGTACTGATTTATAAAGTACCCCAGGGGACGAGCATGACATGCACCATGCCACTAGCCATGCCTACATAGCTTGGCTTGTAAGCTACCCAAGGTAGCTTACAACCAAAGCCACTACCACCCATGCCAACTCCTATATATATAGGCACACATCCATCCATCAGGGGATGGACTCACGCACACACACAAGCTGGCTAGCTAGCAAGAGAGCTAGCTAGCAATCCATCGATCCACTCCTACGGGCAAGCATGCCCAAGCACACCCATTCAGCCAAGAGCAACGGCCACCATGCCACATGCGTAAATGAGGCCAGATGCCTATGGCACTGACTTCAGATACAGCTCCAGGAGCACTCTGTACTAGATATACCACATATACTCAGACATGCAGGAGTAGGGGTATTATCTCTCCGGAGAGCCCCGAACCTGGGTAAACTAGCGCGTGATACTCGCATACCCGTCCCTGGATATTCCGGCAGCAGTCTTGCCCTCCCCGTGAGAATACCACGACAAACATTTCTTGGGCTTCTTTGAGAAGGTTTTAATGTTGATCATTTTTAAAAGGTTTCTGAGGCTTTGAAAATTCCTCAATTCAAATTTCATTTGAATTTAAACATGATGCAACACATGACTAGCTAGCTCAGAGCATACTGGAACTAGGGATGTGACAGCCAAGTAGAGTCCCATCCGGACACGAGACGAAGTCTTCAATCTTGTACCTTCATAGTCCAACAGTCCGGCCAAAGGATATAGTCCGGCTGTCCGGAGACCCCCTAATCCAGGACTCCCTTAGTAGCCCCTGAACCAGGCTTCAATGATGATGAGTCCGGCGCGCAGTATTGTCTTCGGCATTGCAAGGCGGGTTCCTCCTCCGAATACACCACGGAAGAATTTGAATACAAGGATAGTGTCCGACCCTGCAAAATAAGTTCCACATACCACCGTAGAGAGAATAATATTTCCACAAATCTAATCTGCTGACACGTTTTGGCAACATGACATTATGCCATGGCCCGGTGATTATTTGAACCGTTTCCTTTAACTAGCCCCTCACATAACGCGAGGCGGGTTCTTGACACGTCTTGTCAAAGCAGAGATCGTGTCCCCCTTATTATGGGATTCTCATCAATACGGGCGTGGGTAACCAAACCGCGCTATCGATTATGGCGCTTGGGGGATAAGCGAGGTTTACCAGGCTAGTGGGGGCGCATAGTTTCGGACGCCCTTATAAAGGTACAAGGTTTAACCTTTTTCTACCCACGCCTTCTTCCTCCTTGCTCATCCATTCTTGCGCACTCGAGCTCCAACGCCCAAGTCCACATCCTTCCCCTCAACCTTCTCCAATCATGTCCGGAGCGGGAGGCAAATGGATGGCTTCCTCCGCTACGGAGGGACACATCAAGAAGTTGCGCGCAGCCAGATACTTAGCCGCGAATATCGCGCATCGGCTGCCCGTTGCGGGGCAGATCGTCCCAACCCCTGAACCTCATGAGAGGGTAGTTTTCCTCCACCACTTCCTCTATGGACTGGGGTTTCCCCTCCATCCATTCGTCCATGGTCTCATGTTCTACTACGGGATGGACTTCCATGATCTGGCCCCGAACTTCATCCTCAACATTTCGGCGTTCATCGTCATGTGTGAGGCTTTCCTCCGCATCCGGCCCCACTTTGGCCTGTGGTTAAAGACCTTCAATATCAAGCCGAAGGTGGTGGGAGGCCAACAAGCAGAATGCGGCGGAATCATGGTGGGCAAGATGCCCAATGTTATATGGCTTGAAGGCTCCTTCGTGGAGACCATAAAGGGGTGGCAATCAGTGTGGTTCCACATCACCGAGCCGCGTGACACCAACTGGGTGGCCGCCCCCGAGTTTCGATCCGGAATCCCCACGCGGCTCACCTCCTGGAAAGAGAAGGGCCTGTCCTAGGGTTCATCGGTGGAGCTGGACGGACTCCAAAAATGTATCCGGAATATGGCACGCAAGAAGCTCAAGCTTGTCAACATAGTCCAGGTCATGCTCATCCGCCGAATCCTCCCGTGTCAACAACGGGATTTCAACTTGTGGGAGTTTGACCTGGCCTAGCACCAGACTCTGAGCGAGCTCTTCGACACGATGCACAAGAACATCTGGAGGGTGCTATTCAAGGGCGTCGAGGTCCCTCCCTCTCTCACCAAGGACCGCGGGCTAAGCACGAAGCGCCTAGCGCATTCGGTGTGTTCTATACATCTGGTAGGATATTTATTTCCCCTAGCTTAACCATGTGCGGGGTCTGAGCTCCATGCCTTTGACAGGACTGGGTGGAGACGTCGGGGCAGATTAACTGTCCGGCCCCTCTACCCGAAGACACTGCGGACGATCTCCTGATGGAGATGCTGACTCCGGCTCCTTACAAGGTGCCGGAGAAGACCAAAAAGGCCAAGGGAACCCGAAAGAGTTCCCGACGCCAGGTGTTATCAAACTCATCGTCCGATAACTCCGCGACGCACTCCTCCCCCGAAGACGAGGAGGAAGATGAAGATGCTCCCCCTCCAATCGGGGGAGACAAGAAAAGGAAGGACGCCCCAACCGGGGGGGCGAAGGGTCCAAGAAGGGAAGGACTCTCCTTCCGGACTACTCCACCACCGCCGCCGAAGGCGAAGACGAGTGGCTGCTCACGGCCAAGCCCCTAGCAAAGTCATAAGTATTCGGATGCCAGAGTAACTCGTAGCATACCTTTGTCGCACTACTTCTCCTAACGCCGAATTATGATTATGTAGACCGCCACGAGCCCGTATCGACGTATCTTCGTCGGACGGCTCCCTGGGCTCGTCGGATATGGATAGTGATCCACTTCCGACCACCACCTCCCCTTGCCCTACGCATAATGCCGAGGTATTGTCTCAGGAGTCACCAGGTCGAGGGGAGACAGTCCCGGAGGCGCCTCAAGGCGATCTTCCGTATTCCGAGAGCAGAGGGAAGGCTCCCGAGGGCTCCGAGTTTGGCCCTCAGCCAAACACCGCGCCGGAACCTCCAGTGGTTCCGGACTCAGGCAAGCGGCCTCCTTCCAAAAGGGGCAAGACGCCTGTGCCGGTGACCTCTGTCCATCCAGAGGCACCGGACAGTCTATTGGGAGCGCTTTGCAGCGCTTCCATCGATGAAGAGCACCGCACTATTATGAGTGCGGTGATCCAGAAGGTTCAGTCCACTGAGAGCGGACTGACTAAAGCCTGTGCCAGCCTTCTAACAGGCTTTGAGGTAAGTATTTGATATATAAGAAAAATATTACCGCATAGACAGTAGCCCCTGATGCTCTGTTCAGTGTTCACAAAGAAAAGCCGAACAGAGGATCAAACAATATCGCAGGAGTCTAATATAAATATGTCTGTATGTGTATGCAGGCTTCGCTGCTGGCCTCTACCGCACTGACTGCGGAGGTCGCCGCACTGAAGCAGGACCTCGAAGGGTCCAAGGAAGATCTCGGCCTTGCCAAGAGGCAGCTCGAGGAGAACAAAGGTGAGTAATACCTAGTCTATGGATATATAAAAAAGAATGCGATTGCGAAATGACAGGATCATCGTAAATTTGCCAGGGGCCATGACCGAGGTGGTGACCCTGAAGCAAGCGCTATCCGAGGCCGAAAACAAAGCGGCTAAGGAGCGCACCGAGCGGGAAAGGCAGGAGGCACGGGTGGGCGAGGTGCAGCAAGAGCTCCCCGCTCTCGTGACGAAGCACGAGGCGTTGGAGCTTGACTTGAAGACGTGAGAGTACGAGCTTGCCGCGGCCCTCGAGAGCGCAAAGAATGCCAAGGCCGAAGCGCAAAAGGCCCTCCAGGAGATTGATGTGATGAAGAAGATAGCGGCGGGTAAGGCATTCTATATGCAAAGGAAGCATGTGAAAGTAAATTACTTGTTACTTACCCGAATCCGGAGCTCTCCAAGAGCATTCGCAGATTTGCCCCGCAGCGTGTCGGATGCCGCACAGTTTTATCAGGCCGAGGAGGGAAGCTCAACGGAGAAGCTGTTCTGGTCTCAGTATACTAGGACCAAACACCCGATGCCTCTGAGCGACCAGCTAAAGCAACTGGTCGAGCTGCACAAGGCGGCCGAACAGGCCATGAAGGGCTTTATAGTCCGGATGTGGCCTGGTGACGCCCTTCCCAATAGCTACTTCGGCCTGGTGAGGCGGCTTGTGGATGCCTGCCCACGGCTGGAAGTTATCAAGCGGTCCGTCTGCATCGAAGGTGCACGCTGGGCTTTCGCCCGTGTGAAGGTGCAATGGGCCAAGTTGGACGCCGTGAAGCTAGTGAAGGAAGGGCCGCCGCGGGGCAAGGAGCATCGCCACCCCGAGATGTACTATGAGGGTGTCCTGAAGGGTGCTCGTCTAGTAGCGGACGAGTGTACGAAAGATGTAATATTTGAGTAAACTTGCTCGTGTGATCCTGTATTATGAAAACTTGTTCATATGCGCTATGCAACGCGTGTCTGAATTTAAAATATTACCTTCTGTTCGGCTGTTTATCAAATCTGAGAGATGGCTAGTCGTCGGCTTCTGCCCCCATGCCATGAGTGCTGGGGTGTTCGGGATAAACCTGAGCACTCTTGTTCCCATTGTTGGGTCCTTCGAGGGAGGTGCTCAGCACAACGAACAAGGCAATCGGACCATAATGCGTTATCACTCTCACGTAGCCATAGGATTCTATAATTTTAAATTTCGGCGAAGCCCCTAGTATTCGGAAGGCCGAATTCGGAGCGCAATACACGCCTTAAGCCGGACAGGGCCGACTCCTCGCTCTAAGCGGCATAAGTCTTTAAGGACTCGAAAACCTCTCGAACAGCGACCAGTCTCTCGCCTTATCATGACAGTCAATTTTAGCTTTCTCTACTGAGGTGCTTAGCCGAGCAGAACCGGGGCACAATCGTAGTAGTTCTCCCAGTGCTACCTTAGCCGATATAGCGGAACGTAAGGTACCAAAACATGGGAGCCCGGCAAACCCAACTATTAACCCAAGACATGATTCAGAGCTGATGCATATAATGCTATAAGTTCAGGGTGCCGCACTGTCGAAAGTGTTCGGAATTCTCACGCCGTATTATGGGGTATGCTTAAGCCCCTAGCGTATTGCTCGTACCAGAGTGTAAGGGTGCTAGATGTCGTGAATGAACATATATATAAAAAAGGGAGAATGCAATAATAGTCTTAATGCTATGCATTGTTTATTCAAAAAGGTGCGTTAAAGCAGAATGATACAAGTAGTGCGATAAGAAAAAAGTAGAACTGTTTGACATGTCCCTTCAAAGGGCAAGCTGAGGAATAGTATTAAAGCAAATATTTCACTCGTTATCATAACCCACCTGGGAGTTCCGTGGTGTGACGTAGCTTTCTGCCTCCTTGGTTGCTGCATCATGTGTTCGGCAATCATGCTGCCGGACAGGGTTTCCAGAGATTAAAGTCCTGAAAGAGAAAAATAACAAAGCGGTAAGCCCCTAGTGCGGTTTAAGCCGCGACTTGGGGCGTGCCGCAGTCGTGCCCCCCTCCCCTCCTATGCCCATGGTATTTTTAATGCGTAATTATGTACGCGTGGCACAGATTTCGCCGTTTGGCTGGCACCGGGGTGGGGGCCGCATTGCTATGCGAGCTCGGAATGTACTAGGAGGTCATGTTGCCGATTACTCCGAGTGCGCTTGAAGGTGTCCGGGTCCTTAATCGCTGAACTAGTGGATTGCCTTAAGAGGCTTCTTTGTGCTTCTGCTGCGAGGGTCGCAGTGTGCTCCTCCGTGCGGAGAGAGCGATCTATGTTTCCATTGAATGTGATGACCCCCCGAGGTCCTGGCATTTTGAGCTTGAGATATGCATAATGCGGTACCGCATTGAATCTTGCAAATGCGGTTCGCCCGAGCAGTGCATGGTAGCCACTGCGGAACGGGACTATGTGGAAGATTAACTCTTCGCTTCGGAAGTTATCCGGAGATCCGAAGACCACTTCCAGTGTTACTGAGCCTGTGCAATGGGCCTCTACACCTGGTATGACACCTTTAAAGGTCGTTTTAGTGGGTTTGATCCTTGAGGGGCCTATACCCATTTTGCGCACTGTGTCCTGATAAAGTAGGTTCAGGCTGCTGCCGCCATCCATAAGGACTCGAGTGAGGTGAAATCCATCAATGATTGGGTCTAAGACCAATGTGGCGAATCCGCCATGACGGATACTAGTCGGGTGGTCCCTGCGGTCGAAGGTGATCGGGTAGGAAGACCATGGGTTGAACTTTGGGGCGACTAGCTCCAACGCATATACATCCCTGAGCGCACGCTTCCGCTCCCTCTTGAGGATGTGGGTTGTGTATATCATGTTCACCGTCCGCACTTGTGGGGGGAACCTCTTCTGTCCTCCGGTGTTCAGCTGCCGGGGCTCCTCCTCGTCATCGCTATGTGACCCCTTATCTTTGTTTTCAGCATTTATCTTGCCGGCCTGCTTGAACACCCAACAATCCCTGTTGGTGTGGTTGGCTAGCTTGTCGGGGGTGCCGTGTATTTGGCACGAGCGATCGAGTATACGGTCCAAACTGGATGGGCCTGGAGTGCTTCTTTTGAATGGCTTTTTCCGCTGACCGGGTTTAGAGCCTTTGAATCCGGCATTGACTGACGTATCCTCGGTATTGTCAATGTTAATGCGGCACTTATGTTTGTTGCGACATGACCTGCCGTTGCCGTCCTTGGTATCTGAAGTACCATGGTTCTTTGATATGTTATTGCTGGGAGCCAGCCAGCTGTCTTCTCCCACACAAAAGCGGGTCATGAGTGTCGTGAGGGCTGCCATAGATTTCGGCTTTTCCTGACCAAGGTGCCGGGCTAGCCACTCGTCGCGGATGTTGTGCTTGAAAGCTGCTAGGGCCTCCGCATCCGGACAGTCGACGATTTGATTTTTCTTTGTTAGGAACCGTGTCCAGAATTGCCTGGCCGATTCCTCTGGATGCTGAATTATGTGGCTCAAGTCATCGGCATCTGGTGGTCGCACGTAAGTGCCCTGAAAGTTGTCGAGGAATGCGGCTTCCAGATCTTCCCAACAGCCAATGGACTCTGCTGGCAAGCTGTTGAGCCAATGCCGAGCTGGTCCTTTGAGTTTGAGTGGGAGGTATTTGATGGCGTGTAGGTCATCACCGCGGGCCTTGTGGATGTGAAGGAGGAAATCCTCGATCCATACCGCAGGATCTGTTGTGCCATCGTATGATTCTGTATTTACGGGTTTGAAACCCTCTGGGATTTGATGATCCATTACTTTGTCTGTGAAGCATAAGGGAGGTGTGTGGCGCCTCTGTACTGGGCTATATCGCGACGCAGCTCGAATGAGTCTTGCCCGCTGTGTTCGGCCCGGCCAGACTTACTTTTACTGTATCCGGCGTGACGATTATCGTCTCGCATAGTGGCGCACCCTCGTGATCCATAGATCGATCTTACATGTTTCGCTTTGTCCTCCAATACGTCTCACAGGTCTGGCGTATTTCCCCATGCCTTTTTATTTGAATGACGTCGGGGTGCGGGCAGAGCTTTTGGCTGGAATGTCTCTCTGTCGCGGCCACGAGGTGGCCGATCGGCCGCGTCATACGCCGGGGATGTAGGTTTCGGTGCTTCCTCCTCCAGTCGGGGTAGCAACCTGCACTTTGGGTAACTCTTGGAGGGGAGTTCGAGTTTATATTCCTCGGCCACCAGGACTTCAGTCCATCTGTCAGCTAGCAAATCTTGATCAGCTTGAGGTTATTGCTGCTTTTTCTTAAGGCTATTTGCCGTGGCTATAAGCCAGCTCTTGAAGCACTCTTGTTTGACGGGATCCTCTGGCACGACGAATTCATCGTCGCCAAGGCTTGCCTCGTCTTCGGAGGCAGGCATGTAATTAGCATCCTCCGCCTCTCCCTCTGCCGGGCTGGCTCCTCCATCCTCCTGCTCTAAATCTTGCTGGAGGGGATTGTTGTTGTCTTCGGCACTCTCCGGAGTGCTATTATCTCCGGTGCCGGTATCACCACTTTTGCCTTGGCGGGACTTAGAGCGGTGCCGCTGACGCCGGCGCTTGGGTTGTTTCTTGGAGGGGTCATCCTCCATTGTCTCGTCGCCATTGCCTTCTTTGGGTGTGCCCACCATGTATATATCGTATGATGAGGTGGCTGTCTAGTGCCCTGTGGGCAGTGGTTCCTCTTTGACTCCCGCATCGTCGTCCATACCGTTGATGTCTTCGGAGTCGGAGTCGAGCATGTCGATTAAGTCATCGACAGTGGCTACTAAGTGGGTGGTGGGTGGGCGGCGAATTTCTTCGTCATCCGCATCCCAATCCTGCCGGACGTGGTTCGGCCAGGATCCTCCTGACATGGAGAGAGACCTTAATGAGTTCAGTATGTCGCCGAAGGGCGAGTGCTGAAAAATATTCGCGGCAGTAAACTCCATGATCAGCGCCCAATCGTATTCAATAGGAACGGGCGCAGGTGGTTCGGAGTCCGTGGCCGGAGAGGGATCCGGCAGTTTGGTAACATGACTCTCGTGAAGGGTAAGGTCGATATTCGGCTCGATCGCTGCTGAGGATACGGCCTCCGTGACGGGGTCTATCCACCCATCCATGGATGGCGCAACTGGCTCCGAATTGAGGCTCAGAGCGGTTGCCGGTGCGATCTCCTGAATATGGTCTGATGGTAGAGCTAAATCGTACTCATCGTGACCACGTGGTGCACAAGGCAGGGGCTCGAATCCGTCAAAGATCAAGTCTCTGTATATATCGGCCATGTAGTTTAAGCTTCCAAACTTGACCTGGTGGCCAGGGGCATAACTTTCGATCTGCTCTAGATGGCCAAGCGAGTTGGCCCACAGTGCAAAGTCGCCGAACACAAAGATCTGTCCGGGGAGAAAAGTCTCACCCTGGACTGCATCGCTATCGGTGATAGTAGGAGCCATCAAGCCTAACAGCGACGACACAGAGGAACTCTCAATGAAAGCACCAATGTCGGTGTCAAAACTGGCGGATCTCGGGTAGGGGGTCCCAAACTGTGCGTCTAAGGCGGATGGTAATAGGAGGCAGGGGACACGATGTTTTACCCAGGTTCGGGCCCTCCTGATGGAGGTAAAACCCTACGTCCTGCTTGATTTATTCTTGATGATATGAGTATTACAAGAGTTGATCTACCACGAGATCGGAGAGGCTAAACCCTAGAAGCTAGCCTATGGTATGATTGTATGTTGTCCTACGGACTAAAACCCTCTGGTTTATATAGACACTGAAGGCGGCTAGGGTTACACAAGGTTGCTTACAAAGGAGGAGATATACATATCCGTATTGCCTAGCTTGCCTTCCACGCCAAGTAGAGTCCCATCCGTACACGAGACGAAGTCTTCAATCTTGTATCTTCATAGTCCAACAGTCCGGCCAAAGGATATAGTCCGGCTGTCCGGAGACCCCCTAATCCAGGACTCCCTCACTAACCCTGGATGGTGGCAACAAGAAAAAACCAGAGTGAACTCCAGGAAATTTAAGCCTGCCGGGAGGCCCTTTGCTCAAAGAAGCCTTGCTTGTTTTTTCCTAATTTGTAAACCTTCTCACAACTTTTTCTTTAGTAGTGAACTAGTATATGTTTGTTATGTTCTATGAATCATTGAGATGTATAAAATTGCTTAACTTATGCTTTTCAAGTTTTTTATGAAGGCGAGTTTAATGTGAGTGTTCCACATGACCGCTGGACTAGCGTGTGAATGTTTGGAATTTATTACATTGTGGCCTCAATTAATTGCATGAACCACTATAACAATATACATAGTTGCTTATATGTCACACATCAGATTGTTGATTGTTAGCTGGTCGATAGCCTAGTGTTGAAGCGAGCTGAGCCAATGTGTCGTGTTTTGCACAACTGCTTACAAGTGGGGTAGCACCAACAGTGTTTACAAGTACTTATGTATACGTAGGTGCACGGTTCTCGAACGAGTGCTCTATTTCATCAAAACACACACTGCTCGTATGATAAACCGTGACAACTTATGTCTTACCATGTCATTGTTGGGGAACGTAGTAATTTCAAAATTTTCCTACGCACACGCAAGATCATGGTGATGCATAGCAACTAGAGGGGTGAGTGTTGTCCACGTACCCTCGTAGACCGAAAGCGGAAGCGTTATAACAATGCGGTTGATGTAGTCATACGTCTTCACGGCCCGACCGATCAAGCACCGAAACTACGGCACCTCCGAGTTCTAGCACATGTTCTGCTCGATGACGATCCCCGGACTCCGATCCAGCAAAGTGTCGGTGAAGAGTTCCGTCAGCACGACGGCGTGGTGACGATCTTGACGTTCTACCGTCGTAGGGCTTCGCCTAAGCACCGCTACAATAATATCGAGGATTATGGTGGAGGGGGGCACCGCACACGGCTAAGAGATCTCAAGGATCAATTGTTGTGTCTAGAGGTGCCCCCCTTCCCTCGTATATAAAGGAGCAAGGGGGAGGTGCGGTCGGCCATGATGAGGCACGCCAGGGAGGAGTCCTACTCCTACCGGGAGTAGGACTCCCCCCTTTTCCTTGTCCAAGTAGGGGAGGGGGGAGGAAGGGAGAGAGGAGAGGAAGGAAAGGGGGGCGCCGTCCCTCCCTCCTTGTCCAATTCTGACTAGGGGGAGAGGGGGCGCGCGGCCTGCCCTGGCTGCCCCTCCTCTTCTCCACTTTAGGCCATGAGGCCCATTAACCCCCCGGGGGGTTCCGGTAACCCCCCGGTACTCCGGTTTTATCCGAAACTTCCCCGGAACACTTCCGGTGTCCGAATATAGTCATCCAATATATCAATCTTTATGTCTCGACCATTTCGAGACTCCTCGTCATGTCCCCGATCTCATCCGGGACTCCGAACTCCTTCGGTACATCAAAACATATAAACTCATAAGGAAACTGTCATCGAAACCTTAAGCATGCGGACCCTACGGGTTCGAGAATAATGTACACATGACCGAGACACGTCTCCGGTCAATAACCAATAGCGGAACCTGGATGCTCATATTGGCTCCCACATATTCTACGAAGATCTTTATCGGTCAGACCGCATAACAACATACATTGTTCCCTTTGTCATCGGTATGTTACTTGCCCGAGATTCGATCGTCGGTATCTCAATACCTAGTTCAATATCGTTACCGGCAAGTATCTTTACTCGTTCCGTAATACATCATCTTGCAACTAACTCATTAGTTGCAATGCTTGCAAGGCTTATGTGATGTGCATTACCGAGAGGGCCCAGAGATACCTCTCCGACAATCGGAGTGACAAATCCTAATCTCGAAATACGCCAACCCAACATGTACCTTTGGAGACACCTGTAGAGCTCCTTTATAATCACCCAGTTACGTTGTGATGTTTGGTAGCACACAAAGTGTTCCTCCGGCAAACGGGAGTTGCATAATCTCATAGTCATAGGAACATGTATAAGTCATGAAAAAGCAATAGCAACATGCTAAACGATCGGGTGCTAAGCTAATGGAATGGGTCATGTCAATCACATCATTCTCCTAATGATGTGATCCCGTTAATCAAATGACAACACATGTCTATGGTTAGGAAACATAACCATCTTTGATTAACGAGCTAGTCAAGTAGAGGTATACTAGTGACACTTTGTTTGTCTATGTATTCACACATGTATTACGTTTCCGGTTAATACAATTCTAGCATGAATAATAAACATTTATCATGAAATAAGGAAATAAATAATAACTTTATTATTGCCTCTAGGTCATATTTCCTTCGGTCTCCCACTTGCACTAGAGTCAATAATCTAGATCACATCGCCATGTGATTTAACATCAATAGTTCACATCACCATGTGATTAACACCCATAGTTCACATCGTCATGTGACCAACACTCAAAGGGTTTACTAGAGTCAGTAATCTAGTTCACATCTATATGTGATTAACACCCAAAGAGTACTAAGGTGTGATCATGTTTTGCTTGTGAGAGAAGCTTAGTCAACGAGTCTGCCAAAATTCAGATCCGTATGTATTTTGCAAATTTCTATGTCTACAATGCTCTTCATGGAGCTACTTTAGCTAATTGCTCCCACTTTCAATATGTATCCAGATGAAGACTTAGAGTCATCTGGATCAGTGCCAAAAACTTGTATCGACGTAATCCTTTTACGACGAACCTTAATCGAGAAACATATCTTTATTCCACTAAGGATAATTTTGACCGATGTCCAGTGATCTACTCCTAGATCACTATTGTACTCCCTTGCCAAAATCGGTGTAGGGTATACAATAGATCTGGTACACAGCATGGCATACTTTATAGAACCTATGGCTGAGGCATAGGGAATGACTTTCATTCTCTTTCTATCTTCTGCCGTGGTCGGGTTTTGAGTCTTACTCAATTTTACACCTTGTAACACAGGCAAGAACTCTTTCTTTGACTGTTCCATTTTGAACTACTTCAAAATCTTGTCAAGGTATGTACTCATTGAAAAAACTTATCAAGCGTCTTGATCTATCTCTATAGATCTTGATGCTCAATATGTAAGCAGCTTCACCGAGGTTTTCTTTGAGAAAAAAATCCTTTCAAACACTCCTTTATGCTTTGCAGAATAATTCTACATTATTTCCAATCAACAATATGTCATTCACATATACTTATCAGAAATGTTGTAGTGCTCCCACTCACTTTCTTGTAAATACAGGCTTCACCGCAAGTCTGTATAAAACTATATGCTTTGATCAACTTATCAAAGCGTATATTCCAACTCCGAGATGCTTGCACCAGTCCATAGATGGATCGCTGGAGCTTGCATATTTAGTTAACACCTTTAGGATCGACAAAACCTTCTAGTTGCATCGTATACAACTCTTCTTTAATAAATCCATTAAGGAATGCAGTTTTGTTTATCCATTTGCCAGATTTCATAAAATGCGACAATTGCTAACGTGATTCGGACAGACTTAAGCATAGATACGAGTGAGAAACTCTCATCGTAGTCAACACCTTGAACTTGTCGAAAACCTTCTGCGACAATTCTAGCTTTGTAGATAGTAACACTACTATCAGCGTTCGTCTTCCTCTTGAAGATCCATTTATTTTCTATGGCTTGCCGATCATCGGGCAAATCCATCAAAGTCCATACTTTGTTCTCATACATGGATCATATCTCAGATTTCATGGCCTCAAACCATTTCGCGGAATCTGGGCTCATCATCGCTTCCTCATAGTTCGCAAGTTCGTCATGGTCTAGTAACATGACTTCCAGAACAGGATTACCGTACCACTTTGGTGCAGATCTCACTCTGGTTTACCTACGAGATTCGGTATTAACTTGATCTGAAGTTACATGATCATCATCATTAGCTTCCTCACTAATTGGGGTAGTAGTCACAGGAACAGATTTCTGTGGTGAACTACTTTTCAATAAGGGAGAAGGTACAATTACCTTATCAAGTTCTACTTTCCTCCCACTCACTTCTTTCAAGAGAAACTCATTCTCTAGAAAGGATCCATTCTTAGCAACAAATGTCTTGCCTTCGGATATGTGATAGAAGGTGTACCCAACAGTCTCCTTTGGGTATCCTATGAAGACATATTTCTTCGATTTGGGTTTGAGCTTATCAGGATGAAACTTTTTCATATAAGCATCACAAACCCAAACTTAACGACAACTTTGGTTTCTTGCCAAACCACAGTTTAGATTGTGTCGTCTCAACGGACTTAGATGGTGCCCCTTTTTAACGTGAATGCAGCTGTCTTTAATGCATAATCCCAAAACAATATTGGTAAATCGGTAAGAAACATCATAGATTGTACTATATCCAATAAAGTACGGTTATGACATTCGAACACACCATTATGATGTGGTGTTCCAGGTGGCGCGAATAGTGAAACTATTTCACATTGTTTTAACTGAAGACCAAACTCGTAACTCAAATACTCTTCTCCAAGATCAGATCGTAGAAACTTTATTTTCTTGTTACGATGATTTTCCACTTCACTCTGAAATTCTTTGAACTTTTCAAATGTTTCAGCAAGTAGATATACTCATATCTGCTTAAATCGTCTGTGAAGGTCAGAAAATAATGATACTTGTCGCAAGCTTTAATATTCATCGGACCACATACATCAGTATGTATGATTTCCAACAAATCTGTTGCTCGCTCCATTGTTCCGAAGAACGGAGTCTTTAGTCATCTTGCCCATAAGGCATGGTTCGCAAACACCAAGTGATTCATAATCAAGTGATTCCAAAATCCCATCAGCATGGAGTTTCTTCATGCGCTTTACACCAATATGACCTAAACAGCAGTGCCACAAATAAGTTGCACTATCATTATTAACTTTGCATCTTTTGGTTTCAATATTATGAATATGTGTATCACTACGATCGAGATCCAATGAACCATTTTCATTGGGTGTGTAACCATATAAGGTTTTATTCATGTAAACAGAACAACAATTTATTCTCTTACTTAAATGAATAACCGTATTACAATAAACATGATCAAATCATATTCATGCTCAACGCAAACACCAAATAACACTTATTTAGGTTCAACACTAATCCCGAAAGTATAGGGAGTACGCGATGATGATCATATCCATCTTGGAACCACTTCCAACACACATCGTCACTTCACCCTTAACTAGTCTTTGTTTATTCTGCAACTCCCGTTTCGAGTAACTAATCTTAGCAACTGAACTAGTATCTAATACTGAGGGGTTGCAATAAACACTAGTAAAGTACACATCAATAACATGTATATCAAATATACTTATGTTCACTT
This sequence comes from Triticum urartu, assembly GCF_056163025.1. Taxonomy (NCBI): domain Eukaryota; kingdom Viridiplantae; phylum Streptophyta; class Magnoliopsida; order Poales; family Poaceae; genus Triticum; species Triticum urartu. Next base: position 478,562,742 of record NC_141876.1, read on the forward strand.
TGCCATCCTTCTTATCCGCCAATCACTTGGGGTAGTTCCGCTTCCAGTGACCAGTCCCTTTGCAGTAGAAGCACTTAGTCTCAGGCTTAGGACCAGACCTGGGCTTCTTCACTTGAGCAGCAACTTGCTTGCTGTTTTTCTTGAAGTTCCCCTTTTCCCTTTTGCCCTTTTCTTGAAACTAGTGATCTTGTCAACCATCAACACTTGATGCTCTTTCTTGATTTCTACTTTCATCGATTTCATCATCATGAAAAGCTCGGGAGTCGTTTTCGTCATCCCTTGCATACTATAGTTCATCACGAAGTTCTACTAACTTGGTGATGGTGACTAGAGAATTCTGTCAATCACTATCTTATCTGGAAGATTAACTCCCACTTGATTCAAGCGATTGTAGTACCCAGACAATCTGAGCACATGCTCACTAGTTGAGCGATTCTCCTCCATATTTTAGCTATAGAACTTGTTTGGAGACTTCATATCTCTCAACTCGGGTATTTGCTTGAAATATTAACTTCAATTCCTGGAACATCTCATATGGTCCATGACATTCAAAACGTCTTTGAAGTCCCGATTCTAAGACGTTAAGCATGGTGCACTAAACTATCAAGTAGTCATCATGTTTAGCTAGCCAAACATTCATAACGTCTGCATCTGCTCCTGCAATAGGTCTGTCACCTAGAGGTGCATCAAGGACATAATTCTTCTGTGTAGCAATGAGGATAAACCTCAGATCACGGATCCAATCCGCATCATTGCTACTAATATCTTTCAACACAATTTTCTCTAGGAACATATCAAAATAAACATATGAAAGCAACAACGCGAGCTATTGATTTACAACATAATTTGCAAAATACTACAAGGACTAGGTTCACAATAAATTTAAGTTCAACTAATCATATTACTTAAGAACTCCCACTTAGACAGACATCTCTCTAGTCATCTAAGTGATCACGTGATCCAAATCAACTAAACCATGTCCGATCATCACGTGAGATGGAGTAGTTTTCAATGGTGAACATCACTATGTTGATCATATCTACTATATGATTCACGTTCGACCTTTCGGTCTCCGTGTTCCGAGGCCATATTTGTATATGCTAGGCTCGTCAAGTTTAACATGAGTATTCTGCGTGTGCAAAAACTGGCTTGCACCCGTTGTAGATGGACGTAGAGCTTATCACACCCGATCATCACGTGGTGTCTGGGCACGACGAACTTTGGCAACGGTGCATACTCAGGGAGAACACTTTTATCTTCAAATTTAGTGAGAGATCATCTTATAATGCTACCATCAATCAAAGCAAGATAAGATGCATAAGAGATAAACATCACATGCAATCAATATAAGTGATATGATATGGCCATCATCATCTTGTACTTGTGATCTCCATCTCCGAAGTACCGTCATGATCACCATCGTCACCGGCGCGACACCTTGATCTCCATTGTAGCATCGTTGTCGTCTCGCCAATCTTATGCTTCCACGACTATCGCTACCGCTTAGTGATAAAGTAAAGCATTACTGCGCAGTTGCATTGCATACAATAAAGCGACAACCATATGGCTCCCGCCAGTTGCCGATAACTTGGTTACAAAACATGATCATCTCATACAATAAAATTTAGCATCATGTCTTGACCATATCACATCACAACATGCCCTGCAAAAACAAGTTAGACGTCCTCTACTTTGTTTGTTGCAAGTTTTACGTGGCTGCTACGGGCTTAAGCAAGAACCAATCTTACCTACGCATCAAAACCACAATGATAGTTTGTCAAGTTGGTGCTGTTTTAACCTTCGCAAGGACCGGGCGTAGCCATACTCGGTTCAACTAAAGTTGGAGAAACTGACACCCGCCAGCCACCTGTGTGCAAAGCACGTCGGTAGAACCAGTCTCGCGTAAGCGTACGCGTAATGTCGGTCTGGGCCGCTTCATCCAACAATACCGCTGACCCAAAGTATGAGATGCTGGTAAGCAGTATGACTTATATCGCCCACAACTCACTTGTGTTCTACTCGTGCATATGACATCTACGCATAAAACCTGGCTCGGATGCCACTGTTGGGGAACGTAGTAAATTCAAAAATTTCCTACGCACACGCAAGATCATGGTGATGCATAGCAATGAGAGGGGAGAGTGTTGTCCACGTACCCTCGTAGATCGAAAGCGGAAGCGTTAGCATAACGTGGTTGATGTAGTCGTACGTCTTCACGATCCGACCGATCCAAGTACCGAACGCATGGCACCTCCGAGTTCAGCACACGTTCAGCTCGATGATGTCCCGCGAACTCCGATCCAGCAGAGCTTTACGGGAGAGTTCCGTCAGCATGACGGCGTGGTGACGGTGATGATGTTGCTACCGACGCAGGGCTTCGCCTAAGCACCGCTACGATATGACTGAGGTGGAATATGGTGGAGGGGGGCACCACACACGGCTGGGAGAGATCAACTGATCAACTTGTGTGTCTAGAGGTTCCCCCCTGCCCCTGTATATAAAGGAGCAAGGGGGAGGCCGGCCGACCCTCTATGGGCGCACCAGGAGGAGGAGTCCTCCTCCTAGTAGGAGTAGGACTCCCCTTTCCTACTCCTACTAGGAGGAGGAAAGGAAGGAGGAGAAGGAGAAGGAAGGAGAAGGAGGAAAAGGAGGAAAGGGGGGCCGGCCCCCTAGTACAATTCGGTTTGGGCTAGGGGGGCGCGCGCCCTGCCTCCTCTCTTCCACCACTTGGCCCATGAGGCCCATTACTTCTTCCTCGCATTCCACTGTTGGGGAACGGATGCCACTGTTGGGGAACCTAGGCTCGGATGCCACTGTTGGGGAACGTAGTAATTTCAAAATTTTCCTACGCACACGCAAGATCATGGTGATGCATAGCAACGAGAGGGGAGAGTGTTGTCCACGTACCCTCGTAGACCGAAAGCGGAAGCGTTATAACAACGCGGTTGATGTAGTCGTACGTCTTCACGGCCCGACCGATCAAGCACCGAAACTACGGCACCTCCGAGTTCTAGCACACGTTCAGCTCGATGACGATCCCCGGACTCCGATCCAGCAAAGTGTCGGGGAAGAGTTCCTTCAGCACGACGGCGTGGTGACGATCTTGATGTTCTACCGTTGCAGGGCTTTGCCTAAGCACCGCTACAATAATATCGAGGATTATGGTGGAGGGGGGCACCGCACACGGCTAAGAGATCTCAAGGATCAATTGTTGTGTCTAGAGGTGCCCCCTTGCCCCCGTATATAAAGGAGCAAGGGGGAGGGGCGGCCGGCCATGATGAGGCGTGCCAGGGAGGAGTCCTACTCCTACCGGGAGTAGGACTCCCTCCTTTTCCTTGTCCAAGTAGGAGAGGGGGAAGGAAGGGAGAGAGGAGAGGAAGGAAAGGGGGGCGCCGCCCCTCCCTCCTTGTCCAATTCAGACTAGGGGGAGAGGGGGCGCGCGGCCTGCCCTGGCTGCCCCTCCTCTTCTCCACTTTAGGACCATCAGGCCCATTAACCCCCCGGGGGGTTCCGGTAACCCCCCGGTACTCCGGTTTTATCCGAAACTTCCCCGGAACACTTCCAGTGTCCGAATATAGTCGTCCAATATATCAATCTTTATGTCTCAACCATTTCGAGACTCCTCGTCATGTCCCCGATCTCATCCGGGACTCCGAACTCCTTCGGTACATCAAAACATATAAACTCATAATGAAACTGTCATCGAAACCTTAAGCGTGCGGACCCTACGGGTTCGAGAATAATGTAGACATGACCGAGACACGTCTCCGGTCAATAACCAATAGCGGAACCTGGATGCTCATATTGGCTCCCACATATTCTACGAAGATCTTTATCGGTCAGACCGCATAGCAACATACGTTGTTCCCTTTGTCATCGGTATGTTACTTGCCCGAGATTCGATCGTTGGTATCTCAATACCTAGTTCAATCTCGTTACCGGCAAGTCTCTTTACTCGTTCCGTAATACATCATCTTGCAACTAACTCATTAGTTGCAATGCTTGCAAGGCTTATGTGATGTGCATTACCGAGAGGGCCCAGAGATACCTCTCCGACAATCGGAGTGACAAATCCTAATCTCGAAATACGCCAACCCAACATGTACCTTTGGAGACACTTGTAGAGCTCCTTTATAATCACCCAGTTACGTTGTGACGTTTGGTAGCACACAAAGTGTTCCTCCGGCAAACGGGAGTTGCATAATCTCATAGTCATAGGAACATGTATAAGTCATGAAAAAGCAATAGCAACATGCTAAACGGTCGGGTGCTAAGCTAATGGAATGGATCATGTCAATCACATCATTCTCCTAATGATGTGATCCCGATAATCAAATGACAACACATGTCTATGGTTAGGAAACATAACCATCTTTGATTAACGAGCTAGTCAAGTAGAGGCATACTAGTGACACTTTGTTTGTCTATGTATTCACACATGTATTATGTTTCCGGTTAATACAATTCTAGCCTGAATAATAAACATTTATCATGAAATAAGGAAATAAATAATAACTTTATTATCGCCTCTAGGGAAACTATTTCATGCCTCGATCTAATTTGGGCTGGACACAAGACGGACCTTGCCATGAACATCATCGACGACGTCCCGCAGTAGCTCAATCCTGTGAACCTTCATGAAGACAACCTTGTGGCCTTGCCACTGATAAACTTGTTTGTGGAGGCATGCCACGTCATCTTCCTGTGTAAGCTTGACAAGAACGGTATACCTCACAAACGAAGGAGTAGCTTTGAACTTCTTGTGCTTCAGTACACCCTGGACAACATGCCTGACAACAGTGTGGCTGGAATACAACTCTTCATTGGTATAACCGCAAATGGCTTCCAGGATCCAACAGCCTAAGAACTCTGTTTTCCCAGTGCGTATATTCAGGTCGTCTGCCTCATAGCGAGTGACATGTACAACCACACAATACTTGTCTGCATCAGGGCTCTAATTGAAACAGAAACAAATTCTGAATTACTTTTCAGTATAAGAAGCACAAGTTATTTAAACCACTATGTATAGCATGGCATCGAAGCTAATAAAATTTTGCATTATTAATCACCATGTACTTCCTTTTCTAAAAAAATCACCACATACTTAGATGAAAAACCACAATCGAGATCGGCAAAGAAGGAAATCACCTTGGGCAGCTCAGCGGGGGGGGACACATCCTCGAAGGGGGAAAACTACTCCTGCAGTGCCACGGGGGCTGTAACCTCAAACGGGGCGTTGACCATCTCAGTAGTGGCCGTGAGCGTATCTGGGATCGGCTCGGTGGTTGCCTCCATCTTCCTGGAGCTCTCTGTCTCATGGGGAGCAGCCTCCCGCGTCTGCTCCAATATCGGCAGATCTTGGCTGGTTCTCCTTGGTCCATCATGCAACTAACGAATACTAGGAGATCACTGAAAGGAAAACACAATCGCAATGACAATGAAACAAAAAAGAGAGTGAGTATCGGTTACTGCTTTGCAAAAGTTCTTTTTTTCTCTTAACGAAAATATACCAATATCATGGATCCGCTTACCTTCCCTTCGTTCGGAGAGAAGAACAGTTGTAGATGCGAATGTTGCCTTTCTTGAATACAGTGAGGGAGAAGGGGATTCAGCGAAGAGTGAAATGACGGTTGCTTCGTCCGTCAAACTTAGACTGCGGGGAGGTGGGGTTTTGTGATACGACGGCTCGTTACTGCCGCGCTACAACCGGGGTGACTCTCCGCCTGCATACTGCCTTCTAATTTGGTGGATGGCATTTGGGCCCGCGCGCTGCATGGCCCACATGTCGGTGAACAAAAGTATAACGGCATTCAGTAGAGGGAGGCGTTTCAATGACCTGGGAGGAGCCAAAAGCGGTAGAGTGTCTCCATTGTACTAGTAATAATTGTTTTTCTGGGTAGCTGTAGAGTGTCTCCACTGTACTGGTAGTAATTGTTTCTCTGGGCCCAAGCCAAAACAGCCCATCCACACTAGTAAATAGTAAAATCAATTCAAAAGCCCATATATTTACTGAATTGACGGATGGGTATGTCGAAGAGCAAAAAAAGGAGTTTCAGGTGGGCAAAAGAGCTTCTGAACGTGTCGGGCTTCTATTTACAACATATTGTGGTCATAATCCAATAAATTTTACGACCCATGATGTTCATTCTATGGACCTGACCGATCCATTTGACTGTGACTGCTGAAAACAGTGCTGGAGTTAGATGTTGTTGCCCTTTTCAATATGGTTTTTTTTGTAAACCTGATGAACAATTAACCCTCGTGCTTTTGTACAGTTTGTAAAGTGGAGTTAGATGTTCCTGCCCTTTTCAACTCGGCTGTGACTGTCATATTTTCTTTGAAACAAGGCAAATGGCTTGCCATTCGTTTAATTTAGAGTGAAATATTGTAACAAATCCCAACCAAGGCAAATAACACCACTCTCGTCGGCTGCTTGAGCTCACTGTGCATTACAGAAGCCAAGTGATTAGCCCCCACCAGCACCCACAAACTTATTTCGAACTAGCACATCAAATGGGTTGTAAATTTTCATAGGAAAGGCTGCATGACCGTGACAGATTTGGATTCTGACATTTGGGACCCGCGAGGAAATAGCCTATCCAAGGTGGTGTCGACTTACTAGCCAGTCAACAAACGATTCTGCCTACCAGCCGTTGGATTGACATCCAACTCTGTCATGTATCTTCTATCTCTTGTCTTCTTCTTCCTCCAGCCGCCCAAACCAAACCACCCCGTCGGCTCCGCCTGCTCCCGCCTCCCTCCACCGCCCTACCATACGTACCCTCCAACGTTGGCCAGTCCCTCCCTCCATTCCCCCACACGTCCTGTTATTCTCCGGCAACGTCAGCCCCAACACGCACCCGCGCCCGAACTAGTCAACCCTCGTACTCCCCTCCGCCTGCGACTGGACCGGCGCATCTTCAACGGCTCCTGTTCGTTCCGTCCGAGGCCTCGCCGTCGTCCTTCGCCTGGAGGCCTTGGTTCGCTCGTCGTGCATGGTGCGCCACCCTCTTGCGTTGTCAACATCGTCAACAACTGAGAGGAACAAGGAGATGACTGTACGTGGAGAGGATGACAGTAGGGACCCACCAGCGTTATGGCAGTACGCAAGCAAGTGCCTCTATAGTACAAGCCCAAAAATATGGTTCCTCCTAATGGTTGGACATCTGGGGCTCACGCCATTGTCAACGTAGTCAATAAACGAGAGAATTACACTACGAGCGGCTGACACCAGGGACCCAGCAAGTCGCGCAGTTTTTTTTGAGGAACAAGCCGTTGTTATTTATACTAGTTTTAGCGACGGATGAGGGTAACAACGGGGTTGTGCGGGGGCTGTGGCCCGTCTAGCCAGGGTTTTATTTATGTTTACCACATCATGAGCCCAGTTGTGTTTTTTTTCTTGCTGAAAATGGCTAGCCCAGTTCTATTTTTTTTAAAGAAATACTCAAACAAGGCCTACTTGCTTTATCGGCCCTGCTGGGCTGCAAATCTTTCAAGACGAGGAGAGTTTCATTCGGTTTGCCCAGAAATGGGTTGTACATTTTTAAAACACATCAAACTGGGAATTAGTTTCAATTTTTTTCATTACAAGATCTTAAATTCCATTGATTTTTATGCGTGGACAATTATTTGGATTTTATATTTATATAAATTATTTTTCAAAATAGTTTGAATGTGAATCGATATTTCTGGATTAAAATTGACCGCACCGAAATATGCAAAATTTCATATACTTTTTAACCGTGGCCACAATATGGGGTGAAATGCTAACAAAAAGAAGATGGGCTCCAAAAAAACTTAAGAATTAGCAAATGGGTTGTACATTATTAGAAATAATGGCAGATGGGTTGTATGCTATTTTCCACAGATTTGAGGCCGACTTGTGCGCCTACTACTGGTTGACGCGTATGCTTTCATAAAAAAAGGTTGACGCACACGCAACGCCCTGTCAACTTAGTCAACACACGAGAGCAGTGACTGTTGGATGTCCATCCAACGGCTGTCGTGCTTCTTCAATCTCTGCTCTTCATGCTCCAGTCGCTCAAACAAGCGCCGGTAGGACTGCCTGCTCCCTCCTCCCGCGGCCGGCTATGCTGCCGCGCAGGCCTCACGGCCCCACCGTACTCCCATCGCTGGCCTAGCCATCCCTCTACTCACCCACGCATGCTGTTATTCTCCGACGACGGTAGACGAACCAGTAAACCCTCGTACTCCTCCGCGTGGGAAACAACTGACGAGTATTCCCTGGCTCCATGTCGTTCCCTTCCTAGGTGTAACGCCTCGGATATAACTTTCCCAATTTGTACTCCAACTCTTGCCGTTTGCGGCATTAAGTTATATTTATTCCCTCGGGTTCGGGTTTTGTCTCCGTGTGTTGTTGTCGTTGTCATGCATCTCATATCATGTCATTATGTGCATTGCATTTGCATACGTGTTTGTCTCATGCATTCGAGCATTTTCCCCGTTGTCCGTTTTGCATTCCGGCGCTTCGTTCTCCTCCAGTGGTCATTTCTATCTTTCTTTCGTGTGTGGGGATTAAACATTTCCGGATTGGACCGAGACTTGCCAAGCGGCCTTGGTTTACTACCGGTAGATCGCCTGTCAAGTTTCGTACCATTTGGACTTCGTTTGGTACTCCAACGGTTAACCGAGGGACCGAAAAGGCCTCGTGTGTGTTGCAGCCCAACACCCCTCCAATTTGGCCCAAAACCCACCAAACTCTGTTCCATGTCCTAGAGCGCTCGATCACGATCGCGTGGCCGAAAACTGCACCTCATTTGGACTCTCCTAGCTCCCCCTATGCCTATATATACACCCCCCTCCAAAATTCACGGATCCCCTCTCCCAGACCCTAGTAAACAGATCTCCGCCGCCGCCGGACGTGTCCGGACGGAGCCGGACAACGTCCAGATCCCGCCGCCCTCTCCCGCGCTGCCACGTGGCAACCGGCGCCCGCCGCCGCCACGGCCCGCCGAGGCCCATCTCCGGCCCTCCTCCCCGCCGCTCGGGCCAGAGGCCGCCGCCGGCGCCCGCGTCATCCTCCCCGAGGCCGGTGGCCGAGCCCACCTCGCCGCGCCGCCGCTGTTCCTGCCGGCGAGGGCCCGCCGCCCTGAAGCTCAGCGCTGTCCCGCGCCTCGCCTGGCGGTCGCCGCCGCCCCGGTCGACCACCGCCGTCGCCGCCTCGTTCCCCGCGCACCCCGGGCCTCCCTCGCAGCTCTGGCAAGCCGCCGGCCTCCTCCCCCGTTGATTCTGGTGAACAGCTATAGTAACTCCGGCGTGCTCCGAAATCCGTGCCGATCCGGATCTCAGATCTGAAAACCCTAGGGTTGACTTTTGCCTCTCCATTAATTTTTATGCAATCTTTGACCTGTGATATCTCCGCATCCGTAGCTCCGATTTGGGCACATAGCATATCAAAATGTTCACCTCAGAGAGTACATCATTTCATTCCATTGCATCATTTTCATTTGAGCTCATGTTGATGCCCGAAATGCTGTTAGAAGAGGGCTTCGTGAGTTAATTGTCAGATCTGCTAGTTCATCTTAGACATTTGTCATTTTTGCCATGATTAATGTGTGCATGCTATGCCCGTGAGTTCTACATATGTTTTGTTAAGGGTTTTGTCATCTTTCCAGAGGTGCAAACCATGTATTTTTAGGATGTGTGTGGTGACTTGTGCAAGCTTGCAAAGTGGCGCACCCGGTAATTCTATTTTCAGAGACTTAGTGATTTCACCAAGTCCTGGAATTGTTTAGTTCACGATGCCATATGTTCATGTTGTTTCCTAGTGATCTGTGCTACTTTTGAGGATGATCAGTAAGGGAGTTTTGTTAATATTGTAGTGCTATATCCATCCATGTCTTTGTTTGCAATTATGGAGCACCCTAGCTTGAGTCAATCGAGCTCTAATTTTGCTTCGTTGTGAATCTGGGCAGATCGTCAACTTGTTTGCGATTTTGCCGATGTTATTGTAGTTGATCCGTGCATGCTATGCCATTGTTCTTGCCATGTCTAGCTTGCATTTTGTGCCTTCTTAAGGGATGTATGCTTGTATTTCCGTGACTTGCACCGTGGTGAGTGCACCGAGCTCGTAAACATGCCTTCGTGAGTTATGTTTCAGCATGTCCCAGTTTTCACTAAGTCTGAAAACTGATTATGTTTTTGCTATGTTTGTGTGCTTGTTAGTATATTTTGTGATCCCTTTTGGCTCAAGGTCACTAAGGGACTTTTGTTAAGCTTGTTGAGTAGCTCCATGCCATGTCTTTCTTTGTCATGTTCAGGTCCTGTAGCATGTTGTTTTGTTGCTCCAAAGAGGGCTATATGATCTGAAATTCCAGACAAGTGTTAATTTCACTAAGTCTGAGATCTGTTTACCATTTGCGTTTTTGCCATGCTTGTTTGAACCTGTTAATGGATGAATTGGCCGTGGCTCAGTGCTAGACTTTTGTTAAGAATCTTGTGTGCATCCCTGCCATGTATTTTGTTGTCATGTTTAGGTGCTGTAGCATGTTCATCTCATTGCATTTAGATGCCTACTTGTTGTAAATTGCAGACCGGTGTCATCTTTGAATCGCTTGCCATTTCCAAACCGTAACTCCGATTCCGGCGTTCTTTATATCATTTTCAAGCGATTTCATCTCATCTTTCCAGTGGCACCCTTGGAATTCCAAGTTGAGGCCAGGTTCATGCATTTCCTGTCATATCTTGCATTTTGCATCCCGCATAGCATATCATCTTTTCATCATATTGCTTGGTCTTGCACGTGGTTGATTGTATCCTTGTTGCTTGTTTGTCTTGCTTGGGTAGAGCCGGGAGACGAGTTCGCTAACGAGGAGCCCGTTGAGTTTGCTCTTGAGGATCCAGTCAACTCTGACAACTGTGCAGGCAAGATGATCATACCCTTGAAATCACTACTATCTTTGCTATGCTAGTTTGCTCGCTTTTTTGCTATGCCATTGCTACGATGCCTACCACTTGCTTGCAAGCCTCCCAAATTGCCATGTCAAACCTCTAACCCACCATTGTCCTAGCAAACCGTTGATTGGCTATGTTACCGCTTTGCTCAGCCCCTCTTATAGCGTTGCTAGTCACAGGTGAAGATTGGAGGCTGTTCCTTGTTGGAACATCTTTTGTTTACTTGTTGGGATATCATTATATTGCCTTGTTATCTTAATGCATCTATATACTTGGTAAAGGGTGGAAGGCTCAGCCTCTCGCCTAGTGTTTTGTTCCACTCTTGCCGCCCTAGTTTCCGTCATATCGGTGTTATGTTCCCGGATTTTGCGTTCCTTACGCGGTTGGGTTATAATGGGAACCCCTTGACTGTCCACCTTGAATAAAACTCCTCCAGCAATGCCCAACCTTGGTTTTACCATTTGCCACCTAGCCTTTTCCCTTGGGTTTCGCGGACTCAAGGGTCATCTTATTTTAACCCCCCGGGCCAGTGCTCCTCTGAGTGTTGGTCCAACCTAGAGCACCGTGCGGGGCCGTCCCTTGGCAACTTGGGTTACGTTGGCTCCCGTACGCTTAGCTTATCCGGTGTGCCCTGAGAACGAGATATGTGCAGCTCCTATCGGGATTTGTCGGCACAGCGGGCGGTGTTGCTGGACTTGTTTTACCATTGTCGGAGTTGTCTTGAATTACCGAGATACCGAGTCTGATCGGAACGTCTTGGGAGGAGGTCTATTCCTTCGTTGACCGTGAGAGCTTGTCATGGGCTAAGTTGGGACTCCCCTACAGGGATCGAACTTTCGAAAGTCGTGCCCGCGGTTATGGGCAGATGGGAATTTGTTAATGTCCGGTTGTAGATAACTTGAACCTTAATTAATTAAAATAAATCAACTGAGTGTGTTGCCGTGATGGCCTCTTCTCGGCGGAGTCCGGGAAGTGGACACGGTGTTGGAGTAATGTTTGCGCAGGCTGTTCTCTAGCTTCTCGCTCGTGCTTTGCCTCCTCTTCTCGCTCTCTTTTGCGAATAAGTTAGCCACCATACTTGCTAGTCGCTTGCTGCAGCTCCACTCATATTTTACCTTGCCATACCTATGAGCTTAAATAGTCTTGATCGCGAGGGTGCGAGATTGCTGAGTCCCTGTGGCTCACAGATTACTATTACACCAGATGCAGGGCCTGATGATTCCGCTCCAGGAGACGTGTATGAGCTCAAGTGGGAGTTTGACGAGGACTCTCAACGATATTATGTTTCCTTTCCCGATGATCAGTAGTGGTGCCCAGTTGGGGGTGATTGGGACCGTTGTCGCATATTGGGTTCTCTTTATTTTGGCGTTGTAGTCGGGCCATGAGTGTCTTGGATGATGTAATGTTATTTATGTACTTGATTGACGTGGCGAGTGTAAGCCAACTATGTTATCTCCCTTTTATTATCATATTACATGGGATGTTGTGAAGATTTCCTAACTTGCGGCATATGCCTTCATTGCGATTATATCTCTAAGTCATGCCTCGACACGTGGGAGCTATAGTCGCATCGAGGGTGTTATAAGTTGGTATCAGAGCCTTCCCCGACCTTAGGTGCCCCATTGCTTGATCGTTTTTAGCGGCCGACTCGTGTCTAGAAAAATGTTTTGTGTCATTTAGGAATTATATATCGGAGAGATTAGGAATTCTTTTTACTTCCCAGTCTCCTCATCGCTCTGGTAAGGCATCCTGATGTAGAGTTTTGACTCTTCTCTTCTCAAATTTCACTAAAAAAATTTAGGATCACGCGGGTATCTTGGAATCGTTCCGATGGTTTTATGATGAGAACATTGACTTGGTGCCTCCTGTCAGGGGTTTAGTGGAAGTGTCCCGGGGAGTTGAGCTCTGAGGTGTTGTCATCATAATTTTATCGTTGCAGTTTTGGAATACCTGAGTTTAGTACGCCGACATCGAAAATCTCTTTTATGCAGTTCGTTGGTGAGATAACCTCGACGCCGCCCAGTACTGGGGCGGGAGTTCGGGAGTATCGCCATAACTTGTATAACGGATGCTTTTCGAAGGTTGAGGTAGATGGTTTCCGAAGGTTTCTTGGTTATGTGTTGAAGGATGGATACAGCTGGATGTAGGATTTGCTAGTTTGGGTGAGATATTATGCTTCCCCTGTATCCCCAACACCTGATTGCATAACCAGAAAGGTTCGGGAGTTTCATAGGTGGGAATTCTAGTAGCTCTAGTTTTTCTTCCACAGATATTGGTTTGAGATTGGGATTTCTTACCGATTATTCGTTCTTGATCCGTACCTTGTTGATTTATTTCTCTACCTTAATTCTACGTGGCTTCTCAATTTATGGATATGTGACCATTTCAAGAGGAATGCATTCATTCATTTTGTTCGGATGTGAAGACTATATGTTGCAATTTTCATTCTGTTGGATTCAGCTTCAATATTTATCTGTCAATGTGCTAATGGTGGTCACCCTCTTCAGGATGGCTCCTCCAACGCGCACGACTCCGAATCCTGATCCGCCACCACCTCCACCTCCTCCGGAGGCATGGCAAGCTGTGATGGCCGCAACCAATGCAAACACACAGCTGATCATGCAAATTCTTCAAGAGCGCAATCAAGGCATTCAAGGGAATCAAGGCAGCAATCAGAGTCACTTTGCTACACTCAACCAGTTCCTTGCTAATGGGCCAAAGACTTTCAGCAATTGTGTTGAGGCAACCGATGCTGGCGATTGGCTTGTGGATCTGTGTAAGCATTTCGAGTGCAGTAACGTCAGGCCTGAGGACTTTGTTAAGTTTGCTTCTTTCCAACTCAAAGATCAAGCTGCAGAATGGTTCCAGCAGTACAAGGATTCCAGAGGTGGACGTGTTATCACTTGGGATGATTTCCGTCGAGATTTCCGAGCTCATCATATTCCCCAGAGCGTGGTTGAAAGCAAGCGTGAGGAATTCCGCAATCTGAAGCAAGGCTCTTTGTCTGTCTATGACTACAACAAGTTGTTCCAGAAGCTTGCCCGCTTTGCCAAGCAGGACGTGCCTGATGAGAAGAGCATGATATACCAGTTCAGGGGTGGTCTCAGAGAAGAAATTCAGCTCGCTCTTGTTCTCTTTAAGCCCTTGAGGTACGATGAGTTCTACAACATGGCGCTGAAGCAAGAGGCTGCTCAGTTGAGGTGTGATGCTTCCAAGAAGCGAGTCAGAGATGTTACTCCTTCTTCCTCTACTCAAGTGGCCAAGCAGCAGAAGTTTTGGCTTCCTCCTCCTCCGTTCCGTCAGCCGTATCAGCAGAAGAGCAAAGGTGGCAGTGGTCCTTCCCACCCACCCAACCCTGGCTTTCAGAACAAGACTTCGTCTCAAGCTCCAAGATCAAGTGCTCCGTATCACCGTCCTCTTTCAGAGGTCACGTGCAACAAGTGCCAACAGAAGGGTCACTATGCCAACAAGTGTTTCAACCAGAGGTGTCTTCCTCCTCCTCCTGTCAGATCGACAAGTACAGCTGTGGTCAAGCATAACCCCAAGCATGCCAAGGTGAATTTGATGAATGCAGCCCAGGCAGAGGACTCGTCAGATGTGATCATGGGTAACTTTCCAGTTAACTCTTTTCCAGCAAAAGTTCTTTTTGACACTGGTGCATCGCATTGTTTCGTGTCAAGATCATTTGTTTCCAAGCATGACTTCGTTTCACAAATGTTGGGTAAACCTATGCGAGTGGTTTCTCCGGCTAAGTCTATGAGGGCTACTTCAATAGTTCCGGATGTTTCTATCATGATGGGTGATTTCAAGTTTCTGGCTTCTCCTATGGTTCTTGGTAACTCGGATATTGATCTTATTCTTGGGATGGATTGGCTTTCTAAGCACAAGGCTCAGCTTGATTGTGCAGCCAGGCAGATTCAATTGACTCATTCGTCTGAGGATGTAATTGTCTTTGCCGCTCGTGATGATACTATCCGTCTGTTTTCTCTCAATGAGAAGGGTGAATTAGATGCCATCTCTCAAATTCCAGTCGTTTGCGAATATCAAGACGTCTTTCCAGAAGAGCTCCTAGGAATGCCTTCGCACCGGCCAGTTGAATTCGTTATTGAACTTGAGCCTGGCACGGAACCTGTGTGCAAACGTCCTTACAAGCTCGGACCTGAAGAGTTGAAGGAGCTGAAGAAGCAACTCGATGAGCAAGAGAGAATGGGTCGCATCCGGCCTAGTTCTTCTCTGTGGGGTTGTGGTGTTCTTTTTGTGAAGAAGAAGGATGGAACGGACCGACTTTGTGTTGATTACCGTCCAGTGAACAAGAAGACCATCAAGAACAAATACCCACTTCCTAACATCAATGAGCTGTTCGAACAACTCAAAGGTGCTCAAGTATTCTCCAAGCTTGATCTCCGCATGGGTTATCACCAGATTCGCATTCGTGAAGAAGATATTCCCAAGACAGCATTCAGAACAAGCTTTGGTTCATATTAATACACTGTCATGTCTTTCGGCCTCGCCAATGCTCCTCCGATGTTCTCTCGCATGATGAACTTCATCTTCAATGCCTACACCAATGACTTCATTTTGGTCTATCTCGACGACATTCTGGTTTTCTCGAAGAACAAGGAAGATCATGCCAAGCATTTGCGTTTGGTGCTTGATAAGCTCAGAGAACATCAGTTCTACGCCAAGTTCTCCAAGTGTGAATTTTGGCTCGATGAGGTTCTTTATCTTGGTCATATCATCTCTGCCAAGGGCATTGCCGTGAATCCTGAGAAGGTGTCTGCAATTGTGAATTGGGAACCTCCTCAAAACGTGAAGCAACTCCGCAGTTTTCTCGGTCTTGCAAGCTATTGCCGAAGATTCGTTGAAAACTTTTCTAAGATTGCGAAGCCTCTCTAATCTTCTTCAGAAGCACGTCAAGTACGTTTGGTCTCCGGAGTGTGATATTGCTTTCAACACTTTGAAAGAGAAGTTGATCACTGCTCCAGTTCTGACTCCACCTGATGAATCCAAGCCGTACGAGGTCTTTTGTGATGCCTCTCTCCAAGGTCTTGGCGCAGTATTGATGCAAGAGAAGAAAGTTGTTGCTTATACATCTCGCCAGTTGAAGCCTAATGAGAAGAACTACCCCACTCATGATCTTGAGTTGGCGGCAGTTGTGCATGCTCTTTTGACTTGGAGACATCTTCTATTGGGAAGAAAAGTGGACATTTTCACTGATCACAAGAGTCTCAAGTACATCTTCACTCAGCCTAATCTCAACCTCAGGCAAACTCGATGGGTCAAAATGATTCAAGAGTATAATCCGAGTATCGAGTATACTCCAGGCAAGGCCAATGTGATTGCTGACGCTTTGAGCAGAAAGGCCTACTGCAACAGTCTGATTCTCAAGCCTTATCAACCCGAGCTTTGTGAAGCTTTCTGCAAACTTAATCTGCAAGTTGTTCCTCAAGGTTTCCTCGCCAACCTTCAAATCTCTCCTACCTTAGAAGACCAGATTCGCCAAGCCCAACTTCTTGATGCTATGGTGAAAAAGGTGAAGATTGGGATTGCCAAGAGTCAGTCCAAGTACAAGTGCTACCGCCTTGATGACAAGGACACTCTCTTCTTCGAGGACCGTATTGTTGTGCCCAAAGGTGACCTCCATAAAGTGATCTTGAACGAGGCTCACAATTCTCTCCTCTCCATCCACCCTGGGAGCACGAAGATGTATCAGGACCTTAAGCAAGCTTATTGGTGGACTCGAATGAAGCGTGAGATCGCTCAATTCGTGAATGAATGTGATGTCTGCAGAAGAGTGAAGGCAGAACACCAAAGGCCAGCATGTCTCCTCCAACCTCTTGCCATTCCAGAATGGAAGTTTGACCACATTGAAATGGACTTCGTGACTGGGTTTCCAAAGTCCAAGCGTGGCAATGATGCTATATTCGTTGTCATCGACAAACTCACCAAAGTGGCTCATTTTCTGCCTATCAAAGAGTCGATCGCCGCAGCTCAATTGGCGGAACTCTATACCTCTCGTATTGTCTCTCTGCACAGTATTCCTCAAGTGATCTCTTCAGACCGTGGAAGCATCTTTACCTCAAAGTTTTGGGATTCTTTCCAGAAGGCCATGGGCACTAACATCCGCTTCAGCACAGCTTTCCATCCTCAAACAAGCGGTCAAGTCGAGCGTGTCAACCAAATTCTTGAAGATATGCGCAGGGCTTGTGTGATCTCCTTCGGCATGAAGTGGGAGGATTGTCTTCCTTATGTTGAATTCTCCTACAACAACAGTTTTCAAGCAAGTTCGGGCAAGGCCCCTTTTGAAATTCTGTATGGCAGGAAGTGCCGTACCCCTCTCAACTGGTCTGAAACCGGTGAACGTCAACTTTTGGGTAATGACTTAATCACAGAAGCAGAAGAAATGTGCAAAGTCATTCGTGATAACCTCAAAGTAGCCCAATCCCGCCAGAAGAGCTACTATGATAGTAAGCACCGTGATTTGGCTTTCGAGATCGGAGATCATGTTTACCTCCGTGTCTCTCCTATGAAAGGTACTCGTCGCTTCGGTATCAAAGGGAAGCTTGCCCCTAGATACGTGGGACCTTTCAAGATTGTCAGCAAGAGAGGCGACCTCGCCTATCAACTTGAGCTTCCTTCAAACTTTGCAAATGTTCATGACGTATTCCATGTATCTCAGCTTCAAAAGTGCTTCAAGACTCCTGACCGCACTGTCAACTTCGAGGACATTGAGCTCCAAGAAGATCTCTCTTATCGTGAGCACCCAGTTGCTATTCTTGAAGAGACTGAACGCAAGACTCGCAACAAGTCAATCGAATTTCTCAAAGTCAAGTGGTCACACCATTCCGACCATGAAGCTACCTAGGAACGCGAGGATCACCTCCGTTCTGAGTACCCGGAGTTCTTTCAGTCCTAGATCTCGGGTCGAGATCCTCTCGTAGTGGTGGAGTGTTGTAATGCCCCGGATATAACTTTCCCAATTTGTACTCCAACTCTTGCCGTTTGCAGCGTTAAGTTATATTTATTCCCTCGAGTTCGGATTTTGTCTCCGTGTGTTGTTGTCATTGTCATGCATCTCATATCATGTCATTATGTGCATTGCATTTGCATACGTGTTTGTCTCATGCATTTGAGCATTTTCCCCGTTGTCTGTTTTGCATTCCGGCGCTTCGTTCTCCTCCGGTGGTCATTTCTATCTTTCTTTCGTGTGTGGGGATTAAACATTTCTGGATTGGACCGAGACATGCCAAGCGGCCTTGGTTTACTACCGGTAGATCGCCTGTCAAGTTTCGTACCATTTGGACTTCGTTTGGTACTCCAACGGTTATCCGAGGGACCAAAAAGGCCTCGTGTGTGTTGCAGCCCAACACCCCTCCAATTTGGCCCAAAACCCACCAAACTCTGTTCCATGTCCTAGAGCGCTCGATCACGATCGTGTGGCCGAAAACCGCACCTCATTTGGACTCTCCTAGCTCCCCCTATGCCTATATATACACCCCCCTCCAAAAATTTACGGATCCCCTCTCCCAAACCCTAGTAAACAGATCTCCGCCGCCGCCGGACATGTCCGGACGGAGTCGGACAACGTCCGGATCCCGCCGCCCTCTCCCGCGCTGCCACGTGGCAACCGGCGCCCGCCGCCGCCACGGCCCGCCGAGGCCCATCTCCGACCCTCCTCCCCGCCGCTCGGGCCAGAGGCCGCCGCCACGGCCCGCCGAGGCCCATCTCCGGCCCTCCTCCCCGCCGCTCGGGCCAGAGGCCGCAGCCACGGCCCGCCGAGGCCCATCTCCGGCCCTCCTCCCCGCCGCTCGGGCCAGAGGCCGCCGCCCGCGCCCGCGTCGTCCTCCCCGCGGCCGGTGGCCGAGCCCACCTCGTCGTGCCACCGCTGTTCCTGCCGGCGAGGGCCCGCCGCCCCGAAGCTCAGCGCCGTCCCGCGCCTCGCCTGGCGGCCGCCGCCGCCCCGGTCGACCACCGCCGCCGCCGCCTTGTTCCCCGCGTGCCCCGGGCCTCCCTCGCAGCTCCGGCAAGCCGCCGCCCTCCTCCCCCGTCGATTCTGGCGAACAGCTATAGTAACTCCGGCGTGCTCCGAAATCCGTGCCGATCTGGATCTCAGATTTGAAAACCCTAGGGTTGACTTTTGCCTCTCCATTAATTTTTTATGCAATCTTTGACCTGTGATATCTCCGCATCCGTAGCTCCGATTTGGGCATATAGCATATCAAAATGTTCACCTCAGAGAGTACATCATTTCATTTCATTGCATCATTTTCATTTGAGCTCATCTTGATGCCCAAAATGCTGTTAGAAGAGGGCTTCGTGAGTTAATTGTCAGATCTGCTAGTTCATCTTAGACATTTGTCATTTTTGCCTTGATTAATGTGTGCATGTTATGCCCGTGAGTTCTACATATGTTTTGTTAAGGGTTTTGTCATCTTTCCAGAGGTGCAAACCATGTATTTTTAGGATGTGTGTGGTGACTTGTACACGCTTGCAAAGTGGCGCACCCGGTAATTCTGTTTTCAGAGACTTAGTGATTTCACTAAGTCCTGGATTGTTTAGTTCACGATGCCATATGTTCATGTTGTTTCCTAGTGATCCGTGCCTCTTTTGAGGATGATCAGTAAGGGAGTTTTGTTAATATTGTAGTGATATATCCATCCATGTCTTTGTTTGCAATTATGGAGCATCCTCGTTTGAGCCAATCGAGCTCTACTTTTGCTTCGTTGTGAATCTGGGCAGATCGTCAACTTGTTTGCGATTTTGCCGATGTTATTGTAGTTGATCCGTGCATGCTATGCCATTGTTCTTGCCATGTCTAGCTTGCATTTTGTGCCTTCTTAAGGGATGTATGCTTGTCTTGCCGTGACTTGCACCGTGGTGAGTGCATCGAGCTCGTAAACATGCCTTCGTGAGTTATGTTTCAGCATGTCCCAGTTTTCACTAAGTCTGAAAACTGATTATGTTTTTGCTATGTTCGTCTGCTTGTTAGTATATTTTGTTATCCCTTTTGGCTCAAGGTCATTAAGGGACTTTTGTTAAGCTTGTTGAGTTGCTCCATGCCATGTCTTTCTTTGTCATGTTCAGGTCCTGTAGCATGTTGTTTTGTTGCTCCAAAGAGGGCTATATGATCTGAAATTCCAGACAAGTGTTAATTTCACTAAGTCTGAGATCTGTTTACCATTTGCGTTTTTGCCATGCTTGTTTGAACCTGTTAATGGATGAATTGGCCGTGGCTCAGTGCTAGACTTTTGTTAAGAATCTTGTGTGCATCCCTGCCATGTATTTTGTTGTCATGTTTGGGTGCTGTAGCATGTTCATCTCATTGCATTTAGATGCCTACTTGTTGTAAATCGCAGACCGGTGTCATCTTTGAATCGCTTGCCATTTCCAAACCGTAACTCCGATTCCGGCGTTCTTTATATCGTTTTCAAGCGATTTCATCTCATCTTTCCAGTGGCACCCTTGGAATTCCAAGTTGAGGCCAGGTTCATGCATTTCCTGTCATATCTTGCATTTTGCATCCCGCATAGCATATCATCTTTTCATCATATTGCTTGGTCTTGCACGTGGTTGATTGTATCCTTGTTGCTTGTTTGTCTTGTTTGGGTAGAGCCGGGAGACGAGTTCGCTAACGAGGAGCCCGTTGAGTTTGCTCTTGAGGATCCAGTCAACTCTGACAACTGTGCAGGCAAGATGATCATACCCTCGAAATCACTACTATCTTTGTTATGCTAGTTTGCTCGCTCTTTTGCTATGCCATTGCTACGATGCCTACCACTTGCTTGCAAGCCTCCCAAATTGCCATGTCAAACCTCTAACCCACCATTGTCCTAGCAAACCGTTGATTGGCTATGTTACCGCTTTGCTCAGCCCCTCTTATAGCGTTGCTAGTCGTAGGTGAAGATTGGAGGCCGTTCCTTGTTGGAACATCTTTTGTTTACTTGTTGGGATATCATTATATTGCCTTGTTATCTTAATGCATCTATATACTTGGTAAAGGGTGGAAGGCTCAGCCTCTCGCCTAGTGTTTTGTTCCACTCTTGCCGCCCTAGTTTCCGTCATATCGGTGTTATGTTCCCGGATTTTGCGTTCCTTACGCGGTTGGGTTATAATGGGAACCCCTTGACTGTCCGCCTTGAATAAAATTCCTCCAGCAATGCCCAACCTTGGTTTTACCATTTGCCACCTAGCCTTTTCCCTTGGGTTTCGCGGACTCAAGGGTCATCTTATTTTAACCCCCCGGGCCAGTGCTCCTCTGAGTGTTGGTCCAACCTAGAGCACCGTGCGGGGCCGTCCCTTGGCAACTTGGGTTACGTTGGCTCCCGTACGCTTAGCTTATCCGGTGTGCCCTGAGAACGAGATATGTGCAGCTCCTATCGGGATTTCTCGGCACAGCGGGCGGTGTTGCTGGACTTGTTTTACCATTGTCGGAGTTGTCTTGAATTACCGAGATACCGAGTCTGATTGGAACGTCTTGGGAGGAGGTCTATTCCTTCATTGACCGTGAGAGCTTGTCATGGGCTAAGTTGGGACTCCCCTGCAGGGATCGAACTTTCGAAAGTCATGCCCGCGGTTATGGGCAGATGGGAATTTGTTAATGTCCGGTTGTAGATAACTTGAACCTTAATTAATTAAAATAAATCAACTGAGTGTGTTGCCGTGATGGCCTCTTCTCGGCGGAGTCCGGGAAGTGGACACGGTGTTGGAGTAATGTTTGCGCAGGCTATTCTCTAGCTTCTCGCTCGTGCTTTGCCTCCTCTTCTCGCTCTCTTTTGCAAATAAGTTAGCCACCATACTTGCTAGTCGCTTGCTGCAGCTCCACTCATATTTTACCTTGCCATACCTATGAGCTTAAATAGTCTTGATCGCGAGGGTGCGAGATTGCTGAGTCCCTGTGGCTCACAGATTACTATTATAACAGATGCAGGGCCTGATGATTCCGCTCCAGGAGACGCGTATGAGCTCAAGTGGGAGTTCGACGAGGACTCTCAATGATATTATGTTTCCTTTCCCGATGATCAGTAGTGGTGCCCAGTTGGGGGTGATTGGGACCGTTGTCGGATGTTGGGTTCTCTTTATTTTGGCGTCGTAGTCGGGCCATGAGTGTCTTGGATGATGTAATGTTATTTATGTACTTGATTGACGTGGCGAGTGTAAGCCAACTATGTTATCTCCCTTTTATTATCATATTACATGGGATGTTGTGAAGATTGCCTAACTTGCGACATATGCCTTCAATGCGATTATATCTCTAAGTCGTGCCTCGACACGTGGGAGCTATAGTCGCATCGAGGGTGTTATACTAGGCCTCGCCGTCGACCACCGCCCTGGTCAACGTGGTCAATGAACGACATCCATCGGAAGTGGACTGTACGTGGAGAGGCTGACAGCTGGGTCCACGGCCGCATGCAAGGAAATGCCTCCTTATTACGCGCAAAATAATGATTCCTCCACCTAACAGCTAGGACCCACAGGAAGGGCCTTTGTATTTTGCGAAAAAAACATTCCCTCGGCTGACAGGTCGGACCCACCAGCTATATCTTCGCACGCAAGGAAGTGCCTCCTTATTACGCCCAAAAAATGAATACCCCTGCTAGCTGGGACCCACCATATTGTTGGGCTGACTTGTGGGCCTACTAAGTTGACGGGGACGGAGGGCTTTGTCAACTTAGTCAATACTCTAGTGACTGTATGATGTCCATCCAACGGCCATAGTGCTTCTTCGACCTCTGGTCTTCTTGCTCCAGCCGCCCAAAGCAGCGCCGGTCGTGCCGCCTGCTCCTGCCTCCCATGGCCGGCTGTGCTACCACGGAGGCCTCACCGCCCCCATACTACTCCCACCACTGGCCAGGCCATCCCTCCACTCACCCACACCCCCTGTTATTCTGCGGCAACGGCAGCCTCATACCGCAGCCGAACCAGTGAACGCTCGTACTCCTCTCCGCGTGGGCATCCACTGCCGCGTCTTGCCCGGCTCCACGTTGTCCCCTTCCTCGGCCTCGCCGTCGTCCACCGCCGTGGTGCTCTCGGTGTGGCGTGGTCAATGTGGTCAACGACCGACTTCCATCGGAAGAGTACTGTACGTGGAGAGGCTGACAGCTGGGTCCACTGCAGCCGCAAGGAAGTGCCTCCTTATGACGTGGAAAATAATTATTCCTCCACCTGACAGCGGGGACCCACCAGATGGGCCACCAGTATTTGGCGAAAAAAATCGTTTCCCCCTGACTGCTGGGACCCACCGGACAGGCCATCGTATTTCGCGAGAAAAAAATGTTCCCCCACTGTCAGCTCGGACCCACCGGAAGTGCCTCCTTATTACGCACAAAAAAATGAATACTCCCCCGGCTAGCTGGGACCCACCTTGGTGGGAGGCTGACTTGTGGGCCTACTAAGTTGACGGGGATGAAGGGCTTTGTCAACTTAGTCAATATGAACAATTCTAGCTCAAGTGACCGTACAATGTCGATCCAACGGCCGTAGTGCTTCTTCAACCTCTGGTCTTCTTGCTCCAGCCGCCCAAAGCAGCGCCGGTCGTGCCGCATGCTCCTGCCTCCCGTGGCCGGCTGTGCTGCCGCAGAGGCCTCACCGCCCCCTACTATTCCCACCGCTGGCCAGACCCTGCGGCGACGGCAGCCTCACACGGCAGCCGAACCAGTGAACCCTCGTACTCCTCTCCGTGCGGGCTTCCACTGTCGCGTCTTCCCCGGCTCCACGTCGTCCCCTTCCTAGGCCTCGCCGTCATCCACCGCCATGGTGCTCTCCGCGTGGCGTGGTTAACATGGTCAAGGAACGACTTCCATCGAAAGAGTACTGTACGTGGAGAGGCTGACAGCTGGGTCCACGGCCACATCCCGGTTTTTTGTGATTTGCCAACTAAGTCGCTTTGTCAGGCCTGTTGGGCTGCAAATCTTTCAAGACGAGGAGAGCTTTCATTCGGCTGGCCGAGAAAATGGCCCATCAGTAATGAGAAATGGGTTGTACATTTTTAAAACACATCAAACCGGCAATTAGTTTCAAATATATTTTTTCATTTCAAGATTTTAAATTACATTATTTTTTTTGTGCGTGGAGAATTTGTTGGATTTTATATTGATATACATTTATTTTTAAAATCAGTTTAAATGTGAGTTGAAATTTCGGGATTAAAAACAGTTCGGACCGCACCGAAATATGCAAAATTGCGTATAATTTTTTATCTGTGGCCACAATATAGGTTGTAATGCTAACAAAAAGAATATGGGCTCCAAAAAAACCTTAAGAATTAGCATATGGGCTGTGAATTACTTGAAATAATGGCAGATGGGTTGTATGATGTTTTCCACAGATTTGAGGCTTTCCTAAAAAAAGGTTGACGCACATGCACTGACTGTTGGATGTCCATCCAACGACCGTCAGGCTTCTTCAATCACTGCTCTTCCTGCTCCAGCCACTCAAACAAGCGTCGGCGGGACTGCCTGCTCCCTCCTCCCCGTGGCCGGTTGTGCTGTCGCGCAGGTCTCACCGCCCCACCGTACTCCCATCGCTGGCATAGCCATCCCTCTACTCACCCACACCTGCTGTTATTCTCCGACGATGGCAGACGAACCAGTAAACCCTCGTACAGTCGTACTCCCCTCCGCGTGGGAAACAATTGTCGAGTCTTCCCTGCCTCCGTGTCGTCCCCTTCTTAGGCCTTGCCGTCGTCCACCACCATGGTGCTCTCGGCGCGGCGTGGTCAATGTGGTGAATGACCGACTTCCATCGAAAGAGTACTGTGCGTGGAGACGCTGACAGCTGGATACACGGCCGCAGTAAGGAAGTGCCTCCTTATTACGCGCAAAGTAATTATTCCTCCACCTGACAGCGGGGACCCACCGGACGGGCCACCGTATTTCACAAAAAAAAACGTTTCCCCCCTGACTGCTGGGACCCACCAGCTACACCTTCGCACGCAAGGAAGTGCGTCCGGGCAAAAAAAACAAAACGATTCGCCCCCCTGACTGCTGGGACCCACCAGCTACATCTTGGCACGCAAGGAAGTGCCTGGCAGTCGGGACCCACCTGGTCGAAGCGTACGTAGCATTGTCATTCTGGTCGCGAACGTGTACATACATATATACTGGTGGATATAGAGGCGTGCATGTGCCGTAGTAGAGGCGCGCACGTAGCATGTACACGTACGTACAATGGCCAGGGTGCAAGAAATAAATACGGCCGCGTATGTGTACATACGGGCAGGATCTCAAACGCCTACTCGCGCATACGTACGGCGAGGGCTCGTTGACATGGCTGGGTCGTAACGGAGAAACAGCATCGTCGTCGTGTTCATGGGGAGGCAACGGAATGCGTCGTGTTCATGGGGAGGCAACGGAATGTGTCGTGTTCATCGGGAGGCAACGGAACGTGTGGGAGCCAACCGGCTGGGTCGGAACGGAATGCGTGGTCGTGTTCATCGGGAGGGCTTGGACGGAACAGACGATGGAAACGAGGCCTGGCGTACCGCAGAACGGAGGAAACGGCGTTGTGTTCGACCGGCCACGTTCGAAACGGGATCCTGTTCAACGGGAGGGGTCTGGCGTACCGCAAAACGGATGAAACGGACCTCCTACGGTCGAAACGGGGGTCCTGTTGATCGGGAGGGGTGTGGCGTACCGCAAAACAGACGAAACGGACCTCCTATAGTCGAAACGGGGGTCCTGTTGATCAAGAGGGGTGTGGCGTACCGCAAAACGGATGAAACGGACCTCTTATGGTCGAAACGGGGGTCCTGTTCATTGGGAGGGGTGTGGCATACCACAAAACGGGACTCCATGGGATACTATTCATCTCCACCGTCGACCTCCTCCAGCCTCCATGGGCTACCGTCGACCTCCTCCAGCCTCCAAGGGCTCCTATTCATCCAGCCTCCACTGCGCGCTAGTCCACCGGCTACTGTTCAACCACCCCTCCACGGGCACCCCTCCATCGTCTACTATTCATCCAGCCCTCCACACCATGGGGTCCTGTTCAACCACCCCTCCACGGGCACGCCTCCACCGTCTACTGTTCATCCAGCCCTCCACACCACGGGGTCCTGTTCATCCAGAGGCAACGCCACCGCTCACTGTTCATCCACCCCCCCCCCTCCCGCAACGCTCACTGTTCATCCTAGAGATAGCATCGATCGGCTTCAATTAGCAGCAGTAGCGAAGGAATCGCTTGATCGGGTTCAGTTAACAGCCATCGATCGATCGCTCGGGTTCAGTAACGCGTAGCCTGCAGTGCAATTGCTCGGGTTCAGTTAGAGCCCAACGCCTCGCTCAGGTTCAGTTAGAGCCAACGCCTCGCACACACGCGCGTATGTGTACGAGAGAAACGTGCATCGCTCGGCCCCCGACCTCCCACCATAACCGGGAACTCCCCAAAATTTTCCTCGCCCTCGCTTCTACCACAGTTTTTTCCATCATGGACGGCCCAAAGAATGTCATGCAGCTGCATCTCCGGCCCGCCTAGGACGAAAAGCCCATTTTCTGTCATGATTTTTTGTCATAGAAGTAGGAGCCCACCACATCTATGATGATACCGGGTTTTTTCACAATTATCGTCATAGAAGTGTCATATATATGACAGGAAAAAAATTCGTTCGGCCCAAAATGTCATGGATGTGTCTTTTTTTTGTAGTGCAAGCCCCTACGGTCGGATGTGTCAAGGCCGCCCCTGTTGTTGCCAAGTACCACGACGCCCGGAGTCCTCGGATCCGTCAAGTTCCACTGTGAGATGTACAACTACCGTCGACCCTGAAGACCTCGGATTCACCAAGTTCCCACGACGACTTAAGTGTACCCCGTCGGATCGCCAAGTTCGGTTACCGTCTCCACCATGTACAACTACTTCCACGATGATACGAGAACAACTACCGCCATTGAAGGCCGTTGAGTGAACGAACTACCGACGACGTGTACGACTACTTCGTGAACGTGTACCCGACGACCCCGGAGACCTATGTTGCGCCAAGTACCCCCTCGTTGAACCGAACATCTACAGGAAAACATGTACCACTACCGTCAAGGACCAATAGAACCACTACTTCTACAACCATCGCGGAACGACTACTTCCTCTACTTCCCTCGACGAACTCGAACCACCCCGAAAATGCACGCTTCGAAGGTATAACCCCGAGACGACATCGTGGACCGTATGCATGTGTGTTGTATGAGATGCTCGTGTTTGCACCGTGTTAGAGATGTCCTTGCATGTTCCTCCTCGTTTTCCATGCCGTCGACCCGCGGGAACCCGGAATCCGGGATCACCCCACCATCTCTAGCATGTTCCGCACATCCGCACACTTGCTCTTTTGCACCGATACTCCAACGAGTTACCAGAACCCGGAATTTTGCCTTGGCATCATTTCGTTATCGCCGCCATGGCACCCCTTTCATTCTGTCATGGCGACCAAATGCTTCATATCATGTTCATGTAAACTTTTAACAAAAATTGCATAAAACTTGCAAATGTCATCCGCATCATGATAACAACATCAAGAATGTTTAAATTGTTGTTTGCTTAAATTGCTAAATGACACATGGGGATTTTCCAGAATGGTTGTTGTTATTTCCGGCCTCATTTAAACTTGCCTAAATGTTTAGTTTACTTATGCTTCACCTCTTGCCATGTTTAACAACATTTAATATTGTTGGGTACATAAACGGGAGTGAACTAAATAATCGAATGTGGTGTTTCATCAATGTGCAACTCATTGTATATTGAGCTCCACTTAATTTGTAGTATTGTTTGTTGCACTTTGCCATGCCATGCCTCTTTAAACCGGACATGCATCATACTTGATTGTGCATGATGCCATGTTTATGTGATGATTGTTTACCATGTTGTTTGATCCTTTACGGTGTTGCTTCTTCTTGTTAGTTCCGGTAACGTCGCGTTTGTGAGGATCCATTCGACTATGTCCATTTGTCTTCTTCATGGACTCGTTCTTCTTCCTTGCGGGATCTCAGGTAATATGACTAATGAGCCACAAGTATAGGGGATATATCGTAGTCCTTTCGATAAGTAAGAGTGTCGAACCCAACGAGGAGCAGAAGGAAATGATAAGAGGTTTCCAGCAAGGTATTCTCTGCAAGTACTGAAATAAGTGGTAACAGATAGTTTTGTGATAGGATAATTTCTAACGAGCAACAAGTAACAAAAGTAAATAAAGTGCAGCAAGATGGCCCAATCCTTTTGTAGCAAAGGACAAGTCTGGACAAACTCTTATATGATGTAAAGCGCTCCCGAGGACACATGGGAATATTGTCAAGCTAGTTTTCATATGACTTCCCGGAATGTTGCCTTTATATGATGTAAAACTCTTATAACTACTCACAAAGCATAAACATGTTCATAATCAGAGGGGTATTAATATGCATATAGGATTTGGACATATGATCTTGCACCAATTAAACCAACTAGCATCAACTACAAGGAGTAATTAACACTACTAGCAACCTACTAGTACCAATCCCGGACTTGGAGACAAGAATTGGATACAAGAGATGAACTAGGGTTTTGAGATGAGATGGTGCTGATGAAGATGTTGATGGAGATTTCCCTCTCCCGATGAGAGGAGCGTTGGTGATGATGATGGCGATGATTTCCCCCTCCGGGAGGGAAGTTTCCCCGGTAGAACAGCTCCGCCAGAGCCCTAGATTGGTTCCGCCAAGGTTCCACCTCGTGGCGGTGGAGTTTCGTCCGAGAAGATGGCTTATGATTTTTTTCCCATCGAAAGACTCCATATAGCAGAAGATGGCCATCGGAGGGCCACCAGGGGGCCCACGAGGTAGGGGGCACGCCCAGGGGGTAGGGCGCGCCCCCCACCCTCATGGGCAGGGTGTGGCCCCCTGGTGAAGTTCTTGCTCTCAGTATTTTTTATATATTTGGAAAACATCTTCCGTGAAGTTTCATGACTTTTGGAGCTGTGCAGAATAGGTCTCTAATATTTGCTCCTTTTCCAGCCTAGAATCCCAGCTGCCGGCATTCTCCCTCTTTATATAAACCTTGTAAAATAAGAGAGAATATGCATAAGTATTGTGACATAATGTGTAATAACAGCCCATAATGCAATAAATATTGATATAAAAGCATGATGCAAAATGGACGTATCAACTCCCCCAAGCTTAGACCTCGCTTGTCCTCAAGAGAAAAGCCGAAATCGAAAAATATGTCCACATGTTTAGAGATAGAGGTGTCGATAAAAATAAAATACGGACATGAGGGCATCATGATCATTCTTAGAACAACAACTTATATAATTCTTTGTCATATAATCTCTTATGCTAGAGTAATAATTCAATCACAATATCAAGTATGAATCATAAACTTCATTGAAAACTAACAAACTACAATCTCAGTCATTGAAGCAATTGCAATCTATCATAACATCGGAAGGAGTTAATGTATAAGAGCTTTTCG
Source organism: Triticum urartu (assembly GCF_056163025.1). NCBI lineage: Eukaryota > Viridiplantae > Streptophyta > Magnoliopsida > Poales > Poaceae > Triticum > Triticum urartu. The sequence goes on from NC_141876.1 coordinate 478,592,079, forward strand.
GCAAGTCCACATACTCAACTATCATCTAATCTTTCACAATTGCTGACACTCACACAATACTTATGGGTATGGAGTTTTAATCGGACATAGAGAAAGATAGGGGCTTATAGCTTTGCCTCCCAATGTTTTACCTCAAGGGTAATGTCAACAGTAATAGTTCATGAAAACTCACATCCAATTAGCCATATATACCAGGATCTTTTCAACATATTGTGCTTGCCAAAGGATAAAATGCAAAAAGGAAGGGTGAAGATCACTGACGGTGTCCTGGACTAGGGCGTACTCACCACGTCATCTCCCGATCTATTAGATTGGGCCGAGGACCCCCATGGCCGTATACTCATGGGCCAGTTTAGACAGCTGCCACATACAAGGAAGAATCCACAAGACTTGGAGATCAAGACAAGGACTTCTCCCCACCGACGTATTCGGCTAGGACTCTTGTTATCCTAGGCCTCTGGTGCATTATATAAACCGAGGCCAGGCTAGTCGATAGAGATATACAATCATACCATAGACTAGTTTCTAGGGTTTAGCCTCTTCGATCTCGTGGTAGATCAACTCTTGTACTACTCATATTATCAAGAACAATCAAGCAGGACATAGGGTATTACCTCCATCAAGAGGGCCCGAACCTGGGTAAACATCGTGTCCCCCGCCTCCTATTACCATCGATCCTAGACGCACAGTTCGGGACCCCCTACCCGAGATCCGCCGGTTTTGACACCGACATTGGTGCTTTCATTGAGAGTTCCGCTGTGTGATCGGCAAAAGAATCAATGGCTCGCCCGCAGGTCAACTGCGACGCCGGCATCTTCGTCGCCGGCTCGACTGGTCACCTTGGCTCGACCGAGGACCGTGCTCCATCTCCAATCATCATGTTCGGACGGGGGACTTTTTCAACATCAACTCTGATCTCTATCATGATCATAGAGGAGTCATCCATGGAGCTCGAGGGCTCAACGTCAACATTGCCCTCGGGCGGCCGTGCTGTTTTTATGGACGATGAACTTGTATTCTCCGTCACCACCTTCTCGAGCGTCGGTTTGACGATTGCTTCAGTGGAATAGTGCGGAATTACGTCTACAACAGCCATGCAAAATTTCGTCGAGTTCCGATGGAGGAATCTCCGACAATCTACGATATACCAGAGCCCTGTCAAATCTGGACGGGAATCTGGACGAGTTTAGGGCGTGGTCTCCAGAGCCCAGCTCAGAGGTCCTTTACAAGATCCAACCATTCATCTACTGAGGAATTCCCATATCTACCACCCCTTTAAATTTCAGCTCGATCCGACAGATCAAACTCTGGGAACCTTCCGATGAGTGGACCAATTTTCGGATCCGTTTTCTGCGCGAATACGGATACGACCCGAATTCATGTTTCTTTATGAACGTGATATTGGACAACCTTTTTAGAGGAATTCTCTTCTAGGGTATTATGCATTGTTTTTAAACACGTGCCCGTAAATTTTTAAGCCTCCCCTGAGGTCATCTTCATCATCATGCTGGTGTCAAACCAGTCCGGCAATATTGCTCCAAGGCTGCCGACCTGCGCTAGACATGTCGTCACTTTGTTGAGCCGAGCTCAACTTCTTCGGATCATCATCTCGGCAAGCCGAACAGGAGTCCGGCATCACGAAGGATAAATCATCACCAACATCGCCGCCCCACGGATTACACGGAGCGGGCACAGCGGCATCGCCGCACAGACACTTCATCAAGCCGGCATTGACCACGTCACGACCTGCATCGGCGGGGCCGCACTATTGCTTCTTCAAGCCGGTGTCCATCATGCCGACCTACTTCGACTCATCGGCTGATATCGAAGCTTCGACATCTCGGCTGGACCAGGGGCTTCGCCATCTCTTCATCAACCTACTCCGGAGACTTCGGCGTCACTAGCCAACCAGCCCCGTCACGTTAGCTGGACCGAGGGCTTTGCCTCGGTGAGCCAACCTTTGCCAACATTGCCATGCCGTCGCTTTATCGCCCATCAGGCAATGGGTGTGCTAATCAAATCCCAATTTTGGAAATCACCTTTCTTCGGATTGCTACAACAAATAAACCAGGTGCTATTAATCCTAGTATTTTTTGCTTGTTTGGGTTCATTTTTCCCAAGGAATTATTACCCTGGTTTGTCCATCATATGTACACAGGTTTATCAAATGGTGGCCGCATTAACGACGGTCGCATGGTGGTTCGGTCAGTTTCCATACATGGTCCGGCGAACACCGCATCCGGAACTCGGATCGACCTGTGAATTCAGGCTTTGCCACACCTTTACCGCATCACGCCGACGCCCTGCATCGACATTGACTTCGGCACCAGGCCATATTTCTTTTATTACTCACTTTGCATAAATTATTTATTATGCAATGATTTTTATTTATTTATTATTATTACTATTATCTCCGGTTTGCACTATTTTTGTGCACAGGAAAATGATCCGGGTTGGGCAATATCGTCAACTCGGCGTACTGGCATACCACGTCACCTCAGCTGGACGGGGGGCTTCGTCAACACTTCATTACCCCATGCCAGGGACTTCAGCATCACTCTGCCGGCCCGCATTGACCGTGCTATGTCACCACTTCGGAGTGCCGAGCTCTTTGCTCCGCCACCTTGGGACCAGCTTGGGGGATGGAACCTTGTCCCGCATCAAGCTCAGGTTGCGTCATCAATACCGAACACATTAACCAGCTAATTTGCCTTCATGCTCAAAGTTTTAAATTGTTAACTTGTGTTCGGTTCGACCAAGCATTATACCTTTTTGAAAAAAAGTTGCTTGTAGAGAATCTCTGTCAAAACTTTGTTTGTGACACACAAATTCAAATACCCCATTTACTTGGGGGCTCCCTTGATGAAGCTTTTCCTCTTGCATATGATTATACTTGTACGGCTTCGTTCCTTGTTCGTGTATTATGCCACAATATGCACCATATTGACCTAAGCGATTTGCAAGCTGGGTTGCCTGGCTCCTATGCTTACCCATACGTTCCCGATTGTTCGGCTAGGAAGTAAAGGGAGCACCTCTGCGATTGTCACGGCCGGGTCATCCGAGCTCTGACCTCAGACTGGGTGAAGCCGAAAGCTAGCGCTCTTATTGTTTTCAATCATGGTCGGCACACAACGGAACTCATGAGTACAAAAAATCTATTGCACAAGTCTCATAGTAATAATGAGCACCGAAGAAAGGTATCGGTGGGGGTACTATTTTCTTCGAAGATGCTTCTTACACTTCGTTAGTAATATAGCATAAGTTCCCTGAGCGCGCTTTGTCTGTTACAGCCTTATGGCCTGATTGCCTGGTCATCGGAAACACCGTCGATACTCTTGACAAGCAGAGTACATGACACTTTTCGGCCCTTGGCCGAAGAGGGAGAAGTCGACGGTCGGTTAAGACGTGTTTAAAGTTCGGGTGAACACAAATATGATATAAGTACTTCGGTACATACAATCATTATACATAAAATTCTTACCCAAGTCACTTGGGGGCTCTTAAAATTTATATGTGAGTTGTAAATGTTTTTTCTTCTTGGTCGTTGTCAAAACATGACAGAAGCACAATTTTTTCTTTCTCTTCCAATTTTCGGATTGGCACCGAACACTTGATCTTGTTCGGCGTCATGTATTTACTGACGTTTTTTGGTTTTCCAAGCTTTTTGGCACTTTTAAACTATTTGTGTGTTTCCAGCACAAGTCTCACAGTGCAATGCCAGACACCATTATAGATTCGGCAAAAACATTCTCGGATATTGCTATATATGCATCAGTTTCGAATTGTGTCTTCGATCAATAGTTGGGTTGCCCGGCTCCTGTGCTTGCCTCCTACGTTCCGCTTTGTTCGGCTAGGTGAACAAAGGGAGAACCACTGTGATTGTGCTTCCAGCTCACATGGTTAAGCACCTCAGTGGAGAAAGCCGAAAACTGACTGTCACAATAAGCGTAAACTGGTCAGCGATCTGATGACTATGTTAAATGACGTGCCATTCATAACATTGGCCGAAGTGTTTACGGCTTGACCTCGACTGTCGCCGAACACTACCGAGGGCTAGTAACTGGCCTCCCAAACTAAATCCTCAATATTTTGCTCTTACATTAGGGCTGAGGTTTCATGATCATGCTTAGCATGACAACCCAAAGAAAGGAACCGATAGCGGGACTATTTTCTTTGGAAGACATTTCTTATGTTAAACAGTAATATAACATATCTCTCTGCGTACCTTTGTTTATAAAACCGTATGGCCAGATTGCCTTTTTTGTCATAAATCTTTGCCCTCATATAGGCTTTATAAAGTAGGACAAAAACTCCTCGGCTACTGGCCGAGGAGGTGGAAGCCGATGGTCGGTCACCAAAGTTTTGTGCAATGCGGATCCGAGCATTAATGACGTAAAGTACTTGGATACATAGAGTCATTACACATAATTTGTGATTTTACTATGGATATCGATCCTTAATTCGTCCACCCATGCCCGCATTAAGGCTCACGGGCTACTGGGCTTTGGGCTTATTATTTACAAATATTAAAGGGGCACATCGATCCCCTGATCTGGTGTTGCCACCCGACCAGTGTCTCGGGGGCTACTGCATTGCCTATCCAATGCAGAAAATTGTAAGTACAATACAGTTTCCGAGGAGATTATGATCCTCAGGTTGGTCGGCCGCACCCAACCTGAGTCTCGAGGACTAAGCACGCCGCTTTTTGTGTCCCGAAGTATTCTGCCGAGCTAGGACTTGATCCTCAGGCCGATTTTGCAAATCAACCTGAGTCTCAGTGGCTACTGGGATCAACGGTCTTACATCATCCTTCAGGTGCATCTCGGGTTTTAGACCAATACACACCTTGAGGGCTACTGGCTATATATCTCGGCGGAGAATAAATTGCACCAATAAAAAATACTGACAAAAAATCGGCCCACAGTCGGGGTGGTGCACCACCTCGGAAGCAGTTCGGCATAAAGCTCGGGCGCTAGTGGCTGGCTCCATAGAGGGCATTTCCAGCATTAAGCTCGGCTAAACTCCTTCAACTTTTTTGAACCAAGGTGATATGACACCTCGGATATAGTCCGGCGTTGGAGCCCGGATACAGTCCGGCGTTGGAGTTTGGACATAGTCCGGCGTTGGAGCTCGGATACATTCCGGAGTTGGAGCTTGGAAAGCGGTCCGGCGTTGGTGCTCGACTGCAAAAGATACCTCGAATGCAGTCCGGCGTTGGAGCTCGGACACAAGAGGACGCTGCCGCCCGGGAACAACTTCAAACCCGAGGTGTGGCATAAAAATAACAAGGCATTGATAAAGGCCGAAGACTTAAAGGGCTCCTCGGATACCCGACGTGTGAGATCTTCAGATTTAGCTCGGCAATCCTCAAAATAGAAGAAGGGAAGATTTGTTGAACCAGTTTTCAAGACCGATGACCAAAGACAAAGAACAGTTCAGAAGAATCGAGGAGCGTCCCCATCTTGAAGACCGGTTCAGGGGGCTACTGACGGTGTCCTGGACTAGGGGGTACTCACCACGCCATCTCCCGATCTATTAGATTGGGCCGAGGACCCCCATGGTCGTATACTCATGGGCCAGTTCGGACAGCTGCCGCATACAAGGAAGATTCCACAAGAGTTGGAGATCAAGACAAGGACTTCTCCCCACTGGCGTATTCAGCTAGGACTCTTGATCCTAGGCCTCTGGTGCATTATATAAACCGAGGCCAGGCTAGTCGATAGAGATATACAATCATACCATAGGCTAGCTTCTAGGGTTTAGCCTCTTCAATCTCGTGGTAGATCAACTCTTGTACTAGTCATATTATCAAGAACAATCAAGCAGGACGTAGGGTATTACCTCCATCAAGAGGGCCCGAACCTGGGTAAACATCGTGCCCCCGCCTCCTATTACCATCGATCCTAGACGCACAGTTCAGGACCCCCTACCCGAGATCCGCCGGTTTTGACACCGACAATCACCATGACTCTTATGCATTGTAGGAGATAAAAGTAAAAGATATGCCCTTCGCAGAGGGAAGCATAGGTTGCCATGCGCTTTTATGGTTAGATGCACAAAATCTTAATGCGAAAGAATGTCACTTTATATTGCCACTTGTGATGTGGACCTTTATTATGCAGTCTGTCGCTTTTATTATTTCCATATCACATGATCGTATAAAGCTTATTTCCTCAACACCAATCAATTACACATATTTAAAGAGCAATTTTTATTACTTTGCACTGATGACAACTTACTTGAAGGATCTTATTCAATCCATAGGTAGATATGGTGGACTCTTATGGCAAGACTGGTTTAAGGATATTTGGAATCACAAGTAGTATCTCTACTTGGTGCAATGAATTTGGCTAGCACGAGGGGGAACGGCAAGCTCATCATGTTGGAAGATCCAAGACAATATAATTTATCTCAGATGTAAGAAAACATAACCCATTATGTTGTCTTGTCCAATGTCAACTCTTTAACATGTCATATTTTAATGAGTGCCCACAATCATAAAAGATGTCCAAGATAGTATATTTATATGTGAAGACCTCTCTTTCTTTATTACTTCCTATTAATTGCAACGATGACCAAAACTGAGTTTGTCAACCCTCAACGACTTTTATTCATCATACTCTTTCTATGTGAGCTCATTACTCTCCATAAGACTCACATGATCTCTTTGTTTCTTTTTATTTCTTTCTCTTTTGTTTTATTCCCTTAGGATCATGGAAAAATAATCAAGACCTTAACTCAAAACTAATCTTTATTATATAGCTCACGAACTCGATTACATAGAAGGATAATAAAGCAAAACTCACAACTAGATCATACTAAGAACTTTTATTCTACTAGATCAAGATATTACCAAAAGGATCGAACTAAGAAAAACGGTAAGGATAAAGTTACGGTGATACGATACCGGGGCACTCCCCCAAGCTTGGCAGTTGCCAAGTGGAGTGCCCATACCCATGTGATTATATCTCCTTTGTTGGTGAAGAAGGTGGGGATGTTGATGATGGATAGTCGCACATTGAGCGTAGGAGGCCTTCTAACTTGCGGATAATGCCCTTGAGTGTGATGATGTGCTCCTTCAACAAAATATTTTCACGTGTGAGATACTTATTTTGTATACGAGCTAACTCAATCATCTTGAAAGCTTCGATTTCTATTGGGGTAAGAAGATCCTGATTCAGTTGAAGGGTGTCTTCTGTTGCCGGAACTTGGTCCTCCATGGCCTTCTTGATCCCTTCATCCTTGTTGATCTCCATGGGTTCTTCTCTCTTCAGCTCTATCTTCATTACCCAAGCATCGTTGCCCTCATGGTTGGAGGAGGAGGGAGATGACATAGTGCCTAGCCTTGACAACCCTGACAGAAAACAGCTCGAAACAAAGACAGGAGATTTTTGCGTGATACGGGAGTCAAAACCCCCGGGAGGTTATATAATGAATTTTTACCAACCAAAATACGTGTCATGTACGAAAATGGAGTCCGGAGAGCACATGAGGTGCCCACGAGGTAGGGGGCACGCCCTCCACCCTCGTGGAGGCCTCATGTCCTTGTCGGACTGCTTCTTATTTTTCTATTTTTCTAAATATTCCAAAATGGAGAAATATTGCCTTAAAAACTGTTTTAGAGTCGGTTTACTTACCATACCACATACCTATTCCTTTTCGGAGTCTGAAACATTCTGGAAAGTGTCCCTTATGTATTCCTCCGGGGTTACGGTTTCAATAACATTGGTTTCAACATTTATGGGATTACCTAAGATATAATGTTTGATTCTTTGACCGTTCACCACCTTCGGATTTGTGCCTTCGAAGTTGTTGATTTTTATGGCAGCGTAACGGTAGACCTCCTCGATAACGTAAGGACCTTCCCATTTAGAGAGAAGTTTTCCTGCAAAAAATCTTAAAAGAGAGTTGTATAGCAATACATAATCACCTACATTAAACTCACGCTTTTGTATCCTTTTGGCATGCCATCTTTTAAATTTTTCCTTAAACAACTTGGCATTTTCGTAGGCTTGGGTTGTCCATTCATCAAGTGAGCTAATATCAAATAACCTCTTCTCACCGGCAAGTTTAAAATCATAATTAAGTTCTTTAATAGCCCAATAAGCCTTGTGTTCTAATTCGAGAGGTAAGTGACATGCTTTTCCATAGACCATTTTATACGGAGACATACCCATAGGATTTTTATATGCAGTTCTATAGGCCCATAATGCATCATCTAGTTTCTTGGACCAATTATTTCTAGACCTATTAACAGTCTTTTGCAAAATTAATTTGAGTTCTCTATTACTCAATTCTACTTGACCACTAGACTGAGGGTGATAAGGAGATGCAATTCTATGATTAACATCATATTTAGCAAGCATTTTACGGAAAGCGCCATGAATAAAATGTGAACCACCATCAGTCATTAAATATCTAGGGACTCCAAATCTTGTAAAAATAACTTCTTTAAGCATTTTAATAGAAGTGTTATGATCAGCACTACTAGTTGGAATAGCTTCTACCCACTTAGTAACGTAGTGAACAGCAACTAAAATATGTGTATAACCATTAGAGGAAGGAAAAGGTCCCATATAGTCAAAGCCCCAAACATCAAATGGTTCAATAACAAGTGAATAGTTCATAGGCATTTCTTGACGTCTACTAATATTACCAATTCTTTGACATTCATCACAAGATAAGACAAACTTATGGGCATCCTTGAAGAGAGTAGGCCAATAAAAACCAGATTGCAGTACCTTATGTGCAGTTCTATCTCCAGCATGGTGTCCTCCATAAGCTTCGGGGTGACACTTGCGTAGGATATGTTCCTGTTCATGCTCAGGTACACAACATCTAATAACACCATCCACTCCTTCTTTATAAAGATGTGGGTCATCCCAAAAGTAATGCCTCAAATCATAGAAGAACTTTTTCTTTTGCTGGTATGTGAAACTAGGTGGTATAAACTTAGCAACAATGTAATTAGCATAATCAGCATACCATGGACCAGTATGAGAAGCATTTATGATGTTTAATTGCTCATCTGGAAAGCTATCATCAATAGGTAGTGGTTCATCAAGCACATTTTCTAACCTAGACAAGTTGTCTGCAACGGGGTTCTCAGCTCCTTTTCTATCAACAATATGCAAATCAAATTCTTGTAGCAAGAGAACCCATCTAATAAGTCTAGGTTTAGCATCTTTATTTTCCATAAGATATTTAATAGCAGCATGATCAGTGTGAATAATTACTTTAGAGTCAACAATATAAGGTCTGAACTTATCACAAGCAAATACAACTACTAAGAATTCTTTTTCAATGGTAGCATAATTTCTTTGAGCATTGTCTAGAGTTTTACTAGCATTTTGAATAACATTTAGTTTCTTATCAACTCTTTTTCCTAGAATAGCACCTACAGCATAATCACTAGCATCACACATAATTTCAAAGGGTAAATTCCAATCAGTTGGCCGGACAATAGGTGCAGAAATCAATGCTTTCTTAAGTATTTCAAATGCTTCTACGCAATCACCATCAAAAACAAATGGTATATCTTTTTGTAATAAATTAGTCAGAGGCCAAGAGATTTTGGAGAAGTCCTTAATGAACCTCCTATAAAAACCGGCATGACCAAGGAAACTTCTTATACCTTTGATGTCCTTGGGACATGGCATCTTTTCAATAGCATCAACCTTGGCTTTATCAACTTCAATACCTCTTTCAGAAACTTTATGACCCAAGACAATACCTTCATTAACCATAAAGTGGCACTTTTCCCAATTCAAGACAAGATTAGTTTCTTCACATCTCTGCAAAACTCGATCAAGGTTGCTCAAGCAATCATCAAAAGAAGATCCATAGACGGAAAAGTCGTCCATGAAAACCTCACAAATCTTTTCACAAAAGTCAGAGAATATAGCCATCATGCATCTTTGAAAGGTAGCAGGTGCATTACATAAACCAAAAGGCATACGTCTATAAGCAAAAGTACCAAAAGGGCGAGTAAAAGTAGTCTTTGACTGATCTTTGGCTAACACAGGTATTTGAGAGAAACCAAAATAACCATATAGAAAGCAAAAATGTGTATGTTTGGACAATATTTCTAGCATTTGATCGATAAAAGGTAAGGGGTAATGATCTTTTTTAGTAGCCTTATTTAATTTGCGGAAATCAATTACCATCCTATAACCTGTAATAATTCTTTGAGGAATCAATTCATCTTTATCATTAGGAAGAACAGTAATACCTCCCTTCTTAGGGACACAATGGACAGGACTTACCCACTGACTATCAGCAACGGGATAGATTATACATGCCTCAAGGAGCTTTAGTATTTCCTTTCTTACCACTTCTTTCATTTTAGGATTTAGCCGGCGTTGATGATTCCGAACTGGTTTAGCATCTTCTTCCAAATTAATTTTATGTTGACATAGAGTGGGACTAATGCCCTTAAGATCATCAAGAGTATACCCAATAGCAGCACAGTGCTTCTTCAGAGTTTTCAATAATCTCTCTTCCTCATGCTTTGAAAGGTTAGCACTAATAATAACAGGATATATCTTTTTCTCATCAACATAAGCATATTTTGGAGTATCAGGTAACGGTTTAAGCTCAAACACGGGATCACCCTTGGGTGGAGGAGGATCCCCTAGGATTTCAACAGGTAAATTGCTTTTCAGAATAGGTTCCTGTTTAAAGAATACTTCATCTAATTCCCTTCTTTCATTCATAAACATGTCATTTTCATGGTCTAGCAAATATTGTTCTAAAGGATCACTAGGAGGTACGGCAATAGAAGCAAGACCAATAATTTCATCCTTACTAGGTAATTCTTCTTCACGGTGTTTTCTACTAAATTTAGAGAAATTCAATTCATGAGTCATATCATCTAAACCGACAGTAACAACATCTCTTTTGTAATCTATGGTAGCATTAACAGTGTTTAAGAAGGGTCTACCAAATATAATGGGACAAAAGTTATCTTGTGGGGAACCCAGAACAAGAAAATCAGCAGGATATTTAGTTTTCCCACACAAGACTTCAACATCTCTAACAATTCCCATTGGTGAAATAGTATCTCTATTGGCAATTTTAATTGTGACATCAATATCTTCCATCTCAGCAGGTGCAATATCATGCATAACTTCTTGGTATAAGGAATAAGGTATTGCACTAGCACTAGCTCCCATATCACATAAGTCATGATAACAATGATCTCCTATTTTAACAGAAATAACAGGCATGCCTACCACAGGTCTAGGTTTACCTTTAGCACAGGGTTTAGCAATTCTAGCAGTTTCATTACATAAATAAATAACATGCCCATCAATATTATCAGACAAGAGATCTTTAACAATAGCAATATTAGGTTCAACTTTAACTTGCTCAGGAGGTGTATATGTTTTAATATTGCTTTTACGGACTACAATTGAAGCTTTAGCACAATCCTTTATCCTAACAGGGAAAGGTGGTTTCTCAACATAAGAAGTAGGAACAATAGGATCATTATAAGTGATAGTCTTTTCTTCAACTTTAATAGGTGCAGCTACTTTTACTTCTATGGGGGGATGATATTTAAACCACTTCTCCTTGTGGAGATCAACATAAGTAGCAAAAGATTCACAGAAAGAAGCTACTATGTCAGAGTCAAGTCCATATTTAGTGCTAAATTTACGAAAAATATTGGTATCCATAAAAGATTTAACACAATCAAAACTAGGTGTCATACCTGACTCCTTACCATTGTCGAGGTCCCAATCTTCAGAGTTGCGTTTAATTATTTCCAATAAATTCTATTTTAATTCAATAGTCTTCATCATAAAAGAGCCAGCACAAGAAGTATCAAGCATGGTGCGATTGTTACCAGAAAGCCGAGCATAAAAATTTTGAATAATCATTTCTCTCGAGAGCTCATGATTGGGGCATGAATATAACATTGATTTAAGCCTCCCCCAAGCTTGAGCGATGCTTTCTCCTTCACGAGGCCAAAAATTATATATATAATTGCGATCACGATGAACAAGATGCATAGGATAAAAATTCTGATGAAATTCCAATTTCAATCGTTTGTAATTCCAAGACCTCATATCATCACATACCCTATACCATGTCGATGCATCTCCCCTCAAAGATAAAGGGATAACCTTCTTCTTAACAACATCTCCGGGTACACCTGCAAGCTTAAATAATCCACAAACTTCACCCACATATATCAGATGTTCATCAGGATGTTTTGTTCCATCTCCTAAAAAAGGATTAGCTAGCAGTTTTTCTATCATACCCGCAGGAACTTCAAAGCAAGCATTTTCATTTTCAGTAGGTTCAGTAGGTTGAGGAGCAACTCTTTGCTCTACTGGTCAGGGTGAAGATACCTCGAACAAGCCCCTCAGAGGATTACTTTCCATATAACAAGTGACAGTAAATTTCAGCACACTATATAAAATTTTCCTTACCAGATTCCACCTACCAAAGGCGCTTCACTCCACGGCAACGGCGCCAGAAAAGACTCTTAATGACCCACAAGTATAGGGGATCTATCATAGTCCTTTCGATAAGTAAGAGTGTCGAACCCAATGAGGAGCAGAAGGAAATGATAAGCGGTTTCCAGCAAGGTATTCTCTGCAAGTACTGAAATAAGTGGTAACAGATAGTTTTGTGATAGGATAAATTGTAACGAGCAACAAGTAACAAAAGTAAATAAAGTGCAGCAAGATGGCCCAATCCTTTTGTAGCAAAGAACAAGTCTGGACAAACTCTTATATGATGTAAAGCGCTCCTGAGGACACTTGGGAATATCGTCAAGCTAGTTTTCATCATGTTCATATGATTCGCGTTCGGTACTTTGATAATTTGGTATGTGGGTGGACCGGTGCTTGGGTGCTGCCCTTACTTGGACAAGCATCCCACTTATGATTAACCTCTATTGCAAGCATCCGCAACTACAACAAAAGTATTAAGGTAAACCAAACCATAGCATGAAACATATGGATCCAATCAGCCCCTTACGAAGCAACGCATAAACTAGGGTTTAAGATTCTGTCACTCTAGCAACCCATCATCTACTTATTACTCCCCAATGCCTTCCTCTAGGCCCAAACAATGATTAAGTGTCATGTAGTCGACGTTCACATAACACCACTAAAGGAGAGACAACATACATCTCATCAAAATATCGAACGAATACCAAATTCACATGACTACTAATAGCAAGACTTCTCACATGTCCTCAGGAACAAAAGTAACTACTCACGAAGCATAAACATGTTCATAATTAGAGGGGTATTAATATGCATATAGGATCTGAACATATGATCTTCCACCAATTAAACCAACTAGCATCAACTACAAGGAGTAATTAACACTACTAGCAACCTACTAGCACCAATCCCGGACTTGGAGACAAGAATTGGATACAAGAGATGAACTAGGGTTTTGAGATGAGATGGTGCTGATGAAGATGTTGATGGAGATTGCCCTCTCCCGATGAGAGGAGTGTTGGTGATGATGATGGCGATGATTTCCCCCTCCGGGAGGGAAGTTTCCCCGGCAGAACAGCTCCCCCAGAGCCCTAGATTGGTTCCGCCAAGGTTCCGCCTCGTGGCAGCGGAGTTTCTCCGAGAAGATGGCTTTTGATTTTTTTTTCCATCGAAAGACTCCATATAGCAGAAGATGGCCACCGGAGGGCCACCAGGGGGCCCATGAGGTAGGGGCGCGCCCAGGGGGTAGGGCGCGCCTCCCACCCTCGTGGGCAGGGTGTGGCCCCCTGGTGAAGTTCTTGCTCTTATTATTTTTTATATATTTGGAAAACATCTTCCGTGGAGTTTCAGGACTTTTGGAGCTGTGCAGAATAGGTCCCTAATATTTGCTCTTTTTCTAGCCCAGAATCCCAGCTGTCGGCATTCTCCCTCTTTATGTAAACCTTGTAAAATAAGAGAGAATAGGCATAAGTATTGTGACATAATGTGTAATAACAGCCCATAATGCAATAAATATTGATATAAAAGCATGATGCAAAATGAACGTATCAATGACCATACCCTCAAAATCAATTATATCTTTGCTTGTTAGATGTTCGTTCTATCGCTATGTCGTGCTACTTACCACTTTTCAAGTCATGCCTCCCATATTGCCATGTCAAGCCTCTAACCCACCTTCCTAGCAATCCGTTGTTTGGCTATGTTACCGCTTTGCTCAGCCCCTCTTATAGCGTTGCTAGTTGTAGGTGAAGTTGAAGTTTGTTCCATGTTGGAACATGTTTATGTTGTGATATCACGGTATCTCTTATTTTAATTAATGCATCTATATACTTGGTAAAGGGTGGAAGGTTCGGCCTTATGCCTGGTGTTTTGTTCCACTCTTGCCGCCCTAGTTTCTGTCATACCGATGTTATGTTCCTTAATTTTGCGTTCCTTACGCGGTTGGGTGTTATGGGAACCCCTTGACAGTCCGCCTTGAATAAAACTCCTCCAGCAAGGCCCAACCTTGGTTTTAACATTTGCCGCATAAGACTTTTTCCCTTGGGTTCTGCAAACTCAAGGGTCATCTTTATTTTAAACCCCCGAGCCAGTGCTCCTCTGAGTGTTGGTCCAAATTGGGCGATGTACGACACCCCATAGGCAACCGGGGTCTATGCCAACCCGACGTCTGGCCCATCTGGTGTGCCCTGAGAACAAGATACGTGCGACTCCTATCGGGATTTGTTGGCACATCGGGCGGCTTTGCTGGTCTTATTTTACCATTGTCGAAATGTCTTGTAACCGGGATTCCGAGACTGATCGGGTCTTTCCGGGAGAAGGAATATCCTTCGTTGACCGTGAGAGCTTGTGATGGGCTAAGTTGGGACACCCCTGTAGTGTATAAACTTTCGAAAGCCGTGCCCACGGTTATGTGGCAGATGGGAATTTGTTAATGTCCGGTTGTAGAGAACTTGACACTTGACTTAATTAAAATGCATCAACCGCGTGTGTAACCGTGATGGTCTCTTTCCGGCGGAGTCCGGGAAGTGAACACGGTCTTGTGTTATGCTTGAACGTAAGTAGTTTCAGGATCACTTCTTGATCACTTCTAGCTTCTCGGCCGTTGCGTTGCTTCTCTTCTCGCTCTTGTTTGCGTATGTTAGCCACCATATGTGCTTAGTGCTTGCTGCAGCTCCACCTCATTACCTTACCCTACCCATAAGCTTAAATAGTCTTGATCTCGCAGGTGTGAGATTGCTGAGTCCTTGTGACTCACGGGTACTTCCAAACAGTTGCAGGTGCCGATGATACCAGTGCAGGTGACGCAACCGAGCTCAAGTGGGAGCTCGATGAAGATCTTGATCGTTGTTATGCGTCTTTTCCGGTCAATCAGTAGTGGAGCCCGGTTGGGATGATCGGGGATCTAGCATTTGGGGTTGTCTTCTTTTATTTTGGTTCCATAGTCGGACCTTGATTGTATTCTGGATGATGTATGTTTAACTTGTTATTTGTGTGAAGTGGCGATTGTAAGCCAACTCTTTATCCCTTTCTTACTTAGTACATGGGATTGTGTGAAGATTACCCCACTTGTGACTAAACCATCATGCGGTTATGCCTCCAATTCGTCCCTTGACACATGGGAGATATAGCCGCATCATGGGTGTTATATGATCTTCAGAAAAATTGTTAGCTAAGCTGAAAGAAAAGTCTTTGAATGCTAGAATGAAATATGACCCTGCCTTTGCTACTTCACCTATCTGTATCACCGATAAGGATTATGATTTCTCTGTCGATCCTGAGTTAATTACTTTGGTTGAATCTGATCCTTTTTATGGCTATGAATCTAAAACTGTTGTGGCACATCTTACTAAATTAAATGATATAGCCACCCTGTTAACTAATGATGAGAAAACTTTCTATTACTTTATCCTTAAGTTGTTTCTATTCTCATTAAAGGGTGATGCTAAAACATGGTTTAATTCTCTTGATCTTGGTTGTGTGAGTAATCCCCAGGATATGATTTATTACTTCTCTGCTAAATATTTCCCCGCTCATAAGAAACAAGCTGCCTTAACGGAAATATATAATTTTGTGCAAATTGAAGAAGAGTCTCCGACAAGCTTGGGGGAGGCTTCTCCCATTACTTAATGCTTTGCCTGATCATCCTCTCAAGAAAAATGAAATACTTGATATCTTTTATAATGGACTAACCGATGCTTCCAGAGACCACCTGGATAGTTGTGCTGGTTGTGTTTTCTGGGAAAGAACTGTTGATCAAGCTGAATTGCTATTGAATAATATGCTGAGTAATGAAAATGATTGGACACTTCCTGAACCAACTCCTAAGCCAACTCCGAAGAAAATGGGTATTCTATTTCTCAGTCCTGAAGATATGCAAGAGGCAAAGAAATCTATGAAAGAAAAAGGTATTAAAGCTGAAGATGTTAAGAATTTACCACCTATTGAAGAAATACATGGTCTTGATAACCCGACACAGGTAGTAAAGGTAAATTCTCTCTATAGATTTGATGAAGGTGATATTCCTTGTTATAAGTCTGCTAGCCAATGCTTGGATGAGTTTGATAATTTTATTGTTAAACAAGAAAACTTCAATGCTTATGTTGGTAGACAATTGAAACGTAATGCTTATATGATTGAACACTTGAGCGATTATATGTCTAGAGTTAAAAGTGAACTTAAACTTATTAGTAAACATGCTTCTGTGGTTACCACTCAAGTAGAACAAGTACTTAAGGCTCAGAATGATTTGCTCAATGAATTAAATAATAAGAAAAATGACAATGCTGTTAGAGTTGTGACTAGAGGGGGTAAACTGACTCAGGAACCTTTGTATCCTGAGGGCCACCCTAAGAGAATTGAGCAAGATTCTCAGAGAACTAATGTTGATGCACCTAGTTCTTCTAAGAGGAAGAAAAAGAAAATTGATAGAACTTTGCATCATTGTTGAGGAAATCGTTAACTGGTAGCTGCTCGGTTGACTGGCGAGCAGGGGATTAATCGGCTAATCGGCAAGTTAATCAATTAATGGGATGATTTATCGGTTTATCGGCTACTCGGTGACCTTAGGAGAGGGATTAATCGGCAAGTTAACTGGTTAATCGGATGAATTCTTGAACATGGCTTTGCATGCTTCTAGTGAACCTGTTGTTGACACACCTAAGAATCCTAATGATATTTCTATTTCTGATGCTGAAACACAATCTGGTAATGAACATGAACCTAGTGATAATATTAATGATTATGTTCATGTTGATGCTCAACCTAGCAATAATAATGATGTAGAGATTGAACCTATTGTTGATCTTGATAACCCACAATCAAAGAATCAAAGTTATGATAAGAGAGACTTTGTTGCTAGGAAGCATGGTAAAGAAAGAGGACCATGGGTTCAGAAACCCATGCCTTTTCCTCCTAAACCATCCAAGAAAAAGGATGATGAGGATTTTGAGCGCTTTGCTGAAATGATTAGACCTATCTTTTTGCGTATGCGTTTGAATGATATGCTTAAAATGAATCTTTATGCTAAGTACATGAAAGATATAGTCACAAATAAAAGAAAGATACCGAAAGCTGAAATTTCCACCATGCTTGCTAATTATACTTTTAAGGGTGGAATACCAAAGAAACTTGGAGATCAGGAGTACCAACTATACCATGCTCTATTAAAAGAAACTAAGTTAAAACTGCTTTATGTGATCTTGGGGCCGGTGTTAGTGTTATGCCTCTCTCTTTATATCGTAGAATTGATTTGAGTAAGTTGACACCTACTGAAATATCTTTGCAAATGGCTGATAAATCAACTGCTATACCTGTTGGTATTTGCGAGGATGTGCCTGTTGTGGTTGCAAACCTTACTATTTTAACGGACTTTGTTATTCTTGATATTCCTGAGGACGATAGTATGTCTATTATTCTTGGTAGACCCTTTTTGAATACTGCAGGGGCTGTTATTGATTGCAACAAAGGCAACGTCACTTTTCATGTTAATGGTAATGAGCATACGGTACACTTTCCGAGGAAACAAGCTCAAGTCCACAGTATTAATTCTATTGGAAAAACTTCAATGATTACTATTGGAGGTTTTGAATTTCCTCTTCCTACTTTCAAGAAGAAATATGATATTCTTATTGTTGGGGATGTGCATATCCCCGTTGAGGTAACTTAGTGTTATTCGAAAATTCTCCGGTTTCATGCGATTCGGAAAGAGTTTGTTAACAAGACTTGATCAACCTTGTTAGTGGATTCCTTTTGATGAGCATGAGATGGATGAAGTTAGAAAGCACAACTCTCTGTACCCTCCTTTTACTTTCTGTTATTTAGATTAAATAAAGCAAAAATAATATTTTCTGTCTGTTTTCTGAATTATCCTTGCAATAAAAAAATACCCCGGAAATAAAAGTTCTCCAAATGTCCTAAAAAATTATATGATTTTTTCTAGAATATTTAAGAATATTTGGCACTGAGAATACACCGGGGGGACCCACCACCTGGCCACGAGGGTCCAGGGCACGCCCCTACCTCGTGGACCCCACGTGGGTCCCCTCCACTTATTTTTGCACCCACACACTTCGTCTTCCTCCATAAAAATCCTCCACCAGCTCAAACCCGAGTTCTAGCTCATCTTGCTGCCATTTTCGATCTCCTTGCTCAAAGCTCCATTCACAAAACTGCTTTGGGGGATTGTTCTTTGGTATGTGACTCCAATGGTCCAATTAGTTTTTATTCTATTGCTTTATTTATTGCAAATTTTTGTTGTTTAGGTGACCTTGTTCTTGAGCTTGGATGTCAAATTTATGTGGTTAAAAGTAGTTTTAATACATGATATGGCTTCTAGGCACTTGTTGGAGTAGTTGTTATCAATCTTGTTGAGTTTGATTCACTTTTATTTTGAGTCACTAAAAATTTCAGAAATTTTTCAGAGAAAATAATGAAGAGATTGTTGAGGGTCTCTTCGAGCCAAAGCTCGAAGGATAAGCAAAGCAAAGAGAATAAGAAGCCCAAATATAATCTCCCTCGCACTGCGGAGGTTCGGCCGTGAGAATGGCCTTGTGATGAGTTCTTGAGAGCAGTCGGGATTTATGAAGACTTTTATTATTTGGCTGAGAATGCAGGCCTCGTCAACTTCCTCTGCGACCAGCGCGAGCAGTATCTCCTCCTCACTAATATTTTCGTGGAATTTCATTTATATGATGAGGTTAAGGAGATGTCACTATATGAGTTTTGTAGGGTCTGTAAGATACCCTTTGCGGGCAGCATAGAGGAACCACATCGTAATGATGTGGAGGGATTTATCGATATGATTGTTGTAGGGGAAACAGGGGAAGTTTCTGATGCAAGAATTACTAGCATACATTTTCCTGTTCTGCGTTACTTTGCAATATTTGTTAGTAGATGCTTAATTGGTCGCGGGAACAGTGGAAATCTTAGTGCCCCTGATATTGTTATTTTGCGCCATGCCTTGTTTCGTGATACCACTTTCAGTTTAGGCACTATTGTTGCTAAATGGTTAAATCTGTACAAAGGTTCCCGTCTTTGGAGGCATCTTTGCCTCTCGCCTTGCTGCACACTTTAACATACCTATTAGGCATTATGAGAAAGAGGAAAAGTTGCTGCCCCCTATTTTTCTAGATTATAAGAGTATGGTGGCACATGATTTTATTGTTAAAAATAAGAAGAAGATGCTTAAATATAGATTGATATTTGATAAAAATTACTTTGAGACTATTACCTTGACTGCTCCCTCTTTGTTCAACATATTTTCAGGCACGTACCTTGTTTTTCCGGAGGCCGTTCATGCATACTAGAGCCTGAGCCGGAGCCACCACTTGATCCTTACCGTCAGTCTGTTTATCGGTGGGATCTGGAGGAGATCGCCAACCAGTGGCACCCAGAGGACACTCCTCCGTACACCAGAGAGGGCGGCTTTGAGTCGTGGCCATAGACCAACTTAGGTCAAAATCCTAAGCTTGGGGGAGTATGTATTCCTCACCGACATTACATTCATGTTCACACACTCATGCCAGTTGTCGGTGCTCATACTTTTTCATTGTACCATCCATGCTAGTTTATTTTCTTTTCCGGCATTCTTCTTGTGTGTTTGAAAAACCTTAAGAAAAACACAAAAAAATTAGTTATAGCTTTTAGCTAGTTTACTTCCCATGCCTGTAGTAGTAGTAGTAATTAAAAGAAAATCCAAAAAGATTTCTCGATCTTCTTTTGCTTGTTGGGAGCTTTCCCATGTAAATAGTTTTGTTTCTTTTCTTTTCTTTGGGGGTCGAGAGGAGAACCATGATGAAAATGCTGAGTGGCTCTTATATGCATTATTGTTGATCTAACAAAGAGCCCATATTACTTCGTCTTCTCATGTGTATTAAATGCTTGCAGATTCCAGCTTAGTCCAAGGCACGTGCACTATTATTATTATCCACGCCGTTCGGTTGTGCAAGTGAAAGGCAATAATGACGATATATGATGAACTGATTGAGATGAGAGAAGCTGGTATGAGCTCAACCTATATTGTTTTTGTAAATATGATTAGTTCATCGTTCCTGATTCAGCCTATTAGGAATGAAACATGTTTGCAATGACAATTAGAGATTATAGTTGCTCGTGCCATGCTTAATTAGCTAGGAGTTTATAATGGTTTACCTTGCGTGCCAACATGCTATTAAAATGGTTATGATGTGGTATGATAGGGTGGTATCCTCCTTTGAATGATTCGAGTGGCTTTACTGGGCACATGTTCATGCATGTAGTTGAAACAAAATCAACATAGCCTCTACGATATTTATGATCATGGTGAATTATATCCTACTCATGCTTGCACTCAGTGTTGATTAATTTTAATGCATGTTCATGACTGTTGCCGCTCTCTAGTTGGTCGCTTCCCAGCCTCTTTCTAGCCTTCACTTGTACTAAGCGGGAATACTGCTTGTGCATCCACTTCCATAAACCCCAAAAGTTATTCCATGTGAGTCCACCATACCTTCCTATATGCGGTATCTACATGTCGTTCCAAGTAAATTTGTATGTGCCAAACTCTAAACCTTCAAATGAAATTCTGTTTTGTATGCTCGAATAGCTCATGTATCAACTAGGGCCGTCTATATCTTCCATGCTAGGCGGGTTATTCTCAAGAGGAGTGGACTCCTCTCCTCACTCACGAGAAAATGGCTGGTAACTGGGATGCCCAGTCCCATGCTTAAATTAAAATAATTGCAAACAAAACTCCCCCAGGATTGTTGTTAGTTGGAGGCACCCGTTGTTTCAGACAAGCCATGGGTTGATGTTTGTTGGTGGTGGGGGAGTATAAACTTTACCATTCTGCTTGGGAACCGCCTATAATGTGTGTAGCATGGAAGATATCGAGATCTCTTGGTTGTTATGTTGACAATGAAAGTATACCACTCAAAATATTATTCATCTCTATTTCAAAATCGAGCTCTGGCACCTCTGCAAATCCCTGCTTCCCTCTACGAAGGGCCTATCTATTTACTTTTATGTTGAGTCATCATCCTCTTATTAAAAAGCACCAGTTGGAGAGCACCGCTGTCATTTGCATGTATTACTATTAGTTTACATTGAGTATGACTGTGAATGGATCTCTTTTACCATGAATTACAATGTTTAGTCAGTCCTTGATCTTCAGAGGTGCTCTGCATTTATGTTTTGAGGTCTCAGAAAGGGCTAGCGAGATACCATCTTGTTATATCATATTATGATTGTTTTGAGAAAGTGTTGTCATCCGAGATTTATTATTATTGCTCGCTAGTTGATTATGCCATTGATATGAGTAAACATGAGACCTAAATATTATGTGAATATGGTTAGTTCATAATCTTTGCTGAAAATGTGAATGTTGGCTCTACATATTTACAACAACAAGATCAAACAGAGTGTGTAAAAGTTTTTCTTTATCACTTTCAGTTTGTCAACTGAATTGCTTGAGGACAAGCAAAGGTTTAAGCTTGGGGGAGTTGATACGTCTCCATTGTATCTACTTTTCCAAACACTTTTGACCTTGTTTTGGACTCTAACTTGCAAGATTTGAATGGAACTAACCCGGACTGATGTTGTTCTTAGTAGAATTGCCATGGTGTTATTTTTGTGCAGAAATAAAAGTTTTCCGAATGACCTGAAACTTCATGGAGAATATTTTTGGAATATATAAAAAATACCGGCGAAGAATCAACACAAGGGGGCCCACACCCTGCCCACGAGGGTGGGGGGGCGCGTCCACCCCCCTAGGGCGCGCCCCCCTATCCCGTGGGCCCCCTGAGGCTCCACCGACCTCAACTCCAACTCTATATATTCACGTTCGGGGAGAAAAAAAATCATAGAGAAGGATTCATCGCGTTTTACGATACGGAGCCGCCACCAAGCCCTTATCTCTCTCAGGAGGGCTGATCTGGAGTCCGTTCGGGGCTCCGGAGAGGGGAATCTGTCGCCATCATCATCATCAACCTTCCTCCATCACCAATTTCATGATGCTCACCGCCGTGCGTGAGTAATTCCATCGTAGGCTTGCTGGACGGTGATGGGTTGGATGAGATTTATCATGTAATCGAGTTAGTTTTGTTAGGGTTTGATCCCTAGTATCCATTATGTTCTGAGATTGATGTTGCTATGACTTTGCTATGCTTAATGCTTGTTACTAGGGCCCGAGTGCCATGATTTCAGATCTGAACCTATTATGTTTCCATGAATATATGTGAGTTCTTGATCCTATTTTGCAAGTCAATAGTCACCTACTATGTGTTATGATCCGTTAACCCCGAAGTAACAATAATCGGGACAATTACCGGTGATGACTATAGTTTGAGGAGTTCATGTATTCACCAAGTGCTAATGCTTTGTTCCGGTACTCTATTAAAAGGAGGCCTTAATACCCCTTAGTTTCCAATAGGACACCGCTGCCACGGGAGGGTAGGATAAAAGATGTCATGCAAGTTCTTTTCCATAAGCATGTATGACTATATTCGGAATACATGCCTACATTACATTGATGAACTGGAGTTAGTTCTGTGTCACCCTATGTTATAAGTGTTGCATGAGGAATCGCAACCGACATAATTATCCATCACTGATCCATTGCCTACAAGCTTTTCACATATTGATCTTTGCTTAGTTACTTTATCGTTGCCACTGTTACAATCACTACAAAACCAATACTGTTACTTTTGCCACCGTTGTCGTTACTTCCATATTACTTTGCTACTAAATACTTTGCTGCAGATATTAAGTCTTTCAGGTGCGGTTGAATTGACAACTCAACTGTTAATACTTGAGAATATTCTTTGGCTCCCCTTGTGTCGAATCAATAAATTTGGGTTGAATACTCTACCCTCGAAAACTGTTGTGATCCCCTATACTTGTGGGTTATCAAGCTGCGAGAGCTCCCTCAAGGAGGGTCGTATGCCATAAAAAACGCAGTCATTCCAATGCTTCCAGAGATTCCATGCTGTCAACAGGAAGAGGGAGGATAAACCTTCGCGGCAGGAGGAAGGAGACTCATCCAAGGCGCGTAGCCACCAGTCGAGGAAGTTAGCATCAGCACTAGGTGGCGTAATGGAGGATCGGCACCACACCAAAACCTCGTACCAAAGCTGCTGAGAGAAAGAACAACCAACCAACAAATGATGCATGCTCTCAGGCTCTTGGTCACATAGCAGGCATTTGTTGGCAGGAGGGAGACCGTGGTGAGAAAGCCTTTCTCTGGTCCAGCACCGGTCTTGAGCGGCAAGCCACATGAAAATCTTTGTATTGAGCAGCGCCCAAGTTTTCCAAGTCAGTCACCCGTGAGGGTCAGGCAGCAATCCAATAAATAGGTAAACGTAGCAAGAGGCGGCAGAGTAAGCACCAGAGTCCATCCAGCACCAAACAAGCATGTCCGGGGATTCCAAGAGTGTGACGTGCTGCAGCAAGCGCCATAGGTCCACGTATTGCACCATGGCTGTGGGGCCTAGGGCTCCCTGGATATCTTGAACCCAAGAACGAAGGTGCAAGCCCTCCTAAACTGTGCGAGTTTTGCACCGCCGTTGAGGAACCATCGCGTAAAAGAGAGGGGATATGTCGGCGATGCTTTAGCCGGAGACCCAGTGGTCTGACCAGAAGAGACATGAGCGGCCATCCCCAAGCTGCCAAGATGTATAAGCACGCACAATGGACTGCACATCCTTGTCATGCGGGAGAGGAAGGTGGCTCCAAGGGCGATTGGCTCTGTGCGTTGTAGTCACAGCCAGCAAGCACACAACGCTATGCCGGCCCAGTGGATGTCCCGAACCTCCAGCCCGCCAAGATGTAGGGGTCGACATACACAAGACCAGTTAACCTTGCAACTTCCGCCAAGAGCGTCCTTCCGTCCCACCCATAGAAAGATATGGATTGCTCGGTTCACTCTTGCGAGGATGGATTTGTTCAAAGTGATGGCGACGAGGAAATGGTTGGGCATAACACAAAGGACATGCCTCACCAGGGCAAGCCGGTCAACGAGAGAGAGCATCGCCGCTCGCCGGGTGGGAATATTGTGCTCGATCTTCTCATCCAGCGGGATGAGTGCCAACGATGGAGCTTTCCAGGAGATACGGGCATGCCAAGGTACCGGACCGGCAAGGATGAGATGGGGCAAGCGAGGTCTCTCCGGATCATGTCCTCGTGCACCTCCGAGCAACCAATCGGGGCGGCCGAGCATTCAGCTAGGTTAGTCCGAAGACCGGAGGCAATGCCAAAGACATGGAGAAGCTCCTTGATGGTCGAGATAACATGCGTGTTTGGGTGGCAAAAGATAATGACGTTGTCGGCATATAGGGATACACTCAAAGTTGCGTGCCCTGGGGTAAGCCACTCAAGCAGACCCTTGTGAGAAGCCCGAAGAAGCAAGGAGTTATGCACATCAATGACGAGGGCGAATAGCATAGGGGATAGCGGGGCGCCTTGTCATAATCCTTGGGCATGTGAGATGGGGTGCCCAGGTACTTTGTTTATGAGGACTCGTGTCGATGCCGTGGCGAGGATGATGGAGACCCATTCGCGCCAGCGCAGGCCGAAGCCAAGATGGCGGAGGACCTCGAGGAGGAAAGGCCGGGAGATTGAGTGGAAAGCTCTGGCGATGTTGAGCGTGAGCATCATGCGAGGGAGCTTGAGGTTGTGGATGAGGTGCGCAGTGTGCTGTACGAGCATGAAAATGTCATGAATGTTGCGCCTGGCGATGAACGCACTCTGGTTCGCGGACACCATGATATAGAGACAGAGCCTTAGCGCAGAGCTTCACGATGAGGTGGATGAGGCTGATCGGTCGATTGTCGAAGAGGGATTCCGCACGCGCTTGGGCAACAAGGTGTTGTGGGATTCATTAAGATTCTGGAAGCCACGGGCATTGAGAGAATAGAATTTCTTGAAGGCATCAAGGATATCCCCTTTGACAACGTCCTAGCATGCACGGAGGAACTCAATGAAAAACCCATCGGGGTCGGGAGCTGTATTTGCACACATGGCCTTGATCGTCCGCCAAATCTCATCCTCAGAAAATGGCTCGTCAAGCGCCAGGAGATCGAAGTGTCCAGGATGGAACCTCTCTAAGTCGAGGGAGAAGGCACGCTCCTCAGCCGAGCCAAGGATGGCCGAGAATTGGTCATAAGACACGTCAGCTAGGGCAGTCGATTGGGAGACGGTAACTCCATTCGCCTTAAGCGAGAAGATCTAGTTCTTTTGGCGATGGTGCGCGGCGTGAACACGCCGAAATGCCGAACTCGTAGTGTTGCGCTTGAGCCAAGCGAAGCGCGAACGCTGCCTGGCTATGGAGCGTCCAAGTGACGTCAACCTAAGGTATGTTGAGACATCTACACAGCCAGGACTCAAAAGTAGTCGGGGGCCTAACGTCTTGCGCAGTGTCTAATTGAGCAATGATCTCACACGCGACGAGGAGCCGAAGAGAGATATTGCCAACAGTCTTGGTGCTCCACCGTTGCAGGCAGCGGGCATTGGCCTTGAGGCGTGCCACCATGCGCCTGAATGGGTCGGACTCGTGCTCGACGGAGCTCCAGGCATCGGAAACCACTTGGTGAAAGCCCTCAAGTTTGGTCCAAAAATGCTCAAAGTGGAACCGTCTAGCACCGGGCGATGGCGCGGCACAGTCCAAAAGCAATGGACAGTGGTCGAACGCAGCAGAGGATAGACATCGTGCCGGTAGTTAACTTGGAGGTGCCGGGTACGTAACTCCTTCCGGTGTATTATCTTACCCTGCATTTAAGGGCTTGCCTACAGGATTAAATCAAATATGAGGTTTTTTTTTATATAATTCCTCATGGGTGGGCAACCAACACCTCCCCACATGCGTCACTGACATGTGGACCAACGGCTGGCATGCTACGGCGACAAGGCGTACATTTGAATACGGAAGATACGGCCGGACAAATTCGAGCATCAATTTTTCGTATTTTGCAATTTTAGACATCAAACTGACCATGCAATACAAGTTTAGACACCACTGATGTATTTACCTCTATATGATATGTAGATGCTGAAGGCATGTGTTTGATTCACACCCTGCATCATTTTCTGGGATTTTCTGCCATTAGTTGGAAAAAGGATCAACGTTAATTGGGTTTAAAACTAGAAAGAGATCAGTGTACGTTAATTACATACAAAACGGGAAAGAGATCAGCAGACGTTAATTGCATTTTAAACGGGAAAGGGATCAGTGTTAGTATTTGCGGTGCAGAAGGACGCGAATTAAATTGGCAAGTTATAGAAACAAATCCAGAAAATCGTGGTCAATGAACCTTCCATTAAAAGCGCCAACTGTCACCTCGCGGCCTATGTCTCACGGCCGCCGGTCGTGATCGGACGGTGTGGGATCCGTCCGGCACTGCCCCTGGAGACAATTCGCCATTCAACTTTCTCCAATAATAACATTATATGTACTGTATGATTTTTCTCAAAAGAATTAGTCTTGATCAGCTTCTTTATCATTAAGTTCTCGCAATGGGGAATTGTTGAACCAGACAGTTTAAAAGCAAGGCGACCGCGCAATCTACCATCTTTCCTTCCTGCAAATCTTTCCTATGAACCATGCAAATGGTGATTTCACTGTTTAGCTTCGTTTCTTACCGAACCTCAATTAGAGCATGTACAGCATGCAAATGGAGGTCGTCTACCTCGGCGTAGCTCTCGTGTCCTTGTGTGCCGTGCTTCTTTCCAGCCGCAGACGCAGGCGCTCGGCAATGAACGAGCCGCCGGGGCCGTGGCAGCTGCCGGTGATCGGCAGCCTGCACCACCTCGTCGGGCAGCTCCCCCACCGCGCGATGCGTGACCTAGCGCGGCGCTACGGGCCGGTCATGCTCCTCCGGCTCGGCGAGGTGCCCACGCTGGTGGTGTCGTCCCGGGAGGGTGCTCGTGAGGTGACGAAGACCCACGACTTGGCGTTCGCGACGCGGCCTCTGAGCGCCACAGCGCGTGTGCTCACCAACGGCGGCCGGGACATTGTGTTCGCACCGTACGGTGACCATTGGCGCCAGGTTAAGAAAATCGCCGTCTTCGAGCTCTTGTCGGCGCGGCGCGTCACGTCCTTCCGCGCCATCCGCGAGGAGGAGGTCGCCGCCGTGCTCCGCGATGTCGCCGAGGCCGCGGCGGCCACGCGCTCCGTGGAGCTGCGCGCGTGCCTCTCCGCGCTCGGCATCGACATCACGGTCCGCGCCGTCATGGGTGACCGGTTCAAGGAGCGCGATGTGTTCCTCCACGCGCTCGACCGCTCCACGAAGCTCGTGGCGGGGTTCAACCCGCCGGACCTGTGGCCGTCGTCCCGGCTTGCCGGCTATCTCAGCAGGGCAGTGCGCAGCGCCAAGGAGTGCCGTGACATCGGGAACTGCATCCTCGACGCCATCATCCACGAGCGCCTTGAGAGGGCGATGGAAGGTGGCGGGGGCCAGAAGAACGAGGACTTGCTCGACGTGCTGCTAAGCATGCACAAGGAGGCCAAGCTGGACATGGACGCCGTCAAATACGTCATCTTCGTGAGTACTCCCCTTTTTCCAATATTATTTGAAGTGTGTGCCTAGGTCTCACAGTCAAGTGATAGTGTATAAGAAGAAAAAGAGAAAAAAATTGAAGAAAAAAATATACCAATCTTCATGTGAGATCAAAGGAATATAGCATCAACTGGAACATAACGAAGCATCAGTCGACTCATACTTAGCAAAACTGTTATTTGTAAGTTTAGCTTTAATCAAGCTTATGAATACCAGAGTTTTATTTTCTTAGGTGGCCTTTGTTTGGGCTACAGCTTCTGATTCTCAGATTTTAGGATCCTAAAATCAGAAGCTCAAACAAACATGTCAGATTTCCATATAGCTTCCTAGAATCCGATTCCAAAAATGAACTACCAGCGAAGGGAATCCGAAAGCAGCGATTTTGATGATTCGGCCGATTCTGCAGCTTCCCACAAAACAAAACGGTTCGTTTTGTGCCCTGCAGGCTGGGTCAACGACGCCCAACCCCCCTCGTCTCGTCTCCCTCCCATGGCGACCACGACGGCGACAATCGCGACGTAGGAGGTGTGCCTGCTGCGGCTGGGGGATCAGGCGGAGCCCGGCGGCGGCAGCGCCTGGGAGTACCTCGCCTGCAGGTTCCGCATGCGCGGCTCCGCCCCTCGGCCTCGCCCGCAGGCTTCCCTCCCGGCCCGCCCCCATCTTCTGGCCACCAAGCTCTGCCTCCACCGCCACTACGCCAGCACAGTCGGCTCCAGGATGGGCGAATCTGACTCCACCATCCCCGTCCCTCGCCATATTCCGACCAAGGAGCCGCGTCTCCGCCGCTGCGACGCGCCGCCCCAATCTCCGCGTACGCCAGCCCCGTTGGCTTCAGGATAGGCAGATCCGGTGCCTCCATGTCTGCCCGCCCCGTACTCCAGCAACCAAACCCCACCTCCGCCTCCGCTGCTCGAGCTCCGCCCCCAATCTCTGCTCTGTTCTTGGCCTTGGGTAAACAAATAGTACATTCAGGGCTGCAGCTGCTTCAGATTTTCAGGGCAAACAAACAGTCTGCTTCAGATTTCCAGAATCTGCAGCTGCAGCTGATTCTCAGAATCCAAGCCGAAGCTGATTTTCAAGAATCCGTAGCCCAAACAAAGGGGGCCTTAGATCGTAAAATATCCCGAGGCACACCCCGAGCACGAGGAGACTCGTGTGCTGGTGGTCCTGTGCACGGTACGTGCACTCAGCGAACCAAAAAAAAAATATCCCAAGGCATATTTTTGTTAGGCGGATTATATAATTGTTTTATGGCGCAAGTGTATCTAGATTCACAGCTCTCAGCCCCTTTTAAGTCTCACAAAACGAAACTCTCTCCACAATCAATGGTTCACACAGGACCTGACAGGCCGGAGGAGTTCCGGCCAGAGCGGTTCAAGGACGAGGATGCTGTGGACTTTAAGGGTAACGACTTCTCTTTCCTGCCGTTCGGCGCAGGCCGAAGGATGTGCCCTGGGATAGCGTTCGGCCTTGCCAACATTGAGCTCGCACTCGCGAGCCTGCTGTTCCACTTCGACTGGGAAGGTCCAAGTCCAGACGAATTGGACATGACTGAAGCGTTTGGCGTTACAGCGCGGCGGAAGGCCGGCCTCCTCCTGCGCCCTGTTCTCCGTGTGCCCGTTCCCTTCCCGGAGTCTACTCCACCGGCAGGCAACGGAGATCGTTAGCGTCCTACGCTTCTTGTCGTCCTAGAGGCAAGTACAATCGGTTCGTTCGACAAGGTCATAGTGCATTGCACCTGCATGCATGTGCTTGAACAAATATCATCTTAATAAGACTGCCTGTCCATTGTATTAATCAACATAAATTAGATCTTTGCAAGCATGCGTATATGTTGGTGTGTGTATGTGTTTACGTATCGTTAAATAAAGGCACATGAGCCCGCGGTTTGTGTTGGCCGTGCTTGCCTGTAGACTTGGTCAAACTATGGGTTGTTCAACTTGACAATATTAAATGCAGGCATTGGGTTGATACTTCCTTCCATCACATTACACCTTAGGCGTCATTTGGTAACCAGGGATCCTCCCGGGATCCCCCTACTTTCCCTGCCTGGGAAATACCTGAGCCGATGTATCCAGGGGAGCGTGCCGCCGTATTTGGTTCCCAACGAAGGGGAGGGATCCCGGCCCCTTCCCCGGGTGAGATTTCCACGCCTCCATAGATCATGGAGGAAATTCTCATCTCGCTCGCTCTCGCGACCAAGAAGAGGTGGCATTTGGCTGTCCAACGATCAAGAGCGACGTCGCCCACGTCTTCCTTCCTCGATCGCTGCACTCTTCCGGTGTCGGCGACAATAATGGTCGGCTGGTCTTCCTCTTTCCTCCCTTGAGCTCCCCTCCACCTAGAAACCCCTCTCCCCGCTACCACCACATCGGCCAGGAAGATGAACGATGGTTGTTACCAATGGATCTGCACCTGGCAAGTCTTCGAATATGTCTACATCTGGCAGTCGGCGCGGTCTTGCAGATCTCGTCGTGTTCGGCGATGACGGCTTTGCCTTCCACACACATGTGTCGCTGTCGTTGCCTTTGTGCTCAACATCGACAATTACATCTTCAAATCCTCCATAAATGGCAACTGACGGCAGTGATAGTATGGTGGTGATTGATGTGGAGGACTTCCGGTGCACACCTACAGTGTGTGCACCATGGCCTGCTCCATCGAGCGCCTTTCTATTGGGAATTTCACTGCTTCGGTTCTTCCCGGTTTGGTCTTCCCCGGTCATCCGCGACAACCAAAGGACAATGTAGATTTTCCACGAGGTTTAAGTTTGCACAAGATAATTTCACCCGAGGCACCTATTCCCTAGGAATAGCCCCCCTGAAATCCAAATGAAGCCTTAGAAATTTTCTTACCTCGTTATACACCAGTTCTTGCTGCGCTGAATTAAAGCAATAAGTTTGTCAATAATATAATTAGAATGTGTGAGAATAATGTCCCTATACATCTTTGGTATATGAATGGTAGCAAATCTACCAATAAATGGAGGGTGGGAGGACGTTGTAGTGTGGTCATTACCTTTTGACTTCGAAGGAATGGTTTGTTGTTTTGACTTTGCTGGCTCAAGCAATTCTGACATATATTATGAGTGTTTTCTGATTACCTGCCTCTGATTTTGATGAGATGACTCGTTTAACCCGACAGTATTGGTGGGGCATTGACAAGGGTAAAAGAAAAATGTCGTGGCTGAGTTGGGATAAGATGAGTATGCCTAAGTCAAAAGGGGGAATGGGCTTCCGAGATATGCTTGCGTTCAACCAAGTGTTGGGGAACGTAATAATTTCAAAAAAAAAATCCTACGCACACGCAAGATCATGGAGATGCATAGCAACGAGAAGGAAGAGTATCGTCCACGTACCCTCGTAGACCGTAAAGCGGAAGCGTTATGACAACGCGGTTGATGTAGTCGTACGTCTTCACGATCGACCGATCCTCAGTACCGAACGTACGTCACCTCCGCGTTCAGCACACGTTCAGCTCGGTGACGTCCCGCGAACTCACGATCCAGTAGAGCTCGAGGGAGAGTTTCGTCAGCACGACGGCGTGGTGACGATGTTGATGAAACTACCGTCGCAGGGCTTCGCCTATGTGATGCTCGGATATTTAAGCTACAGTAATTTCCTGTTAATGATGCCATGTCACCACGATTACTATTGTTAACCTCGCGATTCATCAGCTCCCGAAGTGATCAAATTCAAAATTAGGCAAACAATAAAAGTTGTTCAAATCAGAAACTAAATTGTTCATTAAATAAAAAATATTCCAGAGACAATTCTAAAATTGAAACCAACATTTTCGGAATTGGGTAAGTGACTCAAACATCCTCAAACAGTGACTAAAGACAATATTTATCGACCTTTTATTTAATCTAAGTCAAATATAAAATTAAGTTTTGCCCAAACTAGTTTTCGGTGCTAGGGTATACTGCACTGCTAATTATGAGCTAGGTCCCTTTTTTGTAAAAGTCCTTTTGTGGCCTAACTATTTGCAAAACAGAACATAAGAGAAAAGAAAATAAATAAAAAAGAAAAAGGAAACAAGTATAAACAAAAAACGGGCAAAGGGACCCCGGGCCTGCTAGGCCTTGGCCCAACTGGCCGGCCCAACCGCACCTCTCCTGGCCTATATGGCCTCTCCCCTGTGACCTAACCCCTGATCCACCCCACTCGCGGCCACTCACCCCCACGTCGTTCTCCCCCTCCCCCGATCCAGAATTGGATCGGGGCGCTCGACGCCGCCGCCGCTCGGAGGCGCCCCAACCCCGCGCCCCGCCGCGCCTCCGTCCTCCCCCGCATCCGTCGCGCCAGAGCCTTTCTCCCTCCCCCCCGCCGGCGCCTCACCATCCCGGCCGCGTCCGGCGCTACTCCCCGCAGCCCCGGCGAGCGCGCCTGTGCGCGAGGACTGCCGCGTCTGCCCCGCAGCTTCTTCGTCTTCCTCGCGCAGCGCCTGCAACACCACCGGCCGCCGCCGTCATCACCACGCCCCGCCGAAGCGCACCACCGCCTCGCGAGCCATGGCTTCCTCCTCCTCGCCCCATGCTGAGGACGTCATCTCCGCGCCGCGTCCCCCGAGCCTTCTACTCGGCCTCGCACCTGCCGGCCCATCCGGCCGCCGGACCTCGCCGGCAGGGTTCCTCCGGCCTCCCCGAGCCCTCCTCTGCAACGATGTGAGCATCCGGCCCCCCCCCTGGCCTCTCCCCTCTCTTCGTCGTGCCTCGTAGGCGCCCTGCCGACGAGGCCGTGCCTCTGCCGCCACTCGACGCCGACGTGGTGGTCGATTCCGACCGTCCCAGCTCCTGCTAGAAGCTCCAGTGGGTGTGCGGCGAGGCCCTCGTCCGATCCATGACGACCGCCGCTAGAATGTTCGCCGGAGGCGAGCGCACGGTCGTCGTCGGTGCGCTCTGCCTCAATGTCGTTACCCTGCTGACGTGGCACTGCGATTAGCACTTAATTACCATGCTAATCAACCCCCCTATGTCATTGACCAGTGGGTCATCCCTGCTAATTCCCACTGTTTAATAAACCTGTTAACTAAGTAGACAATAACATGTGGACCCCAGCGCCTAAATAACCCTTCACTTAAAACATGCCCCTGGCACTAGGCCCCAATACTTAATTAGACTAGTAAACGGGCACGTGCAACGCACATCTTAACTATTGCACATAAATTCATGTGATATATATTTTGAGTATGGATTTAAAAAAATCAAAAAATTGAAGACATCACAATGAAGAAACCAGAGAACAACAATATGCATTATTAAAGCACACCACTAACTCAAATTGCCTAATCAAGTTTCGAAGTGAAAGCACAAGTATGTCTAGTTACAAGGAAACATATTAAAAAAAATGTTACATATCACTAAAAGTATTATTCAGATGTCCCAAATCCCGTTTCTCTGGCCCCCATGAACGCTTACGCTAAACTCTAACGAAGTCGTTCAGCAACCGTCATTGACTATTTATCCTCATGTTTTCTCCAATACCAAGGGCAGCTATCACCACAAAAAAAATCCACTCAAAAATGAAAATTCGGGTGGAGTAAAATGAAAGTTTAGGTATATATTAAACAATGGTAGCATGTCAACACATAGTGCAATGCATGTTTAGATAGTTAAGAGATTATATGTATAGGGGCATGAAATTTCATTGAAGGAAAAATAATTGAACCCAATTTAAATAACCTATATAAATACTTCTAAAAAAAGGCTTCCAAACAAACACTAAGAATTGCTCTATT
The DNA here is from genome assembly GCF_056163025.1 of Triticum urartu. Taxonomy (NCBI): domain Eukaryota; kingdom Viridiplantae; phylum Streptophyta; class Magnoliopsida; order Poales; family Poaceae; genus Triticum; species Triticum urartu. The sequence continues at coordinate 478,625,803 of NC_141876.1, forward strand.
CTTCAGGTCGCAAGTATTCTGAAATACAATTGAATCAGAACTCTAAAAAAATTAGTAATGTTGAAGACAAAATGTTGATCTGAAAATGTGCCAATTTGGTTATTCAGAAATTGTGTTCCTACAATAGCAGCATACATAGATGAATAGCACGATAGCATCCTTATTCAGGTTACATTATTCAGAAATCTCTCACCACCAATTACTCGCTTCAGATTGTTGTCAAGCCCATGGATGCCGCTGATGCTTGAAACAGACAGATATAGCAGCCATGTCTGCAAGATGGCATGTTGAACTAAAATGCGGATAAAGCGAAAAAAGATTATGATATGTTGAGTGAACTCAAAATAAATAATAATAAAGCCAAGGCACATAAAAATAGATGGTTGTATCACAAAGTATGACCCAAGATGAGGCAATAGAAAAATTAACGTTAGGCAATATAAACCCCGGGAAGAGAAACTTAGCTTACCTAAAAGAAAAGTTAAGCACATGAATTTACCAAGATGAAATTTGGAGCTATGACCATTAGCAAAATCTGTATACATTAGAAATTTCACACATTCATGTTGGCACAAGCTACGATAGCAATAATTTATAGGCACTGGAGCATGCTGATAAAAATTAAAAGTAGTACGGTAGAACAAAGGTAAGGACGTAAGGTGAATAATTTTTAGAAGAAATGGTTCGGTGCAAAGGTCATATTAGTCCATTGAGTAACTGCATTAACAACCTCCAGATTCTATCAGTCATGGACTAACAACAATAATAACACCCACTGGGCAGTGGCTAGATAAGTAAGAAGAGGCAAACCTGAAAGAGTGTCGCGGAGCCACGGGGATGTCGTTGGAAGAACTGGTTGTTGGGAGCATCCATCCAATCACAAACTTCCTATTAATTGATAAAGCTTTCACCTATGTACGTAGGCCATATTCACTTGCAGTGGTAAAAAAACAGATGAAACAAGTAAGCACATTCTAATCTACAGTACTCACATTACAGTCCACTGTTTAAAGCCCTCAACTTTGACAGGAAACAACTAATTCCAGTAAGCACATTTTGAATATTTAAAAAGTTATAAATGGATATAAAAGAAACTGCAAATTAGGTGACAAATAAGAAAAATGTTACATGCCATCGACACATCGCATGCTCTATATTGTGTCATTTCATTACCAATGTTGGCTACAGAACAAGAAAAAAACAGAGAAATTGAAAATGATATATGTTCAAAGGAGATGAGTAATACAGTCTATAATTCTATATCATGTCCAATTTTGTCATATATGCATGAAGCATATAGTCTAAACCCCAACTTCAGTTGCCTAAAAGTAATCTAAATTTGAGTTTTGTCACGACAAGAATTATAGTACCTCTTATATCAGATCAAAGATAAATAAGTTCTATACTCACTGGTAAACTGTTGTAGATGCATTAATGAAAAACAAAAATTAATTTGCAGGGTTATAATATAGTGATAGAATAAAGTTTTTTTGAGCAGAACTGCATGAATACACACCACACCTCCTCTAACTTCCAAGTGATTTCCAGGCTTGCCCCCAACTCAGCTGACAGCATATGTGAATCTTTGGGGAAAATGCCATACATAAACACGAAAAATAGTACCATGATTGGCAATGCAAGCCGTACATATGAATTTGCTAGGCCAATAAACAAGTATGGAAAGTAAATGATATTGCAAACAAATTTCAACATCGATTCTCCACGAACATCGTCTTCACAAACTTCACAAACCTGAACATTTACAACTGATGTGTCTAGATTTGTTTACTACAAATAATATACCCATTCCTTGTTATCTTTATATAACTTTCTAATGCTTTCTTTCAGTGTAACAACTAACACATAGTAAATTTACTACCCCGTCCGCCTCCTTGTGCCTACTCCTTCTGCATCTCCAGGCTACCAAATTTGATGTAGAAAATCAACTGCAAGGTTCCAACTCCCTTCTTCAAAATATATTTGGCTAGAATCTATCTAGCTCCTAGGCATGGTTTCTTTTGGTAGATATTTGTCACTTTTAACCTTTTACATATGTATACATGGTATATCATTGGACATAGTATAACGATATTCACCAAAGATACGTGTTAATGTTCTTAACTCTCTTCCTTCTAACTGGCATAATGTGAGAAAATGTGCATGGTTCAGAAAAGTGATTCTTCCCTGGGAAACTTTACTCCATATCTAAAACCAACATCAGTGTTCCAATACATTGAGTATCATTTCTTACTTATATCATTCTGTGATGTAAACTTTTCAATTACTATATGTCAGTACAGTCTTCGTTCTGAACCATGTCCAGGAAAAATCCAACGCCTTGGATAGCTTAGAACTTGAGTAAATCATTCACACTATATGGGATGCCTTGTATCTCTGGCTAGACGTTTAATTGATCTGAGGTCCTTTCCCAAAACAAAAAGGAGATAGCAGCCATCACGGAGAGGAGGGATGTAGTTCAGCCAAATAAGTTAGCATTCTTTCTTAGTTCAGATAAACATGCTCTAGTCTTGAACGACATTAGCTAAGAAGAAGTAGTATAGCAAAGAAAACATGGGCAATCAACGTAGCTTCTTCAGGTGATACGAAGTAGGTATAGATAATAGCAAGATATGTGCCTCTAATTTTTTTAGCAAGGTCGGACGTGTGGAGTAAATTATCAAGCACATAACTGAACATATATATAACAAAAATAGCAAGACCGGACGTTTGGGGTGAATTAGCAAGCACAAAACTGAACATAAATATTTTCTCCTTATTAATGATGATTGCTTACGGGAAAGGATATGCCTGTCCTCGACGCTCAAATTGGTGAGGGATTCGTTGCAGAAAGAGATCCCCTTGCGTGTCGTGGGAAGCGTGTAGCGGACGCACGTTGTGGGGAGGCAGAGCCGACGCGCACCGGCAACGGCCAGGGGCGGAGGGGGGCTGCTCACGCTCGCGGCGGTGGAGAAGAGGACCGGCTGGAGGCGGACGGCGGGCGGCGGCAGAGGATGGGCGGGCGACGGCGGAGGATGGAGGCCCGGCCGTGGAGCGGCGGCGGAGGAGGGCGAGGATGGGCGGGCGACGGAAGGCGGCAGAGGCCCGGCCGTGGAGGAGGCAAACGACGGCGGAGGCTTGGCCGTGGAGCGGCGGCGGAGGCTTGGCCGTGGATGGGCGGGCGGCGGCCGGCGGTGAAGGCCCGACCATGCTCTGGTTGTTGGGAGGAGGAGGTGCGGGGTGTGGGAAAGGTCGTCGTGTGGGGGTTCGTGCGTGCGTGCGGTGGGCAAAGGTCGTGGTGCGGTGGGTTTTTTCGGAACGGGTGAGCTTAATTGCGCGGCTTGTTGTGTTAAACACGGGAGGATTAAAGACCATTAGATAATGTAGATGGACGGATAGAATTGCTTGGATCTCCGCCTCTCTTTTTTTATAGGGATAGTAGATTGTAACCCAATGGCATTGGTGGGTAATTAAAGTATAAAACGTGTTTGATGTTTTGGAGGAATGTAGGCCTTCAGATTGCAGGTTTGGATGGATAGGATGACTTGGTTCTCCGCCCTCTCTTTCTTTTATAGGGGTTGTAGATTAATTAAAACCGTTTCAAACTTTGTTTAACAAAAGGTTCCACTAACATATGGGTCCCACTACTAAATAAATCTAGTTAGATAAATAGTTTGACCAGCAGTCTATGACATGTGCCCCCCCCCCCCCCCCACATGTCAGTTGGACCAGTCAAACCAGTCACTTGTTGACTGTTGACTATTGGCTAGGCAGTCAACAGGACCCACCTATCAGTCAAATAGTCATATCCCTGGGTACACTTCTGTGTACCTGTAGCATATAGTATTTAATATAATTTCGAATTAAATTAACTATAGAATTTCAGAAAAACAATTTAGACTTTGAAAAATCATAGAAAATAATCTGTAGCTCGGATGAAAATACTTTGTACATGAAAGTTGCTCAGAACGACGAGACGAACCCAGATACGCAGCCCGTTCGTCCACCACGAATCCCTAGCATAGCAAACACGCAACTTCCCCCCTCCGGCTCATCTGTCTGAAAATGCGATACACTGGGGATATTTTCCCGGATGTTTCCCCCTTCACCGGTACCACCTCATACCGTGTTATGTCACCCCTAGCACCGTGTATTGTCTTGTTATGCTTTGTGATACTTTGATTGCTCTATTATTTATTGTATTCCCCCTCCGTTACCTATTTCCGGTAGACCCCGAGACTGCCGGCGCCCCCAGTTCGACTATGGTGTCGACGACCCCTCTCTCTTGCCAGAGCAACCAGGCAAGCCCCCCCCTGATCACCAGATATCGCCTACTCTTCTCTCTACTGCTTGCATTAGAGTAGTGTAGCATGTTACCGCTTTCCGTTAATCCTATTCTGATCCATAGCCTGTCATTGTTGCTACAACTGTTGATACCTTACCTGCAATCCTACATGCTTAGTATAGGATGCTAGTTTATCATCAGTGGCCCTACATTCTTGTCCGTCTGCCATGCTATACTATCGGGCCGTGATCACTTTGGGAGGTGATCACGGGTATATACTATATACTTTATATACATGACATAGGTGGAGACTAAAGTCGGGTCAGCTCGTTGAGTACCCGCAAGTGATTCTGATGAGGGGGCTGAAAGGACAGGTGGCTCCATCCCGATAGAGGTGGGCCTGGGTTCCTGACGGCCCCGACTGTTACTTGGTGGCGGAGCGACAGGGCAGGTTGAGACCACCTAGGAGAGAGGTGAGCCTGGCCCTGGTCGGCGTTCGCAGATACTTAACACGTTTAACGAGATCTTGGTATTTGATCTGAGTCTGGCCACTGGCCTATACGCACTAACCATCTACGCAGGGACAGTTATGGGCACTCGACGTCGTGGTATCAGCCGAAGCCTTCGTGACGTCAGCGACTGAGCGGCGCGCGCCGAGATGGACTGGAACGCCTACTCTTGTATAATGGAGGCTAGGTCTGCTCATCGGTCGCGTTCGCAACGTGCAGGTGTGCAAAGTGCGATGGGCCCAGACCCCTACGCCATAGGATTTAGACCGACGTGCTGACCTCTCTGTTGTGCCTAGGTAGGGCTGCGACGTGTTGATCTTCCGAGGCCGGGCATGACCCAGAAAAGTGTGTCCGGCCAAATGGGATCGAGCGTGTTGGGTTATGTGGTGCACCCCTGCAGGGAAGTTGATCTATTCGAATAGCCGTGTCCCTCAGTAAAAGGACGACCCGGAGTTGTACCTTGACCTTATGACAACTAGAACCGGATACTTAATAAAACACACCCTTCCAAGTGCCAGATACAACCGGTGATCGCTCTCTCACAGGGCGACGAAGGGAGGATCATCGGTTAGGATTATGCTATGCGATGTTACTTGGTGAACTTACCATCTACTCTCTTCTACATGCTGCAAGATGGAGGTGGCCATAAGCATAGTCTTCGATAGGACTAGCTATCCCCCTCTTACTCCGGCATTCTGCAGTTCGGTCCACATATGATACCCTTATTCCATTTGATACCAATGCATACATATGTAGTGTAGCTCCTTGCTTGCGAGTACTTTGGATGAGTACTCATGGTTGCTTTGCTCCCCCTTTTCCCCCTTTTCTATACTCGATTGTTGCGACCAGAAGATGGAGCCCAGGAGCCAGACGCCACTGTCGATGACGACTACTACTACTCGGGAGGTGCCTACTACTATGTGCAGCCCGCTGACGACGAGCAGGAGTAGTTTAGGATGATCCCAGGCAGGAGGCCTGCGCCTCTTTCGATCTGTATCCCAGTTTGTGCTAGCCTTCTTAAGGCAAACTTGTTTAACTTATGTCTGTACTCAGATATTGTTGCTTTCGCTGACTCGTCTATGATCGAGCCCTTGTATTCGAGCCCTCGAGGCCCCTGGCTTGTAATATGATGCTTGTATGACTTATTTTATTTGTAGAGTTGTGTTGTGATATCTTCCCGTGAGTCCCTGATCTTGATCGTACACGTTTGCGTGTATGATTAGTGTACGGTCAAATCGGGGGCGTCACAAGTTGGTATCAGAGCCGACTGCCTGTAGGGATCCCCCTTCCACACTCATTGGCCGAAGTTGAGTCTAGACATTGCAAAACTTTTTACTAACATGGCTGTGTGTCTTACGGGCCCACGTCGCCATTGGGTGGTAGTAGGATCTTTTACTCCTCGATCTTTACTCTGGGACTCTGAACTCTCTTCTATTCGGGTTAAATGATTTTGCTAAAATCTAACTTTAGGTTCTCGAAGTTACTTCCGTCTGGAGAGCCCCTTATTACAAATGATCGCCTACTGCACCAGAGGATTCAGAAGATACTCTCCGAAGTTATCCCGAGAACTTGTGCTCATTGCATTTGCAATTCCCTTCCACCGGGAACCCCTATAGATAACTACATGCACTTGCCATTCTTACTTTAGTCCCCAGTTGCTCTTGTTATTACGAGATACCTCAAAATACTCGTTGTTGTTCCGAAAAACCTTGTGCCTACTGCCTCATAGTTCCTTGTCACCTGAATACACCTACAAATTAATCCTCACACACACCAAGGATTTGTTTCTCCCCAGTTGTTCATGTGTTTCACCAAAGCCTTTGAAATACTAATTGATCTTTCAAAAATCCTCAAATACTAGTGGCATCTTTGGTCACTATCATTTTTGAGTCCATTGATTCAATAAGTTGCAAATGTTCACAATCATCAGCCGAATCCTAGGATTATCCTTCCGGCTCAGACGTCATTTTAAACATGAGCTGGATCTCGACCAACCTAATTGCCATCGATTGTACCCCTAAGGCTATTCAACTTATCCATCCCTAATCAGAGCATTGCTTCTGATCCCTTGTCTTGGAATTCATAATTTCTTTGCATTTGAGCTTTGAGTTAGTCAGTTGTTTCTATAATCTGATCTCCTTGCATTCCTTCTTCCTCTGGTTGAGTACCGATACTCACATCAGATCCCTTATGTAACGTCCCGGACACACCCGCCGGTGGTCGTTACTCCTGGCGGGATCTAGACTGGCCCCACAGATCAATACTAGTCTTTTCTGCGCACTTTGTCCTCACTCATGCGCACCCGGGAGCAACTTCCCGGTCGGTCAGCCATCCTGACACTACTCCAAGCTGAGCATGCTTAACTTTGGAGTTCTGTCCGAATGGGCTCCCGAAAAAGAAGGAATTCCTTATTGATATGAGTAGTCTATCATCCCTAATAAGCCAGGCCATCACACCTTATGGACCACCAGATCCTTTGTTGGATTTTGTCCGACACCGTCCTTCATATTCATTAAACTCGTGAGCCTTTCATTGGATACATAATGCCTTTGGTAAATTGTATCCCCTGCTTTTGTCAACCATCCTCTGCTCCCGAGCTTGAATTATTCGCTCCTGAAGTTGGGGGTATGTGTTCATAAGATGCCCCGATGGATTAAACATATGCCTTCCTTACTCTGTGTAAACCCGAAAGATTCCACGGGTCATAATCATCTAGTATTGCACCAGGTAAAACTTTCAACAACTAATGTCATTTTTGAAAGGTGAAAGGTGAATGAAAGGTTATACGTTGAACAAGTGGGAGTCGACCTTGAACCCTGTGTTCATGCCCATGGACCCGATGTATACCTTATCATGGAAGCTTCTCTTAAAATAATTATCCCCTTGTTATAAGTTCATCTTGTATCTGTGGACGTGGTTCCGACCATGTTCTCCTTTAAATACCATTTCTCGGACAAGTTGAAGTAATTTTCTTCTACAGATCATTACACCCGACCAACCTTTACTTTAATCTACCGTCGTGTATTACACTCTAGTATCTCAAGACTACCATAGAACTGCATAACTTCTTATGGGTTCTTCATCAACTATTATTTCTCACCGATTCCAATTTTCCTGGGTTCTGGGTTGTCGTCAACCGAGGACACCAATAAGTGAATCGATTCCACACTCTGATTCAATAACTCTTAAGTAATTTTTGTTGCTTACGAGTTAATAATCATTTAAGTCATTCCTAGCCTGATCGGCTATATCATCATTGTGCTAAATTTTAACTATGCTACCTGGTCCTTCTTCACGGAGCACAATTCTCGACGATGAGCTAAGCTTACGTCGATCTTCCTCGTCATAACAATTGTCCTTGAATGACAAGCTTGATTTCAAGTTTGTGTCATACCTATGGTTTCAATAACTTCTCGCTTCATCATTCCGTTAACTTGATGTCATCACCGATCAGTTACATCTTCTTGAAACCTCTCGACAAATGTGTCGTGATCATCATCAACATTTTGACCCCTTCCAAGATATCAATTGAATTCATGATGAGAAGTACCCTCCTTGCCCTCGATGATTTGTGTTATCATCGACCACTTTATTGCCTTCCGTTCAACACAAACTTGTTCGTGTTTCTAGCAACCCTATTGCTTTCAAGTTAATGGTCGATATTTCATTCTTAGACTATTGCTTGTTGAATCACCTTTCTAACATTGATCATGCTACCTAAGACCATATTTTGGGTCCACTTTTCAACCAATGCTTAATTGTGTATGTTTTCCTCGAGCATACATCCTTATATCATTTGATCCGACAAATTTTATCTCCTTGTTCACATAAGTGTGGAAATCCATCTTTTGAAAATCTCACTGAGTTGTCGCTGAGTTCATCAGCCACCTCTTCATCCTCTCCTTGATCTTAATGATGAACTCTTGTTTCGGAACTCGCTTCCATAGTACATCCCCCGAGAATCTTACAATGTCGTCTCGTCAATTGTGTTGCACATTTTCTTCTCAGGCATCCTGAGTCTGAGGCATCCTGGCACCAATCGGATCTAAATCTCGGTCAAATATGATGATTGGGACATATTTCCAATAGTTATAACATTTGCCTTTATATGACCCGGTAAGATGATGTCATGCCTAGCACACCTGGCCGGAGGCCCTATTGTTATAGTTTCCTTTTCAGCAAGGCTATCCATTCTTCCATGAGGAAACTGGAAGACTTATTCTACAAGTTGTTCCTGATGAATCCTTCGCGTATCCAAAGTCTGACATTTGCTTGAAGACAATGTCAATGCTATCTCGAAGCATGTCTGTGGTACCCCGATCTTCGAGAAGAACATTTAAAACACCATGCAAAAATTTCTTTATCAATTATCCAAACACCGTTGTGTGGATAATGTCATGAAAATTTCTCTCCCCTCACCTAGAGGCTTTTCTACTTAATATCATGTCATGGTTATCATGCTCTGTTTGTCCTTGGGAAGGAAATACCTCTGAAATATGTGTTTTAACACACTTTCCTTTCCATTGTTCTGTTTAATCTGATAATCATATTTTCCTTTCCATTGTTTGGTTTAACCTTTCTTGTGATCTATATGATCTAAGCAGTAATATTCTCCTGCTTATGTAAACACCTCGTTGTACAATTCTATCAGTGAGACCCTGTTTCTACTGTTGACGACATTTCGGTAGCCACCAATGGACGAGAACTTTGCCTATTGGACCGCCTCGTTTCAACAAGCAGGAAAATGGTTCTCTTCGTCCCTTGCCCTTGGTACCGACGTTGTTGCCGACATATCTAACATGCTACTCTCTGACATGCCTTGCTATCATGACCGAGCAATATGTCACCGCTCCTACTTTTAACCCACATGGTGGGCCCATAACCCACAGTTCCACAGGATCGAAATCTGGCTCCCCTGTTTGACCCTGTTTCTAATGGTTATTCCTCATGCTTGGCTTCGTATTTAATTCACGTGCCACCTTCCTAGTGATCTATTCTGGTATCAGACGCAATACTTACTCTCGCTGCTCTGAACCCCTTTCTCACTCTGGTTCAGACTTCGAGCAACTATCTATCCGCTTGGAACCTCTTATTGTACCTTCGTACCTTACTCTCGATGTATTTTATATGTTCAACTCAAGAGATAATCTTATGATCATTCATGGGTTAACCCCAGATTGTTTCCCTCCTAAGCATTCTGTCGTAGCCGAGCTGCCCCTTACCTATTCATAAGTACGTTGGAGTTCCCGAAGAAAAGGATGACTTCACCATGATGACCTGAAGAAGAGAAATGAAGACGTCGACGTAATGGATCGACCTCTTTGAGAAGAGCAACCAAGACCGAGAAGATTCGTTAGAATTTCGTAACCAGATCTTTCCCCCTTACAACACCTCTTCAATCTCGGGACGAGATTTCTTGTAGTGAAGGAGAATTGTGACGCCCAGATATTTAAGCTACAGTAATTTCCTGTTAACGATGCCATGTCACCACGATTACTATTGTTAACCTCGCGATGCATCAGCTCCCGAAGTGATCAAATTCAAAATCGGGCAAACAATAAAAGTTGTTCAAATCAGAAACTAAATTGTTCATTAAATAACAAATATTCCAGAGACAATTCTAAAATTGAAACCAACATTATTGGAATTTGGTAAGTGACTCAAACATCCTCAAACAGTGACTAAAGACAATATTTATCGACCTTTTATTTAATCTAAGTCAAATATGAAATTGTGTTTTGCCCAAACTAGTTTTTGGTGCTAGGGTATACTGCACTGCTAATTATGAGCTAGGTCCCTTTTTTTGTAAAACTCCTTTTGTGGCCTAACTATTTGCAAAACAGAACATGAGAGAAAAGAAAATAAATAAAAAGAAAAAGGGAACAAGTATAAACAAAAAAAACGGGCAAAGGGACCCGGGGCCTACTAGGCCTTGGCCCAACTGGCCGGCCCAACCGCACCTCTCCAGGCCTATATGGCCTCTCCCCTGTGACCTAACCCCCGATCCACCCCACTCACAGCCACTCACCCCCACGTCGTTCTCCCCCTCCCCCGATCCAGAATTGGATCGAGGCGCTCGACGACGACGCCGCCGCTTGGAGGCGCCCCAACCCCGCGCCCCGCCGCGCCTCCATCCTCCCCCGCATCCGTCGCGCTAGAGCCTTTCTCCCTTCCCCCCGCCGGCGCCTCACCATCCCGGCCGCGTCCAGCGCTACTCCCCGCAGCCCCGGCGAGCGCGCCTGTGCGCGAGGACTGCCGCGTCTACCCCGCAGCTTCTTCGTCTTCCTCGCGCAGTGCCTGCAACACCACCGGCTGCCGCCGTCATCGCCACGCCCCGCCGAAGCTCACCACCGCCTCGCGAGCCATGGCTTCCTCCTCGCCCCATGCTGAGGACGTCGTCTCCGCGCCGCGTCCCCCGAGCCTTCTACTCGGCCTCGCACCTGCCAGCCCATCCGGCCGCCGGACCTCGCCGGCAGGGTTCCTCCGGCCTCCCCGAGCCCTCCTCTGCAACGATGTGAGCATCCGGCTCCCCCTGGCCTCTCCCCTCTCTTCGTGGTGCCTCGTAGGCGCCTTGCCGACGAGGCCGTGCCTCTGCCGCCACTCGATGCCGACGTGGTGGTCGATTCCGACCGTCCCAGCTCCTGCTAGAAGCTCTAGTGGGTGTGCGGCGAGGCCCTCATCCGATCCATGACGACTGCCGCTAGAATGTTCGCCGGAGGCGAGCGCACGGTCGTCGCCGGTGTGCTCTGCCTCAATGGTGTTACCCTGCTGACGTGGCACTGCGTTTAGCACTTAATTACCATGCTAATCAACCCCCTATGTCATTGACCAGTGGGTCATCCCTGCTAATTCCCACTGTTTAATAAACCTGTTAACTAAGTAGACAATAACATGTGGACCCAGCGCCCAAATAACCCTTCACTTAAAACATGCCCCTGGCAGTAGGCCCCAATACTTAATTAGATTAACTAAAACCGTTTAAAACTTTGTTTAACAAAAGGTTCCACTAACATATGGGTCCCACTGCTAAATAAATCTAGTTAGATAAATAGTTTAACCAGCTGTCTATGACATGTGCCCCCCGCCCACATGTCAGTTGGACCAGTTAAACCAGTCACTTGTTGACTGTTGACTATTGGCTAGGCAGTCAATAGGACCCACCTATCAGTCAAATAGTCATATCCCTGGGTACACTTCTGTGTACCCGTAGCATATAGTATTTAATATAATTTCGAATTAAATTAACTATAGAATTTCAGAAAAACAATTTAGACTTTGAAAAATCATAGAAAATAATCTGTAGCTCGGATGAAAATACTTTGTACATGAAAGTTGCTCAGAACGACGAGACGAACCCAGATACGCAGCCCGTTCGTCCACCACGAATCCCTAGCATAGCAAACACGCAACTTCCCCCCTCCGGCTCATCTATCTGAAAATGCGATACACTGGGGATATTTTCCCGGATGTTTCCCCCTTCACCGGTACCACCTCATACCGTGTTATGTCACCCCTAGCACCGTGTATTGTCTTGTTATGCTTTGTGATACTTTGATTGCTCTATTATTTATTGTATTCCCCCTCCGTTACCTATTTCCGGTAGACCCCGAGACTGCCGGCGCCCCCAGTTCGACTACGATGTCGACGACCTCTCTCTCTTGCCAGAGCAACCAGGCAAGCCCCCCCCCCTTGATCACCAGATATCGCCTACTCTTCTCTCTACTGCTTGCACTAGAGTAGTGTAGCATGTTACCGCTTTCCGTTAATCCTATTCTGATACATAGCTTGTCATTATTGCTACAACTGTTGATACCTTACCTGCAATCCTACATGCTTAGTATAGGATGCTAGTTTATCATCAGTGGCCCTACATTCTTGTCCGTCTGCCACGCTATACTATCGGGCCGTGATCACTTCGGGAGGTGATCACGGGTATATACTATATACTTTATATACATGACACAGGTGGAGACTAAAGTTGGGTCAGCTCGTTGAGTACCCACAAGTGATTCTGATGAGGGGGCTGAAAGGACAGGTGGCTCCATCCCGGTAGAGGTGGGCCTGGGTTCCTGACGGGCCCCGACTGTTACTCGGTGGCGGAGCGACAGGGCAGGCTGAGACCACCTAGGAGAGAGGTGGGCCTGGCCCTGGTCGGCGTTCGCGGATACTTAACATGTTTAACGAGATCTTGGTATTTTATCCGAGTCTGGCCACTGGCCTATACACACTAACCATCTACGCGGGGACAGTTATGGGCACTCGACGTCGTGGTATCAGCCGAAGCCTTTGTGGCGTCAGCGACTGAGCGCCGCGCGCCGGGTTGGACTGGAACGCCTAGTCTTGTATAAGGGAAGCTAGGTCTGCTCACCGGCCGCGTTCGCAACGTGCAGGTGTGCAAAGGGCGATGGCCCAGACCCCTGCGCCATAGGATTTAGATCGGCGTGCTGACCTCTCTGTTGTGCCTAGGTAGGGCTGCGACGTGTTGATCTTCCGAGGCCGGGCATGACCCAGAAAAGTGTGTCCGGCCAAATGGGATCGAGCGTGTTGGGTTATGTGGTGCACCCCTGCAGGGAAGTTGATCTATTCGAATAGCCATGTCCTTTGGTAAAAGGACGACCCGGAGTTGTACCTTGACCTTATGACAACTAGAACCGGATACTTAATAAAACACACCCTTCCAAGTGCCAGATACAACCGGTGATCGCTCTCTCACAGGGCGACGAAGGGAGGATCATCGGTTAGGATTATGCTAGGCGATGTTACTTGGTGAACTTACCATCTACCCTCTTCTACATGCTGCAAGATGGAGGTGGCCAGAAGCGTAGTCTTTGATAGGACTAGCTATCCCCCTCTTACTCTAGCATTTTGCAGTTCAATCCACATATGATACCCTTATTCCATTTGATACCAATGCATACATATGTAGTGTAGCTCCTTGCTTGCAAGTACTTTGGATGAGTACTCATGGTTGCTTTGCTCCCCCTTTCCCCCCTTTTCTATACTCGATTGTTGTGACCAGACGATGCAGCCCAGGAGCTAGACGCCACTGTCGATGACGACTACTACTACTCGGGAGGTGCCTACTACTACGTGCAGCCCGCTGACGATGACCAGGAGTAGTTTAGGATGATCCCGGGCAGGAGGCCTGCGCCTCTTTCGATCTGTATCCCAGTTTGTGCTAGCCTTCTTAAGGCAAACTTGTTTAACTTATGTCTGTACTCAGATATTGTTGCTTTCGCTGACTCATCTATGATCGAGCCCTTGTATTCGAGCCCTCGAGGCCCCTGGCTTGTAATATGATGCTTGTATGACTTATTTTATTTGTAGAGTAGTGTTGTGATATCTTCCCATGAGTCCCTGATCTTGATCGTACACATTTGCGTGTATGATTAGTGTACGGTCAAATCGGGGGCGTCACAGCCTAAGCACCGCTACAGTATGACCGGGTGGATTATGGTGGAGGGGGGCACCGCACACGGCTGGGAGAGATCAATGATCAACTTGTGTGTCTATGGGGTGCCCCCTGGCCACATATATAAAGGAGCAAGGGGAAGGGGCCGGTGGCCTCATAGGGTACGCCCCAAGGGGGATCCAACTCCTACTAGGAGTAGGTTCCCCCTTTCCTAGTCCAACAAGGAGGGGAAGGAAAGAGGAGAGGAGAAGGAAAGAGGGGGCCGGCCCCCAAAGCCCTAAACCAATTCGGTTTGGGCCTAGGGGGGCGCACCCCACACTTCCTTGCTGCCCTCTACTTCCACTAAAGCCCACGAAGGCCCATTGACCCTCCAGGTGAATTCCCGTAACTCTCCGGTACTCCGAAAAATACCTGAATAACTCGGAACCTTTCCGATGTCCGAATATAGTCGTCCAATATATCGATCTTTACGTCTCGACCATTTCGAGACTCCTCTTCATGTCCCCGGCCTCATCCAGGACTCCGAATTACCTTCGGTACATCAAAACACATAAACTCATAATACCGATCGTCACCGAACGTTAAGCGTGCGGACCCTACGGGTTCGAGAACTATGTAGAAATGATCGAGACTCGTCTCCGGTCAATAACCAATAGCGGAACCTGGATGATCATATTGGCTCCTACATATTCTATGAAGATCTTTATCGGTAAAACCGCATAACAACATACGTTGTTCCCTTTGTCATCAGTATGTTACTTCCCCGAGATTCGATCGTCGGTATCCTCATACCTAGTTCAATCTCGTTACCGGCAAGTCTCTTTACTCGTTGTGGAATGCATCATCCCGCAACTAACTCATTAGTCACAATGCTTGCAAGGCTTATAGTGATGTGCATTACAGAGAGGGCCCGGAGATACCTCTTCGATAATCGGAGTGACAAATCCTAATCTCGATCTATGCCAACACAACAAGCACCATCGGAGACACCTGTAGAGCACCTTTATAATCACCCAGTTACGTTGTGATGTTTGGTAGCACACAAAGTGTTCCTCCGGTACTCGGGAGTTGCATAATCTCATAGTCATAGGAACATGTATAAGTCATGAAGAAAGCAGTAGCAACAAACTAAACGATCATCGTGCTAAGCCAACGGAATGGGTCAAGTCAATCACATCATTCTCTAATGATGTGATCCCATTAATCAAATGACAACTCATGTCTATGGCTAGGAAACTTAACCATCTTTGATTCAACGAGCTAGTCAAGTAGAGGCATACTAGTGACACTTTGTTTGTCTATGTATTCACACATGTACTAAGTTTCCGGTTAATACAATTCTAGCATGAATAATAAACATTTATCATGATATAAGGAAATAAATAATAACTTTATTATTGCCTCTAGGGCATATTTCCTTCAGTCTCCCACTTGCACTAGAGTCAATAATCTAGTTCACATATTTATGTGATTAGTTCACATCTCCATGTGACTAATACCCAAAGGATTGCTAGAGTCAATAATCTAGTTCGCATCGCTATGTGATTAACACCAAAAGAGTGATCATGTTTTGCTTGTCAGTGAAGTTTAGCCTACGGGTCTGCAACATTCAGATCCATATGTATTTCGCAAATTTCTATGTCTACAATGCTCTGCACTGAGCTACTCTAGCTAATTGCTCCCACTTTCAATATGTATCCAGATCGAGACTTAGAGTCATCCAGATCGATGTAAAAAGCTTACATCAACTAACTCTTTACGATGAACTCTTTTATCACCTCCATAACCGAGAAATATTTCTTTAGTCCTCTAAGGATAATTTTGACCGATGTCTAGTGATCTACTCCTAGATCACTATTGTATCCCATTGCCAGAAAGATGCTAAGGTATACAATAGGACTGGTAAATAGCATAGCATACTTTATAAAACCTATGACTGAGGCATAGGGAATGACTTTTCATTCTCTTTCTATTTTCTGCTGTGGTCGGGTTTTGAGTTTTTACTCAACTTCACACCTTGCAACACAGGCAAGAACTCCTTCTTTGACTGTTCCATTTTGAACTACTTCAAAATCTTGCCAAGGTATGTACTCATTGAAAAAACTTATCAAGTGTCTTGATCTATCTCTATAGATCTTGATGCTCAATGTGTAAGCAGCTTCATCGAGGTCTTTCTTTGAAAAACTCTTCTCAAACACTTCTTTATGCTTTCCAGAAAATTCTACATTATTTCTGATCAACAATATGTCATTCACATATACTTATCAGAAATGCTATAGTGCTCCCACTCACTTTCTTGTAAATACAGGCTTCACCGCAAGTCTGTATAAAACCATATGCTTTGATCACTTTATCAAAGCATATATTCCAACTCCGAGATGCTTGCAACAGTCCATAGATGGATTGCTAGAGCTTGCTCACTTTGTTAGCGCCTTTAGGATCGACAAAACCTTCTGGTTGCATCATATACAACTCTTCTTTTAAGAAATCCATGAAAGAATATAGTTTTGACATCCATTTGCCGGATTTCATAAAATGCGGCAACTGCTAACATGATTCGGACAGACTTTTAAGCATCGATACGAGTGAGAAAATATCATCGTAGTCAACACCTTTGAACTTGTCGAAAACATTTTGCGACAATTCGAGCTTTGTAGATAGTAACACTACTATCAGTGTCCGTCTTCCTCTTGAAGATCCATTTATTTTCTATGGCTTGCCAACCATTGGGCAAGTCAATCAAAGTCTATACTTTGTTCTTTATACATGGATCCCATCTCAGATTTCATGGCCTTAAGCCATTTCGCGGAATCTGGGCTCATCATCGCTTCCTCATAGTTCATAGGTTCGTCATGGTCAAGTAACATGATATCCAGAACATGATTATCGTACCACTCTGGTGCGGATCTCACTCTGGTTGACCTACGAGGTTCGGTAGTAACTTGATCTAAAGTTTCATGATCATCATCATTAGCTTCCTCACTAATTAGTGTAGGTGTCACAGGAACCGGTTTCTGTGATGAACTACTCTCCAATAAGGGAGCAGGTACAGTTACCTCATCAAGTTCTACTTTCCTCCCACTCACTTCTTTCGAGAGAAATCCTTCTCTAGAAAGGATCCATTCTTAGCAACGAATGTCTTGCCTTCGGATCTGTGATAGAAGGTGTACCCAACTTTCTCCTTTGGGTATCCTATGAAGACACATTTCTCCGATCTGGGTTTGAGCTTATCAAGATGAAACCTTTTCACATAAGCATCGCAACCCCAAACTTTAATAAATGACAACTTTGGTTTCTTGCCAAAACACAGTTCATATGGCGTCGTCTCAATGGATTTTAGACGGTGCCCTATTTAACGTGAATGCAGCTGTCTCTAATGCATAACCCAAAAACGATAGTGGTAAATCGGTAAGAGACATCATAGATTGCACCATATCTAATATAGTACGGTTACGATGTTCGGATACACCATTACGTTGTGGTGTTCCAGGTGGCGTGAGTTGCGAAACTATTCCACATTGTTTCAAATGAAGACCAAACTCGTAACTCAAATATTCTCCTCCACGATCAGATCGTAGAAACTTTATTTTCTTGTTACTATGATTTTCCACTTCACTCTGAAATTATTTGAACTTTTCAAATATTTCAGATTTATGTTTCATCAAGAAGATATACCCATATCTTACTCAAATCATCTGTGAAGGTCGGAAAATAACGATACCTGCCGCGAGCCTCAACACTCATCAGACTGCATACATCAGTATGTATTATTTCCAACAAGTCTGTTGCTTGCTCCATTGTTTCGGAGAACAGAGTCTTAGTCATCTTGCCCATGAGGTATGGTTCGCAAGCATCAACTGATTCATAATCAAGTGATTCCAAAAACCCATCAGCATGGATTTTCTTCACGTGCTTTACACCAATATGACCTAAACGGCGGTGCCACAAATAAGTTGCACTATCATTATTAACTTTGCATCTTTTGGCTTCAATATTATGAATATGTGTATCACTACGATCGAGATTCAATAATCCATTCACCTTGAGTGTAAGACCATTAAAGGTTTTATTCATGTAAACAGAACAACAATTATTCTCTGACTTCAAAATGAATAATCGTATTGCAATAAACATGATCAAATCACATTCATGCGTAACACAAACACCAAATAACATTTATTTAGGTTCAACACTAATCCCGAAAGTATAGGGAGTGTGCGATGATGATCATATCAATCTTGGAACCACTTCCAACACACATCGTCACTTCACCCTTAACTAGTCTCTGTTCATTCTGCAACTCTCGTTTTGAGTTACTAATCTCAACAACTGAACTAGTATCAAATACTGAGGGGTTGCTATAAACACTAGTAAAGTACACATCAATAACATGTATATCAAATATACCTTTGTTCACTTTGCCATCCTTCATATCCGCCAAATACTTGGGGCGGTTCTACTTCTAGTGACCAGTCCCTTTGAAGTAGAAGCACTTGGTCTCAGGCTTAGGTCTAGACTTGGGCTTCTTCACTTGAGCAGCAACTTGCTTGCCGTTCTTCTCGAAGTTCCCTTTCTTCCCTTTTTCCCTTTTCTTGAAACTAGTGGTCTTGTCAACCATCAACACTTGATGCTTTTCTTGATTTCTACCTTCGTCGATTTCAGCATCACGAAGAGCTTGGGAATCGTTTCCATTATCCCTTGCATATTATAGTTCATCACGAACTTCCAGTAACTTGGTGATAGTGACTAGAGAACTCTATCAATCACTATCTTATCTGGAAGATTAACTCCCACTTGATTCAAGTGATTGTAGTACTCAGAAATTCTGAGCACATGCTCACTTACTGAGCTATTCTCCTCCATCTTGTAGGCAAAGTGCTTGTCAGAGGTCTCATACCTCTTGTATGCTCATCTGAAAGGGAAATATGCCCTAGAGGCAATAATAAATTTATTATTTATTTCCTTATATCATGAGAAATGTTTATTATTCATGCTAGAATTGTATTAGCCGGAAACATAATACATGTGTGAATACATAGACAAACAGAGTGTCACTAGTATGCCTCTACTTGACTAGCTCGTTGATCAAAGATGGTTATGTTTCCTAACCATAGACATGAGTTGTCATTTGATTAACGGGATCACATCATTAGGAGAATGATGTGATTGACTTGACCCATTCCGTTAGCTTAGCACTTGATCATTTAGTTTGTTGCTATTGCTTTCTTCATGACTTATACATGTTCCTATGACTATCAGATTATGCAACTCCCGTTTACCGAGGAACACTTTGTGTGCCACCAAATGTCACAACGTAACTGGGTGATTATAAAGGTGCTCTACAGGTGTCTCCGAAGGTACTTGTTGGGTTGGCGTATTTCGAGATTAGGATTTGTCACTCCGATTGTTGGAGAGGTATCTCTGGGCCCACTCAGTAATGCACATCATTGTAAGCCTTGCAAGCATTGCAACAAATGAGTTAGTTGCGGTATAATGTATTACGAAACGAGTAAAGAGACTTGCCAGTAACGAGATTGAACTAGGTATTGAGATACCGACGATCGAATTCGGACAAGTAACATATCGATGACAAAGGGAACAACGTATGTTGTTATGCGGTTTGACCGATAAAGATCTTCGTAGAATATGTAGGAGCCAATATGAGCATCCAGGTTCCGCTATTGGTTATTGGCCGGAGACGTGTCTTGGTCGTGTCTACATAGTTCTCGAACCCGTAGGGTCCGCACGCTTAAAGTTCGATGACGGCTATATTATGAGTTTATGCGTTTTGATGTACCGAAGGTAGTTCGGAGTCCCGGATGAGATCGGGGACATGACGAGGAGTCTCTAAATGGTCGAGACGTAAAGATCGATATGTTGGACGACTATATTCAGATATCAGAAAGGTTCCGAGTGATTCAGGTATTTATCGGAGTACCGGGGAGTTACGGGAATTCGCCGGGGAGTGTATGGGCCTTATTGGTCTTTAGGGGAAAGAGAGAGAGGCAGGCCGCGCCCCCCCAAGGCCTAGTCCGAATTGGACTAGGGGGAAGGGCTGTGCCCCCTCCTTCCTTCTCTTCTCCTTTCCCTTTCCTTCTCTCCTACTCCTACTACTTGGAAGGGCTCCTAGTTCTACTAGGAAAAGGGGAATCCTACTCCCGGTGGGAGTAGGACTCCCCTAGGGCGTGCCATAGAGAGGGCCGGCCCCTCCCCTCCTCCACTCCTTTATATACGTGGCCAGGAGGCACCCCATAGACACAACAATTGATCTCTTGATCTCTTAGCCATGTGCGGTGCCCCCTCCACCATAGTCCACCTCGATCATATCGTAGCGGTGCTTAGGCGAAGCCCTGCGCCGGTAGAACATCATCATTGTCACCACACCGTCATGCTGACGAAACTCTCCCTAAACACTCGGATAGATCGGAGTTCAAGGGATGTCATCGAGTTGAACGTGTGCAGAACTCAGAGGTGCCGTGCGTTCGGTGCTTGATCGGTCGGATCGTGAAGACGTACGACTACATCAACCGCGTTGAGCTAACGCTTCCGCTTTCGGTCTATGAGGGTACGTGGACACACTCCCCCCTCTTGTTACTATGCATCACCATGATCTTGTGTGTGCGTAGGAAATTTTTGAAATTACTACGTTCCCTAACACCATCAACAGATATCAATGTGAGTGAGTAGGGATTGCCACACAACTGATGCAGTAATTTCAAAAAATTTCCTACGCACACGCAAGATCATGGTGATGCATAGCAACATGAGGGAAGAGTGTTGTCCACATACCCTCGTAGACCGTAAGCGGAAGCATTATGACAACGCGGTTGATGCAGTCGTACGTCTTCACGATCGACCGATCCTAGCACCGAAGGTACGACACCTCCGCGATCTGCACACGTTCGACTCAGTGACGCCGCACAAACTCGCGATCCAGCAGAGTGTCGAGGGAGAGCTTCGTCAGCACGACAGTGTGATGACGGTGATGATGATGCTACCAGAACAGGGCTTCGCCTAAGCACCGCTACGATATGACCAAGGTGGATTATGGTGGAGGGGGGCACCACACACGGCTAAGTGATCCATGATCAACTTGTGTGTCTATGGGGTGCCCCCCTCCCCCGTATATAATGGAGTGGAGGAGGGGGAGGGTCGTCCCTCCTATGGCGCGCCCCATGGGGAGTCCTACTCCCACCGGGAGTAGGATTCCCCCCTTCCCTAGTTGGCCTAGGAATGGAAGGAAGGGGGAGAGAGGGAGAAGGAAAGGGGGCCCGCCCCCCCACCCAATTCAGATTGGGCATGAGGGGGGGCGCCCCCTCCTAGGCCTCCCTCTCTTCTCTCCCACTATGGCCCAATAAGGCCCATATACCTCCCGGGGGGTTCCTGTAACCTCCCGGTGCTCCGATATATGCCTGAACTCACCCGGAACCATTCCGACGTCCAAATATAGTCATCCAATATATTGATCTTTATGTATCGACCATTTCGAGACTCCTCGTCATGTTCGTGATCATATCCGGGACTCCAAACTACCTTCGGCAACCTCCCGATCATAATACCAATCGTCACCGAACGTTAAGCGTGCGGACCCTACGGGTTCGAGAACTATGTAGACATGATCGAGACACGTCCCGGTCAATAACCAATAGCGGAATCTGGATGCTCATATTGGTTCCTACATATTCTACGAAGATCTTTATCAGTCAAACCACATAACGATATACGTTGTTCCCTTTGTCATCGGTATGTTACTTGCCCGAGATTTGATCGTCGGTATCTCAATACCTAGTTCAATCTCGTTACCGGCAAGTCTCTTTACTCGTTCCGTAATGCTACATCCTGCAACTAACTCATTAGCTACATTGCTTGCAAGGCTTATAGTGATGTACATTACTGAGAGGGCCCAGAGATACCTCTCCAACAATCGGAGTGACAAATCCTAATCTCGATCTATGCCAACTCAACAAACACCATCGGAGACACCTGTAGAGCACCTTTATAATCATCCAGTTATGTTGTGACGTTTGGTAGCACACAAAGTGTTCCTCCGGTATTCGGGAGTTTCATGATCTCATAGTCATAGGAACATGTATAAGTAATGGAGAAACCAATAGCAACAAACTAAACGATCATTGTGCTAAGCTAATGGATGGGTCAAGTCAATCACATCATTCTCTAATGATGTGATCCCGTTAATCAAATGTCAACTCATGTCTATGGTTAGGAAACATAACCATCATTGATTCAACGAGCTAGTCAAGTAGAGGCAAACTAGTGACACTCCATTTGTCTATGTATTCACACATGTACTAAGTTTTCGGTTAATACAATTCTAGCATGAATAATAAACATTTATCATGATATAAGGAAATATAAATAACAACTTTATTATTGCCTCTAGGGCATATTTCCTTCAGGTATTGCAATCTGGGTTTTATTGGCCTACTCTCTTCAAGGATGCTCGTAAGTTCATCTTATCTTGTGATGAATGTCAAAGAATAATATTGGTAATCATCAAGAAATGCCTATGAATTATTCACTTGTTGTTGAACCATTTGATGTTTGGGAATTTGATTACATAGGACCTTTTCCTTCCTCTAATGGGTATAATCATATTTTGGTTGCTATTGATTATGTTACTAAGTGGGTAGAAGCTATTCCAACTAGTAGTGATGATCACAACACCTCTATTAAGATGCTTAAAGAAGTTATTTTCCCAAGGTTTGGAGTCCCTAGATATTTAATGACTCATGGTGGTTCACACTTTATTCATGGTGCTTTTCGTAAAATGCTTGCCAAGTATGATGTTAACCATAGAATTGCATCACCCTATCATCCTCAGTCTAGTGGTCAAGCTGAACTTAGCAATAGAGAAATAAAATTAATTTTACAAAAGACTGTCAATAGGTCCTGGAAGAATTGGTCTAAGAAATTAGATGATGCACTTTGGGCTTATAGAACAACATATAAAAATCCTATGGGTATGTCTCCTTATAAAATGGTTTATGGAAAAGCTTGTCATTTGCCTCTTGAGTTAGAACATAAAGCTTATTGGGCAATTAAAGAATGCAACTATGATTTCAAACTTGCTGGTGAGAAGAGGTTATTTGATATTAGCTCTTTAGATGAATGGAGAACCCGAGCTTATGAAAATGCCAAGTTATTTAAAGAAAAGGTTAAAAGATGGCATGATCAAAGAATCCAAAAGCATGAGTTCAAAGTTGGAGAATATGTTCTTTTGTACAACTCTCGTTTCAAATTCTTTGCAGGAAAACTCCTCTCCAAATGGGAAGGACCCTATGTTATTGAGGAGGTTTATCTATCTGGAGCTATCAAAATAAATAATGTCGAAGGTACTAAACCGAAGGTTGTTAATGGGCAACGAATAAAACATTATATCTCAGGTATGCTCATTAATTTTGAAAGCAATATTATCCAAACTATGACACCGGAAGAACACATAAAAGAAACTTTCCGGAACACTCCAGAATCATGAAAAAGAGGAGGTACATGATACGGTAAGTAAACAGACACTGAACAATCTGCAAAAATATTTTTTGTCTGTTTTGGAATATAACAAAAATTAGGAAAATAAGAAACAACCAGTAAGGCACCCTTGGTGGGCACAAGATAGCCAGGCGCGCCCAGGTGGGTTGTGTCCACCATGGGTACCTTCTGGACTCCATTTTTCTTCCGTTTGCTTGTTTTCCAAGATAAAAAAATCTTTATATACCCCCCGAACCTATTGACCACCATATCACGGAGAAATCTTTTGTTTTCTTTTCTTGTTGTTTTCGGTTAGATCTGTTAAGCCAGGCATCATGTCTTCTCCCTCCTCCAGCAACGTAGAAGAAGATGCTTGGTTGATGAAGATCGAGCTGAAGAGAGAGGTGCCCGAAGAACCTCTCGAAGGGGGCAAGAGCAAGGAGGCCATCAGAGATCAAGCGCCGGTGGTCGAGCAAGCCCTGCATGCCGAGGAGGAAGAAGAAGATATCCTTAAACCTTACTATGATCATCTCACCCCCACCAAGATCGAAGCCTTTCGGATCATCGAAATGATTCGTATGCAAAATAAATATCTCACTCGTGAAAATATTCTGTTGGAAGAGCACATCTCCTTCCTCCGAGCGTCATCCGTAGACTAGAGAATCTTTTGATCATGAAGGACAAGATAGCTACCACTTCATCACCACCACCTCCTTCTTCATCACCAAAAGAAAATTGAGTATCAGGTATGGGCACTTGATACGTCTCCGACGTATCTATAATTTTTGATTGTTCCATGCTATTATATTATCAACCTTGGATGTTTTATATGCATTTATATGCTATTTTATATGATTTTTGGTACTAACCTATTAACCTACAGCCCAGTGCCAGTTTCTGTTCTTTTTCTTGTTTTAGAGAATTGCAGAAAAGGAAAATCAAACGGAGTCCAATTGACCTAAAACTTCACGGAACTTATTTTTGGAACGGAAGCAACCCAGAAAACTTGGAGTGCACGTCGGGGGATCAATGAGGAAGCCACGAGGTAGGGGCTCACCCACCCCCTGGGCGCGCCCTCCACCCTCGTGGCCCCCTGACGTATTTCTTCCACCTATATATCTCCATATACCCTAAAACGGTCGGGGAGCACAATAGATCGGGAGTTCCGCCGCCAGAAGCCTCCGTAGCCACCGAAAACCAATCTAGACCCGTTCCAGCACCCTACAGGAGGGGCAATCCCTCTCCGGTGGCCATCTTCATCATCCCGATGCTCCCCATGACGAGGAGGGAGTAGTTCTCCCTCGGGGCTGAGGGTATGTACCAGTAGCTATGTGTTTGATCTCTCTCTCTCTCTCTCGTGTTCTTGAGGTGATATGATCTTGATGTATCGCGAGCTTTGCTATTATAGTTGGATGTTATGATGTTTTCGCCCCCTCCACTCTCTTGTAATGGATTGAGTTTCCCCTTTGAAGTTATCTTATCGGATTGAGTCTTTAAAGATTTGAGAACACTTGATGTATGTCTTGCCGTGCGTATCTGTGGTGACAATGGGATATCACGTGATTCACTTGTTGTATGTTTTGGTGATCAACTCGCGGGTTCCGCCCATGAACCTATGCATAGGGGTTGGCACATGTTTTCGTCATGACTCTCTGGTAGAAACTTTGGGGCACTCTTTGAGGTTCTATGTGTTGGTTGAATAGATGAATCTGAGATTGTGTGATGCATATCGTATAATCATACCCACGGATACTTGAGGTGACATTGGAGTATCTAGGTGACATTAGGGTTTTGGTTGATTTGTGTCTTAAGGTGTTATTCTAGTACGAACTCTAGGGCTGTTTGTGACACTTATAGGAATAGCCCAATGGATTGATTGGAAAGAATAACTTTGAGGTGGTTCCGTACCCTACCATAATCTCTCCGTTTGTTCTCCGCTATTAGTGACTTTGGAGTGACTCGTTATTGCATGTTGAGGGATAGTTATGTGATCCAATTATGTTATTATTGTTGAGATGACTTGCACTACTGAAAGTATGAACCCTAGGCCTTCTTTCAACGCATTGCAATACCATTTGTGCTCACTTTTATCATTAGTTACCTTGCTGTTTTTATATTTTCAAATGGGAAAATTTTGTTTTTGCCACTCTAGATTTTGCCATTTTTCCTTATGCCACTCTAGATTTTGACATTTCAATTTTGCCACTCTTAGCTGTTGACAATTATCATAATTGCCATTCCGTGGCAAATCCAAAATAAATTAGAGTGGAAATTGTGATACATTGTCAAAAGCTAGAGTGGCAAAAGTGAAACAAAATTAATTTGCATTTGCCACATAATGGTAATTGTGATATTTATCAAAAGCTAAGAGTGTCAAAACTGAAATGTCAAAATCTAGAGTGGCATAAGGAAAATTGGCAAAACCTAGAGTGGCGAAAACAAAATTTTCCCTTTTCAGATTACAAAAACATTTATCTACCATCCATATACACTTGTATCACCATCTCTTCGCCGAACTCGTGCACCTATACAATTTACCATTGTATTGGGTGTGTTGGGGACACAAGAGACTCTTTGTTATTTGGTTGCAGGGTTGCTTGAGAGAGACCATCTTCATGCTACGCCTCCTACGGATTGATAAACCTTAGGTCATCCACTTGAGGGAAATTTGCTACTATCCTACAAACCTCTGCACTTGGAGGCCCAACAACGTCTACAAGAAGAAGGTTGTGTAGTAGACATCAAGCTCTTTTCTGGCGCTGTCGGGGGTTGGGTGCGACATATGCCAAATGATGGCTTATCATGGTGGGGGCGAGTAGAACGTCGTCGGTGCCTGGAAATGGGATGAGGCGAAGACATGCACGCCGACGAATCTTACCCAGCTTCAGGGCTCTCCGGGGAGATAATACCCCTACTGCTGCTCTGCGGGGTCTCCGCATGATCACTATGGCAAAGTGTTTACACGATTGCTCCTTGAGCTATTTCTTGGAGGTAGGAGAGGGCAAGGCTAGCTCTCTCCCTCCTATATGATCTGGTCTAGAGCTAATGGATTCCAACCCTTTGTATGGGTGCCCTGGGGGGGTTTATATAGGCCTACCCCCCAGGGGTACAATGGTAATCCGGCTGGACGCGGGCCCAGCCATCAGTGCCTCTGGCCTCCGTCTTCTCCGCCGACTGCTGGGGCCCGCCGACTGGTGGGCCCCGCCGACTGGCTAGGTACGGAGCCGACAGGCCGCGTCCGCCGCGGGCGGGTCTTGCCGGCTGCTTGGTACTGTGGCCGTGCTTCTGATGACGTGGGCTTGGTCATGGAGTCGTGGCAACAGCCCTGCCGCCTGGCGGGCGATCACTATTGCCACTCTCCGTCACATCTGATTAATGGCGCATGGGCCCCGGGGGAGGATCTGGCCGACTCTCGGGGGCCGACTGGTGGCGCACTTGCCGTCTCCTGGGGTCCCACTGGCTGGTGGGACCCGCCGCCCTAGGGTCATACAGACAAGCCGTCGTGGGCGCAGGATTCGGTCCTTCGGCGCTGATGTCAGGGCCGGCACGGCAACAGTGCCACGCCGCACGGAGATCTCCCCGGGTACGGCGTGCTGTGGCCATTCCTGCCCCTGGTAAGGGGCGGGAGCGGGTTTTACTGTAGCCACTCCCCGGTCCTGTCCCTCCCGATGAGGATATGGGGTTTGTTGGAGTCGCGGTCCGACTCCCCAAGGTCGGCTTCTTGGGAAGTCGGCAGTCAGGAGTCGGCTTATCCTGAAGTCGTTCCTGGGACTCGGCCGCGAGTGGCTAGTCGGTTGCCTTGCCGCCGACTTCTCTAAAGGCGGCTCCGTGTCCTGGGATCTTGAGGGGCACAGCCTGCCCCAATGTCTTGAAAGGTTCTGGGGCTCGGGTTAGCCTACCCGTGGCCCATTACTCCGATAGTAGTCCCCGAAGCTAATGAGGCGCCGCAGACGATCGGCCGAGAAGCCTCAGCAGTTTCTCTTTCCGGGTGCTCGACACATGGTTCTTGCTTGATTTCTGCCGGGCCGACTAGAAGGAGTCGGACCCGCCCAACTCTGACTTGCATAGTATTTCGAACGTCATGGCGGGATCCAAGTAGCGTGCTGGCTAAGCTTCCAGGCCGCCGCCCGTTCCGGGCCCTCACGTGGCAACACGCGGCCGGGCCAGTCTGCCAGCCTACGCGCGTGACGGGACAGGCCCGTAGGAGGGGCCCGCCGTTACCGTGCCTCGGCGGTCGAGCGGATCCGCTGTGGCCCGAGCGGACGGTTGGGATTCTTGTGAAGTTACTGCGCGCAGTAACTTTGTCATGGAAACGTGGGGGTCGTGGGGTCGTGGGTGCAGTAAATCCCACGAGCGCCCCCTCGGCTTCGCAGCCCATGAGGCTATAAGTAGGGGGAGGAGGGGGCGCGGCAGAGCACGCGCGCCCCTCCTTCCACTACTCCTTGATCTTCTCCTTCTTCTTCTTCCTCGCCCCGCCGTTCGCCCAAGCTTTGACGAACGCCGCGGCGATCAGCTCACGATGAGTTCTTCTTCTGCCTCCGCGCCTCCCTCGGTGCGTTTCGGCACCTGGGACGGCTCAGAAGTTCACAACGACCACATCGAGTTCCTCCGCAAGACTCGTCGGCTCCCTGGCGAAGATTACGTGCGGGTGCGTCTTGCGCCGAGGGGGGAGATTTCCCCAGCGCCGGAGGAGGGCGAGCGGGTCATCTTCTGCTTGCACAGCCTGCGCGGATTGGGGCTGCCGGCGACCAGCTTCTTCCGCTCTTTTCTAGAGTTCTACGGCCTCCAGCCGCACCACCTCACGCCCAACACGGTGGTGCTGCTGTCCGCCTTCGTGGCCTTGTGCGAAGGCTTCCTCGGAGTCCTCCCCACCCTCGAGCTCTGGGGGGAGTTCTTCTACTCCAAGCTCGGCACCCAGGCTGCAGGCGTGCCGGCTCAATGCGGCGCGTTCATCGTCGGGCGGAGATCGGGGGCCGACAACCCCTTCCCCACCATCAAGCTGATAAATTCGGTGAAGATGTGGCAGCGATCGTACTTCTACGTCAAGAGCGTCTTTGCGAAGGGCGATTGGGTCAACCTGCCGGCTTTCGAAGCCGGCCCACCGACTGGGAGACTGCCCAACTGGTCGTATCGGGCCAAGTCGTTGACGCCTGCGGGAGCCGGTGCCGTCGCGCGACTCCGAGTGCTGGCGCAGTCGGAGGTCTTGACTGGTCCAGACCTGCTGGCCGCCTTCGTGGCACGTTGAGTTCTCCCGCTCCAAGGTCGCCCCCACATGATATGCCCAATGAGCGGGCACCGTGACCCGAGTCGGATGTGCACCAAGGACATGCCTCACGAGGAGGTGGCCTACATGGTGAACTACCTCTCGGACAGCAAGCTCCTGGAGGACTGGCGGTTTGGCAAGGAGCCGTACTCCCGCGCCAACCCCCCACCCAAAGTGAGTTGCCTTTTCTTTCTTTCTTTGGATTGTCTTCTTTCTTGCCGAGTTTGTTTTGTGCGGCCTGACCAGTCGGCTTTGGTCAGAATCCCCTCCTCCATCCACCAGCTGGCACCACGGGGCCGGCCCGCAAGTTCCTTGCTGACCGGGCAGAGAGCGACGTCGATGACCCCGATATGGGAGCGGCGGCTTTGGAAGACGACGCGGAGGGAGGAGGCGGCCCGCGGCTCGGGGCCAGCCCAGAGGACTGGCCTGATGATGAGGAGGAGGTCGCCCCCCGCCATCGGCTAGGAGCCAGCCACCCCGGCGCGGGCCCTTCTGCCGCGACGGGTGCTCCAGGCGGCAGGAAGAAGCGTAGGGCCGTGCCGACCTTGTTCGGCAGTCGACCGAAGAAGCCCAAGAGTTCGGCTGCGGCGACCCGGCGGGACGAGGCGGCTGCGAAGGCCATCCGCTTCCGTAAGGAAGTGAAGAAGCCGCCACTGGTCTCCGCGTGAGTATTCTGTCTCAACGCTTTATTCTTTCTGTGTGGCTTTGTCTGAGTCTTTTACTTGCTTCCCTTGCTTCAGGGCTCCCCTCACTCTTGAGAGGGTCGTCGCCGCCTCCGTCATGGGGTCAGCGGAGACGTCTGCCACCACTCGGCGGATTGACCCCGCGCCGACCTCCGGGAGGCGATGGAGCGGAATGCGCAGGAGAAGCACAACGAGGAAGAGGCTGCCCTCCTGGAGAAGGTGGAGGCCGATAAGGCGGAGGCCTCCGCCAAGAAGAAACTGGCCGAGGCCAAAGCCGTCGCCGCGACGAAGTGGCAGGCTGAGGAGGCCGCGCGCCGCCAATCGGCGGTGTTCGTCACCCTGCTGAACTCTGCGCCACCGCCTTCGAAGTTCACGGGGCAGACTGGGGAAGCCGGCCGCGAGAACCCCGTCATGGAGAAGGAAGGCAGCGACTCCTCCACGCCGGACGTGATTGTTTCGCCGCCGCCTCCGCCGCTGTCTGGGAGTGCGCAAGGCAAACAGCCAGCGGACCCTCCGGTGCCGCCGACTGAAGACGAGGCCGTGGCGAGGCTACTCCTTCAAATCGGCTCGCCAACGCGCCGCCGTCTTGAGAAAGCGACCTCGGCGCCACGCCCCCTGGAGACCGGCACCGCCAGCTCGGCGATCCCGGATGCCGAAGTGACAAGCGCCGCGCCCATTGGGTGGGTGCGGGGAGGCGGCATAGGGCCGCTGAACCAGGCGCTTCTGGACGTCCAAACGAAGCTTCGAGCTGAGGGCGACGCCATCCAGAACTACACCAAGGTGTACCTGGCATCGCGGGCAGCCGTCCGGGTATGTTTTCTCTTTGGTCCTTGTTTTCTTGTTCCTCTCTATGGGGGCGCGCCAGCGCGCCCACTGGGTGTAGTCCTCGAGTTTCGGGCCGGCTGCTGAGCAGGCGGCCCGGAACTCCAATTGGTGAGCTCCGGGTACTAACTTTTGTCTGAAATATTTGTCGCAGGACTACCACAACCTCCGTGTTACTGCCTTTAACCGTAACGTTGAAGAGCTGGGCAAGCGGACCGCCGACTTGTCGGAGAGCTGGAGTAAGTCCTTTTTCTTCTTTGCGGGGGCGCGCTGGCGCACCCGCGGGCTGTAGTCCCCGAGATTCGGGCCGACTGCTGAGCAGTCGGGCCAGATCTCCCCGGCGACCTTCTTTATTGATGACTTAACGCCTTCTTTCTTCCTTCTCTTCAGAAGCCAACGCTGTTCTTCAACAGCAGCTGAGCGAAGCCAACTCCGCGTTGTGCGCCAAGGGGGAGGAGTGCAGCAAGCTCGCCACAGAGCGCGATCTGCTGGCCACACAATTGGGAGAGCAGAGGGAGCTGCTTGCGAAAACACAGAAGGAGGCGGAAGCCGCCCTCCTGGCCGAGTTCACGAGCGAGCGCTCCTCCTGGACTGACAAAGAGGCAATGCTGGCCTCCGGCTTCCATGAGATTGAAGACATTGTTGATGGTGAGTCTCTTTTACTTTCTTTTTTCGAGCTGCCGATTATAAGTCGTGCCGACTCCTGGTTTTTGACTTGCTTCTTCATTTCTTCCGTCTTGGCAGACTTCTTTCCTGGGCATTCGCAGGCTGCCATCCAAGCCATCGATGCTGATCGTGAAGGTCGGAGGGCGGAAGGCGCAGAGATCGCCGCCGACGCTCCCCGAACCCTTGATGAGCATATCCTCAGCATCGAGGCTCGCCTTCGGCCGACTCATCGGATGCTGCGCCGGCTTCAACGTGTCGGCGCCCAGGCGATTGCCGCCCTATGGCCGGACATGCAGGCTCCGTGCACCCCCGGTCGGACTGCCGACTGGCTGGAGGTCGCGGCTGGTCGTCTTATGGCCTGGAAGGGTTCCTCGGCCCGAGCTGGAGCGCGCCGGGCCTTGGAGTTCGTCAAGGCATGGTATCCGGGGCTGGACTTACACCGGCTGGCCACACTCCGGTCGGAGGCCCAGCCGGAGCTGGCAGCAGTGGAAGACGCCTCGTCAAGCGTGCTGCAGCGATCGCCGAGTACACCGACACCAGCATCTTCGTCCCTGAGCGGTCTGATGATGGCGAGGAGGTACCGCCGGAGTGGTTTGGGATGAACCCAGACTACGGCGAGGACTCGGCGGAGGTGATCGGCTCCAGCGTCAAGGAGGAAGGCGAGGCGGAGGACGGAGGCGAGACGGAAGCACCAGAAGACGGAGCGGACGGCCAGCCTCAGCTCGACCGTGCCTCCAGCAACGAGCCACGTGCGACCGAGCTAACTGCCGCCGGGGGCGATCGAGCCGAGACTGCCCAGCCGGCCGCCCCAACGCCTGACGCTGCCGTCTCCTCCGAACCTCCGAATCCGTCTGCCGCATCTTAGGCTGCCGCCTTATCTTTATTTTATCTGCTTTAGTAGTCTTTGAAGAACTTGTTAATTTGCACAATTCCACCCGCGGGGTGTATTTTGAATTTCTGCTCGAAGATTCGGCCAAGGGCCTATGCTATGTAAATATTTATCCGAATTCTATCTTTTCTTGCTCGTTGCTCTTTTGGCCTTTTCCTTTGCCGCTTTCCCTTAGTTGCCTGTCTTGCCAGTCGGACAGCCGCTCTGTGGACTGCTGTTGGATCAAATGCTTGGCTACTTTGGGAAGGCAAGTACTTAGCCGTTTTTAGAGTTTTTGAGTAAGTTGAATAGAAGGTGGCAAGCCGACTATTCAAGAGTCGGTTTGCGAAAAAAGACTGGAAGCCGTCTTAAGCTATGTTTTATGCTTTGAGTCCTTAGCCATTTTTCATGCGAACGCCCATTCTACCTTACTCCTGCCCACCGTACAGTCGCTCTGCAAGCTGCGGCTTCTGACAGGAGATGGCTTAGGCGCCACACACTACTTGTCCGGCTGCAGGAAGCATTTCATGGTGCAAGGCGGCAAGTCCCTGGGCCGACCTGTCGAGCCCGGTGCCAAGCGGCATAACAAAGAGTAATATACTCGTAGGCGTAATTTTTATCATATAGACAAAAGAGGGTAGTCCCCGAGCTCGTCTCGGGGGGCCCCGAAGCCTTGGTACTTTAATACAAAAGGTAGGTGGTACATACTGCATTAACTGTAAAATCTTCGGAGGAGATTTGCATTCCATGGCCGCTCTGTCTCTTTGCTGGAGTCGTCCTCTTGCGTGCTCGGGGCTTCTGAGCGTCAATCAGGTAGTAGGAGTCATTGCCCAGCACTTTGCTGATGATGAAAGGGCCTTCCCAAGGTGCCGACAGCTTGTGTTGGCCGGCTGTTCGCTGGATCAGCCGGAGCACAAGGTCACCTTCTTGGAAAGATCTTGGCTTGACCTTCCTATTGTAGTATCGGCGCAGGCTCTGCTGGTAGATGCTGGATCGGCTGAGTGCCAACAGCCGGCCCTCTTCCAGCAGATCGACGCCGTCTTGACGCGCTTCTTCTGCTTCCTCCTCGGTGTACATGGTGACTCGCGGGGAGTCGAACTCTATGTCCATTGGGATGACGGCTTCGGCACCATAGACGAGGAAGAAAGGCGTGAAGCCGGTTGACTTGTTTGGAGTCGTGCGTAGACTCCAGAGGACGGCTGGCAACTCATCGAGCCAGCAGCCAGCCGAGCGCTCCAGAGGCTCGACCAGCCGGGGCTTGATGCCGGACAGGATGAGGACATTTGCTCGCTTCACCTGGTCGTTTGACTGTGGATGGGCGACGGACGCTAGGTCTAGTCGGATGCCCTGTGTTGCGCAAAACGGGCCAAGGCGCCTTTGGCAAAATTTGTGTCGTTGTCGGTGATGATGCTGTGTGGTATGCCATACCGAATTGTGATATCGGAGATGAAAGTCACGGCAGTCAGACCATTCAGTTTCTTGATTGGCTTCGCTTCTATCCACTTGGTGAACTTGTCCACTGCGACAAGTGAGTTAAGCCACCTCGTGCCGTCTTGAATGGTCCTACCATGTCTAGACCCCAAACTGGGAAAGGCCAGGCAATGGGGATGGTCTTGAGTGCAGAAGCCGGCTGGTGCGGCTTGGAGCTGAACTTCTGGCACCCTTTGCATTTTTGGACAAATTCCTTGGCCTCTTCTAAGGCAGTCGGCCAAAAGAAACCGTGTCGAAAGGCTTTTGCGACGAGTGCTCTTAGAGCCGCATGGTGGCCGCACTCGCCTTGATGGATGTCTTTGAGAATTGCTTGGCCTTGCTCTGGCTCCACGCAGCGCTGGTAGACACCAGTGACGCTGCGCCTGACCAGCTCTCTGTTGACTATGGTGTAGGCTGCCGCTCGGCATTGTACTTGCCGAGCTGAGGTCTCATCAGTCGGCAGCTCTTTGCTCACCAGGAATTTGAGGATGGGATGGGCCCATGAGGGTGCTGCTATTTCTTCGACTGCCAGAACTGCGACTTGGACGAGGGCGGTTGGGCTGGGAGGCGGCGGGTTGGAGTCAACAACCGCTTGCTGGGTCAATGAAGTCCCCGGGCCGACTGGCGCGGCTCTTGGGCCGAGTTCTGGAGTCTTCGAGCCCGCCGCCGCAGTCCCCGGGCCGGGTACTGCAGTCCCTGGGCTGGCCTCGACTGTGGTGGCTTTGGAGCCATTTGCCAAAATCCCCGTACCGTCTGCCGGGGCTCTGGAGTCGGATCTGACTTCTTTGGGAGGAGCCGGCACGAAGATGGAGTCTGATTCTGGTGAAGGCTTGACAGACGGCTTGAGGAGGCGTTGAAGGGCGACGCCGGATGGTATTGCTTGGTGGGTAGAGCCGATTCATGCCAAGGCGTCTGCTTGGTCGTTGTCATTTCTTGGCACATGGAGGAACTCGCACCCCTCGAAATACCCACTGAGTTGCTGCACGAGGAAACGGTAACTCGCCATGTTTGCATCTTTGGCGTCCCAGTCGCCAGATGACTGTTGGACCACTAAGTCCGAATCGCCATAACACAGGATCCGGCGAATGCCAAGTTCTTTGGCAAGCCGGAGCCCGTGAATGAGCGCCTCATACTCGGCGATGTTATTGGAGGCGGCAAAATGGATTTGCAGTGCGTATTTGAGCTTGTCGCCTTTAGGGGAAGTGAGGACGACGCCGGCTCCCAAGCCGGTGCGCATCTTGGAGCCGTCGAAATGCATCCGCCAATGGGTGGAGTCGGGCGCTGGAGGTAGGTACTGGGTCTCGGCCCAGTCGACGAGAAAGTCGGCCAGTGCTTGTGACTTGATGGCAGTGCGGGGCTGGTAGTGGATGGTGTAGGGAGCCAGCTCTATGGCCCACTTGGCCACTCGGCCAGAAGCATCTCGGCTTCCGATGATCTCGGCAAGTGGGGTCGTGCAGACCATAGTGATTGGGTGTTCTTGAAAGTAGGGCTTCAATTTCTTGGCGGTAAAGTGCACGCCATAGCACATCTTCTGGTAGTGGGGGTAGTTCTGCTTGGAGACCGACAGTACTTCGCTCAGGTAATATACCGGTCTCTGGAAGGTAGTGCCTTGCCTTCCTCCTTGCGTTCTACTATAATGACCGTGCTGACTACCCGGCTGGTGGCGGCGATATACAGGAGCATAGGTTCCTTAGGAGTCGGAGCCGCCAGAACAGGTGGAGTAGTCAGCATCTTCTTCAGCTGGAGAAAAGCTTCGTCCGCCTTGTGGTTCCACTCGAAAAAAGTGGTCTTCTTCATGAGTTGGTATAAGGGGAGCGCTTTCTTGCCCAGCCGACTGATGAATCGGCTAATGGATGCCAGGCAGCCGGTGAACTTTTGCACATCCAGCAGTCGGCTGGGTACCTCCATCCTCTCAATGGCCTTGATCTTTGCAGGGTTGCATTCTATGACGTGTTCAGAGACCAGGAAGCCAAGGAGTTGGCCGGCTGGTACTCCGAAGACGCACTTCTCGGGGTTGAGCTTGATCTGGAATCGGCGCAGGTTCTCAAAAGTCTCCTTGAGGTCTTCCAGCAGTGTTCCACGCTTTTCCGTCTTCACCACCACATCGTCCACGTAGACGTGGGCGTTTCTCCCGAGTTGCTTGAGGAGGCACTTATGCATGCAACGCTGAAAGGTGGCGCCGGCATTCCTCAAGCCGAACGTCATGGTGAGGTAGCAGAAGGCTCCAAACGGCGTGATGAAGGTGGTCTTTAGTCTGTTAGCCAGGTTCAGCTTGATCTGGTGATATCCTGAGTATGCATCCAAAAAGCTCAACAGCTCGCATCCGGCGGTGGAGTCTATCACCTGATCAATTCTTGGTAGAGCAAACGGGTCCTTGGGGCAGGCCTTGTTGAGGCTCGTGTAGTCAATACACATTCGCCACTGCTTGTTCTTCTTCAGTACCAGGACCGGATTGGCTAGCCACTCTGGAAAGAATACTTCCATAATGAAGCCGGCCGCTAGGAGCCGGGCTATTTCTTCTCCGACAACTCTTCTCTTCTCTTCTGATAGGCGGCGCAGGGGCTGCCTGACCGGCTTTGCACCAGATCGGACATGTAGCTTGTGCTCGGAGAATTCCGTCGGTACACCTGGCATGTCTTTGGGGGACCATGCGAAGATGTCCTGATTCTCATGGAGGAAATCGACGAGCTCGCCTTCCTATTTGCTGTCGAGGTTTGCGCCTACAACAGCGTACCTCTCTGGGTGCTCCGGATCCAAGGGTATCTTCTTTGTCTCCTTGGCCGGCTTGAACGAACCCTCAGCCTCCGACTCCTTTGGGTTGGGTGATACCTCTGGCTGCTTGCCGGCCATCGCCACAACCCATTCAAGGAGCCGCTTCTCGGCCGCGATTACCAGGGACTCGGCTAGCCGACTGCTCTCAGCCGCACAGGCAGACGACTTTCGGTAGTCGTCGACTAAGGTCAGAATCCCCCTGAAACTGGGCATCTTCATTTTGAGGTAGGTATAGTGGGGGACCGCCATGAACTTGGCCAAGGTGGGTCGGCCGAGTAGTGCATGGTATGGGCTCTCAAGGTCCACCACCTCAAACCAAACTGACTCTCGGCGGAAGTGATCTTTGTCTCCAAAGAGGACGTCCATCAGGATCTTGCTGATTGGTGAGCAGGAAAGCCCAGGAACAATGCCGTGGAACACAGTCCGGCTGTTCTGAAGCTGTCTTTGCTTGATTCCTAATTTCTCCATGGTGTCCTTGTACAGGATGTTAATGATGCCGCCTCCGTCTATCAGAACTCGCGAGAAACGAGCAGCTCGTCTATCCGTGGCAAAGGTGGCATCCAGGACCAAGGCATAAGATCCCGGACTCAGCATCACCTCTGGGTGATCAGCCCTACTCCAGCTGATAGGCTTTTCGGACCAGTGCATGAACTCGGGCGTCTCTGACGCTACTGCATTCACCTCTTGTCGCTGCAGCCGCCTGCTGCGTCGATCATCAGCCATACTGGTAAATACCACGTAGGCTCCGTGTTCTCCGGGGTATTCGTCTTGTACTGCACCGACTGTCCTGACAGCCGGCTGCTGGGGCGGAGGCGGCGGCGGCTGCCCAGCAGGCGGGGGAGGTAGGAGGTCGTCTCCTTTGGGGATCCTGGTGAGCCAGTGGCACTTTCGGGTGGTGTGATTCGACGGCTTCGCGCCGCTATGGAACTTGCAAGGACCATCCAGGGTTTGCTCGTATGAGAAGGCCGGCAACCAGTTGGGCTTGCCACCTTTCTATCGCTTGGGTGAAGGCTGCCCATCCGGCTGCTGGGCTTCGACTGTCGCAACCTGTCGGCTGCTGGAAGCCGGCTGCGGGGCCTTGCGCTTGTGGTCGCTCTACTGTTGCCGCCGACTGGCATCTCCCACCGGAGTTCTTGGAGCTTGAGGGGCCACTTTGCCAGTTGCGCTAACTTGAATCTCCGCCTTCATGGAGGAGTCGGCCGTGGCGTACTTGTCTGCTATGATCAGCAGCTCGTCAAGGGTTTCTGGCTCGTCGCAGAGGAGCTTGTGCTTGAGGAGGGTGCCTTCTCTGCACCCGGCGGTGGAGTACTCGATAGCCTGCACCTCGTGCACGCCCTCGCAGGAGTTCCGAAGCTCGGCCCAACACGTGAGGTAGTCGCGAGTCGACTCGTCGGGACCTTGCATGCACAAGGAGAGCTGACGAGGCTTGGGGGGACACTTGTACGTGCTGGTGAAGTTGCGGACGAATGCTTCAATGAAGTCGACCCAGCTGTTGATGCTGCGGGGCTTCAGGTTGTTCAGCCATGTCCGGGCCGTGCCCTGGAGCATGAGCGGAACATATTTTACGGCGACATGCCTGTTGCCATTCGCTATGCTGACAGCCTGGAGTAGTCGACTAGCCAGTCTTCCGGCTTCACAGAGCCGGTGTACTTGGGCGTGTCTCTTGGGAGCGTGAACCCTTTGGGAAAGGGCTCGTCTTGAATGCGGGGCCCGAAACAAGGCGGACCCAACTCGTCTTCTTCTTCCAGCGCCAGGGATCGGTGAAGTCGGTCGATCCGGTGGCGGGCGTCGTTTTCCCTGACTCCCTCTTGGCGGCCAAGGCGGTCGCCAAGAGTCGGATGATCAACAGGCGGCGGGGAGACTCGCCTTTCCTTGCGCGGAGGGTGAGGTGGACAGTCGTCCCATCGTTCCACTGCTCTCGGGCGGCCGTCTTGGTCGCGCTCTATGGTAATGTGAGTCCGACTGTGGCTAACAGTCGGATCCTTGTCTCTTCTTCCTCGGGCACCGCCAGTCGGCGT
Organism: Triticum urartu; assembly: GCF_056163025.1. Taxonomy (NCBI): domain Eukaryota; kingdom Viridiplantae; phylum Streptophyta; class Magnoliopsida; order Poales; family Poaceae; genus Triticum; species Triticum urartu. Next base: position 478,664,054 of record NC_141876.1, read on the forward strand.
CCGAGACGTCGCGCCTTGATCTGGGCGAAGGTCGTCGTTTTGCCGCTGCGGCGCCTCCGTGCGACAGCCGGCCTCGTTCTGCGCGGCAGCCGCGTCGAGGAGCCGCTGGACTCGCTCCATCATCAGGCGGTGCTCTTCGCCCTCGAAATTGTCCAGCTCATCCGCCGCCGCCTGGGCGGCTCGGATGTTCTCCGCTGGTGTAGCATACACAGGGCGACTTGCCCCGAACAGATTGGCGATGGCTACGCCGCGCTGCTGGACCGCGCCGAGGCAGCTGGGCCCAGCTGGGGCTGGCGAGCCGCCAACAGCGCGATCCATCTCCCGCTGGTAGGCTTCTGACAAGCGTCGCATGCTAGCCAGCTTCTTTGCGCCTTCGACGAGCTGAAGGCGGCGCGCCTCCAACGTCTCCACGTCAGCGTCTTCCGGAATGGGCGCATTCAGGTCTTATAGCGCCGCACCAAGTGGGTCATGCGCTCCTCCGCCGGGAGGCTCATCATGACTAATGACGAGCACCTCGGTGACGGTGCTTCCGTCGCTGTCCGCGCGAGGGAGAGGTTCGTCATAGACCATCACATTAGTGGGGAACGCGTCGAGCGACGCGGTGTCAGAGTCGAACAGCATCGGGTCGGTGGAACCTACAGACTCCAAGTCCACGGCAGGCTCGCCGGCGACGTGGAGTTGATCGAGGAGGCCCGCGAGGAGGCTCTCGGAGCCGCCCGTGCCTGCGTCAGAGATGCGAACCTCGCCGACAAGTTCGGCGAGGTGGCTAGCTGCACAGGTGATCTCAACGCCGTGCAGCGTGTCGGCGCAAACTCCGTCTGGCGTGCCTGGCTGGCTGCGCTCGCCAGGGAGGAAAAGGGTTCCCGTCCAGAACAGGTCTCCGGACGACGGTGCACCAGGCCCCACGGTGGGCGCCAAATGTCGGGGGTTGGGTGCGACATATGCCAAAGGATGGCTTATCATGGTGGGGGCGAGTAGAACGTCGCCGGTGCCTGGAAACGGGATGAGGCGAAGACATGCACGCCGGCGAATCTTACCCAGCTTCAGGGCTCTCCGGGGAGATAATACCCCTACTGCTGCTCTGCGGGGTCTCCGCATGATCACTATGGCAAAGTGTTTACACGATTGCTCCTTGAGCTGTTTCCTGGAGGTAGGAGAGGGCAAGGCTAGCTCTCTCCCTCCTATATGATCTGGTCTAGAGCTAATGGATTCCAACCCTTTGCATGGGTGCCCTGGGGGGTTTATATAGGCCTACCCCCCAGGGGTACAATGGTAATCCGGCTGGACACAGGCCCAGCCATCAGTGCTTCCGGCCTCCGTCTTCTCCGCTGACTGGTGGGCCCCGCCGACTGGCTAGGTACGGAGCCGACAGGCCGCGTCCGCCGCGGGCGGGTCTTGCCGGCTGCTTGTTACTGTAGCCATGCTTCTGATGACGTGGGCTTGGTCATGGAGTCGTGGCAACAGCCCCGCCGCCTGGCGGGCGATCACTATTGCCACTCTCCGTCACATCTGATTAATGGCGCATGGGCCTCGGGGGAGGATCTGGCCGACTCTCGGGGGCCGACTGGTGGCGCACTTGCCGTCTCCTGGGGTCCACTGGCTGGTGGGACCCGCCGCCCCAGGGTCGTACAGACAAGCCGTCGTGGGCGCAGGATTCGGTCCTTCGGCGCTGATGTCAGGGCCGGCACGGCAACAGTGCCACATCGCACGGAGATCTCCCCGGGTACGGCATGCTGTGGCCATGCCTGCCCCTAGTAAGGGGCAGGAGCGGGCTTTACTGTAGCCACTCCCCGGTCCTGTCCCTCCCGGTGAGGATATGGGGTTTGTTGGAGTTGCGGTCCGAATCCCCAAGGTCGGCTTCTTGGGAAGTCGGCAGTCAGGAGTTGGCTTATCCTGAAGTCGTTCCTGGGACTCAGCCGCGAGTGGCTAGTCGGTTGCCTTGCCGCCGACTTCTCTAAAGGCGGCTCCGTGTCCTGGGATCTTGAGGGGCGCAGCCTGCCCCGATGTCTTGAAAGGTTCTGGGGCTCGGGTTAGCCTACCCGTGGCCCATTACTCCGACAGGCGTCGTTGCCGGGGAGGTTAGAGCTTGAAGGTATATCTTTAGATCTTGCAATCGAGTCTTTTAGTTTCTTGTTTTATCACTAGTTTAGTTTATAAAAGAAAATTAAAAAATGGAATTAAGTTTGCCTCATGCGCTTTATCTTTTTAATATCTATCGTGAGAATAAGGATTCCCATAATTGTGCAAAGTGCTAGAATAAGAATGCATTAGAATGTTTGGCACTAAATATTTGAATGATGAGCATGATTGCAATGTTGTTAGTATAAATTCCTTGAATATCCATGATGCTAATGATATGCAAAGCCACAAGCTTGGGGAAGCTATGTTTGATGAAGATGATATTTTTTGTCCCCCAAGTTTTGATGACCAAATTTATTATGATGAAAGCATGCCTCCTATTTATGATGATTATATTGATGAAAGTGGATTTGGAGAGGTCATGACTTTATTTAGTAATGATTCCACTATTCCGGAAGAGGTTCCAATTGATTATGAGAACAAAGTTGATATCTATGATGATTATTGTGATGACTTGTATGCTATAAAAATAATGATATCCATGAATCTTGTCATCATGATTTTAGTTTTCCATTGGATTATGCCTCACATGATAATTATTTTGTTGAGTTTGCTCCCACTATTATTCATGAGAAAATTTTTGCTTGTGTGGAGAGTAATAAAATTTATATGCTTGTAGATCATGAAAAGAATGCTTTAGGTGCTAGTTATATCGCTTAATTCATTCATGATGCTACTGAAAATTATTTTGAGGGAGGAACATGTGCTTGTAGGAATTGCAATAATATCAAGTTTCCTCTCTATGTGCTTAAAGTTTTGAAGTTATGCTTGTTCTGCCTTCCTATGCTAGTTGATTATTGTTCCCATAAGTTGTTTGCTCACAAAATCCCTATGCATAGGAAGTGGGTTAGACTTAAATGTATTAGCAATATTCTTCATGATGCTCTCTTTATGTTTCAATTCTTATTTTTTATGTGAGCATCATTGAAATCATCATGCCTAGCTAGGGGCGTTAAATGATAGCGCTTGTTGTGAGGCAACCCAACTTTGTTTTTGTTCCTTGCATTTTGTTCCTGTTTAGTAATAAATAATTCATCTAGCCTCTGTTTAGATGTGGTTTTATGCTTTTAATTAGTGTTTGTGCCAAGTAGAACCTTTGGGAAGACTTGGGGAAAGTCTTGTTGATCATGCTGTAAAAAACAGAAACTTTAGCGCTCACGAGAATTGCTGCCATTTTTATTTGGAAAGTGCTATTTAGTTAATTATTTTTGCATATGATTAATAGATAAATTTCTCACGTCCAGAAATTTATTTTAGAATTTTTGGGGTTCCAGAAGTTTGCGTTAGTTACAGATTACTACAGACTGTTCTGTTTTTGATAGATTCTGTTTTTCATATGTTGTTTGCTTATTTTGATGAATCTATGGCTAGTAAAAGAGTTTATAAACCATAGAGAAGTTGGAATACAGTAGGTTTAACACCAATATAAATCAAGAATGAGTTCATTACAGTACCTTGAAGTGGTGTTTTGTTTTCTTTCGCTAACGGGGCTCACGAGTTTTCTACTTTAAGTTTTGTGTTGTGAAGTTTTCAAGTTTTGGGTAAAGATTCGATGGACTATGGAATAAGGAGTGGCAAGAGCCTAAGCTTGGGGATGCCCAAGGCACCCCAAGGTAATATTCAAGGACAACCAAAAGCCTAAGCTTGGGGATGCCCCGGAAGGCATCCCCTCTTTCGTCTTCGTTCATCGGTAACTTTACTTGGAGCTATATTTTTATTCGCCACATGATATGTGTTTTGCTTGGAGCGTCATTTTATTTAGTTTTGCTTGCTGTTTTAATAAAATACCAAGATCTGAAATTCTTAAATGTTATAGAGTCTTCATATAGTTGCATAATTATTCGACTACTCATTGATCATCACTTATATCTTTCGGAGTAGTTTGTTGTTGCTCAAGTGCTTCACTAATACTTTTTAGAGCATGGTGGTAGTTTTATTTTGAAGAAATATATGAACTCTCATGCTTCACTTGTATCTTTCGAAGTAGTTTGTCATTTGCTCTAATGGTTCACTTATATCTTTTTAGAGCACGGTGGTGGTTTTATTTTGAAGAAATAGATGAATTCTTGTGCTTCACTTATATTATTTTGAGAGTCTTTAGAACAGCATGGTAGTTTGCTTTGGTTATGAAACTAGTCCTAATATGATGGGCATCCAAGAGGGATATAATAAAAACTTTCATATAAAGTGCATTGAATACTATGAGAAGTTTGATACTTGATGATTGTTTTGAGATATGAGGATGGTAATATTAGAGTCATGCTAGTGAGTAGTTGTGAATTTGAGAGATACTTGTGTTAAAGTTTGTGATTCCCGTAGCATGCATGTATGGTGAACCATTATGTGATGAAGTCGGAGCATGATTTATTTATTGATTGTCTTCCTTATGAGTGGCGGTCAGGGACGAGCGATGGTCTTTTCCTACCAATCTATCCCCCTAGGAGCATGCGCGTAATACTTTGTTTTGATAATTAATAGATTTTTGCAATAAGTATGTGAGTTCTTTATGACTAATGTTGAGTCCATGGATTATACGCACTCTCACCCTTCCACCATTGCTAGCCTCTCTAGTACCGCGCAACTTTCGCCGGTACCATAAACCCACCATATACCTTCCTCAAAATAGCCACCATACCTACCTATTATGGCATTTCCATAGCCATTCCGAGATATATTGCCATGCAACTTTCCACCGTTCCGTTTATTATGACACGCTTCATCATTGTCATATTGCTATGCATGATCATGTAGTTGACATTGTATTTGTGGCAAAGCCACCGTTCATAATTCTTTCATACATGTCACTCATGAATCATTGCACATCCCGGTACACCGCCGGAGGCATTCATATAGAGTCATATCTTGTCCTAAGTATTGAGTTGTAATTGTTGAGTTGTAAGTAAATAAAAAAGTGTGATGATCATCATTTTTAGAGCATTGTCCCAAGTGAGGAAAGGATGATGGAGACTATGATTCCCCCACAAGTCGGGATGAGACTCCGGACGAAAATAAATAAATAAAAGAGGCCAAAGAAGCCCAAATAAAAAAAGAAAAAAGAGGCCATAAAAAAAGGAGAGAAGGCCCAAATAAAAAAATAAAAAATGAGAGAAAAAGAGAGAAGGGGCAATGCTACTATCCTTTTACCACACTTGTGCTTCAAAGTAGCACCATGATCTTCATGATAGAGAGTCTCCTATGTTATCACATTCATATACTAGTGGGAATCTTTCATTATAGAACTTGGCTTGTATATTCCAATGATGGGATTCCTCAAAATTCCTTAGGTCTTCGTGAGCAAGCAAGTTGGATGCACACCCACTAGTTTCTTTTGTTGAGCTTTCATACACTTATAGCTCTAGTGCATCCGTTGCATGGCAATCCCTACTCACTCACATTGATATCTATTGATGGGCATCTCCATAGCCCGTTGATACGCCTAGTTGATGTGAGACTATCTTCTCCTTTTTCTCCACAACCACCATTCTATTCCACCTATAGTGCTATGTCCATGGCTCACGCTCATGTATTGCGTGAAGATTGAAAAAGTTTGAGAACATCAAAAGTATGAAACAATTGCTTGGCTTGTCATCGGGGTTGTGCATGATTTAAATATTTTGTGTGGTGAAGATGGAGCATAGCCAGACTATATGATTTTGTAGGGATGGCTTTCTTTGGCCATGTTATTTTGAGAAGACATAATTGCTTTGTTAGTATGCTTGAAGTATTATTATTTTTATGTCAATATTAAACTTTTGTCTTGAATCTTATGGATCTGAATATTCTTGCTACAATAAAGAGAAATACATGATGAATATGTTAGGTCGCATTCCACATGAAAAATTTTGTTTTTATCATTTACCTACTCGAGGACGAGCAGGAATTAAGCTTGGGGATGCTGATACGTCTCCAACGTATCTATAATTTTTGATTGTTCCATGCTACTATATTATCAACCTTGGATGTTTTATATGCTATTTTATATGATTTTTGGGACTAACCTATTAACCTAGAGCCTAGTGCCAGTTTCTGTTTTTTTTCCTTGTTTTAGAGTATCGCAGAAAAGGAAAATCAAATGGAGTCCAATTAACCTGAAACTTCACGGAACTTATTTTTGGAACGGAAGCAACCCAGAAGACTTGGAGTGCACGTCGGGGGATTAACGAGGAAGCCACGAGGCAGGGGGGCGCGCCCACCCCCCTGGGCGCGCCCTCCACCCTCGTGGGCCCCTCGTGCCCCCCCGATGTATTTCTTCCGCCTATATATCTCCATATACCCTAAAACGATCGGGGAGCACAATAGATCGGGAGTTCCGTCGCCAGAAGCCTCTGTAGCCACCGTAAACCAATCTAGACCCGTTTTGGCACCCTGCCGGAGGGGGCAATCCCTCTCCGGTGGCCATCTTCATCATCCCGGTGCTCTCCATGACGAGGAGGGAGTAGTTCTCCCTCGGGGCTGAGGGTATGTATCAGTAGCTATGTGTTTGATCTCTCTCTCTCGTGTTCTTGAGGTGATATGATCTTGATGTATCGCGAGCTTTGCTATTATAGTTGGATCTTATGATGTTTTCTCCCCCCTCCACTCTCTTGTAATGGATTTAGTTTCCCCTTTGAAGTTATCTTATCGGATTGAGTCTTCAAAGATTTGAGAGCACTTGATGTATGTCTTGCCGTGCGTATCTGTGGTGACAATGGGATATCACGTGATTCACTTGATGTATGTTTTGGTGATCAACTTGCGGGTTCCGCCCATGAACCTATGCATAGGGGTTGGCACACGTTTTCGTCGTGATTCTCCGGTAGAAACTTTGGGGCACTCTTTGAGGTTCTATGTGTTGGTTGAATAGATGAATCTGAGATTGTGTGATGCATATCGTATAATTATACCCACGGATACTTGAGGTGACATTGGAGTATCTAGGTGACATTAGGGTTTGTTTGATTTGTGTCTTAAGGTGTTATTCTAGTACGAACTCTAGGGCTATTTGTGACACTTATAGGAATAGCCCAACGGATTGATTGGAAAGAATAACTTTGAGGTGGTTTCGTACCCTATCATAATCTCTTCGTTTGTTCTCCATTGTTAGTGACTTTGGAGTGACTCTTTGTTGCATGTTGAGGGATAGTTATGTGATCCAATTATGTTATTATTGTTGAGAGGACTTGCACTAGTGAAAGTATGAACCCTAGGCCTTGTTTCAACGCATTGCAATACCGTTTGTGCTCACTTTTATCATTAGTTACCTTGCTATTTTTATATTTTCATATTACAAAAACCTTTATCTACCATCCATATACCACTTGTATCACCATCTCTTCGCCGAACTAGTGCACCTATACAATTTACCATTGTATTGGGTGTGTTGGGGACACAAGAGACTCTTTGTTATTTGGTTTCAGGGTTGCTTGAGAGAGACCATCTTCATCCTACGCCTCCTACGGATTGATAAACCTTAGGTCATCCACTTGAGGGAAATTTGCTACTGTCCTACAAACCTCTGCACTTGGAGGCCCAACAACGTCTACAAGAAGAAGGTTGTGTAGTAGACATCAGCACTCTCCTTGGCTTGTGCCAAGCTTGGGGGAGCTGCCCCGGTGTCGTATCACCTCCACTATCTTTTGCCTTTATTTACCTTAGTTCGATCCATAGTTATCTTTTACTTTAGATGAATAAAAGTTTAGTTCGATCCTTTCTTTTCGAGAGTTTTCTTAGTGATCTATGTTTGTAATTGTGTGTGAGATATATAATAAAGTTTAGTTTGAGTTTGCCTTCTTTACTTTCATGTTTCAATAAAAAGGAAGGAAATAAATGAAAAAGATCACATGCTAATCTTATGGTAAGTAATGGCATCACATAAGGAAAAGTATAAGTACAAAATTTTATTGGAGATTGACAAACATAGCATTGTTCAATGATGCAATTCATGAAAGAATTAATAAGGGAAGAGAAGATTCACATGAAAATACACTATCTTGGAAATCCTTTGTGATTGTGAGCCCCCATCAAAATATTGTATGCCAAAATTGTTGACGTTGGACAAGGAAGACAACGTAATGAATTATGTTTGTTCATATTCACATAGAAGTTATATTGTCACAGATCCTTCAACATGTGGTGCTTGCCCCCCATCTTTGCTAGCCAAAAATTCCGCACCAAGTAGAGATACTACTTGTGCATCCAAAAACCCTTAAACCCAAATCTTATTTTCAAGAGTCCACCATACCTACCTAAGGATCGAGTAAGATCCTTCAAGTAAGTTGTCATCGGTGCAATAAGGCAATAAAAATTGCTTCTAAAAAGTGTTAGATCATTTAGTGTAAGAGAAAATTGAGCGTTGTACGAACTTGTGATGGCAAAGAATAAAAGCGACAGACTACATAATAAAGGTTGCTATCATAAGGGGCAATATAATGTGACGTTCTTTTGCACTAAGGGATTGAGCATACAAACAAAAAGCGCATGGCAACCTATGCTTCCCTCTGCGAAGGGCCTATCTTTTACTTTTATGTATTTACTTTCATGCAAGAATCAAAGTTTTTCTCTCTATTCCTTTTTATTTTCCTCTTTTAGCAAGCATCATGTGGTGAGGAAAGATCTAGGCACATATATCCAGTTGGATATGGGTAGCATGAGTTATTATTATTGACATCACCCTTGAGGTGAATGCGTTGGGAGGCAAAATTGTAAGCCCCTATCTTTCTATGTGTCCGGTTGAAACGTTTTGCTCATGTGTATGCGGTGAGTGTTAGCAATCATAGAACACTATATGATGATTGAGTATGTGGGCTTGCCTAAAGGCTCCAATACGCGACCCTTCCTAAAAAGATGATGAATTGTGGTTGCAAAGTTGACCGAGAACATAATTTGTTGGTTTCCAATAGAGTTTACGCTTTATACTTCGATGTTGTGATGAATTCTTACTTATTCATGAGAAGTCTATGATAAAAGGTCTATGATAAAAGTTTTATGTTAAAGTTTTTTGATTTTATGATAATTTACATGATGCTTCTATGTCCGTATTTTGTTTTTATCGACACCTCTCTCTAAGCATGTGGGCATGTTTTTCGATTTTGGTTTTTGCTTGAGGACAAGCGAGGTCTAAGCTTGGGGGAGTTGATACATCCATTTTGTATCATGTTTACCTATTGTTATTTATAATGTGTTTATGCATAATAATGCTTTTTAGAGTAATTATAATGCCTTTTGTCTCATAATATGCCGTGCCAACCCCATCTCTCCATTATTTCAGGTCGAAGCCTATGGCGCCTTTGTCTATTTGGCACTCGGTCACGTAGTTTAGTGTTAATGATAGTTGGGCCTTGGCTCGTAAGCATCGGATGGACTTGGGAGCAACTAATTGGAGGCTACCCTTTGCGGGGACCTTCGAAGATCACTTTTGGTGGCCTGGGAGCATGCCAAGTGGTGTGTCCAGCTGCCGTCACATGTCATGAGCTGGGCGCTCCCTCTAGATTTTTTTTGTATTTTTTCATATGCTTTTTCGGGTTTAGATGAGTTTTTCGTTTGTTTTAACTTATTTGTTTTTGCTTCGTTTTAAAGAAGAAGAATGTCTTCTCGTGGAAGCACATTTTTCTACGAGAAGCACAATTATACTTTCACAAGAAGCACATATTTTTTCTCATGAAAGCACATATTTCCTTTCGCGAGAAGCAAAGTTGTGCTTCTTTTTTTTGAAAAGAAAGGGGTTTCCCCCCGCCCAACTTTTTATTAAAGCCAAGGCAACCACAACAAGACCAGACTGTTTAACAGCTCTCGGCGACAACCAAAGTAGCTGCCACAGAACACATATCGGGGTTTTAGACTACTGCCTTATTACATCTCTCATAGAGAGTTTTAATTGAAAGGTAGATAGTTTTTTCAGCTAGTCCGGGCGATTCTAAGCAGTTCCCCTCTTCGCCAATCCAAAAGCCTTAAGCACTAGAGAAGTAGAGCACCCTGGACATCTGAACATAAGATTTTCCACCGCCTGATTGTTGCCCCCACCTGATCCAACACACAACGCATACCTCGCCGGCTTCTCCCCTGAAAGACAAAATCATTGCGCAAATGCCATAAGAACCATAAGGTAGCAGATGTGGCAATATTAATAGCCTCATAATGTTTTTTCTTCTTCCAAAAGGAAGATAAAGATTAAAAAAACAGGAGGGGTTATGTTAAAAGCTTCAGCGATCACAACCCAGATTTCAGTCGCAACAATGCAATCAAACAACAAGTGTTGAATTGATTCTGGTTCAGCTCAAAAAAACACGTTCTATCTTCTACATGTCTTCTTTTGGCAAGATTATCCCTACTCAAGCTTTTGTTATTATACATCAGCCACAAGAAAACGTGGATATTTGGAGGAACTTTAATCTTCCATATGAAATCTCTAACATCAGAAGAAATCCCACCAAAGTTAATCATCTTATAAAAGGATTTAACAGAATATTGACCCTTCGATTCCAAGATCCAAATGGGGCTATCTGATTGGAAGGATAAAGTAGTTTGTTTAACTAGTTCAACTAACATGTTACATTTGTATAAAGTGGACTCACCAACACATCTCCTAAAGGTGAGACGAAGCTGTACACCATCCCAGGCTTGGGATAAAGTGGCATCCTGCTATTGACAAATAACATATAGATCCCAAAAAGCAGTTTTGAGGGAACATTCCCCCACCCAAATATCATGCCAAAAGGCAATGTGTTCACCATTCCCAGGGGTCCATCTCCAGAAGGTTTTTGTAGCAGCAAAAGCCTAGGAGATGCTTTTCCAAAATGGAGACCCCAAGGCAGGTTTAGCATAAAAAATATTCGGTTTGTGAGTAGCATATTTAAAGCATAGAAGTTTTTTCCAATCCCCCCCCTCCCATCATAAAATCTTTTTCCCCATGAAGCTAGGAGAGCCATATTAAAATATCTGAGGTTAGGAACTCCCAAACCAACAAACTCTTTCCTTCGAGCCACAAGGCCCCAACTAGCTAGATGATATTTATGTACATCACCCACATTACCCCAAAAAAAATGAGACATTTGGGAGGTAATCATGTCAATAGCCCATTTGGGGAATTTCATCATGGCCATGAGATAGGAGGGAATACTAGCAATACATGTAGTTAATAAGATCAGCTTGCCCCTATAAGATAAGAGCTTGCCTAACCAGCAAACAATGTTCCTAATAATCCTATCAATGATATGTTGCAGATCTTCCCTTCTAAGCTTTTTGAAATGTAAGGGGACCCCAAGGTACTTGAAGGGAAATTCACCAAATTGACAGGAAAAAAATTTGGGCAAATTCTCTGGACATTGTATCAGAAACATGAATAGTATGCAAATCACTTTTATGGAAATTGATTTTTAAGCCAGAAAGCTTTTCAAAACAAGTCAAAATCCATTTCATGTTTTTGGCATACTCCAAAGAATCCTGCATGAATAGAATGGTATCATCAGCATATTGTAGACTAACCACCCCACCAGGGATGGCATGTGGAAGAAGCCCACCAATCAGCCCATGATTGATAGCTTTAACCAGCGTCTTAGAGAAGACATCAGCTACCAAATTAAATAGCAGGGGGAATGAGGGCCACCTTGTTTCAATCCTTTTTTACCCACAAAGTGTGGTCCATTAGTGTCATTAATCCTAACTTGGAAAGTCCCATGCTTCAAGGTACTGAGAACCCAGGCCACCCATTTAGTCCCAAAGCCTCTAGAAAGAAGCATCTCCTCGAGGAAATCCCAGCTGACTCTATCATAGGCTTTCTCATAGTCAAGTTTAAGAATCAAACCACTAGAATTAGTTATGTGAACCTCATGAATAACTTCATGGGCCATAACCACACTCTCTAGAAGAAACCTCCCTTTAATAAAACTAGTTTGGTTGTGGGAAATGATTTTGTCACAAATAGGAGAATCCCTATTATTCATAGCCTTGGAAAAGATTTTCACAATGCAATTACTAAGACTTATAGGTCCGAAGTTTTTCATTTCTCTGGCCTGGGGAATTTTAGGGATAAGGGTGATGATGGCATAGTTAATCTTATAAATGTCCAAATCCCCTTTTTCAAAATCCCTGACCATCCACATAAAGTCATCTTTGATCAGATCCCAAAAATTTTGATAAAGAAGGAAAGACAGCCCATCAGGGCCAAGAGCCCCACTGGCATAGGAGCTCATGATTGCTTCTTTAGTCTCCTCCTCAGAAAAGGATCTCTCTAAGTCACTCCACTCTTCATCACTAATCATTTCTGTCTCAGACCAGAAACCAGCCCCTAGGTGTAGACCTGGTTTAGGTTCATAGGCAAATAAGTCTTTATAAAAGTTAGTAGCTACCTCCAGCATATCCTTAGTGGATGTCATAGGTCCAGAAGGACCCACTAATTCAGAAAAATGGTTCTTCCTATGCGTATGGTTTGCTAGGGCTTGGAAATAAGCATTGTTACGATCCCCTTCAAGAATTTTTCTGTCTTTGGATTTCTGCCAGAAGGTTGTTTCCTCTTTTTTCCAAATCTCATCCAGTTCTTTTTTAACAACTTTCATCCTATCATAATCAGCAACAGATAACTGCTGGGATTCAGATAGAACGTCTAGCAAGTCAAACTCCATAAGGAGGGCCTTTTTCTTTTTTCTTAACGCAGCCTCAATATTAATGGCCCAACCTTTCATCTTCTTCCTAAGCATTCTGGTTTTGGATAACCAATTATCCACAAAGGAGACAGAGGAAGAAGCAGCCGACCAGGCTTCACGAACCATTTCATGGAAGCCAGGTTGTGACGGCCACCATTTCTCAAATCTAAACATCTTAGGCTTAGATGACTTTCTCGCTCCAGTGTCTAATACTAAAGGAGTGTGATCACTCCCCACTCCGGGGAGGGCAGTTAGAGAAGACATTGGGAAGTGAGAATCCCAGTCCACAGAGGTAAAAACCCTGTCCAACACAGCAAAAGTAGGATTATCTTGATTATTGGACCAAGTATAACCCCTATTAGAGATAGAAATCTCTAGAAGTCCCCATTTGTTGATCCAGTCATTGAATAAAAAGATGGTATGCTAATTAACTAACCCACTAATCTTTTCACTCTCATTCCTAACCAGGTTGAAGTCGCCATAAATGAGAATAGGATAAGATGGAGATTCTAGAAGATCATGTAGCTCAGCAACAAAATCCATTTTAAACTCTGGATAGGCAGAGCCATACACTATCACCAAGTGCCAAACAAAACCATCTCCCTTGTTCTTAACAGTAGCTTTAGGAAAAATCATGATTAACAAAACCAATGACTTCAAATAAACTTTTCCCAAGACCCAACAGGATCCCTCCAGCAGTATTAACAGCAGGTAAATAATGCCAATCAAAATATCAGCCCTATCAATAGCTTTGAGGAAACCCTCAGAAATAATCTCTCTCTTAGTCTCTTGAAACCCAATGAAATCAGGATTAGATCGAGCAATAGTATCACAAAGGCACTAAACTTTCCCAGATTGACCAAGACCTCTAATATCCCAAATAGGACCTATCATTAAGCAACTTTGAAGGGGTGTGACAGACCACCAGGCTTAACTTTGGTTAGGACATTAGGGGTTCTCCTCAAGGCATCAGCAGTGCCCACTGCTTGAGAGAGAAACCATCCAATGGAGTCCCAATCAAATCATCATGGTTTAATTCAAGATTATCAAGAAGAACAATTTCAGGATTGTTATTGGCAAAAGCCAAGCATCTCTCTTTCTCTCCAACAATCAAGTCATCAATGATTTTATGTCTATTAGTATCACTACCCCAATGCATATATCAGTTTTACTCATTTGGTCAAATAAAGTGGTATGATCAGTGTTAGTGAAGGATTTACCTTTGAAGGTTTTAGGGATTTCCATATTCTTCTTCCTCTTGTAAGCAGCAGCTTTTTCCATGATATTCACATTACCATGTCCCCTAGTAGCAGGTTTCTGCACCAGAACAGGTCCCCATTTGGTTTTTCTAGCGACCAACCCCTGATCCTGAGCTTGATCAAGGGTCTCCAGAAGTGATCTCTTCAAAGAGACGTTTTGCATGGACTGTACAGCTTCGAGGGGAAGAGTCCCCAATTCATCTCCATTAGGTTCTTCTTCATTAGACTCAGAAAAGTCTACTGATCTAAGAATACTCTCACAATACTCCATATTTCCAAGTTTTCCACCTGATTTGGTTGTTCCCTCAGCACTCCCCACAAAGGGTTTTGTTGGAGTGAAGCTTAAAAGTTCAGAAGGATATACATTTTGAGTCAACTCCTTTCTCAGATGCAGGTTGTTATTTCTTATAAGCAACATCACATTCCATGATAAAGGTTTCATGATCAGAATTAGAGCAAAACACATCAGACTGGGTCCTCTCCTTCCGTTTGTTCTTATCTTCTTTAGCTAAATTGGCCTTATTAAGTTCATCAATCGCCTCCTCACTATTTAGCAAGTCTTCAGACAGGCCATCTTTCTGAGCATTCCCACCATCATCTTCCTGTCCCTTAGCTGCACCTTCTCCCTCTATATCTTCATCATCCTCAATATCAATGACAGAGTCAACACCACCCACTTGCTCAAAACCTTCTACAGTGAAGCCCGGTAGAAACAACTTCTACTTCATCTCAATTAATCTCTCAAAAGGATTTTTAGTAGGATCCCTACAGGCAATTTTTATTCTGACATTCTCAAAGAAAGTCCTAAACATACCGTTCCAGTCCACATCAGTAAGCACATCAAACAAAGAGGCAATCTGGGCACCACTTAGGAGGGATTCCTTCAATTAGTACCCAAGCCTCAATGAGTTCCTGTGGCACCCCGGCTCACAGAAAACCAGAACGCCCCGTATTCCAGCCCAGAGATCAAGCTGAAGTCTTCTGATATACGACACTGCTTAGTATAGAACAAACCAGCTCTCTATTACAACACGGGTATGAATACAAGGGTTCCGATATTACAATGGATAACATCGGCACGGTGACATTACGCCCACCATGGTTGCTCTATACAAGCAGCATAACAACTCGAAGCAGCGGAACAACTACTGGCAGCGGAACAACGAACAGCGATGATGGACTCCAATCCGTAGGGACTCTGGCTGGAACATTTGTCCTAGCTCGCGAACACAGGAACAACACCGAACAAGCAAGCAATCCAGGCACGACCTGCAAACTGGCATGACATGCCAGGTCAGTACATTGAATGTACTTGCAAGCTCACAATAACCAGAAGCATTCAAGACAAACAACAGCATGGCAATTACAGGTTAAGCAGGAATTATCATGAGATCATCAGGATAACAAGGCATAAACAACATGAACATAATATCGCTAGAACAATATGATCATGGCATGAACATATAGATCTGAGGATACTAGCATGCAACATGATGACACTACATGCACCATTTATTCTGCTCGGGTTACCTCGTAACCATCACATGCATCATTCACCAACTTCGGACATTACACGATCATCTCAGGATCAAATCAAGCTTGGTATAAACAATACCGTAGTAATCATCAAATGACCACAAGGAGCTTGATCTTTACCCATGATTCTCGCACAATATCATTGAATATCCAACAACTCGATATTCTCGATACCACGATTATCATTCCGGCGATCACAACCAGGACCAACACTTGGTCTCAAACAGTGATCCTTCCGGCGATCACAACCAACTTATCTCATCCTCGAACCGGGGATGTTATCTAGCACATTGTTATTATTATTGTTGACTCACAGTGTGACCAACACGAACTGGGCCCTTATCCGCGGGCGCAGCTATCGATAGATTTAATATACACTCTGCAGAGGTGAGTACACTGTACCCACACTACGGAACCCATGGCCTCGAACTCCCATTCGGGTGGACCAACGGCGTTCCGACAAAACCGATCTATTGCCATGACACTCTCCCGGCCACTCCGACCCACTCCCAACTAGGCTAGTCCTGGGTGGCCCCGTGTCTACCAAAGACATAACGACCACCGTCGTGGCGAAACGTCCCTCACGGGGACCGGATCCATAATAATAACAACAACAGGCACACAAGGTTATGTCTGCTTACCGGGCCAGGGTACCGCACGCCCATAACCTTCCCTAGTTGGAGGCACCGGCGAGAGGCACGACAAATAGACCCAGTTAGGACCTTTCCATAAAGGTAAGCGTGGTTGCACTGGTCAGTTCGATATGGTGGCACCATGACTCAGCCAACAGGTGTTCAAGTTCAATTTAATCTGGTTAAACTTGAATGCAAATATGTTGAGCCATGATAAAATAATATGATACAATTACAATGCATGAACATGGTATCAACATAAGCACGGGTGCAACATAACTAGCCACCATATCAACAATGAATCATATCCAACTGAGCATGGCATAATGAAGAGCATGCATATTACCAGTACAACACTAGTCATAGCATAACATGACCACTAGCATCAACAATAGAGATCATGCAATAACATATCAACAATGCCATCATGCAAGCATTTAACCAACTGGATGAAATGGAACATGCATAACAACAGTACTCGGGGCAGACGACAGTCATGCACCGAAAACCATTACCAACATCATCATGTACTACTAGCAAGCATAAGCATATGAAACGAATACTAACAACTAGCAGGGCATGACAACTAGGTGCATAACAACATAGCAAGAAAGTAAGCATGAATCCATAAGCATTACCGAAACAACTATAACCATCTTTTAAGCAAGCAAGCATTTAATAAATATTCAAGTTGAAAACCATGGCTACTGCATGACTATCATGCAAGTGGGTATTGTGGCTTGCCTGGGGTGACGGAGACTCCAGGAAGAAGTGCGGTGAAGCCGCGGAACGAAACGTCGGACGGTACGTTCTCAGAGGGGGCTGATTATAGGCAAGGGCAAAATGGTCATTTTCACTGTGAAAGCACCTAGTGAAAATGTTACAAAAAGATAGAGCTCAACGATACGAAGAAGTGAGCGTTGGTTTCACCTCAATCGGAGTTACGGTTGCGGAGTTATGAGGTGTGGAAGAAGAAGGACCAATCTGTGAAAATTTTATCACCAACAGGTCCCTGAGTGGATAAGGCAGAGGTGCAAAATCAGAAATACGCTTTCAGAAAGGAGAAAACGCCTTCTGGGCCGCAGTAGAGGAAAATACGTTTTCCTGAAGAGAAAACATATTTTGAGCAAAAGAAGATGGAAATACGCCTTCAAAATAAGGAAACATATTTCTTGGAAAATACGTTGTCACTTACGTGACGTGGCAGAGGCGGGGCCGGCTTCAGGGTGGCTGACGAGGGGGTCCCGCACGCAGGGAAGGGGTCGAGCATTCTCGTCTTCTTCCTCCCGCTGCTCCCCCGTGCGAGACAGAAGATGCAGGGGAGGGGTCGCGCTGCCGGCGACGTGGTAGCCGGCTCAGGCCACCTCAGGTCGTGCGGCGACCACCGGTGGGATCGTGGGACCGCGCCACACCCATCACCAGGCAGAGGGGCGTCGGGGAGGAGCGGAGCGACCGTGGTAATGGAGGAACGGGAACGGGCTCCGGCGGCCTTTTACTTGGAGGGGGAGCACTCCAGCGACGAGGAGGCTAGGGAGAGTGGGCGGGGCGACTCGCGGGGACGAGGGGGAGACTATGGTGGCGACGGGAGGGAGAGAGGAGCACGGATGGCCGGGACGACGAGATGGCCGAATGGTGGAGGCGACGGCCGGACTTGGGAGACGCGGCCCCAGGGCTCTTCGGCGAGCGATGTGCAAGGATGCGGGGAAGCTAGTGGACAACACCGGAGGAGAGGATGAGGCTCGAGCTAGCCGGGACCAAGGAGGAACCACGGCGGTCGAGGCGAACTCCGGCGAAAAGAGGAGAGGGCCGAGGACTCTGGTGGGCGAGGAGGCTTGGGGAGAGGCTGGTGAGGTGCGGAGGGACTCGGGCACTCCTTATATAGCCTAGGGGAAGGCTCTGGAGCTCACAAGCGAGCTTGAGCAGTGCTCTAATGGAGGTCAGGGGCAGGGCATGGCACGGGCACTATTCTAGCGGCGCATTAACAGTGAACCACGATGAGGCAGCGATGCAGGGCGACGCAGTCGAGCACGGGCGAGCTCGTGGACAAGGTTTGAGGTCGAGACGAGGAGGGAGGAGACGAGCATAGTGGCCGAAACAAGCCAGAGCACGCATGCAGCCATGACGCAAGCGTGATCACCACGCGCACTGGCGCAAGCGGCGCTCTTTGGCGTGGCCAACCATGTCCAGTAGATTGACCTTGGTGCCCTTAGTCCAACTGAAGAAATAAACCAGTCCAGGGGCAAAGAAGAGATTTGCACTTAGCTCCAAAAGTAAATCAGTAAGAAGGTGTTTGTAACTTGTTGTGGTTAAACCAGCTTGGTAACGTGGTAACTAGTTTGTCTGATGATGATCATATACTAAGGTGATGTTGATCACGAAAAATCAGACTAAGAGGAGGAGTTTAGATGAGGGTTGCTGTAGAAAGTGCAACACTGGCCAGAATTGGGGATTTGGATGATGCACTCACATACTTGATTTTCATGAGCTGAAATTTGGCAGAGAGGGGTTATATGATGATATGAAGCTTCTGTAAAAGTTTCATGCCATTTGGAAGTACCAAAGTGGCACTTGCTTCACAAAGCTTCATTCTGGACAGAAACTTGGAAAAATTACACATGGCAATTGGATTAACCAATTGAGGTAAAACTTGGTGGAGGGAGTTGATACACATAGAAGCATGTCCTGGTAAAGTTTCCTCTCAATTGAAGCAATATAAAATATAGTTGCTTCACAAACTGAAAATCTAACCAGAAACTAAGATTTGGATCTGGGCTCACATAGATGAGTTACATGAGCTCATATTTGGTGGAGAGTAATGGTTTGATCATATAAAGGTCCTTGCAAAATTTCAACTCATTTGGATATGTCTAGCTTGTACTTCCGTCACAATCACTTCCCTCGGACAAGAACTTTGAAAAATTGCTCAGGAATATTTACTAGGCAAATTGAATTGCATTTTGGCATGTGCCAATGATATGGACAGGAAAAGTTGTCCAAGAAGTGTGGGTGGAATTGGGAAAAGATAAATAGCACTTGCTTCACAATGTGCCATTTAGGACATAATAGGAAATGAATTATTGGAGGATTATTTTTGGACATGGCAATGAAATATTTTGCCATATTTGAGCAATATAGGACCCAAACAATTTATGAGAATTATTTGGGAATTTTAGGAGTGCCAGAAATATAGGTTTCTTCACAACCTAGGGTTTTAAGGGTTATTCCTTTATCAGAAAAGGAATATTCCCAACAAAAGAATTTTGGGTTAGGTCAAGGATGGAAATGACATGATCTTGGGATGATGAAGAGGGTGACAAGCCACTATAAAACCTAGGAATACATGATCTTCCCAAGTTTCAGAACCACATAGCCACGGAAAAGCAAAACAAAACAGGAAATCCAAGAAAATCAAAGGAAAAAAGAAAAGGGCAAAAATCCAGGCTGTTACAAACCTTCCCCCCTTAAATAAATCTCGTCCTCAAGATTTGGTTGCTCAGGGTTAAGTAATATTTCTGACTTGAAGAAACCGTTTCCAACTCAGGTTTCTTTTATTCATAATATTTCCACTGGATTGGATCTGACTGACTGTCTTGATCTAGGGTGGTTTGCTTTGCCGTATCTGACATCCTGACAGGACGTACCTCATATGTTCATGTTTATACTGACTTAAATTTTCTTTCATATCTGTTGACTGAGCTGGCATCCGAAATATTATTTATACGGACATACTTGTCATTCTTGATATTGATCCTTGCTGGAAATGCTATTCTCGTATCGTGTACCGAGAATATTCCATGGAGTTGGGGAACATATCTTCCTGTGGAACAACGAATCTCTTCTATTCAGGCATCGGATCCCTCGAATATAGACATGCCTTTTGGTTCCAAAACAGTTATGTGGATCATACCTGTTTTGCTAACGGATTCTGACATCTGACAGGAGTTTCTAAATTATCTTGATTGGCTTCACAGTCTTGAGTATCCAAGTTGTACCAAAGGTTTGACTGTCGCTTGTCGTGTTTGATAGAAAAATGCACCATCTCCTGATGATAAGATTTGCAGACTTGACTGGCGGTGATCTTGGCAAAGAATCCCATCCACACAGGCTATTCTTTTAATTGTTGTTATCCTCAAAGTATATGTTTTCACACTGATTCTTCATTTTTGCCAGTATCTCCCTGGGAATAACAGTCTATGCGATGCTCCATCGCGGGTGCTGAGGCCAATATATTGAGTTGTCCATGAGTCTGACCGGACAGACTCGGGTATTCAATGCTGACATACTGTGGACTGAGCTGGTTGCCTCGCTATGAGGTCCTTACCACAATGGAGTATACCTCTTAGGTGGATCTTTGCTTAGGTTTGTCGTGGAATAAGACGGACTTGGGCATCCACGTTTTTCACATAATAACCGACATACATGTATTGTTGGTCTTGCTCTTTCATTATTACTTTCTTCATCTGGATCCTCAACTAAAAGAGCGGGGCCTTATATATATCCTTGATTATTTTTGCGGCCCTGAATACTGTTACGTACAATATCTGGCAATCATACCTTGGTCTGGTTCCTGTTTTGAGCCTCAGTATATTTATCTGGCTCACGTGTGGTTATACATATCTCAATACTATTGGGGATTATGCCGGACAGTGACAGGGTTAATAACATCATATGGTTGGATATGCGGGATTGATCTTGATAATCACTGCCAAGATTATTGTCTCAATGTTGTCTTTCCTTCAAGACTCGTTGATTGTGGCATCACCCACTGGTTTTAGTTTCTTGGATAACCGGTGAGGTTGTCGGATGTGTACCGTGAATTCTTCCTTGTGCGAGAGACTTGCCTCGATGTGCCAGCATACTCCTTTAATGAACAAATATCTGATTCTCGAGGCATACCTTTGTTCTGACTGATTTTTGTTTCAGACCAAATTGTCGCAGATCTACCACTTGGAAATACTGTCATATGCTGACAATTCATAATTTAATGTCGTGTACCAGCATCGTACAGAAGAAGATTGGGCAGATTGTGTTGGAAGCCATCGGGATATCGTGCTGAGGAAGACTGGGTGGCTTGCGCTCGAAGCCTTCGATGGATATCTTCTTGAGGAAAAACGGGGTATCGTACCTCATAAGCTTCCCCACTTAAAGACTTTGCTAGGGAAGACTCGATACCTTATGCCAGAAGTTTTTGTAGTATTTTATCGAGAAGACTGAATATCTTGCATGGGAATCCATTCATACCTTACCGATGCAGACTAGGAACCTTATCTTTGTACACTTCGTCAATAAATTGTGGAGAAGGACGGGACTGATTTTCTTGGTGAATGGAATGACATATATTTTTTTTGTCAGTCCGATAGCTGATTACTTATATGACAAGAATTGTCTGACTGTCCTTACTGAATTCATTGTGCATAGCCCATACCTTTGACTTGGAATGCACTGTTGACCTAATTTTGTTTTCTTGTTGATTTAATCATTGATGCGATAAAGTGTATCTCTAACAGGTACTCGTCACTGATAGTCTGATCTGAATACAATTTGTATCCGGACGGATGTCTGCAATATAATGATGTTGGCTGAAAATCTCATTGCTTTTAACTGAATTTGTTGTATATTTGTACTGCTTACAGCTTCTTCTGATCCGGTGTCGGTCGAGGAGTAATTTCCATAAGGGGGTAACACCGAGGATTCAAAACAAAGAAGCACGAGAAAACGATTTATTGCAACAAAGCACACAACAAAAAAGCTACAAAGATGCTCCACACGGGCACACACAAGCATGATGCTACAGCAGATGCACAAACACTACACAAAGGATTACATCCTACGCTTGAGCAAATGCTCGCAAACTGACGAGGAAGCTAAGGGAGTAACGAGTGGAACCGCTGACTCTGAAACTCCGGATGGACGAGGTGGAGGAGTTGGAGAAGCTGGCGGCGACTAAGGTAAAGCGACACCAAGCAATCTCCTGGCTCGAATGGCGTCTCGGACTAACTCAGAAATAAGAAGACACTCGGCCGTCATGTAACGAGACATGGCGAGGATAGCCGGGTCATCTTGAGGGTTGACGGATGGAAATTAGATTCGCCTAGGATTCTCGACGATGGTGGGATAATATTAATAAGCACGGTTCTCTTGCACCATGCTCTCTTGATGACGAAGACCGGTGACTCTTGCCATTGCGGCAAGCTGAACGGCACGCTCAGGAGTAGCACCGTAACCATCGTGGAAACTGTAGGTGCGCTTACCGACAGGAATCGGGGCTGACAGATGAACATGAGCAACGTATTCCCGAATTCTTCCTCCAGCAGAAAACTGGAATACTTGATAATGAGGTGGATCTCCGAGGGAATAAATACTATGCCACATGTCGGCAAGGAGGGTGGCAAAGCTGAGAGGTGCAAGAGTGGGACTGAACTCAATAGGAACAGCACCGGGAGCTAAGGGAAGAGCACTGAACTCATGGAAGTTGACCGCCATCTACGCATAAAACAAGGGTTAATGGTAACCGAAATATGACTATATGCAGCAAACAAATGCAACAATCAAATGCAGCAAGCAAGGGTAACAACCAAACCCTATACTACCATTTTCTAACGTTCCAGCGGACTAGGACGCTCTACAGCCAGACCTGCTCTAATACCAAGCCTGTGGCACCCCGGCTCAGAGAAAACCGGAATGCCCCATATTCCAGCCCAGAGATCAAGGTGAAGTCTTCTGGAATACGACACTACTTAGTATAGAACAAACCAGCTCTCTATTACAACACGGGTATGAATACAAGGGTTCTGATATTACAATGAATAACATCGGCACGACGACATTACGCCAACCACGGTTGCTCTATACAAGCAGCATAACAACTCGAAGCAGCGGAACAACTACTGGCAGCGGAACAACGAACGGCGATGATGGACTCCAATCCGCACGGACTCTGGCTGGAACGTCTGTCCTAACTCGTGAACACAGGAACAACACCAAACAAGCAAGCAATCCAGGCACGACCTGCAAACTGGCATGACACGCAGGTCAGTACATTGAATGTACTTGCAAGCTCACAATAACCAGAAGCATTCAAGACAAACAACAGCATGACAATTATAGGTTAAGCAGGAATTATCATGAGATCATCAGGATAACAAGGCATAAACAACATGAACATAATATCGCTAGAACAATATGATCATGGCATGAACATATAAATCTGAGGATACTAGCATGCAACATGATGACACTACATGCACCATTTATTCTGTTCGGGTTACCTCGTAACCATCACATGCATCATTCACCAACTTCGGACATTACACGATCATCTCAGGATCAAATCAAGCATGGTATAAACAATACCGTAGTGATCATCAAATGACCACAAGGAGCTTTATCTTTACCCACGATTCTCGCACAACATCACAAATATCCAACAACTTGGTATTCTCGATACCACGGTGATCATTCCGGCGATCACAACCATGACCAACACTTGGTCTCAAATAGTGATCCTTCCGGCGATCACAACCAACTTATCTCATCCTCGAACCGGGGTTGTTATCTAGCACACTGTTATTATTACTATTGAGTATTGACTCACAGTGTGACCGACACGAACTGGGCCCTTATCCACGGGCGCGGCTATCGATAGATTTAATATACACTCTGCAGAGGTTAGTACACTGTACCCACACTACGGAACCCATGGCCTCGAACTCCCATTCAGGTGGACCAACGGCGTTCCGACAAAACCGATCTATTGCCATGACACTCTCCCGGCCACTCCGACCCACTCCCAACTAGGCTAGTCCTGGGTGGCCCCATGTCTACCAAAGACACAACGACCACCGTCGTGGCGAAACGTCCCTCACGGGGACCGGATCCATAATAATAACAACAACAGGCACACAAGGTTATGTCTGCTTACCGGGCTAGGGTACCGCACGCCCATAACCTTCCCTAGTTGGAGGCACCGGCGAGAGGCACGACAAATAGACCCAGTTAGGACCTTCCCATAAAGGTAAGCGTGGTTGCACTGGTCAGTTCGATATGGTGGTACCATGACTCAGCCAACGGGTGTTCAAATTCAATTGAATCCGGTTAAACTTGAATGCAAATATGTTGAGCCATGATAAAATAACATGCTACAATTACAATGCATGAACATGGTATCAACATAAGCACGGGTGTAACATAACTAGCCACCATATCAACAATGAATCATATCCAACTGAGCATGGCATAATGAAGAGCATGCATATTACCAGTACAACACTACTCATAGCATAACATGACCACTAGCATCAACAATAAAGATCATGCAATAACATATCAACAATGCCATCATGCAAGCATTTAACCAACTGGATGAAATGGAACATGCATAACAACAGTACTCGGGGCAAACGACAGTCATGCACCGAAAACCATTACCAACATCAGCATGTACTACTAGCAAGCATAAGCATATGAAAGGAATACTAACAACTAGCAGGGCATGACAACCAGGTGCATAATAACATAGCAAGAAAGTAAGCATGAATGCATAAGCATTACCGAAACAACTATAACCATCTTTTAAGCAAGCAAGCATTTAATAAATATTCAAGTTGAAAACCATGGCTACTGCATGACTATCATGCAAGTGGGTATTGTGGCTTGCCTGGGGTGACGGAGACTCCAGGAAGAAGTGCGGTGAAGCCGCGGAACGAAACGTCGGACGGTACGTTCTCGGAGGGGGCTGATTAGAGGCAAGGGCAAAATGGTCATTTTCACTGTGAAAGCACCTAGTGAAAATGTTACCAAAAGATAGAGCTCGACGATACGAAGAAGTGAGCGTTGGTTTCACCTCAATCGGAGTTACGGTTGCGGAGTTATGAGGTGTGGAAGAAGAAGGACCAATCTGAAAATTTTATGACCAACGGGTCCTTGAGTGGATAAGGTAGAGGCGCAAAATCAGAAATACGATTTCAGAAAGGAGAAAACGCCTTATGGGCCGCAGTGGAGGAAAATATGCTTTCCTGAAAATGGAAATACGCCTTCAGTATATGGAAACGTATTTCTTGGAAAATACGTTGTCACTTACGTGACATGGCAGAAGCGGGGCCGGCTTCAGGGTGGCTGACGAGGGGGTCCCGCGCGCAGGGGAGGGGCCGAGCCACGCTCGTCTTCTTCCTCCCGCTGCTCCCCCGTGCAGGACAGAAATGCTGGGGAGGGGCCGCGCTGCCGGCGACGTGGCGGCCGTCTCAGGCGACCTCAGGCCGTGCGGAGACCATAGGCGGGATTGTGGGACCGCGACACACCCATCCCCAGGCAGAGGGGGCGCCGGGGAGGAGCGGAGCGACCGTGGTAATGGAGGAACGGGAACGGGCTCCGGCGGCCTTTTACTTGGAGGGGGAGCACTCCGGCGACGAGGAGGCTAGGGAGAGTGGGCGGGGCGACTCTCGGGGACGAGGGGGAGACTATGGTGGCGACAGGAGGGAGAGAGGAGCACCGGATGGCCGGGACGACGAGATGGCCGAACGGTGGAGGCGGCGGCCGGACTTGGGAGACGCGGCCCCGGGGCTCTTAGGCAAGGGGAAAGGGGTTGGGGCGATGCGCAAGGATGCTAGGAAGCTAGTGGACAACACCGGAGGAGAGGATGAGGCTCCAGCTAGCCGGGACCAAGGAGGAACCGCGGCGGCCGAGGCGAGCTCTGGCGAAAAGAGGAGAGGGCCGAGGACTCTGGTGGGTGAGGAGGCTTGGGGAGAGGCTGGTGAGGTGCAGAGGGACTCGGGCACTCCTTATATAGCCGAGGGGAAGGCTCTAGAGCTCACAAGCGAGCTTGAGCAGTGCTCTAATGAAGGTCAGGGGCAGGGCATGGCACGGGCACTGTTCTAGCGGCGCATTAACGGCGAACCACGACGAGGCAGCGATGCAGGGCGACGCAGTCGAGCATGGGCGAGCTCGTGGACAAGGTTTGAGGTCGATACAAGGAGGGAGGAGACGAGCATAGTGGCCGAAACAAGCCAGAGCACGCCTGCAGCCATGAAGCAAGCGTGATCACCACGCGCACTGGCGCAAGCGGCGCTCTTTGGCGTGGCCAACAATGTCCAGTAGATTGAACTTGGTTCCCTTAGTCCAACTGAAGAAATAAACGGTCCAGAGGAAAATAAGAGATTTGCACTTAGCTCCAAAAATAATCAGTAAGAAGGTGTTTGTAACTTTTTGTGGTTAAACCAGCTTGGTAACGTGGTAACTAGTTTGTCTTATGATGATCACATACTAAGGTGATGCTGATAACCAAAAATCAGACTAATAGTAGGAGCTTAGATGAGGGTTGCTGTAGAAAGTGCAATACTGGCCAGAATTGGGGATTTGGATGATGCACTCATATACTTGATTTTCATGAGCTGAAATTTGGCAGAGAGGGGTTATATGATCATATTAAGCTTCTGTAAAAGTTTCATGCCATTTGGGAATACCAGAGTTGCACTTGCTTCACAAAGCTTCATTCTGGACCGAAACTTGGAAAAATTTAAAAAGGGCAATTGGATTAACCAATTGAGGTAAAACTTGGTGGAGGGAGTTTATATAGATAGAAGTATGTCCTGGTAAAGTTTCAGCTCAATTGAAGCAATATAAAATATAGTTGCTTCACAAACTAAAAATCTGACCAGAAACTAAGATTTGGAGCTCGGCTCACATAGATGAGTTACATGAGCTCATATTTGGTCGAGAGTCATTATTTGATCATATAAAGGTCCTTGCAAAATTTCAACTCATTTGGATATGTCTAGCTTGTACTTCCATCACAATCACTTCCCTCAGATAAGAACTTTGAAAAATTGCTCAGGAATATTTACTAGGCAAATTGAGTTTAATTTTGGCATGTGCCAATGATATGGACAGGAAAAGTTGTCCAAGAAGTGTGGGTGGAATTTAGAAAAGATAAATAGCACTTGCTTCACAATGTGCCATTTAGGACATAATAGGAAATGAATTATTGGAGGATTATTTTTGAACATGGAAATGAAATATTTTGCCATATTTGAGCAAGATAGGACCCAAAAAATTTATGAGAATTATTTGGGAATTTTAGGAGTGCCAAAAATATAGGTTTCTTCACAACCTAGGGTTTTAAGGGTTATTCCTTTATCAGAAAAGGAATATTCCCAACAAAAGAATTTTGGGTTAGGTCAAGGATGGAAATGACATGATCTTGGGATGATGAAGAGGGTGACAAGCCACTATAAAACCTAGGAATACATGATCTTCCCAAGTTTCAGAACCACATAGCCACGGAAAAGCAAAACAAAACAGGAAATCCAAGAAAATCAAAGGAAAAAAGAAAAGGGCAAAAATCCAGGCTGTTACAGTTCCCCAAAAGGTTCACACGCCCCTTTCCACTTAGTTAGTGTAACAAACACATCCTGGGGCAGGCAAAAAGCAGGCATTTCTATAAGATCTTCAACTTTCTTCCATGGAGGAAACCTCACCAGGAATGTCTTGCTGGATAAGCCTCCAATTTGCCAAGGCCACTATCTAGTCTTACAGAAAGTAGCAGTCAAAAGACCCAACAACATCTCTTTGTCCACTTCACCTTTAAGAATATTAACTACAACACAATTTTGGAAATTCAACCACTTGGATTCATTGGCCACATGAACATCTACATGGTAGAAACCAAGTCCATTTGCTCCACTGCCAAGAAGGCAACAGTTGGATGAACCCTAGTCCAGGCAGCACAGTTGTTCACATTGTGATTCTACTGACAGATAAAACATGTTTTCGGCTTGATACAATTTCCAACATAATGCCCTGGACCTCTACAGTTGAAGCAAATCATGTCCTTGTACCTAGGATCTAAAACTTGCTCCATCTCCACCTCCACAGACTGAGAAGATTGTACCTAGGAAGAGGCAACAGTAGAGGTTTTGGATTTGGTAGGCTTTGGTGCAGGCGCCAGATCCTTAGAGGTCGGGGCAGATGGCTGCCTCCTCCCTCCCTGCGAGCTGGCTCTCTATGTGGCAGCCTTCGAAGGACCACCTGCGCCAGATCCCGCACCAGCATTCCGACGATTAGACATCACCAATCCTCGCTTCACAGCGGCTGCAAAAGAGAGGGATCCGGGGCCCAAACACTCCCTTGAAACCTTGATGGTTCTTGGGATTGGATCAAAGATGCGGCAGGGGGCAGGGTGGCAATTAGCGGCCGTGAATGAGCGAGAAGCGATCAGGTCCTTCTGGATCCGGCAAGTGAACCCAGAGGAAGGAGGGGCAGTTCGAGGGGGTGGTGGTGGTGGAGGTAGGCGGTGGAGAGGAGGGGAATGAATGAGCCAGAGCTGGCCAAAGTGCTCTTCTATAGTTTCTAGGTCACCCTTTCCACGTGAACGCGTAAACTGAGAATGTGTTTTCCTACCAGGGTCACGTATACTGAAACTGGGACCCGTCACGACCTGGTTGGGCAGAGAGGACGGCTTTTGGCTTATCATCATCTCGTTGTTCAACGGGCTATCGCCAAAATTCGAATTAATCACATGCTTAGATGCCGCAGAAACGGCAACAGATTCAGTAGAATCAATCAACGCATTGGGGGAAACCCTAGATTTATCCGAATCAACCAAACGAATAGCCGAACTCTTCTTCCCAATTTTCGAATGAATCCTCCGCGAACGCAAATCCAACAAACGAGAGCGAAATGAGGAGGACAGGCGGATCGAATGCATACCTTCCTCACCCGGCCAGGGAGGGGGGTCGATGGTGTGACGCTGATGTAGGATGGACAGGGGCATCAGTTCCTTCACTGGCGGTGGCGGGGCAGTTGCACCCCCGGCGGAAGGAATTCCGGCGGAATGCTGGCAATCCCCTCCACCGATGGCGGCCTGATGTTGAGCCGCGACGGATTCGCCGTCTTGAAGTATGCCCACTTCGCCGACTGTATTGGATCCTGTGATTCGGCCTCCTGAATCGCCCAGAAGAGGAGCTCCACATCCACGCGGCTGTCATTGCCGATGAAAGCGCGTGTGCTCGGCGAAGTTCGTGTAGCGAAGGATGTCGAGGTGGATGTCTCCCCACTCCTCCCGATTGGGGAAGCGCTCCAACACCACCCGACGCATTTCCCGTCGAGCCTCCGGCGAGTTGGGGTCGGTCTGAAGTGGTGGAGCCTCTCCTGGAAGTGGGAGCGCCCGTGGCTCCGCAACTCGAGTTGTCGGTGCAAGTCGACGGATCCGCAACCCATGACGGTGCGCCCCCGCCATGAGAGTTGGTAGGTGGAGGCTGGGGTGGGGAGAGCTCGAACTAATGTGGGGTAGGTGGAGGGGGTGAGCAGATTGGGGATTTTGTCTCACTCTGTTCTCGTCGCCCGAGGAAGGGGAAGGGGAAGGGGGAAGGGGGGAGAGACCCATTTTCAAAGCTGTGCTTCTCAGGAAAAAAATATGCTTCCACGAGAAGCACACATTTGCTTCCGAGAGAAGCTCGTTGTGCTTCTCGGAAAAATGTGCTTCCATGAAAAGCACAACTATACTTCTTGAAAAAAGAAAATATGTGCTTCCACAAGAAGCAGAGCTGAAAAAAAAGTTGTGATGTGCCTCCATGAGAATTACAAATTTACTTCTCATGAAAGCAGAGTTTTACTTCCGCAAGAAGTACACTTGTGCTTCTTCGATAAAAAGGAAAATCATGGTTTGTACTTTAAAAAGGTTGGAAAACCGCAACCGTTCTTCCGGACTTCGAGTTCTTTCTTTCGGGTTTTTTGTATTCCATTTTTTACGCGGATCGGGTTTTTTGGGTTTTCATTTCTTTTGTATTCATGTTTTGTTTTTTCTTCCTTTTGCCTTTTTTGTTTTTGTGAAGAAAAGTCTATCGAAACCTATTAACATGAGATGTAGTTTTGCAGATCTCAACGCAAGAAATCCAACGATGAAGACGGTTCAGGATTTAGACGCACGGTTCAAAAGATAAAATGTTTTGAATAAATGAATCTATGGCAAAAAAAAACATATGGGTTACAACAAGTGACTCACGTGTGTCACTTGTAAGCGCCTTTGATGATGGGATAACCTTTGCAATGAGTATTCTTTAACTAGTGATTTTGTCTTTGTTCGCTCAGGTGCGTTATTTAATGCCTCTGCTATTTGGGTCGATTCGACCCATTAGGCCTCTGCCATTAATAATTTGGAAAAAATAGAAATTTCTTTTTGGAAGCAACGAGCTTATAACTTTAAGCAGGCGCGCTGTGACTGGTGGATGATTTTTTTTTGCCACATGAGTGCCAAGATTAAAATCGCAACGCAGCCCTTTGAAAGTTTTGCCACACGCTTCCTAAATTTACGACCATTTTAAAAAAGCCGGCAGAAAAAAGGTGGGAAAAGGGGGAAACTGATGGCTCAGAGAGATGCCAAGTGTTGAAGCGGAAGGTAGTGCCGTGCGGTGCGTTCGCTCGGCTGATTCAACTGGATTTGAGAAAGTCTCGCGTCCGGCTCCCTCCAGAACCTTCCCGCAGGTCCTATCTATTTATTCACACGCGCGTGCGCGATCCAGCGGGAAATCAGAGGCGGTGTCGCAGGTCGCAACTGATAGACAGACGCAGAGGCGAAGCGAAAGACAGAGACTCGAGAGGCTTCGGAGGCCAGGGTCGCAGTCGCAGCGGCGACGAAGCAAAGGTATTCTCTCGGGTTCTTCTCCTGTTCCGTCGGTAGCATGATACAGTACTATACTTCGGATGTGAAAATGGCGCTGCGGATTCATCCTGCCCTCTGCTCTGTTTGATTCGGTGATAGTTTTGCACATAGTAGAGACCCATGAGACCCACACTTGCCAGTAGAAAAACGTGCGTCAGGGTTCGGGGGCTGATTGATCCTCAACTCTGATTCGCAAACGCGCTAGATCTATATGACATGAAGCAAATTAAACCGAGAATTCCTAGGTTGTAGCGGTCATGTTTCCCCAATTCGTGTTCTGTGCGTAGTGGTTTCATCTGGACTGCGATTGTATCTAACGCGATGGGGGAAACAGATTTACTGAACCCGCGTAACGTGTATGCGAACGTTGAATTGCTGGGAAGGAAACTGTTCCGGGAACAGACAGTCTCTAACACTGAACTGGCTGAACTGAACACGAAACAAGGTTGTAGCTATGTAATTAGGTCCCCAAGCTTTTGCACACGCAACAATTTATGACCACATGTCTTCGACGCTGTAAAGTGTAAACTGATGGTGGATTGTTGCATGCTTGAAATCAAGCTGTCGCAGTGATCGGAGCTTCTATGGTCAGGTTAGATATTTGTATGATCTATTGGCGCTATGCGGTAGTATGTTGCGAAGCCATGATACATTTAGAAATGTAGTTACGTGCTACTTATCTGAGAGTTTTCTATACGAGTCCTCTGGTGGGTATTGATTCGTTTGCCTGTCTGTTTTGCAGATGTCGTATTCGAGGTACAGGAGTCGTTCAAGGTAAATAACATTTATCGTCAGAAATGCTAATATTATATTTGTGTCCATGTTCTATGTTTTGGAGTCTAGGCATTTCTGGCTCTAATTTTAGGGAGTAATTGATAGTGATATCCATGTAATGTGTTAGGAGTGTGGACTCGAGTGATGTTGAGAACCCTGGGAACAATCTCTTCGTGACTGGTTTATCATCTCGTCTAACTGATCAAGATCTGGAGAAGCATTTCTCTACAGAGGGAGAGGTAATCTTTATGGAAATGTTTGCTGAGGAAAATAGTGTACGCATATGAGAAGATTGCTAACAATTCCACTTATTTATCTTGCTGGCTGTGCCACAGGTGATTGATGCAAGTATAGTACTTGATCCATGGACAAGGGAATCACGTGGATTTGGGTTTGTCACCATGGCTACTCTTAAGGAGGCAGAACGCTGCATCAAATATCTTGACCGTTCAGTGCTGGAAGGTCGTGTCATTACTGTTGAGAAGGTATTGCCAAAAGAATGTTAACTCTCTGATATTTGTCCATTCTCCTTCTTCTATATGGAGTGGAATTATTATGTACAGATTAGCCTTCCAAGCTAAATATTTGAATGTTCTTCTTGTTTGAAGATTTTGTTGACAGCAGCAGGTTGATGCCGCAGCTGTTTGGCATCAATTCAAAAGATACACAACCTAAGATCGAAACAATGCTACCTCAACCAAAGGGTCGTACGCCCACCATTATTGTTTTTCCTTACCATTTATGTTCTTCAGATCCCCAATAATTTATTCGGTCTTGCTTTTGACATAAAACACAAGTACTGATTTTGAGCCCCTTCTCCACCACAGGCAAAGCGAAGACGAGGTCGAACCCCAACACCGGGAAGGTATCTGGGCGCCAAATCATCGCGTGGTAAGTTATTGTGTCATGATTTATCTTCGATACCTTAGTACCATGAATTGTGTGCTAGAAAGTGTGCACCGCTGACACCTCATATAACATGTGATTGTTGACATTTGATTATATGGTGATACCAGGAAGGAGGTATTCCCGAAGCAGGTCACCTGTTAGGAGAGACCGTTACAGCTCACGCTACTCGCCTGAGCGAGAACGCTCTTATTCTCCTTATCGCAGAGGACGATCATACTCTCGTCGTGACAGGCGTAGATCATACTCCCCATATGAAAGAAGGAGATCATACACTCCTTCCGACAGGTCGGAGTCTCCCTACGACAGGCGAAGGTCCTACTCACCGTACGACCGGCGCATGTCTTACTCACCCCACCATGGTCACCGCCACCGTTCAAGATCTCCATACCGTTACAGTAGGCGGAGGTCGCGCTCCCACGACCGTTCTGTTTCAGCATACTACAGCAGGCGCTATTCTCCAAGGAGCAGAAGACGGAGCTACTCTCGCAGCATATCGCCACGCAGGAGCTACTCCCGCAGCTGCTCCCCGGCGTCAGAAGAATCAAGGAGCTGTTCTCCGCGGAAAGGACGCGCCGGAAGCAAGGCATCGCGCAGCAGGTCACCTGGGAAGAGGCGTTCCAGAGAAAGCTATGCTCACAGCCGCAGTTCATGCTCGAGGTCCGTCTCCACGGAGCGCTCAACCTCAGCAAGCACCTGATGTTTTACGAAGCGCCAGGCCACCGTATTTCCGTTGTGATGTTGGAATTTTAGTTACTTTGCATGTTTGTAAACAGTGTGGATGGTATGATCGTGCACCTAGTGAAGCAGCTGTATTTCGTCATGGTTCTGGACTTGCATGCCATATGTATGCTATATGCTGTACTGGATACTTCTGTGTCTGTTTTCAGTCTGGTTGGCAGTTTACATCATGGATTTGGCTAACGGATAGTTTTGTACTCCCTCTGTCCCATGCTATATGATGTTATATTATGTGACAGAGGGAGTACCCATGCTATATGCTCTTGTATTACGTGACGGAGGGAGTATGTTCTGCTGATCTGCTCTGGTGTTCTGGTTATCTTGCAGCCGCACTGTGTTTTCTTCAGCGTTGGGTAACTTAGCACTCGTAGGAACTAAAAAAAGTAGAAATGGTAAAACTGTATGAAATGAGATATTTAACCTGAATTCCTACGGGATCTAAAA
Source organism: Triticum urartu (assembly GCF_056163025.1). Lineage (NCBI taxonomy): Eukaryota > Viridiplantae > Streptophyta > Magnoliopsida > Poales > Poaceae > Triticum > Triticum urartu. The sequence goes on from NC_141876.1 coordinate 478,697,754, forward strand.
CACAAGAATACTCCAGAACTCCTGTTTCCATACTAGTACAATTGAAAAACGCAGAGAATTTCCTATGGGTTGTCCTATTCATAAGAACAAGATGATGTCCGGCGTGTTGCTACGGAACCAGGTGAAACATATGTATAAATAGATCATAAAAAACTAAAATTATTAAAAACAAATTTAAAAATGCTCTTTGGATATGTTTTAAAAACAATAAAGTATATGAAGCATGTGGCAAAATATTATACAAAAAGAGAAATCTATTGAATTGAAGTCAAACGAGTGCCGTTTTTAACAAAAATATGCATATATTTGCTCCAAGCGTCCAACGTATAAATATATGTAGGTCATGCTATAAAAAATGTGTAACATGACCGTCTATGCTCGCACAAAAATAAGTGAAACAAATTAACATGCATAATTGATGATGACATGGTTGCATGAATAATCAGTGCATAAATTGTAAGACCACATGCATGACTTATGATGCAGCATAGTTGCATGAAGAGGAAAAATAGGTAGTGGGTTGCATCTATTTAAGAATAGAGGATTTGTAGCATACTACAAAGGAAAAACGCAGAAATTTTCCTATGGATTGCTTTGTTCTATAAGAATTTCATAGGAATATTGGTGAGTCGTTTCTTTGTTTCAGATGACCCAGTCAGGATTTTTCTATAGGAATTCGATACTGCAATTTTCCTTTATTTCAAATGCCCTAAGAGTCTCTTTAGATCGTAGGATTTGTGTTGTAGTATTTGAATTTTAAGAGTTCTTCTTCAAAGTCCATTGCCTAATAGGAGTAGGTTACCAAATTTCTATGAAATTCATTCATATAGCTTCCATACTATAAGATCTCAGTATGAGCTCGAACATCATTTGTCGAATACACTTTCACTCTATTTTTCTCCACCCTCTCAATCCTCTGAAGCTGCTTCCTGTGCAAAAGCATATATTGCAGAATTTCTGAGTTCTGAAATATCTTTCTCTACCTTCTCCCCTCAACCCTCTCTTAAATTCCTTCCTAGCAAAAGTTGTAAAATTCGTGTGTTATGCAGAATCTCATGTAGTATTCGGAAATCATGTAAAATTTCACAGCAAGTGACATCTCAATATTCTGTTCTTCTATTTCAACATAATAAATCACTGCTTCCTGCAATCCATAGAGCCTATAACAGCCCGTTCACCATACAAATCCAAAGATAAGAGAAGGTAGAAAATCACAACCAGTAAAACTGAGGCCAAGCCGCAGCAAAATTTCAAGATATTCATGGGTTAAACATAACATTGTGCAGATTGTTTCACAGATGGTACAACAACTAATCCAATACTGTTTGTAGAACAACAATACAGTGGGCAAAGCTCAAGAACAGAAAAATGCCATTACAACTGGGCACATTATTACAAAAATGCGTGTCCGAGCCATGTCAAAATGGTGTAGTACACAAAGATATCCATGTTGGCCAGATGAACAGCTTACCCAAAAATGTTGCCCCTAAGATACCAAGGCAGTTCAGAGTGGGTCGCTTTTACTTGAGCTTTCAGTCCCGTAATTGGCACTGTAAGGTGGAATGTCCCTATACCGCATTGTGGGTTTTGCTGGCATCAAACATGTATGTACAGTCAAACTGGTGGTGGTCTTTTTAGCTTCCCACTGACGGATGGAGGGGAATTACTGACTGAGGACAATCTGTCCTTGCCCCAGCCAGAGAGTAGTATGCCAGAATCTGTGCCTGACCCTCTGGGCAAGGCTCATCTTGATTTGGTGCAATAAACTCAATGTTCCAGAAGGGGCGTACCATTGCCATGAGATCGGTGCCAGTAGGAGATGCCTTGTATCCCTGCACCCAAAGATATCTGAGTGACTTCAGCTGTAAGGCTGCAACTGCCAATGCACGTTCACTAAAGCAGCAACTCCTTAGCTCCAATTTCTGCAAGCTTGGGCATCCTCGTGCAAATGCCAGCAGTCCATCATCAGACCCCCCGGCATTCCCAAGCAACATGTAGCGGACGGTCTTGCTAAATTCGCCAACATAAGAAAGGCCAATATCTGATAGAGCTCCAGGTCTCACATAAAATGCAAACCTCCGGAGTTTGGTGCAACCTCTCAGCAAAGCCCGAACCCCGTTGTCAAGGGGCAGTTCAGTTATATGCACCTCTCTATCAAGCAGGACAAGTCGGAAATCGTTCAGGTTTTTGCTGAATGCGCCAATAGCCTCAAGAGCTGCATTTGTAATGTCAGACACATGTACTGCCCAGTACTCCAAATCAGGACAGCCTTCAGCTACAGCCATCAATCCTACTTGTGTCACTCTACCCTGTTCGTCCTCAAGACCTCCTTGGTCATCATCTCCTCTCTCGACTCTGAGTCGCTGTAATTTCTTGCAGGTCCGCGCAATAACTTCTAACCCTCGATCTCCTATCACATCCCTCACCTGTTGGAAGACAAATTATCAACAAAACACGTTTGAGATAGCTTATTCACTATCAGACTTCCAGACAGGAAAGATGGGAAAAACATTTAAAATAATTTGCCAGGACATACCTCCAAAACTTCTAGATTTGGGCAGCGCTGGACTAATTGACAGTGATCCTCTGTGGTAAGGAATGTGAACTGAAGGTCCAACTTCTTGAGTGTGGCACCATATGGAAATAATATCTGCATCTCATTTGTTCCCATGTAGAGCAAACTCAAGTGCTGTACTGAAGGAGGGAAATAGTAGTTAGCATAATTCCCACCTTGATCTTGATCATCAAAGGAACCACCAGCAAAGTCTTGTAGTGTTTCTGCTGTACGGAACAGGTCGACCAGGTCAGACATGAAACAGTCGCTAATCTTGAGAGTTTTCAGCCTTCGGCAATTTCGCACAAGGAGGAGAAGATGTGCAGGGGATGCCCTGAGATCCGTCAGAAAGAAATTCAGCGTCTCAAGGACAGTATTGCTGGTAGCAAGCTCACGGAGCCATTCATCATTTTCTTTCTCAGCAACAGAACTTTCTTCAAGAAACAACGTTTCCAGTTTCCTGCACATGACAAGAAATATGATTAATTAAACTAGTAACCTATGAATGCATGCTCTTACATTCTTACTAAACTTCTACAGCACCATTTTGATAATCTGCTTTTCAAAACTATCTCCACCAAGTATCATAGTTCTCTAAGAAAGTATAAACAACTAAGCAAAGTCCCCAACTCAGTAAGGCAGTTAAAGTCCACATTTCCTAATTTCTGCTCCAAAGCTAGAATTATTCCCAAATTGCAAAGAGTAGCATGATGTTTTACATCATGAAAAGGTGAGACGTTACACTTACTTTCCCCTTTCCAAATGAACAAAAGAACCATCTTATATATACTCGCTTTACAAACATCCCATCTACCAACGCTTTCCAAATAGAACAAAACACAATTCTGAAGAGAAAAACTAACTAGAACAATTGAAACTACAGATTAATTCGTAGGACAAGAAAGAGATACCGCAGTAATTAATAAACGAACTAATGCATGCACACCATTTGTGAACCGGAACAAGGAGGGGAGAAATTACTTGCAGCAGCGGGCGAGGAGAGCGAGGGAGGAGGTGGAGAAGCCGGAGCAGCGGTCAAGCTTGAGGGAGACGAGCATGTGGGCCTTGGCGCGCACGAGCACGGCGACGTCGTCGTCGGAGACAATCATCCGGCGGAGGTGCAGCACCTTGAGGAAGTGGAAGGAGGCGGAGAGCTCGCGGATCCAGGGCGAGGCGGAGCCTCCCCAGTCCTCGGGGATGAGGTTGAACATGGAGGCGCGGGGCTTGGCCTTGAGCTTGAGCGACTCGAGGCAGGGGAAGCGGCGGAAGAGGCGGTCGGGGGTGGTGGAGTAGGCCATGGCGACGGTGACGTGCTTGCGGCTGAGCGCGTCGACCTTGCACCAGTGGCGGCAGACGAGCGAGATGGCGTCGCGGTCCCAGGGGTCCTCCACGCACCCCATGACCAGCCCCAGCGCCACGTCCGGGATCCCGAAGCTCATGGTCCTCCCCAGGTGCCGCCCGTCGCCGCCCATCGCCGGGAGCCGGCCCCCGATCTGCGCCCCGATCTGCGCCCGCCGCGGATTTCAACGGGGGTGGAGGGGGGGTGGGGTTGGGATGAGGCAGAGGGAGAGCGGGCGGGCGCCTGGGTGTAGAGTGGGAAAGGGAAAGGGGGGGGGGGGGGGGGGGATGGGATGGGAATTGGGAAATTTTCAGGGGACGTCGTCCGGACGACGCAAAAGCCTTTTTCTGCGGGTGGTGTGCGGCTGCGCGATGGGGGCGGCCTCTGCCCCCTTCCTCCTCTGGCCGTCGCGGGGGCTGCCAAATGGGACCCCCGAGCCCCCCGGGGAAGATATTTTTTTCTCTCTCTGCCAATCTTATCTCTCCGTGCTGTGATTGGTCGGGTTTTTCCTTCCTTTCCCTGGGCTAGGTCTAGGTATAGGGCTTTTACGGTTACCACTGCCTGCGCGGGACAGATCCCGGGGGCGGACCGCTAGATTTTTTCTAGATATATGTGATGTATCATCTATGTTACTCCCACTGCGGGTAGTCTAAGCAACAATAATAAACACAAGTGACATGAGTTATTGCTACTATTACCATTGGATTTTCCCCTGGCACGTTTAATTGTTATTAATGAGCACAAAGTATATTTCAATAAAATATGCCTTTGAACACCTCATGAGTCGAGTCAGCTATAAGACTAGCCACAGTGGGAGTAACATAGGTGGTAACATCACACTTATCTAGACAAACTATATGACATGGCAAGTAATTAATGATGAAAGAGAGGCAAGTAGTAACATAACTAGTTACTAGTACTATGAGTAACATCACACATACCAATACAAGATAAGTCTATAGCCTAATAAATGAAGAGTTGCATGACACCCCACATATGTTACTACCCAGTATGGAGGTAGTAACATAGAGTAGTAACATATACATGTTACTAGTCTAAGTTACTCCCCACTGTGAGTAGTCTAAGGCCCTTCCTGATGCTTCATGGTGCATACGTGCTAAGCAAGCAGCATAAGAAAAAATATGACACGCCACATCAATTAGGAGGAGAGAGAGCATTTTGGTGACCCAAGAAGAACCAATGTCAAGCACGCCAACCTAGACAAAAGACTTAAATGAAGAAAACTCATCAATGCATGAACGGGTTTAGGTGCTAAATTATTAAATGAAGTGAGCTTAGCTACAACAGGTTAAGCAACTACTCCCTCTGTTCACGAGTAAGTATACATATAGAAATTTTAGGACACATTATGGAGTGGAGTAAAAAGAATACTCTCTCAGGTCTTTTTTTAGTCTGCATATAAGTTTGGTTCGAAGTCAAAGTATCTATTGACCAAACTTATAGAAAAAAGTATCAAAACTCACAATGCCATCATATAAATTTGGTATTGTAGATGTTGATACTTTTTAATATAAATTTTGTCAAACTTTGCAATGCTTGACTTCGACACAAATCTAATACGCGAAGTAAAAAAGATCAGTGGGAGTACAGTGGGAAGGTGCAAGCCATCATCTCTTTCCTCTTTAATTACCCCGTCCCCAAGGAGCTAAGTGCATGTAGAAAGTGAGTAGACCATGTGTTCAATGTTATTGATCTTGATTACCGTGTGATGAGAATCATTTTTTCTACTTTAAAGTGCATTAGGATAAGAATGCACTCTTTTGTGGAGAAATTTGGAATGTCAAACATACACTTATTCGTGGACTGAGGGAGTATAAATTGGGGACTTGAGTTGCTAAGCTATTTAGCGCACTTAACACCTCATCCAATAAGCACCTTTGCGTTGGAAGAGACCTAAAACATCATGTGTAAACAAAGCCAAGATGCATGAGATGCATCGGTCAAAAAGGGTATCTATTTTAGGCACTTTCATCGATGAAGTATCTTATCTTGCGTAGTAGAGGATTTCTTTGGCTAAAACTGATTGGTACAGATGCTTAAAGTGGGCCGATAAAATGCGGCCATCACTGGAGAAGGCGTAACACAATTAATGTCTTCTAGGTCGACAGATCCGTCATACTAGGGTAGGAAAACCTAGCGGTGGCAATCGATAACTTCTATGAATTCTTCATAGTTCGGGGCCAGATCATGCATACACTTTAGATCTTGCGTGTTGGATATCCCCAACCTATATTTGGCTCACCTCGAGACACCTATAACAGAGGAGGACATGTGGGCAGTAGTCAAAGCCTTGCCACCGGATAAGTGGTCGGGGCCCGATGGTTTTACCGACAAGTTTTACAAGTCTTGTTGGGGGATAATTAAGTGTGATATCATGCGAGTGGCGGATGCATTCTGGAAGGGCGACATGCATGGTTTCGGCGGCATTAGTAGGACATTGGTTGTCTTGCTACCCAAGAAGGAAGGAGCAGTGGAATCTAGCTATTATCGGTCGGACAGCCTGGTTCATGGGTCGGTGAGATATGTGGCAAGGCTTTGGCAAATCGCCTCTTCACATAATTGTCGCACTTGTTGGGCACACACTAGAGTGCCTTCGTGTGTGGAAAAGCACTTCATGACAATTTTATGCTGCTTCAGGGGACCGCTAGAAGGCTATGATACGTCTCCAACGTATCTATAATTTTTGATTGCTCCATGCTATTATATTATCTATTTTGGATGTTAATGGGCTTATTTTCACACTTTTATTATATTTTTGGGACTAACCTATTAACAGGAGGCCCAACCCAAATTGTTGTTTTTTGTGCCTATTTTAGAGTTTCGCCAAAAAGGAATATCAAACGGAGTCCAAAAAACTGAAACCTTTGGGAGCGTTATTTTTGGAACAAACGTGATCCAGGAGACTTGGAGTGGACGTCAAGCAATCAACGAGGCGACCACGAGGCAGGGGGCGCGCCCTCCACCCTCATGGGCCCCTCGTTGCTCCACCGACATACTTCTTCCTCCTATATATATCCATATACCCCGAGAACATCCAGGAGCACCACTAAACCCTATTTACACCGCCGCAACCTTCTGTACCCAAGAGATCCCATCTTGGGGCCTTTTCCGGAGCTCCGCCGGAGGGGGCATTGATCACGGAGGGCCTCTACATCAACTCCATGGCTCCTCCGATGATGTGTGAGTAGTTTACTTCGGACCTTCGGGTCCATAGCTAGTAGCTAGATGGCTTCTTCTCTCTCTTTGGATCTCAATACAAAGTTCTTCTCGATTCTCTTGGAGATCTATTCGATCTAATCTTCTTTTGCGGTGTGTTTGTTGAGATCCGATGAATTGTGGGTTTATGATCAAGTCTATCTATGAACAATATTTGAATCTTCTCTGAATTCTTTTATGTATGATTGGTTTATCTTTGCAAGTCTCTTCGAATTATCAGTTTGGTTTGGTCTGCTAGATTGATCTTTCTTGCAATGGGAGAAGTGCTTAGCTTTGGGTTCAATCTTGCGGTGCTCGATCCCAGTGACAGAAAGGGAACCGACACGTATTGTATTGTTGCCATCGAGGATAAAAATATAGGGTTTACATCATATTGCATGAGTTTATCCCTCTACATCATGTCATCTTGCTTAAGAAGTTACTCTGTTCTTATGAACTTAATACTCTAGATGCATGCTGGATAGCGGTCGATGTGTGGAGTAATAGTAGTAGATGTAGAATCGTTTTGGTCTACTTGTTTCGGACGTGATGCCTATATACATGATCATGCCTAGATATTCTCATAATTATTCGCTTTTCTATCAATTGCTTGACAGTAATTTGTTCACCCACCGTAATACTTATGCTATCTTGAGAGAAGCCACTAGTGAAACCTATGGCCCCCGGGTCTATTCTCCATCATATAAGTTTCCCATCTACTTTATTTTGCAATCTTTACTTTCAATCTATATCATAAAAATACCAAAAATATTTATCTTATTGTTATTATCTCTATCAGATCTCACTCTTGCAAGTGGCCGTGAAGGGATTGACAACCCCTTTATCGCGTTGGTTGCGAGGTTCTTATTTGTGTGTGTAGGTACGAGGTGACTCGCACGTGGTCTCCTACTGGATTGATACCTTGATTCTCAAAAACTGAGGGAAATACTTACGCTGCTCTACTGCATCACCCTTTCCTCTTCAAGGGAAAACTAACGCAGTGCTCAAGAGGTAGCAAGAAGGATTTCTGGCGCCGTTGCCGGGGGGATCTATGCCAAGTCAAGACATACCAAGTACCCATCACAACTCTTATCCTTCACATTACATTACTTGCCATTTGCCTCTCGTTTTCCTCAACCCCACTTCACCCTTGACGTTTTATTCGCTCTTTTTCTGTTCGCCTTCTTCCCGTATGTATCTTTCTTTGTGTTTTCATGTGCCTTCTATTTGCTTGCATCTTTGCTTGCTAAAAATCTATTGATATGGATCCACTTAAAATTTTCTACTTGGGTCATCTTCGATCCTTATGCGCTCATGCTGAAACCCCAACTAGCCTAGTTGATGGGAAATCTTTAGATGAGCATGCTCATTTTGTGCGTCACCGTTTGTCTGAAAAAGGGAGACTCTTATGGGATCAAATAAACAGATTGCTATGTTATGCTTGGAATCTTTGTGAAATTATTGATCTTACTTGTTGCTCTAAGAACCCTAAAAAACACCTCCCCTACCTATGTGAGTTTAATGATAATGAAATCTTATCTTCTTATGCAAAGGGTGTTTATAGTTACTACGATATCGAACAAATTGAAGAATTTGTTGCTTTTAAGGGTGCTTATGAAGTTGCTTCTTTGTTTGAAAAGTATGATATTACTCTCTACGAATCTGAAAATTTGGACATACTTAAATATTGCTATGAAAACTATGCTCATAATGTGTATGTCAAAGAATTTATTGAAAGAATGACCGTTGCTTCAGAAGAAAATAATGATATGCATGAATCTATAGATAATTATGATTCTGATGATTTGATTGAAATATCCCTTGATGAACATGATGCTTGCTATTCTTGTGGCCATGATGCCAATATTTGTGAAGATGAGTTTGCTATAGTTCCTTATGTTAAACATGAGATCGTTGCTATTGCACCCATACTTGATAGTTCTTTCGATGAAAAGCGTGATTGCAATGATGTTACTATAAATTCTATTGATGTCAGTTGTGCTAATAATATGCAAAACCCTAAGCTTGAGGATGCTAGTTTTGCTATGTCTACTACTTGTTGCAATGATCATGATTGGGGTGATTCTTCTTTTGATATTGAAAATTTATTTAAGCCCCATGATGAATATGAGATTGATTATAATGTTTGCAATAATATTGAAAGTGGGTTTGGAAGAGTGTCAACTTTAGATCCCACGTATTTGGAGAATGTTTAATCTTATGAAGTTTTTGATAAAAGTGGGTTTGGAGAGGTCATGACTTTAGTTAATGATAATCCCACTATTTTGGAAGAGTGTCAACTTTGCATACATGTGGATCGTGTTAAGAATATGTTTTGTGATAGCTATATTGTTGAATTTTATTATGATCCTGCATCTAATTATTATGATAGAGGAAATCATGTTACTAAATTACCTCTCGTTATGTTGAGATTGCTATTGTTTCTTTCCCCTTCCTTGCATATGCTAGTTTTTGCTTGACTTGGTAATTTCTTTGAGTATAAGATGCCCATGCATAGGAAGTATGTTATACTTAGATGTGCTTGTCACGTGTTTTATGATGCTCTCTTTTTGCTTCAATTCTTGTCTTTCATGTGAGCATCGTTGAAATCGTATGCCTAGCTATAAGGCTTTAAAGAAAAGCGCTTGTTGGGAGACAACCCAATATTTTCCCCTCCTGTTTAGTAATAAAAAAATTATCTAGCCTCTGTTCTGGCTGTGTTTAATTAGTGTTTGTGCCAAGTAGAACCGTTGGGAAGACTTGGGGAAAGTCTTTTTGATCTTGCTGTAAAAAATAGAAACTTTAGCGCTCACGAGAATTGCTGCCATTTTTTATTGGAGAGTGTTATTTAGTTAATTATTTTTGCAGATAATTAATAGATAAATTCCTCACGTCCAGCAATTTATTTTAGAATTTTTGGGGTTTCATAAGTCTGCGTTAGTTACAAATTACTACAGATTGTTCTATTTTTTGACAGATTCTGTTTTTCGTGTGTTGTTTGCTTATTTTGATAAATCTATGGCTAGTAAAAGAGTTTATAAACCATAGAGAAGTTGGAATACAGTAGGCTTAACACCAATATAAATAAAAAATGAGTTCATTATATTACCTTGAAGTGGTGTTTTGTTTTCTTTCGCTAATGGAGCTCATGAGATTTATTTGTTAAGTTTTGTGTTGTGAAATTTTCAAGGTTTGGGTAAAGATTTGATGGATTATGGAATAAGGAGTGATAAGAGCCTAAGCTTGGGGATGCCCATGGCACCCCAAGGTAAAATACAAGGACACCAAAAAGCCTAAGCTTGGGGATACCCCGGAAGGCATCCCCTCTTTTGTCTTCGTTCATCGGTAACTTTACTTGGAGCTATATTTTTATTCGCCACATGATATGTGTTTTGCTTGGAGCGTCTTATATGATTAGAGTCTTTTCTTTTTAGTTTACCACAATCATCCTTGCTGTACACACCTTTTTTAGAGAGACACACATGAATTGGAATTTATTAGAATACTCTATGCGCTTCACTTATATCTTTTGAGCTATATAGTTTTTGCTCTAGTGCTTCACTTATATCTTTTAGAGCATGGTGGTGGTTTTATTTTATAGAAATAATTGATCTCTCATGCTTCACTTATATTATTTTGAGAGTCCTTTAGAACAACATGGAAATTTGCTTTTAAGCATAATAAAAACTTTCATATAAGTGCATTGAATACTAAGAGAAGTTTAATACTTGATGATTGTTTTGAGATATGGAGATGGTGATATTAGAGTCATGCTAGTTGAGTAGTTGTGAATTTGACAAATACTTGTGTTGAAGTTTGTGATTCCCGTAGCATGCACGTATGGTGAACCGTTATGTGATGAAGTCGGAGCATGATTTATTTATTGATTGCCTTCCTTGTGAGTGGCGGTCGGGGACGAGCGATGGTCTTTTCCTACCAATCTATCCCCCTAGGAGCATGCGTGTAGTACTTTGTTTCGATAAATAATAGATTTTTGCAATAAGTATGTGAGTTCTTTATGACTAATGTTGAGTCCATGGATTATACGCACCCTCACCCTTCCACATTACTAGCCTCTCTAGTACCGCGCAACTTTCGCCGGTACCATAAACCCACCATATACCTTCCTCAAAACAGCCACCATACCTACCTATTATGGCATTCCCATAGCCATTCCGATATATATTTCCATGCAAATTTCCACCGTTCCATTGTTATGACACGCTTCATCATTGTCATATTGCTTTGCATGATCATGTAGTTGACATCGTATTGGTGGCCAAGCCACCGTTCATAATTCTTTCATACATGTCACTCTTGATTCATTCATATCCCGGTACACCGCCAGAGGCATTCATATAGAGTCATATTTTGTTCTAAGTATTGAGTTGTAATTCTTGAGTTGTAAGTAAAAAGAAGTGTGATGATCATCATTATTAGAGCATTGTCCCAGTGAGGAAAGGATGATGGAGACTATGATTCCCCCACAAGTCGGGATGAGACTCCGGACAAAAAAAGAGAGAAAAGAGGCAAAAAGAAGAAGGCCCAAATAAAAAAATGAGAGAAAAAGAGATAAGGGACAATGTTACTATCCTTTTTCCACACTTGTGCTTCAAAGTAGCACCATGATCTTCATGATAGAGAGTCTCCTATGTTGCCACTTTCATAAACTAGTGGGAATTTTACATTATAGAACTTGGCTTGTATATTCCAATGACGAGCTTCCTCAAATTGACCTAGGTCTTCGTGAGCAAGCAAGTTGGATGCACACCCACTTAGTTTCTTTTGTTGAGCTTTCATACACTTATAGCTCTAGTGCACCCGTTGCATGGCAATCCCTACTCAATCACATTGATATCTATTGATGGGCATCTCCATAGCCCGTTGATACGCCTAGTTGATGTGAGACTATCTTCTCCCTTTTTGTCTTCTCCACAACCACCATTCTATTCCACCATAGTGCTATATCCATGGCTCACGCTCATATATTGCGTGAAGATTGAAAAAGTTTGAGAACATCAAAAGTATGAAACAATTGCTTGGCTTGTCATCGGGGTTGTGCATGATTTAATACTTTGTGTGATGAAGATAGAGCATAGCCAGACTATATGATTTTGTAGGGATAACTTTCTTTGGCCATGTTATTTTGAGAAGACATGATTGCTTAGTTAGTATGCTTAAAGTATTATTATTTCTATGTCAATATTAAACTTTTATCTTGAATCTTTCGGATCTGAACATTCGTGACACACTAAAGAAAAATTACATTGAGAAATATGTTAGGGAGCATTCCACATCAAAAATTCTTTTTTTATCATTTACCTACTCGAGGACAAGCAGGAATTAAGCTTGGGGTTGCTTGATACGTCTCCAACATATCTATAATTTTTGATTGCTCCATGCTATTATACTATCTATTTTGGATGTTAATGGGCTTATTTTTACACTTTTATTATATTTTTGGGACTAACCTATTAACAGGAGGCCCAACCCAAATTGCTGTTTTTTTTGCCTATTTTAGAGTTTCGCCGAAAAGGAATATCAAACGGAGTCCAAAAAAATGAAACCTTTGGGAGCGTTATTTTTGGAACAAACGTGATCGAGGAGACTTGGAGTGGACATCAAGCAATCAACGAGGCGACCACGAGGCAGGGGGGCGCGCCTTCCACCCTCATGGGCCCCTCGTTGCTCCACCGACATACTTCTTCTTCCTATATATATCCATATACCCCGAGAACATCCAAGAGCACCACTAAACCCTATTTACACCACCGCAGCCTTCTGTACCCAAGAGATCCCATCTTGGGGCCTTTTCCGGAGCTCCTCCGGAGGGGGCATTGATCACGGAGGGCCTCTACATCAACTCCATGGCCCCTCCGATGATGTGTGAGTAGTTTACTTCGGACCTTCGGGTCCATAGCTAGTAGCTAGATGGCTTCTTCTCTCTCTTTGGATCTCAATACAAAGTTCTTCTCGATTCTCTTGGAGATCTATTCGATGTAATCTTCTTTTGCGGTGTGTTTGTTGAGATCCGATGAATTGTGGGTTTATGATCAAGTCTATCTATGAACAATATTTGAATCTTCTCTAAATTCTTTTATGTATGATTGGTTTATCTTTGCAAGTCTCTTCGAATTATCAGTTTGGTTTGGCCTGCTAGATTGATCTTTCTTGCAATGGGAGAAGTGCTTAGCTTTGGGTTCAATCTTGCGGTGCTCGATCCCAGTGACAGAAAGGGATCCGACACGTATTGTATTGTTGCCATCGAGGATAAAAAGATGGGGTTTACATCATATTGCATGAGTTTATCCCTCTACATCAGGTCATCTTGCTTAAGACGTTACTCTGTTCTTATGAACTTAATACTCTAGATGCATGCTGGATAGCGGTCGATGTGTGGAGTAATAGTAGCAGATGTAGAGTCGTTTTGTTCTACTTGTCTCGGACGTGATGCCTATATACATGATCATGCCTAGATATTCTCATAATTATTCGCTTTTCTATCAATTGCTTGACAGTAATTCGTTCACCCACCGTAATACTTATGCTATCTTGAGAGAAGCCACTAGTGAAACCTATGGCCTCCGGGTCTATTCTCCATCATATAAGTTTCCCATCTACTTTATTTTGCAATATTTACTTTCAATCTATATCATAAAAATACCAAAAATATTTATCTTATTATTATTATCTCTATCAGACCTCACTCTTGCAAGTGGTCGTGAAGGGATTGACAACCCCTTTATCGCGTTGGTTGCGAGGTTCTTATTTGTGTGTGTAGGTACGAGGTGACTCGCCCGTTATTTCCTACTGGATTGATACCTTGGTTCTCAAAAACTGAGGGAAATACTTACGCTGCTCTACTGCATCACCCTTTCCTCTTCAAGGGAAAACCAACGCAGTGCTCAAGAGGTAGCAGGCTACACTGAAGGAAATATGCCCTGGAGGCAATAATAAAGTTGTTATTTTATATTTATTCATTCATGATAAAGGTTTATTATTCATGCTAGAATTGTATTGATCGGAAACTTAAATACATGTGTGAATACATAAACAAATACCGTGCCCCTAGTAAGCCTATACTAGGCTAGCTCGTTCATCAAAGATGGTTAAGGTTTCCTAACCTTAGACATATGTTGTCATTTGATAACTGGATCACATCATTAGGAGAATGATGTGATGGACAAGACCCATTTGTTAGCTTAGGATAATGATCGTTCAGTTTTATTGCTATCGCTTTCTTCATGTCAAATACATATTCCTTCGACTATGAGATTATGCAACTCCCGGATACCGAAGGAATGCCTTGAGTGCTATCAAACGTCACAATGCAACTGGGTGATTATAAAGATGCTCTACAGGTATCTCCGAAGGTGTTTGTTGAGTTGGCATAGATCGATATTAGGATTTGTCACTTGGAGTATAAAAGAGGTATTTCTGGGCCCTCTCGGTAATACACACCATAAGCTTGCAAGCAAGCGACTAAGGAGTTAGTCACGAGGTTATGTATTATGGAACGAGTAAAGAGACTTGCCGGCAATGAGATTGAACTAGGTATGAATATAATGACGATTGAATCTCGGGCAAGTAACATACCGATAGACAAACGGAATTACGTATGTTGTCATAATGGTTCGACTGATAAAGATCTTCGTAGAATATGTATGAGCCAATATAGGCATCCAGATTCCGCTATTGGTTATTGACCGGAGAGGTGTCTCGGTCATGTCTACATAGTTCTCAAACCCGTAGGTTCCGCACGCTTAACGTTCGATGACGATATAGTATTATATGAGTTACGTGACTTGGTAACTGAATGTTGATCGGAGTCCCGGATGAGATCACAGACACGATGAGGAGTCTCGAAATGGTCGAGAGGTAAAGATTAATATATAGGACGATGGTATTCGGCCACCGGAAGTGTTTTGGAGGGTACCGGGTACATATCGGGCCACCGGAAGGGGTTCCAGGCGCCCCCGGCAAAAGATATGGGCCTTATGGGCCAAGAGGGGAAACACACCAGCCACAAGGGGCTGGTGCGCCCCCCATATGGGCCAGCCAAGGTGGAGAAGGAAAGGGGAAGGATGAAAGGAAAGAAAGGGAATAGGATTTCCCCTTCCTTTCCCCCTCCCCCTCTTTCCTTCCCCTCAGACAAATATGGCAGGGGGTGCAGCCAAGGGAAGGAGCCCAAGTAGGATTCAGACCTACTTGGAGCGCCCCTTGTCCTCTCCCCTCTCCCGCCGACATATATATATGAGGAGGGGGGCGCCTAGGACACCCCGGATCAATTGTTAGCCGTGTGCGGCGCCCCCTCCACCGTTTACACCCCCGGTCATATTTTCGCAGTGCTTAAGCAAAGCCCTACGGAGATCACTTCACCATCACCGTAACCATGCCGTCGTGCTGATGGAACTCATCTACTACCTCGACGTCTTGCTGGATCAAGAAGGCGAGGGACGTCACCGAGCTGAACGTGTGCAAAATGCGGAGGTGATGTGCGTTCGGTACTTGATCGGTTGAAGTGCGAAGAAGTTCGACTACATCAACCGCGTTGTGAAATGCTTCCCCTTACGATCTACGAGGTTACGTAGACACACTCTGCCCCTTGTTGCTATGCATATCCATGGATAGATCATTGCGTGTGCGTATAATTTTTTTTGTTTTCCATGCAACGATTCCGAACATACACGCACTTAAGGAACCCGCACGCCTGATCAAGTTAGACATTTCGATAGCATTCGACAATGTGGATTGGGCTTTCCTCCTTCATGTGTTTAATAGGATGGGATTTGGGCACATTTGGACTTACTGGATATCCAGCATGCTATCTTATGCATCTACTAGGGTACTCGTTAATGGCACGCGACGGTGTCATACACTGGGGGTGGCTCATCATCAGGGCAGCAGACCTGCCAGTTGTTGGGGAACGTAGCATGCAATTTCAAAAAACATTCTACGATCACGCAAGATCTATCTAGGAGAGCATAGCAACGAGAGGGGGAGAGTGTGTCCATGTACCCTCGTAGACCGAAACCGGAAGCGTTGGTTTAACACGGTTGATGTAGTCGAACATCTTCATGATCCATCCGATCTTAGCACCCAACGTACGACACCTCCGAGTTCAGCACACGTTCAGCTCGATGACATCCTTCGAACTCTTGATCCAGCAGAGGGTCGAGGGAGATTTCCGTCAGCACGACGGCATGGTGACGGTGATGGTGATGGTGATGTGATCTGCGCAGGGCTTCGCCTAAGCACTACATGATGTCGCTTGAAGCTACGTGGGTGTTTCCCCAAAGAGGAAGGGATGATGTAGCACAACGGCGGTAGTTATTTCCCTCAGATATGAAACCAAGGTTATCGAACCAGTAGGAGAACCAAGCAACACAACGTAAACAACACATGCACACAAATAACAACTTCTCGCAACCCGACGTGTTAAAGGGGTTGTCAATCCCTTCCGGGGTACGACGCCTCAAGATAGGCAAATGGACGTGAGGTAAATTTGTAGTAGATTGATAGATCGAATGCCAAACAAATAAATGAGAATAAATTCCAGCAATTTTTTTTTGGGTTTTTGGATCAATAGATCTGGAAATAAAAGCAAAGGCAAATAGATCGCAAAGGCAAATAATATGAGAAAGAGATCGAGGGCCCATAGGTTTCACTAGTGGCTTCTCTCGAGAAAAATAACAAAGCGGTGGGTGAACAAATTACTATTGGGAAATTGATAGAACTTCAAATACTCATGACGATATCCATGCAATGATCATTACATAGGCATCATGTCCAAGATTAGTAGACCGATTCCTGCCTGCATCTACTACTATTACTCCACACATCGACCGCTATCCAGCATGCATATAGTGTATTGATTTCATGGAGAAACGGAGTAATGCAATAAGAACAATGACATGATGTAGACAAGATCTATATATGTAGAGATAGACCCCATCGTTTTATCCTTAGTAGCAACGATACATACGTGTCGGTTCCCTTTCTGTCACTTGGATCGAGCATCGTAAGATCGAACCCACTACAAAGCACCTCTTCCCATTGCAAGATAATATATCAAGTTGGCCAAATAAAACCCAAATATTTGAGAAGAAATACGAGGCTATAAGAGATCATGCATAAAAGAGATCAAAGAAACTCAAATACTTTCATGGATATAAAAAGATAGATCTGATCATAAACTCAAAGTTCATCGATCCCAACAAACACACCGCAAAAGAGTTACATCATATGGATCTCCAAGAGACCATTGTATTGAGAATCAAGAGAGAGAGAGAGAGGAATCCATCTAGCTACTAACTACGGACCCGAAGGTCTACAAAGAACTACTCACGCATCATCGGAGAGGCACCAATGGAGGTGGTGAACCCCATCCAAGATGGTGTCTAGATTGGATCTGGTGGTTCTGGACTTTGCGGCGGCTGGATGAATATTTCGTCGACTCCCCTAGGGTTCTGGAAATATTTGGGTATTTATAGAGCAAATAGGCAGTCCGGGGGGCACCCGAGGTGGGAACAACCCACCAGGGTGCGCCCTAGTGGGTTGTGCCTCCCTTGGGGCACCCCCCAGGTGTAGCCAGGGCCCGCTGTGTTCCTTCTGGCCCATTAAAATTCTTCGTAATGTTTCGTGGCATTTGGACTCCCTTTGATATTAATTTTTTGCGATGTAAAAAACATGGAAAAAACAACAACTGGCACTTGGCACTATTGAAAGTGCAATCATGCCCTTAATCATATTTTGATGTTGATGACAACATGCATATTGAGACTAATCATGTTTATCGAGTATTTCTCAGGATTATTGTCTCAAGGGCTATGTGTGTGTGGATCATGACTACGGACATAAAACATATATCACTCAAGAGCTGAGACACAAGACAAAGATAAAAAGCTTCGGCTCCTTTTTTCGGTTTGTTCTTGAGTGTAGGGATCCCGCAATATCAAGAGGGGATCGATGGGTTTTGCGAAAGAACTTGCTCAAAACCATAAAATTCCCTCTCATAACATCTCAAATTTTTTCCTCTAACTTGTGCAAAAATGGTAATATGTTTCTAAGCTAAAAGGTCCAAGTTTCACCGGACGTCCGAAGTCTACGGACGTCCGGCCTCTCCCAACCAACCGGACATCCGACTCTCTCCAGTCGTCCGGTGAGTCTTCACAGAACTGATATTAGCGGAAGACCGGTCACGCCGGACGTCCGCTCATCTCCGGAAATCTGGTGCGCTCTAACAGAACTACAATTAACGGATTTCTGACAACACCGGACGTCCGGGCTCTGGACGACCGGCGCCTTTCGGACGTCCACTGCCTGTGCGTCCCACTCCTCACCTGTGTCCCCGGTTGGAGTCCCACGCATCGGACGACTGGCAGCCCTGCCGGACGTCCGGTCCTATCTGTGTCACCGGTCGTCCGGTATCCACCGGACGTCCGTCTGCACTAAGTGGCTCAACGGTCTGTTTTGCTCTCACACTATATATAGCCTTCTCCCTCTCCCGGGATGAGGTTGACCATTCACTTTGAGCTTGCTAAGAACACATTTCACTCACTCTCTCACTCTTCCACACCAAATCTTAGTTCCCCAAGGGATTTGAGAGCACTTGAGAGAAGTTCTCCAATCAAGTGATAGATCCACTCCTTCCCCTTCTTTGCACCAAAGGAATTCGTGATTTGAGCAAGTCTTGAGCTTTTCCCCATCGTTCTTGTTACTCTTGGAGGTTGCAGACTCCTAGGCGGTAGGAGTCTTTCGAAGAGGAATCGACCATTGTGATTACTCCCCGGAAAAGTTTGTGAGGGTTTGGAGACCACCCCAAGGTCTACCACTAGTGGTTGAGAAACACCTTTGTGGTGTTGTCTCAAAGGGAGAATAGGATGAGTCTTCGTGGCGTTGGTGTGCCTTCGTGGTAACATCCACCTCTCTAACAGTGACGTAGCTTCCCTCCAAGGAAGTGAACATCAGCATACATCCTCGTCTCCCAGAGTTGGGGTTATTCCTAACCCTAACTCTGTACGTGTGGTTACTTGTCTCTTAGCACTTACTTGTATCATATTGTGCTAGCTTACTTACATACTTGTGATACTTGTTTATCCCGCTTAACTCCTTGTACTACACTTGCAATTGTTAGGCTCATCTTCATATTCCGCATTATTTTCTAAAATTGCTAAGTAATAATTAAAATTTGTAATTGTACCTATTCACCCCCCTCTAGGTCCATCTTGATCCTTTCAATTGGTATCAGAGCCTTGTGCTCTATTCTTGTGGCTTAACCGCCCTAGAGCGAGATGAACCCCGATGGGACTCCCCTTATTACAGATCCGAAGGATAAAGGTGAGGCTTCTTCAGAAGTCAAGTCATTTACTTCCGAGGATCTGGAATGGGCCCTTGCTAAGCAAAAATAGGAGCATGATGCTTCTCTTGAGGCCTTGGTCCAGTTGAGACTAGCCACGTTGTCCACGGTGCTTGCACCACTTTCTAGTGGTGCGGCTTCGAGGCCAACTGTGCCTACTCCGTCACTTGGTCAACAACCTCCTAACAATGATCACTCCAGTGTTCCTTGGCTCTATGCAAGACCCCAAGTTGAGAAACCAAATATAACCCTCAAGGCAAACCTCCTTTACTTGATGCCACTTCCGATTTTTTCTTGTGGAGAGTTGCTATGCAGGATCATCTTCGATATGGAAACGATGAGATGCTGGAGATCTTGGAGTGTGGGTACCATGTGGTTGATCCAAAGAATCCTACACCAAGAGAAATTTATGACAAGAATCTCAATGACACTGCAATCATGTGTATAAGGAGAGGTATGGTTGAAAAGCAAAGGAGACCTTTCATACACATCACAAGTGCAAAGGAACTATGGGAAAGTATTATAAGATCCAAGACCGGTACCTCCACCCTCCGGAGTGGTCAATATGAAATTGCCAAGGGGAAATTACAAAACTTTTGTATGGATAAAGGTGAAACTCCCAATCAACTCCTTGAGCATCTCATGACTCTCATTGCTGACATTGAGTCGTGTGAGTGTGACAAGACACAAGATGGATTCAACATGTCTAAGCGATTTCTTGTGGACACGTTGCTTCATGCTCTTGCCCCATATCACCACCAAATGGTGTGGGACATAAGACAACACCATGCCTTCAAGGAAATGACTAAATATGACATCATATCCACCTTCCAACTATTTGAAGAGTCAAAGGCAAATGCCACAAAACATCTTGCCATGCATGGTACTCCAACATCAAAGATCAATCTTGCATTGAAGGCCAAGCATGTATGTGAAGATGAGCAAAGTGAAGAAGAAGAAGAAGATGATGATGATGATGATGAAGATGGTGATGAGGTTGAATCCGATGAGGGCCCTTCATATGAAGACATGGCTCTCTTTGTCAAGAAGTTTAGCGCGGGAAAATTTAAGGGAAGATTTCAAAAGAAGAAAGTAAGAAAACGCTACAACTGTGAAGAAACCAACCACTTCTCCAACAAATGCCCTTATGAGAAGAGGGAGGATAAACCAAGGTTTCCCAAGACCTTCCCCAAGAAGAAGTTGCCAAATCCGTTGAACTCCAAGCTCAAGAAGAAAGATGGGAAAGCAATGGTTGCTCAAGAAGAATCCGATCCGGATGATGTTAGTGGTGTTGCCGGAGTTGCTCAACATTCTCAAAACACGTTGAGGCTAGTCAACAAGAGTGGTGATGTTGTCACCTACAACTATATGAAGGACTACAAGGGCAACGCTCACAAGTGCCTAATGGCAAAGGCCATGGTAGAAGATGGAAATGACCAAAGCTCTCTCGACAAGGTCAAGGTAACTCCACGATCAAATCCTCCTCTTTTCACTCATCCTACTCCTAGTGATGAGTATCTTGATGCAGAGGATAGTCATGAGGATGATGATATAGATGATCCTATGCTTGCTAAACTAAATAAGTTCATGTGCTCCCTGTCGGTGTACAAAAAGAGGGGTACACTTTTTGTACCCCTATAACTGTGCACGGGCAGTCTGAGCCACGGGCACCACCACACCAAGCAAGGCAAGGAAGGTGAGCCAGGGTAAGACCGAAGCTCAAGAGAACTAGAACAACGCCAAGGCCAAGACCACGAAGAGCAAAGGGGACGAAGCGGACTCCCCCGGCATGATCCTTGCCGGGAGACAGTTCTAGCAGCCCCGGCAAGACCCTTGCCGCGGCGACTCGTCCCGCGCCTATGGAGCAAACCACCCTTGAGTCCACTGCCCCCAAAGGGCAAGGATTCGGGAGACATCCCCGTGGCGGCACGCAGATCTTTGTGAAGACATTCAAGATCAGATACGCACTAAGGATACGACGACCCTTGGCGGGATCCCAGCCGAGGAAGACCACAAGGCCCCCGGCAAGCGCCTTGCCGGGGATGACAGCAGGCGCCCTGGCAAGACCCTTGCCAGGGCCCGGCAAGGCCCTTACCGAGGACACCTGCAGGGCCACCATCAGGCCCACGCCGACTAAACCTCCACCACCGTTCGTATGCAGCTGTCGACCCAACCAGCTGGGCAGGCACCTGCGTGGCGGCATGCAGATCTACATGAAGACCCACCACTGCGCCACCTCAGCTGCCTGCCTACCTACGTGGCATCGCAGGCGTCGTTGGCCAGGGCGCGTGTCGACACAAGAAGGAGCGGCGACGGATGAGACAGGTTTCTCCCCTGTCCCCGATAAAGCAAGGACACCTAAGCAAGACGCATTAAATGCGCCTTGTCATGTAATGCGAGGGATAACCTCGCATCACGGACCCTTTCCACCTCCTGTGTGCCACTGTGGCGACCCCTTTTTCTATAAAAGGAGGCCCGAGGCGACCAGAGGGGGGATTCGGCTTCTTGGAGTTCCTCACGCCCCATAGCTACCTCAAGAACACAGATATACAATCCACTAAAGTAGGAGTAGGGTTTTACGCATCCTCGCGGCCCGAACCTGGATAAACGAACCGTGTGCTACCTGTTAGATCCGCTCTTCTCACAACCCCGCGCCCCGCTAACCACAGTAGGGATTCTTGTGATCCCATAGGTGTCGTTCCCACCGACATCTCTGGCGCGCCAGGTAGGGGGCGCAGTTGTGAGAATCAGCTTTAGTAGTTAGCCTGGCACTCCTTCATCTTCGTGACCCTTGGAGAAGAAAGGAGGCTAGAGGATCGGCACTCGAGAGATTGCAAACAGAAGCTAAGTTGCACTGAACCCTTATTTGTTCTATCCTTCTTATATGAGGTTATTCCCCCCGGAGATGTCACGCCTTTGTATGAGAAACCTGCACGCCAGGGGGTTCTCCCACGATCGGCAACGCCCTTGCCCTGTTTCGAGTCCGCTCAACAGCTCAAGCGGCTGCGTCGGGAATGGCAGAGTAGCCTTCCGCGATCAACAACGCCCTCGATTCTGACTCGAGTCAAGCTCAACAGTTCGAGCGGCCGCGTTCAGAACGGAGAGGTGGCTCGTCCGGTAGCACGCATACCCAGTAGGCCCATGGGGATCCGTCCCCAAAACGCCGCTAGGGGCTTCCGCGCCGGTGAGCCTACCCAATTGACGTAGGGAGCGCATACAAAGAGGAATTGAACGGGGAAATAACGTGCATGAAATTAAGAGTACTGCAAAGTTATATTACATCACATCATTGCTGCAGTTCTAACTAAAGATGAAATTTGTCTTGGTCGTGAACCTGCAGCGGCGGTGAAGAACGGGATGCCTAATCCCGGCACTGGCCTTCCACCCTCTTGATTTCGTCGATGCTGCTGATGACGGGCTTGATGCGCTCCTTGAGCACCGTGAGGTCAGTACCATCCGGCAAGCTATCCATCGCGACATCGAAGTCGAGGTCGGGATTCCAGTACGCCATCTTGGTGAGGACCTTGGTCATGACCCCCCGGCAAAGTCGCCGGGCCTCCCCGGCCAACGTGGCCGCTCTGCTGGAGTGAAGATAAGCCAAGGCTCCAAGGACGCCCTCGAAGAACCGGGTCAGCTTGGCGTTGACGGTCCCGCTGCGCTCAGGGGCATACCTCACATTTGGCATCCCCATGGTGGGCAACTGCGAGGTGACCCTGCCGGCGACGTCCTCTAGACGGCTGATCCATCTGTTCTTGCCCGCCACATAATCCTGGTGGGAGGCAGCCTCGTTCGCCCGCAGCTGCTTCTCCTCCTCCAGGCTCCTGGTCAAGGTCTCCTCCCGAGCCCTGCTCTCCGATAACATCTTCTCGAGATCCTCCAGCTTTAGCTTGAGATCTCTGATGGATTTTTGCGCTTCGGAGAGCTCCCCAGTCCTGCTGATGACCGCTCCTTGCGCCTCTACCAAGGCGCCGTTGAGCGTGCTCTTCTCGTTGGACAGCTTGAGGGCCTGCTCCTTCAGCTCGTCCCGCTCCACCTCCAACTCCCTTACTTTGCCGGCATGGGCCAGAGCCTGGGCATCGAGTGCCTCCTTGTGCCTCTGCTCCAGCTCGCGAGTCTGCCGCGCGACAAGGGCCTCGAGCTCCTCATCCTTGCCACGGAGCGCTGCGGCAAGCTTCGCCTCACGCACGGTGAGGTCCTCTTCCTGGGAATCCAGTGTGGCTTGATGCTGGTTCCGGACGGCCTCGGCCGCGGCAGCCAAGTTTGCCGCCTTTTCCTGGGCCTTCTCGATGTCAGCCATCTTCATGGTGAGCTCGACATTGTGCTTGGCCAATTCCTCCTGAAAGGCCCTCTGCTCCTCGCGAGTCTGGTGGAACCAGGTCTGCGTCTCAGCAACGCGCGCCTTGAAATCCACCTCCGCCTGGTCCACCGTTGCCGTCCTGGACTTGACCTTGTCCAGACGGACACGGTAGAGCGCCTGGAGTTTTCGGAAGTTGGCCCCCATAGCGCGGAAAAGCTGCGCTTCTGGAGAACCATCACCGCCAACGCCCGGCTCAGCGACAACCTCGAGCCCGGTGGCGGCAAGCACCTCGCCGTCAAAGACTTCCCCTTCGGCGGGCGCTCAGGAACTTGACGCCCCTGGGAGATGGATGAAAAGATCGTCGCCTACCTTCAGGTATCTGCCGGGGCCCGAGGTTGAGGAGGGAGGCTGATCATCAACCACCTCTTCCTCGGCGGTGGCCTTGCCGGTTTCCCCGGCAGGCTCACCGCTGGCACCCTCGGTAGAAGCCTCGCCGGTCGCCTCGGCGGCCCCTGCAGCGGTGTCCTCGGCAGCATCCTTGGCGGCCTCTGCCGCGGCCTCCTCAGCAATATTCCCAACAACAGTATCCACGTCCTCCATATCTATTGAAGGAGGGCCTGGGTAGTAATGGGAGCATTGAAGCCAAGAAAAAGAATAAGGGAAAAACAGAGACGGAGGACAGGCGACTCACCAGTGCCAGGCTGTGAAGCAGAAGTCCCCTCCCCGCCAGCCTTCGACGCCGTGGCAGAGTCACCAGCGCCCAAGTTCCCCTCTTCCTCCATGGGTGTGGGCTCTGTGCTTGATGCCCTTGCCGGGGACGCCCCTCGCGGCGGCGTAGTCGATGGGGGTGGTGTGTTGGGGGTAGCCCTCTGCGGCTCCTCCTGCTGCCGCTCCCCTCCTGCAAACCCGACAAGGTCAACACCATAGCATTGAACTCCTACCACATGTTGAATAAGAGGAGGGTGACGAACTTACGCTGGGGGCTGTGCCGGGGGCTGCTGTCTGGGCTGCTCAACACCACCAGTGGCGTCTTTGAAGCCCCAGCCGGGAGCTGACTGCTCGCCGAGGCCTTCGCTCTCTTCACCCTTTGGGCCAACGTCTCTGCATCCCTGCGAAAGCAAAAACGGATCAAGATGAGTGACTTAATTCAGAGGAATGGAAATGGCAGTAAGGAACAGAGTACTTACTCGTCATCCACCTCCTCCTCTTCTACCACTTTCCTTTTCCTCTTCAGGCTGAGAGGCCCGAGATCAAAAGCGACCTCCGCATCAACATCCGAGTTGACATCTGCCGGAGGAGGCGAAGACGGCGGGGTTTGTGCGTGCCCAGATGAAGAAGGGGCTGTTGTCTTCTTATTCTCAGCGGCCTTCGTCAGCCTCTTGGCTGCCGTGGCCCTCGTGTGACGCCCAGACCCCTCCAGGGTCAATTGAGGCCGCGTAGCCCTGCCAGGCCGGACCGGCTCGCCGGAGCCAGCCTGCCGCAGGATTCGCCCTCTTCCCCTGGTTGGCGTCGAGCCCGCCGTCACGTCCTCCTCCTCCGACGACTCGTCGGCCGCGTCTTCAACGAGCGGAACTCCAGTGTCGGTGCTGCTGACCTCCCCGGAGGCCGCCGCCCACCGGTGAGCTCCTCTTCCTCCGCAGCCGTTGCGGCCTTGTCCTCCACACCCCCGCCGCTGCCGGCCTCCATGGCAACCTGTGCCTCCCTCGCCCTAGTGGCGATGTAGTCCTGCTCTGCCTGGGCGGTGTCCATGACAAGCCACCGCTCGGCGTCATCATTGACATACACCTCGATCAGGGTGTCAAAGAATTGCTGCACATCAGCATCCTTCGGCTCCTTCCAGCTCGGGACAGGTCCGTGCGCGTTACAGTCCGGCATCATAGCGATGATTTCGGACCGACGTGAATTGTTGCACAACGGGACCACCCCCGCTGGCAGCTTGAAAAACGGCCCCTTGAGGGCCTTGCCAACCTTTGTGGCAGCCCTCGCAGCCTTGCCGGTCCGTTCGACCTTGCCATCGCGACCCACATCAAGCTGGAAAAGCCGCTGGCAGAAGTGGGCATGCGCTAGCACTGTGAAGTTGTGATCGAGGCCGGGGCGGAGTCGCATAATGTCAGCCGGATTCGTAAAGAGCCAAGCTGGCCTCCCCTTGTTGTGCAACAGGGCGATCCGGCGGCGAATGAAGTCCGCCCCGATCATCTCAAGGGTGAGTCCGGCCCGGGTGAGCCGGAGAATCCTAGTAGTGGCAACAGTGAGCCTCCCGTCGGCGGCGTCGACATTTCTCCAATCGCTGCCACGGACCGGCGGCACTCGGCGGACCTTGCAGAACTCTAGCGGGTTTTCATCCTCAATCCAGCACCACCGACCACGCCATTCCTCCCACCTCTCATTCACGGCACCGTCCGGGTACGCCCCCTTGGATCTTGGGATCCAGGTGACGCAACCAAAGACGGCACCTCCCGGCTGGATCCGAGGGAAGAAATAATGGCGGAAGAGCGCCGTGTTGGGCTGCACCCCGGCAAAGCCTTCGCAAAGATGCGCGAAGAAAGCCATGCACGCCACCGCATTCAGAGTAAAATCCAAGAGGCGAAAGCTGAAGGTGTGCATAATGTCGCAGAAGAAATCGGAGAAAGGGGGGCATAGCCCGCAAGAAAGATAATCGACAAAAAAGGGATACCGATTTGGGGCAGGATCGGCGCAAGCAGCAGGAATGACGCGCGTCGCCGGGTGTCCCGAATTCTCTCCCCCCGTCTTCGCTCCCCATAGGGGCCTGAAGGAGGCCCAGAGCTCTTGAACATCAACCGTCGAGGGGAAGAAAAAGGCGGACTTCGTCCGATCCCCCGACAGCGCGCTCTCCGGTGGCTCCACAGTCCCAGCACCCTTAGCCACCCCCTTGCCCTTGACGGATTTGGGCGCCATGGCAACCAAGAAGTTTAGAGGGCTGAGGAAGGGGGATGGCGAAGCAATGACGGTGGGCGGCGGCGGAACCTTAGGAAGGAAGGAAGAGAGGAAACGGCGGCTCTGAGATTGGAAAAGGCACGAGGAAAGAGGAGAAAGTGAGCAGCGCGCCCGCAGTTATTCCTTTTTTATGGGGGAAAACACGGGCCGCCTCCTTTCACATTAACTGTGGTGTGACGCATGCCCACGGGAACCAACCCCACGCATGCTGCCCACGTCACACGCACCTCCCCACGCCGCGCCATGCGCGGGAGTCGTGGGAAGCGCAGCGCGCGAAGAACCTTACCGCGGTAAAAACCGCCCCGCCTGCCCGCGCACCGTTTTTGGGCCTAGCCCAACAACGCGTTGTGCTTATGTATGGCTCAGGCCCGGGGGCTCCTGTCGGTGTACAAAAAGAGGGGTACACTTTTTGTACCCCTATAACTGTGCACGGGCAGTCTGAGCCACGGGCACCACCACACCAAGCAAGGCAAGGGAGGTGAGCCAGGGTAAGACCGAAGCTCAAGAGAACTAGAACAATGCCAAGGCCAAGACCACGAAGAGCAAAGGGGACAAAGCGGACTCCCCCGGCAAGATCCTTGCCAGTAGACAGTTCTAGCAGCCCCGGCAAGACTCTTGCCGCGGCGACTCGTCCCGCGCCTACGGAGCAAACCACCCTTGAGTCCACTGCCCCCAAAGGGCAAGGATTCGGGAGACATCCCCGTGGCGGCACACAGATCTTTGTGAAGACATTCAAGATCAGATACGCACTAAGGAGACGACGACCCTTGGCGGGATCCCAGCCGAGGAAGACCACAAGGCCCCCGGCAAGCGCCTTGCCGGGGATGACAGCAGGTGCCCCGGCAAGACCCTTGCCGGGGCCCCGGCAAGACCCTTGCCGGGGCCCCGGCAAGGCCCTTACCGAGGACACCCGCAGGGCCACTGTCGGTGTCAAAACCGGCGGATCTTGGGTAGGGGGTCCCGAACTGTGCGTCTAGGCCGGATGGTAACAGGAGGCAAGGGACACGAAGTTTTACCCAGGTTCGGGCCCTCTCGATGGAGGTAAAACCCTACGTCCTGCTTGATTAATATTGATGATATGGGTAGTACAAGAGTAGATCTACCACGAGATCGGAGGGGCTAAACCCTAGAAGCTAGCCTATGGTATGATTGTTGTTGTGTATGTTGTCCTACGGACTAAAACCCTCCAGTTTATATAGACACCGGAGAGGGTTAGGGTTACACAAAGTCGGTTACAATGGTAGGAGATCTGAATATCCGTATCGCCAAGCTTTCCTTCCACGCCAAGGAAAGTCCCTTCCGGACACGGGACGAAGTCTTCAATCTTGTATCTTCATAGTCCAGGAGTCCGGCCGAAGGTATAGTCCGGCTCTCCGAACACCCCCTAATCTAGGACTCCCTCAGTAGCCCCTGAACAAGGCTTCAATGACGACGAGTCCGGCGCGCAGATTGTCTTCGGCATTGCAAGGCGGGTTCCTCCTCCAAGTACTTCATAGAAGATTTTGAACACAAAGATAGTGTCTGGCTCTGTAAAATAAGTTTCCACATATTGCCATAGAGAGAATAATATTTACACAAATCTAATCTGCTGACGTATTCCGTAGTGTAACACACCACGACCAAGCCTTTATCCGAGTCGTTTTATTATCCCACCTCAGCGCGTCATGCGAGGCGGTTTCCTTGGCACGTCTTGTTAAAGCAGAGATCGTGTCCCCTTATTCCGGGATTCTCATCAATACGGGCGTGGGTAACCCAACCGCTTCTAGGACTCCTAGATTATAGGAAAATCCAAACGGACACGGAGAGGACGCTTGATATTCACCCTCTTTATAAAGGGACAAGGCTTTTATTTTTCCCTCCCGTGCTCAATCGAATCCTTCCCCCACCTCAAGCTCAAACGCCCAAAGTTCAGGTCAGGTGCTCCGAACCTTCAGTCATGTCCGGATCTAGCCTTCAAGGCCGATGGATGCCTTCCTCCGTCACGGAAGAAGACATCAAAAAGTTGAGGGAGGCCAGATATTTGACCGCCGAGATTTTGCATCGGCTGCCTCCCCGAGGGCAGGCCGTCCCCACCCGTGAACCCAACGAGAACGTCGTGTTCGTATCCCACTTCCTCCGAGGTCTAGGCCTTGCTCTGGATCCTTTCGTCAGAGGTTTGATGTTTTATTACGGGCTAGACTTCCATCATCTAGCTCCGGACTCCTTTCTTCATATCACGACATTTATTGTTGTGTGCTAGGCCTTCCTCCGGGTTACCCCTCACTTTGGCCTATGGCTCAAGACCTTTGAAGTAAAGCCGAAGATGATTGAGGGGCAACATGCAGCGTGTGGAGGTGCCTCAATACGCAAGATGACGGGAGCTTTGTGGCCCAAAGGTTCCATCCCAGAGGTGTCTGAATTATGGCAATAGGAGTGGTTCTACATCACGGCTCCTAGAAGTGACAAGTGGGCGGCCGCCCCTATTTTCCGCTCGGGCCCTCCACCACAACTGATGTCATGGATCAGCAGAGGTCTGAGCTGGGGTCCAGCCAAGGACATGCCTATACTTCAAAGCTGCATTCGAGATCTCTTCAATGGAGATTTCAGTTTGGTTGCGGTAATACAAGTTATGCTGGTTCGTCAAGTCCAGCCTTGCAAACGCCGGCCTCTTCGCCTGTGGGAGTTCAATCCCGAGGGACCGCGTGTCATTCAAAATTTTCTCGGCCTGACGCACGAGGAGATGTACAAGTCATTCTTCGGACCTCAGGTGGAGTGTCCGAAAATCACCGAGGACGTGGGCCTGAGTAGTAACCGCACCGCCGAATAGGTAAGGCATCTTCCGGCCGAACATACTATCTTTCCCTTGTTATGAAGTTATTTCTGAGAGTTCGCTTTTTGACCAGGACTGGCTAACAAAGGCGAAGTTGATTTGGTGTTCGGCCCCCCTCCTGAGGGTTTGGAAAATCCAGTATTGGAAAAGATGCTCCAGACCGCACCTTGCCCAGAGCCTTTGAAGGAAGATACAGAGGAGGATAATACGGGCGGACGCGGGCCCCCAACGCTGCCCATTCTAACCGAGGGAGCGAGCGTCTCCATGAAGGAAGACGACCAGAAGAGGAAAAGGACTGCGCCCGGGGATTCGGAAGCCGAAGCTTCCAAACGGGAGAAGAAGTCTCCCACAGAGGGTCCTACCTTGGGGGGCGCTATTGCCGCACAAAGTCCGCAGGGGGATCAATTCTCCCACGAGTCGTAAGTGACCCGAAATACTTTAATAGTACAGATATGCCCTCCTTTTCTTCTGAGAGAATAACTACCGCATATATTTTTGCAGTTCGGGCCTTAGCCCCTCTCAAATGAGCTCGTCTTTGGGGGACCTTCTTCCAGAGATGATGGAGAGCGAAACGCCTCCTCCAGACTCCTCCGCTCCGGAAGCGGGCGACCCTGAAGTATCGTCACGGAGGGCCTCTCCGAGTCCGGTGAGGCCGGAAGGTAATCCCATTGACCCCCGAAGCTCCCAGTGTTCGGCTCCCGAAGAGAGCAGACAAAAGAGTCCGGCACCGTCTAGTGTGCAATCGAATGTTCTGAGGGAGTTGGTGGGGCGAGCGGCCATCTCAGATGAACACCGTGTACTGATGAATATGGTGATGGAGAGAATATCGTCCATCGAAAGCGGATTGCATGAAGCTTTTATGAGTCTACTGACAGGCTTTGAGGTACATAAAAGAATGTATGATAGTCCTGCACATGCTAGGTGTGCCCTATGTAGATAGTAGCCCCTGAGACTCTGGTTGTCGTCAGAAACGACGACGAACAGAGGATCATATTCCCAGGTAATAACCATACTGCCTCTATGTGCAGGTGATGGAAGCTCCGGTGGCTAGCCAGACTAGCGACTTTGCCCCTTTAGAATGGCAGTTGGATGCGGCAGACGCCGACATCGAGCTTGTTAACAAAAGGCTTGACGAGGCACAGGGTAAGTGTCATTATCTGGTAAACGCTACAATAGGAAGAGCAGCATGATGCCAGCATCTTTAATATGTTGTGACTGCAGATGGAGCTGCCACTGTTGAAGCCTTGCGGGCAGAACTTGCCCGAGCCAAGGAACAAGCGAGGTTGGGTAATGCGGCTGCTTTGAAGGCGGCCGAAGAGTTGCAAGCCAAGAAGGCCGCGCATGGCGAGGGCCGAGACAAGATGGCCATAGAATTAAAAGCTGCCGCCGATCGTTGCCGGGTTCTTGAAAAGGAAAACAAGCGCAGGCATCGGACCTTGAGAAGGCTGCTGTGACGAAAAAAGACCTACGCTCTGCTATGAGGGCAAAGAAGGAGGAGCTGCGGGAAGCCGGGGATATTGTAGCTGGGAAATCCTTTATGTTGCGGAGGAAGTTCGGAGATCCACGGTATGCCCCTCTGGATCGGCTGTGGAGTTCGGAGGATGTGTATATGGATTTGGCGGCGAGCGCTGCCGATGCGGCCAAGTACTTCCAGGGTCAGACGGACCGTGAAGTAGACCAGCTGTTTTGGAGACAATTCCATTCTCCCGAGCATCCACTTTCATTGACTGACCAATTAGCCGAATGGGCCGAACTAAATAGGTTGTCCAGACTCTCCATGAGGTCTGTTGTGGATCAGCTATGGCCGAAAAGGTCAAAACCGAACAGCTATTTCAGCTTGGTGCAGCAGTTCCTTGACGTGGTGCCGCGCATTAATGCGATGAAGAGGCCGGCGTGCATAGAGGGCGCACGGATGGCCTTTGCCCGTGTTAAGGCATACTGGGCGGAGATGGATGCTAGCAATGTTGCAGCGCGGGATTTAGCTATAGGTCGAAAGGTTGCTGAGCACTACTTTGAAGAAGTTCTTGAGGGTGCCCGTTTGATAGAGACCCAGTGCTCAAAAAATATTATGTTTGAGTGATATGTAATCTCATTGTAAGCGAAATGCTTTTATAAATTTTTATAAGGCTATTTTTATACTTTTGCCTGAAAGTAATATGATGCCTCTTGGGCGGCCGTTTATGTATACATGTGTATAACCTGAAAGATTGCAGTCGTCGGCTTCAACCCCCACGCATATAATGCGGAGGTGCTCGCAAAAACACGCGTTCACACTTAACCCAACGTCTTGGTCCTATTAAGGAGGTGATAGCGGAGCGAGCGAGGCAACCGGACTATAATGCTTTAGCACTTTCACTTAGCCATAGGAGTTTGACAGTGGGGCTACTAGATAGCCCCTGGTGGCTCCGCACTCTCCCGATTCCGGGGTGCGTACATGCCTGGCCGGAAAACGGCCCTTCGTTAAGGCGGAGGAATTCTAAAATTCCCACAGGTCATCGAGTGGTTGACCAGTCTCATGCTATATCATGACAGTCAGTTTTCGGCTTTCTCTACTGAGGTGCTCGTCCGGATGAACCAGGGCACAATCGCAATAGTTCTCCTGGTGCTACCTTAGCCGGTAAAGCGGAACGTAAGGCACCAAAACACAGGAGCCGGGCAAACCCAACATTTGACCAAAGACAATGATTCGGAGCTGATGCATATAGGGCCAAACTCGTGACGCCGAACACTCCCTAAGGTATTCGGTCTTTGTGGTATAAACCGGGCCTAAATAATGGCCTTTGTAAGAAGCCCTTGTGTCCAGGTACGTGCATTGTTCTGGCGTGGCCACATGCCAAGACGTCAGCATCCTTCTCAACGGTGGATATGTATCAACAAGAGACAGTAAAAAAGGTTTACGCAGGGTCTTAATCTAAAAAGAATCCTTGGAGCAGGTCCCTGCTGCACGTCTGCGCCTGTGTCTCCATTGTGCCGTATCCTGGACGGGTGTAGCACGATGATCGTCTGTAAAAGAGAGGAAGTTAAGTGAAAAAGTTGTCGTGCAAAAAGATAGTTTTTAAAGAAACCATGTATAATTCAAGATGATAAGAAATTGCCACTCGTCTGCGCGTGTTGAGCCCCTTGTATTGACAAATAGGGGTGTGACCATTTATTCGGTATAAGTAGCGGCGCCGGACTCGATTAGTTGTATCTGAGGTCTTGACGACCTATTGGATGCTTTCGCTTGTCGGGGTGCCTTTAGTGTGCGGCTGCCAGGGCAGCCTCACTCTCTTAGACGCGCAGAGATCGCTTGATATTTCCATGCATTGTGATGATGCCACGTGGACCGGGCATCTTGAGTGTGAGGGAGGCGTAGTGTGGTATTGCATTAAAGCGAGCGAAAGCTTCGCGTCCGAGCAGTGCTTGATAGCCACTTTGAAATGGAGCGATGTGGAAAGTTAAATGCTCGCGACGGAAGTTATCGGAGGAGCCGAATATAACTTGTAGTAGGATGGAGCCCGTACAACGAGCCCTTGGGCCTGGCATTACTCCTTTAAAGGTAGTATTGCTATGGCGAATTTGTGTTGGGTCTAACCCCATCCCGTGGAGTGTATCCTGATATATTAGGTTTAGGCTACTGCCGCCGTCCATCAAGACTCTTGTGAAGTGATATCCGCCAATTACTGGGTCTAATACCATGGCATCCCATCCTGCGTGTCGGATACTTGCTGAGTAATCGCGATGGTCGAAAGTGATCGGTTGAGATGACCAGTGGCAGGACTTTGTGTGACAGGCACTTGGGTATATTTTCCTGGGAGTGCCACGCTGTTTTTTCCCTTGATTACGTGTAACACGTTTACTGTTTTGACTTCTGGTGGAAATTTCTTTTGTTCCCCTGTGTCGTGCTTGGGGGGCTCGTCCTCGTCTTCACTTGGTGTATCCTCCCCCTTGTGTACGGCGTTGAGCTTGCCGGACTGCTTGAAGACCCAACATTCTCTGTGGGTATGATTAGCAGGTTTACCAGGGGTACTATGAATCTGACATACTTGGTCCAGAATTTTGTTGAGGCTGGACAATTCATCCCTGGTGCCTTTAGGGGGCGGCTTTTGACCTGGCCGAGAGCTTTTGAATCCGGCATTTACTGTCGTGCCCTTTGTGATGTCTTCTTTATTCCGGCGTTTGTTATTGCTGTTGCACCGTGATTTCCCGTTTCCATCTCTAACTTCAGATGTACTGGGGTCGCTGGTGCTGCATCTAGCTAGCCAGCTGTCCTCACCCGTGCAAAAGCGGGTCATGAGGTTTGTTAATGCGGCCATCGTTCTCGGCTTATTTTGGCCGAGGTGTCTGGCGAGCCATTCGTCACGGACGCTATGCTTGAAAGCTGCCAAGGCTTCGGCGTCCGGACAGTCGACAATCTGGTTCTTTTTAGTAAGAAACCTGTTCCAAAGCTTTCGGGCTGACTCTCCGGGCTGTTGAGTTATATGACTCAAATCGTCCGCATCCGGAGGTCGGACATAAGTCCCTTGAAAATTTGCCCGAAAGGCGTCTTCGAGCTCTACCCAACTTCCAATGGAGCTTTCGGGGAGGCCTTTGAGCCAGTGACGAGCTGGCCCTTTGAGCTTGAGGGGTAGGTACTTGATGGCGTGGAGATCATCTCCTCGAGCCATATGGATATGAAGGATGTAGTCCTCAATCCAGACCCCAGGGTCTGTTGTTCCGTCGTATGCCTCTATGTTTACGGGCTTGAATCCCTCTGGAAATTCGTGGTCCAGCACCTCATCGGTGAAACATAGGGGGTGTGCGGCACCCCTGTAGCTGGGTGTACCGCGTTGTTTGGATGTTTGTTGTGTTGCATTGTATGCTGGGGCGCGCTTGCGTGGTCCATAGATGGATCTTGTTGCGCCGTCCTTTGGATGAGAGACCTCGCATGGGTCGCGTATTGTATTGTGAGTGGCGTTGTATGCCACTCTATGTTGGTAGAGGGGTCGTCTATCCGACCAGGTGGCTGCTTTGATATTTGGTTGTGGGGGTTCTGAGGCCTCCTCATTGAATTCGGGTAGCAGCTTCCGCTTTGGGTAGCTTTTGGAGGGGCGATTGTCGCCGTACCTTGCTGCAGTGTTGAGTATTTTACTCCATCTGATTTGGAGTGTGTCTTGCGCGGCCTTGAGCCTTTGCTTCTGCTTTTTCAGACTCCTCGCGGTGGCAACAAGCCTTTTACGGGCAGGCTGCTGCTCCGGGTGTCTGTCCGGCGTTATGTCGTCCGGACCATTATCCTTGATAGGATTTGTTTGTTCGGTTTGATTATCTGGATTGCCATTGTCCGGCAGCGGTTCGCCCTGCTCCAATGCTGGGTCTGTGTGATCGCTATTTCTGTCGAGGCAGGATTTGGGGCGGCGCTTGCGTCGCCGCTTTGACTGCTTTTCGAGGGAACAAGCCTTCGGTGCGTCCTTCCGCTCCTCGTCGTTATCTTTTGGTGCGTCCACCATGTATACGTCATATGACGAGGTGGCGTTCCAGGGCCCAATAGGCGCTGGTTCTTCATCGTCTCCTTCATCGGCGTCCATACCGTCGATGTCTTCGGAGTCGAAGTTGAGCATGTCGGTTAAATCGTCGACAGTGGCTACAAAGTGGGTGGTGGGTGGGCTTTGAATTTCTTCATCGTCCGCATCCCAATCTCGCTGACCGTAGTCCGGCCAGGGCTCTCCTGATAAAGAGAGAGACTTTAGTGATTTTATAATATCGCCAAAGGGCGAGTGCTGAAAGATGTCCGTGGCAGTGAACTCCATGATCGGCGCCCAATCGGATTCGATCGGGAGAGGCGCGAATGGTTCGGAGTCCGGCTCCTTGGAATCATGAGTCTCGTGGAGTGCAGGGCTGGTGTTCGGCTCGATCGCCGTTAGGATCGCAGCCCCCGAGGCAGCGTCCAACCACCCATCCTCAATTGGCGCGGTTGGCTCCGAATTAAGGGTCAAAGCCGATGCGGGTGCGGCCTTCAGGGTACTGTTCGGCGGCAGAGCTGGATCATGCTCGTCGTGACAGTGCGGCGCGCTCGGCAGTGGCTCGAATCCGTCGAAGATCAAGTCCCCGCGGATGCCAGCCGTGTAGTTTAAACTTCCAAATCTGACCTGACGGCCAGGGGCATAGCTTTCGATCTGCTCCAGATGGCCAAGTGAATTGGCCCGCAGTGCGAAGCCGCCGAAGACGAAGATCTGTCCGGGGAGGAAGGTCTCACCCTGGACTGCATTGCCATTGATGATCGTAGGAGCCATCAAGCCTGACGGCGACGACACAGAGGAACTCTCAATGAAAGCACCAATGTCGGTGTCAAAACCGGCGGATCTCGGGTAGGGGGTCCCGAACTGTGCGTCTAGGCCGGATGGTAACAGGAGGCAAGGGACACGAAGTTTTACCCAGGTTCGGGCCCTCTCGATGGAGGTAAAACCCTATGTCTTGCTTGATTAATATTGATGATATGGGTAGTACAAGAGTAGATCTACCACGAGATCGGAGAGGCTAAACCCTAGAAGCTAGCCTATGGTATGATTGTTGTTGTGTATGTTGTCCTACGGACTAAAACCCTCCAGTTTATATAGACACCGGAGAGGGTTAGGGTTACACAAAGTCGGTTACAATGGTAGGAGATCTGAATATCCGTATCGCCAAGCTTGCCTTCCATGCCAAGGAAAGTCCCTTCCGGACATGGGACGAAGTCTTCAATCTTGTATCTTCATAGTCCAGGAGTCCGGCCGAAGGTATAGTCCGGCTATCCGAACACCCCCTAATCCAGGACTCCCTCAGCCACCATCAGGCCCACGCCGACTAAACCTCCACCGCCATTTGCATGCAGCTGCCGACCCAACCGGCTGGGTAGGCACCTGTGTGGCGGCATGCAGATCTTCGTGAAGACCCACCACTGCGCCACCTCAGCTGCCTGCCTACCGACGTGGCATCGCAGGCGTCGCTGGCCAGGGCGCGTGTCGACACAAGAAGGAGCGGCGACGGACAAGACATGTTTCTCCCCCGTCCCTGATAAAGCAAGGACACCTAAGCAAGACGCATTAAATGCGCCTTGTCATGTAATGCGAGGGATAACCTCGCATCACGGACCCTTTCCACCTCCTGTGTGCCACTGTGGCGACCCCTTTTTCTATAAAAGGAGGCCCGAGGCGACCAGAGGGGGGATTCGGCTTCTTGGAGTTCCTCACGCCCCATAGCTAGCTCAAGAACACAGATATATAATCCACCAAAGCAGGAGTAGGGTTTTACGCATCCTCGCGGCCCGAACCTGGATAAACGAACCGTGTGCTACCTATTAGATCCGCTCTTCTCACGACCCCGCGCCCCGCTAACCACAGTAGGGATTCTTATGATCCCATAGGTGTCGTTCCCACCGACACTCCCTCAAAGGAAAGAAGCTCACTATGTTTCGTATGCTTATGGAGATGGTGAGTAAGCACACCATTAAGGAACTCGAAACCCTCGTCACCAAGGAAAAGGAAAAATATAAAATCCTTGAGCAGAAAGTACAATATGAGGAAACATGAAATGATGAACTATGCTTGAAAATTGGTGCAAATATTGATGTTCATACTAAAGATCTTGCCTCCTTGAAAAAGGCTATTGACTCTTGCGAAGAGCTGATGAATGATAAAAGTAAGCTTGTGGAGTCGAATGCTTCTCTCTCTAAGGATTGTGAGCTCCTATCTATGTCCCTCAAGACTAAGGAAGAAGAGCTCACCCTTCTTAAAAAGAGTTTTGAGACACTCAAGCTTACTTATCTTGAAACTCTAGCCAAGGCTTACTCTTCTCCTATTATCAATGTTGATGCTTGTACTACTAACTCTAGTCATGATCTAGCATCTATTCTTGAGGAAAATCGCTTTCTCAAGGCTCAAATCGAGAAAGGGCTCATGACGTGTGCTCAAGGACAAAAGAACCTTAATGAGGTATTGAGCCAACACAAAGAAGTGTTCGCCAAAGAGGGACTTGGGTTTGACCCTACCACAAGCAAGAAGAAGACATCCTCTCAAAAGTGCACCACCCCTCTAAAAGAAACTTTTGTACAACAAGGGCACAAGGAGAAAGGTAAGGTTGTTAGTGGGAAGGCCACGAGGGGCATGCCCACTCTCAACAAGCCAAAATAGTTCATGCCTCCATCCTATGTACTTCGTAAGGCTAAGGATGGAGAGGTTTATGCAAAGTTTGTTGGTCCTCTAAATGCATTCCGGTTTTATGCTATTTGGGTCCCTAAGACCCTTGTGACTAACTTGAGAGGTCCCATTGCAAAATGGGTGCCTCTAACCAAGTCATAATTGTGTGTAGGTTGCTTTCTCCGGTGGAGTAAAATGGGTGATTGATAGTGGATGTACCAATCGTATGACCGGAGATAGCAAGTTAATCTATGATTTCATGGAAGCTACTCAACCATTTATGAGCATTATGTTTGGTGGAGGATCAAAAGGACATGTACTCGGGTTGGGCAAGGTGGCTATCACAAATGACATGTCGCTTGCAAATGTCATGCTTGTCCAATCCCTTAAATGCCATTTGCTTTTTGTTCGCCAATTGGCTTCTGTTGGTTATGGTACACTCTTTGCACTAACAGATGTGAAAGTCTTTAAGAGAGATACTATCTAAGTGGCCTTTGTTGGAGAGTTGGATGGCAACCTTTACACGGTTGATTTCTCGAAAGAGAGCACATTCCATGCAACTTGTCTAATGGCCAAGGCCGACAAGGGGTGGCTATGGCATCGCCGGCTAGCCCATGTCGGCATGAGAAATCTTAAAGATCTCTTAAAGGGTAATCACATCCTTGGACTAACAAATGTATCTTTTGAGAAAGATCATGTGTAGTGCATGCATAGCCGGGAAGCAACATCAATCAAAGCACCTACCCAAGAATATTGTGTCTACCTCAAGGCCTTTGGAGCTCCTTCATGTGGATCTTTTTGGGCCGCCTTCATGGGATAGTCTTGGTGGGAAAAAGTATGAACTTGTTATTGTTGATGATTACTCAAGATATACATGGGTTTTCTTCCTCAAGTCTAAGGACGAGACGAATATCACCTTCATTGATTTTTCCAAGCAAGCACAACGCAAGTTTGACAAAGAAATCTTGGCAATAAGAAGTGATAATGGCTCTGAGTTCAAGAACTACACCTTGGAATAATTTCTTAGTGATGAAGGGATTGAACATCAATTTTCAGCTCCATACACTCCCCAAAAAAATGGTGTAGCAGAGAGAAAGAACCGCACACTGTGGAGATGGCAAGGTCCATGTTGGATGAATACAAGTCACCACATAGTTTTTGGGCTGAGGCTGTCAACACTGCTAGCCATGCATCAAACCGGCTCTTTCTCCACACTATATTGGAAAAGACTCCATATGAGCTTCTAACTGGGAACAAGCCAAATGTCAAGTACTTTCGGGTATTTGGGTGCAAATGTTTCATTCTCAACAAAAGAGAACGGTTAGGAAAATTTGAATCCAAAACCATTGAGGGCATATTTGTTGGCTATGGATCAAACTCTCATGCCTATAGAGTCTACAACAAATCCAATGGATGTGTTGTAGAAACTTGTGACGTGGTGTTTGATGAATTTAATGGCTCCCATGGGGAGCAAGTTGATCTAAGTGATGTAGGTGAAGAAGATTCTTCACAAGATATCTTGACCATGGGTGTTGGTGCACTTCTTCCAATGGAGCAAGAACCTCATGATGAAGAAGAAGAAGATGGAAGCTTCACGCATCATCAAACTACTTCAACACACATACCACCTCAAGCTCCTATTGTTCAACAAATACCCGTAGACCAAGTACCAGATGATGATCAAGTTCCCCTTCATGATAAACATCAAGAACAAGATCATCACCAAGGACAAGAACAAGAAAGTGCAATCATTGACAATGAACCTCAACAAATGGAAGATGAAGAAGAAGACCTTCCACCACAAATCAATGATCCTTATGTTGAGGATGTGGATGATGGACATGAAGTAGAACCTCGCTAAACCTTAACCTCCATCATGCCTCAAGTGGCCGGTCGTGTTGATCTTGACAAAATTCTCACCGGCATATCGGAAGGTAGAGTCACTCGTAAACAATTGACAAACTTTTGCGCTCACTTCTCGTTTGTGTCTAGTGTTGAGCCTCTCAAGGTACAAGAAGCATTGATTGCCAACGATTGGCTCATTGCTATGCAAGAAGAGTTGAACAGCTTTGAGCGCAATCAAGTGTGGTCATTAGTCAAGAGGCCAACTACGGAACACAACGTCATTGGAACAAAGTGGATTTTCAAGAACAAGCAAGATGATAATGTGTAATCATCCTCAACAAGGCAAGGTTAGTGGCACAAGGGTACTCACAAGTTGAAGGTTTGGACTTTGGTGAGACCTTTGCCCCCGTTGCCCGTCTGGAATCCATTTGCATCTTACTTGCTTATGCTGCTTTGGCTTTACATTACATCAAATGGATGTGAAGAGTGCTTTCCTTAACGGTCCTCTACAAGAAGAAGTATATGTATCATAACCACCTGGGTTCGTTGATCCCGATCACAAAGACTATGTGTATAAACTTCATAAGGCTTTGTATGGCCTCAAACAAGCACCTCGTGCTTGGTATGATCATCTTAAGAAGTTTTTACTCGATGATGGTTTTGTGAGAGGGGTGATCGATCCCACTCTTTTTCCTAAGAGGGACAAAGGTGATTTGATCTTATGCCAAATCTATGTAGATGATATCATTTTTGGTTCTCCTAACATTCATTTGTGCAAGAAGTTTGCGACTTCAATGACCAAGAATTTTGAAATGTCACTCAATGCGGATTTGAAGTTCTTCCTCGAATTTCAAATTCAACAATTTCAAGAAGGAATTTTCTTGTCTCAAGCAAAATACCTCAAGGATATCCTAGCAAAATTTGGCATGTATGATGCTAGCCCATGTAAGACACCTATGCCAACCAAAATTGTACTCACTGAAGACATAAACGGTATCCCCTTCGACCCATCTAAATACCGCTCGATGATTGGTTCATTGCTTTATCTTTGTGCATCTAGACTAGACATCATTTTTAGTGTATGCATGTGTGCTAGATTTCAAGCTTTCCCCTAGGGAAAGTCATCATAAGGCGGTTAAGCATATTCTTAGATACCTTGTTCACACCCAAAAGTTGGGTCTATGGTACCCCAAGGATGCTAAGTTTGATCTCATTGGGTACACGGATGCGAATTGGGCTGGAGACAAAGTGGATCGTAAGTCTACCTCCGGTGCATGTCAATTCCTTGGACGCTCCTTGGTAAGTTGGTCCTCGAAGAAACAAAATTGTGTTGCCCTCTCCACCGCTGAAGCTGAATACATTGCAACCGCCAGTTGTGCAACTCAGTTACTATGGATGAGGCAAACTTTGAAGGATTACGGTATCACCTATAGACATGTGCCTCTTCTATGTGATAATGAAAGTGCCATCAATATTGCTGAGAACCCCAAAGATCATACCCCCACCAAGGACATTGACATTAGGTACCACCTCTTGAGAGATCATGTGGAGAAGGGTGATATTGACATTGCTCATGTTGGCACAGATATGCAACTTGCAGATATTTTCACTAAGCCATTGGATGAAGCAAGGTTTTGTCAACTTAAGCGTGAACTTGGTATCTTAGAGCTTGACAATATTATGTGAAATCTAGTACCCATTCATGCATGAACTTAATGTCTTGTCTTGATGTAGGCATATATTTAGGGGAAGACATTCAATTCATGAGTATTCTCACCCTACACAATGCATAAATAGAACAAACACTCTCAATGCTATCATTTTATTCTAACTATGGTGCTTTCAATGATGGAGTAGTGACTATGCACCCAAGTTTAAATTATTGGGAGGCCATGTCAAGAATACTCATACATGGTGGCCTTGGCCACCGCTTTTGTCATTAGAACAATACCTGAGCGATGTGTTTTAGAGTTGACATAGGTTCCTCACTGCTTAATATATTGTGATTTTGCATCCTACTACGTTTTGAACTCATCATCTCCCCATCATGGTCATTAGCACCAACTATGGCTCCTTTGTGTTCTAAATAAAAAAAAAATCCACACATGCTTCCGGTCGTCCGCTATGTACCGGACATCCGTAACATCCTCTCTGGTGCCATACTACCGGACATCCATTGAGTCCGGACATCCGTAACATCCTCTCTGGTGCCATACTACCGGACGTCCGCTGAGTCCGGACGTCCGCTAATTTCTGCCCTGGACAATCGCGTCGGATATCCGGTAATAC
This sequence comes from Triticum urartu, assembly GCF_056163025.1. Taxonomy (NCBI): domain Eukaryota; kingdom Viridiplantae; phylum Streptophyta; class Magnoliopsida; order Poales; family Poaceae; genus Triticum; species Triticum urartu. Next base: position 478,739,545 of record NC_141876.1, read on the forward strand.
AGGTCGTCCGCTATTTCCTACCCTGCTCAGACTCATCGGACATCCGGGAGTTGCCGGTCGTCCGCTCCCTGGCACATCTATTTGCCTTCTCAGGCCTCGGACGTCCGCTTCGTACCGGTCATCCGGTCAACTCTTGGCTCGCCTATATATATAGCCCGCGTCTTGTAGCGGTTCCTAAACCTAAAAACCACCGTCCCTCATATCTTCTCCGCTGCCCTCATATCTTCTCCGTTGCCACCACCCAATCTCCTCGCTGGGGGTGCGCGCCGGCCATAGTCCTCACCGTCTTTGCACGGGCGGTCGCCGTCAGGACCCCGCCCGTCCTCCTCTAGTCCCGACCGCCGTCAGGGAAACCCGTTCATCTCCATCGTGTCTCCTCCTCGCCCTCCCGAGGTAGCAACCCTCTTTCTCCCCTCATTTCTCGAACTTCTTTGATCTATGGCGGTGATTAAGTCAACTGGGGCTTCCTCCTTCTCTAGGTCACTATGCCAAGGACCAAGCACTCCGCGCGCAAGCAAGTCGCCGGTGGACCATCCCGTCCGCCTCGTCATGGTGTCTCTGACGATTATCAAGAGAGGGCCCGTCCTTGAAAGCATGCCGCCCTCCCTCACAGCTCGGCTAGCGACTCCTCATCGGAGGGATCCGGCTATGAGGACGAAATGGCGGATTTGTAGCAGCCCGCCTATGTCGCTGTTCGCACCTCGGCACCTAAACCGGGAACACGTCAGCCCACTTTCAAGCCTCCTCCTCCTCCAGAACAACCTTAAGGTGATTCCCGTCGCATCTCTCTTGAACCTCCACTTCCTCACGGTCGCATCATTAAAAGGTTCAATGAGGTCCCCACTGCTTCCTATCTTAGGCTTCACCGTGACATAGATCAATTCACCGTTGTTAGCGACTCACAGGATGCTCGTTTTCGCACTAATGTCCAAGCTGGCATTTTTACCACTATCATCATTCCTAAAGGTCTATATCTACATGTATGCATGGACTTAGAGCATATTCGTGCTCATCCGGCTAAATATCCGGGAGCTATTGAGCTCATTGAGTCATCCAACCTTGCTACCCATTTGAATTTCAGCATGATTTTAACCAAGCTGCCATTCATCAATTCTATGCCACATGTTATTTTGGTCCAAATAACACCGTCACTTGGATGACCTTCGACACCGTGCTCACGGCATCTTATTCTCAATTTGTTGTTGCTCTTGGGTTTCCTGACACCGGGTTCAAAATCCATAAGGATGACCCCAACCATAGGCCCAAGGGCATTGAAGTCTGTATGGATCTTCTCAAACCAGTAGGAGATTTTACTAATGATGAGAAAAAAAAGGATTTGAACCAAGTCTCCATTTGGCGCTCACCTTTCTACATCATCTATCAGTGTGTCATTCGTACCATCTATCCCAAGATGGGTGACAAGGGGTCATGTAATAGCTACTGCATTGATCTCATGGATCGCCTCTATGTGTCTCCAAAGGGGAAGATAAATGTCCCTCATTTTCTGTGGCATGAGATCCGTCTTGCTTGTTTTCAACACAAGCGGGCCTTTCCTCATGCCCCCTTTCTTCAGGCATTTATCGAGAGTGTTGCTCCATTTGCCATTGCCCGCACTCACTTCAATGAACGGTGGGTCATTCCACCTCACATGGCGGATGATTGGGTTCCCAAGGACTCTTCTACTCCTACTCGTCGCACTCCGGCTAGTGTTCCTCCTCCTACCGCTCGTTCTACTTCTTCCACCTTAGCATCTTTTGGTTGCATTTCTCGTTTCCTTGGGAAAGCTCAGTCTGCCATGATGAAGATGTTTACCTTTCATTGCTCCCAAAATCACGACATTGTCACACGCTTGGTCACCTCCAAGAATGCTCTGAAGGCTCGTCTGAGAGACTCTGGAGTTTACGATGTGAGTGACGATGAACGTCTTCCTGATGATCCACCTTCTGACTTTGGTTTTCCTTCGGGTCTTGAGTGGGCTGACTTCCTTGATGAGGCTGGTGGTAGTGGTGCTCATGATGATGATGACGATGATGCTGTTATGACACCTCCTTTTGGGTATTTGCTGCCAAGGGGGAGTAGGCACTTATTTATGTGATATGATGCTATGATATTATCTCATTATCTTGTTATCGAACTCTTGTTATCGAACTCATGCTATGTGATTAACATGTTATTGAACTTATGATATGTTTGTACCGACTTATGTTATATGCTATGAGTGATGAATCTTTGTGGAGCCTATTCTAAATCTGGTGTTATCTTGATTATCTTGTGTATGTGTTTCGGTTGTGTTGGTATCATATTGAGGGGGATCTCTCTTCATGCTTACCTATTAGTTATTGCACATATTGAGGGGGAGCTCCACAACAAATCCTTTGATATTCAATGTTTTCAAATTCTTTCGATATTCAAAGCTTTATTCTAAAAAGTGCATGTATGTTGTCATCAACTACCAAAAAGGGGGAGACTGAAAGTGCAATCATGCCCTTAATCATATTTTGATGTAGATGAAAACATGCATATTGAGACTAATCATGTTTATCGAGTATTTCTCAGGATTATTGTCTCAAGGGCTATGTTTGTGTGGATCATGACTACGGTCATAAAACATATATCACTCAAGAGCTGAGACACAAGACAAAGATAAAAAGCTTCAGCTCCTTGTTTTTTGGTTTGTTCTTGAGTGTAGGGATCCTGCACTATTAAGAGGGGATCGATGGGTTTCGCGAAAGAACTTGCTCAAAACCACAAAATTCCCTCTCATACCATCTCAAAATTCTTCCTCTAACTTGTGTAAAAATGGTAGTATGTTTCTAAGCTAAAAGGTCCAACTTTCACTGGACGTCCGAAGTCTACGGATGTCCGGCCTCTCTCAACCAACCGGACATCTGACTCTCTCCAGTCGTCCGGTGAGTCTTCACAGAACTGATACTAGCGAAAGACCGGTCACATCGAACGTCCGGTCACCGGACGTCCGCTCATCTCCGGAAACCCGGTGCGCTCTAACAGAACTACAATTAACGGATTTTCGACAACACCGGACGTCCGGGCTCCGGACGACCGGCACCTTCCGGACGTCCGCTGCCTGTGCGTCCCACTCCTCACCTGTGTCCCCGATTGGTGTCCCAGGCACCAGACGACCGGCAGCCCTGCCGGACGTCCGGTCCTATCTGTGTCACCGGTTGTCCGGTATCCACCAGACGTCCGTCTGCACTAAGTGGCTCAACGGTCTGTTTTGCTCTCACACTATATATAGCCTTCTCCCTCTCCCGGGATGAGGTTGACCATTCACTTTGAGCTTGCTAAGAACACATTTCACTCACTCTCTCACTCTTCCACACCAAATCTTAGATCCCCAAGGGATTTGAGAGCACTTGAGAGAAGTTCTCCAATCAAGTGATAGATCCACTCCTTCCCCTTCTTTGCACCAAAGGAATAAGTGATTTGAGCAAGTCTTGAGCTTTTCCCCATCGTTCTTGTTACTCTTGGAGGTTGGAGACTCCTAAGAGGTATGAGTCTTTCGGAGAGGAATCTGTCGGCGTCCTGGGAACGGGGGTCCCCAGACTTGCCTGCCTGCGGCCCACAGCGTGGCTAGGGCAGCAGGCCGTACGACCCATCTTCATCAATAAGGCATCCAAGACCCTCGTGAGGGTCCAAGCCTCGCGAGGCGGACAACACAAGGCCTCCTCTGGAGCGGCCTAGCCAGGAAGGCTCACGAGGAGCGGAGATATCAAGGCGGGGCAAACCTCACGAGGCCCCCATGACGTGAGCCATGATGCACGACACCAGGCGGGCGCCAGCGCGCACAGCGTCCTTATTTCCTCTTTGGTGCTAAGGAGGCTAGCGCAGGCGAAGAGTACCGAGGCATCAGGCAAAGGTTGCTATATTGGTGCAACGAGACCAAGACCAGGAGGACGGCAAGACGGAGGTCATCGTGGAGCCCAAGACGGCGTCACCACCAGAGCTTTTGGCAGGCGAAGACCACTTTTGTCAGGATAGCTTGCACTAGATGTCCCCCTTCAAATTTGCCCGCCGTTGTTGGCTCCCTTCCCGCTCGATATTTGGGAAGAGGACCAGGGCCTATATAAGTAGAGCTAGCCACCATAGTAGAGGCATCTCATCTTAGCTTGATCCAACCCGATCGAGAGCCTACTCACAAGAACACCTCAACCTCAGGAGGCTGTTCTTCCCTTGTACTGTTCATCATCAGCCCTAGAGGCAATCCACAACCACCACACTGGAGTAGGGTATTACACCACAACGGTGGCCCGAACCAGTATAAACCTCGTGTCTTTCTGTGTTGCGAGTTCGTCGAGTTCGTCCGCGAGATCTTAGTGAGCTAGGGCGTAGACCGGTAGGAAGGAAAGACTTCACACGCACCCCAGTGTTCGAACCTTAAGGGTTTGCCGGAACCCCACATCCGACATTTGGCGCGCCAGGTAGGGGGCGCCGTAGCTTCCCTTCCATCAGTTCGTCGCTCCGTCACTCCATCGTCTCCATGGAGGACGCTCGCCGTGCTCGAGCTGAGCGTCGGGCTGCCCTCACCGCCCGCGTCGCTCAGACGGCTCCCGTCGGTGGGCCACATCGCCGTTCTCCGTCTCCCGCTGCCAACGCTGCCAACGGCCCGGCGGGGAACGAGCAGCAGGCGTCCTTGCTGCATCCTTTGGTGCGGCAGGATGGCCGCACCGCCACTCCATCGCTGACCCCTGCCGGTTCTTCGTCTCATGTGCACCGCGCTCCCATGGAGGCACAGGCCGCGCTCCTCGCGGCAAACGAGCTCCTGCGCTACCGCCCCATCGACGACCTCTACGAGGAGTGGCTCGACTGCGTCACCAAGCTCGTCCGCACCGCAGGGGGCTCTCCGGCGCCGTCCCACTCTCTGCCTCCCCCTCAACCAGCCGTGGGCAACGGGGCTCATGGCGTGCCTCCACCACCTCAGCCCCAAGATGGCGCCTTGGCACCAAGGCGCATGGCTCCGCAGCGTGATCCACCACTCCCGACGCCCACGCGCGAAGAGAGAAGCTGCCAAGAAATTCCGCGGCCGCGAGAAGCTGCACCTGCGCTCCCCACGCCACCTTGTCAAGACCGCGCACCGCCTGCAGCGGCATAGCGCGGACCTCATCAAGACCAAGCTCCACCTCCAAAGCGGGCCCCAGCAACCACGGCTGGGTGCCGCGCCTTCACCCCCGAGCTGCGAGCGTCGCCTGGCCGGGCAAGTTCAAGCCGGATCTGCCTCATCGCTATGACGGTACCGCCGACCCCGCGGAGTTCCTGCAGCTCTATGAGCTGAGCATCGAAGCGGCCAACGGCGACGAAAAGGTCATGGCGAACTGGTTTCCCATGGCTCTCAAGGATGGAGCTCGCTCTTGGATCCTGAACCTGCAGCACGGCTCGATCTCCTCCTGGGACGAGATGCGCGACCGCTTCATCGCCAACTTCCAGGGCACTCGCGACCGCCCACCAGCCGCGGGTGATCTACGCCGCATCAGGCAACAACCAGGAGAGACCCTCCAGAAGTACATCCAGCGCTTCACCAACACCCGCCTCAAGATCCCCAAGGTCACGGATGAGGCCATCATCTCCGCGTTTTTCGACGGCATCCGTGACGTCAAGATGAAGGAAGAGCTCGCCATCCACGAGGAGCTTTGCACATCTCAGGAGCTGTTCAACCTGGCGACCAAGTGCGCAAGAGCTGAGGAGGGGCGCCTCTCTCTTCTTGAGCTGCCAGCCGTGGGCGCGGAGGAGAAGAAGGCCAAGGCCAAGGACGTGAAGCGCAAGGAGGCAGCCGTGCTCGCAGCGGAGCCCGGCATCAAGCGGGGCAGAGATCAGCCCGAGTCATCCAAGAATGGTCGACCGTTCTGCGCGTTCCACAACCTGAACACCCACAACACCAGCGACTGTCAAGAGCTCAGATACATACGGGAAGGACGATACGGTCGATGCCCCGAGCACAACGACCGGGGCTACGGCCGCGGAGGAGGACGTGTAGGCGGATGCTGGGACGACCGTGGCCCGCGCCAGGAGTGGCGCGACCGGCCTCTGAGGACCGCTGGCAGGACCAACCTCGCGAGGGCGCCTGGAGGGACCCGCCGCGTGAAGATCGCCCCCAGGGCAACACTGGTCTTCCCCCGCTACCGCCACCAAGAAGGAACGACGACCACCACCAGGACGAGGGGGCTGGGGGCTTTCAGGAGCCGCATGCGATCGCCTGCATCTTGGGCGGCGCCCAGGCCCCAGCCTCTCAGCGCATCTTCAAACAGTTCGCTCGTGAGGTGAACGCGGCACTCCCCAAACTCGAGGCCACGCGCCCGCTCAGGTGGTCCCAATGCGCTATCACTTTCAACTCGGTGGATCAGCTCAAGTGCGCAGCCACCGCTGGCGCCCTCCCTATGCTGTGTTCCCCAGTCATCAGCAATGTGCAGGTCACCAAGACCCTCATCGACGGTGGCGCATGGCTCAACGTCCTATCCGTCGACACGTTCGACAACCTCCAAGTGCCATATGAACAGCTCCAGCCCACCGAGCCTTTCTCAGGAGTGACCGACGGCTCCACCACACCGATAGGGCAGGTTCGCCTGCCCGTCACCTTCGGGGAGCGCAAGAACTACCGCACCGAGCTCATTGACTTTGATGTCCCGCACATCCACCTGCCGTACAATGCCATCGTCGGGTATCCAACCCTGGCCAAGTTCATGGCCGTCACTCATCACAGCTACAACATTCTCAAGATGCCAGGAAGCAGAGGAATCATCACGGTCCCGTGTGAAGAGAGGGATGCGGTGTGCTCCCTCGAGCGCGCCTTTCAAGGTGCAGCAATCGACGACCCTGACAACAGAAATGAAGGACCTCTAGAGGCCATCCCCAAGAAGAAGAAGCCGCGCTGTGCAGGACCTCAGGAGGATGGCGTCGCGGCAGGAGCCACGTCAGGACTAGTGCCCGCTCCAGGGGCGCCTCCCTCCATCGCATAGGAAGGCGGGCCTGGCGCCCTCCTTAGGCAGGGCTCGGGGGCTGTCTTCTGGAGGGCGTCAGACCTTGCCAACCTCATGAGGGAGGCGCTTGGGAACCACTTGGAGGCGTGCTTAGAGGCATGTGACCCTCAGGAGAGCACAGGGCAAGGAGTGCCCACCACTCAGGAGTTCATCACCAAGACCACCCAGGAACTGCAAGAAGTAAGAGCCATGCGCGGTGACAGCCGCCCACGAAGCGCAGCTCCGCATCCTGGCAAGGATGCTAGGCTGCGTGTCTGCATCGACGTCCCAGGGCTCAACAGTGCCGCATCTCAGGAGCGTCTCTGGCCTTCACGTGTGGGCCGTAGTGAGGGCCCGCCGCATAGCTACGTTCGTATGCCCTTTGGCTTGCCGAGCGTGGCATCAGCCTATCAGTGCAACATGCGATGTGTCCTGGCGGCTCAGGAAGCCAGGTACCATGCCGTTTTGGAGGAGATGGAGACGGTCTTCAGGGAACCTCCCGAGCCCCCAGAGCCTCCCGAGGCTCAGGGTTCTGGGGGCTCATGAGGAGTCATTTTGTTCAACGCACGCCTTCAGCTGCACCAACTCTACTTCGTCTATGGAACCAGGGGACATCTTCCAAGCTCGTTTAGCTGGGAGCGCCCCTCGGCTGCATTATTCCTAGGCTGTGTGGGTCTGTCCCTGCGGCATGTATCCCTTTTGCTTATGTCTTTAGCTTACCTTGTTGGGGGCGCCCCTTGGGCTGCATCATACCCAAGCCGCTCGGGCCGGACCCGATGGCACGCATCTTCCTGCATTTATCCAAGTTGATCTGCTCTCCATGCTTAACCTGTCAACTGCTATCACCTGCACGATCATCGCCTCCCACAGGGCCTCCACACAGGCACGGCGCAGGTGCATGGGTCCGTCCCTGCCACGTCGACAAATCTGAGCGGTCGAGCTCTGGCTCGCGGCACGCCCCGCGCACGTCACCTCACCGGGCCCTCAGTGCCTTCACCTCATCCAGAGCAACCAGTGGCAGGCTGACAGCTGTAATGGCAAACCGTGTTTCTTCTTGTGCCTGTTCACAGGGATCCTGTGGGAAGGATAGCAGGCGGCACCGCGAGCCTCCTTTTCTCTCGTGCAATTCGCTTGCGCATTAAAAGGGGGGCTCCTGAGCATCGTGACTCAGGAGCTCTTATTGGCTCTCCAGCCCTCACCCCCTGGCCTTGACCACGGCATCACGACCTGGCATACCAGCGGCGGCTGAGCTCGCTCGAGGGCCGGGACCTGAGGACGTAGAGCACTAAGGAGAGCATGAGGGGAGAGAAACTCGTATGGGACGACCTAGCTATGCCGCACGAGTAGGCACGTAGCCCTAGCACAACGTCAGGAGTCGCCACGAGATCAACAAGATAAGTCCCGCACTCGGATCGGCTAAATGTTTGGGCCTAATGGTCACTCACACCTTGTCACAACCCCGTTGCGGCCACGTCAACTCCCTTTCTCGCCTTACCATGGCTGCTTGAGCGCTAAGGGGGACCTCCGGAGCATCGCGCCTCAGGGGCTCTTACTAGACCTCGGGCCGCACACCTCCTGGCCTTAACCACGGCACGCGACCTGGCATACCAGCGACGGTTGTAGCTTACCTGGGGACCGGAACCTGTCAGCATAGAGGAACAAGCTATCGCGAGGAAAGAAAGTGAAAGCACAAGTGCTCCCTAGGTGGTTTTGATAATTGATGACAACATATCTCTTGTTGGACTAACATTTCTATCTAGCATGTTTCAGATAAGTTCAACAATGGAGTGGCATGGACTAAAGGTTGTGGGAACCCCTTCAAGATGCTAAGGACAAAGGATTGGCTAAAGCTTCAAGCTCAAGACTCTTCATTTTACATTTGAGTGATACAAGATCACATTGAGTCCATAGGAAAAGCCAATACTATCAAGGAGGGATGAGGTGTTGCTTAATGAGCCTCTTGCTTCATGTGCTTAATGATATGCTCCAAAACCCTCAACTACTTTCCCATATCCACATATGACCTAAACCCTAAGCCAAACTCGGTCCTACCGATTCTTTCTATCCGGCGCCACCGAGTTTCACTTGTCATAAGCCACTGCCAAACCCTAGCAATTCGGTTCTACCGATAGGGATCTCGGTCTCACCGAGATGGGATTGCAAACTCTCTGTTTCCCTTTCGTAACTTTTCGGTCTCACCGAAAGAGCGGATCGGTCCCACCGAGATTGCAATGTAAATTCAGTGTTTCCTTTTTGTAACTTTTCGGTCTCACCGAAAGAGCAAATCGGTCCCACCGAGTTTGCCTGACCAACTCTCTGGTTAGCTAATTACCAAAATCGGTCTCACCGAGTTTGTGTAATCGGTCTCACCGAGATTACGTTATGCCCAAAGCCTAACCATATCGGTCCTACCGAGTTGCATGTCAGTCCCACCGAAAATCTCTAACGGTCACTAGGTTTACCTTTTTGGTCCGACCGAGTTTGTTGATTCGGTCCCACCGAGATTGGAAAACTTTGTGTAACGGTTGGATTTTGTGTGGAGGCTATATATACCCCTCCACCTCCTCTTCATTCATGGAGAGAGCCATCAGAACACATACACAATTCCAACTCATATGTTCTGAGAGAGAACCACCTACTCGTGTGTTGAGACCAAGATATTCCATTCCTACCATATGAATCTTGATCTCTAGCCTTCCCCAAGTTGCTTTCCACTCAAATCTTCTTTCCACAAAATCCAAATCCTATGAGAGAGAGTTGAGTGTTGGGGAGACTATAATTTGAAGCACAAGAGCAAGGAGTTCATCATCAACACACCATTTGTTACTTCTTGGAGAGTGGTGTCTCCTAGATTGGCTAGGTGTCACTTGGGAGCCTCTGACAAGATTGTGGAGTTGAACCAAGGAGTGTGTAAGGGCAAGGAGATCGCCTACTTCGTGAAGATCTACCGCTAGTGAGGCAAGTCCTTCGTGGGCGATGGCCATGGTGGGATAGACAAGGTTGCTTCTTCGTGGACCCTTTGTGGGTGGTTGCTTCTTCGTGGACCCTTCATGGGTGGAGCCCTCTGTGGACTCGCGCAACCGTTACCCTTCGTGGGTGGAGCCCTCCGTGGACTCGCGCAACCGTTACCCTTCGTGGGTTGAAGTCTCCATCAACGTGGATGTAGGATAGCACCACCTATCCGAACCACGGGAAAAGCATCCGTGTCTCCAATTGCGTCTGAATTCTCCAAACCCTTCCCTTTACATTCTAGCAAGTTGCATGCTTTACTTTCCACTGCCTATATACTCTTTGCATGCTTGCTTGATATGTATTGTGTATGTTGAAATTGTGCCTAAAACTCCACTCAAACCAAAAAGGCCTAAAAGTTGCAACTTTAGCACTAAGTGTCTAATCACCCCCCTCTAGACACATCTACTTCTAGATCCTACAAGTGGTATCAGAGCTTTGGTCTCCATTGCCTTGGTTTAATCACCATTGGAGGAAGATGGATGTGTCTACTTTAGGGAGTCTTAGACATAGAGTGCCTATTCTTGATGGAGAGTATTTTCATGAGTGAAAAAATGAGATGCTTGTAATCTTCAATCAATATCATTTGAACAAGTATATTGCTAGTCCTTGTGCACCTCATATTGATCCTTTGCATCCTACCCTAGATGAAGATATTGACATGATTCGCAATCTTAGAACTGTTGAGCTCATCATTAGAGGATTGCCCAAAAATTTGATTGCTAGTTTGCCTACTCTTAATTGTGCCTATACTATATGGAAATTTCTTGAGGAACGATTTCCCGATCATTCCTTGAAAACTTTGGATGAAATTCTCCATAAATCCATTGCCTTGAGTAAGATGAACTCTAGTGATCCTAGTTTTGGTAATTATCTATTTGAACTTACCAATCTTAAGCATGCTAAAGGAGATGTTGGAATCATTAGTGATATCATATTCGAAGCTATAAGAATTCATAAAAGTGACCACTTTGATGATCATTTATCTAATGAATTACCCTCTCTAGGAAATGATGAGTCACAAGATCATGATGAACATGGATACTATGATGATGATGATGTTAGTGACTTCGATCTTGATGATGCAATGAGACATTTTGGTCTTATGGCAAATCTTCGGGGATATGAATCAGGAGGAAAGGAATGGGTTCTTGATAGTGGATGTACTGATCATATGACCGGAGATGAAGAGATGTTTCGTGAGCTTGCTGAAAATGACGGCCCTCGAAAATATGTCACCTTTGGTGATAATTCAAAGGGTAAAGTGGTTGGCCTTGGTAAGGTGGCCATCTCACATGATAGTTCCATTCAAAATGTCATGCTCGTTGAATCTCTTGGCTACAACTTACTTTCAGTATCTAGACTTGCTGATTTCGGTTTGAATGTCCTATTTACTGAGGTAGATTGCCAAGTATTTCATCGAGACAATCATAAAATGGTCTTTACGGGTATGCGTAGAGGTGATCTTTACATTGTCGATTTCTCTAAAAAGGCACAACCTAAAACTTGCTTTGTTGCTAAATCCTCAAAAGGTTGGTTGTGGCATAGACGACTAGGTCACGTTGGCATGAGAAACCTTGACAAGCTTATTAAAGGAAATCATATCCTTGGAGTTAACGATGTCATATTTGATAAGGATAGACTTTGCAGTGCTTGTCAAGCAGGTAAACAGGTTGGAGGAAGGCATCCCGTGAAGAACATCATGACCACAAGAAGGCCACTCGAGCTACTTCATATGGATCTTTTTGGTCCCAACGCCTACAAGAGTCTCGGTGGAAATTCTTTTGGTCTAGTTATAGTTGATGAATTTTCAAGATTTACGTGGGTGTTCTTTCTTAATGACAAGTCGCAGGTCCAGAAGATCTTCAGAAACTTCGCTAGGAAGGCCCAAAATCAGTTTGACGTGAAGATCAAGAAGGTGCGGAGTGACAACGGAACGGAGTTCAAGAACGCAAATGTGGACACCTTTCTTGACGAAGAAGGGATTTCACACGAGTTCTCGGCTACGTACACACCTCAACAAAATGGAGTTGTTGAGAGGAAGAACCGGACGCTCATCGAAATGGCAAGAACGATGCTTGATGAATACAAGACGCCGAAGCACTTTTGGGCAGAAGCGGTTGAGACAGCCTGTCACGCAACAAATTGCTTATATCTTCACAAGCTACTCGGCAAGACGGCATACGAGCTTCTCACTGGTAACAAACCCCAAGTTGGATACTTTCGAGTATTCGGCTCAAAGTGCTACATTCTTGATAAGCATCGTCGTTCAAAGTTTGCTCCTAAATCTCATGAAGGTTTTCTACTTGGTTATGGCTCAAACTCTCACACTTACCGTGTCTACAACAACTTCACCCGAAAGGTTGAAGAGACGGTAGATGTGAAGTTTGATGAATCTAATGGCTCGCAAGTAGAGCAATTGCCAATTGATGTAGGAGACAAAGACCCTTCAGAAGCAATCCAAGACTTGTCCATTGGCAAAATTTGTCCAGCGGAGGTGAAGGAGAGTACTTCATCCGTCCAAGTGGAAGCTTCTACTTCACGACTAGGTGAACCAAGAATTAACACGGAAGCATCCACAAGTGGGACACACCAAGATGAAGAAAACGAGGAAATGCATCAAGACGAACATCAACAACCTCCTTCTCCACCACGACAAGAGAACGACGACGTCAACAATGAAGAAGGCCAAGAAGAAGAACAAGATGAAGAAGATGTTCAACGAAGACCCAAGCAAAAGCTCTCACGAGTTCGAGCAAGAATTGCCAAAGATCATCCCGTCGAGCAAATCCTCAATGATATACAAACCGGGAGAATCACTCGCTCAAAAACTCGTTTAGCTAACTTTTGTGAAAACTATTCATTCATCTCTAGCATTGAACCTATGAAGGTTGAAGAAGCATTGGAAGATCCGGATTGGATAAACGCTATGCATGAAGAGCTACACAATTTTGAGAGAAACCAAGTTTGGACATTGGTTGAGAAGCCCGACAACAACCACAACATCATTGGTACCAAATGGGTGTTTCGCAACAAGCAAGATGAAGATGGACAAGTGGTTCGCAACAAAGCACGTCTCGTCGCCCAAGGGTACACATAAGTCGAAGGTATGGACTATGGTGAGACATATGCTCCCGTTGCTAGACTTGAGTCCATTCGCATCTTACTTGCCTATGCTAATCACCATAATATCACCTTGTACCAAATGTACATTAAAAGTGCTTTTCTAAATGGTGAAATAGAGGAGGAAGTTTATGTCAAACAACCTCCCGGCTTTATCAATCCTAAGAAACCAAATCATGTTTACAAACTTCACAAAGCTCTTTATGGTCTTAAACAAGCTCCTAGAGCACGGTATAAATGCTTGACCAAGTTCCTTATTACAAGTGGTTTTGAAATTGGTAAAATTGATTCTACTCTTTTTACTAAAAGGGTTAATGGAGAACTATTTGTATGCCAAATTTATGTTGATGATATCATATTTGGTTCAACTAACCCTCTCTTTAGTGAAAAGTTCGGAAAGCTAATGTCAGAGAAGTTTGAGATGTCTATGATGAGTGAACTCAAATTCTTTCTCGGTTTGCAAATCAAGCAAACTAAGGAAGGTACATTTGTCTCTCAAACAAAGTACACCAAGGACTTATTCAAGAAGTTCAATATGCAAGAATGCAAAGGTATGTCTACACCCATGCCTACTAGTGGACATAATGATTTGACCAAAGATGGTGAACCAGTTGATCAAAAGGTTTATCGCTCTATGATTGGTTCATTGTTATACCTATGTGCTTCACGTCCCGATATTATGCTAAGTGTGTGCATGTGTGCACGATATCAAGCTGCTCCTAAAGAATGTCATCTTAAGGCTGTGAAAAGGATAGTGAGATATTTAATCCATACACCAAATTTTGGCATTTGGTATCCTAAGAGGTCTTCTTTTGATCTTGTTGGCTATTCCGACTCGGATTATGTCGGAGACAAGGTTGATAGAAAGTCCACTTCGGGTACTTGTCAATTTCTTGGTAGATCTCTTGTGTCTTGGTCTTCCAAGAAACAAAACTCGATATCCTTATCCACCGCCGAAGCGGAATACATTGCCGCTGGTTCATGTTGTGCTCAATTACTTTGGATGACCCAAACTCTTAAATATTATGGGATTTATGTGAAACATGTTCCACTGCTTTGTGACAATGAAAGTGCTATCAAAATTGGTCATAATCCTGTACAACATTCTCGAACTAAGCATATTGAAGTTCGTCATCATTTCATTCGAGATCATGTTGCTAAGGGTGACATTAATCTTAAGCATGTTCGCACCGATAAGCAATTAGCGGATATATTTACTAAACCACTTGATGAGAAAGTGTTTTGCAGGTTGAGAGGAGAATTGAACATCATTGATGCTTCGAACTTGGAGTAGAAACTCCATTGGATACATGCAAGACATGAGCTTATGACTAATCCATGATATATCTCTTATGATAACTATCTTATGTCTTGGATATATTTGCACCTTGCATGTTGTCTAACCCATGTAGGTGCTTGGTTGAATCTAATTCCATTAGATTGCGACTCACTCACATCTTGAGCAATCTCTACATCACCAAGACTCTACACAATGGTGGTTGAAGACAAGGAAGCACAAAACCATTCAAAAATATCCTTTGACAAATTCTATGTTGAGCTTCATGATTGTCATTTTTGGATACACAAGTGCTCTTCCTTGCAAGAACAAACCCATGTAGGTAGATGAACTCAAACTCCAAGTGGTGCTCCCAACTCTTGATGAGCTACATCAACCTTGAGCACCCACACAAGTTCAACTACATGAGCAAGAACCACATCACCACCCAAGGTATGTTATTCCATCTTACAGAAGCTTTACTCCAAGACATGAGTCAAAGCAACTCAACAAGATGTGAATACATCAAGATGCTTAAACGAAAAATGGTAACCCCATTTTGAGCTTAAACGATGAGTATGACCTATGATCAAGTGTTCTCACTTGACTCCTAAGTCAATATACTCTAACATAGGTGACTATGTCACTGCCCAACTCTAGATGAAGTTCTCTTGTGTTCTTTTTGTGTGTATCTCATGCATGTTTAGTTTCTTTCTCTTTTTCAAAAACAAAAAAAACTTCATCTAGATCTTTCAGTTTCTTCTCTTTTCTCTTTGTTTTTGTTCTGCATTTTCTGCATTTAATTCCTTGCAAATCCTTCAGGTAACTCATTGCAAATCTTTTTGAGATCCTACATGTCTAGTGAGCTGAGGTGACAAGTGTTTTTCTCTGTGTGAACTCGGTTTCACCGACTTGTAATTTTCGGTCCAACCGAATCTTTTCGGTGCCACCGAAACATACCACTCGGTGCCACCGACTTCGCAACAGGAAAAACAGTTTGCCACTTGTTCTATATTTCTTCTGATCCAGCTCTACTCAATGAATCTTGTCCTCTACAAGCATCACAGTTTTATCCATTGCTTTGTGCTGAGTCTCAAGGACCAAACCTATACGACGGATTCTAGAAAGCCCTTCTTGGAAATTGATGTCAAAGGGGGAGAGAGAGATCACATCAAAGCTTGTAGGAGAGAGAGATCACATCAAGGGAGAGAAAAAGTCTCAAGGATCCCAGAGAAAGTATTAAGGGGGAGAGAGAGATTTCCAGGGGGAGAGAATACTCAAGGATCCCAGATGCTTGATGTTCAAGAGGAGAGATGTCTCATGCCTTTTTGGGGGAAAGACATGTATTTGCATTGATGTTCTATCCATTTGTATCTTTCAGCTTTGATTTTCTGTTCCCTATCTTCTCCCAATATCCCATGTAAGATTCAGGGGGAGCAAGACACCTAAGGGAAAGAAATCAGTCAAATTCATTGCATATCTTTATTCTTGGGGACATGTTGAATCCAATGTGGTACCTTGTACTCACTCTCTACATGTCATCCCAGTCTTGGTATTCTTGTGGTTTCTTTTGTTTGCTCTGGCTAGTGGATGTACCTGTGTTATCTAACTTTGTTTGTGCAGGTTCATTCCATCCTAAGCCAACTCAAGACCACAAGGTAAGTATATGCATCAAAATCATGAGTATGAGGAGTTCTTGCTTATGTACATACTGTTTGCAAGAAGGACTCATGAGCATGAAGGTATTTTCCTTGATAATCTTTTGCTCTGATGCATATGGCCAAGATACATGTAACACATTGCCTACTCTGTCATGGTTATGCTCTCACATGCCTCTATATTTCATATTTACATGAGTGCATACATGTAGGGGGAGCCTATGCTTGTTACATGTCCTTTCAAAGCTTTACTTGCTGTTCTTTATATCTTTATCTAAAGCTTTGATGTATGTTGCCATCAATTACCAAAAAGAGGGAGATTGAAAGCAAAAGTGCTCCCTAGGTGGTTTTGATAATTGATGACAACATATCTCTTGTTGGACTAACATTTCTATCTAGCATGTTTCAGATAAGTTCAACAATGGAGTGGCATGGACTAAAGGTTGTGGGAACCCCTTCAAGATGCTAAGGACAAAGGATTGGCTAAAGCTTCAAGCTCAAGACTCTTCATTTTACATTTGAGTGATCCAAGATCACATTGAGTCCATAGGAAAAGCCAATACTATCAAGGAGGGATGAGGTGTTGCTTAATGAGCCTCTTGCTTCATGTGCTTAATGATATGCTCCAAAACCCTCAGCTACTTTCCCATATCCACATATGACCTAAACCCTAAGCCAAACTTGGTCCTACCGATTCTTTCTATCCGGCGCCACCGAGTTTCACTTGTCATAAGCCATTGCCAAACCCTAGCAATTCGGTTCTACCGATAGGGATCTCGGTCTCACCGAGATGGGATTGCAAACTCTCTGTTTCCCTTTCGTAACTTTTCGGTCTCACCGAAAGAGCGGATCGGTCCCACCGAGATTGCAATGTAAATTCAGTGTTTCCTTTTTGTAACTTTTCGGTCTCACCGAAAGAGCAAATCGGTCCCACCGAGTTTGCCTGACCAACTCTCTGGTTAGCTAATTACCAAAATCGGTCTCACCGAGTTTGTGTAATCGGTCTCACCGAGATTACGTTATGCCCAAACCCTAACCATATCGGTCCTACCGAGTTGCATGTCAGTCCCACCGAAAATCTCTAACGGCCACTAGGTTTACCTTTTCTGTCCGACCGAGTTTGTTGATTCGGTCCCACCGAGATTGGAAAACTGTGTGTAACGGTTGGATTTTGTGTGGAGGCTATATATACCCCTCCACCTCCTCTTCATTCGTGGAGAGAGCCATCAGAACACATACACAATTCCAACTCATATGTTCTGAGAGAGAACCACCTACTCGTGTGTTGAGACCAAGATATTCCATTCCTACCATATGAATCTTGATCTCTAGCCTTCCCCAAGTTGCTTTCCACTCAAATCTTCTTTCCACAAAATCCAAATCCTATGAGAGAGAGTTGAGTGTTGGGGAGACTATCATTTGAAGCACAAGAGCAAGGAGTTCATCATCAACACACCATTTTTTTACTTCTTGGAGAGTGGTGTCTCCTAGATTGGCTAGGTGTCACTTGGGAGCCTCCGACAAGATTGTGGAGTTGAACCAAGGAGTTTGTAAGGGCAAGGAGATCGCCTACTTCGTGAAGATCTACCGCTAGTGAGGCAAGTCCTTCGTGGGCGATGGCCATGGTGGGATAGACAAGGTTGCTTCTTCGTGGACCCTTTGTGGGTGGTTGCTTCTTCATGGACCCTTCGTGGGTGGAGCCCTCCGTGGACTCGCGCAACCGTTACCCTTCGTGGGTGGAGCCCTCCGTGGACTCGCGCAACCGTTACCCTTCGTGGGTTGAAGTCTCCATCAACATGGATGTAGGATAGCACCACCTATCCGAACCACGGGAAAAACATCCGTGTCTCCAATTGCGTTTGAATTCTCCAAACCCTTCCCTTTACATTCTAGCAAGTTGCATGCTTTACTTTCCGCTGCCTATATACTCTTTGCATGCTTGCTTGATATGTATTGTGTATGTTGAAATTGTGCCTAAAACTCCACTCAAACCAAAAAGGCCTAAAAATTGCAACTTTAGCACTAAGTGTCTAATCACCCCCCTCTAGACACATCTACTTGTAGATCCTACAGAAGGGGGGGGGGACCGAGCCTTAACGGGACATGCATTCACCAAATTCTCATAATAGGGAAGATAAGAACAAAAGACATTACGAACCCTTACATGCCCCCATGGGGTAATGCATGATTCTTTGCAGGAAACAAAAGCTGATACTAAGGGGAATCCTATCCTCATCCTCTCGTGGTGGACACTATCATCAACAGTGGGCCACGGGAGGTCGACGCCAACCCCATCTAGATCAGCGGCGGCGACGGCCGGACGCCGCAGCTCTGCTCCGAGCGCGGCGAGAGCTCGGGGGCACGTAGCTGTCATCGCTCGTGTCCGAAGTCTCATAGAGCTCAGGAGAGCTGCTGGACTCCCAAGGGCAGCTACTGCTGGAGTGGCCGCGAGCGGGACGCGCGTCAGCCTCACGCTCCTCTCCGGAGTAGCACTCCAGGCGGCGGCCCTCAGCATCGAAGACCTTGAAGAAGAGCGTGGAGACGCCGTCGTACTCGAAGTGGATCGTGAGGGCGCCCCTCACACGGCAGACCCGCGCGATCTCGCTCTAGCCGCGAGTCATGAAGATCTTGTTGGTGGGGACCGCTTCGATCTCCGCTCTGGTTGCCGGAGCGCTGCAGTCGGCGTGCTGCAGCCAGAGCTCGAGAGGCCCCCTCGGTGGCATCACGTTGGAGAAGAACCACGGAAGCGGATCCAGGAGCTTGGAGGCATCGGCGCCCACAACACCAACTCACACGAGGAGTCCGCGGCGTGAACCCCAGGGGCGACGGCACGCGTCACCGTGGCGCGGCGACCTCGGATGCGGCATGGGCGGCGCTGCTTGTCACTTCGTCCTCCCGAGCCCTCGGCTCGGGCATACAAGGGCAGCGGGTACCCCGGAGGAGGCCGCTTGCACCAAGGCCTCAACACCACCTGCATCGCCGCTTCATCACGGCGATGGATCGACCTTTTCTTCGGCGGAAGAGGCCGCGGATCATCACAGGGAGCCTTTCCTTTCTCTTCAGTAGAAAACTTTCTGATGAGCGCCATTGTTGTCAGCAGTGGAGCAAGGAGGAAGGAGCAATCAAGCAAGGAAGAGATGGGCAACGGGGGCTCCGCCCCCTCCCCATTTATAGCAAGAGAAGGCCAACCAGCGTCTCCCACGATCGTAGGTAATGATGGTTTTCCTTGCATGTTGCAGGGACTTGTCAAGTCGTGCAGTTGCCGAGGCAACATGGGGAAGCGAAGACGCCCACGTCCAATCAACCGCCATGCGTTAACCGAGGCTGCAGACTTTGGGGGCCCGCGGCGCTCCGTACTTGGCCCTTGGCTTCGCCGCGAAGCCAAGCCCGAGCGCACCTTGGGCCCGGGGGCTATTGTCGGCGTCCTGGGAATGGGGGTCCCCAGACTTGCCTGCCTGCAGCCCACGGCGTGGCTAAGCCAGCAGGCCGTACGACCCATCTTCATCAACAAGGCATCCAAGACCCTCGCGAGGGTCCAAGCCTCATGAGGCGGATGGCGCAAGGCCTCCTTTGGAGCGACCTAGCCAGGCAGGCTCACGAGGAGCGGAGATATCAAGGCGGGGCAAACCTCACGAGGCCTCTCGTGACGTGAGCCATGACGCACGACACCAGGCGGGCGCCAGCGCTCACAACGTCTTATTTCCTCTTTGGTGCTAAGGAGGCTAGCGCAGACGAAGAGTACCGAGGCATCAGGCAAAGGTTGCTATATTGGTGCAACGATACCAAGACTAGGAGGACGGCAAGATGGAGGTCATCGTGGAGCCCAAGACGGCGTCACCACCAGAGCTTTTGGCAGGCTGTCGGTGTCAAAACCGATGGATCTCGGATAGGGGTCCCGAACTGTGCGTCTAAGGCGGATGGTAACAGGAAGCAGGGAACACGATGTTTTACCCAGATTCGGGCCCTCTTGATGGAGGTAAAACCCTACGTCCTGCTTGATTTATTCTTGATGATATGTGTATTACAAGAGTTGATCTACCACGAGATCGGAGAGGCTAAACCCTAGAAGCTAGCCTATGGTATGATTGTATGTTGTCCTACGGACTAAAACCCTCCGGTTTATATAGACACCAGAGGGGGCTAGGGTTACACAAGGTCGGTTACAAAGGAGGAGATATACATATCCGTATTGCCTAGCTTGCCTTCCACGCCAAGTAGAGTCCCATACGGACATGAGACGAAGTCTTCAATCTTGTATCTTCATAGTCTAACAGTCCGGCCAAAGGATATAGCCCGGCTGTCCGGAGACCCCCTAATCCAGGACTCCCTCAGTAGCCCCTGAACCAAGCTTCAATGACGACGAGTCCGGCGCGCAGTATTGTCTTCGGCATTGCAAGGCGGGTTCCTCCTCCGAATACACCACGGAAGAATTTGAATACAAGGATAGTGTCCGACCCTGTAAAATAAGTTGCACATACCACCGTAGAGAGAGTAATATTTCCACAAATCTAATCTGCTGACATGTGTTGGCAACATGACATTATGCCATGGCCCGGTGATTATTCGAACCGTTTCCTTTAACTAGCCCCGCACATAATGCAAGGCAGTTTCTTGACACGTCTTGTCAAAGCAGAGATCGTGTCCCCCTTATTATGGGATTCTCATCAATACGGGCGTGGGTAACCCAACCACGCCTAGGACTCCTAGATTTTAGGCAAGTCCCAAACGGCCACGAGGAGGACGCTTGATATTCACCCTCTTTATAAGGGTCAAGGTCTTTACTTTTTTCCTCCCGCGCTCAATCGAATCCTTCCCCCGCCTCAAGTTCTAGCACCCAAAACCCAGGTTAGGTGCTTCGGACCTTCAATCATGTCCGGATCCAGCCTCTAGGGCCGGTGGATGCCCTCCTCCGTTATGGAAGAGGATATCAAGAAGTTGAGGGAGGCAAGATACTTGACCGCCGAAGTCTCGCATCGGTTGCCCGCCCGAGGGCAGGTTGTCCCTACTCCCAAACCCAATGAAGACGTCGTGTTCATCTCCCACTTTCTCCGAGGACTAGGACTCACTCTGGATCCCTTCGTTAGGGGTTTGATGTTCTATTACGGGCTTGATTTCCACGATCTAGCCCCGGATTCCTTTCTCCACATCTCAGCATTTATTGTCGTATGTGAGGCCTTCCTCCGCATTACCCCTCACTTCGGCCTATGGCTCAAGACCTTTGATGTGAAGCCGAAGACAGTCGAGGGGCAATTTGCAGCGTGCGGGGGTGCATTAATAAGCAAGATTGCTGGAGCTCCGTGGCCAAAAGGTTCCTTTCCAGAGGTGTCCGGATTATGGCAAAGGGAGTGGTTCTACATCACCGCTCCTAGAAGTGCCAAGTGGGTGGCTCCCCCTCTTTCGCTCGGGCCCTCCACCACAATTGATGTCATGGATTAGCAGGGGGCTGAGCTGGGGTCCAGCCAAGGATGTGCCCATACTGCAGAGCCACATCCGGGATCTCTTCGAGGGAGATTTTAGTTTGGTTATGGTAGTGCAAGTCATGCTGGTTCGTCAAGTCCAGCCTTGCAAACACCGGCCCCTCCATTTATGGGAATTCAACCCAGAAGGACCACACGCTATTCAGAATTTCCTCGGCCTGACGCACGAGGAGATGTACAAGTCATTCTTCAGACCCCAGATAGAGTGTCCGGACACCTCGGAGGATGTGGGCCTGAGCAGCAACCGCACCGCGGCCCAAGTAAGTAATCCTCTAACCGAACACACTGTCTTTCTTTTATCATGACATCATTCCGAAGAATTGCTCTTTGACCAGGACTGGATAGCAAAGGCGAAGATGATCCGGTGTTCGGCTCCCCTTCTCGAAGGCTTGGACAATCCGGTGTTGGAAAAGATGCTCGAGCCAGCACCTTGCCTGGTGCCCTCAAAGGAAGATGAAGGGGGGAATAAAGAGGGCCAACGCGGGCCTCCACCGCTACCTGTTCCAACCGAGGGAACGGGTGCCTCCACGAGGGAGGATAGCCAAGGGAAGGAATCTGACATTCCCTTGCCCCGGGGGAGGAAGAGGACTACCTCTGATGATCCGGAAACCAAGGTTTCCAAACGGGGGAAGAAAACTCCACTAGAGGGTCCCGTCTCGGAGGGTGCTCTTGCCGCACAAAGTTCGTGCGGGGATCAGCCCTCTAATGAGTCGTAAGTGATCAAAATCTACTTAATAGTAGAGATATTCTACCTTACTTCCGAGGAAAATAACCGAAGCTTTTATCTTGCAGTTCGGATCTTAGCCCTTCTCAACAGAGCTCGTCTTCAGGGGACCTTCTTCCAGAGATGATGGAGAGCGAAACGCCTCTCCCGGACTCCCCCGCTCAAGAAGCGGGCGACCTTGAAGTGTCGTCACGGAGGGCCTCTCCGGATCCGGTGAGGCCAGAAGATAATCCTATAGTCACCTGAAGTCCCCAGCATCCGGCTCTTGAAGAGGGCCGACAAAAGAGTCCGGCGCCGTCTGGTATGCGGTCGGACGTACTGAGGGATCTGCTGAAGCGAGCGACCATCTCAGAAGAACACCGTGCGTTGATGGGTACGATGATGGAAAGGATTTCGTCCACCGAAAGCGGGTTGCATGACGCCTGTATGAGTCTACTAACGGGCTTTGAGGTACGTAAAATGATATACCTTTGTGATAGTACCGCACATTTTTAGGTGTGCCCCATGTAGATAGTAGCCCCTGAGACTCTGGTTGTCACCGAGAACGGCGGCAAACAGAGGATCATAGTCCTAGGTAATAACCATACCGCCTTTATGTGCAGGTAGTGGAGGCTCCGGGGGCTAGCCAGACTCATGAGTTTGCCGAACTAAAGCGGCAACTGGATGCGGCGGATGCAGACATCGAGCTTGTTAACAAGCAGCTTGACGAGGCACAAGGTAAGTGGTATTTTCTGGTGAATGTCACATAATAAGAGCAGCGTGATGCCAGTATCTTTAATATGTTGTGACTACAGATGGAGCTGCCACCATGGAGACCCTTCGGGTGGAACTTGCCCGAGCCAAAGAACAAGCAAGGAGTAGTAATGCGGCTGCTTTGAAGGCGGCCGATGAGTTAAGAGCCGAGAAGGCCGAGCATTGCGAGAGCAAAGAGAAAATGGCCAAGATGGCTGTAAGGTTAAAAGACACTGCCGACCGTTGCCAGTTCCTTGAGGAAGAAAAAGGAGCGAAGCCGACGGACCTTGAAAAGGCCATGATGGCGACCAAAGACACCCATTCTGCCATGAGAGCGAAGAAGGAGGAGATGCGTGAAGCCTGTGACATTATGGCTGGGAAGCCCTTTTTGCTGCGGAGGAAGTTCGGAGATCCGTAGTATGCCCCTCTGGATCGGCTGTGGAGTTCGGCGGACGCATATCTGGACTTGGCGGCGAGCGCTGTCGATGCGGCCGAATACTTCCGAGATCAAACAGATCGTGAAGTGGACAAGCTGTTCTGGGCGCAGTTTAACGTTCCAGAGCGTCCGCTTCCATTGACCGATCAGCTAGCCGAATGGGCCGAACTCAATAGGTTGTCTGGACTCGCCATGAGGTCTGTCGTGGATCAGCTGTGGCCGGAAAGGCCAAAGCCGAACGGTTATTTTAGCCTGGTGCAGCAGTTCCTTGGTGCGGTGCCATGCATCAATGCGATGAAGAGGTCGGCGTGCATAGAAGGCTCGCGGATGGCCCTTGCCCGTGTCAAAGCATACTGGGCGGAGATGGATGCTACCACCGTCGCGGCGCAGGGTTCGGTCATAGGCCAAGTGGCTGCCGAGCACTATTTTGAAGAAGTTCTTGAGGGTGCTCGTTTGATATAGGCCCAGTGCTCAAAGAATATTATGTTTGACTGACATGTATTCGCATTGTAAAAACAATGTTTTATTAAATTTATCAAGGCTGTGTTTATACTTTTGCCCGAAAGTATTGTGATGCCTCCTGTGCGGCCGTTTATGTATATAACCTGAAAGACTGCAGTCGTCGGCTTTAGCCCCCACGCATACAATGCGGGGGTGTTCGCAAAAGATGCGTATTCACACTTAATCCAACGTCTTGGACCTAGTAAGGAGGTGATAGCGCAGTGAACTAGGCAACCAGACTATAATGCTTTAACACTTTCACTTAGCCATAGGAGTTTGACAGTGGGGTTACTATATAGCCCCTGGTGGCTCCGCACTCGCCCGGGTTCGGGGTGCGTACATGCCTGGCCGAGAAACAACCCTTTGTTAATGCGGGGGAATCCCGAAGATTCCGATAGGTCATCGAGTGGTTGACCAGTCTCACGCTTTATCATGACAGTCAGTTTTCGGCTTTCTCTACCGAGGTGCTCGTCCGGATGAACCAGGGCACAATCGCAGTAGTTCTCCTGGTGCCGCCTTAGCCGATAGAGCGGAACATAAGGCAGCAAAACACAGGAGCCGGGCAAACCCAACATTTGACCAAAGACATGATTCGGAGCTGATACATATAAGGCCAAACTCACGACGCCGAACACTCCCTAAGGTATTCGGTCTTTATGGTGTAAACCGGGTCTAAATAGTACCCTTTGTAATAAGCCCATGGTGTCTACGTGCATTATTCTGGCGTGGCCACATGCCAAGACGTCAGCATCCTTCTCGGTTGTACTGAGAATCCGAGGGATGTAAATCAACAAGAGACAGTAAAAAAGGTTTACGCGGGGTCTTAATCTACAAAGAATCCTTGAACCGGGTCCCTGCTGCACGTCTGCGCCTGTGTCTCCTTGTGCCGTATTCTGGATGGGTGTAGCACGATGGTCATCTTAAAAAGAGAGGAACTTAATTGAAAAGTTGCCGTGCCAAAGTTAAGTTATACTAAATAAACAATACTAGCACATATGCTCGTGCGTTGCAACGGAATATTTTTTTTGCAAGAAGCATCGAGAGAGGTAATTGATGTGTCCATCAAAATGGTCTCTACAGCGGTGGGGCGACATAGCGAGGAGTTGCGGTGTTCCCACGGGTCATGTTTGGCCCGCGAGGTCTTCATAGTGGTGGGGTTGGTCGGTGTGGTGGGCACCACTCAACTCGTGCCTTTTTTCCCTCCGGGTCCGCCTCCGTGTTTAGGTAATGGTTGCCTCCTCATTTGGTGGATGCACGATGACCTTTGGGGCATAGTTGTTTCGACCACACTCTCCTACGATGGTGTAATCGGATGAATTACTAATTTAGTGAATCCCATTTCATTGCCATAATCAACTCATAACCAGGTAGTCTCTGCTTTACCAGGGTTTATTTTCTTTAATTATTTTAGCGCTTACTTGCCTACATTTTTTTAGTCAGAGCAAAACCAACATATTCTCTTTTATTGGCATGTGCCTACAATTTCTTTTAATTATAGCCAACCAACATATTCTCTTTTATCATCGAATGACAAGTGGAATGCACAACAGTTCGTGTCTGGGTTAGGCCACTGGCAGTTACTAAAACGGCATGTGTTTGTAAGACACGAATACAAATTCAAAACAACCGCTGACTTAAAAGATTAGACTCATGACCTCAATATCTCAAACACGTGCTGATAGCCATTCGAACAAACATGTCCTACTAAAAAAAATGGCCAAAATGAATGTTTAAGAACATAATGTAGCGTAACATTCAAAACATCTTCGAAATATGAACAATTTTTTAAATCCTAATTTTTTTCTAAAAAATGCGAGCATTGTTTTTGAAAATTTCATTAAATTTGGAAAAATATGAAGAAAACTTGAAATGGTTTTTTAAAATTCACAAACATGTTATGAAAATATGAACCTCTTTTTAAGAAAACAATTTATTTTAATTTGTGAAAATGGAAACATGTTTTGAACATTGAAAACAATTTTTTAAACATGTTTTTCAAACACAAACAATACTTTAAATTTGTGAACACTTCAATAAACATGAATATTTTTTGAATTTGTATCATTTTCTAAAATACAATTTATTTTGAAAATCTCAAACAATATTGGAAAATGTAAACACTCTTTTAAAAATTTGAACATTTTTTTAGTTTTGAAAAAAATGGAACGAATATAAAAAAATTTAAAGATCCAAATATATTTCAAAATTGGAGCAAAATTTTAAATTCTGCTGATTTTATGAAAATTTAAACAAAAAATGGAATTCTGAAAAAATGAAAAATATAATTTATAAAAAAAGAAAAAGAAAAATAAACTTGGACAAGAAAATATAAAAAAGAAGGATAAAAGGAAAAAAACAGAAACAGAATAGACAAAAAACGAAAACGGGCTGACCGAATTTTGGCGCCATGTGCGAAATTCTGACTATTTGCCGCCCTATGCGGTAAATGATGAACTAGCGGGAAACAAACATGCTTGCTTTCCTGGGCCGAAGCATGCGCGGCCCATGTATAAATTTCAGAACAAAACTGTTTTTCTTTTCTAACAGATGAACCAACAAAAATTTAGTACCACCTTGGATAGAACAAAAAAATCATTGGTGAACGGATGAAAAAATTGGAGAAACACACCTTGCTTTATTAGTAGGTATAGATACAGTTGAAAATGAGTGAAGGTGAGCCTTATTGCCACTTTTGCGCGCGCGTTGAGCCCCTTGTATTATAATAGGGGTATAGCCATCCAAAAAGTCACTTTGGAACCCGGGTGCATTGGAGCCCTATTTTTTGAACTGTGCCAAAATGCTATTTTGAAGTTTCAAAAAATTCTGAAAACAAATCAACATGTTTATATGAATGTATGTTACACATGTGTAAATTTTGATGCTAAAATAAGTAACCATGTGACTTACACAAAAATGACAAAATCATGATTTTGGAAAGATGAACAGTGCATGTATTATTCACTATTTGAAAATCACCATTTTTGTCATTTTTGTATAGGTTGCATATTTACTTATTTCATCACCAAACTTTACACATGTGTAATATACATTCATATGATCACGTAGAATTTTTTTCTAATTTTTTTGAAACCTTAAATGTGATTTTCAAAGTATTTAAAATAAGGTCCTCCAATACACCTGGGTTCCAAAAATCCACTCTCTATAGCCATCAAACCTGTATTAATTACATATAGCTGAGCCGGACTCGTCTAGCCGTGTCCGTGGTCTTAACGACCTGTCAAATGCTTGAGTTGGTGAGGCCGTTTAGTGTGCGGCGGCCAAGGCGGCCGCACCGTCTTCAGCGTGCAAGGAGCGCTCAATATTTCCATTTACTGTAATGATGCCACGTGGACCGGGCATCTTGAGCTTGAGGGAAGCGTAATGCGGTATTGCGTTAAAGCGAGCGAAAGCCTCGCGTCCGAGTAGTGCTTGATAGCCACTTTGTAACGGAGCGACGTGGAAGGTTAAATTTTCGCTGCGGAAGTTGTCGGGGGAGCCGAATATAACCTCTAGTAGCAGGGAGCCCCTGCAGTGAGCCTCCGGGCCTGCCGTTACTCCTTTAAAGGTAGCATTGCTGCGGAAATTTTTTGTTGGGTCTATCCCCATTTTGCAGACTGTGTCCTGATATATCAGATTTAAACTGCTACCGCCATCCATCAGGACTCGGTTGAAGTGGTATTCGTCAATTATTGGATCTAATACCAAGGCAGCCCATCCTGCACGCCGAATACTTGCTGAGTAATCCCGATGGTCGAAGGTGATCGGTTGGGACGACCAGTGGCGGAGCTCCGCGGTGATAGGCCCTGGGGCGTGTTCCTCTCAGGGTGCCGCTTTTTTTCTCCCGTTTATCACGTGTAACGCGTTGACTGTTTTGACTTCTGGTGGGAATTTCTTTTGCTCCCCTGTGCTTTGATTGCGAGGCTCATCCTCGTCTTCACTTGGTGTATCCTGGCCCTTGTGTTCGGTGTTGAGCTTGCCGGACTGTTTGAAGACCCAACATTCTCTGTGGGTGTGATTTGCAGGTTTATCCGGGGTGCTATGGATCTGACATATTTGATCCCGAATTTTGTTTAGGCTGGACAGTTCATCTCTATTGCCTTTGGAGGGCGGCTTCTGCTGGCCTGGACGAGAGCTTCTAAATCCGGCGTTTACCGCTGTGCTCTTCGGGCTGTCTTCCTTATTCTGGCGCTTGTTCTTGCTGCGTCGTGATTTCCCGTTTCCATCCCTGACTTCAGAGGTACTTGGGTCGCTGGTGCCGCATCTGGCTAACCAGCTGTCCTCGCCCACGCAAAAACGGGTCATGAGGCTTGTTAATGCTGTCATTGTTCTCGGCTTTTCTTGACCGAGGTGTCTGGCAAGCCATTCGTCTCGGACGCTATGTTTAAAAGCTGCTAAGGCTTCGGTGTCCGGACAGTCGACTATTTGGTTCTTTTTAGTGAGGAACATGTTCCAAAGCTTTCGGGCTGACTCACCGGATTGTTGAGTTATATGACTTAAATCGTCTGCATCCGGTGGTCGGACATATGTCCCTTGAAAATTTGCCCAAAAGGCATCTTCGAGCTCTTCCCAGCTTTCGATGGAGTTTTCAGGGAGGCTTTTAAGCCAGCGCCGAGCTGGCCCTTTGAGCTTGAGGGGTAAGTATTTTATGGCGTGGAGATCATCTCCTCGAGCCATATGGATATGGAGGATGTAATCCTCAATCCAGACCCCAGGTTCTGTTGTTCCATCGTATGCCTCTATGTTTACGGGTTTGAATCCCTCTGGAAATTCATGACCCAGCACCTCATCGGTGAAACATAGAGGGTGTGCGGCACCCCTGTATTTGGGTGTACCGTGGTATTCGGATGTTTGTTGTGTCGCATTGTATGCTGGAGCGCGCCTGCGTGGTCCATAGATGGATCTGGTTGCGCCGTCCTTTTGATGCGAGCCCTTACGTGGATCGCGTACTGGTTTATGTGCGGCATTGATTGCCGCTTTATGTTGGCTATGAGGTCGTCTATCCGACCGGATGGCCGTTTTATTTTTTAATTGTGGAGGATCTAAGGCCTCCTCGTCGAATTCAGGTAGCAACTTTCGCTTCGGATAGCTCTTGGTGTGGCGATTACTGCCGTACTTCGCTGCTGTGTTGAGTACTTCACTCCATTTGATTTTAAGTGTGTCTTGTGCAGCCTTGAGCCTTTGCTTCTGTTTTTTCAGGCTCCTCGCCGTGGCAACAAGCCTTTGGTGGGCATTATGTTGCTCCTGGTGCCTGTACGGTGTGATGTCGTCCGGACTGTTATCTTCGACGGGGTTGGGTTGTTCGGCTTGATTTTCCGTGTTGCCGTGGTCGGGCAATGGTTCACCCTGCTCTAACACTAGGTTTATGTGATCGTTATTTCTGCCGAGGCAGGATTTGGAGCGGCGTTTATGCCGCCGCTTTTACTGCTGCTCGAGGGAACCACCCTTCACTGCGTCCTTTCGTTCCTCGTTGTTATTTTCTTTGGGTGTGTCTACCATGTATACGTCATGTGATGAAATGGGCGTCCAGTGCCCTATGGGCAGTGGTTCCTCTTCGCCTCCCGCATCGTCATCTATACCGCCGATGTCTTCGGAATCGAAGTCGAGCATGTCGGTTAAGTCATCGATAGTGGCTACTAAATTGGTGGTGGGTGGGCGGCGAATTTCCTCGTCATCCGCATCCCAATCCGGCCGGACGTAGTTCGGCCAGGATCCTCCTGACAAGGAAAGAGACCTTAATGAGTTCAGTATGTCGTCGAAGGGCGAGTGCTGAAAAATATCCGCGGAGGTAAACTCCATGATCGGCGCCCAATCGGATTCGATAGGAACGGGCACAGGTGGTCCGGAGTCCGTGGCCGGAGAATGATCCGGTAGTTTGGCAACACGGCTCTCGTGAGGGTAAGGTCGATATTTGGCTCGATCGCCGCAGAGGGTACGGCCTCCGTGACGGGGTCTATCCACCCGTCCACGGATGGCGAAACTGGCTCCGAATTGAGGGTTGGAGCGGCTGCCGGTGCGATCTCCTGAATACGGTCCGATGGTAGAGCTAAATCGTACTCATCGTGACCGCGTGGCGCACAAGGCAGGGGCTCGAATCCATCGAAGATCAAATCTCCGCGGATATCGGCCGTGTAGTTTAAGCTTCCAAACCTGACCTGGTGGTCAGGGGCGTAACTTTCGATCTGCTCCAGATGGCCAAGCGAGTTGGCCCACAGTGCGAAGCCGCTGAACACAAAGATCTGTCCTGGGAGAAAAGTCTCACCCTGGACCGCATCGCTATCGATGATCGTAGGAGCCATCAAGCCTAACGGCGACTACACAGAGGAACTCTCATCAAAGCACCAATGTCGGTGTCAAAACCGGTGGATCTCGGGTAGGGGGTCCCGAACTGTGCGTCTAAGGCGGATGGTAACAGGAAGCAGGGGACACGATGTTTTACCTAGGTTCGGGCCCTCTTGATGGAGGTAAAACCCTACATCCTGCTTGATTTATTTTTGATGATATGAGTATTACAAGAGTTGATCTAGCACGAGATCGGAGAGGCTAAACCCTAGAAGCTAGCCTATGGTATGATTGTATGTTGTCCTACGGACTAAAACCCTTCGGTTTATATAGACACCAGAGGGGGCTAGGGTTACACAAGGTCGGTTACAAAGGAGGAGATATACATATCCGTATTGCCTAGCTTGCCTTCCACGCCAAGTAGAGTCCCATCCGGACACGAGACGAAGTCTTTAATCTTGTATCTTCATAGTCTAACAGTCCGGCCAAAGGATATAGTCCGGCTGTCCGGAGACCCCCTAATCCAGGACTCCCTCACAAGCGAAGACCACTTTTGTCAGCATAGCTTGTACTAGCTGTCCCCCTTCAAATTTGCCTGCCGTTGTTGGCTCCCTTCCCGCTCGATATTTGGGAAGAGGACCAGGGCCTATATAAGTAGAGCTAGCCACCATAGTAGAGGCATCTCATCTTACCTTGATCCAACCCGATCGAGAGCCTACTCACAAGAACACCTCAACCTCAGGAGGCTGTTCTTCCCTTGTACCGTTCATCATCAGCCCCAGAGGCAATCCACCACCACCACACTGGAGTAGGGTATTACACCACAACGGCGGCCCGAACCAGTATAAACCTCGTGTCTTTCTGTGTTGTGAGTTCGTCCGCTAGATCTTAGCGAGCTAGGGCGTAGATCGGTAGGAAGGAAAGACTTCGCATGCACCCCAGTGTTCGAACCTTAAGGGTTTGCCGGAACCCCACATTCGACAGAATCGACCATTGTGATAACCCCCCGGAAAAGTTTGTGAGGGTTTGGAGACCACCCCAAGGTCTACCACTAGTGGTTGAGAAACACCTTTGTGGTGTTGTCTCAAAGGGAGAATAGGGTGAGCCTTCGTGGTAACATCCACCTCTCTAACGGTGATGTAGCTTCCCTCCAAGGAAGTGAACATCAGCATACATCCTCGTCTCCCGGAGTTGCGGTTATTCCTAACCCTCACTCTCTATGTGTGGTTACTTGTCTCTTAGCACTTACTTGTATCATATTGTGCTTGCTTACTTACATACTTGTGATACTTGTTTATCCTGCTTAACTCCTTGTACTACACTTGCAATTGTTAGGCTCATCTTCATATTCCGCATCATTGCCTAAAATTGCTAAGTAATAATTAAAATTTGTAATTGTACCTATTCACCCCCCTCTAGGTCCATCTCGATCCTTTCAACTATGTCAATAGGTTAGTACCAAAAAATGATATAGAATGACTATAAAATGATTATAAAACATCCAAGATTGATAATATAACAGCATGGAACAATAAAAAATTATGGATACATTGGAGACGTATCACTATGATGCTATGATCGGAGGAGTTAACTGTGGAGGGGGGCACCACACATGGCAAAGAGAACAATTGATGTGCCTTTTGGGGTGCCCCTGCCCCCGTATATAAAGGAGGAGAGGGGAGGCCGGCCGGCCCTAGGGGCGCGCCAAGTGGGGGGTGTCCCACTAGGACTCCTATTCCTAGTCGGCTCCCCCCTTCCTTCCAACGGACAGAGGGGAAGGGGAAAAAGGGGGAGAGGGAGAAGGAAAGGGGGGCCGCGCCCCCACCCCTTGTCCAATTCGGATTGTTATAGGGTGAGGGGGGCACCTCCTATGGCCTGCCTCCTCCTCTCCACCATGGCCCATGAGGCCCATTAAATTCCCGGGGGGTTTCGGTAACCTCCGGGTACTCCGAAAAATCCCTGAACCTCTTTGGAACCATTCTGGTGTCCGTACATAACCTTCCAATATATGAATCTTTACCTCTCAACCATTTCGAGACTCCTCGTCATGTCCGTGATCTCATCTGGGACTCCGAACAAACTTCGGTCACCAAAACACATAACTCATAATACAAATCGTCATCGAACGTTAAGCGTGCGGACCCTATGGGTTCGAGAACTATCTAGACATGGCCAAGACACATCTCCGGTCAATAACCAATAGCGGAACCTGGATGCTCATATTGGTTCCTACATATTCTAGGAAGAACTTTATCGGTCAAACCGCAATAACAACATACGTTATTCCCTTTGTCATCGGTATGTTATTTTCCCGAGATTCAATCATCGGTATCATCATACCTAGTTCAATCTCATTACCGACAAGTCTCTTTACTCGTTCTGTAATACTTCATCCCACAACTAACTCATTAGTCACATTGCTTGCAAGGCTTATAGTGATGTGCATTACCGAGAGGGCCTAGAGATATCTCTTCGATACTCGGAGTGACAAATCCTGATCTTGATCGATGCCAACCCAACAAACACCTTCGGAGACACCTATAGAGCATCTTTATAATCATCCAATTACGTTGTGACATTTGATGGAACACAAGGTGTTCCTCTGGTATTCGGGAGTTGCATAATCTCATAGTGAGAGGAATATGTATAAGTTATGAAGAAAGCAATTGCAATAAAACTTAACGATCATTATGCTAAGCTAATGGATGGGTCTTGTCTATCACATCATTGTCTAGTCATGTGATCCCGTTCATCAAATGACAACACATGTCTATGGTCAGGAAACTTAACCATCTTTGATTAACAAGCTAGTCAAGTAGAGGCATACTAGGGACACTCTATTTTGTCTATGTATTCACACATGTACTAAGTTTCTGGTTAATACAATTATATCATGAATAATAAACATTAGGAAATATAAATAACACCTTTATTATTGCCTCTAGGGCATATTTCCTTCAGTCTCCCACTTGCACTAGAGTCAATAATCTAGTTCACATCGCCATGTGATTTAACACCCAAAGGGTTTATTAGAGTCAATAATCTAGTTCACAACTCTATGTGATTAATACCCAAAGAGTACTCACGTGTGATCATGTTTTCTTGTGAGAGAAGTTTAGTCAACGGGTCTGCCACATTCAGATCTGTATGTATTTTGCAAATTTTCTATTTCTACAATGCTCTGCGCGGAGCTACTCTAGCTATTTGCTCACACTTTCAATATGTATCCAGATCAAGAGTCAGAGTCATTTGGATTAGTGTCAAAGCTTGAATTGACGTAACTCTTTACGAAAAACTCTTTATCACCTCCATAACCGAGAAATATTTCCCTAGTCCTCTTAGGTAACTAATGATAACTTTGACCACTGTCCAGTGATCCACTCCTGGATCACTATCGTACCCCCTTGCCAAACTCATGGTAAGGTACACAATAGGTCTGGTACACAGCATAGCATAATTTATAGAACCTATGGCTGAGGCATAGGAAATGACTTTCATTCTCTCTCTATATTCTGTCATGGTCAGGTTTTGAGTCTTACTCAACTTCACACCTTGTAACACATGTAAGAACCCTTTCTTTGACTGATCCATTTTTAACTCCTTCAGAATCTTGTCAAGGTATGTGCTTTGTGAAAGTCCTATCAAGCGTCTTGATCTATCTCTATAGATCTTGATGCTCAATATATAAGTAGCTTAACCGAGGTCTTTCATTGAAAAATTCTTATTCAAGTAGCCTTTGTGCTATCCAGAAATTCTATATCATTTCCAATCAACAATATGTCATCCACATATAATATCAGAAAGGCTACAGAGCTCCCACTCACTTTCTTGTAAATACATGCTTCACCATAAGTCTGTATAAAACCATATGCTTTGATCACCTTATCAAAGCGTATATTCCAACTCCGAGATGCTTGCATGAGTCCATAGATGGATCGCTGGAGTTTGCATACTTTGTTAGCACCTTTAGGATTGACAAAACCTTTTGCTTGCATCATAGATAAGAAATCCATTAAGGAATGCAGTTTTGACATCCATTTGCCAGATTTCATAAAATGTGGCAATTGCTAACATGATTCGGATAGACTTAAGCATCGCTACGAGTGAGAAAATCTCATCGTAGTCAACACCTTGAACTTGTCAAAAACCTTTTGCAACAAGTCAATCTTTGTAGATAGTAACACTACCATCAACGTCTGTCTTCCTCTTGAAGATCCATTTATTATCAATGGCTTGCCGATCATTGGGCAAGTCCACCAAAGTACACACTTTGTTCTCATACATGGATCCTATCTCAGATTTCATGGCCTCAAGCCATTTTGCGGAATCTGGGCTCATCATCGCTTCCTCATAGTTCGTAGGTTTGTCATGGTCTAGTAACGTGACTTCCAGAACTGGATTACCGTACCACTCTGGTGCGGAACGTGCTCTCGTTGACCTACGAGGTTCAGTAGTAACATGATCTGAAGTTTCATGATCATCACCATTTACTTCCTCACTAATTGATGTAGGCATCATTGGAACTGATTTCTGTGATGAACTACTTTCCAGTTCGGGAGAAGGTACAATTACCTCATCAAGTTCTACTTTCCTCCCACTCACTTCTTTCGAGAGAAACTCCTTCTCTAGAAAGGATCCATTCTTAGCAACAAATATCTTGCCTTCGGATCTGTGATAGAAGGTGTACCCAACAGCTTCCTTTGGGTATCCTATGAAGAAGCATTTCTCCGATTTGGGTTCGAGCTTATCAGGTTGGAGCTTTTTCACATAAGCATCGCAGCCCCAAACTTTAATAAATGACAGCTTAGGTTTCTTTCCAAACCACAATTCATATGGTGTCATCTCAACGGATTTAGATGGTGCCCTATTTAACGTGAATGCAGCCGTCTCTAAAGCATAACCCCAAAACTATAGTGGTAAATCGGTAAGAGACATCATAGATCACACCATATCTAATAAAGTACGGTTACGCCATTCGGACACACCATTACACTGTGGTGTTCCAGGTGGCATGAGTTGTGAAACTATTTGACATTGTTTTAAATGAAGGCCAAACTCGTAACTCAAATATTTGCCTCCGCGATCAGATCATAGAAACTTTATTTTCCTGTTACGATGATTCTTAACTTCACTGTGAAATTCTTTGAACTTTTCAAATGTTTCAGACTTGTGTTTCATTAAGTAGATATACCCATATCTGCTCAAATCATGTGTGAAGGTCAGAAAATAACGATACCCGCCGCAAGCCTCAACACTCATCGGACCGCATATATCAGTATGTATTATTTCCAATAAGTCAGTGTATCACTCCATTGTTCCGGAGAATGGAATCGTAGTCATCTTGCCCATGAGGCATGGTTTGCAAGCATCAAATGATTCATAATCAAGTGATTCCAAAAGTCCATCCGCATGGAGTTTGTTCATGCGCTTTACACCAATATGACCTAAATGGTAGTGCCACTAGTATGTTGCACTATCATTTTCAACTTTGCATCTTTTGGCATCAATATTATGAATATGTGTATCACTACGATTGAGATCCAATAAACCATTTACATTGGGTGTGTATGACCATAGAAGATTTTATTCATGTAAACAGAACAACAATTATTTTCT
Source organism: Triticum urartu (assembly GCF_056163025.1). Lineage (NCBI taxonomy): Eukaryota > Viridiplantae > Streptophyta > Magnoliopsida > Poales > Poaceae > Triticum > Triticum urartu. The sequence goes on from NC_141876.1 coordinate 478,775,344, forward strand.
GACTTAAATGAATAACCGTATTGCAATAAACATGATCCAATCATATTCATGCACAACGCAAACACCAAATAACATTTATTTAGGTCCAACACTAATCCCGAAGGTAGAGGGAGTGTGCCATGGTGATCTTATCAACCTTGGAATCACTTCCAACACACATCGTCACCTCGCTCTTAACTAGTATTTGTTCATTTTGCAACTCCTCTTTCGAGTTACAAATCTCTGCAACTGAACTCGTATCAAATACCCATGGGCTACTATGAACACTACTAAAGTACACATCAATAACATGTATATTAAATATACCTTTGTTCACTTTGCCATCCTTCTTATCTGCCAAGTATTTGGGGTTGTTCCGCTTCCAGTGACCATTTCCTTTGTAGTAGAAGCACTCAGTTTCAGGCTTGGGTCTAGCTTTGGGCTTCTTCATGGGAGTGACAACTTGCCTGTCATTCTTGAAGTTCCCTTTCTTTCCCTTGCCCTTTTTCTTGAAACTAGTGGTCTTATTAACCATCAACACTTGATGCTATTTATTGATTTCTACCTTCGCTGATTTCAGCATCGCGAAGAGCTTGGGAATCATTTTCATCATCCCTTGCATATTATAGTTCATCACGAAGTTCTAATAACTTGGTGATAGTGACTATAGAACTCTGTCAATCACTATCTTATCTGGAAGATTAAATCCCACTTGATTCAAGCGATTGTAGTACCTAGACATTCTGAGCACATGCTCACTACTTGAGCTATTCTCCTCCATCTTGTAGGCAAAGTACTTGTCAGAGGTCTCATACCTCTTAACATGGGCAAGAGTCTGAAATATTATTTTCATCTCTTGGAACATCTCATATGCTCCATGGCGTTCAAATGTTTTTGAAGTCCTGGTTCTAAGCCCTAAAGAATGGTGCGCTAAACTATCAAGTAATCATCACCGAGCTTGTCAAACATTCATAACGTCTGCATCTGCTCCTGCAATAGGTCTGTCACCTAGCGGTGCATCAAGGACATAATTCTTCTATGCAGCAATGAGGATAATCCTCAGATCACGGATCCAGTCCGCATCATTGCTACTATCATCTTTCAACTTTGTTTTCTAGGAACATATCAAAAATAAAATAGGGAAGTTATATGCGAGCTATTGATCTAGACCATAGATATGCAAATACTATCAGGACTAAGTTCATGATAAATTCAAGTTCAATTAATCATATTACTTAAGAACTCCCACTTAGATAGACATCCCTCTAGTCATCTAAATGATCACATGATCCATATCAACTAAACCATGTTCGATCATCACGTGAGATGGAGTAGTTTTCAATGGTGAACATCACTATCTTGATCATATCTACTATATGATTCACGTTCGACCTTTTGGTCTCAGTGTTCCGAGTCCATATCTGCATATGCTAGGCTCTTCAAGTTTAACCTGAGTATTTTGCACGTGCAAAACTGGCTTGCACACGTTGTATGTGAACGTAGAGCTTATCACACCCGATCATCACGTGGTGTCTCGGCACGATGAACTGTAGCAACGGTGCATACTCAGGGAGACTTATACCTTGAAATTTAGTAAGGGATCATCTTTTAATGCTACCACCGTACTAAGCAAAATAAGATGCATATTAGATAAACATCACATGCAATCAAAATGTGTGACATGATATGGCCATCATCATCTTGTGCCTTTGATCTCCATCTCCAAAGCACCGTCATGATCTTCATTGTCACCGGCTTGACACCTTGATCTCCATAGTAGCATCGTTGTCGTCTCGCCAACTATTGCTTCTACGACTATCGCTACCGCTTAGTGATAAAGTAAAGCAAATACATGGCGATTGCATTTCATACAATAAAGCGACAACAATAAGGCTCCTGCCAATTGCCGATAACTTTTACAAAAACATGATCATCTCATGCAACAATTTATATCTCATCATGTCTTGACCATATCACATTGATATGTCTCCAATGTATCTATATTTTTTTTATTGTTCCATGCTGTTTTATTATCAATCTTGGATGTTTTATAATCATTTTATAGTCATTTTATATCATTTTTTGGTACTAACCTATTGACATAGTGCCCAGTGCCAGTTCCTGTTTTTTTCCATGTTTTTTACATCGCAGGAAATCAATATCAAACAGAGTCCAAATGGCACGAAACCTTACAATGATTTTTTATGGGCCAAAAGGAAGTAGATGGGCCTTGGTTGCACCTGGGGGGGGTGCCCCGATGGGGGCACAACCCACCAGGGCGCGCCAGGAGGCCCTAGCGCGCCCCCGTGGGTTGTGCCCACCTTGGGTGCCCCCCGGGCCGCCTCTTTGCTCTATAAATACCCAAATATTCCCAAAACCCTAGGGGAGTCGATGAAATATTCATCCAGCCACCGTAGAGTCCAGAAACACCAGATCCAATCTAAACACCATCACGGAGGGGTTCACCACCTCCATTGGTGCCTCTCCGATGATGCGTGAGTAGTTCTTTGTAGACTTTCAGGTTCGTAGTTAGTAGCTAGATGGCTTCATCTCTCTCTCTCTCTCTCTTGAGCCTCAATACAATGTTCTCTTGGAGATCCATATGGTGTAACTCTTTTTGCGGTGTGTTTGTTGGGATCGAGGAACTTCGAGTTTATGATCAGATCTATGTTTTTATATCCATGAAAGTATTTGAGTTTCTTTGATCTCTTTTATGCATGATCTCTTATAGCCTCGTATTTCTTCTCCTATATTTGGTTTTTGTCTGGCCAACTCGATCTATTTATCTTGCAATGGGAAGAGGTGCCCAGTAGTGGGTTCGATCTTACGGTGCTTGATCCCAGTGACAGAAAGGGAACCAACATGTATGTATCGTTGCTACTAAGGATAAAAAGACGAGATCTATATCTACCGCCATATAGATAAACGAATCTTTTATACATCATGTCATCGTTCTTATTGCATTACTCCGTTTTTCCATGAGCTTAATACACTAGATGCATGCTAGATAGCGGTCGATGTGTGGAGTAATAGTAGTAGATGCAGGCACGAGTCGGTCTACTAATCTTGGACGTGATGCCTATGTAATGATCATTGCCTGGATATCGTCATAATTATTTGAAGTTCTATCAATTGCCCAACATTAATTTCTTTACCCACAATTTGCTATTTTTCTCGAGAGAAGCCACTAGGGAAACCTACGGCCCCCGGGTCTTATTTCTCATATATTTGCCTTGTGATCTACTTTTTTCTTGCTTTTATTTTTCAGATCTATTAAACCAAAAATCCAAAAATACTTTGCTGCACTTTATTTTATTTGCGACCTATTATTTCAATCTATTATAACCTTTTTACCATCACATGCAATTTCTGGCGCCGTTACCCGAAAGGGATTGACAACCCCTTTAACACGTCGGGTTGCGAGGTGTTGTTATTTGTGTGCAGGGGCTGTTTACGTTGTGTTGCTTGGTTCTCCTACTGGTTCGATACCTTGGTTTCATAAATGAGGTAAATACTCTACCGTTGATGTGCTACATCATCCCTCCCTCTCCGGGGAAATACTGACGTAGTTCCATCTGCCATCAAGGAGAATTTTTGGCACCGTTGCCGGGGAGGATCAAGTCAAGATAGTCTCCCGTCAATGTGCTTTATGGTGCCATTGCCGGGGAGGATCTTCAACATAACCAGGTTCCTAATCACAAATCTCATCTCCTCACAATTTACATTATTTTCCATTCTCCTCTCGATTTCCTCTCCCCCACTTCACAAAAATTTGCCATTTTATTCGCCTGTCTTTTTCCGTTCGCCGTTCTCTTGCTTTATAGTCTCGATGGCTAGCGTCCCTACTCCTCCTTTGTCTCCAGCTTTTGAAGTCTTGTACTTCAAGCAAAGACAAGGAGAAAATTTGAACGATGTCTGGTATAGGCTTATGGAATCGTATCGTATTTCCAACTTAAAGGGGGACGTCAAGGTTTTGCTTCGTAATTTTTATATAGGATTGGCTTTGCACGATAGTAAGCTTCTTGATTTCGCCGCTAAAGGAAATTTTATTAAACTTGACGCCAATGCTGCCTATGAACTCTTAGAGGGAATCCTGGGAATTCCACCTCAAAAGAAGGGGTTTCATTTTACCCCCGAGGGAGCCCAAATGCTGGACAAACTTGGTGATTTGCATAAACATATGGTTGAAATACAGAAATATAATGAACCCCTCAAACACCTCAATGGTAGTATCAATCGCATGAATACTTTGATTACTTTTTGCAACAAGCGATTGGATATTTTGGATCTTAAGGTGGTTTCTTTTCCTGAGAATTTGGGGAAGCGTAAAGAGCCTCCCGGGTTTGAGAAAACCCTTACAAAAGTTGCCAAAACTTTGGAAGACAAAACTTAGATCCTTGCTTTATGCCTAGCTAAGGGCGTAAAACTATAGCGCTTGTTGGGAGGCAACCCAATGAATAAAATTTATTTTTGCCTTTTGCTTTCTGTTCTTGAGTGTTAGAACAATTATTCTACTGTTATGATTGAGTTCTTTGTGTTTTAATTAGTGTTTGTGCTAAGTAAAGCCTTTAGGATCTTCTTGGGCAATAGTTGTTTGATCTTGCTGAAAAAACAGAAAGTTTGCGCTTACGAAATTAATTTTCATTTTTTACCAGAGAGCGATAAAATACCCATTCCAATTGCACTGTATCAATAAACAAATTTCTCAGGTCGTCTTTTTTTTCCAGAGTTTTTTAAGTTACAGAATTATTCGAAATAGTCAGATTGCTACAGACTGTTCTGTTTTGACAGATTCTGTTTTCTTTGTGTTGTGTGCTTATTTTGATGGCTCTATGGTTTTCTTTGATGAGGTTTTTCCATATAAAAGTTGGAATACAGTAGATATAATACAAAAGCGAAATATGAATTGGTTTGATACATCACTTATAGTAGTGGTTTATTATTCTTATACTAACGGATCTCACGAAGGCTTTGTTGAGTTTTGTGTGATTGAAGTTTTCAAGTTTTGGGTTATCTTACGATGGATGAAGGTAGGATGTAATAGCCTAAGCTTGGGGATGCCCCGGCATCCCAAGCTATTATTCAAGAATGAGCAACCAACTAAGCTTGAGGATGCCCCCGAGTGGCATCCCCGCTTTCTTCCAACAACTATCGGCATTTTACTTGAGACTATATTTTTATTCGTCACATGATATGTGTTTTGCTTGGAGCGTCTTGTATGATATGTGTCTTTGCTTGTTTTATTTTGTGTTTTAAGTTATCAATCCTTGCTGGACACACCTATTTTATAGAGCCAAAATTATGTCATGACTTGTTAGAATTGGTCTCTATGCTTCACGTAAATCTTTTATGAGCTAGGACTTGCTCTAGTGCTTAACTTATATCTTTTTGAGCACGGTGTGCTTAGTATTTTTGAAGAAATGCTCTCTTGCTTCACTTATATTTATTTTAGAGTTAGTAAAATTTGGAAGAAATTCTCTCTTGCTTCACTTAAATTATTTTGAGAGAAATAAAATTTGTTATGCTCATGATCTTCACTTATATTTGTTAGAGCTTATGAAAAGCAACACATGAAAATTAGTGCCAAAGTGATAGATATTCAAGAAGGATAAAGAAAAAGAAAATGTCATGAAGATCATTGGACAAAATAAACTTGATTCTTAGTAATAGTTTTGAGATATGATGATGTGATATGTGAGTTATGTTGATGAGTAATTGTGCGCTAGTAAGAATATTGGTGTTAAGGTTTGTGATTCCCAATGCAAGTACGAAAGTCAATAGTCATGCAATGAAAATTATATCCTACTTGTGGTGCAATATTCGGTGTTAATTATGCTTAATGCTTGCTTATGAGATTATTCGTTTCTTGGTTGGTCGCTTCCCAATCGTTTGCTAGCCTTCATTTTCACTAAGTATGACCTCTACTTGTGCATCCAAAATCCTTTAAACCAGTTTTGCCACATGAGTCCACTATATCTACCTCTATGCGGTATTCTTTTGCCGTTATAAGCAAATTTGCATGTGCCATCTCTAATTTTCAAAATAAACTTCTCTTTTGTGTGTTTGTTCGCTCGCGGAGCGGTGAGGGATGGCTAATATTTTCCATGCTAGATGTGTTATTCTCAAGATGAGTGTTTATTCACTTGTCATTGCACGAGAGTAAGGCAAAGGTATTAGGGATGCCCAATCCCGAAATGCAAAAAAGAAATGAATTTACTTTATGTTGTCAAATAATAAATTCCTTGGAAAGTGTTGGTATGGTGTGATAGCCTGGCTTATTATGGATGATAGACTACTCATATCAATAAGGAATTCCTTCTTTTCCGGGAGCCCATTCGAAAAGAACTCCAAAGTTAAGCGTGCTCAGCTTGGAGTAGTTTTAGGATGGGTGACCGACTGGGAAGTTGCTCTCGGGTGCGCACAAGTGAGGACAAAGTGCGCAGAAAAGACTAGTATTGATCTGTGGAGCCAGTCTAGATCCCGCCAGGAGTAACGACCACCGACGGGTGTGTCCGGGGTGTTACAAGTTGGTATCAGAGCCGACCCTCGCGGTTACACGGATGTTTGCAGACAGGTGTGCGGTCATGTTGTTCATGACGTTTGTGACTCGTCGTGGCACACGACATGACACATGTACCGGACTGAATGCACAGACATATGTACCAAGAGGGAACGTTCCTGTGGCCCGACGAGGATGTTGGTTCCTCTGAGTGGGGGTGTATGTGATAGCCTGGCTTATTAGGGATGATAGACTACTCATATCAATAAGGAATTCCTTCTTTTCCGGGAGCCCATTCGGAAAGAACTCCAAAGTTAAGCGTGCTCAGCTTGGAGTAGTTTCAGGATGGGTGACCGACCAGGAAGTTGCTCCCGGGTGCGCACGAGTGAGGACAAAGTGCGCATAAAAGACTAGTATTGATCTGTGGGGCCAGTCTAGATCCCTCCAGGAGTAACGACCACCGGCGGGTGTGTCCGGGGCGTTACATATGGAGGGCACCCGTGGATACGGTTAGCCATCGAAAGTGAAAGTTACGGTGGAAGAATAAACTTTATTTTCTGTTTGGGAACCACCTATGATATATCTATGCATGGAAAGTATTGGGAACTCTAAGTCATTTTCGTTGGTGGGATGGATACACCTCCCAAAATGTTTTTATCTCAAATTTTTTCGCTTTGAGCTCTGGCACCTCTACAAATCCCTACTTCCCTCTGCGAAGGGACCTTCTTTTACTTTATGCAATCTTTATTTTGAAATTTGAGTCTCCATCTTCTCTTATAAAAACACCAACTAGGAGGCAATATGATCGTGCTCAAGTATTGGGTGTAGTTAATATTTGAGTGTGTTTCATGAATGGATCAATGTTTGAGCATGATGGGCTAGGGATAACTTATTTTAGCATTGATATTTTGAAAGACATGGTTGCTTGTTGATATGCTTGAGTATCTAAATTATTATGTCAAAACTAGACTATTGCTTTGAATCACATAAAAGTCCAAATGTCCATGCTATAAAGAAAATAATATGATATGACTTGATGAACATCACTCCACATCAAAAATTCTATTTTTATCACTTACCTACTCGAGGACGAGTAGGAGTTAAGCTTGGGGATGCTAATACAACTCCAACGTATCTACAATTTTGATTGTTTCATGTTGTTTTATTATCAATCTTGGATGTTTTATAATCATTTTATAGTCATTTTATATCATTTTTTGGTACCAACCTATTGACATAGTGCCCAGTGCCAGTTCCTGTTTTTTCCATGTTTTTTACATCACAGGAAATCAATATCAAACGGAGTCCAAATGGCACGAAACTTTACGATGATTTTTTATGGGAAAAAAGGAAGCAGATGGGCTCTGGTTGCACCTGGGGGTGCCCTAGGAGGCCCTGGCATGCCCCGGTGGGTTGTGCCCACCTCGGGTGCCCCCGGACCACCTCTTTGCTCTATAAATACCCAAATATTCCCAAAACCCTAGGAGAGTCGATGAAATATTCATCCAGCCGCCGCAGAGTCTAGAAACACCAGATCCAATCTAAACACCATCACGGAGGGGTTCACCACCTCCATTGGTGCCTCTCCGATGATGCGTGAGTAGTTCTTTGTAGACCTTCGGGTCCGTAGTTATAGCTAGATGGCTTCATCTCTCTCTCTTGATCCTCAATACAATGGTCTCTTGGAGATCCATATGATGTAACTGTTTTTTCGATGTGTTTGTTGGGATCGATGAACTTCGAGTTTATGATCAGATCTATGTTTTTATATCCATGAAAGTATTTGAGTTTCTTTGATCTCTTTTATGCATGATCTCTTATAGCCTCGTATTTCTTCTCTGATATTTGGGTATTGTCTGGCCAACTCGACCTATTTATCTTGCAATGGGAAGAGGTGCCCAGTAGTGGGTTCGATCTTACGGTGCTTGATCCTAGTGACAGAAAGGGAACCGACACATATGTATCATTGGTACTAAGGATAAAAAGACGAGATCTATATCTACCGCCATATAGATAAATAGATCTTGTCTACATCATGTCATTGTTCTTACTGCATTACTCCGTTTTCCATGAACTTAATACACTAGATGCATGCTGGATAGCGGTTGATGTGTGGAGTAATAGTAGTAGATGCAGGAAGGAGTCGGTCTACTAATCTTGGATGTGATGCCTATCTAATGATCATTGCCTGGATATCGTCATAATTATTTGAAGTTCTATCAATTGCCCAATAGTAATTTGTTTACCCACCGTTTGCTATTTTTCTCGAGAGGCCACTAGTGAAACCTACGCCCCCGGGTCTTATTTCTCATATATTTGCCTTGCGATCTACTTTTTCCTTGCTTTTATTTTCAGACCTATTAAACCAAAAATCCAAAAATACTTTGCTGCACTTTATTTTATTTGCGATCTATTATTTAAATATATTACAACCTTTTTACCATCACATACAATTTGTGGCGCCGTTACCCGAAAGGGATTGACAACCCCTTTAACACGTCGGGTTGCGAGGTGTTGTTATTTGTGTACAGAGGATGTTTACATTGTGTTGCTTGGTTCTCCTACTGGTTCTATACCTTGGTTTCATAACTGAGGGAAATACTCTACCGTTGCTGTGCTACATCATCCCTCCCTCTCTGGGGAAATACCGACGTAGTTCCAGCTGCCATCAAGGAGAATTTCTGGCGCCGTTGCCGGGGAGGATCAAGTCAAGATAGTCTCCCGTCAATGTGCTTTCTGGCGCCGTTGTCGAGGAGGATCTTCAACATAACCATGTTCCTAATCACAAATCTCATCTCCTCGCAATTTACATTACTTGCCATTTGCCTCTCATTTTCCTCTCCCCCACTTCACAAAAATTTGCCATTTTATTCGCCTCTCCTTTTCCGTTCGCCGTTCTCTTGCTTTCTAGTCTCGATGGCTAGCGTCCCTACTCCTCCTTTGTCTCCAGATAAGACGAATCAAAATAATACATTGGTGGTAAGCAGTATGACTATTATCACCCACAACTCTTTGTGTTCTACTCATGCATATCATCTGTGCATGGACCTGGCTCTGATGCCACTGTTGGGGAATGTAGCATGCCATTTCAAAAAAATTCCTACGATCACGCAAGATCTATCTAGGAGATGCATAGAAACAAGAGGGGAAGAGTGTGTCCACATACCATCATAGACCGAAAGTGGAAGCGTTAGTTTAATGCGGTTGATGTAGTCGAACGTCTTCACGATCCAACCGATCTTAGCACTAAACACACGACACCTCCGAGTTCAGCACACGTTCAGCTCGATGACGTCCCTCGAGTTATTGATCTAGCAGAGGGTCGAGGGAGAGTTCCGTCAGCATGACGGCATGGTGACGGTGATGGTGATGTGATCCACGCAGGGCTTCGCCTAAGCACTACGACGCTATGACCGGAGGAGTAAACTGTGGAGGGGGGCACCGCACACGGCTAAGATAATAATTGATGTGCCTTTTGGGGTGCCCCCGCCCCCGTATATAAAGGAGGAGAGGGGGGGGGGCGTCGGCCGGCCCTAGGGCGCGCCAAGTGGGCAGAGTCCCACTAGGACTCCTAGTCCTTGTCAGCTCCCCCTTCCTTCCAACGGAGAGGGGGAAAGGGGAAAGAGGGAGAGAGGGAGAAGGAAAGGGGGCCCGCGCCCCACCCCTTGTCCAATTCGCACTGCTATGGGGGAGGGTGGGTGCACGCCACCTCCTATGGCCTGCCTCCTCCTCTCCACCATGTCCCATGAGGCCCACTAACTTTCCCGGGGTGTTCCAGTAACCTCCTGGTACTCCGAAAAATCCCTGAACCTCTTCGGAACCATTCCGGTGTCCGTACATAACCTTCCAATATATGAATCTTTACCTCTCGACCATTTTGAGACTCCTCGTCATGTCCATGATCTCATGCAGGACTCCATACAAACTCCAGTCACCAAAACACATAACTCATAATACAAATCGGCATCGAATGTTAAGCGTGCGGACCCTACGGGTTCGACAACTATGTAGACATGACCGAGACACATCTCCGGTCTATAACCAATAGTGGAACCTGGATGCTCATATTGGTTCCTACATATTCTATGAAGATCTTTACCGGTCAAACCGCAATAATAACATACGTTATTCCCTTTGTCATCAGTATGTTACTTGCCCGAGATTCGATCATCGGTATCATCATACCTAGTTCAATCTGGCTACCACAAGTCTGTTTACCCGTTCCGTAATACATCATCCCGCAACTAACTCATTAGCCACATTGTGTGCAAGGCTTATAGTGATGTGCATTACCGAGAGGGCCCAGAGATACCTCTCCGATACTCGTAGTGACTAATCCTAATCTTGATCTATGCCAACCCAACAAACACCTTCGGAGACACCTGTAGAGCATCTTTATAATCACCCAGTTATGTTGTTATGTTTGATAGTACACAAGGTGTTCCTCCGGTATTTGGGAGTTGCATAATCTCATAGTCAGAGGAATATGTATAAGTCATGAGGAAAGCAAGAGCAATAACACTTAACGATCATTATGCTAAGCTAACGGATGGGTCTTGTCCATCACATCATTATCTAATGATGTGATCCCGTTCATCAAATGACAACACATGTCTATGGTCAGGAAACTTAACCATCTTTGATTAACGAGCTAGTCAAGTAGAGGCATACTAGGGACACTCTGTTTTGTCTATGTATTCACACATGTACTAAGTTTTCGGTTAATACAATTCTAGCATGAATAATAAACATCTATCATGATATAAGGAAAATATAAATAACAACTTTATTATTGCCTCTAGGGCATATTTCCTTCACCAGTAGACCCAAGAGGCCCCTTGATTATATAACAATAGGATGGAGCCCGAAGGAATGGAGTGGCGTCCTAGGATTATCTTGATCCCCAAGTTGGCGGCGACGGCTGCTACCTCTTGAGCACTCCGTTGGTTTTCCCTCAAAGAGGAAAGGGTGATGCAGCAAAGTAGCGTAAGTATTTTCCTCAGTTTTTGAGAACCAAGGTATCAATCCAGTAGGAGGCCGCGCACGAGTCCCTTGCACCTACACAAAAAAATAAATCCTCGCAACTAACGCGATAAGGGGTTGTCAATCCCTTCACGGTCACTTACGAGAGTGAGATCTGATAGATATGATAAGATAATATTTTTGGTATTTTTATGATAAAGAGAAATAAAAGATGCAAGTAAAATAAATGGCAAAGGAAATAACTAAGTATTGGAAGATTAATATGATGGAAGATATACCCGGGGGCCATAGGTTTCACTAGTGGCTTCTCTCAAGAGCATAAGTATTTACGGTGGGTGAATAAATTACTGTTGAGCAATTGACAGAATTGAGCATAGTTATGAGAACATCTAGGTATGATCATGTATATAGGCATCATGTCCGAGACAAGTAGACCGACTCCTGCCTGCATCTACTACTATTACTCCACACATCGACCGCTATCCAGCATGCATCTAGAGTATTAAGTTCAAGAGAATAGAGTAACGCTTTAAGCAAGATGACATGATGTAGAGGGATAAACTCATGCAATATGATATAAACCCCATCTTGTTATCCTCGATGGCAATAATACAATACGTGCCTTGCTACCCCTACTATCACTGGGAAAGGACACAGCAAGATTGAACCCAAAGCTAAGCACTTCTCCCATCGCAAGAAAGATCAATCTAGTAGGCCAAACCAAACTGATAATTCGAAGAGACTTGCAAATATAACCAATCATACATAAAAGAATTCAGAGAAGATTCAAATATTGTTCATAGATAAACTTGATCACAAACCCACAATTCATTGGGCTCAACAAACACACCGCAAAAGAAGATTACATCGAATAGATCTCCACAAGAGAGGGGGAGAACATTGTATTGAGATCCAAAAAGAGAGAAGAAGCCATCTAGCTAATAACTATGGACCCGTAGGTCTGAAGTAAACTACTCACACTTCATCGGAGGGGCTATGGTGTTGATGTAGAAGCCCTCTGTGATTGATGCCGCCTCCGGCGGAGCTCTGGAAAAGGCCCCAAGATGGGATCTCGTGGATACAGAAAGTTACGGTGGTGGAATTAGGGTTTTGACTCCGTATCTGGTAGTTTGGGGGTACGTAGGTATATATAGGAGGAAGGAGTACGTCGGTGGAGCAACAAGGGGCCCACGAGGGTGGAGGGCACGCCGGGGGGGGGGGGGGGTAGGCGGGCCCCCTACCTCGTGCCTTCCTCGTTGATTGCTTGATGTAGGGTCCAAGTCCTGTGGATCATGTTCGTTCCGAAAATCACGTTCCCGAAGGTTTCATTCCGTTTGGACTCCGTTTGATATTCTTTTTCTGCGAAACCCTAAAATAGGCAAAAAAGCAATTCTAGGTTGGGCCTCCGGTTAATAGGTTAGTCCCAAAAATAATATAAAAGTGTATAATAAATCCCAATAATGACCAAAAGAAAATATAATATAGCATGGAACAATAAAAAATTATAGATACGTTGGAGACGTATCAAGCATCCCCAAGCTTAATTCCTGCTCGTCCTCGAGTAGGTTAATGATAAAAACAGATTTTTTGATGTGGAATGCTACTTGGCATAATTTAAATGTAATTTCTCTTAATTGTGGTTTGAATATTCAGATCCTAAAGATTCGAGAAAAAAGTTCAATATTGACATAGAAATAATAATACTTCAAGCATACCAACTAAGCAATTATGTCTCTTCAAAATAACATGGCCAAATAAAGTTATCCCTACAAAATCATATAGTCTGGCTATGCTCTATCTTCACCACACAAAGTATTTAAATCATGCACAACCCCGATGACAAGCCAAGCAATTGTTTCATACTTTTGGTGTTCTCAAACTTTTTCAATCTTCACGCAATACATGAGCGTGAGCCATGGACATAGCACTTTAGGTGGAATAGAATGGTGGTTGTGGAGGAGACAAAAAAGGGGGAGGATAGTCTCACATCAACTAGGCGTATCAACGGGCTATGGAGATGCCCATCAATAGATATCAATGTGTGTGAGTAGGGATTGCCATGCAATGGATGCACTAGAGCTATAAGTATATGAAAGCTCAACAAAACGAACTAGGTGGGTGTGCATCCAACTCGCTTGCTCACGAAGACCTAGGGCATTTTGAGGAAGCCCATCATTGGAATATACAAGCCAAGTTCTATAATGAAAAATTCCCACTAGTATATGAAAGTGATAACATAGGAGACTCTCTATTATGAAGATCATGGTGCTACTTTGAAGCACAAGTGTGGTAAAAGGACAGTAGCATTGTCCCTTCTCTCTTTTTCTCTCATTTTTTTATCCGGGCCTTTTTTATGGCCTCTTTTTTTGGCTTCTTTGGCTTCTTTTTATTTTATTTTATTTTTCGTCCGGAGTCTCATCCCGACTTGTGGGGGCATCATAGTCTCCATCATCCTTTCCTTACTTGGGACAATGCTCTAAAAATGATGATCATCACACTTTTTTTTACTTAGAACTCAACAATTACAACTCAATATGTAGAAAAAAATATGACTCTATGTGAATGCCTTCGGCGGTGTACCGGGATATGCAATGAATCAAGTGTGACATGTATGAAAGAATTATGAACGGTGGCTTTGCCACAAATACATGTCAAGTACATGATCATGCAAAGCAATATGACAATGATGGAGCGTGTCATAGTAAACGGAATGGTGGAAAGTTGCATGGCAATATATCTCAGAATGGCTATGGAAATGCCATGATAGGTAGGTATGGTGGCTGTTTTGAGGAAGGTATATGGTGGGTGTATGATACCGGCGAAAGGTGCGCGGTATTAGAGAGGCTAGCAATGGTGAAAGGAAGAAAAGTGCGTATGATCCATGGACTCAACCTTACTCATAAAGAACTCATATACTTATTGCAAAAATCTACAAGTTATCAAAGCAAAGTATTACGCGCATGATCCTAGGGGGATAGATTGGGAGGAAAAGACCATCGCTCGTCCCCGACCGCCACTCATAAGGAAGACAATCAATAAATAAATCATGCTCTGACTTGATCACATAACGGTTCACCATACGTGCATGCTACGAGAATCACAAACTTTAACACAAGTATTTCTCAAATTCACAACTACTCGACTAGCATGACTCTAATATTACCATCTCCATATCTCAAAAAATTATCAAGTATCAAACTTCTCATCGTATTCAACACACTCATAAGAATTTTTGTATTAATCTTGAATGCCTAACATAATTAAAGCAAATTACCATGCTGTTTTGTAGGACTCTCAAAATAATCTAAGTGAAGCATTAGAGAACAATAGTTTCTATAAAACAAATCCACCAATGTGCTCTAAAAGATATAAGTGAAGCACTAGAGCAAAAACTATATAACTCAAAAGATATAAGTGAAGCACATAGAGTATTCTAACAATTTCTGAACCATGTGTGTCTCTCTCAAAAGGTGTGTACAGAAAGGATGATTGTGTAAAACTAACAAATAAAAACTCAAATAATACAAGACGCTCCAAGCAAAACACATATCATGTGGTAAATAAAAATATAGATCCAAGTAAAGTTACCGATGGAAGTAGATGAAAGAGGGGACGCCTTCCGGGGCATCCCCAAGCTTCGGCTTTTAGTTGTCCTTAGATTATCTTGGGGTGCCATGGGAATCCCCAAGCTTAGACTCTTTCCACTCCTTGTTCCGTAATCCATCAAATCTTTTACCCAAAACTTGAAAACTTCACAACACAAAACTTAAAGTAGAAAATCTCATGAGCTCCGTTAGCGAAAGAAAACAAAACACCACTTCAAGGTACTGTAATGAACTCATTGTTTATTTATAGTGGTGTTAAACCTACTGTATTCCAACTTCTCTATGGTTTATAAACTATTTTACCAGCATAAATTCATCAAAATAAGCAAACAACACACGAAAAACAGAATCTGTCAAAAACAAAACAGTCTGTAGTAATCTGTAGCTAACGCAAGATATGGAACCCAAAAAATTCTCAAATAAACTGATGGACGTGAGGAATTTATCTATTAATAATCTGCAAAAATAATTAACCAAATATCACTTTCCAAATAAAAATGGCAGCAATTCTCGTGAGCGCTAAAGTTTTTGTTTTTTACAGCAAGATTAAAAAGACTTTCCCCAAGTCTTCCCAACGGTTCTACTTGGCACAAACACTAATTAAACAAAAAAAACACAACCAAAACAGAGGCTAGATATATTATTTATTACTAAACAGGAGAAAAAAAGCAAAGAATAAAAATAAAATTGGGTTGCCTCCCAACAAGCGCTATCATTTAACGCCCCTAGCTAGGCATAAAAGCAAGGATAGATCTAGGTATTGCCATCTTTGGTAGGCAATCCATAAGTGGCTCTCATAATATATTCATAAGGTAATTTAATTTTCTTTCTAGGGAAGTGTTACATGCCTTTCCTTAACAGAAATTGTAATCTAATATTCCCTTGCTTCATATCAATAATTGCACCAATCGTTCTAAGGAAAGGTCTACCAAGAATAATAGGACATGAAGAATTGCAATCTATGTCAAGAACAATAAAATCTACGGGCACATAATTCCTATTTGCAACAATAAGAACACCATTAATTCTTCCCATAGGTTTCTTAATAGTGGAATCCGCAAGGTGCAAGTTTATAGAGCAATCATCAAAATCACGGAAACCTAGCAAATCACACAAAGTCTTTGGAATCGTGGAAACACTAGAACCCAAATCACACAAAGCATAGCATTCATGATCTTTAATTTTAATTTTAATAGTAGGTTCCCACTCATCATAAAGTTTTCTAGGTATGGAAACTTCCAACTCAAGTTTTTCTTCATAAGATTGCATCAAAGCATCATCGATATGCTTAGTAAAAGCTTTATTTTGACCATAAGCATGAGGAGAATTTAGCACGGATTGCAACAACGAAATACAATCTATCAAAGAGAAATTATCATAATTAAATTCCTTGAAATCGAAAATAGTGGGTTCATTAATATTTAAAGTTTTGACTTCTTCAATCCCACTTTTAACAATTTTAGCATCAAGATCTAAAGAATCCGAATTCTTGGAACACCGTCTAGGTAAAGGTGGATCATATTCAGTCCCATCATTATCAAGATTCATATTGCAAAACAAAGATTTAATAGGGGACACATCAATAACTTTTAGATCTTCATCTTTATTATCATGGAAACTAGAAGAGCACGCTTTATAAAGCAATCTTTCTTAGCATGCATCCTAGCGGTTCTTTCTTTGCACTCATCAATGGAAATTCTCTTGGCTTTGAGAGACTCATTGATATCATGCTTAGGTGGAATAGATCTAAGTTTCAAAGAATCAACATCAAGAGAAATTCTATCAACGTTCCTAGCCAACTCATCAATCTTAAGCAATTTTTCTTCAATCAAAGCATTGAAATTCTTTTGTGAAGTAATAGATTCTTTAATATTAGATTCAAAATCAGAGGGCATATTATTATAATTTCCATAAGAATTGTTGTAGGAATTACCATAATTATTAGAGGAATTACTAGGATACGACCTATGATTAAAGTTTCCTCTATACGCGTTGTTACGAAAATTATTCCTACCAACAAAATTCACATCATTGATTCATTATTATTCTCAATCAAAGTAGAAAAAGGCATATCATTAGGATCAGAAGAAACACTTTTATTAGCAAATAATTTCATAAGTTCATCCATCTTTCCACTCAAAACATTAATTTCTTCTATCGCATGCACTTTCTTATTAGTAGATCTTTCAGTGTGCCATTGAGAATAATTAACCATAATATTATCTAGGAGTTTAGTAGCTTCTCCTAAAGTGATTTCCATAAAAGTGCCTCCCGCGGCCGAATCTAAAAGATTTCTAGAAGCAAAATTCAATCCGGCATAAATTTTTTGTATAATCATCCAAAAATTCAAACCATGTGTAGGGCAATTACGTATCATTAATTTCATCCTCTCCCAAGCTTGTACAACATGTTCATGATCAAGTTGCTTAAAATTCATAATATCATTTCTAAGAGAGATAATCTTAGGGGGAGGAAAATACTTAGAGATAAAAGAATCTTTGCACTTATTCCACGAATCAATACTATTTTTAGGCAAATACGAAAACCAAGCTTTAGCACGATCTCTAAGTGAAAAAGGAAATAGCTTCAATTTAACAATATCATCACCCACATAAATCAATGAGGCTATTCAGATGGGTAGCGGCATCTTCACTAGGAAGGCCGGCGAATTGATCTTTCATGACAAGATTCAACAAAGCAACATTGATTTCACAAGATTCAGTATCAGTAAGAGGAGAAATGAGAGTGCTAAGAAATCATTGTTGTTGGTATTGGTGAAGTCACACAATTTAGTATTATCTTGAGCCATCGTGACAAGCAAGCAATCCAACACACAAGCAAACAAGAAACTGGTAAAAAGAGGCAAATAGAGAAAGAGAGGGAGGATGGAGAGAGAGGGCGAATAAAACGGCAAGGGTGAAGTGGGGGAGAGGAAAACGAGAGGCAAATGGCAAATAATGTAATGCGAGAGATAAGGGTTTGTGATGGGTACTTGGTATGTCTTGACTTGCAACGACGCCATAAGTGACTCGTTGTAGGGAGTCAAATCTTGACTTGTCTTGCGCAAACCTCCTCGGCAACGGCGCCAGAAATCCTTCTTGCTACCTCTTGAGCACCGCGTTGGTTTTCCCTTGAAGAGGAAAGGGTGATGTAGCAAAGTAGCGTAAGTATTTCCCTCAGTTTTTGAGAACCAAGGTATCAATCCAGTAGGAGGCCGCGCACGAGTCCCTCGCACCTACTCAAACAAATAAATCCTCGCAGCGAACGCGATAAGGGGTTGTCAATCCCTACACGGTCACTTACGAGAGTGAGATCTGATAGATATGATAGGATAATATTTTTGATATTTTTATGATAAGGAGAGATAAAAGATGCAAGTAAAATAAATGGCAAAGGAAATAACTAAGTATTGGAAGATTAATATGATGGAAGATAGACCCAGGGGCCATAGGTTTCACTAGTGGCTTCTCTCAAGAGCATAAGTATTTACGGTGGGTGAACAAATTACTGTTGACCAATTGACAGAATTGAACATAGTTATGAGAATATCTAGGTATGATCATGTATATAGGCATCACGTCCGAGACAAGTAGAATGACTCCTGCCTGCATCTACTACTATTACTCCACACATCGACCGCTATCCAGCATGCATCTAGAGTATTAAGTTCAAGAGAACAGAGTAATGCTTTATGCAAGATGACATGATGTAGAGGGATAAACTCATGCAATATGATATAAACCCCATCTTGTTATCCTCGATGGCAACAATACAATACGTGCCTTGCTGCCCCTATTGTCACTGGGAAAGGACACCGCAAGATTGAACCCAAGGCTAAGAACTTCCCCCATTGCAAGAAAGATCAATCTAGTAGGCCAAACCAAACTGATAATTCGAAGAGACTTGCAAAGATAACCAATCATACATAAAATAATTCAGAGAAGATTCAAATATTGTTCATAGATAAACTTGATCATAAACCCATAATTCATCGATCTCAACAAACACACCACAAAAGAAGATTACATCGAATAGATCTCCACAAGAGAGGGGAGAACTTTGTATTGAGATCCAAAAAGAGAGAAGAAGCCATCTAGCTAATAACTATGGACCTGTAGGTCTGAAGTAAACTACTCACACTTCATCGGAGGGGCTATGGTGTTGATGTAGAAGCCCTTCCTGATCGATGCCCCCTCCGGCGGAGCTCCGGAAAAGGCCCCAAGATGGGATCTCGTGGATACAGAAAGTTACGTCAGTGTAATTAGGGTTTTGGCTCCATATCTGGTAGTTTGGGGGTACGTAGGTATATATAGGAGGAAGGAGTACGTCGGTGGAGCAACAGGGGGCCCACGAGGGTGGACGGCGTGCTAGGGGGTGGGGGATAGGCGCGCCCCCTACCTCGTGCGTTCCTCGTTGATTGCTTGACGTAGGGTCCAAGTCCTCTGGATCATGTTCGTTCCGAAAATCACGTTCCCGAAGGTTTCATTCTCTTTGGACTCCGTTGATATTCTTTTTCTGCGAAACCCTAAAATAGGCAAAAAAAACAGCAATTCTGGGCCGGGCCTCCGGTTAATAGGTTAGTCCCAAAAATAATATAAAAGTGTATAATAAAGCCCAGTAATGTCCAAAACAGAATATAATATAGCATGGAACAATAAAAAATTATAGATACGTTGGAGACGTATCAACGGCCACCTAGATCGCATCTTCCCTTGTAAAACCCTAGCCACCACCGTGTATATAAGGGGGCTAGAGGTCTCTCAGCAGATGCTCTAATCTCCGTAGAATAACTCTCGGTAGCATTGTAACCCCTGCACGAGGTATCCACCGTGAATAGCAACAAGCAAGATGTAGGGTATTCTCTTCAGAGGCCCGAGCCTGCATAAACTCCATGTGTGACCTGTGGCCTTTGACTTCCAGTTACGCTAGGTACCCTACTGAGGGATCTAACAGTTTTCTGCACAGTCAGCACATCAGGAAACAAGTTGCTCAATGGTCGGGGATTGCGACAAGGAGACTGAGGGAGTCATGGACTAAGGGGTCCTCGGGCCGCTAGCCCACTACTTATGGGCCAGACTGCTAGAGCACGGACCCATGGATGGATAGAAGATCTTCGGAGCTATGGTGTGCCCTCCAAGTCAAGATTTAGCGTAACCTTTCCTTCATTTGTAACCGACTGTGTGGAACCCTAACCCTATTGGTGTCTATATAAACCAGAGGGTTTTAGTCTTTAGGGCTAGAGCAACATCTAATACCGCATCAACCTAGGGTTTAGCTCGCTTGATCTCAAGGTAGATCGACTCTGTAACCATATCATACACATCAAATACAATCAAGCACGACGCAGGGTTTTACCTCTTAGAGAGGGCCCGAACCTGGGTAAACACTGTGTTCTTCGTCCCTTGTTCCCCATCGATCCTAGATCCACAACTCGGGACCCCTACCCGAGATCCATCAGTTTTGACACCGAGATTGGTGCTTTCATTGAGAGTTCCGCTGTTGGGTCACCGAAGGATCGATGGCTCGCCTGATCATCAGAGATGGTGTCAGCTTCGGGGTCCTCTTTGTCCCCGGCCATCTCTTCGCATTCGTCAGCATCGTGCTACATGCCAACCCACACTACAAAAAAATACACTTCCGTGATGATACGTGTTTGTCATAGTAGGTCATGTTTTCTGTCATGCATGTACAACCATGACGATTTTATGACAGAATCAAGATAGTCATACCTGTGCTGTCATAGAAGTGTTCCATGACAATACCAAAATTATCATCACAGAAGTGTCCACTTCCATGATGATAAATGTCGCGTCATGGAAGTGCTTTCGTCAAGGGTAACCGACACGTGGTATCCACCATAACAGGTCACCGTTAAACTACCGGGTCCGATTTTGGATCCGATAACCCGCTAACAGCCACGACCAATGACGATTTTTCACGTGTAAAATTCTCATTGGCCGACGGAACCACGTGTCAGCTTCGCGTTGGCACAGATGCCACTCATCCAATGGGAGAGATGCGCCTATGATATGTTGACACGTGGACCGGCCCAAAAGTGGCCCATAAAGATTAAATGGGCCGGCCTAGCTAAAGGCCCACAAGATTTTGCAGACCATAATGGGTCGGCCTAGCTAAAGGCCCACAAGATTTTGCAGACCATAATGGGCCGGCCCAGCTAAAGGCGCACAAGGTTTTGAAGACACTAGTGGGCCGACCCATTAACATGCTGCCATGTTTTGGGCCAAATGCCGACCCATATTTGACCCGGTCCATTAACAGCCTGCCACGTTCTCGGCCTAATAAGGGCCCATATGAGATCGGGCCCGTTAATAGCCTACCACATTCTGGGCCATATTATGGCCCATATCAGGTCCGACCCTTTAAGAGCCTTTCATTCTTTGGGCAAAGTTATGGCCCATATCAGATTCGGCCCGTCAACTGGACGCTGTGCTTTTGGGCCCACTTGAGACCCGGTTAGGATTTCTATTTGCTAAAGGCCCATTTAATAGTATGGCCTGATATTAGTTTCAGCATGTTAAAGGCCTATTTAACATTTCGGCCTGTTAAAAGCCCGTCATATAGTTGGGCCTAATTATGGCCCGCTTTGCATCCGGCCTACTCACAACCGATAATTGGATTGGGACAAACAAGGACCGAGACAATTTTGGCCTATTAACAACCCGTGATGTGATTGGCACAATCATGGGTTGGGGTCCATTTCGGCCTGCTGTTGGCCCGTGAGCTGTTCAGCACGTTTCAGGCCCATCCTACTTTTCAGCCTACTAAAAGCCCATTGAATTTTCTTGCCAAAATAGGGTCGGTGGTTTACTCGGCCTATTAAAGCCCGAAACTACTAGTGGGCTAGTTTACATCTAGGCCTATTAACGGACCAAGATGACTGGGCCTATGATGCGGCCCATATATATAGTGATTTGCATGACAGCCCGATTGTGTACCATAATTTTACGGTTTGGCTGGTTTACTTTTCATGGAGCGAAGGCAGGATATATATACAGTAAAATAATGATAACCCACAAGAATAGGGGATCGTTTGTAGCCTTTTTCGATAAATAAGAGTGTCGAACCCAAAGAGGAGCTAAAGGCAGAACAAATATTCCCTCAAGTTCTATCGACCACCGATACAACTCTACTCACACTTGACGTTTGCTTTAATGGAAACAAGTATGAAACTATTTTGCAAGGATAAAACTACGAGTACTTTGTGAGAATAAAACTATGAATAAATTGCAAGGTAATAAAAGTGGATAGCTTTTGTCAACAAGAAAGTCATTTGTCCCTAGGCAATCGATAACAAGTACCGGTAATCATTCTTGCAATTTTATATGAGGGAGAGGCATGAGCTAACATACTTTCTCCACTTGGATCATATGCATTTATGATTGGAACTCTAGCAAGCATCCAAAACTAAAACTACTAAAGATCATTAAGGTTGTGAAACCCAAACATATCATTAAGTATCAAGTCCTCTTTACTCCCATACGTCATACCCCAGTTACTCGGGTTTAAGTTTCTGTCACTCACACAACCCACCGTAAGCGAACCATGAACATATTGCAACACCCTACAGCGAGGGCGTTTGCGTGAGACGAAGGGCACCGTAGGATAGAACCATAAATAAAATATACAATCATACCAACCAAGATCACGATTAACCCACAAGACAAAACGGATCTACTCAAACATCATAGGATAACCATAGATCATTGGGAAATAGTATATGGAGTTGAGCACCATGTTTAAGTTGATATTACAGCAGGTAGAAGAGGTGTTACACCGCTACATAGAGGGGGAGAAAGTTGGTGTTGACGGTAGCAAGATTGTTGATGTAGATCGCCGTCCCGATCGTTGCCCGGGTGGCACTCTGACGCCACCGGAAGCGAGGGGGAGAGAGCCCCCCTCCTTCTTCTTCTTCCTTGCCCCCCTAGATGGGAGGAGAGTTTCCCCTCTGGTCCTTGGTCTCCATGGCCGTGGAGGGGCAGGAGCCCCTCCGAGATTGGATCTCCCTCTCTGTTCTCTTCTGTTTCACGTTCCCAGATCTGGCAGAATAGCGTTTCTTATATTCCCGGGATCCACAACTCCGATTGCGCTGAGATTTTAACACGATTTTTTCTGGATATAAGCTTCCTTGTGCCCGAAGTAGAGGTAGAACCGACCTATGAGGTGGGCACAACCCACCACCGCGCGCCAGGGGCTCTAGCACGCCCTGGTGTCTTGTGCCCTATGTGGGCCTCCGTTTGCGGTGATTCCAACTCCCAAAAATAACATATATTCCAAAATAATTCTCCGTGAAATTTTATTGCATTTGGACATGTTTGATATGGATACTCTGCGATACAAAAAACATGTAGAAAACTGGATCTGGCAGTGGGCACTGGATCAATTAGTTAGTCCAATAAATCATATAAAAAGTTGCCAAAAATATGTGAAAGTGATATAATATTGGCATGAAACAATCAAAAATTATAGATACGATGGAGATTTATCAAATAACTGCAGCATCATGAATAAGAAAAAACCTAGACTATACAATAAAGAAATTACGGCATATGACATCCACTGGGCATCAAAGTTCACCACTATGATAATAAAACTCAAGAAGACAACATATTACATACACTGGGCATCAAAGATTGCCCCCAGTGCAAATAAACATGCCGACAAAATAATATACAAAACTGACATCACTTCAATAGAGTTCAAGAAAGGTTAGCCCTGCTCGAGAGCTGCAGCGCAAGCAGCTAAGCAAGCTGATGAGTGATACGTCTCCAACGTATCTATAATTTTTGATTGTTCCATGCTATTATATTATCTGTTTTAGATGTTAATGGGCTTTATTTTACACTTTTATATTATTTTTGGGACTAACCTATTAACCGGAGGCCCAGCCCAAATTGTTGTTTTGTGCCTATTTCAGTGTTTTGCAGAAAAGGAATATCAAACGGATTCCAAACGGAATGAAACCTTCGGGAACGTGATTTTTGGAACAAACGTGATCAAGGGGACTTGGAGTGGACGTCAAGAAACGGACGAGGCGGCCGCAAAGTCAGGGGGCACGCCCTCCCCCCTTGTGGGCCCCTCGTGGCTCAACCGACCTACTTCTTCCTCCTATATATGTTCACATACCCCGAAAACATACAGGAGCACCACGAAACCCTATTTCCACTGCCGCAACCTTCTGTACCCAAGAGATCCCATCTTGGGGCCTTTTCCGGAGCTCCGCCAGAGGGGGCATTGATCACGGAAGGCCTCTACATCAACTCCATGGCCCCTCGGATGATGTGTGAGTAGTTTACCTCAGACCTTCGGGTCCATAGCTAGTAGCTATATGGCTTCTTCTCTCTCTTTGGATCTCAATACAAAGTTCTCCTCGGTTCTCTTGGATATCTATTCGATGTAAACTTCTTTTGCGGTGTGTTTGTCGAGATCCGATGAATTGTGGGTTTATGATCAAGTCTATCTATGAACAATATTTGAATCTTCTCTGAATTCTTTTATGTATGATTGGTTTATCTTTGCAAGTCTCTATGAATTATCAGTTTGCTTTGGCCTACTAGATTGATCTTTCTTGCAATGGGAGAAGTGCTTAGCTTTGGGTTCAATCTTGCAGTGCTCGAGCCTAGTGATAGAAAGGGAAACAACACGTATTGCATTGTTGCCATCGAGGATAAAAAGATGGGGATTACATCATATTGCATGAGTTTATCCCTCTACATCATGTCATCTTGCTTAAGGCGTTACTCTGTTCTTATGAATTTAATACTCTAGATGCATGCTGGATAGCGGTCGATGTGTGAAGTAATAGTAGTAGATGCAGGCAGGAGTCGGTCCACTTGTCACGGACGCAATGCCTATATACATGATCATACCTAGATAATCTCATAATTATTTGCTTTTCTATCAATTGCTCGACAGTAATTTGTTCACCCACCGTAATACTTATGCTATCTTGAGAGAAGCCGCTAGTGAAACCTATGGCCCCCGGGTCTATTCTCCATCATACAAGTTTCCAATCTATTTTATTTTGCAATCTTTACTTTCAATCTATATCATAAAAATACCAAAAATATTTATCTTATTATTATCATCTCTATCAGATCTCACTCTTGCAAGTGGCCGCGAAGGGATTGACAACCCCTTTATTGCATTGGTTGCGAGGTTCTTATTTGTTTGTGTAGGTACGAGGTGACTCGCGCGTGGTCTCCTACTAGATTGATACCTTGGTTCTCAAAAACTGAGGGAAATACTTACGCTGCTTTACTCCATCACTCTTTCCTCTTCAAGGGAAAACCAACGCAGTGCTCAAGAGGTAGCAAGAAGAATTTCTGGCGCCGTTGCCGGGGAGATCTACGCCAAGTCAAGACATACCAACTACCCATCACAACTCTAATCCTTCGCATTACATTATTTGCCATTTGCCTCTCGTTTTCCTCTCCCCCACTTCACCCTTGCCGTTTTATTCGCCCTCTCTTTTCCGTTCGCCTCTTTTTCGCTTACCTCTTGTTGCTTGTTGCCCTTATGGCTTTATCAAAAGGAGTTGATCCTCACCTTAGAAGGTTGGAAGAAATCGAAAACAACGTTAGAAGTTTGATGTCCTTGCAGTTTGAGCATAATAATTTCTTTAAAAACGAGCTTAAAGAAAAAAAAAGTTTTATCGATTTCTTGAATAAATAGCTCGACAATATGTCTAAGGAATTTTATGGTTTAAAATCTCAGCTTGCTCATCTTGAAAAATTAATTGCTAAAATCTCGGATAAGCAGGCCACCTTAGTTAATAAGATGGCCGCTAAACCGGAAAGTTTTTATGATAATAAAGATGAAGATCTAAAAGTAATTGATGTGTCCCCTATTAAATCTTTGTTTTGCAATATGAATTTTGATAATGATGGGACTGGAGATGAGTCAACTTTAGTTAGAAGGCGTCCCAATGATTCAGAGTTTTTAGATCTTGATGCAAAAATTTATAAAAGTGGGATTGGAGAGGTCAAAACTTTAGATAGAAACGAACCCACTATCTTGGATTTCAAGGAATTTAATTATGATAATTGCTCTTTGATAGATTGCATTTCCTTGTTGCAATCCGTGCTAAATTCTCCTCATGCTTATAGTCAAAATAAAGCTTTTACTAAACATATCGTTGATGCTTTGATGCAATCTTATGCAGAAAAACTTGAGTTGGAAGTTTATATCACTAGAAAACTTTATGATGAGTGGGAGCCTACAATTAAAATTAAAATTAAAGATCATGAATGCTATGCTTTGTGTGATTTGGGTGCTAGTGTTTCCACGATCCCATAAACTTTGTGTGATTTGCTAGGTTTCCGTGAATTTGATGATTGTTCTTTAAACTTGCACCTTGCGGATTCCACCATTAAGAAACCTATGGGAAAATTAATGATGTTATTATTGTTGCAAATAGGAATTATGTGCTCATAGATTTCATTGTTCTTGATATAGATTGCAATCCTTCATGTCCTATTATCCTTGGTATACCTTTCCTTAGAACGATTGGTGCAATTATTGATATGAAGGGAAGGAATATTAGATTCCAATTTCCATTAAGGAAAGGCATGGAACACTTCCCTAGAAAGAAAATTAAATTACCATATGAATCTATTATGAGAGCCACTTATGGATTGCCTACCAAAGATGGCAATACCTAGATCTATCCTTGCGTTTATGCCTAGCTAGGGGAGTTAAATGATAGCGCTTGTTGGGAGGCAACCAAATTTTATTTTTATTCCTTGCTATTTGCTCCTATTTAGAAATAAATAATTTATCTAGCCTATTTTTTGGTTGTGTTTTTTGTGTTTAATTAGTGTTTGTGCCAAGTAGAATCGTTGGGAAGACTTGGGGAAAGTCTTTTTGATCTTACTGTAAAAAACAGAAACTTTAGCGCTCACGAGAATTTCTGCCATTTTTACTGGAGAGTGATATTTAGTTAATTCTTTTTGAAGATGATTAATATATAAATTACTCACGTCCAGCAATTTATTTTAGAATTTTTGGGGTTCCAGAATTATTCGAAACCTACAGATTACTATAGACTGTTCTGTTTTTGACAGATTCTGTTTTTCGTGTGTTGTTTGCTTATTTTGATGAATCTGTGGCTAGTAATAGAGTTTATGAACCATAGAAAATTTGGAATACAGTAGGTTTAACACCAATATAAATAAAGAATGAGTTCATTACAGTACCTTGAAGTGGTGGTTTGTTTTCTTTTTCTAACGGAGCTCACGGAGATTTTCTTTTAAGTTTTGTGTTGTGAAGTTTTCAAGTTTTGGGTAAGGATTTGATGTATTATGGAACAAGGAGTAGCAAGAGCCTAAGCTTGGGGATTCCCAAGGCACCCCAAGATAAAATCCAAGGACAACCAAAAGCCTAAGCTTGGGGATGCCCCGGAAGGAATCCCCTCTTTCGTCTTCGTCCATCGGTAACTTTACTTGGAGCTATATTTTTATTCGCCACATGATATGTGTTTTGCTTGGAGCGTCTTGTATGATTTGAGTCCTTGCTTTTTAGTTTACCACAATCATCCCTGCTGTACACACCTTTTGGGAGATGCACACATGAATTGGAATTTATTAAGATACTCTATGTGCTTCACTTATATCTTTTGAGTTGGATAATTTTTGCTCTAGTGCTTCACTTATATCTTTTAGAGCACGGCGGTGGTTCTATTTTATAGAAATAATTGATCTCTCATGCTTAACTTATATCATTTTGAGAGTCCTTTAGAACAGCATGGTAATTCACTTTGGTTATTAAGTTGGATGCTTGATAGATGGTTTTGAGATATAAAGGTGGTAATATTAGAAGTGTGCTAGTTGAGTAATTTTGAAATTGATGAATACTTGTGTTGAAGTTGGCAAGTCCCGTAGCATGCACGTATGTTGAACGTTACATGACAAATTTGAAGCATGGGGTTTTCTTTGATTGCTTTCCTTATGAGTGGCGGTCGGGGACGAGCGATGGTCTTTTCCTACCAATCTATCCCCTAGGAGCATGCGCGTAGTGCTTGGTTTTGATGACTTGTAGATTTTTGAAATAAGTATGTGACTTCTTTATGACTAATGTTGAGTCCATGGATTATACACACTCTCACCCTTCCATCATTGCTAGCTTCTTCGGTACTGTGCATTGCCCTTTCTCACCTTGAGAGTTGGTGCAAACTTCGCCGGTGCATCCAAACCCTGTGATATGATATGCTCTATCACACATAAGCCTCCTTATATCTTCCTCAAAACAGCCATCCCGAGATATATTGCCATGCAACTTTCCATCGTTCCATTTATTATGACATGCATCATCATTGTCATATTGCTTTGCATGATCATGTAGTTGACATCGTATTTGTGGCAAAGCCACCGTTCATATTTTTTATACGTGTCACTCTTGATTCATCGCAATCCCGGTACACCACCAGAGGCATTCACATAGAGTCATATTTTGTTGTAACTATCGAGTTGTAATTCTTGAGTTGTAAGAAAATAAAAGTGTGACGATCATCGTTAGAGCATTGTCCTATGTGAGGAAAGGATGATGGAGACTATGATTCCCCCACAAGTCGGGATGAGACTCCGGACGAAAAATAATAAAAAAAGAGGCCAAAAGGAAAAAAAAGAAAGAAGGCCCAAATAAAAAATGAGAGAAAAATAGAGAAGGGACAATGTGACCATCCTTTTTCCACACTTGTGCTTCAAAGTAGCACCATGATCTTCATGATAGAGAGTCTCTTATTTTGTCACTTTCATATACTAGTGGGAATTTTTCATTATAGAACGTGGCTTGTATATTCCAATGATGGGCTTCCTCAAATGCCCTAGGTCTTCGTGAGCAAGCAAGTTGGATGCACACCCACTTAGTTTCTTTGATGAGCTTTCACATATTTATAGCTCTAGTGCATCCGTTGCTTGGAAATCCCTACTCCTTGCATTGACATCAATCGCTGGACATCTCCATAGCCCATTGATTATCCGCGTCAATGTGAGACTTTCTCCCTTTTTGTCTTCTCACACAACCTCAATCATCATATTCTATTCCACCCATAGTGCTATGTCCATGGCTCGCGCTCATATATTGCGTAAAAGTTGAAAGAGTTTTAAAAGGCTAAGTATGAAACAATTGCTTGGCTTGTCATCGGGGTTGTGCATGATGAGAGCATTTTGTGTGACAAAAATGAAGCATGGCCAAACTATATGACTTTGTAGGGATAAGTTTTCTTTGGCTATGGTATTTTGATAAGACATAATTGCTTGATTAACATACTTGGAGTATTACTATTTTTATGTCAACAATAAACTTTTATCTTGAAACTTTCGGATCTGAACATTCATGCCACAATAGAGAAAAATACATTGAAGAATATTCTAGAAAGCATTCCACATCAAAAATTCTGTTTTTATCATTTACCTACTCGAGGACGAGCATGAATTAAGCTTGGGGATGCTTGATACGTCTCCAACGTATCTATAATTTTTTATTGTTCCATGCTATTATATTATCTATTTTAGATGTTAATGGGCTTTATTTTACACTTCTATATTATTTTTGGGACTAACCTATTAACCAGAGGCCCAACCCAAATTGCTGTTTTTTGCCTATTTCAGTGTTCCACAGAAAAGGAATATCAAACGGAGTCCAAACGGAATGAAACCTTTGGGAACGTGATTTTTGGAACAAACGTGATCCAGAGGACTTCGAGTGGACGTCAAGAAACGAACGAAGCGGCCATGAGATAGGGGGCGCCTACCCCCTGGGCATGCCCTCCCCCCTTGTGGGCCCCTCGTGGCTCAACCGACCTACTTCTTCCTCCTATACATGTTCACATACCCTGAAAACATCCAGGAGAACCACGAAACCCTATTTCCACCGCCGCAACCTTCTGTACCCAAGAGATCCTATCTTGGGGCCTTTTTCGGAGCTCCGCCGGAGGGGGCATTGATCATGGAAGGCCTCTACATCAACTCCATGGCCCCTCCGATGATGTGTGAGTAGTTTACCTCAGACCTTCGGGTCCATAGCTAGTGCTACACTACAAAAAAAAGACACATCCGTGACATTTTGGGCCGAACGAATTTTTTTCCTGTCATACCTATGACACTTCTATGATGATAATTGTGACAAAACCCGGTATCATCATAGATGTGGTGGGGTCCTACTTCTATGAAAAAAAATCATGACAGAAAATGGGCTTTTCATCCTGGGCGGGCCGGAGACGCAGCTGCATGACATTCTTTGGGCCGTCCATGACGGAAAAAACCGTGGTAGAAGCGAGGGCGAGGAAAATATCGGGGTGTTCCTGGTTACGGTGGGTGGTCGGGGCCGAGCGATGCACGTTTCTCTCGTACACGCACACGCGTGGGCGCGAGGCGTTGGGCTCTAACTGAACCCGAGCGAGGCGTTGGGCTCTAACTAAACCCGAGCGATTGCACTATAGGCTACGCGTTACTGAACCCGAGTGATCGATCGATGGCTGTTAACTGAACCCGATCGAGCGATTCCTTCGCTACTGCTGCTAACCGAAGCTGATCAATGCTGCCTTTGGATGAACAGTGAGCGTTGCGGGGGGGGGGGGGGGGAGGGGGGTTGGATGAACAGTTCCCGGTGGGGGTGGATGAATAGGACCCCGTGGTGTTGCCTCTGGATGAACAGTACCCCGATCGATCGAGTCGGTTGGGGTTGGGTGAACAGGACCCCGTGGAGGGCAGGATGAACAGGACCACCCCATGGAGGGCAGGATGAACATTAGACGGTGGAGGGTAGGATGAACAGTAGCCCGTGGAGGGGTGGTTGAACAGGAGCCCGTGGAGAGGGCTGGTTGAACAGGAGCCGATGGAGTAGCCCGCGGTGGAGGCTGCATGAACAGGAGCCCGTGGATGAACAGTCGCAGGTGGAGGCTGGAGGAGGTCGACGGTGGATGAACAGTTGCCCATGGAGGCTGGAGGGGGTCGACGGCGGAGATGAACAGTATCCCGTGGAGTCCCGTTTTGCGGTACGCCACACCCCTCCCGATGAACAGGACCCCCGTTTCGACTGTAGCGCTCCAACACAAGTACGTTTCCTCCGTTTTATGGTACGCCACACCCCTCCCGATCAACAGGACCCCCGTTTCAACCGTAAGAGGTCCGTTTCCTCCGTTTTGCGGTATGCCAGACCCCTCTTGATGAACAGGATCCCGTTTCGAACGTGGCCGGTCGAACACAAGGCCATTTCCTCCGTTCTGCGGTACGCCAGGCGTCGTTTCCATCGGCTGTTCCGTCCAAGCCCTCCCGATGAACACGACGACGCATTCTGTTCCGACCCAGCTGGTTGGCTCCCCATGAACACGACGACGACGTTGTTTCTCTGTTCCGACCTAGCCATGTATACGAGCCCCGGCCATACGTATGCGCGAGTAGGCATTCGAGACCCTGCCTGTATGTACGTACGTGACCGTATTTTCTTTCTTGCACACTGGCCGCTGTACGTACGTGTACATGCTATGTGCGCGCCTCTACTACGACACATGCGCGCCTCTACATCGACCAGTATGCACGTACACGTTCGCGACCATAATGACAACACTACGTACGCTTCGACCAGGTGGGTCCTGACTGTCAGGCACTTCCTTGCGTGCGAAGATGTAGCTGGTGGGTCCCAGCAGTCAAGGGGGCTGTCGGTGTCAAAACCGGCGGATCTCGGGTAGGGGGTCCCGAACTGTGCGTCTTAGGCGGATGGTAATAGGAGGCAGGGAACACGATGCTTTGCCCAGGATTCGGGCCCTCTTGATGGAGGTAAAACTCAAGATGGCAACGGGGCCCCGAAACCCGCGTCCCCGCGGGTTTTTACCCTATTAGGGGACGGGGATGGGCGTCTTTTCATCCCCGCGGGGCTGTTGTAGGGCACATTATACAACCCGACACGTTTCGTGGGTTTGCACCCGTTTCGGTAGTCCCCGAACCCGAAACCTGGCAAACCCGACAAAATACATGTTTTACCAACCAGTGCTCCTGCGCGGCCCAACCCAAAACTACCGAGCCCCCCACCCCCTAGTGTCGAAGGCCAAACAGCCAGTATCGCCCGCTCCTTTCCCCCTCGCTCCTTTCCCCCTCGCTCGAGCCCTCATCTCTCTCTCCCACATAATACCTAACCCTAAACCTAGGACCCCAGGCGCCGCCTGGCTCGATCCCATTTTGCAATATCCGCCGACCACGATCTGCACCGGCGAGCCTCCTCCCTCCACGTCTTCTCCCCTGCCGCCGGTCTGATCTGGAGAAAGGGCGTCGCCACCGGTGACGAACTCAAGGGTGGCCCCTTCACGTCCCAAGTCGGGTTGTTTTTTGTTGAAATTTGCTCTAGTTATGCTGCTGAAATGTGCTTATTTTGCTGTTGAAATGTTATTCTTTGTCGCCACTATGTTTGTTTAAATATTTTGATTTTCTCGTGGGTTCCCCGCGGGTTCCCCGAAACCCGATGGGTTTAGGGGACGGGCGGAAAACTAGCCCCGTGCACGGTGATGGGGACGAAGACGGGTTTGTGATTTTCTCGTGGGGATGGGTTTGGGAAGGCAAAACCGGATGGGTTTCGTCCCCATTGCCATCTGGAGGTAAAACCCTACGTCCTGCTTGATTTATTCTTGATGATATGGGTATTATAAGAGTTGATCTACCACGAGATCGGAGAGGCTAAACCCTAGAAGCTAGCCTATGGTATGATTGTATGTTGTCCTACGGACTAAAACCCTCCGGTTTATATAGACACCAGAGGGGGCTAGGGTTACACAAGGTCGGTTAGAAAGGAGGAGATATCCATATCCGTACTGCCTAGCTTGCCTTCCACGCCAAGTAGAGTCCCATCCGGACACGAGACGAAGTCTTCAATCTTGTATCTTCATAGTCTAACAGTCCGGCAAAAGTATATAGTCCGGCTTTCCGGAGACCCCCTAATCCAGGACTCCCTCAGTAGCCCCTGAACCAGGCTTCACTGACGATGAGTCCGGCGCGCAGTGTTGTCTTCGGCATTGCAAAGCGGGTTCCTCCTCCGAATACATCACGGAAGAATTTGAATACAAGGATAGTGTCCGACCCTGCAAAATAAGTTCCACATACCACCGTAGAGAGAATAATATTTCCACAAATCTAATCTGCTAACACGTTTCGGCAACATGACATTATGCCATGGCCCGGTAATTATTTGAACCGTTTCCTTTAACTAGCCCCGCACACAACGCGATGCAGTTTCTTGACACGTCTTGTCAAAGCAGAGATCGTGTTCCCCTTATTACGGGATTCTCATCAATACGGGCGTGGGTAACCCAACCGCGCCATTGATTACGGCGCTTGGGGGATAAGCGAGTTCTACCAGGCTAGTGGGGGCACATAGTCTCGGCCACCCATATAAAGGGACAATGATTCACCTTTTCACCCACGCCTTCTTCCTCCTTTGCTCATCCATTTTTGCACACTCGAGCTCCAACACCCAAGCCCACATCCTTCCCCTCAACCTCCTCCAATCATGTCCGGAGCGGGAGGTAAATGGATGGCTTCCTTCGTTATAGAGGGACACATCAAGAAGCTGCGCGGAGCCGGATATTTGGCCGTGAATATCGTGCATCGGCTGCCCGCTGCGGGGCAGATCGTTCCTACCCCTGAACCTCACGAGAGGGTAGTTTTCCTCCACCACTTCCTCCGTGGACTGGGGTTTCCCTCCATCCATTCGTCCGTGGTCTCATGTTCTACTATGGGCTGGACTTCCATGATCTGGCCCCGAACTTCATGCTCAACATTTCGGCGTTCATCGTTGTGTGTGAGGCTTTCCTCCGCATCCGGCCCCACTTCGGCCTGTGGTTAAAGACCTTCAATATCAAGCCGAAGGTAGTGGGCGGCCAACAAGCAGAATGCGGCGGAGCCGTGGTGGGAAAGATGCCCAACGTTATATGGCTCAAAGGCTCCTTCATGGAGACCATAAAGGGGTGGCAATCGGCGTGGTTCTATATCACCGAGCCGCGTGACGCCAAATGGGTGGCTGCCCCCAAGTTTCGATCCAGAATCCCCACGCGGCTCACCTCCTAGAAAGAGAAGGGCCTGTCCTGGGGTTCATTGATGGAGCTAGACAGACTCCAGAAATGTATCCAGAATATGGCAAGCAAGAAGCTCAAGCTTGTCAACATAGTCCAGGTCATGCTCATCCGCCGGATCCTCCTGTGTCAACAACGGGATTTCAACTTGTGGGAGTTCGACCCGGCCCAGCACCAGACTCTGAGCGAGCTCTTCGACACGACACACAAGGACGTCTGGAAGGTGCTGTTCAAGAGCGCCGAGGTCCCTCCCTCCCTCACCGAGGACCGTGGGCTAAGCGCGAAGCGCCAAGCGCATTCGGTGAGTTCTATACATCCGGTAGGATATTTATTTCCCCCAGCTTAACCATGTGCGGGGTCTGAGCTCCATGCCTTTGACAGGACTGGGTGGAGACGTCGGGGCAGATTAACTGTCCGGTCCCTCTGCCCGAAGACACTGCGGACGCTCTCCTGACGGAGATGCTGACTCCGGCTCCTTACAAGGTGCCGGAGAAGACCAAGAAGGCCAAGGGAACCCGAAAGAGTTCCCGACGCCAGGGTTTATCGGACTCATCGTCCGATAACTCCGCGATGCACTCCTCCCCCGAAGACGAGGAGGAAGATGAAGATGTTCCACCTCCAGTCGGGGGAGACAAGAAAAGGAAGGCCGCCCCTACTAGGGGGGGCGAAGGGTCCAAGAAGGGAAGGACTCTCCTTTCGGACTACTCCACCACCGCCGCCGAAGGCGAAGACGAGTGGCTGCTCAGGGCCAAGCCCCTGGCGAAGTCGTAAGTATTTGGATACCAGAGTAACTCATAGCATTCCTTTATCGCACTGCTTCTCCTAACGCTGAATTATGATTATGCAGACCACCACGAGCCCGTATCGACGTATCGTCGGACGGCTCCCTGGGCTCGTCGGATATGGATAGCGATCCACTTCCGACCGCCACCTCCCCTTGCCCTATGGACAACGCCGAGGTATTGTCTCAAGAGACACCGGGTCGAGGGGAGACAGTCCCGGAGGTGCCTCAAGGTGACCTTCCGGACTCCGGGAGCAGAGGGAGCAAGGCTCCCGAGGGCTCCGAGTTCGGCCATCAGCCGAACACCGCGCCGGAACCTCTAATGGTTCCGGACTCAGGCAGGCGACCTCCTTCCAAAAGGGGCAGGACGCATGTGCCGGTGACCTCTGTCCAACCAGAGGCACCGGACAATCTGCTGGGAGCGCTTCGCAGCGCTTCCATCGACGAAGAGCACCGCACTATTATGAGTGCGGTGGTCCAGAAGGTTCAGTCCGCCAAGAGAGGATTGACTAAAGCCTATGCCAGCCTTCTAACGGGCTTTGAGGTATGTTTTTGAAATATAGGAAAAATATTACCGCATAGACAGTAGCCCCTGATGCTCTGTTCAGTGTTCAAAAAGAAAAGCCGAATAGAGGATCAAACAATATCGCAGGAGTGTAACATAAGTATGTCCATATGCGTATGCAGGCTTTGCTGCTGGCCTCTGCCGCACTAACTGTGGAGGTCGCCCCACTGAAGCAGGACCTCGAGGGGTCCAAGAAAGAGCTCGGCCTTGCCAAGAGGCAGCTCGAGGAGAACAAGTGTAAGTAATACCCTGTGGGAAAGAATGCGATTGCGAAATGACAGGATCATCGTAAATTTGCCAGGGGCCATGACCGAGGTGGTGACCCTGAAGCAAGCGCTATCCGAGGCCAAAAACAAAGCGGCTAAGGAGCGCACCGAGCGGGAAAGGCAGGAGGCACGGGTGGGCGAGGTGCAGCAAGAGCTCCAAGCTCTCGTGTCGAAGCATGAGGCGTTGGAGCGTGACTCGAAGACGCGAGAGTCCGAGCTTGCCACGGCCCTCAAAAGCATGAAAAATGCCAAGGCTGAGGCCCAAAGAGCCCTCCAGGAGATTGAGGCGATGAAGAAAATAGCGGCGGGTAAGGCATTCCTTATGCAGAGCAAGCATGTGAAAGTAAATTACTTGTTACTTACCCGAATCCGGAGCTCTCGAGGAGCGTTCGCAGATTTGCCCCGCAGCGTGTCGGATGCCGCACAGTTTTACCAGGCCGAGGAGGGAAGCTCATCGGAGAAGTTGTTCTGGTCTCAGTATACTGGGGCCGAACACCCGGTGCCCATGAGCGACCAGTTAAAGCAGCTGGTCGAGCTACACAAGGCGACCGAACAGGCCATGAAGGGCTTTATAGTCCGGATGTGGCCTGGCGACGCCCTTCCCAGCAGCTACTTCGGCCTAGTGAGGCGGCTTGTGGATGCCTGCCCACGGCTAGAAGTCATCAAGCGGTCCGTCTGCATCTAAGGTGCACGCCGGGATTTCGCCCGTGTGAAGGTGCAATGGGCCAAGCTGGATGCCGTGAAGCTGATTAAGGAAGGGCCGCTGGCGGGCAAGGAGCATCGCCACCCCGAGATGTATTATGAGGGTGTCCTGAAGGGTGCCCGTCTCATAGCGGACGAGTGTATGAAAGATGTATATTTGAGTAAACTCGCTCGTGTAATCCTGTAGTTATGAAAACTTGTTCATATGCGCTATTTAACGCTTGTTTGAATTTAAAATATTACCTTTTGTTCGGCTGTTTATCAAATCTGAGAGATGGCTAGTCGTCGGCTTCTGCCCCCACGCCATGAGTGCCGGGGTGTTCGGGATAAACCTGAGCACTCTTGTTCCCATTGTTGGGTCCTTCGAGGGAGGTGCTCAGCACAACGAACAAGGCAATCGGACTATAATGCGTTATCACTCTCACTTAGCCATAGAATTCTATAATTTTAAATTTTGGCGAAGCCCCTAGTATTCGGAAGGCCGAATCTGGGGCACGATACACGCCTTAAGCCGGACAGGGCTGACTCCTCGCTCTAAGCGGCATAAGTCTTTAAGGACTCGAAAACCTCTCGAATAGCGACCAGTCTCTCGCCTTATCATGACAATCAGTTTTAGATTTCTCTACTGAGGTGCTTAGCCCAGCTGAACCGGGGCACAATCGCAGTAGTTCTCCCAGTGCTACCTTAGCCGATATAGTGGATCGTAAGGTACCAAAACAAGGGAGCCGGGCAAACCCAACTATTGACCAAACACATGATTCGGAGCTGATGCATATAATGCTATAAGTTTGGGGTGCCGCACTTGTGAAAGTGTTCGGACTTCTCACACCATATTGTGGGGGTACTTAAGCCCCTGGTGTATTGGCCGTACCAAAGTGTACGGTTGCAAGGTATCATTAATGAACACACACACACACACACACATATATAAAGAAGAATGCAATAATAGTCTTAATGATATGCATTGTTTATTCAAAAAGGTGCGTTAAAGCAGAATGATACATGCAGTGCAATAAGAAAAAAGTAGGACCATGTCCCCTCCAAGGGCGAGCTGAAGAATAGTATTAAGGCAAGTATTACACTCGTTATCGTAATCCACCTGGGAGATCCGTGGTGTGATGTAGCTTTCTGCCTCATTGGTTGCTGCATCATGTGTTCGGCAATCATGCTACCGGACAGGGTTTCCAGAGATTAATGTCCTAAAAGAGAGAAAAATAACAAAGCGGGAAGCCCCTAGTGCGGTTTAAGCCGCGTCTTGGGGCGTGCCGTAGTCGTGCCCCCTCCCTACCTGTGCCCATGGTATTTTTAATGCGTAATTATGTACGCGTGGCACGAGTTTCGCCATTTGGCTTGGGCTGGGGTGGGGGCCGCATTGCTATGCGAGCTCGGAACATGCCAGGCGGTCCTATTGCCGATTACTCCGGGCGCGCTTGAAGGTGTTCGGGTCCTTAAACGCCGAACTAGTGGATTGCCTTAAGAGGCTGCTTTGCGCTTCCGCTGCGAGGGCCGCAGTGTGCTCCTCCGTTCGGAGAGAGCGCTCTGTGTTTCCATTAACTGTAATGACCCCCTGAGGTCCTGGCATCTTGAGCTTGAGGTATGCATAATGCGGCACCACATTGAATCTCGCAAATGCGGTTTGTCCGAGCAGTGCATGATAACCACTGCGGAACGGGACTATATCGAAGATTAACTCTTTGCTTCGGAAATTATCCGGGGATCCGAAGACCACTTC
Organism: Triticum urartu; assembly: GCF_056163025.1. Classification (NCBI taxonomy): domain Eukaryota; kingdom Viridiplantae; phylum Streptophyta; class Magnoliopsida; order Poales; family Poaceae; genus Triticum; species Triticum urartu. The sequence continues at coordinate 478,813,531 of NC_141876.1, forward strand.
CAGTGTGACTGAGCCTGTGCAATGGGCCTCTACAACTGGTATGACGCCTTTAAAGGTCGTTTTTGTGGGTTTGATCCTTGAGGGGTCTATACCCATTTTGCGCACCGTGTCCTGGTAAATCAGGTTCAGGCTGCTGCCGCCATCCATAAGGACTCGAGTGAGGTGAAATCCGTCAATAATTGGGTCCAAGACCAGTGCGGCAAATCCGCCATGACGGATACTAGTGGGGTGGTCCCTGCGATCGAAGGTGATCGGACAGGAGGACCATGGGTTGAACTTTGGGGCGACTGGCTCCAACGCATATACGTCCTTGAGCGCACGCTTTCGCTCCCTCTTGGGGATGTGGGTTGCATATATCATGTACACCGTTCGCACTTGTGGGGGGAACATCTTCTGTCCTCCGGTATTCGGCTGCCGGGGCTCCTCCTCGTCATCGCTATGTGGCCCCTTATCTTTGTTTTCGGCAATTAACTTGTCGGCCTGCTTGAACACCCAACAATCCGTATTGGTGTGGTTGGCTGGCTTGTCGGGGGTGCCGTGTATTTGACACGAGCGATCGAGTATACGGTCCAAACTGGATGGGCCCGAAGTGCTTCTTTTGAATGGCTTTTTCTGCTGACTGGGTTTAGAGCCCTTGAATCCGGCATTGACTGCCGTATCCTCGGTATTGTCGCTGTTAATGCGGCGCTTATGTTTGTTGTGACGTGACCTGCTACTGCCGTCCTTGGTATCCGAAGTACCATGGTTCTTTGATATGTTGTTACTGCGAGCCAGCCAGCTGTCTTCTCCCGCACAAAAGCGGGTCATGAGTGTCGTGAGGGCTACCATAGATTTCGGCTTTTCCTGACCAAGGTGCCGGGCTAGCCACTCATCGCGGATGTTGTGCTTGAAAGCTGCTAGAGCCTCAGCATCCGGACAGTCGACAATTTGATTTTTCTTTGTTAGGAACCATGACCATAATTGCCTGGCTGATTCCTCTGGCTGCTGAATTATGTGGCTCAAGTCATCGGCATCTGGTGGTCGCACATAAGTGCCCTGAAAGTTGTCGAGGAATGCGGCTTCTAGATCCTCCCAACAGCCAATGGACTCTGCTGGCAAGCTATTGAGCCAATGCCGAGCTGGTCCTTTGAGTTTGAGTGGGAGGTATTTAATGGCGTGTAGATCATCATCGCGTGCCATGTGGATATGCAGGAGGAAATCCTCGATCCATACCGCAGGATCTGTTGTGCCGTCGTATGATTCTATATTTACGAGTTTGAAACCCTCTGGGATTTGATGATCCATTACCTCGTCTGTGAAGCATAAGGGGTGTGCGGCACCTCTGTACTGGGCTATATCGCGACGCAGCTCCAATGAGTCTTGCCCGCTGTGTTCGGCCCTGCCGGATTTACTTTTACTGTATCTGGCGTGACATTTATCGTCTCGCATAGTGGCGCGCCCTCGTGATCCGTAGATCGATCTTGCATGTTTTGCTTTGTCCTCCAATACATCTCGCAGGTCTGGCGTGTTTCCCCATGCCTTTTTATTTGAATGGCATCGGGGTGCAGGCTGAGCTTTTGGCTGGAATGCCTCTCTATCGCGGCCATGAGGTGGCCGATCAGCCGCGTCATACGCTTCTTCCTCCAGTTGGGGTAGCAACCTGCATTTTGGGTAACTCTTGGAGGGGCGTTCGAGTTTATATTCCTCGGCCGCCAGGACTTCAGTCCATCTGTCAGCTAGCAGATCTTGATCAGCTTGAAGCTGCTGCTGCTTTTTCTTAAGGCTATTTGCTATGGCTATAAGCCGGCGCTTGAAGCGCTCTTGTTCGACGGGATCCTCTAGCACGACGAATTTGTCATCGTCGAGGCTTGCCTCGTCTTCGGAGGGAGGCATTTAATTATCATCCTCTTCCTCTCTATCTGCCGCTCTCTCATGAGGGCTGGCTTCTTCATCCTCCTGTGCTGAATCTTGCTGGAGGGGGTTGTCTTCGGCACTGTCCGGGGTGTTATTATCTCCTGTGACGGAATCACCGTTTTTGCTTTGGCGGGACTTAGAGCGGCACCGCTGACGCTGGTGCTTAGGTTGCTTCTTGGAGGGGTCATCCTCCGCTGTTCCGTCGCCATTGCCTTCTTTGGGTGTGTCCACCATATATATGTCATACGACGAGGTGGCTTTCCTGTGCCCTATAGACGCTGGTTCCTGTTCGTCTCCTGCATTGTCGTCCATACCGTCGATGTCTTCGGAGTCGAAGTCGAGCATGTCGGTCAAGTCATCGACAGTGGCTATGAAGTGGGTGGTGGGTGGGCGTCGAATTTCTTCGTCGTCTGCATCCCAATCCTGCCGGTCATAATCCGGCCAGGACTCTCCTGACAAAGAGAGAGACCTTAGTGAATTCAGTATGTCACCGAAGGGCGAGTGCTGAAAGATATCTGCGGCAGTGAAATCCATGATCAGCGCCCAATCGGATTCGATTGGCAGGGGCGCGGATGGTCTAGAGTCCGGAGGAGAGTCCGACGATGGAGAGTCATGGGCCTCGCGAAGGATAAGGTTGGTGTTCGGTTCGATCTCCGTTGAGGCTGCTGCCTCCACGGCGGGGTCTAACTACCCGCCCTCGGGTGGCGCAGTTGGCTCCGAATTAAAGGTCGGAGCGGCTGCGGGTGCGGTCTCCAGGACACTGTTCGGTGGCAGAGCTAAATCATGCCCATCGTGACATCACGACGCACTCGGCAAGGGCTCGAATCCGTCGAAGATCAAGTCTCCGCGGATATCGGCCGTGTAGTTTTGGCTTCCAAACCTGACCTGATGGCCAGGGGCGTAGCTTTCAATCTGCTCCAGATGGCCAAGCGAATTGGCCCGCAGTGTAAAGCCGCCGAATACAATGATCTGTCCGGGGAGAAAAGTCTCACCCTGGACTGCATCGCTATCGATGATCGTAGGATCCATCAAGCCTAACGGCGACGACACAGAGGAACTCTCAATGAAAGCACCAATGTCAGTGTCAAAACCCGCAGATCTCGGGTAGGGGGTCCCGAACTGTGCGTCTAAGGCGGATGGTAACAGGAGGCAGGGAACACGATGTTTTACCCAGGTTCGGGCCCTCTTGATGGAGGTAAAACCCTACGTCCTGCTTGATTTATTCTTGATGATATGGGTATTACAAGAGTTGATCTACCACGAGATCGGAGAGGCTAAACCCTAGAAGCTAGCCTATGATATGATTGTATGTTGTCCTACGGACTAAAACCCTCCGGTTTATATAGACACCGGAGGGGGCTAGGGTTACACAAGGTCGGTTAGAAAGGAGGAGATATCCATATCCGTACTGCCTAGCTTGCCTTCCACGCCAAGTAGAGTCCCATACAGACACGAGATGAAGTCTTCAATCTTGTATCTTCATAGTCTAATAGTCCGGCAAAAGGATATAGTCCGGCTGTCCGGAGACCCCCTAATCCAGGACTCCCTCAGGGGCGAATCATTTTTTTTGCCCGGACGCACTTCCTTGCGTGTGAAGATGTAGCTGGTGGGTCCCAGCAGTCAGGGGAAATGTTTGTTTCGCGAAATATGGTGGCCCGTCCGGTGGGTCCATGCTGTTAGGTGGAGGAATAATTACTTTGCGCGTAATAAGGAGGCACTTCCTTGCTGCGGCCGTGGACCCAGCTGTCAGCCTCTCCACGTACAGTCCATGTCCGATGGAAGCCGTTCCTTGACCATGTTGACCACGCCGCACCGAGAGCACCAGGGCGGTGGACGACGGCGAGGCCTATGAAGGGGACGGCACGGAGCCGGGAAGATGCGGCAGTGGAAGCCCGCGCGGAGAGGAGTACGAGGGTTCACTGGTTCGACTGCGGTGTGAGGCTGCCGTTACCGCTGGGCCTGGCCAGCGGTGGGAATAGTAGGGGGCGGTGAGGCCTCCGCGGTAGCACAACCGGCCACGGGAGGCAGGAGCATGCGGCACGACCGGCGCTAGTTTGGGCGGCTGGAGCAAGAAGACCAGAGGTTGAAGAAGCACAACGGCCGTTGGATGGACATCGTATGGTCACTGGATCTAGAATCGTTCATATTGACTAAGTTGACAAAACACTCCTCCCCGTCAACTTAGTAGGCCCACAAGTCAGCCACCCACCAAGGTGGGTCTCAACTAGCAGGGGGAGTATTCATTTTTTTGTGCGTAATTAGGTGACACTTCCGGTGGGTCCGAGCTGACAGCGGGGGGAACATTTTTTTCACGAAATACGGTGGCCCGTCCGGTGGGTACCAGCAGTCGGGGGGGGGGACGTTTTTTCGCCAAATACGGTGGTCCATCCGGTGGGTCCCTACTGTCAGGTGGAGGAATAATTATTTTCCGCGTAATAAGGAGGCACTTCCTTGCGGCTGCCGTGGACCCAGCTGTCAGCCTCTCCACGTACAGTACTCTTCCGATGGAAGTCGTTCCTTGACCACGTTGACCACGCCGCGCCGAGAGCACCAGGGCGGTGGACGACGACGAGGCCTAGGAAGGGGACGACGCGGAGCCAGGGAAGATGCGGCAGTGGATGCCCACGCGTAGAGGAGTATGATGGCTCACTGTTCGCTGCGGTGTGAGGCTGCTGTCGCCGCAGAATAACAGGGGGTGTGGGTGAGTAGAGGGATGGCCTGGCCAGCGGTGGGAGTAGTAGGGGGTGGTGAGGCCTCCGCCGCATCGCAGCCGGCCACGGGAGGTAGGAGCACGAGGCACGACCGACGCTGGTTTGGGCGGCTGGAGCAAGAAGACCAGAGGTTGAAGAAGCACTACGGCCGTTGGATGGACATCGTACGGTCACTGGAGCTAGAATCATGCATATTGACTAAATTAACAAAGCCCTCCATCCCCGTCAACTTAGTAGGCCCACAAGTCAGCCTGCCACTATACTAGGTCCCAGTTAGCAGGTGGAGTATTTAGTTTCTTGTGCGTAATAAGGACGCACTTCCTTGCGTGCGAAGATATAGCTGGTGGGTCCGAGCTGTCAGCGGCAGTAACGTTTTTTTTCGCGAAATACAAAGGCCCTTTCGGTGGGTCCCAGACGTTAGGTGGAGGAATCATTATTTTGCGCATAATAAGGAGGCATTTCCTTGTGTACGGCCGTGGACCCAGCTGTCAACCTCTCCACGTACAGTCCACTTCAGATGCATGTCGGTCGTTGACCACGTTGACCAGGCCGCATCAAGAGCACCAGGGCGGTGGACGACGACAAGGCCTAGGAAGGGAATGACACGGAGGCTGGGAAGACTCGGTTGTTGTTTCCCACGCGGAGGGGAGTACAATTGTATGAGGGTTTACTCGTTCGTCTGCCGTCGCCGAAGAATAATGATACGTCTCCATCGTATCTATAATTTTTGATTGTTCCATGCCAATATTCTACAACTCCCATATACTTTTTGGCAACTTTTTATACTATTTTTGGGACTAACATATTGATCCAGTGCCCAGTGCCAGCTCCTGTCTGTTGCATGTTTTTGGTTTCGCAGAATATCCATATCAAACGGAGTCCAAACGGGATAAAAACGGACGGAGATACTTTTCGGAATATTTGGAAAATCTGGAGGAAAAATCAATGCGAACCAGTGTCCGAGGTGGGCACGAGGTAGGGGGGCGCGCCCCCCCTAGGGCGCGCCCCTGACCCTCGTGACCCACCTGTAAGGCGGTTGATGCCTGAGGGAGTCCTGGATTAGGGGGTGTCCGGATAGCCGGACTATACCTCCGGCCGGACTCCTGGACTATGAAGATACAAGATTGAAGACTTCGTCCCGTGTCCGGAAGGGACTTTCCTTGGCGTGGAAGGCAAGCTTGGCGATACGGATATGTAGATCTCCTACCATTGTAACCGACTCTGTGTAACCCTAGCCCTCTCCGGTGTCTATATAAACCGGAGGGTTTTTGTCCGTAGGACAAACAACAATCATACCATAGGCTAGCTTCTAGGGTTTAGCCTCTCTGATCTCGTGGTAGATCTACTCTTGTACTACCCATATCTTCAATATTAATCAAGCATGACGTAGGGTTTTACCTCCATCAAGAGGGCCCGAACCTGGGTAAAACATCGTGTCCCCTGCCTCCTATTACCATCCGCCTAGACGCACAGTTCGGGACCCCCTACCCGAGATCCGCCGGTTTTGACACCGACATTGGTGCTTTCATTGAGAGTTCCTCTGTGCCGTCACTTTTAGGCCCGATGGCCTCTCCGATTATCAACAGCGATGCGATCCAGGGTGAGACTTTTCTCCCCGGGCAGATCTTCGTATTCGTCGGCTTTGCACTGCGGGCCAATTCGCTTGGTCATCTAGAGCAGATCGAAAGCTACCCCCCTGGCCATCAGGTCAGATTTGGAAGTTTGAACTACACGGCCGACATCCGCCGAGACTTGATCTTCGACGGATTCGAGCCACAGCCGAGCGCGCCGCACTGTCACGATGGGCATGATCTAGCTCTGCCGCTGAACAGTGCCCTGGAGGCCGCACCTGTGTCCGCTCCGACCCCTAGCTCGGAGCCAATCACACCAATCGAGGATGGGTGGTTAGACACCGCCTCAGGGGCTGCAATCTCTACGGCGATCGAGCCGAACACCAGCCCTATTCTCTGCGAAGCCCGTGACTCCAAGGAGCCGGACTCCTCTCCTGACTCCGAGCCCTCCGCGCCCCTACCGACCGAACCCGATTGGGCGCCGATCATGGAGTTCACCTGCATGGACATCTTTCAGCACTCGCCCTTCGGTGATATTCTGAATTCACTAAAGTCTCTCTCTTTATCAGGAGAGCCATGGCCAGACTATGGTCAGCAAGGTTGGGATGCGGATGATGAAGAAATTCAAAGCCCACCCACCACCCACTTCATAGCCACTGTCGATGATTTAACCGACATGCTCAATTTCGACTCCGAAGACATCGACGGTATGGACGCCGATGCAGGAGACGATCAAGAACCAGCGCCTATAGGGCACTGGAAAGCCACCTCGTCGTATGATATATACATGGTGGACACCCCAAAAGAAGGCAATGGCGATGGAACAGCGGAGGATGACCCCTCCAAGAAGCAGCCTAAGCGCCGACGTCAGCAGCGCCGCTCTAAATCCCACCAAAGCAAAAACGGTGATTCCGGCACGGGAGATAATAACACCCCAGATAGTGCCGAAGACAACCACCTCCAGCAAGATTCAACACAGGAGGATGGAGAAGCCAGCCCTCATGAGAGAGCGGCAAACAGAGAGGTCAAGGACGATAATTATATGCCTCCCTCCGAAGACGAGGCAAGCCTCGACGACGACGAATTTGTCGTGCCGGTGGATCCCGTCGAACAAGAGCGTTTCAAACGCAGGCTTATGGCCACGGCGAGCAGCCTCAAGAAAAAACAGCAACAGCTTAGAGCTGATCAAGATTTGCTAGCCGACAGATGGACTGAAGTCCTTGCGGCCGAAGAGTATGAACTCGAACGCCCCTCCAAGAGCTACCCAAAGCGCAGGTTGCTACCCCAATTAGAGGTGGAAGCACCTAAACCTACATCACCAGCGCATGATGTGGCCGACCGGCCACCCCGTGGCCGCGACAGAGAGGCCTCTCGGCCCTCCACTCAAGCCGCACCCCTGCGCCGCTCAAAAAATACCAAGGCACGGGAAAATACGCCAGACCCGCGAGATATATTGGAGGACAAGGCAAGGCAAACAAGATCGATCTACGGATCGCGTGGGCGCCCCACGGCACGAGATGGTACTCGTCACGCCGGATACAGTAAATCCGGCCGGGCCGAACACAGTAGACAAAGCTCGTTTGAGCTGCGTCGTGATATAGCCCAATACAGAGGCGCCGCGCACCCACTATGCTTCACAGATGAAGTAATGGATCATCATATCCCCGAGGGTTTCAAACCCGTGAACATCGAATCATACGATGGCACAACAGATCCTGCGGTATGGATCGAGGACTATCTTCTTCATATCCACATGGCCCGCGGTGATGACTTACACGTCATCAAATACCTCCCACTCAAGCTTAAAGGACCAGCTCGGCATTGTCTTAACAACTTGCCAGCAGAATCAATTGGTTGTTGGGAGGACCTGGAAGCTGCATTCCTCAACAATTTCCAGGGCACTTATGTGCGACCACCAGACGTCAATGACCTAAGCCACATAATTCAGCAGCCAGAGGAATCGGCCAGACAATTCTGGACACGGTTCCTAACCAAGAAAAATCAAATCGTCGACTGTCCGGACGCAGAGGCCCTAGCAGCCTTCAAGCATAACATCCGCGACGAGTGGCTTGCACGGCACATGGGACAGGAAAAGCCGAAATCTATGGCAGCCCTCACGACACTTATGACCCGCTTTTGCGCGGGAGAAGACAGCTGGCTAGCTCACAGCAATAACATGACCAAGAGCCCTGGTAATTCAGATACCAAGGACAGCAGTGGCAGGTCGCGTCGCAACAAGCAAAAGCGCCGCATTAACGGCGACAATGTTGAGGATACAACAGTTAATGCCGGATTCAGAGGCTCTAAACCCGGTCAGCGGAAAAAGCCATTCAAAAGAAATACTCCGGGCCCGTCCAGTTTGGACCGAATACTCGACCACTCATGCTAGATACATGGCACCCCCGAAAAACCAGCCAATCACACCAACAGGGATTGTTGGGTGTTCAAGCAGGCAGGCAAGTTAAATGCCGAAAGCAGAGACAAGGGGCTGCATAGCGATGACGAGGAGGAGCCCCGGCCGCCGAACAACAGTGGACAGAAAGGTTTTCCCCCACAAGTGCGGACGGTGAACATGATATACGCAACCCACGTCCCCAAGAGGGAGCGGAAGCGTGCGCTAAGGGACGTATACACGATGGAACCAGTCGCCCCTAAGTTCAACCCATGGTCTTCCTGCCTGATCACTTTTGATCGAAGGGACCACCCCACTAGCATCCGTCATGGTGGATTCGCCGCATTGGTTCTAGACCCAATTATTGACGGATTTCACCTCACTGGAGTCCTTATGGACGGCGGCAGCAGCCTGAACCTGCTTTACTAGGATACAGTGCGGAAAATAGGCATCGATCCCTCGAGGATTAAACCCACTAAAACGACCTTTAAAGGCATCATACCAGGTGTAGAGGCCAACTGTACAGGCTCAGTTACACTTGAAGTGGTCTTCGGATCTCCGGATAATTTTCGAAGCGAGGAGTTAATCTTCGACATAGTCCTGTTCCGCAGTGGCTATCACGCACTGCTTGAGCGAACCGCATTTGCTAAGTTCAATGTGGTGCCGCACTACGCATACCTCAAGCTCAAGATGCCAGGCCCTTGAGGAGTCATCACGGTCAATGGAAACACCGAACGCTCTCTCTGAACGGAGGAGCATACGACGGCTATCTCAGCGGAAGTACAAAGCAGCCTCTCAAGGAAATTCTCTAGTCCGACCATTAAACGTCTGGACACCATCAAGCGCGCCCGGAGTAACCTACAACAAGACCGCCTAGCACGTTCCGAGCAAGCGTAGCAATGCGGCCCCAACCCCAGCCCTCGCGAACCTGCGAAACCAGTGTTGCGCGTACATAACTACGCTCTGGAAATACCATGGGCACAGGGGAAGGGGCACCATCACGACACGCCTGAATCGCGGCTTAAACCGCACTAGGGGCTGCCGACTTCTTAATTTTCTCTTATTTTCAGGACTCCATTCTTCAGAAGGCTTGTCCGACAGTACAATTTCCGCACAAACGATACAACCAGGGAAGCAGAAAGCTACGCCGCACTATGGAACTCTAAGGTGGTCACTATAACGAGCAGTATACCTGTTTCACATACCATTCCGCAGCTCGCCCTGGAAAGGACACGTTAAATAGTCCCATTTTTTGCTTATCGCACTATTTGTATAGTTCTGCTTTGATCGCAGCTTTTTTAAATAAACAATGCATAGCTTCCGTCTATTATTGCATTACTCTTTTTTACGAATATATGTTCATTAATGACATGTTGCACCCGTACACTTTGGTACAGCCAATACACCAGGGGCTTAAGTACCCCACAATACGGTGTGAGAAGTCCGAACACTTTCACAAGTGCGGCACCCCGAACTTATAGCATTATATGCATCGGCTCCGAATCATGTCTTGGGTCAATAGTTGGGTTTGCCCGGCTCCTATGTTTTGGTACCTTACGTTCCGTTATATCGGCTAAGGTAGCACTAGGAGAACTACTGCGATTGTGCCCCAGTTGAGCCGGGCTAAGCACCTCAGTAGAGAAAGCTAAAACTGACCGTCATGATGAGGCAAGAGCTGGTCGCTGTTCAAGAGGTTTTCAAGTCCTTAAAGACTTATGCCGCTTAGAGCGAGGAGTCGGCTTTGTCCGGCCTAGGCGTGGATAGCGCCCCGAACTCGGTCTTCCGAACACTAGGGGCTTCGCCGAAATTTAAAATTATAGAATTCTATGGCTAAATGAGAGTGTTCAAGCATTATAGTCCGGTTGCCTTGTTCGTTGTGTTGAGCGCCTCCCTCGAAGGACCCAAGAATAGGAAAAAGAGCGCTCATGTTTATCCCGAACACCCCAGCACTCGTGGCATGGGGGCAGAAGCTGACGACTCGCCATCTCTCAAATTTGATAAACGGTCGCACAGAAGGTAATATTTTAAATTCAAAAGCGTTGCTTAGCACATATGAACAAGTTTTCAGCGTACAGGATCACAAATGCAAGTTTACTCAAAAATTACATCTTTGGAGCATTCATCCGCTATAAGGCGGGCACCCTTCAGGACACCCTCATAATATGCTTCCGGGACGCGATGCTCCTTGCCCAGGCGGCCCGTCCTTCACCAGCTTCTCCGCATCCATCTTTCCCCAGTGCACTTTAGCACGGGCAAGCGCCCCACGGGCACCTTCGATGCAGACGGAGCGCTTGATTACTTCAAGACGCGGACAGGCATCCACCAGCCACCTCACCAGCCCGAAGTAGCTCCCAGGCAAAGCCTCTCCAGGCCAAAGCCGAACTACAAAGCCCTTTATGGCCTGTTCGGCCACCTTGTGGAGCTCGACCATTTGCTTCAGCTGGTCGCTCAAAGGCACCAGGTGTCCGGCCTCAGCATACTGAGACCAGAACACCTTCTCCGTCGAGCTCCCCTCCTTGGATCGGTAGTAGGCGGCGGCATCAGGCGCACTATGGGGCAAATCTGCGAATGCTCCTGGAGAGCTCCGGACTCGGGTAAGTAACAAGTAATTCACTTTCACGTGCTTGCTTTGCATAATGAATGCCTTACCCGCCGCTATCTTCTTCATCACTTCAATGTCTTGGAGGGCTTTCTGGGCTTCGGCCTTGGCAGACTTCGCACTTTTGAGGGCTGCCGCAAGCTCGGACGCTTGCGTCTTTGAGTCAAGCTCCAAACTCTCGTGTTTTTTCATGAGAGCCTGGAGCTCTTTCTGCACCTCCTCCACCCGCGCCTCCTTCTTCCCTCTCTCAGTGCGCTCCGCGGCCTCTTTGTTTTCGGCCTCGGACAGCGCTTGCTTAAGGGTTGCCACCTCGGTCATGGCCCCTATAATAGCACGTTGATCCTGTCATTTTTTGCAACCACATCTTCTCTATATACTTGCGCAAGGTATTACTTACCTTCCTTCTCCTCGAGTTGCCTCTTGGCATGGCCGAGCTCGTTCTCGGACCGTGCGAGGTTTTGCTTCAGCGTATCCACCTCCGCAGTTAGTGCGGCGGAGGCCAGCAGCGAAGCCTGCATACGCATATTGACTTGATTATGTTAGACTCCTGCGAATGTTATTAGATCCTCTATTCGACTTTTCTTTCCGAACACCGAACAGAGCATCAGGGGCTACTGTCTATGCGGTAATATTTTTACATATTCTTTACTTACCCCAAAGCCTGTTAGAAGGCTGGCACAGGCTTCAGTTAGTCCGCTCTTGGCGGACTGAACCTTCTAGATCACCGCACTCATAATAGTGCGGTGCTCCTCGTCGATGGAGGCGCCGTTCAGCACCTCCAGCAAATTGTCCGGTGCCTTCGGTTGGACTGAGGTCACTGGCTCGGTAGGCTTGCCCCTCGTGGAAGGAGGCTGCCTACCGGAGTCCGGAACCGTTGAAGGTTCTGGCGCGGTGCCCTTGGGGGTTCTATCCCCTTTACGCCTGGTGTCCGGGAGGTTGCCTTGCGGCGCCTCCAGGACCACCTCCTCCTGGCTTGGAACCTGTTGGGACGCCACTTCGGCGTCGTCCGTAGGGTGGGGGGGGGGAGGAAGCCATCGGAAGCGAATTCACATCCGACGAATCCAGGGAGCCGCTCGACGACTCGTCGAGCCCGGCCTTGGGCGGACTGCATAGTCATATTCGGTGTAAGGAGGAGCTGTGCAAGAAAGGAACACTATGAATTGCTCTGGTGTCCAAATACTTACGATCTCGCCAGGGGCTTGGCCCTGTGCGGCCACTCCTCTTCGCCGTCGTCGGTGTTGGTGGAGCCGTCCGGAGGAAGGGTTTTCCCCTTCTTGGACCCTTCGGCCTCCCCAGTTGGGGCGGCCTTCCTTTTCTTCTCTCCCCCTGCTGGAGGGGGAGAGGTCTCTTCTTCCTCCTCCTTGTCTTCATGGGAGGAGTGCGTCTTGGAGTCGTCGGATGATGAATCCGACACCCCCAGGCGCCAGGCACTCTTTCGAGTCCCCGTGGCCTTCTTCTTGGCCTTCTTCTCCGGCACCACATAGGGTGCCGGAACCAGCAGCTTCGCTAAGCGAGCGTCCGCTGGGCCTTCGGGCAAAGGAGCCGGACAGTTGATCTGTCCGGACGTCTTCTGCCAATCCTGTCAATGGTAAGGGAGCTTAGATCCCGCATGGAGTCAAACTATGAAAAACTAATACCCTGTAAAAGGTAAAAACAGCTTACCGCACTAGCATGACGCTGCGTGCTGAATCCGCGATCCTCGGTAGCGGATGCGGGGGCCTCGGCGCCCTTGAAAAGCACCTTCCAGGCATCTTCGTACATCGTGTCGAAGAGCCTGCTCAGAGTTCGGTGCTGCACTGGGTCGAACTCCCACATGTTGAAAGCCCATTGTTGACACGGGAGGATCCGGCGGATGAGCATAACCTGGACTATGTTGACAAGTTTGAGTTCTTGTCCACCAGGGTTTGGACGCATGTTTGGTGTCTGGTCTGCTCTCCTTTTTTACCCCACGACAGGCCCGTCTCTTTCTAGGAGGTGAGCCGCGTAGGGGGTCCGGATCTAAACTCGGGGGCTGCGACCCATTCAAGGTCGCGCGACTCGGTGATTTAAAACCACCTCGATTGCCACCCCTTTAGGGTCTCCACGAAGGAGCCCTCGAGCCATAGGACATTGGGCATCTTGCCCACCATGGCGCCTCCGCACTCCGCCTGGGTGCCGCGCACCACCTTCGGCTTGACATTGAAAGTCTTGAGCCATAGGGCGAAATGGGGGCGGATGCAGAGGAAGGCCTCGCACACGACGATAAACGCCAAGATGTTGAGGACAAAGTTCGGGGCTAGATCGTGGAAATCCAGGCCATAGTAGAACATGAACCCCCGGACAAATGGGTGGAGAGGGAAGCCCAGTCCGCGGAGGAAATGGGGGAGGAACACCACCCTCTCATGGGGCCTAGGGGTGGGGATGAGCTGCCCCTCTTCGGGAAGCCGGTGCGCAATGTCGTTAGACAAGTATCCGGCCTTCCTTAGTCTTTTGATGTGTCCCTCTGTGACGGAGGAGACCATCCACTTGCCTCCCGCTCCAGACATGGCTGGAGAAGGTTGAGGTGGGGTGTGCGGACTTCGGCGCTGGAGCTCGAGTGCGCGGAAATGGATAGGCAAAGGAGGAAGAAGGCGTGGATGAAAAGGTGGATCCTTATCCCCTTATATGGGTGGACGCGACAATGCGCCCCCACCAGCCTCGTAAAACTTGCTTATCTCCCAAGCGTCGTAATCAATGGCGCGGTTGGGTTACCCACACCCGTATTGATGAGAATCCCGGAATAAGCGGACACGATCTCTTCTTTGACAAGACGTGCCAAGGGAATCGCCTCGCTAAACGCGCTGAGGTGGGACAGTAAAACGATTCGAATAAAGACTTGGCCGTGGTGTGATGTCACGCTACGGAATACGTCAGCAGATTAGATTTGTGTAAATATTATTCTCTCTATGGAAATATGTGGAAACTTATTTTGCAGAGCCGGACACTACCTTTGTGTTCAAAATCTTCTATGAAGTACTTGGAGGAGGAACCCGCCTTGCAATGCCGAAGACAATCTGCGCACCGGACTCGTCGTCATTGAAGCCTGGTTCAGGGGCTACTGAGGGAGTCCTGGATTATGGGGTGTCCGGATAGCCGGATTATGGTATGCTAGATAACTATGCTCGGAATATGATTATACTTGTTGCTCTAGGATGAATGCTCCACATCTTCCCTTTTCATGCAAATTTAATGATAATAAAACCTTAGCTTCTTATGCTAATGGTATATATGATTACTATGATGTGGAACAAATAGAAGAATTTGTTGCTTTTATGGGTGCTTATGAAATTGAATCTATGTTTAAAGAGTTTGAAGATTTTGATGATGCTTGTTATAGACCTGAAAATTTAGCTATCCTCAGATATTGCTATGAGAATTATGAATACAATTCCGATATTAATGCACTTATTGAGAAAGCCTCCGATGTCCAAGAAGAGACTAATATTTTGTAGGAATCTATGGAAGAAGAAGTAGATGAAACTGTGAGCTCATTGGATGAAAAAGATGAGGAGGAGAGCGAAGAACAAAAGGAGGAAGAGCGGATTGATTACTCGTGCCCACGGCAACTTTGTGCTTACCGAAGGATGCTTGCTATGATGACTGCTATGATCCCTTGGATTCTTTTGAAATATCCCTTTTTGATGATGCTTGTGGCCGAGATGCCAATATGAATTATGCTTATGGATATGAACTTGCTATAGTTCCTTATGTTAAACATGAAATTGTTGCTATTGCACCCACGCATGATAGTCCTATTATCTTTTTGAATTCTCCCAACTACACTACATCGGAGAAGTTTGCCCTTATTAAGGATTACATTGATGGGTTGCGTTTTACTACTACACATGATGATTTTGATAGATATAATATGCATGTGCTTGCTACTCCTACTTGCAATTATTATGAGAGAGGAAATATATCTCCACCTCTCTATGTTTCCCACATGATAAAATTGTAAGAAACTGTTTATACTATGCATTGGCCTTTACTTTGTGTGCATGATTTGTTCTTTTATGACATGCTGATGCATAGTAAGAGAGTTATACTTCGTTGTTACATGATATATGTTACTTTGTGCTCACTACTAAATGCCAAATCATTGTTAATTAAAATTGGCTTTGATATACCTTGGGATCCGGGTGGATTCACTACTTGAGCACTATATGCCTAGCTTAATGGCTTTAAAGAAAGCGCTGCCAGGAAGACAACCCGGAAGTTTTAGAGAGTCATTTATTTCTGTTGAGTGCTTTCATATAGTTTTAAAACAACAAAAATAAAGAGGGGAGCCCAAAACTTTTTCAAAAAGGAAAGTGAAAGTGAGAGAGACAAGCATTGTTGAAGTGGGAGAGCTCCTTGAACTTTGTTCATGCTCACGGCAACTTTGTGAATCTTGATTACAGAAAATTTTCAATAAAAATAATTATCACCTTGTACAATTCCATTTTATTATAAAAATAATGTGCCAAGGTTTGCCTTTAGGATGTTTACATTTGCTTGATGGTTTGTACGGTGCAGGACAGAAACTTTGGCTGTAGTGCGCGATTTTACATTTTTTGCTGGAACGTGAAATGGTTATGATTCTTTTTGAACTGCCTTCCTATACAAATTTTTTATTTTTCCTAATTTTGGTAGAATTTTTCAAGTATCAGAAGTATGGTGAATGTTCAGATTATTACAGACTGTTCTGTTTTGGACAGATTCTGTTTTTGATGCATAGTTTGCTTGTTTTGATGAAACTATCAATTTGTATTAGTGGATCAAGCCATGAAAAAGTTATACTACAGTACACACAATGCAAAAACAAAATATGAATTGGTTTGCAATAGTACTTAGAGTAGTGATTTGCTTTATTATACTAACGGATCTTACCAAGTTTTCTGTTGAAGTTTTGTGTGGATGAAGTGTTCGATGATCGAGAAGGTCTCGATGTGAGAAGAAGGAAGAGAGGCAAGAGCTCAAGCTTGGGGACGCCCGAGGCACCCCAAGTAAATATTCAAGGAGACTCAAGCATCTAAGCTTGGGGATGCCCCTGAAGGCATCCCCTCTTTCTTCAACAAGTATCGGTATGTTTTCGGATTCGTTTCATTCATGCGATATGTGCAATCTTGGAGCGGCTTTTGCATTTAGTTTTCATTCTTATTTTATGCACCATTCTGGTATGATATAGTCCTTGGTTGATTTATGGAATGCTCTATGCACTTCACTTATATCTTTTGAGTATGGCTTTATAGAATGCTTCATGTGCTTCACTTATATCATTTGAAGTTTGGATTGCCTGTTTCTCTTTACATAGAAAACCGCCATTTGTAGAATGCTCTTTTGCTTCACTTATATTTGTTAGAGCATGGGCATATCTTTTGTATAAAGAATTAAACTCTCTAGCTTCACTTATATCTATTTAGAGAGATGACAGGAACTGGTCATTCACATGGTTAGTCATAAAATCCTACATAAACTTGTAGATCACTGAATATGATATGTTTTCCTTGCAATAGTTTTGCGATATAAAGATGGTGATATTAGAGTCATGCTAGTGGGTAGTTGTGGATTGTAGAAATACTTGTGTCGAAGTTTGTGATTCCCGTAGCATGCACGTATGGTGAACCGTTATGTGATGAAGTCGGAGCATAATTTATTTATTGATTGTCTTCCTTATGAGTGGCGGTCGGGGACGAGCGATGGTCTTTTCCTACCAATCTATCCCCCTAGGAGCATGCGCGTAGTACTTTGTTTCGATAACTAATAGATTTTTTCAATAAGTATGTGAGTTCTTTATGACTAATGTTGAGTCCATGGATTATACGCACTCTCACCCTTCCACCATTGCTAGCCTCTCTAGTACCACGCAACTTTCACCGGTACCATAAACCCACCATATACTTTCCTCAAAACAGCCACCATGCCTACCTATTATGGAATTTCCACAGCCATTCCGAGATATATTGCCATGCAACTTCCATCATCATCATATACATGACTTGAGCATTCATTGTCATATTGCTTTGCATGATCGTAAGATAGCTAGCATGATGTTTTCATGGCTTGTCCGTTTTTTGATGTCATTGCTACGATAGATCATTGCACATCCCGGTACACCGCCGAAGGCATTCATATAGAGTCATATCTTTGTTCTAGATATCGAGTTGTAAGTAAATAAAAGTGTGATGATCATCATTATTAGAGCATTGCCCCAGTGAGGAAAGGATGATGGAGACCATGATTCCCCCATAAGTCGGGTGAGACTCCGGACTTTACAAAAAAATAAAAGAGGCCAAAGAAGCCCAAATAAAAAAAGAGGCCAAAGAAGCCCACCAATATAAAAAAATATAAATATAAAAAAATGAGAGAAAAAGAGAGAAGGGGCAATGTTACTATCCTTTTACCACACTTGTGCTTCTGAGTAGCACCATGTTCTTCATATAGAGAGTCTCTTGAGTTATCACTTTCATATACTAGTGGGAATTTTCATTATAGAACTTGGCTTGTATATTCCGATGATGGGCTTCATCAAACGCCGAGGTCTTCATGAGCAAGCAAGTTGGATGCACACCCACTTAGTTTCAATTTGAGCTTTCATACACTTATAGCTCTAGTGCATTCGTTGCATGGCAATCCCTACTCACTCACATTGATATCTATTGATGGGCATCTCCATAGCCCGTTGATACGCCTAGTTGATGTGAGACTATCTTCTCCTTTTTGTCTTCTCCACAACCACCATTCTATTTCATCCATAGTGCTATGTCCATGGCTCACGCAAATGTATTGCATGAAATTTGAAAAAGTTTGAGAACACCAAAAGTATGAAACAATTGCTTGGCTTGTCATCGGGGTTGTGCATGATGTGAATATTTTGTGTGGTGAAGATGGAGCATAGCCAGACTACATGATTGTGTAGGGATAACTTTCTTTGGCCATGTTATTTTGAAAAGACATGATTTCTTTATTAGTAGGCTTGAAGTATTATTGTTTTTATGTCAAATGATAGACTATTGCTTTGAATCACTCGTGTCTTAATATTAATGCCATGATTAGACATATGATCAAGATTATGCTAGGTAGCATTCCACATCAAAAATTACCTTTTTTATCATTTACCTACTCGAGGACGAGCAGGAATTCTGCTTGGGGATGCTGATACGTCTTCGTCGTATCTATAATTTTTGATTGTTCCATGCCAATATTCTACAACTTCCATATACTTTTTGGCAACTTTTTATACTATTTTTGGGACTGACATATTGATCCAGTGCCCAGTGCCAGTTCCTATTTGTTGCATGTTTTTAGTTTCGTAGAATATCCATATCAAATGGAGTCCAAACGGGATAAAAACGGACGGAGATACTTTTCGGAATATTTGGAAAATCTGGAGGAAAAATCAATGCGAACCAGTGTCCGAGGTGGGCACGAGGTAGGGGGGCGCGCGCCCCTGACCCTCGTGACCCACCTGTAAGGCGGTTGACGCCCTTCTTCGGCCGCAAGAAAGCTAATTTTCGGAAAAAAAATCACGGCGAAGGTTTCGTTCCAATTGGAGTTACGGATCTCCGGATATAAAAGAAACGGTGAAAGGGCAGCAGACCAGAACGCAGAAACAGAGAGAGACAGAGAGACAGATCCAATCTCGGAGGGGCTCTCGCTCCTCCCACGCCATGGAGGCCAAGGACCAGAGGGGAAACCCTTCTCCCATCTAGGGAGGAGGTCAAGGAATAAGAAGAAGAAGAAGGGGGGCCTCTCCCCCTTGCTTCCGGTGGCGCCAGAGTGCCACCGGGGGCCATCATCATCACCGTCATCTTCACCAACAACTCCACCGCCTTCACCACCAAATCTCCCCCTCTATGCAGCGGTGTAACCTCTCTCTTACCCGTTGTAATCTCTACTTAAACATGGTGCTCAACGCTATATATTATTTCCCTATGATGTATGGCTATCCTATGATGTTTGAGTAGATCCATTTTGTCCTAATGGCTATTTGATGATCAAGATTGGTTTGAGTTGCATGTTTTATTATTGGTGTTGTCCTATGGTGCTCTCCGTGTCGTGCAAGCGTGAGGGATTCCCGCTGTAGGGTGTTGCAATATGTTTATGATTTTCTTATGGTGGGTGGCGTGAGTGAACAGAAGCACATACCCGAGTAAGTAGGTTGTTTTCGTATGGGATAAAGAGGACTTGATGCTTTAATGCTATGGTTGGGTTTTACCTTAATGATCTTTAGTAGTTGCGGATGCTTGCTAGAGTTCCAATCATAAGTGCATATGATCCAAGTAGAGAAAGTATGTTAGCTTATGCCTCTCCCTCAAATAAAATTGTAATAATGATTGCCGGTCTAGTTATCCATTGCCTAGGGACAAATAACTTTCTCGTCACAACAAACTCTCTACTAAACCTAACTTAGTTGTGTCTTTATCTAAACAACCCCTACTTTTTATTTACTTGCTCTTTATTATCTTGCAAACCTATCCAACAACACCTACAAAGTACTTCTAGTTTCATACTTGTTCTAGGTAAAGCGAACGTCAAGCGTGCGTAGAGTTGTATCAGTGGTCGATAGAACTTGAGGGGATCTTTGTTCTACCTTTAGCTCGTCGTTGGGTTCGACACTCTTACTTATCGAAAACTGTTGCGATCCCCTATACTTGTGGGTTATCAAATAACAGCAGGTGTGGGTGAGTAGAGGGATGGCTAGGCCAGCGATGGGAGTACGGTGGGGCGGTGAGGTCCGCGCGGCAGCACAGCCGGCCGCGGGGAGGAGGGAGCAGGCAGTCCCGCTGACGCTTGTTTGAGCGGTTGGAGCAGGGAGAGTAGAGATTGAAGAAGCACGACGGCCGTTGGATGGACATCCAACAGTCACTGCTTGCGCGTCAACCTTTTTTTAGGAAAGCCTCAAATCTGTGGAAAACATCATACAGCCCATCTGCCATTATTTCTAATAATTTACAGCCCATTTGCTAATTCTTAAGGTTTTTTTGGAGCCCATATTCTTTTTGTTAGCATTACAACCCATATTGTGGCCACGGTTAAAAAATTATATGAAATGTTGCATATTTCAATGCGGTCCGAACTGTTTTTAATCCTGAAATTTCGAGTCACATTCAAACTGATTTTAAAAATAAATGTATATCAATATAAAATCCAACAAATTGTCCACACATAAAAATTAATGCAATTTAAAATCTTGAAATGAAAAAAATAAATTTGAAAGCAATTCCCGGTTTGATGTGTTTTAAAAATGTAAAGCCCATTTCTCATTACTGATAGGCCATTTTTCGTCCAGCCGAATGAAGCTCTCCTCGTCTTGAAAGATTTGCAGCCTAACAGGCCTGACAAAGTGACTTGGCAAATCACAAAAAAACTGGGCTAGCCATTTTCAGAAAGCAAAAAAACTACTGGGCTGGTCTGTGGTAAACATAAAAGAGAAGGCTGTCTAGACAGGCCAGAGTGCCTCGCACAGCCTATATGATACCCTGCTTCCGTCTCAAAAACAAATTAGATAAATGCCACAACAAATATGGCGATTCATAAAAATGCCACTGCAATTTCCAAACTTTGAAAAATGCCACTGCAATTTTTGCAAACTTTGGAAAATGCCACTACAATTTGCAAACTTTGAAAAACGCCACTCTAGACTTTGAAAAATGCCACTGGAAATGGCATGAAATGGCATTTTTCAAAGTTCGGAAATTGCAGTGGCATTTCTCAGAAACACCAGATTTGGAGTGGCATTTATCAAATTAACACAAAACAAAAATAAGTGGGCGACCTGCTGGGTCCCTGGTGTTAGCCGCTCGTTGTGCAACTCTCTCGTTTATTGACTATGTTGAATTTGGCATGTGACCCAGATGTCAGAAATCCATTAGGAGGAGCCCTTTTTTATTGGATTGAAATAAGGAGGCACTTGCTTGCGTACTGCCATGACCTTGGCAGGTCCATGTTGTCATCCTCTCCACGTACAATCATCTCCTGATTGTGTACGCGTCAACTTGGTAGGCCCACAAGTCAGCCTCTAAACCCATGGAGGACAAATACAACCCATTTAAAAAAATAACAGCCCATTCCATACATTCAAACGGAAAGTTCAACATTCAGAGCAAAGTAACAGGCCTGATCTACATATAAAGTACTGAACTTCCACGTTGACAACCATCATAGCCAAGTTAACTATCTACTCCCACTAATACTCTAGTAGCATACAAGTACTAACTCACTCTTAGCTAACTAGAAGATGTCGGTCTCCATCTGTGGTACACGCTAAACGCCGGCACCAGCGTCCTCCGCCTCGCCTCAGACTTGCCAGAGGTGCGATGGGGCGCGTTGCTCGCGCGCGTTGGCCCTTTCCATGCCTGCGTGGTCCACCGAAGCTTTGGCCTCTAAGCGGGAAACCCACTTGACGGGATGGTAGTAAAAATCAGCGTCGACAACGCGTGCGTGCCCGACAGCCTCCAGGGCTATTTGTCAGGCGCCGGCCTCCACGTAGTCGGCCCAGGTGCGGGCACTCTGCTCGTGACTCAGAGCGTCGGTGCACTGTTGCTCCATGTCCTGCTGGCGGTGCAAATCGGCGATACGCTGCTCCTCCGCCAAGCGGTCGCGCTCCAACAACTCCTGCTCCTCCGCCAGGCGATCGCGCTCCAACAAGTCCTCGATCTCCGCATTGCCATCTAAAGACCGATAGAATGCCTCCTCCCTCCGTCTGCCTTCCGGTGAAAAACCAAACACTAGTTCCGGCGGTGACCGCCTCCGGCCTCGCCTATTGCGGACGGGCGGGGGCATGGCGGACGTGGCGAGTGCGAGGATAAGTGGCGAGCGACGTCGGGCCGGTGGGGGCTTATGAGGATAGGGCGAGTTGGGTCACAGTGCCACCATAGAAGGCCGGGAAACAGTACTTTTAGGCAGAAGGTAGTGCAACGGTCATTGGAATTCAATGCATAATTAAGTAGGCATGGCTTAGCACGCCAGCTTGCTGTGGAAAACTAGAGAAACTGACTGTGCCATCCCGTCCCGTCCGTGCTGGGTCGCACGCCGGCATGACGGTCAAACGAGTGCACTCGAATCATCTCCCTCCTTGTCAATAATGATTCCACGGATTTAAAAGGCCCGCAACAATTAAAGCGCATCTTTTTTTGCATCGGTTAGCTGCCTTAATTACGGCCGGCTGCATGCAGGCACTCAAAATCTCTCACAGCTAGTACGCGGAGCAGCATGCAACGAGTCGCAGCCGAGGGCATTAGTTGATGAACTTTAGCTGGGAGATAAGACATTTGCGAATGTTTCCGCTGGCAGTTTCTTCAGATTCGGATGGCATTTTCTTCATAGCAGCTTGTCAGTTTCTTCAGAGGTAGGCATTTTTATTCAAAAAACTGCCACTTCGGATCTTGCGTCGCAACTAAAACAGCCAGGAGCGCATTAGTAGGCTAGCTAGTGATCAACCAGTAACTTGTAAACACTGAGCGAACAGATATAAGGAACTGTTAATGCATCTCAATGATTCACAGATCATATACAAATATGTAGCTCCAAAAGCAAAGATCAGCCACAACTAAAACCAACTAGTACAATTCCCATACATAAGATCAACAGGTTAATGCATCTCAGTGATTCACAGATCATATACAAATATGTAGCTCCAAAAGCAAAGATCTAGAAAAACATATGTTCTTCCTACTAACATGGATGCTTCTCTTGGCCAACATTCAGTACAGACTGAAAGACAAATTTGTTTGTGAAGTCTACAATTCCTCTTGCAAACGTAAGTGGTTTCACCAACAGCTGGAACCACGAGAATGAACCACACATGATGGAGGAACATCCACTGCAATATGATTTGGTCTTCTCTTGATCACACGGCGAGACTATTTTCGGAATACAAACTTTAACTTAGGAAAAATGATGCCCATTGTATAATCAGACCAAAACAATGAAGCACCTAGTGTTGGCCAATAAATAGTACA
This sequence comes from Triticum urartu, assembly GCF_056163025.1. Lineage (NCBI taxonomy): Eukaryota > Viridiplantae > Streptophyta > Magnoliopsida > Poales > Poaceae > Triticum > Triticum urartu. The sequence continues at coordinate 478,836,657 of NC_141876.1, forward strand.
GTACTACTTTTCCGTAGTCCATGAAGTGACTATCCAATCTTTCTGTGTCTATTTTCAAATGGCACTGCATGTAGTGACTATACTATTCTCTTGTGCAGTTCAACCAAAATTGCGGTCACTTTGTGTGTTTGCCAAATAGCAACGGGCAGACATCTCTGTCTGCACAAATATCAAGCAGCTAGTAAACATATACCCCACCTTGTATTTTCAGTTTAAACATGTCTCTTCCGCTTAGCATCTATCATGTTTTGCACTGGACAATTTGATACAGTCATGTTTTGCCCTGGACAATTTCATACTGAATTGATTTGCTTGTTCAGAGCAGAAATATAGCGCCTATTCTTCATTAGACCAAGGATATCCATGTTCGCAGTGATGGAAGAGGTGAAATCGGTACAACCGAAATTGAGCATCCAATCATTGAATCATATCCTGCACCTCCAATGTAGGTCCACCCTGCCAATAAATTCACATGCAAACCACTAGTATTACTATCTAATGACAGTACAAAAAGAGTAGCAAGATAGTAGCAAACCATGTACCTTCTTAATGAACAGCTCATAGTGGCACCAATTGGATATAAAGGTTTGGAAGAAAACATTCTCCTAATGTTGAACCAGTTGGACTTTTTGTGCAGTTCCACTAAAATTGAGCATCCCTATTTGCATAGATATTGAAAGTGTGATTACTATAAAAGTGGCACTAGTTGAAGCATAGACTCACAAATATAAGCATTCCAATTTCTTAATGGGAAAAGGTAGCAAGACTATTTCTAACCACCTATTTGAAGGAATAAATAAGGCAACAGAGGCTGATGTCAGAAAGGCATATATAGTTATTTCTGAAAGAATGATCGATTCCCGACCTTTCCTCTTCTTTTAAGCATATTTTGTGCAGTTCAACTAAAATAAAATGCCATCGCGGCCTTGACAATTCAGTGATACTGTACAAAAGGAAATGACTTAACATTACATCGTGATGTCAGGTATGTAGTCGACAGGCATTAGAGACAAACTTACAGACCTCCTTTGATAACATAATGAACATTAATTTTAAAAAAGGTGTGACTAGCTTTACCGGGATAATTTGAGTAAACTCTACACCCTCTGTTCCTTAATATAAGACGTTTTCACGGTTCAGTTTAAAGTACCCAAATGTCTACTAGTATTTAGAAAAACAGGTAGTAGTTTTCTTGAGCACATATCTGGGAAAGCTTGCCACACTTTATTTATGTCCATACGCTAATGCAACACCATTCGAAATTTCGAATTCTACAAATATACACTAATCCAGTGGCTAGTGCAATAGTAGAGTAGTTATTTTATTACAGGGTATATTACAATGGTTTTACTGAACAGATTTCAATAAACTCTGGGACTGGAAGATTTCTATAAGAATTAACAATACAAAATGTAAAGGTAACACGTTTCAGCGTTGGTATACTAGCTATGCATGAGCATTAAACCAAATACAAAAGTCTAAAGGTAACTAGCATTATTAACTAATGACAGTATAAAAAATTGCAAACCATGTACCTCCAAGGTAAATATCATTTTGAACTGCGGGGGGGCCTTAAAAATTACTATCCCAATCTTGATAATCGATCAAAAATAAAAACTTGATCAAACGAATCAAGAGAACAGCCGGAGGAGGAGGTGCCCACTCTTGACCTTTCCTCTTGTCTTCATAATTTTTTGTGCAGTTTAACCAAAATAAAATGACATCAGCGCCTTGGCATTTTTGTGACACTGTACAAAAAAATTAACTTATCTCATGAAAGTGTGGTATGTAATCTATAAGCATTAACAGTGCAAAAATCTGAAGGTAGTAACAAGTTTCATCATTGGTATACTAGCTGTGCAACAACATTAGAATGCCTTAGCTGAAAAATCTTTAATACATCCACAATCAACAGCTAACCCTGAAATAATCCAGTGACATTAAATGGCATTTCTTAAATTTATCGGTGGCATTAGACCGAGTGCGGCATTAGTTAAATGTGGCATCACTTTAGTAGTAGCATTGCTTGACATGACTGCTGGCGTTATACTAACAGCAAAAAAGTGACACTAAGAAAACCGCCTCGCAATATGTGCAGTGCTGATTGAGAAAAACGGTTCGAATAATGACTGGGCCATGGCATGATGTCATGTTGCTAAACGTGTCAGCAGATTAGATTTGTGGAAATATTATTCTCTCTACGGTGGTATGTGGAACTTGTTTTGCAGAGCCGGACACTATCCTTGTGTTCAAAATCTTCTATGGAGTATTTAGAGGAAGAACCCGCCTTGCAATGTCGAAGACAAATCTCCGTGCTGGACTCATCGTCATTAAAGCCTGGTTCAGGGTCTACTGAGGGAGTCCTGGATTAGGGGGTCTTCGGACAGACGGACTATATCCTTTGGCCGGACTGTTGGACTATGAAGATACAAGATTGAAGACTTCGTCCCGTGTCAGGATGGGACTGTCCTTGGCGTGGAAGGCAAGCTTGGCAATACGGATATGTAAATCTCCTCCCTTGTAATCGACTCTGTGTAACCCTAGCCCCCTCCGGTGTCTATATAAATCGGAGGGTTTAGTCCGTAGGACAACAACAATCATACCATAGGCTAGCTTCTAGGGTTTAGCCTCTACGATCTCATGGTAGATCAACTCTTGTAATACTCGTATCATCAAGATCAATCAGGCAGGACGTAGGGTATTACCTCCATCGAGAGGGCCCGAACCTGGGTAAACATCGTGTCCCCCGCCTCCTGTTACCATCCGCCTTAGACGCACAGTTCGGGACCCCCTACCCGAGATCCGCTGGTTTTGACACCGACATGGAGCATGCACCAACATCATTTTTATTGGTGTTCGTCTATGTCGCGCAACTTCACGGACACACGTGTAAGCCGCTGCCCCTGTGGTCCGCTACATCAACACACGCGACTAACTTGTCGTCCGTGCCTGCGGCCGACTCACCCGTGTTCGCGTCGACTTACAATGCCGCGGCCGACTCTCCCGTCCGCACCGGCTTACAACGCCGCGGCCGGCTCATCTATCTGCTCCTGCGGCCGACTTGGTCGTGCTTGATTTCAGCTTCACCATGGTGATCATCAACTCTGCAGTGGATAATTTCTGGTTTAACATATCACGTGAAATCCATCTAGTATATTTTTATATTACATATTGCTTTTCTTTAAAAGAGCAATTACTCTGGCTTGCAAGTTCTCCAATGCAGGACAAGTTATATCACCGAGTTGTTGACTGACTCATACCGGTTTATATCACGGTCAAATATGGAGAATCTCAAGACAACTCCTCGAGTCACCTTGAGACTCGGGGGCTACGATGACATGACTCAGTAAATGATTGCCAATTTAAAGCAGATTCAAGAACTCCGAATCATTGGAGGGAAAAATAACCCGGCCCCGGAGGCTACTTCCTTATTGGCGAATATTTAAAGGCCGTCGAAAAATTTCCGGCTTAAAAAGAAGGATTCTGGTTCAAAATCCAGTTCAAGGGAAACCTGTCTCCCACAAAGCGCTGAAGCTCTCAATATCTGGTTTCAAATCCGGCTCAAGGTAAACCTGTCTCCCACAAAACTTTGAAACTCTCAATATCCGGTTCAAGAAGAATTTATCTCTCGCAAAGCTCGAGTTCTCAGGAAAAATTAAAGGGACCAAAGAGAGTCTATTTCAAGGCACAACTCAAACATAGGTACCCTGCTTCAAAAGACCATTGGGGGCTGATTGTATTTGAATCTAGCTTAACCCCTTTTGGGTCTGACTTTGATCGTATTCGAATCTGAGTCGTTAAAAAAGTCTCAAGGTCTGGGGGCTTCCTGTTCAAACATAGGTCGTATTCGAACCAAAGAGAACATAGCTGTCGGTACCCTCTTGATCGGCGCAATGCCAAACTCACCAGGGGCCTTCTTGATCGTATTCTAATCATAGCTTAACCTCTTTTGGGTCCGACTTTGATCGTATTCGAATCAGAGTCGTTAAAAAACTCTCAAGGTCATTTGGGGGCTTCTCGTTCAAACATAGGTCATATTCGAACCAAAGAGAACATAGCTGTCGGTACCCTCTTGATCGGCGCAACGCCAAAGCCACTGGGGGCTACATGATCGTATTCGAATCCTAGCTTAACCCCTTTGGTCCGGTTTACCAATCGTATTCGAATCAGAAGCCTCAAATTTTTCTCTCTGTTTGACTTCAGTTTTTTGAAAACAGTCTTTTGGGTTTGTCTTGAGACTTTTTGTTCATATTTGAAGCATATATATGTGGTTTCTATTAACCCGGTCTGGCTTTCGACGACAAATCGCAAGCATATGACAATATTAATACTTGGAAGGTTTGGCTTCTAAGTTTTTGGTTATCACCCTTACTGCACAGGTATCATAAGCCGGCAGTATGATTCAATATCACAGTATGATATTGTTTATACATGATTATGTTTAAACCAGCCCTGGCTATGGATTTTAAGCCGCCGATATATTTTGAATTGCACCATTGGAATCATGCACATATCATTCATTGGATTATTGCCTTTATTGGATACGGCGATATAAGCCGACGGTATGAGCCAATTCCACAGATATGTTTTCCTGATCTATACCTATACTAATTCTTGACTTCCTAGAAATTCCCATATTAATTAGATTTTACGAGCCGTTTATCTGGTGGGACCAAATAATTACGGTCTGGATTAACTCTAGATTCAATCTTTTTTTTTCACAAACTCCATATTGAATCTCTTTTTTTGGACAAACTCCATGTTCAATCTCGGGAGAACACTCCATGTTCAATTTATGGCCCGCACCTGCAATCTTTTTTTCTAACAAACTGCACGGTTAATATATATAACTTCTCCACGCTCAATCTAGGGAGAACTCCATGTTCAATTTGTGTCCCATGTGTCCAATGTTTTTTTCCTAACAAACTCCAAGTCCAATCTATGGAAAACTTCAAAAGGTTGCCAGTTGGATGGAAATCCACGGACCTTGCCTATCCATGGCGGCGGCATAGACGACAGCCTGATCTGAACTGCTCCCGTCGCTCCATCTCCTGGTCGTTGCTGCTTCCAGTCCCGAGGAAGAAGGAAGGTTCGCTGCGGTTTCTTCCGGCGTCTCAGTCGAAAAGGCAAATAACCCAAATTTTCTTCTTCCAGTAATCTCTTTTACTATTTTTTTAGATGCCGATGTACGCAGCCTAATTTGTGCCTGATTAGTGACTGCTTGGTAGCTGCATGTACGTGACATGTTCTGCTTCTCCACGGGATTGTCGCCTCATCTTTCTCTTGATGCGATATCGTTGATTTGGAAGAGGAAAGAGTCAAAGAGATGCGGTGTCGGGGTGGTGCCAATCAATGACGGTGCTCCATCTCTTGGTCGTTGCTGCTTCTAGTCCCAAGGAAGAAGGATGGTTCGCTGCATTTTCTCCCGGCGTCTCAGTCGAAAAGGCAAATTACCTATCTCCTCTCCAAATTTTCTCCTTCCAGTAATCTCTTTTGCTATTTTTTTGGATGCTGATGTATGCAGCCTATTATGTGCCTAATTAGTGACTGCCTGGTAGCAACATGTACGTGACATGTTCTGCCTCTCCATCATGTGTTTGTCGCCTCATCTTTCTCTTGATGTGAGATCGTTTATTTGGAGGAGGAAAGAGTCAAATAGATGCGGTGTCGGGGCGGTGCCGATCAATAAGCTACATGGTGAGACACCTATATTCTCAGCATTAGGTTCTCCAATTCCTTCTTCAGCACCATGCTTTAATTATACAAAACATTTGTTGTGTGCACAATAGCCTAGGTTTCGACAGTGTGAAAAGTAACTAGGTGTCTGATCAATTCACACACTGGATGGACATGCATGTGCTTTCTCGAGGCTGTCACACGGCTTAACGAATCAGGAGCGTACAATGATCAAATTGATCTTCAAAGATACTTTGCAACATAAACGTGTGCGTCTTCTAGCAGAATGCATTAATTGGCAACCTTCTGCTAAAGCTAGCTAGGTACCCCACGAGGGGATCCATCTTGCCGCACATGATATGTTCTCCACCCAAAAGCACGAGCTAGCAAGGAGCGGATGAGATAGTGTAGTACATGTAGGTCACGTACATCAGGAAAGAACTGCACATGTACGGCCAGAGAAAACATAGACAGTTCGCCAGACTGAAATTCAGCCTGCCCCAATATCGTTACGACAATGTGGTGGACACTAAGTACCGGACTCAGACTATATATTTATATATGTCTCCCATGCTAACAACGATTATTTATCCTTCCATGGTTGCAGTCTGGCCGAGGTGTTAATAGTTAAGACGTACGCATCTCCGACTAATGCATTTATTTTCCATGGGTGTCATATTTATAAACAAGGCATAATTGAATTGTTGTATATTTTTTTTATATATCAACCTTTTCGATTTTAACCACTTGGTCAGCAGTCATGAGTTTGCTATGTTTATACCATAGGACATATATATATATATATATATATATATATATATATATATATATATAGGGTCACGCTATTCGTCATCCTGGGTGAGGAATAGTTATTCTTCACCCCCTCTCTATTTTGACCTCAATGCACCGTATTTTTACGTTTCGTAAATTTTGTCTTATTTCATACATAAAAAGAGAACATAAGAAAATGTGTACTTGTCGTAAAAAATATTTTATGTTACCTAAAATTACGAATGTAAAAACATGGTGTACAACATACATAAAATGTGATTTTTCTGGTCTTATAACCTATATTTTTGCTTTTTTATATCAAATTTTACATATTAAATCAATATGCATGTAACTATTTATATTCTAAACATTTTTTATTTAGGAAGCGATCGTAAGATTACCTCGGGTGAAGAATAACTTATTCTGCACCCTGGGTGAAGAATAGTAACACTATATATATATATATATCTTAAAATCTTAAAAATGTTATTTGATGTATTCTAACAATGTTTTTCTTTCTTTCAGGGATGAAACTATTGAAGGATGCTATGTAAAAATAACCATCAGAGAAGCCGAAGTTGGTGTCCGTTGGCAGCCTTTTGAGGAGTGAAGTTTCAATAACTGGGACATGAGAAATATAAGTTTGACATTATTTATTCTAACCAATGTTTATTTCTTTCAAGGACGTAATGGCTGCAAGTGTATATGTAAAGGGCATCAGTTAAACCTTATGGCTCTTACCAAAATGGCATTATTTTTAAGTACAAGCTTGCCATTCGGTTGTTGCTTCGCTTTTTATGAACATCCTATTAACAAGATATCTAAGGTGATTGTTGTGCTAATTAATGTTTATTTTAAAACTACATGTCTATTTCCATCATTGCGTTGCATGCAATCTAAGGAAGTTGCAGGATTTTTTTGTCATGATTGATGTGACACAAACAAGCCGTACGTGGTAGTGGTTACCCATATATCTTGCACATCAACCTATTACCAAATATTTGACATGCACTATGATATCTTTTTATACTTATTTCTACTTTTTAGTTTCACAAAGCCGTCGAGTATGATTTTGCTTGCCACGATATAATATTTGGATTTTTTCTAGAATAGAATGATCAAGTTTGGAACATATATTATTTAACACCTCAGATAATATTTAATAAATGGTAGAACAAAATTAAATAATTTACAAGATTGTTGAGATCAATGCTTCATCTACTAATTAAATTTCAGTGTGCGCAGATTAGTTGTTACATTAATTTGCTAGGACATTTTTTCCTATGGTTTTTGCCCACAAGTGGAATTTTTTGTTTGAACTATGCACAAATTACGAGTTGGTTTGGCATCAACTGGATATCTCTTCCATCCTTACATAATCATAAGATCTTCTTCTTTTGAAGTTATCATCCTATTTTAGATGACATGGAATAAGATATATAAGTCATTTTTGGTTTCTTTGTAACAACATTAGAGAACCGGAGGAGCAAAGATCAGTTAGGCCAAGGCCACTATCCTCCATTAGGTTTCACTAACATTTAAGCAGTGCTTGCATATTTTCTTTCAATTTTCTGCACCTCATTAGTGTACCAGCTTCAGACTATTCGTATGGTGGCCTTCGATAGATATGGCAACAATGTCAGCCAATCTTAGAGGTATATAGATATGTTTTTTCACAACCTTTATTATCTTTGTTCTTTGTAGTAATTTAGCATATTTGGACTGCTTAATACACGATATCATGAATGATCTGGGGGTGACATGGGTACAGACATATGAAGCTTGCTGGCGGAGTGCAACTCTCTTTTGGTTGCTTATATAGAGTTATTATATCCGCCAAATTTCATGTATATGCATGATACCAGATGCATCCATTCAACATTATTCTTACTTATTATATCTAGCATGTACTATATTGTGTAATGTCATACTCATACAAAATCTTTGAGACGTTTTTCAAAATTGATGTATGTTATTTGTTTGACATTATTCTTCCATGTCCGTTCTAACCGTCGTGTGAAGTGTGTGATCCATGTCGCCGCCGTTCACGGATTGCTCTCTATATATTTTGAACAAAAACAACATTGCCTTCTTCTTTCTCATTGTTATGAACCTCTAATCAATAAATAAAATGTTTGTGTACTTTCAACCATCATCTCAATGGCTCAAGACATAGTTGTTTCTATTTAGCTATGCAATTAATTTCAGTTATTCTATTTAGTTCATATACAGATTTATATTTGGTTCATGTTAATTTTGTTAATATTAGCATTTTCATAATTATATTGGCGCCCGTGCGAACGACTAGTTATATAAATACGCGAGGTTTGATATCCCGCCCTAGCTTTTGACGTTAAATCGCCAGTATGTTTAGGCTTGAATGGCATTAATTCTAGTCTTTTCCATACTTGCATAAAGACTATATTTTGTTTGGGTTGTTACCCGCCCTGGCTTTTGACGTTAAATCGCCAGGGCGTATGTTGTTTAAACTCTGTAGGATTTGCAGAACTATGACTTATATAAATGCTTAAGTCCAAGCTCTTCATTAAAATTGATTCTTCAAAATAATTATCCGTTCTAGATTTTCTCAAAGGCTATAAGCTGCCAGGTTATAAAAATTCCGGCTTATAATGGAGGCGTATTAAATCTCCATCTACCAAGAGCCGTCGGGTATTTAAACTCCAGATTTACTTGTCAACAAATAAGGTTTTCAAAGTCGCTTTAGCGCAATGGCTATTATATTATCAATGGATATGATTTATTCTACAATGTAAGGAATAGTCCCGAGTCGATGCAGGCTTATGACCCGGCACTTGGGGGCTACATTATCCAAATTGAGATTACATCAAATATGCAAGTCTCATGTCGCTGCAAGCATGCACCATGACACTTGGGGGCTAATGCAAAGTCATTTTTTGCTCACTTTATTGAAGACCCGACTCATCACATTGTAATGAGCCGGCCCTTGGGGGCTACCAATTGTTCCTGTCAAAACTTCAAGGTACACAAGCCTTATTCCATTATACTGAAGAGTCCACAACTCAGTTGGTAAAGCACAAAGCTCTTAAACCTTGTGGATGTGGGTTCAAGCCCCATGATGGAGGTTACATCATGTAAAGTTATTTTCAACAAAGTTTATATAAGGTCCTAGCTCAGTATTATCTTACTAAGCCGGCCCTTAGGGGCTACACATTGCTGCTTGAATCTATATGATCATACATACAAAGTCTCTGCTCATTATTGCATAATGACTCGGCCCTTGGAGGCTACACTGGTTGAAGCTTTTATGAGCATAAGAAAATTACAAGTCCCAGGTTGATGCAAGCATGGCAACCCTGCACTTGGGGGCTATATATGCGGAATATTCAGTTTGACTAGTGACTGACATGAACAAACCGGATTTCTCCAAAGTTGCAGCATTTATATTGAAGCAAGTCTTAAAGATATCATTTTATTCTCTGCTCAAGACTTGGGGGCTATAGGTAATATGTACATAAGGGAGAAATATCTTCAAATTCTCAGTTTTGAGCAAACTAGATCGACGCGGTGTTTGCAACAATCATGACCCGGCATTACCAATAATTATGACCCGACATCTATAACAATCGTGACCCGGAGTCATTAGTTTTTATAACCCGGCGATTTTGGAAATCATAGCTCAGCAAGATCTACAAGCCGGCTGAATATCAGTTGAATATTTGAAGACCAATATTTTTGTCAAGTCAGAGCATTGAAGGCCGAATCAAATGGATTCTTTATTTACAATATTTCTTCTACAAGCAAGTTGATTATGAAGCTGGTCTATTGACCCGGATTTTCTAGAACAAGGAAATGACAAGGACTTAAGGATATTCAGGATCAGTTTAACATGGATAAATCCAAATTAAACTGGGGGCTTATGTCGGGGATATACCCCGCGGTATGACCTGGCCAGATATATGACCCGGCCGGACTTGGCATTTCATTGGTAACCCGCTAGAGGATTGGCGACTCATGTGTCTGGTGGTTCACTGGTGTGACGACTCACGAGCCTGAAGACTCATTGGTGACCCGACGGGTGTTTCAGATGGATGACAAGGCCCAAGGCCTAGAAGGCCGGCTCATCTTATAATGGGCCGGATTAAGAGGAAAGACATAAGGAATATTCTCCTACAAAGGAAGCAAGACTAGGACTCCACTTGTAATAGAGTAATTCTAATCCTACTAGGACTAGTCATGTAACCCGCCCCTTCAACATATATAAGGAGGGGAAGGGCACCCCAAGAGGAACAAGCAATAATATCTAGGGCTAGACACAAAGGGGGAGCCGGCTTATGCGGCGACTCTCTCATGAGCATAATGAGATCTAGCCACAAACATCATGTAGGGCTATTACCGGATGATGTTTCCCGGGGCCCGAAGCTGTCTAAATCCTTGTCTTGTTTGTTGATCCGCCTCACGTCTCTCGGTTCCGACCAACCCCTTCAAGCTACCGCATAGATGTGTTGGCCTCACAACTAAGTCCTCACACTAGAACATCTGCCGTGACAATTCCACGACAAGATCTTTGTCTGCACAATGAAGAAGACATCAGTTCACTACAGGATGGTACTAACTATTATACCTTACCTTTTTTTATTCCATTGCCCCATTTCCAATATAGAGAAGATATTTATGCACATCCTTGTTTTCATGCCTTTCCAAAGCAGTTCACTGATGATTACCTCTCAAACCACCTGTATGGTCAGGAGGCGAGGAAGGTATTCATACAACACCCACGGTTCAATATTGAAGTGTTCCTGAAGAGGACAAATGATGGACGGTCAATCATCCATGGGCACTGCCTAAACTTACAAAGACCTTCAACATAAATGAAGGCTCAATATTCGCCTTCTACTTCAGCAGTTTTCCACATGAGATACGTCTGTCTATGTACCGTCTATGATGCTAATTTTGAAAGGTTATAGATGTTGCATGTGAAACTTGGTCCTAGTGTAGTTGTGTAATGGGGTAGCTGAGTGCTGAAGCTATATGATGTTGTACTTTTATGTATTTCAATTATGAAAATGAAATATATTGTGTGCTTAATATGAGCTGTCAATTAGATTAATAAATGGATTATGAATAATCGGATAATTAGCCTGCTAATTGGGTTTTGCTATTACAAATGGTTGTTAATAAAATACCGTGGGCGATGACCTCAGGCAACGCACACAGTTTCTAGGAATAAACCGCGTTGGATCAATGAACAATCACACACGACTTTCTCTTGAAAATTATTTGCGTTAGGCCACCTTGCGCAAACGTTTACCACATGAAAACTATGTGTGATGGACAGCCTTTGCCACACAGTTTCTTCCATGGACCGTGTGTGATATATTCAATAACGCAAGCGATTTAACGGGAAAAATTGTGTGATGTACCTGCGAACGGAAACGTTTTCCTTCGAGCGACTGTGTGGGATGTACATACGAACGGAAACGTTTAGCGGGGACTGACTGTGTGGGATGTACCTGCAACCGGAAACAATTTCGCCGTATAATTGAAATTTTTAGCTCTACTGTACGTATTTCCGTATTTGAGCGCTCGCCGGTCGCACACGACCTCATTTTGCCAAACGTGTGTGCCAGGAGGGCATATCCCCGATAGTTTCTGGGTCGTGTGGGAAGGACCCCCTATCGCCCACACTCACTTGGCGATGGTTCCAGATGCCGTCGCGGAAAGGGGTTTTAAACCGTTTGTTTAGGAGCTCACTGTACTAGTGAAACACCATTGGAGACACCTCTAGAGCATCTTTATAATCACCCAGTTACGTTGTCATGTTTGATAGAACACAAGGTGTTCCTCCGGTATTCAGGAGTTGCATAATCTCATAGTCATAGGAACATGTATAAGTTATGGAGAAAGCAATAGCAATAAACTAAACGATCATAGTGCTAAGCTAACAGATGGGTCAAGTCAATTACATCATTCTCTAATGATGTGATCACGTTAATCAAATGACAACTCCTGTCCATGGCTAGGAAAATTAACCATCTTTGATTAACGAGCTAGTCTAGTAGAGGCATACTAGTGACACTTTGTTTGTCTATGTATTCACACATGTATTAAGTTTCCGGATAATACAATTCTAGCATGAATAATAAACATTTATCATGATATAAGGAAATATAATAACAAATTTATTATTGCCTCTAGGGCAAATTTCCTTCAATCATATCCTTCTCAGGCCAAATCTAAACACAAATATTGGGCTACAGGATTGTAAGTAGGGTCAGGGGATTATTTTAATCAAAAGAAATAGCTTGGAGGCAGCCTCCTACGTTAGAGGTGACGCTCCATCCAGCAGTGTATAGCGACGGCCTCTAAGGGCATAGAGGCACGTATAGAGGAAGCAAAAGGATACATTGTGGATGCACATATAAAGCCGTCATATCACAAAACCCAACCACTTCCAGTAATAAGTGGTCAGGTAAAATAAACGGACAAGCAACCATCACATCCCTCCGTCTTTTTTGCATTTCATCTCTCTGCATTTACTTTCTCCGGTTCATCTCGCACACTCGATCCCTAGCTACCACTCCTAGGGCCAGTTTTTTTGGCGGCTTAAAAAATAAGATGTTTCTTCCCCAGCTTTTCCCATAAGACTAGTCACAGTGGAGAGTAACATTAAGGCGCCTCACTCGTTTATTTGGGCTTCTAAACTACTACTAGTACCTCCGTCCTGGTTTATTCGTCACCATTGTAATTTGTGCTAAATTTTGACCAAAGATTTAACTGATAAAATGTTAGTGCATGTGACATATGCACGTACTTACAAAATGCATACGGATACACAAGGTTTCCAAATTTTCCTTTTACATACTTAATTAAGGACGCTAATAACTCCTGAACGTTTGGGATTTATCATTTGCGTCCCAAAACTAATGAGATCGCCTTACGAAACTAAATTATATTCCTAATAAAAGCCACGGCGCTCGCAGGAGCGCTTGCGGCACGCCACGAGTGTCCCGGTGTGCGGCCGTTTCCCAGCGCGCTGACACAACGCCTCTGCCTCAGCCTCACAAGTCGCAAGGTGCTGATTGGCGGCTTGCCAGTGGGCGAGCGCGATCTCACCGGTGTGGTGATCCGGCGCCAACAGGTACTCCTCCTCGCTGGAAGCTTGCGCCCGGTCCACGTACCGCCAAGCGTAGATGAGGTGCTTGGGCCTGACTACACTCAGGGCTTTGGCACGGGCGTCCTCCGCCACCCTCACGGCCCTCGCACGAGCCTTCTGCCAAAGAGCCAATTGCCTGACTCTCTTGGACGCGACACAGGCCTACCAGGCAGCTTGCCCCGCGTCGCGCTTCTCTTCCTCGATCTTCTTCTCCACTTCTATTTTGGCACAGTCTGCCGGAGGCTTTGCCTCCCACAAGGCGACATCCATTTCTTTCCAAAGCTCCTGAAGGCTGGGGGGCTCGGCGGGCGACACGGTGTTCTCCTTGTAGCAGGGAGCCGATGCGTCCTCCGACGCATGTGCTGGCGAGATTGGGAACACCGACGTGTCCACCTCGACGCGTTGCAGCGAGGAGCTGAATGCCGACGCGTCCTCCTCGACTAGTGGAAGCGAAGAACAGAACGGTGACGCGTCCTCCTCAACTAGTGGAAGCGAAGAACGGAATGGTGACGCGTCCTCCTCAACTAGTGGCGGTGAGGAACGGAACGGCGACGCGTCCTCCTCGACTAGTGGCGGCGAGGAACGGAACGGCAACGCGTGACCGTCCGCGCGGTGCAGCGAGAGGCGCCTAGGGCTTGGGAGGGGGGATGCCATGGTGGTCGACGTGAGAGGGAGGGGGAGGAGATAGCGATGAACGTGAGCGTTCTTCCGAATGCCGTGGGAGGCGCAGTATTTATAGCAAGCAATGGCACACCTATGTAATATATGGACTGAGCTTCACTGACTTAACTGCAGGTCCAGTTGTGTCACTGACATGTGGGCCAGATGCCTGTTGGGCCCACATGTCAGTGACCCAATGCACCTACAGTTAAGTAACTGAAGCAGCTACGTGGGCATATTTGTTGGAGTAAATTACGGGTGACGGAAGTGGTGGAAATATTGCTGGTCACAACCGATTGGACAAGCGCGGGGGAGGAGAGTCATGCATGCAGATTTTTTCCACACGGGGTGGAGTGGTTGGACTGCTGGAGGGAGAAGGGGAGTCAAGTAGGCATTCAGATTTCAAGGTCCACTAAATTATTGCATGCGATGATTAAGGCTGGCCATAGTGGTGGTAATGTGGTACTCCCTCCTTTCCGGTTTATAGGGCTTAATTTGAAAATTTCTTCAACCAAGGTAGATGATGAATGGTGGAATTAATTCCATAGTTTGCAAAAGTACTTAATTAGTACTCTCGTTTTTCTCAAAAATTTGTGTAAACTGATGCATTAATTACACAACACGCATGCATGACCACTCCTATAAAAATCTCAGTTGGTGGTGATGATATGTCTGCCTCTGGACAACGTGAGCCATTCGATCTACTTGGAACCAACGGCTGAGATGTGTGTGCATAGAGACATGGCCTTGCCACCAGAGGTACTATATAGCAGATATTTACCCACCTCTGCCACCGTATAAAATACGGAACTACTCATTAAAACCTCATTTCCTTTCTGGTTCATCTCCTTGCATTTCTGCCGGCGGCGGTGAAGGTTCCTGAAGATGGAGTCCATACTCTAGAAATCACTACAACAAATGTCCACCGCCTCTATCTTGGTAAGAGTAGGTGAAAATTTTGAATCGAGCCCTTTAAACTAGAAGGGAGATAGTGGTACTTGATACGTCTCCAATGTACCTATAATTTTTTATTGTTCCATGCTACTATATTATCAATCTTGGATGCTTTATATTCATTTATATGCTATTTTATATGATTTTTGGGACTAACCTATTAACCTAGAGCCCAGTGCCAGTTTCAGTTTTTTCCTTGCTTTTAAGTTTTACAGAAAAGGAAAACCAAACGGAGTCCAATTGACGTGCCAATTTTTGATGATTTTTTATGGACCAAAAGAAGTCCCCGAAGTAAAAGAGTTGGGCCAGAAGAGTCCTGGGCCGTCCATGAGGGTGGGGGGCGCGCCCTACCCCTCCCCCCCGGGCGCACCGCCCTATCTCGTGGACGACTCGGGGACCCCCCTGACTTGTTCCCGCCGCCAGAAATTCCTATAAATACGGAAACCTCCAGAAAATAACCTAGATCGGGAGTTCCACCGCCACAAGCCTCTGTAGCCACCAAAAACCAATCGGGACCCTGTTCAGGCACCCTGCCGGAGGGGGAATCCATCATCGATGGTCATCTTCATCATCCCGGCGCTCTCCATGATGAGGAGGGAGTAGTTCACCCTCGGGGCTGAGGGTATGTACCAATAGATATATGTTTGATCTTTCTCTCTCTCTCTCTCTCGTGTTCTTGATATGGCACGATCTTGATGTACCGCGAGCTTTACTATTATAGTTGTATCTTATGATGTTTCTCCCCCTCTTTCTCCTTGTGATGAATTGAGTTTTCCCTTTGAAGTTATCTTATTGGATTGAGTATTTAAGGATTTGAGAACACTTGATGTATGTCTTGCATGTGCTTATCTGTGGTGACAATGGGATATTCACGTGATCCACTTGATGTATGTTTTGGTGATCAACTTGCGAGTTCCGTGACCTTGTGAACTTATGCATAGGGGTTGGCACATGTTTTCGTCTTGACTCTCCGGTAGAAACTTTGGGGCACTCTTTGAAGTTCTTTGTGTTGGTTGAATAGATGAATCTGAGATTGTGTGATGCATATCGTATAATCATACCCACGGATACTTGAGGTGACATTGGAGTATCTAGGTGACATTAGGGTTTTGGTTGATTTGTGTCTTAAGGTGTTATTCTAGTACGAACTCTAGGGTAGATCAAACGGAAAGAATAGCTTCGTGTTATTTTACTACGGACTCTTGAATAGATCAATCAGAAAGAATAACTTTGAGGTGGTTTTGTGCCCTACAATAATCTCTTCGTTTGTTCTCCGCTATTAGTTACTTTGGAGTGACTCTTTGTTGCATGTTGAGGGATTGTTATATGATCCAATTATGTTATTATTGTTGAGAGAACTTGCACTAGTGAATGTATGGACCCTGGGCCTTGTTTCCTAGCATTGCAATACCATTTACGCTCACTTTTATCACTAGTTTCCTTGTTGCTTTTATATTTTTCAGATTACAAAAACCTATATCTACCATCCATATTGCACTTCTATCACCATCTCTTCGCCGAACTAGTGCACCTATACAATTTACCATTGTATTGGGTGTGTTGGGGACACAAGAGACTCTTTGCTATTTGGTTCCAGGGTTGTTTGAGAGAGACCATCTTCATCCTACGCCTCCCATAGATTTGATAAACCTTAGGTCATCCACTTGAGGGAAATTTGCTACTGTCCTACAAACCTCTACACTTGGAGGCCCTACAACGTCTACAAGAAGAAGGTTGTGTACTAGACATCAAGCTCTTTTCTAGCGCCATTGCCAAGGAGGTTAGCGCTTGAAGATATATCTTTAGATCTTGCAATCGAATATTTTAGTTTCTTGTTTTATCACTAGTTTAGTCTATAAAAGAAAACTACAAAAAATGGAATTAAGGGTGCCTCATATGCTTCATCTTTTAAATATCTTTCATGAAAATGATGGAAAGGATAATTGTACCAAAGTGTTAGAAGAAGAATGTATTAAAATGTTTGGCACTAAATCTTTGGATGATGAGCATGATTGTGATGTTGTTAGTATGAATTCTTTGAATATCCATGATGCTAATGATATGCAAAGCCACAAGCTTGGCGATGCTATGTTTGACGAAGATGATATTTTTAGTCCCCCAAGTTTTGATGAGCAAATTTATTATGATGATAGCATGCCTCCTATTTATGATGATTATATTGATGAAAGTGGGTTTGGAAGAGTGTCAACTTTAGGAAGTAATGATCCAACTGTTTTGGAGGGTATTGAATATTATTGTGATAATTATGAAAGTGGATTTGGAGAGGTCATGACTTTATTTAGTGATGAATCCACTATTTCGGAAGAGGTTCCAATTGATTATGTGAACAAAGTTGCTATCTATGATGATTATTGTGATGACATGTATGCTATGAAGAATAATGATAACCATGAAACTTGTCATCTTGATTTTAATTTTCAATTGAATTATGCCTCACATGATAGTTATTTTGTTGAGTTTGCTCCCACTATTATACATGACAATAAATTTGCTTATGTGGAGAGTAATAAAATTTCTATGCTTATGCATCATAAAAATAATGCTTTATGTGATAGCTATATTGTTGAATTCATTCATGATGCTACTGAAAATTATTATGAGGGAGGAATATATGCTTGTAGGAGTTGCAATAATATCAAGTTTCCTCTCTATGTGCTTAAAGTTTTAAATTTATGCTTGTTTTGCTTTCTTATACAAGTTGATTCTTGTTCCCATAAGTTGTTTGCTCACAAAATCCCTATGCATAGGAAGAGGGTTAGACTTAAATGTGGTAGTCATATTCTTCATGATGCTCCCGTTATGTTTCAATTCTTATCTTTTATGCGAGCATCATTCAAATCATCATGCCTAGCTAGGGGCGTTAAACGATAGCGCTTGTTGGGAGGCAACCCAATTTTATTTTTGTTCTTTACTTTTTGTTCCTGTTGCTAATAAATAATTCATCTAGCTTCTGTTATGATTGTGTTTTTTATGTTTTAGTTAGTGTTTGTGCCAAGTAAAGTGAGGGAGTCCTGGATTAGGAGGTGTTCGGGTAGCCGGACTATACCTTCAGCCGGACTCCTGGACTATGAAGATACAAGATTGAAGACTTCGTCCCGTGTCCGGATGGGACTTTCCTTGGCGTGGAAGGCAAGCTTGGCGATGCGGATACTCAAGATCTCCTACCATTGTAACCGACTTTATGTAACCCTAACCCTATCCGGTGTCTATATAAACCGGAGGGTTGTAGTCCGTAGGCAATCAACTCCATACACAACAATCATACCATAGGCTAGCTTCTAGGGTTTAGCCTCCTTGATCTCGTGGTAGATCTACTCTTGTACTACCTATATCATCAATATTAATCAAGCAGGAGTAGGGTATTACCTCCATCGAGAGGGCCCGAACCTGGGTAAAAAAACATCGTGTCCCTTGTCTCCTGTTACCATCCGGCCTTGACGCATAGTTCGGGAACCCCTACCCGAGATCCGTCCGTTTTGGCACCGACATTGGTGCTTTCATTGAGGGTTCCTCTGTGTCGTTGCCTTTAGGCCCGATGGCTCCTTTGATCATCAACAACAATGCGGTCCAGGGTGAGACTTTGCTCCCCGGACAGATCTTCGCTCTGCGGGCCAATTCGCTTGGCCACCTTGAGCAGATCGAAAGCTACGCCCCTGGCCATCAGGTCAGGTTTGGAAGCCTAAACTACACGGCTGACATCCACGGAGACTTGATCTTTGACAGATTCGAGCCACAGCCAAGCGCGCCGCACTGTCTCGATGGGCATGATATAGCTCTGCCGCCGAACAGCGCCGTGGAGGCCGCACACGCATCGGTTTCGACCATTGATTCGGAGCATACTGCGCCGATCGAGGATCAGCGGTTGGACGCTGCCTCAAGGGCTGCGATCTCAGAGGCGATCGAGCCGAACTCCAGCCCCGCACTCCACATGGCTCGTGACTCCAAGGAGCCAGATTCCTCTCCGAAGTCCGAGCCCCCCGCGCCCCTGCCAATCGAATCCGATTGGGCGCCGATAATGGAGTTCATCGCCGCAGACATCTTTCAGCATTCGCCTTTTGGCGACATCCTGAATTCTCTTAAGTCTCTCTCTTTATCAGGAGAGCCCTGGCCGGACTACGGTCAGCGAGGGTGGGATACGGACGATGAGGAAATTCAAAGCCCACCCACCACCCACTTTGTAGCCACTGTCGACGACCTAACCGACATGCTTGACTTCAGCTCCGAAGACATCGACGGTATGGACGTCGATGTAGGAGACGAACAGGAACCAGCACCTATAGGGCGCTGGAAGGCCACCTCATCATATGACATATATATGGTGGATACTCCAAAAGATGGAGATGGCAATGGAACAGTGGGGGGTGACGCCCCCAAGAAACAGCCAAAGCGCCGGCGTCAGTGGCGCCGCTCTAAATCCTGCCAAAGCAAAAACGGTGATTCCGGCACGGGAGATAATACTACCCCGGACAGCGCCGAAGAACACCCACCTCAGCAAGATTCGGCACAGGAAGATGGAAAAGCCAGCCCTCATGAGAGAGCGGCAGACCGAGAGGTCGAGGATGATAACTATACGCCTCCCTCCGAAGACGAGGCAAGCCTCGATGACGACGAATTCGTCATACCATCAGATCCCGCCGAACAAGAGCGTTTTGAACGTAGGCTTTTAGCCATGGCAAGCAGCCTCAAGAAAAAGCAGCAACAGCTTAGAGCTACCCAAGATTTGCTAGCTGACAGATGGACTGAAGTCCTTGCAGCCGAAGAGTATGAACTCGAACGCCCCTCCAAGAGTTACCCGAAGCGCAGACCGCTACCCCGATCAGAGGAGGAAGCACCTACATCACCAGCACATGACATGGCAGACCGGCCACCTCACGGCCGCGACAGAGAGGCCTCTCGGCCCTCCACCCAAGCCATGCCCCGACGCCGCTCAACTAAGGCACAGGAAAATGCGCCCGACCTGCGAGACATACTGGAGGATAAGGCAAGACAAACAAGAACGATCTACGGATCGCGCAGGCGCCCTATGGCATGTGACAATGATCTCCACTCCGGATACAACAAATCCGGCCGGGCCGAACACAACAGACATAGCTCTTCCGAGCTCCGTCGTGATATAGCCCAGTATAGAGGCGCCGCACACCTGCTATGCTTCACGAATGAAGTAATGGATCATAAAATCCCAGAGGGTTTCAAACCCGTAAACATCGAATCATATGATGGCACAATAGATCCGGCGGTATGGATCGAGGATTACCTCCTTCACATCCACATGGCACTCGGCGATGATCTACACGCCATCAAATACCTCCCGCTCAAACTTAAAGGACCGGCCCGGCATTGGCTTAACAGCTTGCCAGCAGACTCAATCGGTTCTTGGGAGGACCTGGAAGCCGCATTCCTCGACAACTTCCAGGGCACTTATGTGCGACCGCCGGATGCCGACGACTTAAGCCACATAATTCAGCAGCCAGGGGAATCGGCCAGACAATTCTAGATACGGTTCCTAACAAAGAAAAACTAGATAGTCGACTGTCCGGACGCAGAGGCCCTAGCAGCCTTCAAGCATAACATCCGCGACGAGTGGATTGCCCGGCACCTGGGACAGGAAAAGCCAAAATCCATGGCAGCCCTCACGACACTCATGACCCGCTTTTGCGCGGGAGAAGACAGCTGGCTAGCTCGCAGTAACAACTTGTCAAAGAACCCTGGTAATTCGGATACCAAGGACAAAAGTGGCAGGACACGTCGGAATAAGCAAAAACGTCGCGTTAACAGCGACAGCAATGAAGACACGGTAGTCAATGCCGCATTCAAAGGCTATAAATCCGGTCAGTGGAAAAATCCATTCAAAAAGAATACTCAGGGCCCGTCCAGTTTGGACCGAATACTCGATCGCTTGTGCCAGATACATGGCACCCCCGAAAGGCCAGCCAATCACACTAACAGGGATTGTTAGGTGTTCAAGCAGGCAGGCAAGTTAAGGGCCGAAAACAGAAACAAGGGGCTGCACAACGACGACGAGGAGCCCAAGCCGCCGAACAACAATGGACAGAAGGGCATTCCCCCACAAGTGCGGACGGTGAACATGATATACGCAACCCACATTCCCAAGCGGGAGCGGAAGCGTGCGCTACAGGACATATACGCGATAGAGCCAGTCGCCCCAAAGTTCAACCCATGGTCCTCCTGCCCGATCACTTTTGATCGAAGGGACCATCCCACTAGCATCCATCATGGCGGCTTCGCCGCATTGGTTCTCGACCCAATCATCGACGGATTTCATCTCACAAGAGTCCTCATGGACGGCGGCAGTAGCCTGAACCTGCTTTATCAGGATACAGTGTGGAAAATGGGCATAGATCCCTCAAGGATTAAGCCCACAAGAACGACTTTAAAGGCGTTATACCAGGTGTAGAAGCCAACTGTACAGGCTCAGTAACACTTGACGTGGTCTTCGGACCCCCGGACAATTTCCGAAGCGAAGAGTTAATCTTCGATATAGTCCCGTTTCGCAGTGGCTATCACGCCCTGCTCGGACAAACCGCATTCGCAAAGTTCAATGCGGTGCCGCACTACGCATATCTCAAGCTCAAGATGCTAGGCCCTCGAGGAGTAATTACGGTCAACGGAAACACCGAACGCTCCCTCCGTACGGAGGAGCATACAGCGGCTCTCGCAGCGGAGGTACAAAGTAGCCTTCTCAGGCAATTCTCCAGTCCGGCCATTAAAAAGCCAGACACTGCCAAGCGCGCCCGGAGTAACCCACAGCAGGACCGCCTGGCACACTCTGAGCAAGCGTAGCAATGCGGCCCCAACCCCAGCTTTCACAACATAGCGAAACCAGTACCTCACGTACATAACTACGCCCTTGAAATACCATGGGCACAGGGGAAGGGGCACAATAACGGCACGCCCAAAATACGGCTTAAAACGTACTAGGGGCTGCCGGATTCTTTTTTTAATTTTTTCTTACTTTCAGGACTCCATACTTCGGACGACCTGTTCGGCAATTCGACTGCCGCACAAACGATGCAAGATCCAGGGAGGCAGACAAGCCATGCCGCATTATGGAAACCCCAGGTGGTCTCTATTACGAGCAGTATACCTGTTTTGAATACAATTCCACGGCCTGCCCCTGGCTAGGACATGTTAAATAGTCCAATATCTTTACCTTATAATACCACTTGTATCATTCTGCTCTGACAGCAGCCTTTATATAAACAATGCATAGCTTTTGTCTATTATCTGCATTACTCTCTTTTATATATGTTCATAAATGACATGTTGCACCCGTACACTGTGGTACGGCAAGTACGCCAGGGGCTTCAGTACCCTTTAATATGGTGTGAGAAGTCCGTACACTTTCACAAGTGCGGCACCCCGAACTTATAGCACTATATGCATCGGCTCCGAATCATGATTTGGGTCAATAGTTGGGTTTTCCCGGCTCCTATGTTTTGGTGCCTTACGTTCCGCTATATCGGCTAAGGTAGCACTAGGAGAACCACTGCGATTGTGCCCTGGTTGAGCTGGGTTAAGCACCTCAGTGGAGAAAGCTAAAACTGACTATCATGATGAGGCGAGAGACCGGTCGCTGTTCGAGAGGTTTTTCGAGTCCCTAAAGACTTATGCCGCTTCGAGCGAGGAGCCGGATTTGTCCGGCCAAGGCGTGGATAGCGCCCCGAACTCGGTCTTCCGAACTAGGGGCTTCGCCGAAATTTAAAATTATAAAGTTCTATGGCTAAGTGAGAGTGTTCAAGCATTATAGTCCGATTGCCTGGTTCGTTGTGCTGAGCGCCTCCCTCGAAGGACCCAACTATGGGAAAAAGTGCGCTCAGGTTTATCCCGAACACCCCAGCACTAGTGGCATGGGGGCAGAAGCCGACGACTGACCATCTCTCAATTTTTTGATAAACGGCCGCACAGAAAATAATATTTTAAATTCAACAAGCATTGCTTAAGCGCCTATGAACAAGTTTTCAGCGCACAGGATAAAAACGAGCGAGTTTATTCAAAAATTACATCCTTGGTACATTCATCCACCACAAGGCGGGCACCTGCAAGAACATCCTTCTAATAGTTCTCGGGCTTGCGATGCTCCTTCCCCGGCGGCGGCCCATCCTTCACAAGCTTCTCACCGTGCAGCTTACCCCAGTGCACCTTTGCACGGGCAAGGGCCCGATGGGCACCTTCGATGCAGACGGAGCGCTTGATGACCTTGAGCCTTGGACAGGCCTCCACCAGCCGCCGCACCAGCCCGAAGTAGCTCCCAGGCAGGGCCTCTCCGGGCCACAGCCGAACTATGAAGCCCTTCATGGCCTGTCCGGCCGCCTTGTGGAGCTCGACCAGCTGTTTCAGCTGGTCGCTCAAGGGCACAGGGTGTCCGGCCTCAGCATACTGAGACCAAAACACCTTCTCCGTTGAGCTGCCCTCTTCAGCTCAGTGGAATGCGGCGGCGTCGGATATGCTACGGGGAAGATCTGCGAATGCCCCTGGAGAACTCCGGATTCGGGTAAGTAACAAGTAGTTTACTTTTATATTTCTGCTTTGCATAAAGAATGCCTTACCCGCTGCTATCTTCTTCATCTCCTCCAACTCTTGGAGGGCCTTTTGGGCTTCGGCCTTGGCAGACTTGGCAGTCTCAAGGGCCGCCGCGAGCTCGGACGCTTGGGTCTTTGACTCAAGCTCCAAACTCTCATGTTTTTTCATGAGAGCCTGAAGCTCTTGCTGCACCTCGCCGACCTGAGCCCCAAGTTTCTCTCGCTCGGTGCGCTCCGTAGCCGTTTTCTTTTCGGCCTCGGACAACACCTGCTTGAGGGTCGCCACCTCAGTCGTGGCCCCTATAATATGTAGTGCAATCCTGTTATTTTTTTGCAATCACGCCTCTCTATAGGCACTTTTTCTGTAAGGTATTTCGTACCTTCTTTTTCCTCGAGCTGCCGCTTGGCAAGGCCGAGCTCTTGCTTGGTCCGCTCGAGGCCCTGTTTCAGGGCACCCACCTCCGCAGTCAGTGCGGCGGTGGCTAGCAGCGAAGCCTGCATACGCATATTGACTCTTTGTTGTTAGACTCCTGCGAAATTTAATAGATCCTCTATTCGGCTTTTCTTTCTGAACGCCAAACAGAGCATCAGGGGCTACTGTCTATGCGGTTATATTTTTACATATTTTTTACTTACCTCGAAGCCTGTTAGGAGGCTAGCGCAAGCTTCACTCAGTCCGCTCTTGGCGGACTGAACCTTCTGGATCACCGTACTCATAATAGTACGGTGCTCCTCGTCGATGGAGGCGCCGTCAAGCACCTCAAGCAGATTGTCCGGCACCTCCGGTTGGACGAAGGCCGCCAGCTCAGAAGGCTTGCTCCTCTTGGAAGGAGTTTGCCTACCGCGGTCCGGAACTGTTGAAGATTCCGGTGCGGTGTCCGGCACAAAGCCGGACTTGGAGCCCTGGGGGGTCTTGTCCCCTTTACTCCTGGGGTCTGGGAGGTCGCCTTGCGGCTCCTCCAGGACCACCTCCTCCTGCCCCAGAGCTCATTGCGACGCCACTTCGGCGTCGTCTGCAGTGCGGGGGGAGACAGCGGGCGGAACTGAGTTCACGTCCGATGAATCCAGGGAGCCGCTCGACGATTCGTTGAGTTCGGCCCGGGACGGGCTGCATAATTATGTTTGACATTAGGGAAAGCTGTGCGACAAAGGAACGTCATGAGTTACTCTGATATCCAAATACTGACGATTTCGCCGGACGCTTGGCCCTATCTGGCCACTCCTCTTCGTCCTCTTCGGCGTCGGGGGAGTAGTTCGGCGGAGGGGTCTTCCTCTTCCTGGACCCTTCGTCCTCCCCCGTTGGGGCGGCCTTCCTTTTCTTTCCTCCCCCCGTTGGAGGGGGAGAGTTTTCTTCTTCCTCCTCCTCGTTCTCATGGGAGGAGAGCGTCTCGGACTCATCGGATGACGAGTCCGACACCACCACATTACGGGCACTCTTTCGAGTCCCCTGGCCTTCTTCTTCTTGGCCTTCTTCTTTGGCACCACATAAGGCGCCGGAACCAGTAGCTTCACTAGGAGAGCAGGGGTGGGTCTTCGGGCAAGGGAGCCAGACAGTTAATCGATCCGGACTGCGCCTGCCAAGCCTGTCAAAGGTGAGGGAGTTTAGATCCCGCATAGAGTCAAACTATGAAAAAACTTAACATCCCGTAAAAGGTGAAAATAGCTTACCTCGCTAGCGTGACGCTGCGAGCTGTATCCACGGTCCTCGGAAGCGGATGTGGGAGCCTCGGTGCCTTTGGTTAGCACCTTCCAAACGTCTTCATACGTCGTGCCGAAGAGCATGTTAAGGGTTTGGTGCTGCGCCGGGTCGAACTCCCACAGATTAAAGTCCCGTTGTTGACATGGGAGGATCTGGCGGACGAGCATAACCTGGACTACATTGACGAGCTTGATCGGCTTGCTCACCAGGGACTGGACGCATGTCTACAGTCGGGTCACCTCTTTTTCGTCGTCCCACGACAGGCCCGTCTCTTTCCAGGACATAAGCCACGTGGGGGGTCCGGATCGGAACTCAGGGGCTGCGATCCATTTCGGATCGCGCGGCTCGGTGATGTAAAACCACCACGATTGCCACCCCTTCAGGGTCTCCACGAAGGAGCCCTCGAGCCATAGGACGTTGGCCATCTTGCCCGCCATGGCGCCTCCGCACTCCGCCTGGCTGCCGCGCACCACCTTGGGCTTGACGTTGAAGGTCTTGAGCCAGAGGCCGAAATGGGGGCGGATGCGGAGGAAAGCCTCGCACACGACGATAAACCCCGAGATGTTGAGGACGAAGTTCGGGGCCAGATCGTGGAAATCCAGGCCATAGTAAAACATGAGCCCCCGGACAAATGGGTGGAGTGGAAAACCCAGTCTGCGGAGGAAGTGGGGAAGGAATACCACCCTCTCATGGGGCCTTGGGGTGGGGAGAAGCTGCCCCTCCTCGGGAAGCCGGTGCGCGATGTCTTTGGACAAGTATCCGGCCTTCCTTAGCTTTTTGACATGGCCCTCCGTGACGGAGGAGACCATCCACTTGCCTCCCGCTCCGGACATTGCTGGAGAAGGTTGAGGTGGGAAGTGCGGGCTTGGACGCTGGAGCTCGAGAGCGCATGAGATGGATAGGCAAAGGAGGAAGAAGGCGTAGGTAAAAAGGTGGATCTTTATCCCCTTATATGGGCGGATGCGGTTGTGCGTCCCCACCTGCCTAGTAAAACTTTCTTGCCTCCCAAGCACCATGATAAGTGGCGCGGTTGGATTACCCACATCCGTATTGATGAGAATCCCGTAAAGGGGGTACACGATCTCTGCTTTGACAAGATGTGCCAAGGAAACTGCCTCGCAAAACATGCTGAGGTGGAAAAGTAAAAACGATTCGAGTGAAGGACTTGGCTGTAGTGTGATGACGCACTGCGGAATACGTCAGCAGATTTGATTTGTGTTAATATTATTCTCTCTATGGCAATATGTGGAAGCTTATTTTGCAGAGCCGGACACTACTCTTGGTGTTTACAATCTTCTACGAAGGACTTGGAGGAGGAACCCGCCTTGCAATGCCGAAGATAATTTGTGCGACGGACTCGCCGTCATTGAAGCCTGGTTCAGGGGCTACTGAGGGAGTCCTGGATTAGGGGGTGTTCAGGTAGCCGGACTATACCTTCAGCCGGACTCCTGGACTATGAAGATACAAGATTAAAGACTTCGTCCCGTGTCCGGATGGGACTTTCCTTGGCGTGGAAGGCAAGCTTGGCGATGCGGATACTCAAGATCTCCTACCATTGTAACCGACTTTATGTAACCCTAACCCTATCCGGTGTCTATATAAACTGGAGGGTTGTAGTCCGTAGGCAATCAACTCCATACACAACAATCATACCATAGGCTAGCTTCTAGGGTTTAGCCTCCTTGATCTCGTGGTAGATCTACTCTTGTACTACCTATATCATCAATAT
Organism: Triticum urartu; assembly: GCF_056163025.1. Classification (NCBI taxonomy): domain Eukaryota; kingdom Viridiplantae; phylum Streptophyta; class Magnoliopsida; order Poales; family Poaceae; genus Triticum; species Triticum urartu. The sequence continues at coordinate 478,863,842 of NC_141876.1, forward strand.
TAATCAAGCAGGAGTAGGGTATTACCTCCATCGAGAGGGCCTGAACCTGGGTAAAAAACATCGTGTCCCTTGTCTCCTGTTACCATCCGGCCTTGACGCACAGTTCGGGACCCTCTACCCGAGATCCGCTGGTTTTGACACCGACATAAAGCCTTTAGGATCTTCTTGGGTGATTATTGTTTGATCTTGCTGATAAAAACCGAAAGTATGCGCTCACGAAGATAATTTTCATTTTTTACCAGACAGCGATAAAATACCAATTCCAACTGAAGTAGATCAATATACAAATTTGCCTAGTCTTTCTAATTTTTAAGAATTTTTGGAGTTACAGAAATATTCGTTACCTCCAGATTGCTACAGACTGTTCTGTTTTTGACAGATTCTGTTTTCTATGTGTTGTTTGCTTATTTTGATTAATCTATGAGTAGTATCGGAGGGTATGAACCATAGGGAAGTTGGAATACAGTAGATATTACACCAATATGAATTTAGAATGAGTTCACAACAGTAACTAAGTGGTGATTTATTTTCTTATACTAACGGAGCTTACGAGTTTTCTGTTAAATTTTGTGTTGTGAAGTTTTCAAGTTTTGGGTAAAGATTCGATGGACTATGGAATAAGGAGTGGCAAGAGCCTAAGCTTGGGGATTCCCAAGGCACCCCAAGGTTATATTCAAGGTTAACCAAAAGCCTAAGCTTGGGGATGCCCCGGAAGGCATCCCCTCTTTCGTCTTCGTCTATCGGTAACTTTACTTGAGGCTATATTTTTATTCACCACATGATATGTATTTTGCTTGGAGAGTCTTGTATGATTTGAGTCTTTGCTTTTTAGTTTAACACAATCATCCTTTATGTACACACCTTTTGGATAGACACACATGAATCGGAATTTATTAGAATACTCTATGTGCTTCACTTATATCTTTTGAGCTAGATAATTTTGCTCTAGTGCTTCACTTATACCTTTTTAGAGCACGGTGGTGGTTTTGTTTTATAGAAATTATTGATCTCTCATGCTTCACTTATATTATTTTGAGAGTCTCATAGAATAACATGGTAATTTGCTTTGGCTATAAAATTAGTCCTGATATAATAGGCATCCAAGATGGGTATAATAAAAACTTTCATATAGAGTGCATTAAATACTTTGAGAAGTTTTATACTTGATAGTTGTTTTGAGATATAAAGATGGTAATATTAGAGTCATGCTAGTTGAGTAATTGTGGAATTGAGAAATACTTGTGTTGAAGTTTGCAAGTCTTGTAGCATGCATGTATGGTAAATGTTGTGTGACAAATTTGAAGCATGAGGTGTTCTTTGATTGCTTTCCTTATGAGTGGTGGTCGGGGACGAGCGATGGTCTTTTCCTACCAATCTATCCCCCTAGGAGCATGCGCGTAGTGCTTGGTTTTGATGACTTGTAGATTTTTGCAATAAGTATGTGAGTTCTTTATGACTAATGTTGAGTCCATGGATTATACACACTCTCACCCTCCAATCATTTCTAGCCTCTTCGGTAGCGTGCATTGCCCTTTCTCACCTCGAGAGTTGGTGCAAACTTCACCGGTGCAACCAAACCCCGTGATATGATATGCTCTATCACACATAAGCCTCCTTATATCTTCCTCAAAACAGCCACCATACCTACCTATTATGGCATTTCCATAGCCATTCCGAGATATATTGCCATGCAACTTTCCACCGTTCCGTTTATTATGACACACTCCATCATTGTCATATTGCTTTGCTATTTGGTTACAGGGTTGTTTGAGAGAAACCATCTTCATCCTATGCCTCCCACGGATTGATAAATCTTAAGTCATCCACTTGAGGGAAATTTGCTACTGTCCTACAAACCTTTGCACTTGGAGGCCCAACAACGTCTACAAGAAGAAGGTTGTGTAGTAGACATCCATACTCTAATACCTAACCTTGTTGTGATGACTAGATAGGACATGTCATGCACCTGGACGGAGGAACTAGTCTGCCTTGTGCATTTAAGTTTTGTCTGAAGTCAATGTACCTCTACTTGGACCAAACTTATAGAAAAATGTACATCAACATTCACAATGTCAAATCAATATTTTTATACTCATTTTATACTCATTATAATCAGCATTGTAGATATTGATACTTTTTGTATAAATTTGGTCTAAAGCTTTGCAAACGGTTGACAGAAGTAAAAAGGACCAGAGGGAGTATCATGTATGCAGAGTAGGCAAAATATTGCTCATTTATAGCCGGTCGAAGTCTCAAAGGGCGCGACCGCGCGAGGGACGCGAAGGTCGTGGGAGGCGCGACGGTTCAGGGAATTAAGTGAAGTTACATCCACGCGCTGGCATGGCGTACGAACAGGCAGAAGCTATACTGTCAGGCCTACGATATAGGTCTAGTAGACATGACATCTAGTGGGTCCCGCATAGTACTCGAGAACTCTTTGGGGGCTTGCAGCCGTTTATCCACCAGGCAAGCCAGCAACCCCACGCCGTTCGCACGCCCTACTCATCCTCGTCTTCTACCTTACAATAGTTCGCTCCTAGTCGTCCCGTCCTTTCACATTACACCAGTTCAACTTCTCCTAACCCTCCTCCAAAATCCATGGTCGCTGCTGAGTACTAGGTTAGAGCCATCACCGGTGATGAGTTCATTGTCATCTACACCCGTGGATCCGTGATGGTGACAGGATGCCTTGCTCGCTTCAGAAGCATGTTCGAAAAAACAAAGGATAAGTGGGTCGTTGGGCTAGATGTTGAGTACACCACAGTCCTGGAAAGCGAGAAGATTCTAAAGGAGGCAGAGAAGAAGAAGCTGCTACCTCTTGAGCACTGCATTGGTTTTCCCTTGAAGAGGAAAGGGTGATGCAGCAGAGCAGCGTAAGTATTTCCCTTAGTTTTTGAGAACCAAGGTATCAATCCAGTAGGACGCCACGCATGAGTCCCTCGCACCTACACAAACAAATAAACTCCTTGCAACCAACACGATAAAGTGGTTGTCAATCCCTTCACGGTCACCTACGAGAGTGAGATCTGATAGATATGATAAATAATATTTTTGGTATTTTATGATAAAGAGAAATAAAGATGCAAGTAAAATAAATGGCAAAGGAAATAACTAAGTATTGGAAGATTAATATGATGGAAAATAGACCCGGGGGCCATAGGTTCCACTAGAGGCTTCTCTCGAGAGCATAAGTATTACGGTGGGTAAACAAATTAGTGTTGAGAAATTGACAGAATTGAGCATAGTTATGAGAATATCTAGGTATGATCATGTATATAGGCATCACATCCGAGACAAGTAGACCGACTCATGCCTGCATCTACTACTATTACTCCACACATCGACCGCTATCCAGCATGCATCTAGAGTATTAAGTTCAAGAGAACAGAGTAACGCTTTAAGCAAGATGACATGATGTAGAGGGATAAACTCATGCAATATGATATAAACCCCATCTTGTTATCCTCGATGGCAACAATACAATACGTGCCTTGCTGCCCTTACTATCACTGGGAAAGGACACCACAAGATTGAACCCAAATCTAAGCACTTCTCTCATTGCAAGAAAGATCAATCTAGTAGGCCAAACCAAACTGATAATTCGAAGAGACTTGCAAAGATAACCAATCATACATAAAAGAATTCAGAGAAGATTCAAATATTGTTCATAGATAAACTTGATCATAAACCCACAATTCATCGGTCTCAACAAACACACCACAAAAGATGATTACATCGAATAGATCTCCACAAGAGAGGGGGAGAACTTTGTATTGAAATCCAAAAAGAGAGAAGAAGCCATCTAGCTAATAACTATGGACCCGAAGGTCTGAAGTAAACTACTCACACTTCATCGGAGAGGCTATGGTGTTGGTATAGAAGCCCTCCGTGATCGATGCCCCCTCCGGCGGAGCTCCGGAAAAGTCCCCAACATGGGATCTCATGGATATAGAAAGTTATGGTAGTGGAATTAGGGTTTTGGCTCCGTATCTGGTAGTTTGGCGGTGCGTAGGTATATATAGGAGGAAGGAGTACGTCGGTGGAGCAACATGTGCCCCACGAGGGTGGAGGGCGCGCCTGGGGGGGGGGGGGGTAGGCGCGCCCCCCTACCTCGTGCCTTCCTGGTTGATGTCTTGACATAGGGTCCAAGTCCTTTGGATCACGTTCGTTCCGAAAATCACGTTCCCGAAGGTTTCATTCCATTTGGACTCCGTTTGATATTCTTTTTCTGTGAAACTCTGAAATAGGCAAAAAACAGGAATTCTAGGCCAGGCCTCCGGTTAATAGGTTAGTCCCAAAAATAATATAAAAGTGTATAATAAAGCCCAATAATGTCCAAAACAGGATATAGTATAGCATGGAACATTAAAAATTATAGATACGTTGGAGACGTATGAAGCATCCCCAAGCTTAATTCCTGCTCGTCCTCGAGTAGGTAAATGATAAAAACAGAATTTTTGATGTGGAATGCTATTTGGCATAATTTCAATGTAATTCTCTTAATTGTGGTATGAATATTCTGATCCGAATGATTCAAGACAAAAGTTCAATATTGACATAGAAATAATAATACTTCGAGCATACTAACTAAGCAATTATGTCTCTTCAAAATAACATGGCCAAAGAAAGTTATCCCTACAAAATCATATAGTGTGGCTATGCTCCATCTTCACCACACAAAGTATTTAAATAATGCACAACCCCGATGACAAGCCAGGCAATTGTTTCATACTTTTGGTGTTCTCAAACTTTTTCAATCTTCACGCAATACATGAGCGTGAGCCATGGACGTAGCACTATATGTGGAATAGAATGGTGGTTGTGGAGAAGACAAAAAGGGAGAAGATAGTCTCACATCAACTAGGCGTATCAACGGGCTATGGAGATGCCCATTAATAGATATCAATGTGAGTGAGTAGGGATTGGCATGCAACGGATGCACTAGAGCTATAAGTATATGAAAGCTCAACAAAAAGAACTAAGTGGGTGTGCATCCAACTTGCTTGCTCACGAAGACCTAGGGCATTTTGAGGAAGCCCATCGTTGGAATATACAATCCAAGTTCTATAATGAAAAATTCCCGCTAGTATATGAAAGTGATAGCATAGGAGACTCTCTATCATGAAGATCATGGTGCTACTTTGAAGCACAAGTGTGGGGAAAAAAGGATAGTAGTATTGCCCCTTTTATAAATTTATTTATTTATTCTTTTTTGGGCCTTCCTTTTTTAATTGGCCTTTCTCTTTTTTGGGGGGACAATACTCTATGAATGATGATCATCACACTTCTATTTATTTACAACTCGATACTAGAACAAAGTATGACTCTATATGAATGCCTTGGGCAGTATACCGGGATAGCAATGATGCATGAGTGACTTATATGAAAGAATTATGAACGGTGGCTTGGCCACAACTAAAATGTAAACTACATGATCATGCGAAGCAATATGACAATGATGGAGCGTGTCATAGTAAACGGAACGGTGCAAAGTTGCATGGCAATATATCTTGGAATGGCTATAGAAATGCCATGATAGGTAGGTATGGTGGCTGTTTTGAGGAAGGTATATGGTGGGTGTATGATACCGGCGAAAGGTGCGCGGTATTAGAGAGGCTAGCAATGGTGGAAGGGTGAGTGTGCGTATAATCCATGGACTCAACATTAATCATGAAGAACTCACATACTTATTGCAAAAATCTATTAGTTATCGAAGCAAAGTACTACGCGCATGCTCCTAGGGGGTTAGATTGGTAGGAAAAGACCATCGCTCGTCCCCGACTGCCACTCATAAGGAGGACAATCAATAAATGCATCATGCTCTGACTTCTTAACATAAAGATTCACCATGCGTGCATCCTAAGGGATCAAAAACTTCAACACAAGCATTTCTCAAATTCACAACTACTCAACTAGCACGACTCTAATATCACCATCTCCATATCTCAAAACAATTATCAAGTTTCAAACTTCTCATAGTATTCAACACACACATAAGTTTTTTTATTAATCTTGAATGCCTAAAATAATTAAAGCAAATTACCATGATGTTTTGTAGTACTCTCAAAATAATCTAAGTGAAGCATGAGAGAACAAAAGTTTCTATAAAACAAATCCACCATCGTGCTCTAAAAGATATAAGTGAAGCACTAGAGCAAAAACTATATAACTCAAAAGATATAAGTGAAGCACATAGAGTATTCTAACACTTTCCGAATCATGAGTGTCTCTCTCAAAAAGGTGTGTGCAGCAAGGATGATTGTGGAAAACTAACAAATAAAGACTCAAATAATACAAGACACTTCAAGCAAAACACATATCATGTGGTAAATAAAAATATAGCTCCAAGTAAAGTTACCGATAGAAGTAGATGAAAGAGGGGATGCCTTCCGGGGCATCCCCAAGATTTTTCTTTTAGGTGTCCTTAGATTATCTTGGGGTGCCATGGGCATCCCCAAGCTTAGGCTCTTGCCACTCCTTGTTCCATAATCCATCAAATCCTTACACAAAACTTGAAAACTTCACAACACAAAACTTAAAGTATAAAATCTCTTGAGCTCCGTTAGCGAAAGAAAACAAAACACCACTTCAAGGTACTGTAATGAACTCATTATTTATTTATATTGGTGTTAAACCTACTGTATTCCAACTTCTATATGGTTTATAAACTATTTGACTAGCCATAGATTCATCAAAATAAGCAAACAACACCGGAAAACAGAATCTGTCAAAAACAGAACAGTCTATAGTAATCTGCAGCTAACGCAAGTTCTGGAACCCCAAAAATTCTAAAATACATTTCTGGACGTGAGGAATTTATCTATTAATCATCTGCAAAAATAATTAAATAAATAGCACTTTCCAAATAAAAATGGCAATAGTTCTCGTGAGCGCTGAAGTTTCTGTTTTTTACAGCAAGATTAAAAAGACTTTCCCCAAGTCTTCCCAACGGTTCTACTTGGAACAAACACTAATTAAACACAAAAAGCACAACCAAAACAGAGTCTAGATAAATTATTTATTAATAAACAGGAGAAAAAATCAAGGAATAAAAATAAAATCGGGTTGCCTCCCAACAAGCGCTATCGTTTAACGCCCCTAGCTAGGCATGATATTTCAATGATGCTGACATGAAAGACAAGAATTAAAGCACAAACAGAGCATCATAGAACACATGACAAACACATCTAAGTCTAACATACTTCCTATGCATAGGCATCTTATAGGCAAAAAAATTATCAAGGAAAGCAAAAACTAGCATATGCAAGAAAGCGGAAAGAAACAATAGCAATCTCAACATAATGAGAGGTAATCTAGTAACATGAAATTTTCTACAACCATATTTTACTCTCTCATAATAATTACATGTAGGATCATAAGCAAATTCAACAATATATCTATCACAAAACATATTCTTAACAAGATCCACATGTATGCAAAGTTGACACTCTTCCAGAATAGTGGGATTAACATTAACTAAAGTCATGACCTCTACAAACCCACTTTTATCAAAAACTTCATAAGATTGAACATTCTCCAAATATGTGGGATCTAAAGTTGACACTCTTCCAAACCCACTTTCAATAATATTGAAACACTATTATCAATCTCATATTCATCATGGGGCTTAAATAAATTTTCAAGATCAAAAGAAGAATCACCCCAATCATGATCATTGCAACAAATAGTAGTCATAGCAAAACTAGAATCCCCAAGCTTAGGGTTTTGCATATCATTAACACAATTGACATGAAGAGAATTTATTATAACATCATTGCAATCATGCTTTTCATCGAAGGAACTATCAAGTATGGGTGCAATAGCAACGATTTCATGTTTAACATAAGGAACTATAGCAAATTCATCTTCTATTGGCATCATGGCCACAAGAATAGCAAGCATCATGTTCATCAAGGGATATTTTAGTCAAATCATTGGAATCATAATTATCTATAGATTCATGCATATCATTATTTTCTTCCGAAGCAACGGTCATTCTTTTAATAAATTCTTTGACATAGACATTATGAGCATAGTTTTCATAGCAATATTTAAGTATGTCAAAATTTTCATATTCGTAGAGAGTAATATCATACTTTCAACCAAAGAAGCAACTTCATAAGCACCCTTAAAAGCAACAAAATCTTCAATTCTTTCGATATCGTAGTAACTATAAACACCCTTTGCATAAGAAGATAAGATTTCAATATCATTAAACTCACATAGGTAGGGGAGGTGTTTTTTAGGGTTATTAGAGCAACAAGTAAAATCACAAATTTCGCAAAGATTCCAAGCATAACACATCAATCTGTTTATTTGATTCCATAAGAGTCTCCCTTTTTCAGACAAACGGTGACGCACAAAATGAGCATTCGCATCTAAAGATTTCCCATCAACTTGGCTAGTTGGGGTTTCAGCACGAGCGCATAAGGATCGAAGATGATCTAAGTAGATCACTTTAAGTGGATCCATATCAATAGATTTTTAGCAACCAAAGATGCAAGCAAATAGAAGGCACATGGAAACACAAACAAGGATACATACGGGAAGAAAGCAAACAAAAGAAGAGGCAAATAAAACGGCAAGGGTGAAGTGGGGGAGAGGAAAACGAGAGGCAAATGGCAAATAATGTAATGCGGGAGATAAGGGTTTGTGATGGGTACTTGGTATGTTGACTTTTGTGGAGACTCCCCGGCAACGGCGCCAGAAATCCTTCTTGCTACCTATTGAGCACTACGTTGGTTTTCCCTTGAAGAGGAAAGGGTGATGCAGTAGAGCAGCGTAAGTATTTCCCTCGGTTTTTGAGAACCAAGGTATCAATCCAGTAGGAGGCCACGCGCGAGTCCCTCGCACCTACACAACCAAATAAACTCCTCGCAACCAACGCAATAAAGGGGTTGTCAATCCCTTCAGGGTCACCTACAAGAGTGAGATCTGATAGATATGATGAGATAAGATTTTTGGTATTTTAATGGTAAAGAGAAATAAAGATGCAAGTAAAATAAATGGCAAAGGAAATAACTAAGTATTGGAAGATTAATATGATCGAAAATAGACCCGGGGTCCATAGGTTTCACTAGAGGCTTCTCTCGAGAGCATAAGTATTACGGTGGGTAAACAAATTACTGTTGAGCAATTGACAGAATTGAGCATAGTTATGAGAATATCTAGGTATGATCATGTATATAGGAATCACGTCCGAGACAAGTAGACCGACTCCTGCCTGCATCTACTACTATTACTCCACACATCAACCACTATCCAGCATGCATCTAGAGTATTAAGTTCAAGAGAACAGAGTAATGCTTTAAGCAAGATGACATGATGTAGAGGGATAAACTCATGCAACATGATATAAACCCCATCTTGTTATCCTCGATGGCAACAATACAATACGTGCCTTGCTGCCCTTACTATCACTGGGAAAGGACACCGCAAGATTGAACCCAAAGCTAAGCACTTCTCCCATTGCAAGAAAGATCAATCTAGTAGGCCAAACCAAACTGATAATTCGAAGAGACTTGCAAAGATAACCAATCATACATAAAAGAATTCAGAGAAGATTCAAATATTGTTCATAGATAAACTTGATCATAAATCCACAATTCATCGATCTCAACAAACACACCGCAAAAGAAGATTACATCGAATAGATCTCCACAAGAGAGGGGGAGAACTTTGTATTGAGATCCAAAAAGAGAGAAGAAGCCATCTAGCTAATAACTATGGGCCGAAGGTCTGAAGTAAACTACTCACACTTCATCGGAGAGGCTATGGTGTTGATGTAGAAGCCCTCCGTGATCGATGCCCCCTCCGGCGGAGCTCTGGAAAAGGCCCCAAGATGGGATCTCGTGGATATAGAAAGTTACGGCGGTGGAATTAGGGTTTTGGCTCTGTATCTGGTAGTTTGGGGGTACGTAGGTATATATAGGAGGAAGGAGTACGTCGGTGGAGCAACGTGGGCCCCACGAGGGTGGAGGGCGCGTCTGGGGGGTAGGCGCGCCCCCTACCTCGTGCCTTCCTGGTTGATGTCTTGACGTAGGGTCCAAATCCTCTGGATCAAGTTCGTTTTGAAACTCACGTTCCCGAAGGTTTCATTCCGTTTGGACTCTGTTTGATATTCTTTTTCTGTGAAACTCTGAAATAGGAAAAAAAAAACAATTCTGGGCTCGGCCTCCGGTTAATAGGTTAGTCCCAAAAATAATATAAAAGTTTATAATAAATCCCAACAATGTCCAAAACAGGAGATAATATAGGATGGAACAATCAAAAATTCTAGATATGTTGGAGACGTATCAGAAGCCCACTGCGATCCAGGTTTGCGTACCTAATGTGTGCTTGGTCTACCACATATGCCATGCCGACGTTGAGTGCCAGGATTTTAAACTTCCTCAAGGAAGAAAGAGTGAAATTCATTACTGTAGACTTTAGGAACGACAAGGATGTCATGGGTCGGATAGGCCTTGTTGTAGGCCAGCCCTACGATCTCCAAAAGGCAAGCTTGGTGTCCTCCTCTCAGCCTTCAATGCTGACCCTGGCAGCAGCCATGATTGATCCTTCATACGCTAAACTGAAGAAACCTCACCACGAGTTTCATCATGCATGGGAGTCGAAGACAATAGATGAAGATCACATCCTGTACGCAGCAATGGATGCCTACCTTTGTTTAAATATCTACAAGGGTTGGATGAAGAAGCAGAGCCCAGTGTCCGGTTCAAGCAAAGAAATGGCGGTGAAGAGGAAGAGGAAGAGGGACCAGGACGAAGTCGAGGACATGGACTCGGACTCCGAGTAAGGTGGCAGTGTCGTTGCTCATGCTGGTTTTACTACAGTGTCAAACATACTAGTTGCTTAGTTTTATTTCAGGGGTGTGTTGTGCTGAGCCCCTAGCAGAACTATGTTTATGTTATTTCTTGTTATTTGAACTTTATGTTCTTTCTCGTTATTTGAACTCTTTAGTCCGTATAGTAGTACTAGTACTATATGTCTTACTACTATTCTTCTTGCAGTTGGTACTACTGCTCGTATCTTCGTGTTCCTACTGTACTTAATACTTTCGTACTAGTAGTATAATTTGGGTTAGTGGATTTGTGAAAGAAGTTCGACGGAGCGAAGGAAGAAGACGACAGAGAAGTTACCCCAGTATCTATATTAGGGTAGCAGGGTGCCCATGATCTATCTTATGAGTGTTGGGTGTGGAATGGAGTTCGCCGAAGAAAATGGATCGTGCCTGGGGTTAAACGGATGGCGGGGGTGGGGGAGCATGGCGGTGGTAGGTGGTTCAGGGGAGGGTGGGGTGGCGGCGGCAAGCGGTTAGGCGTGTGGCGGGCTGAGAAGATGAACAGTGCATCAATTTCGGAGGTTGAAGAAGCCCTTCTAGCCATCCATGTTGCATCCAACGGCAAACAAGAGTCGACTGGCCCAAATTGCTTCTTCAGATTGCAGGATCCACGTGGCATTCAAGGTCTCGAAGGTAGATTCTGTGTCCGCACCCGGTTTGTGGGCTCGGCGCGGGCGCGACAGGCTTCCGCCACGGCAGCCACCATGCGCGCCTCCTCCACGCGGGTGGAGACGACAATGACACGCTAGTTCCTTCTCGCCGGCCTGCTGGAGCACGCGCTCGTCCTCCTCTTTGTACATTGCATGCATAGATGCGGCTCTAGCAACTGCTCACGTGCTTGGCAGCGCGGCGGCATCGCGAGGAGGGACTATAGACGACGTGAGCGGGCGAGCCTTCGGCTTCATGGTACAGGGATGGCGGCGACACAACAGTGATGGGTGAGAAATGGTTGGCCGGGCAGGCGGGCGCCGGCATGCGCAACGGCGGTGGTGGCATATTGATGAGTGCGTGTATGGGAGCTTAGTTAAGTTTTATATAGGGTTGGCCAAACTTAAAAGAAAACCGTACTAGTACACATAAACGTTAGACTGAGGCAGCACTTATATTACTTACCACAGCCACGATATGGAATCCTATGCAAGTGCGTGAACCGCAGCCGCGCGGTCGATCGAACGGTGTGTCACCGTGTCACGCTCGAAGGACACCCACCGAACCTTTTTGTGTGTGTGAAAACAATCCCCAAATATTACTCAACTTTTTTTCCTAGAAAAGTTCTTGATGCTACAACATTTCCATATCTTTGATTTTAGCTCCAGTTTGTGTTTATTTGGATTTGGGTGCGCCCTAGTTTTTTTAATACTGGTTTTGTGTGTGTGTGTGATTGAGAGAGAACGTGTGTATCACTACTGGAATTAGCTTAGTTGCCGTCTGCTGGCTGACGGCAAAGGTCTTTTTTGTCTGCTTACAGAAAACAGATGACAAAGAACTGACTGATGGCAAAGAATGTCTTTTCCATAAGCCATTTCTTTGCCGTCTGCTAGTGGACGGCAAAGAATCTTTGACGTCAGCTGGCGGACGGCAAAGAGAGAGGTGGGCCCCACTAACGAGCTGCTTAGAGAAAACCTAACGGCCCCCCTCTTTATCGTTTGCTAGCAGATGGCAAAGAGCAAACAAGCGGACGGCAAAGGAGGGAGGACAGCAAAGAGTTGACCTAACTAATGGCCGAGCCCCACCCTGCCCCTCTCTCTCTGTTTTGTCCTCTCTCCCCACGACCACCGCCACCCACCCCGCCCCCGCCACCAGCCACCCACCCCCTTTCCCCGCCACCCGCCCACCCACCGCCACTTGCCCCGTCGCCTCAACCACCCGCCGCCCCCTCGCCCCACCACCCCACCACCCGCCGCCGCCGCCCCTTGCCCCGTCGCCCCACACCCCTCCCCTGCGGTGCCCCGACCTCCACCGTGCCCCCGCCACCCCTTCCACGTAGGCCAGCCGCGCCGCGGCCATCCAGCTGCCCCGCCCCCCCTACGTTGTCGTCCCTGCCCCGTCCCGCCGTGGTCGTCCGGCCTCCCCCTCCACCGGGCCGCCTCCCATCCACCGGCCGCCCCGCGCCTCCTGCACCGGTGATCCCCTGCAGGTGAGTTCTTCCCCCCCTTTTTAGTTTAGTTTCTGTTTTAGTTATAGTTATAGTTTTAATTTTGTTTTAGTTTCAGTTTTGTTTTAGCTTATTTTAGTTTAGTTTATTTTATGTTAGTTCTAGTTTTAGTTTAGAAGAAGAAGAAGAGTAGAAGGAGGAGGAGGAGGGAGGAAGAGGAGGAGGGAGAAGAAGAAAGAAGAAAGAAGAAGAAGAAAGTAGAAGAAGAAGAAGAAGAATAAGAAGATGAAGAAGAAGAAGAAGAAGAAGCAGAAAGAGGAGAGGAGGAGGAGGAGGAGAAGAAGAAGAAGAAGAAGAAGAAGAAAGAGGAGAGGAGGAGAAGAAGAAGGAGAGAAGAAGAAAAGGAAAAAAGAGAAAAAAGAAGAAGAATAAAAAGACACCCTGACACCCCGACCCCGACACCCCGACATCCTGACACCACACCCCGACCCACACCCCGACCCCGACCCCGACACCTGACACCCCGACCCCGAGACGACAGCCCGACACCCCGGCACGACACCCCGACCCCGACCCCCGACACCTTGACACCACACCACTCCCCGACCCCGACCCCGACGGGGTCATAAATTTGTGAATTATGAGTTAGGTCGTATATTTTTTGATTTTGTTATGCAAAACATCATATATATTTGTGTTGATCGGGTGTATTTAAATGTGCAGTTGTTTCGTTGCTGCGAGGGAGTGGTGTTTGACGACCTCCTTGTGCGTTCGATGAGCTCTGCCCCTGCGTTCGTTGGTGAGCACAAATGACATCTCCTCCTCCCCTTCATTTGCTCTGTTCGGGTCTTCATGCCGATGAAACTTGCTAGCTATAGGCGTCAATCATCAGTATGTGTAACCACTATGTGTCTCCCGTTCGAAAGGGTTACATCTATAAATATGCATGCATTTGCATATTTATAATTGTGATTCTTTCGAATTGTCCAGCGTTATCCATGGACAGCCTGAGTATGTGTAGATTGGGTTCATTTTCCCATATGCTCTGCTCCGGATCCGATGCAGAATTTTGTCAGTGCCTCCCTGTTGTTCTCCGGGTACACACCCTCTCTACTTATTGCCGAGACATGTATCAGGAGAACAGCGAGGAGGTGCTGCCAAAATTTTGCATCGGATCCAGAGGAGAGCATGGGAAAACGAACCCAATCTACACATACTTGGGTGGGATTAGGACCTATCCTTACCTATTAGCGTGTAGGTTGCATGGACGTAATAAAATTGACAAACTCCATTAACTGATGGATATGGTTTGCTTAATTATGTATATATTTCTTGTGTGCCCAGTAGGAAGTCAATATGAGTGATCGTGCATGAATGTACGCCGGTTACACTAGACAGAAAGTTTGGACCGAGGAATGGTTAACAAAAACCAAAGGGTTTGTTAGAGCCGCATTTGCAAATGGCCAGAAATTTAGCCGGTGCCCCTGTGTCTGGTGCGACAACTCTAATAAGAGGGACGAGCTTGAAATGAGTAAAGACCTGCAGAAGTTTGGTTTTACGCCTGGTTACATGGTCTGGACATTTCATGGTGAGTCTGCCCAACGTGCCAGAGCCGAGGTGGTTCGTCATCGCACCAACGAGCATGGTACCAGACATGGTGCAACACTTTGACGATGCTCAGGAATCGGACAAGGAGATGGAGGAATCTGAAAGGCCTTCACTGAAATGTTGGAGTCCTCAGAACGTCCTCTCCACGAGCACACTGAGCTTTGTCAGCTGGATGCCATCTCACAAATAATGGCTTTGAAGGCTCAATTCAACTTGGGCAGAGAATGCTACGATGCGATGATGATAGTATTCGGACGATTTCTGCCCAAAGGGCACGTGCTACCTGCAAACCTGTACTAGTCAGACAAAATCCTCCGTGCTCTTAAGATGCCCTATGAGAAGGTACATGCATGTGAGAAAGGATGTGTCTTATGTAGGCTTCAGTATGAGGACTTGAACTATTGTCGCATTTGCAATTCTTCCAGGTATGTTGTGGTAGACAACGGTATGGTAGACAACGCAGGCCAAAATACCCGTTAATGTTCTTCGGTATATGCCAATCGTACCAAGACTTCAACGTCTTTTCATGGTTGAAGAGACGGCCAGACAGATGACATGGCACAAAACTGGCAAAAGAACTAAACTAGATGCAGATGGGAATGTGATGATGGTCCACACATCGGATGGTGAAGCGTGGAAGCGCTTCGATGCATTACATAAGGAAAAAACGGCAGATCCAAGGCATCCTTGAGTCGCCATCTGCATGGATGGGTTCAGTGTGTTTGGTCAGGCGGCAGCCCCATACAGTTGTTGGCCCGCATTTATCATTCCACTCAATCACCTCCCCGCCGGGCAGATTATGCAAAGAAAGAACATTTTCCTGACGTTGATAATTCCAGGGTCCAACTATTCGGGGAAGAATATGAATGTGTACATGCAGCCGCTTAAGGACGAATTGCAAGAAGCTTCGGATAATGGGTTCAAGACATACGACGCCTTTAGCAAATAGAACTTCATAATGCGTGTCTGGTACATGTACTCGACGCACGACTTGCCGGCGTATGCGATATTCGTTGGCTGGTGTGTGCATGGAAGGTTCCCGTGCCCCACACGCAAGGGAGCTCTTGAGTTTCATTGGCTGACGGTAGGGCACAAGTATAGTTGCTTCGACTTGAATAGACTATTTCTAGATTCTCGCCGTAAGTTCATGAAAGACAAGAAGAACTTCATCAAAGGTAGAGTGGTCAAACACTCTGCACCACCAGCATTGACAAGCCAATAGACCCTGGATCAGATAAACACTCTCGAGCCAGATCCAGAGCGTCCAGGGTATTTCAAGGGGTATAATAAGGAACACGCCTGGACTCACAAGACATGCTTGATCTGCCTTACTTCAAAGACCTCCTTTGCCCACACAATATCGACATGATGCACACTGAAAAGAATATCACTGAAGCCATTTTTGGTACATTGTTTGGCATAGAGGGGAAATAAAAGGATAATACTAAGGCTAGAGTCGATCATGAGGAGCTATGTGATATGCCATTACAAAACATGCAATAACCGAAAGGAAAGCGGAACTGGACAAAGCCAAAGGCATGGTTCAATCTTGGAAGGCCAGCTATGAGGGAAATTATTTTGTGGGTGAAAATGCAGTTGATGTTCCCTAATGGGTATGCACAAAATCTAAAGAGGGGAGCGAGTCTTGAAAAATTGAAAATATTTCGTCTAAAAAGTCATGATTGGCACATTTGGATTGAGTGGATAATGTCGGTGATGTCGTGTGGCTTCATCCCTAAGGATGAATGCCTAGTATTGGCAGATCTGAGCTATTTCTTCCGTGTTCTTTGTGCGAAAGAACTATCGCCTGGCCTCCTAGATGAAATGGAACAGTTGGCGCCGGAGTTGATCTGCATCTCCCGACCGAGGCAAGGTTGGGGGGGGTGCAAAATCATTGGTGCTAATCAACTGAGAGGATGCAGAAGACGCTTCGAGCAAAATGTAAAATTAAGCGTAGATCTGAGGCATCGATGGCCGAGGCATTCATCACTGAGGAGGCGGCAAACTTCATTACAACACACTACGAAGCAAAAAAATCGTCATAATCAGAAGCCTCTGTACAATGTTGACGACCCTAAAAAGGGTCGATCCAACCTCAGCCTATTTAAAGGGAATCTCGCACAAGCCAGTGGATGGAAACCAGTATCGTTGGATGTTGAAGAATGGCGGACCATTTCGCTATATCTCTTCAACAACCTAACAGAAGTGCGGCCGTACATTGAGTAAGTTCTCGGTACATGTCGCAACTTCTAATTCCTTTGAACTGCTCTTATTCCTGGATATTTGATGTAGTCGATACGTCGCCATATTCTCATATGGAGCAGTGATCCAAAAGGATTCCGTCGAAGAGTATGAGCTTATAGCAAAGCAAGGAGGCGAATATCCCGGTTTCATCTCTTGGTTCAAAAGAACGGTAATTTTCATTAGACCATTTCATTTCTTTGGCAAATTTGCGACTAATGCAACAATCCTTTCGTATTAAACTTGTAGGCTAATTCAGAGAGTATGGATGCCGAATTGAGACAAGTAGCTAATGGTTTTGACTATAAGGTCTGTTCATTTGACAAATATGACATCAACGGGTATCGCTTTCGTACGTATGGCAAAGAGCTATCTATGGCCGACTGAAAATCTACAAATTGTTGTGTCTCTGCTATCGACGAAGGGGATATCGAGTATTATGGAAGAGTTGAAGCAATTTATGAACTTCAATTCTATGGTGAAAACCCACCAAACGTCATAGTCTTCATATGTTATTGGTTCCAGCCGAGGGATACTAGAAGGACTCGTGAACATATAGGGCTAGTCGAAATCAAATAAAGCACCCATTTGGATGTTCCCGATGTCTATATTACGGCTCAACAGGTAACCCAAGTTTTCTATCTACCGTGGGCGTGTCAAAGTGATCCAAATCTCAGTGGTTGGGATGTTGTTTATGAAGTGCCACCATGTGTTAGACCACCTCCCCCCCAATGAAGAGGATTCTGAACCTCACATTAACCAAGACACATAAGACGAAGGAGAATTCTTCCAAGAAACACGTCTTTCCAAAAAACGTTTCAAGAACCGCTCTACTCCACCCCAAAACATTGAAGTAGACAACAATAGTGAATTCGACTTCACCCCTGAGCCGGAACAAGAACTTACTGCTGCAGATGACCTGTCAATGCTTGAACGATTACGTAAAGGAGGCCTTCCGCATGTTGATGTATTTATTGACAATGATGATGAGCATGTCATTGATAGTGATGATTATGATGCATTTAATGATCCCGGAGCATATATAGATGATTCAGAGTAATATTAGTAATGTGAGGTATTCAATTTTTTATTATATATGTTCATGATGATGATACACTTAAATTATATACATATTATTCATGTCAGGTATTCAAATTTTTTATGTTGTACTAATTTCGTTTACTTTTTGTCATTGCAGTTGTTCACTGGATGGCGGGGAAGGGTCCAGAGCGCCCCGAGCCTCCTGCGAGCGCTACTGGGAGCGGTGGTTCCATTATTCCACCCCAGCGACTCCGGAGAGCGCTGCTAGACAGCATGCAGACAGCAGTGGCAGGCGCTTCTTCTTCAGCTGGGAGAGGTCAGGGGAGGACGAAGAAGGCTGCTAGAGGTGGACGTGGCAGCGGGAGAGGTAGGAAGGCGCCTACGCCTTCCTCGCCGCCACCCCCAGCTGATTCACACAACCATAGGACTACTCTGTCTGACGTGGACCCGCCGCGGACTCTGGTCCATGAGCCTTAGGTCGCCGATCCTTCGCCCCACCAGACTCGGGTCACCGATCCTTCGCCCCACCTGACTCGTGTCGCCGATCCTTTGCCCCATGTGAGTCCGGTCCCAGAGTCTTCGTCCCAGAAGACTCCAGTCCCGGAGTCTTCTTCCCATGAGACTCTGGGGGCTAGTGGCCCTACTGATGGTAGCGAGGACACCTTTTCTGATGATAGCTACAGGGTCTACAAGCGTGGTTATACAAAGCTCCCGTCCATGCTGACGACCCCCGACTAGTGGTGGTTGATTGCGCCTAATGGGTTGAAGTAAGTGCATTTACTATTTTTTAACCTTTTTCCTTCATGTTCCTTCAAATTAATATCTAATGTGTTGCCCTTGTCATACTGCAGGGGCTAGGTACACCCCCATGGTGTCCGCAGGGCCAACCAGGTCCTTGGTGTGCTTTGCCGGGAGCACTTCCCTGGGTGGGTCACGTTGCCCGGTGAGGGTCAGGTTCCACAGCTAGCACTGAGCTGGGAGCTGTACTCGGTTGCCCCGGCCCCGCCGGAGGAGATGGTCGCCGGTGTCTTGTGCGAGACAGTGGCCGACATTGTGTTCCGTCGATTTTGGGTAATTTCTCCTTTACAGAATTAAAAATCAACACTACCTAGTGATTTTACTAATCAGTGTTGTCTTTTTTGATTGCAGACCTTCTACAGGGTTTTAGAGGGAGAGCAGGAGGCCGCGTCTATGGTTGTCGAAACTGAGTGCAAGCGCCTACTTCAGAACTTACAACATGAGGCTCGGGTGCAGGCCATTCGAGACTACTATGCCTCGAAGGGTATTAGGAGGGCCAAGAAGAAGTATCGCGGCAAGTTTCTGAGTAAGGAGAAGTACATGCAGGTAATTACCTATTCTTAAGGCCTTGAACTTAGTTTTCTTGATTTGATTCGTAGGCGTAGCGCTGAAATTTCTCTTGACTAACTTAGGTGCCCCGAGATGGTGTGTGGATAAGATGGACTGTTGGGAGGCATTGGTGGATGTGTGGTGCTCTCCCTAATGGCTAGTCGAACACCATAGGGCCAAGGATAAGCGCGACCAAATGGAAGGTGTGCCACACCATCAAGGGAGCTCCAACCTATTTGAGTACGGGGAGAACTGGGTATGTGGTTTGCTACATGATTCATGCGATTTCATTCTTCATGCTAGCATTTATCCCTTACAAAATGACTTATATTAATATGCTTAGTTAGTTAAAAAATGGCATAACTGCCTTGGATAGTTCATTTATGACATAATTAGCTCTAAAATGACATAGTAACCATAGATAGCTCTATAAAATAACTAAATATGCTTTAGTTAGTTAAAAATGGCATAACTACCTAGGATAGCTAAATAATGACCTAAACTAATCTTAGCTAGTTCATTAATGACATATTTAGCTCTAAAATGACATAATAACCTTAGATAGCTCCATAAAATTACTCAGTATGCTTTAGTTAGTTAAAAATGGCATAACTACCTTCGATATCTCAATAACGACCTAAACTAATCTTAGCTAGTTCATTCATGACATAATTAGCTCTAAAATGACATAATAACCTTAGATAGCTCTATAGAATGCCTAAATATGCTTTAGTTAGCTAAAAATGGCATTATTAACTTGGATAGCTCAATAATGACATAATTAGATGTCGGATGTGGGGTTCCGGCTAACCCTTAAGGTTCGAACACTGTGGTGCGCACGAAGTCTTTCCCTCCTACCAATCTTCACTCTGACTCGCTAGGATCTTGCGAATGAACTCGACGAACTTGCAACACAGAAAGACACAGGGTTTATACTGATTCGGGCCACCGTTGTGGTGTAATACCCTACTCCAGTGTGGTGGTGGTGGATTGCCTCTTGGGCTGATGATGAACAGTACAAGGGAAGAACTGCCTCCTGAGGTTGAGGTGTTCTTGTGCGTATGAACTTGTGTGTCTCTCGTCTCTGCGCCCTCCTTTTCCTTTGGTGGCTAGTCCTATTTATAGAGGCCCTGTTCCTCTTCCCAAATATCGAGCGGGAAGGGAGCCAACAATGGCGGGCTAATTTGAAGGGGGGCAGCTAGTACGAGCTATCCTGAAAAAAGTAGTCTTCGCCTGCACAAAGCTCTGGTGGTGACGCGGTCTTGGGCTCCACAATGACCTCCGTCTTGCAGTCCATGGTCTTGGTCTTGTTGCACCGAAATGGCAACCTTTGCCTGAGGCCTCGGTACCCTGCCGCTGCGCTTGCCCCCTTTGCACCAAAGAGGAAACAAGGACGCTGCGCGCGCTGGCACCCGTCAGGCGCCCACCTGGTGTCGATCGTCATGGCTCACGTCACGAGAGCCTCGCAAGGTTTGCCCTGCCTTGATATCTCCGCTCCTCGTGAGCCTGCCTGGCTAGGCCGCTCCAGAAGAGGTCTTGCATTGTCCGCCTCGCGAGGGTCTTGGATGCCTTGTTGGTGAAGATGGGCCGTATGGCCTGCTGGCTTAGCCATGCCATGGGCCGCAGGCAGGCAAGTTTGGGGACCCCCGTTCCCAGAACGTCGACAGTAGCCCCCGGGCCCAAGGTGCGCTCGGGCTTGGCTTCGCAGCGAAGCCAAGGGTCAAGCTCGGAGCACCGCGGGCCCCCAAAGCCTGCGGCCTTGGTTGACGCGTGGCGGTTGATTGGACATGGGCGTCTCCGCTTCCCCATGCTCCCTTTGAATCCGCTTGGCTATGCGGCCCCTGCGGCCTACATAGTTATTCTTCCTTCGCCACGCCTGGCTCTTCCAATCTCCCCGCTTCCTCGACACCCTGCTCTGCCTTCTCAGTCCGACCAGTGTTCCGCCCACTTCACCGCCATGGCGCCGAAACAAGCCGACAAGGGGAAGAAACCTCTGCCCTCGCCAATTGCACCTCCATCCTTCGAGTCGGCGCTCAGCCGACCTCGGGTGCTCAACGACGAGGCCATGGGCAAGGTGCGCCCCATGCTCGCCTCCAGCTTCAACGAGTGGGGAGAGACGCCGGCCTGGCCTGCCCCTTGCTCCAGCATGGCTCGGGAAGTCACCGAGATCCTGATCTTCGTTGACGCCCTCTGGGCTGGCCTGCTTCCCCCCTTCTCCGCCTTCTTCAACGCGGTGCTCGGGCACTATCAGATCCATATGCTCCATCTTGACCCTCAATTTGTGACCCTTCTTGCCGTCTTTGCCTTCGTGTGTGAGGCCATAGTGGGCATCACCCCTTCCGTGGTGCTCCTCCGCCACTTCTTCTCGCTGCATCTTACCGGTGCCCGGCAGAGCTCAGGGTGTGTGGGCTTCCAGGCCGTGGCTGCTACGGCAGGCATGGGGATCGACTTCGAGCTTCCTTCATCCGCGAGTGAGTTCCGCATGCAATGGGTGTTTGTTGATGCCGGCGTGCTCAACTCTTTGCTCCAAGCTCCGGTTGGGCCTGCCATGCCAAACTCTGGCTAGGGTCACCAGAGGCTTGCGAGCCCCTGCCTTGCCCCCGTCTGGGCCAGGCTACGGTGGTTGAAGGACCTTGGCGTGACTGCACCCATGGTGGTGAGGGAGTTTGTTAGGCGCCGAGTTGCTCTGCTTCAGCGCCATTCCCACCCAATGTGGGCCTTGTTCAGTGGGCAGGACAACATGAGGTTTCAGGAGGAGGGGATTCCTCTTGCTGCATGACAAACTATGCTCACGGTTCTATCTGGTGTCCCTCTGCCGGACGAGATGTCCAGGAAAAGTTGCATGATGTACCGCAGCGAGAACAAGGTCAAGTTTGCCGCGAACATGCCTTCCTTTGACGAGTGGGGGCGGCGCCCAACTGGCTTGGTGGGGCCTCACGAGAATCCCGTCATCGTGGTCCCCGTCTTCGCCGCCAGTGCCGAGCTCGCCCCAGGTGATGGTGCGGGGGAGCGAGCTGCAACGGGGGCCGACTGCTCAGGTGCTGAGGAGCACATGCCGAGTAGTGATCCAGGGGCGTCATCCTCGGGAGCTTGCAATGCCCCTCCTGAGGCGTCGGTTGTTGATGAGATGCGGCATGCGGCTCCCGAGGCCGAGGCTTCAGGAGCCTCGGGAGGTCGCAGCGAGAGAGAGTTGGGCTGTTCGCCGCAGCTGGGCTCCCCTGAAGCCATCCCTCTTGGTTCTTCTTTGGCTCTGCCGCGCTCCGGCCATCACATCCAGCGCTTCGGTCGCCTTTGCGTGGACTTCGAGGAGCTCTGCAAGAGGAAGGGATCCCCTAGCGGCGGCAGCATCTTCATACCGTTGAAGCGACGGAAGTACATCGCCATCGACGAGTAAGTACCTTATCTTGGTGATCTTCTATGTGCCGCCTTCCTTTCCTGATGATTGTCCCCTCAGGTCCCCTTCTGCTAAGACTGCGAAATCTCCAGAGAAGTAGCTCTCTCTCATCCCATCGCGCCCGCTGAGCTCTAGCGCCACAGGCTCTGACACTGCCCATGGCATGGGGTCAGCCAAGGGAGTGGGTCCGTTGTCAAGGCGCCCCGAGCTTGCGCCATCGCCGTCCTTCCTTCGCGGCCTTGCTCGAAGCGCAGCAGGCGTGCTGATGGCTCCTACCCTGGTCACGGTTGGTAGCTGGCTAGCCTCGGTCCTGAAGTCTTCTTCAAGCAGCGGGCCTTGTTCGGTTCGGGCCCCTCGCGAGGGTCATCTGCCGCCAGGGGCCAAGCCAGCCCCCAACCGGGAGGTGGTGCGCCACTTGATGCTCCACCCGCAGCCCCCGAGGTGGAGGACGAGATGGGTCGAGCGTTCGAGCTCGAGCGCGGGCGCAACATGGTCCGCCACGAGCTCTTCCAGGAGGCGATGGGCGCGATGATCCGCCTTGGTGAAGAGCTTGCTAGCGTCGACTCGCATCTTGAGGCTGAAGGTCTTCGGTTGGTGGAGGAGCGACACAAGCTGTGAGTGGCCATCAACCTTGGTCGTTATGATCGCGACCTCGAGAACGTGAAGGAGGAGGCACCCTCAAGGTTGCCAATGAGGCCCGCTCGTGAGCTTTGGAAGAAGCTCACGAGGCCGATCGTCATCGCGAGGCTACGGAGGAGCATGCGTGGGAGTTCCAGGCTTGGAGTGCGTCCCTCGAGCAGCTGGTCGAGGCACGCGGGGCAGCCCTTGCGTCGATGAGGGGGACGCCTGCGGAGGAAGAGGAGGTCCGGCAGCGCGAGGAGACGTTGGCCCTGGAAGCCGTGGAGCGCAGCCTCGAGCTCGAGCGGCTGGAGACGAGGGAGCGTCAAGTCGCTCTTGCTGAAGATGCCGTCGGGGCCCGCGAGGCCAGAGTCGAGGAGGAGATCAATCGCTGGGTGGCCGTGGTTCGCGCAGATCTGGAGGGCAAGTATGACTTGAAGCTGAAGCTCGCCAGTCAGGAGGGTGTGGCTAGGGCCGCCGCCCTCAGGCCCAGGTTGGACGAGGCCGAGAGGCGTGCGGAGGCCACAACCGCCGCCTTGGTTACGGCGCAGGCGGACTTGGCCTCCGCCCGCGCCGAGCTTCTTTCCCTCCGGAGGCGAGTTGACGACGCCGAGGCCGTCACTCGACAGAACAGGGAGGAAGTGCTTCAACGCCGAACGCTAGAACGCGAGCACGCTGAAGGAAATATTCCCTAGAGGCAATAATAAAGTTATTATTTATTTCCTTATATCATGATAAATGTTTATTATTCATGCTAGAATTGTATTAACTGGAAACATAATACATGTCACAATACATAGACAAACAGAGTGTCACTAGTATGCCTCTACTTGACTAGCTCGTTGATCAAAGATGGTTATGTTTCCTAACCATAGACATGAGTTATCATTTGATTAATGGGATCACATCATTAGGAGAATGATGTGATTGACTTGACCCATTTCGTTAGCTTAGCACTTGATCGTTTAGTTTGTTGCTATTGCTTTCTTCATGACTTATACATGTTCCTATGACTATGAGATTATGCAACTCCCGTTTACCGGAGGAACACTTTGTGTGCCACCAAATGTCACAACATAACTGGGTGATTATAAAGGTGCTCTATAGGTGTTTCCGAAGGTACTTGTTGGGTTGGCGTATTTCGAGATTAGGATTTGTCACTCCGATTGTCAGAGAGGTATCTCTGGGCCCACTCGGTAATGCACATCACTTAAAGCCTTGCAAGCATTGCAACTAATGAGTTAGTCGCGGAATGATGTATAACGGAACGAGTAAAGAGACTTGCCGGTAACGAGATTGAACTAGGTATTGAGATACCGACGATCGAATCTCGGGCAAGTAACATACTGATGACAAAGGGAACAACGTATGTTGTTATGCGGTTTGACCGATAAAGATCTTCGTAGAATATGTAGGAGCCAATATGAGCATCCAGGTTCCGCTATTGGTTATTGACCGGAGACGTGTCTCGGTCATGTTTACATAGTTCTTGAACCCGTAGGGTCCGCATGCTTAAAGTTCGATGACGGTTATATTATGAGTTTATGTGTTTTGATGTACCGAAGGAGTTTGGAGTCCCGGATGAGATCGGGGACATGACGAGGAGTCTCGAAATGGTCGAGACGTAAAGATCGATATATTGGACGACTATATTCGTACATCGGAAAGGTTCCGAGTAATTCGGGTATTTTCGGGAGTACCGGGGAGTTACGGGAATTCGTATTGGGCCTTAATGGGCCATACGGGAAAGGAGAGAAAGGCCTCAAAGGGTGGCCACACCCCTCCCCATGGGCTGGTCCGAATTGGACTAGGCAGGGGGGGCGCCCCCCTTCTTCCTTCTCCTTTTCCCTTCCCTTTCCTTCCCTCCTACTCATACTACTTCGAAGGGCTCCTAGTTCTACTAGGAAAGGGGGAATCCTACTCCCGATGGGAGTAGGACTCCCCTAGGGCGCACCATAGAGAGGGCCGGCCCTCCCCCTCCTCCACTCCTTTATATACGGGGGCAGGGGGCACCCCAAAGACACAACAATTGATTTGATCTTTTAGCCGTGTGTGGTGCCCCCCTCCACCATAGTCCACCTCGATAATACTGTAGTGGTACTTAGGTGAAGCCCTGCATCAGTAGAACATCATCATCATCACCACACCGTCGTGCTGATGAAACTCTCCCTCAACACTCGGCTGGATCGGAGTTCGAGGGACGTCATCGGGCTAAACGTGTGCTGAACTCGGAGGTGCCGTGCGTTCGGTACTTGATCGGTCGGATCGTGAAGACGTACGACTACATCAACCGCGTTGTGCTAACGCTTCCGCTTTCGGTCTATGAGGGTACGTGGACAACACTCTCCCCTCTCGTTGCTTTGCATCACCATGATCTTGCGTGTGCGTAGGAATTTTTTTGAAATTACTACGTTCCCCAATAGTGGTATCAGAGCCAGGTTTTATGCGTAGATGTTATATGCACGAGTAGAACACAAGTGAGTTGTGGGCGATATAAGTCATACCGCTTACCAGCATGTCACACTTTGGTTCGGCGGTATTTTTGGATGAAGTGGCCCGGACCGACATTACACATACGCTTACGCGAGACTGGTTTTACCGCCGTGCTATGCACACAGGTGACTAGCGGGTGTCAGTTTCTCCAACTTTAGTTGAACCGAGTGTGGCTACGCCCGGTCCTTGAGAAGTTTAAAACAACACTAACTTGACAAACCATCGTTGTGGTTTTGATGCGTAGGTAAGAACGGTTTTTGCTCAGCCCGTAGCAGCCACGTAAAACTTGCAACAACAAAGTAGAGGACGTCTAACTTGTTTTTGCAGGGCATGTTGTGATATGGTCAAGATGTGATGAGATATAAGTTGTTGTATAAGATGATCATGTTTTGTTGAAGTTATCGGCAACTGACAAAAGCCTTATGGTTGTCTCTTTATTGCATAAGATGCAAGCGCCAAATAATTGCTTTACTTTATCGCTATGCGATAGCAATAGTTGTAAGAGCAATAGTTGGCAAGACGACCATGTGTCGACACATTGATATAGATGAAGATGATGGAGATCATGGTGTCATGCCGGTGACGATGGAAATCATGACGTTTCTTTGGAGATGGAGATCAAAGGCACAAGACGATGATGGCCATATCATGCCACTTTTTTTTGATTGCATGTGATGTTTATCTTTTATACATCTTATTTTGCTTAGTTCGACGGTAGCTTTACAAGATGATCTCCCACTAAATTTCAAGATAAAAGTGTTCTCCCTGAGTATGCACCATTGCCAAAGTTCGTCGTGCCCAGACACCACGTGATGATTGGGTGTGATAATCTCTACGTCCATCTACAATGGGTGCAAGCCAGTTTTGCACACATAGAATACTCAGGTTAAACTTGACGAGCCTAGCATATGCAGATATGGCCTCGGAACACTGAGACCGAAAGGTCGAGCGTGAATCATATAGTAGATATGATCAACATAGTGATGTTCACCATTGAAAACTACTCCATTTCACGTGATGATCGGTTATGGTTTAGTTGATTTGGATCACGTGATCACTTAGAAGATTAGGGGGATGTCTATCTAAGTGGGAGTTCTTAAGTAATATGATTAAATTGAACTTAAATTTATCATGAACTTAGTCCTGGTAGTATTTGCATATCTATGTTGTAGATCAATTGCTCGCGTTTAGCTCCCCTGTTTTATTTTTGATATGTTCCTAGAGAAAACTAAGTTGAAAGATGTTAGTAGAAACGATACGGATTCGATCCGTGATCTGAGGATTTTCCTCATTGCTGCATAGAAGAATTATGTCCTTGATGCACCGCTAGGTGACAGACCTATTGCAGGAGCAGATGCAGACGTTATGAACGTTTGGCTAGCTCAATATGATGACTACTTGATAGTTTAGTGCACCATGCTTAAACGGCTTAGAATCGGGACTTCAAAGACGTTTTAACGTCATGGACCATATGAGATGTTCCAGGAGTTAAAGTTAATATTTCAAGCAAATACCCGAGTTGAGAGATATGAAGTCTCCAACAAGTTCTATAGCTAAAAGATGGAGGAGAATAGCTCAAGCAGTGAGCATGTGCTCAGATTGTCTGGGTACTACAATCGCTTGAATCTAGTGGGAGTTAATCTTCCAAATAAAATAGTGATTGACAGAATTCTCTAGTCACCGTCACCAAGTTAGTAGAACTTCGTGATGAACTATAGTATGCAAGGGATGACGAAAACGATTCCCAAGCTCTTCGTGATGCTGAAATCAACGAAGGTAGAAATCAAGAAAAGCATCAAGTGTTGATGATTAACAAGACCACTAGTTTCAGGAAAAGGGGCAAAGGGAAGAAGGTGAACTTCAAGAAGAATGGCAAGCAAGTTGCTGCTCGAGTGAAGAAGCCCAAGTCTGGACCTAAGCCTGAGACTAAGTGCATCTACTGCAAAGGAATTGGTCACTGAAAGTGGAACTACCCCAAGTGATTGGCGGATAAGAAGGATGGCAAAGTGAACATAAGTATATTTGATATACATGTTATTGATGTGTACTTTACTAGTGTTTATAGCAACCCCTCAGTATTTTATACTAGTTCAGTTGCTAAGATTAGTAACTCGAAACAGGAGTTGCAGAATGAACATAGACTAGTTAAGGGTGAAGTGACGATGTGTGTTGGAAGTGGTTCCAAGATTGATATGATCATCATCGCACACTCCCTATACTTTCGGGATTAGTGTTGAACCTAAATAAGTGTTATTTAGTGTTTGCGTTGAGCATGAATATGATTTGATCATGTTTATTGCAATACAGTTATTCATTTAAGATAGAGAATAATTGTTGTTCTGTTTACATGAATAAAACCTTATATGGTTACACACCCAATGAAAATGGTTCGTTGGATCTCGATCATAGTGATACACATATTCATAATATTGAAACCAAAAGATGCAAAGTTAATTATGATAGTGCAACTTATTTGTGGCACTGCCATTTAGGTCATATTGGTGTAAAGCGCATGAAGAAACTCCATGCTGATGGGCTTTTGGAATCACTTGATTATGAATCACTTGATGCTTGCGAACCATGCCTTATGGGCAAGATAACTAAGACTCCGTTCTCCGGAACAATGGAGCGAGCAACTGACTTATTGGAAATAATACATACTGATGTATGTGATCCGATGAGTGTTGAGGCTCGTGGCAGGTATCGTTATTTTCTGACCATCATAGATGATTTGAGCAGATATGGGTATATCTACTAGATGAAACATAAGTCTGAAACATTTGAAAAAGTTCATAGAATTTCAGAGTGAAGTGGAGAATCATCGTGACAAGAAAATAAGGTTTCTACGTTTTGATCGCGGAGACAAATATTTGAGTTACGAGTTTGGTCTTCAAATTAAAACAATGTGGAATAGTTTCACCAATTCGTGCCACCTGGAACACCACAACATAATGGTGTGCCCGAACGTCATAACCGTACTTTATTGGATATAGTGCAATCCATGATGTTTCTTACCGATTTACCACTATAGTTTTGGGGTTATGCATTAGAGACAGCTACATTCACGTAAAAAGGGCACCATCTAAATTCATTTGAGACGACACCTATGAACTGTGGTTTGGCAAGAAACCAAAGTTGTCGTTTCTTAAAGTTTGGGGTTGCGGTGCTTATGTGAAATAAGATTCAACATGATAAGCTCAAACCCAAATCGGAGAAGTGCGTCGTCATAGAATACCCAAAAGAAACTGTTGGGTACACCTTCTATTACAGATCCGAAGGCAAGATATTCGTTGCTAAGAATGGATCCTTTCTAGAGAAGGAGTTTCTCTCGAAAGAAGTGAGTGGGAGGAAAGTAGAAATTGATGAGGTAACTGTACCTGCCCCCTTATTGGAAAGTAGTTCATCACAGAAATCTGTTCCTATGACTACTACACCAATTAGTGAGGAAGCTAATGATGATGATCATGTAACTTCAGATCAAGTTACTACCGAACCTCGTAGGTAAACCAGAGTGAGATCCGCACTAGAGTGGTATGGTAATCCTGTTCTGGAGGTCATGTTACTTGACCATGACGAGCCTACGAACTATGAGGAAGCGATGATGAGCCCAGATTCCGCGAAATGGCTTGAGGCCATGAAATCTGAGATGAGATCCATGTATGAGAATAAAGTATGGACTTTGATCGACTTGCCCACTGATCGGCGAGCCATTGAGATTAAATGGATCTTCAAGAGGAAAACAGACACTGATAGTAGTGTAACTATCTACAAAGCTAGAATTGTCGCAAAAAGGTTTTCGACAAGTCCAAGGTGTTGACTACGATGAGAGTTTCTCACTCGTATCTATGCTTAAGTCTGTCCGAATCATGTTAGCAATTGCCGCATTTTATGAAATCTGGCAAATGGATAAACAAAACTGCATTCCTTAATGGATTAATTAAATAAGAGTTGTATATGATGCAACCAGAAGGTTTTGTCAATCCTAAAGGTGCTAACAAAATATGCAAGCTCCAGCGATCCATCTATGGACTGGTGCAAGCATCTCGGAGTTGGAATATACGCTTTGATAAGTTGATCAAAGGATATAGTTTTATATAGACTTGCGGTGAAGCCTGTATTTACAAGAAAGTGAGTGGGAGCACTATAGCATTTCTGATGAGTATATGTGAATGACATATTGTTGATCGGAAATAATATAGAATTATTCTGCGAAGCATAAAGGAGTGTTTGAAAGGATTTTTTCAAAGAAAGACCTTGGTGAAGCTGCTTACATATTGAGCATCAAGATCTATAGAGATAGATCAAGACGCTTGATAAGTTTTTCAATGAGTAGATACCTTGAAAAGATTTTTGAAGTAGTTCAAAATGGAACAGTCAAAGAAAGAGTTCTTGCCTGTGTTACAAGGTGTGAAATTGAGTAAGACTCAAAGCCAAACCACGGCAGAAGATAGAAAGAGAATGAAAGTCATTCCCTATGCCTTGGCCATAGGTTTTATAAAGTATGCCATGCTGTGTACCAGATCTATTGTATACCCTACACTGATTTTGGCAAGGGAGTACAATAGTGATTTAGGAGTAGATCACTAGACAACGGTCAAAATTATCCTTAGTGGAATAAGGGTATGTTTCTCAATTATGGAGGTGACAAAAAGGTTCGTCATAAAGGGTTACGTCGATGCAAAATTTGACACTGATCCAGATGACTCTAAATCTCAATCTGGGTACATATTGAAAGTGGGAGCAATTAGCTAGAGTAGCTCCATGCAGAGCATTGTTGACATAGAAATTTGCAAAATACTTATGGATCTGAATGTGGCAGACCTGTTGACTAAACTTCTCTCACAAGCAAAACATGATCACACCTTAGTACTCTTTGGGTGTTAATCACATAGCGATGTGAACTAGATTATTGACTCTAGTAAACCCTTTGGGTGTTGGTCACATGTCGATGTGAACTGTGGGTGTTAATCACATGGTGATGTGAACAATTAGTATTAAATCACATGGCGATGTGAACTAGATTATTGACTCTAGTGCAAGTGGGAGACTGAAGCAAATATGCCCTAGAGGCAATAATAAAGTTATTATTTATTTCCTTATATCATGATAAATGTTTATTATTCATGCTAGAATTGTATTAACCAGAAACATAATACATGTGTGAATACATAGACAAACAGAGTGTCACTAGTATGCCTCTACTTGACTAGCTCGTTGATAAAAGATGGTTATGTTTCCTAACCATAGACATGAGTTGTCATTTGATTAACGGGATCACATAATTAGGAGAATGATGTGATTGACTTGACCCATTCCGTTAGCTTAGCACTTGATCGTTTAGTATGTTGCTATTGCTCTCTTCATGACTTATACATGTTCCTATGACTATGAGATTATGCAACTCCCGTTTACCGGAGGAACACTTTGTGTGCCACCAAACATCACAATGTAACTGGGTGATTATAAAGGTGCTCTACAGGTGTCTCCGAAGGTACTTGTTGGGTTGGCATATTTCGAGATTAGGAGTTGTCACTCCGATTGTCGGAGAGGTATCTCTGGGCCCACTCGGTAATGCACATCACTTAAAGCCTTGAAAGCATTGCAACTAATGAGTTAGTTGCAGAATGATGTATTACGGAATGAGTAAAGAGACTTGCCGGTAACGAGATTGAACTAGGTATTGAGATACCGACAATCGAATCTCGGGCAAGTAACATACCGATGACAAAGGGAACAACGTATGTTGTTATGCGGTTTGACCGATAAAGATCTTCGTAGAATATGTAGGAGCCAATATGAGCATCCTGGTTCCGCTATTGGTTATTGACCGGAGACGTGTCTCGGTCATGTCTACATAGTTCTTGAACCCGTAGGGTCCGCACACTTAAAGTTCGATGACAGTTATATTATGAGTTTATGTGTTTTTATGTACCGAAGGAGTTCGGAGTCCCGGATGATATCTGGGACATGACGAGGAGTCTCGAAATGGTCAAGACGTAAAGATCGATATATTGGACGACTATATTCGGACATCGGAAAGGTTCCAAGTGATTCGGGTATTTTCGAGAGTACCGGGGAGTTACGGGAATTCGTATTGGGCCTTAATGGGTCATACGGGAAAGGAGAGAAAGGCCTCAAAGGGTGGCCGCACCCCTCCCCATGGGCTGGTCCGAATTGGACTAGGGAGGCGGGGCGCCCCCTTCCTTCCTTCTCCTTTTCCCTTCCCTTTCCTTCCCTCCTACTCC
Source organism: Triticum urartu (assembly GCF_056163025.1). Lineage (NCBI taxonomy): Eukaryota > Viridiplantae > Streptophyta > Magnoliopsida > Poales > Poaceae > Triticum > Triticum urartu. Next base: position 478,895,764 of record NC_141876.1, read on the forward strand.
TACTACTTGGAAGGGCTCCTAGTTCTACTAGGAAAGGGGGAATCCTACTCCCGGTGGGAGTAGGACTCCCCTAGGGCGCGCCATAGAGAGGGCCGACCCTCCCCCTCCTCCACTCCTTTATATACGGGGGCAGGGGGCACCCCAAAGACACAACAATTGATTTGATCTTTTAGCCGTGTGCGGTGCCCCCCTCCACCATAGTCCACCTCGATAATACCGTAGCGGTGCTTAGGCGAACCCTGCATTGGTAGAACATCATCATCGTCGCCACACCGGCGTGCTCATGAAACTCTCCCTCAACACTCGGCTGGATCGGAGTTCGAGGCACGTCATCGGGCTGAACGTGTGTTGAATTCGGAGGTGCCGTGCATTCGGTACTTGATCGGTCGGATCGTGAAGACGTACGACTACATCAGCCGCATCGTGCTAATGCTTCCGCTTTCAGTCTACGAGGGTACATGGACAACACTCTCCCCTCTCGTTGCTATGCATCACCATGATCTTGCGTGTGCGTAGGAATTTTTTTGAAATTACTACGTTCCCCAATACACGCTCCTATGCTTCAAGACCTTCGAAACATGGCCAACACCGCCCTGGGCTATATCTGCGACGAGAACGCCCCGACCCCTCACTCAAGTGACTACGCCAGCCACCTGACCTTCTTCACCGAGGTGGTGATGCGCCTGGAGGCCCAATCTGCCAGAGCTCGGCATCTTGTGGAGGCGAGGGGTCGTGGCCTGCTTCAGCACGCCTTCTCCCGTGTCTTCAGCCACCTCCTGAACGCCGACCCCAACTTTGACTTCGATGCCGCCATTGCCCCTGTACCCATGGCCGTTCGGGGCGACCTGGCGCATTGGGTAGAGGACCACGTCGACGCGTTGGTCAGGGCCTTCACCTCGGAGAATGATGGGGTGGCGGTCATTGCAGACGAAGGTGACGTGGTCGACGACGGCGACGATTTCGACGAAGATGATGACTATGCGAGCGATACGTCCATGGACGATGCAGCGAGCGATATCTCCGGCTGATCCAATATTCTCCTGTTGTTTTATTCTGCATGCAAAACTCGGGCGCGACCCTTGGAAAACTTGTAAGAGCATTTTGAGAGGGGGAGCCCCTCTTGTAAGTAAATTGCAGTTTTTACTTTCCTATGCGATGTGGGTATGTGTCCTTGTGAGCTCATGAAGCTGGGGGTCAGTCTCCCGACGTGGTTTACCTTAGTCAGCGCCAACTTAGGGCTGGGTCGTGAGGCGACAAGTTCCTGGGAATCCTGCGAAGCTTACCGCCCCGTTTGAAGGGGCCCCGCGAGGGGTGAGCACCAGGCGTAGTGCTAGCGCGTGCTTTGCGCGGTCCGGCTCGCGAGGAGCTTTTCGAGGGAGAAGCGACGGACGTGAGTCCCAAAGCAAACAAGATCCAGAAGGCGAGAAATGGCTCGAACGAGAAAAAGGCACCCCCAGCGTGCATCGATAAAAATTCAGCTTCAACTTAAGTCCAGTATCAAAAAGCAAAGCCACAGAAAGATCCAAAACAAAATGCCGCGTCCGGCACCTAGTCTAGTCTTCGGGTCTTCAAGTCTTCTCACCAGCACAGAGCTAAGTGATGTCCACTAGGCGTGGGAGGGAGCCCCAGGGCCTGAGGCCGGCGCTCCTGAGACTCCAGGGCGTGTACAGCCCCAACTCATTATTACGTGAGAGTGTTACGGGCGGCGAGCTTCACAGGCACCGGGCCTTCTTCATAGGTACCGGCCTTGCTTCATATCGCTAGACGAGGGCCCCGCCTTGCGCCACCCTCGACCTCCTTTGAGCCGACCGGAGACCAGGATGACACAAAGTAGGGAAAGGGGACGCCAGCGGTTCCCTCGGCGACCATGGGTCCCCTACCGGGGAAGGGTTGTTGTAGCCACCCCGGCAGAGGGCCTACCTCCGGGTGTCCCCTGGTTTCGCGTGCCTTGGGGAGGGGCCTTGCTCCTAGCTCCCTCCCAGCGGCCCCCATCGTGTCTCCCTTGTCGAAACGGGTGCCGCCGTGCCAGGGTCGCCGATCGATGCTGCAACCTAATTCATCTGCAGCCCATGGTTAGCATAAGCCTGTTCCTGAGAGGTTAGCGGTACCCTGTAGTTGTCGTTGCCGTCGCGATCGTTGTGGTTCTCCACTGGCTCTTGGAAGGCTTCGACTCCTAGCGCCCCTTCTCCCCAATCTTCTCCAACGAATGAGCCGATGTCGTCCTCTGGTGCGTACCCTTGGTCCATCATGCGGGGCACGTAGGCTTCCGGGGCCGTCACCCTGAACACTTCGCCGTGGTGCCCCACGCTCCATGTTGCTCCGCCCATGATGGCGTCCTGGGGATGATAATATGGCATCCGGCCGGGACCATGGGGGGTGACGCTCGCGCTCGTGCTCGTCGAGGGTGGCATGGTGGGGTTGGAGCCCCCTACGCCTCCGGCTGTGCTGATGTTGACAAAGCCCCCGGGCGTAGTCGATGGCGCGCAGGTGTGGTGAGGCTCGCCGCGCGTCCTTGCAGTGGTCTGGGAGGGGAGTTGATAGCAGAAGGGTGGCGCTCCCGATGCCGCTGCGTCCAGCGCTCAGCAACACGCTCAAGCAGCGTGTCCCGACCGCTCTCCATCAGCCTGCATCAGAGCAGCTCCCTTGCTACTGTGAGTGCCGCCCGCATGTTAGCTTGCTCCCATCGTGAGTGTGGCGTTGTTGCTGCAGCACGACTCGCTGCCCTTGTCGTGGCTTGTACTTGCCGCGGGGTGAGGGTGGATGACGCCTGGCCGCGCTGTCCACGCCCGGCGGAGCTTGGTTGCGCCCACGCCGCTTGGGGTGCGGGGTCGAGACCTTCATGGGCAGGCGGTGTCGTCCGGGCCGGCCAAGCTTCCCAGCGGTCGGATCCGGCCCTTGGGTCGCTAGACATCATAGCCGGTGAACGTCGGAGAGCTGATTGACGGAGAAGAAGCTCCGGCGCACCCTTACCTGGCGCGCCAAATGTCGGATGTGGGGTTCTGGCTAACCCTTAAGGTTCGAACACTGGGGTGCACACGAAGTCTTTCCCTCCTACCAATCTTCGCTCTAACTCGCTAGGATCTTGCAGACGAACTCGACGAACTCACAACACAGAAAGACACAGGGTTTATACTGGTTCGGGCCACCGTTGTGGTGTAATACCCTACTCCAATGTGGTGGTGGTGGATTGCCTCTTGGGCTGATGATGAATAGTACAAGGGAAGAACTACCTCCTGAGGTTGAGGTGTTCTTGTGCGTATGAACTTGTGTGTATCCCGTCTCTGCGGCCTCCTTTTCCTTTGGTGGCTATTTCTATTTATAGAGGCCCTGGTCCTTTGCAAATATCAAGCGGGAAGGGAGCCAACAATGGTAGGCTAATTTGAAGGGGGACAACTAGTACGAGCTATCCTAACAAAAGTAGTCTTCGCCTGCACAAAGCTCTGGTGGTGACACCGTCTTGGGATCCACAATGACCTCCATCTTGCAGTCCATGGTCTTGGTCTTGTTGCACCGAAATGGCAACCTTTGCCTGAGGCCTCGGTACCCCGCGGCTACGCTTGCCCCCTTTGCACCAAAGAGGAAACAAGGACGTTGCGCGCGCTGGCGCCCGCCTGGTGTCGATCGTCATGCCTCACGTCACAAGAGCCTCGCGAGGTTTGCCCCTCCTTGATATCTCCGCTCCTCGTGAGCCTGCCTAGCTAGGCCGCTCCAGAAGAGGTCTTGCGTCGTCCGCCTCACGAGGGTCTTGGATGCCTTGTTGGTGAAGATGGGTCGTACAGCCTGCTGGCTTAGCCACGCCATGGGCTGCAGGCAGGCAAGTCTGGGGACCCCCGTTCCCAGAACGCTGACATTAGCATACTTTGGTCAAAAATGGCATAATAATCTTGGTTACCTCCAAAATGACCTAAACTTAGCTTATTTTCCCCGAAAATGACATAATAACCTTACTTAGCTCCAAAATGATCTATTTACATAGCAATATCATTCTTCATGCTAGCTTGAGCCCTTAACTAATATTTTGTTCCTCTCTCTTAGGCGCACCACAACAAGAAGCAAGTGCCAAATCTGTTCGACCTCTATGGCATGGCCCATACTGCCCCGTACAAGAAGGCGAAACCATTCACTGGGTCTGACCTAGATCATCCAGAGAGCTTCACCAACATCTCCTCCCACTACAGGCTCGTGAGGTACAGAGACGAGGAGAAGGTGAGGAAAGGGGAGGACTTTAACCCGAGCCAGGATCCTTTTGATACAGAGCTGGTGATGATATCTGGTGGCGGGAGGTCCCATGGCTCCATAGCCATTGGTGATGGACTGATATGTTGTCCTAGGACTCTCCCGCAGATCAAGAAGCGCCAAAGTAGCTCTGATCCTGAGATAATGCCTCGTGCACGGCCCGCGGAGCTCGCTATGGCGGTTAGTTATACAGACTCTCTCACCTTTCCTCCATTACATTATGTGTCCGTCCGTCGATGATTACAATGCTAACGAGGAGTGGTGTGTTCCAGGCCATGGTTGAGAAAGAGAGATTGAATACCTAGGCGCTTTTGGAGGAGGCAAAAAGGGAGGCGGCAGAGAGGGAGAGGGAGCTGGAGGAGAGGATGACTAAGCTGTTGGAGGAGGAGAGGAACCGGAACGAGGCGTCCAACCGGGCCCTATACGAGCTCATCATGGTACATTTCTCGTGCATATTAGCCCAATCATGCACATAATGTTCGCAATACTAACTAATATGACTGACTCGTGGGAACAAAATGTGCAGACCATGTGTGAGAAAAATGGTCGGCCCCCTCCGCCGATGCCCCAGATTGCTCCGGCGACCACGGTGAGTTTGATTTGAATGGTCGTTAGTTACTAGTATTCACATTTCAGTTTGCATCATGCTAACGAGACATTATTGGAAATGATCTTTGGTGTAGCATGGCTCCCGACAAGCATCGACCAATCCTTCTGTCTGGCAATGGCGGAACCCCGACTGGTCCTTCACCTCCGTCTGCCACTGGTGCAACCCCGACCATTCCTACACCTCCGTCTGCCACTAGCGCAGCCCTGACCATTCCTACACCTCCATGATAACGGTATTTTTCTTCTTATTTAGCCTGTTTAGTCCATTTTTGACATAATTTAGCCTATTTAGTCCACAAATGACATAATAAGATGAAGAAAATCAAGGAAGAGGAAGGAAAGAAGGAATAGGAAGAAAAGAAGAAGACGATCTTCTTCTTCTTCTTTTCCTCCTCTTACTTGTTTTTATTCGTAAATGGCATAATAACCTTGCTAACCTCATAAATGTCATATACTTCGCTTGTTGTCCTCTAAAATGACACAATAAGCTTAGTTAGGTCAAAAATGGCATAATTAGCTAGGTTAGCTCAAAAATGACCAAATTTAGCTAGGTTAGCTCCAATATGATCCATTTAACCTATGTTAGCTCCAAAATGACCTATTTACCTAGCTTAGCTCTAAATTGACTTGCACACTTAGCATTTTTAGCTACCTTAGCCCAAAAATGGCATTTTTGCCTACATTAGTTAGAAAAGAAGCAGATAAATAATACGAGAGGAGAGAAAGAAAGAGAAGATAAATTCTTCTTATTATTTTCCTCCTCTTCCTTTTCTTCTAGCTAGTCTTCTTCTTCTTCTTCTAACTTTCATCTTTCCCAATTTCCAGATTTGCTTTACATGAGGAAGCTTGGATTCATGGAGTGTACTATTCTTCTGGTGCTTCCTTGTTGTTTATGAAAACTTGTTTGGATATGTATGTCTATATGGATATGTTGTTGGAAACTTGTTTCTGGTTTATGTATGTATATATGGATATGTTGGACTTTGTTGAACTATGTTGTTGGATATATATGTTGGATTTGATGAAATATGTTGTTGGACATGTTGTTATATGTTGTTGGACATGTTTGGTATGTATGCATATATATCTGTGTGTGAAATCCTGTCAAATTAAATGGATTCAAATAAAAACAGGGGATATATAGCCTCTTTTCCGTATGCTAGCGGACGACAAAGAGCTTTGCCGTCCGCTAGCAGACGGCAAAGAGGACACGTGGCAGCTACCTATAGAAACTGGGAACATTGGCTGCCTATTTGGTCACTTTGTCGTCTGCCAGCGGACGGCAAAGTGACCAAATAGGACTGTCAAACAGGGCCAGCTATGTCGTCCGCCAGCAGACGGCAAAGATTCAAACCTCTTTGTCGTCAGCCGGCGGACGGCATAGCTGGCCACGTGGCAGCTTCTCAGTGCTGGCCGAGCTGAGCTCTTTGTTGTCCTTCAACGGACGGCAAAGAGCTTTGCCTCTTTGTCGTCTGCTGGCGGACGGCAAAGAGCGCCGTTAACCCCCTAACAGCTCTCACCCCACCCCACTGCCGTCCATGATCTTTGCCGTCTGCTGGCCTCGGACGACGGGCGGCACAATCCTTTGCCGTTCGTTTCGAAGAAGCAGACGGCAAAGAAGGCCTTTGCCGACACTCATTCAGATAGGCAGTTTGCCGTCTGCTGGCTGACGGCAAAGGCTTTTGCCGTCCGCCATGGCGGATGGCAAAGAAGCTGATGCCAGAAGTGTATGTGTCCATATGTGTGTTGTGGCTGAAGGGAAATGTGGAGACGGTGTGCGTGTGATAGAGACATAGAGAGGTGTGAATGTGCAAATGATCATGCATGAGTGAGACATAGACAGATGCTAATACGTTGTGTATACATGAGAGAACGGTCTTCTATTTGTACTTGTGTGTGTGTGTGTGAGAGAGAGAGGAGCATCCGTAACACAACAACCATCTCTCTCGATTCGTTCGTCCCTCGCACGATCGCATGTAACACATGCATCAATGCACACATTTTGACACCCTCACCCGGCCCCTGCCCACCTCAAGGCCCGCACATTGCTCTCTATCTCGCACGCACAATCTCTTCGTGAAAACCCTATTTAGCATGTAGCTTTCCATCACATACACACACATTTCTCTCCATTGGTTTGATTTCTCTCAATACCTGACACACGCACACACACACAAACACACGCACACACACACTCCCCCTCCCCTGAGCACACAATTCATCCCCATCCAAGGCTATATGGCGACCACTCTCGCTTGTGCTTCTCTGCACCCCAGCATGCACAACACCTCAACCTTCAAAGAGGGCATCGAGGAGATCCAAGACGGCGACCACACTGCACTGGAAAATTCGAGGCCATTTGGAAGCAGGATGATGTGACGACGGCTGACTGACTCCTCCCCCCTCTCCCGCACAAAATTACCAATCCATCTCTCTCCCGCTGAAAATTATCAATCCCTCAACCCACGAAATCCTTCCCCTCTCATCCATGTTTTTCCAGTTCTCTCATCAAACCTGTTGTCTCTTCTCCTTCCACGTCTACAGAATCTGGATGCACACACATCTCACATATATTACATGTCTCCATCTATCTCACAGATCTAACTTCTTCATCTCTCTTTCGCCCTCTCTCTCTCGTTAGGTTTGTCTCCTATTGTCTTGTCCACATACACACAATCTTTACCGCCCTATCTGCTCCATCTTCACAAGCTCTCTCTACATGTTTCATTAACACATTGGGATGTGTTCAAAATGTTGCTTTTATAATGGATGATGTAGAGTTATGGTTGGTTTCGTTGCATCCTACAAAGTAATAACTATGAAATGCATTTAGATTCTCATTTGATTGGGATTATGTGAGTTTGAGCATATTGTGAAGTACTATAGACCTTGTATACATCTTGGAATTCAACAATGATTGTAACTTTGAATTGTATAGACCATTACATTCGAAGTTAGTAGCCTAATATATTTATTTCACAATTACAAAAAATGATTAATTCACTACAAACTAAGAAAACAAATGTGTACTCCCTCTGTTTTTATTTAAGTCCGCGTATTAGCATTGGTCAAACTCAAGTTTTTTAAACTCTCAGAAAGTTTATAACAAAAAAATATTAACATATACAATAACAAATAAGTACCATTATATTCATTATTGAATGTACTTTCACATCATACATATTTGTTATGGTAAATGTTTATATTTTCCTATAAACTTGGTCAAACTTTAGGAAGTTTGACTTTGGTCAAACCTAATATGCAAAGTTAATAAAATTGGAGGGAGTACTAGTAGTTACTAGTACTACTCGCTAGTTGCTTAGCCCAATCACCCAACACGCCACACGGGGAGTTCAGTGTCACAAAATTTTGAGGTCGGCGGGAAAATCTCCCACGACCCTGATTCGAGCAGTGCGAAGTTACCATCATAACCTTCGGAACAGGTCTACAGATTACGCTTGGTAGGGGCCTATTTTTGTAACTTCAGGTTCACCCTACCCAGCGAACCCCACCCCGGCACCCAGAGTAGTACACCTGAATACTCCCCATTTTCTATCCCCACACTAAAGTAGACTTTTCCACGACACCGCAGCCTTCGTGCTCCTCCCCTTCTCCGTCGGCGCACTTGTCCACCGCAACGCATCTGCCTCATCGACGACCTTGTACGCCACACTGGAGCCGGTCCACCGTCGTCGTCGTACACAGAGCCTCTTCCCCGGCACTGTCTTCCACAGTCTTGGATCTGCTTCCCGGAAGCCGACACTAAGCACAGAAGCACCACCGTTGTGGACAATGAACTGACTCCCGTTGCCGACCGTGATGCACAGAGGACCAATTGTTCTCCTCCTTGATTGGTAATGTGTATTGAATCACTTAGCAGTACATGTGCAGTTCCAATTTTGTTCATACCTACCCTTCAAATTTCGGGTTGCTATTGTTCCCGTAAAAGTAATTGGTTATAGCCTCCATTCTCCAACAGAATATCAACTTGTAATTGTGCGTCGCTCCTGTATCACGCTGTGCTTGGGCAGGTTCTTCATCTGCAACCAGTAGTGTGGCAAATGATGGAAATTTTTTTAGAACTAGCAAGATGCCCGTGCGTTGCACGGAACATCAAGAGGCATTTGTATGCGTAGTTTATCTTGTAGCAGAAAAGGATGAACGAGGGAAGGCCTTATTTGCAAATCTGGAGAGGGGTGTGGGTATGTTTCTGCAAAATTGCCATAGTTTCCTTCCTATCTGTCAGATATAAATCAGACGGCCTATATTGCTAGATGGCAGGCACACCATCATCACCAACTCTGTTTTTAAAAGAACTAGCAAGATGCCCATGCGTTGCACGGAAAATCAAGATGCATGTGTATGAGTAGTTTATGTTGTGGGAGAAAAGGATGAACAAGAGAAGGTCTTATTTGCAAATGTGGAGAAGGGTGTGGGTATCTTTTTGCAAAACAGAGTTGGTGATGTTGGTGTGCCTGCCATCCTGCAATATAGGCCGTCCGATCTATAGCTGACGGATAGGAAGGAAACTATGGCAATTTTGCAAAAAGATACCCACAACCCTCTCCACATTTGCAAATAAGGCCTTCCCTTGTTCATCCTTTTCTCCAACAAGATGAACTACTCATACAAATGCATCTTGATGTTCCATGCAACGCATGGGCATCTAGCTAGTTGTTGCAAAAAGCCCATGTGTGTGTGTTGTGTGTGTGAGAGAGAGGGAGAGAGCAGGAGGACGGAGTGCATGTGTGTCAAAGACACAAAGAGTGTTTTTGCGAGAGGTATCAGCTTAAAATGAGGCGATAGTGTGTGTGCACGATCGAGAGGGCATGTCTCAAGAAGGGGCGACAAATCTACATAGATACAAGGAGAGCGAGAGACACATATACGCGATAGTGGAAGCACGAGTGTGCGGGTGTATAAACCTATCTGGAGGCTAGTCGATCAATGATGTGAGAGAAAAACGAGTCGAGGGTGCGAAAGCGAGAGTTTTGTGGGTGTGAGAGAGAGGCGATAGTCGGGAAGGGGAGTGGAAGCAGGAGCTATGTGTGTGTGCGTGACAGAGAGCGGGGGAGTTTCTCTGATCGGTAAACAAATGAATAATGTCAGTTTTATAACTGGGATGGAGACAGAAAGGAGACCGCAACAAATGTTGTGTCTGTAGGAGAGTGTAATTTTAGTGGTATGAGTCATATCTAGACACATATAGGGTGTGTGAGAGAACCCCATAGAGAGAAAGACAAAGTGAAAGACGAGTGAGACTGTGTGTGTGGCGGTGAAAAAGAAAGCTTAGGTACCTAGTGATACCAGAGAATGGTAGAGACGTGAGAGATAATGAATACGGTGTAATGTATAATGATAGGGAGAGTGTTACACTTCTCAAGGGAGACGTCGAGAGACCATGTTTGCGAAGATAGGAGAAACATGAAGTGAGTGTCCGGGTGAGCTGGAGAAAAGAGAATGATAGCTACATGAAGGAGCATGCGAGAGAGATGGGCGTGAAAGGAGTCAACATAAAAGGGATTCAAATATTTGAATGCGAGATGATGATACATGTAATTCATACTCAAACCAAAATTGATCTATCAAACATGCATACTCATATGAATTCACGCACATCTATGTTATTTAATATGTAGATATTACTGATCCATACATTTTAGTAGAACATAATTTAGTTTAATTTTTTTTTGAATTCAACCTTATGATTTTGAGATCATTGTATTTGTAAATCATATTATATACATATAAAGGAGCAGAATTCTTTGTTGTGCTTTTGAAAGTATATATAAAAAATGATGTATATAGAATTTTATTCCAATCACAAATGGATCCTGCCCGAACAAAAATAGAATACAAACTAGATTCGAATTGAGTTGGCACGGTAAACGTGCACTCTTGCTTTGCAAAAATTTGAACGAAGCAGGGAAAGTCGCAGTAACCGCCCGAAACCAAAATCTGCGACATGGAAATTATTGCCTATCCGTGACACGTAAAACCTATCGGCTCGATTTCTATAGGTTTCGATAGGGGTAGGTTTGTAATTTCACTCAAACGTGACATAACCGCCTCTCACCTGGATTCATACACGGTGGGTGCCAAAACACAATGTCTCCTCGGCCAAAATCGACTCCCTCCCCAATTCATACACGGCGGGCGCCAAAAACAAACTCTCGTCGACAAATATTCGGTGTATGCAAGATTATCGTCCTATCCCCAACCGACTAATATTGATGTGATGTAGGAAATTTTAAACGGGGGCTAAGTTTGTAAATTTCCTGGCATTTGAGACAAGCACACCCTGAAGACATGGTTCCCCCCTTCCTCTCTCCCTCCATTTCCCCATTCGTACTCCGTGGGCGCCAAAACACCCTCCCCACCCCAGCCTCCTCCGTCCGCCACCCCATCCACCATTGTCCTCCTCCATCATGCCAGAGCTGATACCCCAACACCGTCGTCCATTACAAGAGATCAACCTCTCTGATCCATGGCTTCAGACCGGGATCATTGCATCCCGTCCTCTCGCTTCATCCCCGCTATCGTCCACCTTGTCGCCGCTGCTCCTACGACCGTCTTGTCCACCACGCCCCGCCGCCACCGTCTACCCCATTATGCTTCCACACCGCTGACGGCCATCGCTACCGCATCACCGTCAAATTCTCAGCAGATGCATACACGGCGCCGCACCAGAGGCGGTACTCTTTTGTATCTGCTCAACTTATTTATCGCAGCAAGAAAATAGATCGCCACTGCTTTACTCTGATTTCTTGTCCATGTCTTACTTGCTAGTTGAAAGCAAATATTGGTTTCGAAGTTAACTTTGTCTGGTTTGCACCTTCAGATCTGCCATGGCACGCTCAACACTATACTCGCAATGTTTATGGTTTTCCCCTTTTATATTCCACACTACTTAAATGACAGTAGACTAAATTTCAAAATTGGGTCAGACGATTTTTCAGAGCTCGCTGGAGTTCGCCGGTGCGAAGGAAGGGGCTTGGGTGGGGATAGTGGTTGTGGGGGCGGTGGTGGGGCCTCGCCGAATGAAGAAAACTCGACGCGGGTGGGGGTGAGGGTGGGGGTGGCAGAGGAACACAGGAGGTGGGGGCCGGTGGTTCGGCCGGCGGCCCGTGGGGTGTTCTGTATGGGAAGAATCAGAGACGAGGAAGAACAAGGGTTAGGAGACATAGGATCTTCATCCAACCGCCTGAAATGGTCGACTGACCGAAATGACAAAAGTCACACGACTTGCATGCAGACATGCGTTTATATTCAGTACCATCATCGTACCTGCTTAGCACTGCTCCTGAATCTATCAAGCTAAACAACGTGCCACTCATAATTACAAACTTGTTGCTCAAATACGAATCTGATATGATGCTGATATTAGTAAAACATATAACATTTAATTGGTTAGCTAATGTTCCTACTTTACTTTTGAAAAGCACGTGCACCACATATAGAGAGACAACAGGGAGTTGCATTCTAAATGTGCTCTGGTTCATCATGTGTGGGCACTGCGCAACGAACATCTTATTATCCATAATTTGCTTGCTCTTCTTTAGCATGTTCCTCTTTCATTTTTCTTTAATAAGTACTCTCTCCTTTCCTAAATACGAGTCGTTGTATAGATTCCACCATGGACTACATATGGAGCAAAATGAGTGAATCTACACTCTAAAATGTATTTGTATACATCTGTATGTGATCCATACTAGAAATCTCTACAAAGACTTATATTTTGGAATGGAGGGAGTATGATAGTAGTACAATATGTTTCTTGTAGTGAAGATGAGTAGGGACATTTGAAGTGTAGAGGTCTATATGGTCAGTTGTGATGGACACTTTGAACTCTTCGGGCCTCTTTGATTCGTAGGATTTTGTAAACATAGGAATATGATTCATAGTGGCCTGCCCACTTGAATCCTATAATATTAGCAAGGAAATGCGGGGAGATGTGTCGCCTTTGAGAGTTACACTGATATTAACAGTACCGCACCTTTAGTTGAAGAGAGCTAGTATCCGAAGCCTTTCTAACCATACCGACAATACTAGCACATATATTCCAGCAAGTTCCACTTTGTTGATTTTACTCCTGATGCTTACAGTTTTCCCTTTATAACTACACTATGATCTGTGTAGCTGCTATGTGTCATCACTAGCAGCAGTCCACTCTTGAAGCTAAACAACACACCAATCATAAGACCAAAGCTTACTTCTTCAAATATGAATTGTGATATGATACTGATATTAGTTAACAGACACACATTTAATTGGTCAGGTAATGCTCCCACTTGATTTTCCAAATGCATGTGGCCACATATAGAGAGACAGCATGGAATTGCATTTCTTTGGGCACTATGATTCATCATGAGTGGGCAACCAACATTGTATGCAATGAAGAGGAACCTCAAGAATATGCTTCCTCTTCTGTTCTTTAACATGTTCCTCTTTTGTTATTCTGTATTTAGTACGTACAGTATGTTCCTTGTCCGGAAGGGGCGCAGGGACATCTGCAGTCAACACCTGATAGAGCTGGCCTATACGTGATCGATAGGCTTTCAATTAGTAGCGGCAATTCAACATCGTATTTCCAGCCAGTTCCACTTTCCCGATTTATATATCATGGTTATGGTGTACCCCTTTTATGTACACTACGATCTGCCTAGTTGCTGTGTGCTCTTGTTATCATGGTTTGGCAATAAACTCTCTATACAATATATTATGAACCTATCATCTGCCAACTATCCTTACTTCTGGAACCTATTTTTGTGTGTACTTGTGCCAGATTATATTAATGCACGCACCATATTACAGCACACATGAGCTCTCTCATCAGAATCCAGTGATAGCACACAAGGGTTTACAGGGGCGCCCCTATATTAGAATATCCTATGCATTACAAAGATAATCTCACTATTATTTATGTTTTCATGGTTCTCAGATATTATACGTAATTACAATGAATATCAGAATCTGCGCATCAGAAGCATAATGTGGAACACTGCGACGACTTACAAAATTGGCACCAAGGCATTGAGTGCCATTCTAGATGCAATGAGACTCATACGCTCCCCACCTGTAGATTCTTGTTCAGATATGATCCTAATGACTATTCTAACCTCGAGGAGTCAAAGGCAGATGGCATATCTTGTTCACCCATCAAGGTGCCTGTTCTAATTTGGCAAGGTTTTATTGATTGCGCGTATCTTGCATATGTTATCTTGCATTTCTTCTACTTTGTTGCACCGGCATCTGCTTAGTTTACTCATCATATATGTCAAGATGCCATGCCCATCCATTATCAATACATATTCCATCTGTCGTCATACCATGTTTTTCTACTCAAATGTTGTTCTTGTGCATCAGACATCAAAAAGGAAGAGGGTGATTGCTGAACCTGAAGGAGCACCAGCAAAGTCCTTGAAAAACATGGTGGTGCCAGAGAAATCAGACAGCACCCCACTTATATTGGTTGTACAACCAGTGACACAAAACGTAGGACCGACTCCAGCAGACTATACCCATACTTCACTGGCCACACCACTAGCCCCACCACACAGGACCTACACTCTAACAAAAGGTATACCGATTTCAGTTGCCATAGCACCAGCCATACCACAGAAAAATCCCGCTCCAGCAAAAAGTACAGCAAGTCCACCGGCCGAAGACCTATCCCAACTGCAGAGATGGCCAATTCCTGCAGATTGGAACCCCATTCTTGTTATTCCCAGTTTAAGAGACAATGCTTTCAATGTTGTTAGGAACTACATGCATATATTCCCATCATGGGAAGATTATAGTGAAGACAAACACCATTTTCACATCTTCCTGTCCCACTTGCGTGTAAGTGCTATTATTCACGGTGATTATTTTCCTGTTTTTCTACTGATTGACCACATCAATGATTTACATTACATTGTTGTAAGTAGGCGAGGGTCAATCTGGATAGTCATGACGAGCAAAGATTGCTTGCGCTTTTCAAGGAAGCATTGTAGTAGTATCGACGTTACCTGAGGAAATCACACTTTGATGGCAAGTCTATAAACAAATTTCCGATGAAGTCTCTTGTGCTAAATTTTGAAGACATTGAATGGAAAAACATTGTTATGCACTGGTCTCGTTCCCAGGATGAGGTACTGTCTATGATATCACATGACAATTTGAACTTCTACTTTTTCGCATGTGCCTTATGGATCTTTTTTGCAGAAAATTAGCTCGAAGAAGAATTCCGATTTGAATAGAACAACATGATATCGCAAATATGTTTCCCGCTGCTTTGCTCTTGTTAGTACCTGTTGTCCTGTATCACTGTACTTGCATTCATACCTAGTTCATTATGTGACAGCGGTATGCATGATAGCTTGCTTATCAATTGTTCGCTCCAAATTATCTGATCTGTATTAATGGTTACATTAGTGTAGAATATATCCAATGACAAAGAATCTTTTTAGCTCTGCATTATTCTTGTAAGTAACTGTTGTCCTTTATCAGTGTACTTATACTGACAGGTAGTTGTTCATGTACCATCACTATGCAGCTTATTTTCCTTTGCCCTCCATTTTCTACGCATCAGATCTATATTTACTCTTACCATAAGGTTGGATAACACTGATGGTCCTGAAGAAGTTTAGCTCTGCATTGCTGTTGGTTGTACCTTTTGCCTGTATCGCTGTACTTACATTTATAGCTACTTGGTTATGTAGCATCACTCTTCATCTTATCTTAAATATTCTCCATTTTTCTTATATTATCACATCTATATTTACTCTTAACAAAATGTTGAATAAAGGCAATGCTTATGAAGAAGATTCTATGGTAAACTTCTTGAATTGCCCCCCCCCCCATCAGCATGGAAAAGGGCCTTATAGAGCCTGTGTTCACCAATAATGTAAGTTTGTCCTTATCAAGCCTTAAATCTTTGTTGTGTATATTTGGTTAGGCATCACTGCAACAGCTGTTTATTTTTGGTGTTTGCATCAAATTGCATGTTTAAAGTTTATTATGTAGTTCATAAACAAAAGTTTGTCCTTCTCAATTTAAGTTTTCAATTGTACAACCAAGTTCCTTCCTCATACCATGTAAATTAAACTATACAGAGCAAGTGATCTTCTTTTGCACTGCATGTATGCTTCTGTTCTTGATCCGTAATCTAGTGGTGTGGTGAACGTACCCACTACAGCACAATGTCATATTCTGCAATGTCTTAACTGTGAACAATGTCATATCATTCTACTATTATTTAAACTGTCTCTTTATTTGCCAATATGAAATGGGATAAATTGACAGCGCACTAACCATTGATACTTATGAGTTCTTAATCTATAATCCAGTGGTGTCGTGAAGCTGCCAACTCCTTCACAATGGCATTTCCTACCATGTCTTAACCTGAACAATACCATATTGTGTTAATGCTATTTTAAACTGTGTCACCTTATTCATCAGTAAGAAATGTCATGAATTGTCAGCACTGATACTTATATGTGCAAAACTTGTCATCTGTCTGCTTGTTTTTCTTTCAGAGTGAGGAGGATATAAGTGTCAAACAAGCGCAGTCTCATCAGCTTCCTCAGCTGCTTGCGCTGTAGCTCCCGAGCAGGGCTAATCTTTCTTGAACTCTATTGAAGTGTTGTCAGTTTTGTATATTATTTTGTCGGCGTGTTTATTTGCACTGGTGGCGATCTTTGATGCCCAGTGTATGTAATCTGTTGTCTGCCTGTGCTTTATTATCATAGTGGCGAACTTTGATGCCCAATGGATGTAATATGTTGTAATGTCTTTATTGTATAGTCTAGGTTTTTTCTTATTCACGATGTTCCAGTTATTTTACTGTATATATACCCCGTCTTCGCGGTAAACCGGCCAAACCGTAAAATTACGGTACATAATCGGGCCGTCATGCAAATCACTACATAATCGGTCCATTAACAGGCCTAAATGTAAACTGGCCCACTAGTAGATTTAGGCCTCTAATAGGCCGAGTAAACCGCCGGCCCTATTTCGCAAGAAAACTCAATGGGCTTTTAGGAGGCTGAAAAGTAGGTTGGGCCTGAAATGTGCCGAATAGTTCACGAGCCGGTAGCAGGCCGAAATAGACCCCAGCACATGATTGTGCCAATCACATCACGAGCCGTTAACAGGCCAAAATTGTTTTGGTCCTTATTTGGCCCAATCAGATTATCGGCTGTGAGCAGGCCGGATGCAAACCGAGCCGTAGTTAGGCCCAACTATATGACAAACTTTTAACAGGCCGAAATAAATATAGGGCCGAAATGTTAAACAAGCCTTTAACAGGTCGAAACTAATATCAGGCCAAATTACTAAATGGGCCTTTAGCAAGTGGGCCCAAAAGCATAGCGTCCAGTTGACAGTCCGAATCTGATATGGGCCATAATTTAGCCCAAAGCCTCTTAAAGGGTTGGATCTAACCTAAGCCGTAGTGTGGCCCAGAACATGGTAGGCTTTTAACGGGCCGGATCTCATCTGGGCCTTTATTGGGCCCGAAACGTGGGAGGCTGTTAATGGACCGGATCAAATATGGGCTGACATTTGGCCCAAAACATGGCAGCCTGTTAACGGCCTGGCCTATTAGTTTCCTCAAAATCTTGTGGGCCTTTAGCTGGGCCAGCCCATTATGGTCAGCGAAATCCCGTGGGCCATTAGCTGGGCCGGCCCATTATGGTCGACGAAATCTCATGGGCCTTTAGTTGGGCCGGCCCATTTAATCTTTATGGGCCACGTTTGGGCCGGTCCACATGTCAACATATCATAGGTGCATCTGGCCCATTGGATGAGTGACACCTGTGCCAACGCGGAGCAGACACGTGGTTCCGTCGGCCAATGAGAATTTTACACATGGAAAATCATCATTGGTCGTGGCTGTTAGCGGGTTATCGTATCCAAAACCGGACCCGATAGCTTAACGGTGACCCGTTACGGTGGATGCCACGTGTCGGTCACCCTTGACGAAAGCACTTCCATGACGCGGCATTTATCGTCATGGAAGTGAACACTTCCATGATGATAATTTTGGTAATGTCATGGAACACTTATACGACAACACAGGTATGACTATCTTGATTCTGACATAAAATCGTCATGGATGTACATGCATGATAGAAAACATGACCTACTTCTTTTTGACAGAAAGACTGTAAGGGAGGCCCCTACAGTATAATTGGTGCAACAAACCCAAATAACAAGTATCAAGCCTTGAACCTGGGTGGGTGGGAAGGCATCAACCCCTTCCCACCACTAGGCTATGCCTTAGTCTGCAACATGACCTACTGTGACAAACACGTATCATCACGGAAGTGTCTTTTTTTTGTAGTGATGACACCAGCATCTTGCAGCTTGCGGGTTTCTTGGACAATGAACAACTGGTTCTCTATGGACTGCCGTCGTGCCTTCTGCTTCACCGGGCATACATTGGGGCATACGTTGAGGTGATGCTCAATCACCCCCTTGGGACTCTGGCCAGGTCCTTGGGCTCCCATCGAACACCTCCCTGTTCGCGTGCATGAAATCGACTAGTGCCTTTTCTTGGTCTGGGGCGAGGTTGGCGCCCATGGTGAAGGTGGCTCCTGATGCCCCATCTTGATCGACCGGCACCATCTTTGTCTCGGCCCGATCTTGAGAGACCAGCTGATTCTTCTTCGCCGACGCAACCACCGGGGCCTCAGGGACCTCTCCCGCTTCCGGCCGCGCGGCAGCCGCAGGCCTAAAGGCGAGCTTGAGAGCCGTCAGTGCCTCCTTGGTGTCCCCGTCCATGGTGAGGACGCTGCTGCTTCCCGACATCTTCATGAGGTTGTAGGCAGGGTGAGTTCCTGCCATGAACTTGGCTAAGGCAAGGTACCCGAGGATGGCATTGTACGGGAGGCCAATACGGGCGTTGTCAAAGTCGATGAGATCGGTGCGGTAGTTGTCGTGGGTACCAAGGTGACGGGGTGGCCGATCTGCCTCAGGGGGCTGGTGGAGCCGTCGACGATCCCAGAGAACGGCTTGCTAGGGTGGAGTCGGCCGTGTGATACGTGGAGCAAGCCAAAAGCTTCCACGGAGAGCACATTAAGTTCGGCCCCGCCATCGATGAGAGTCTTGGTTACCGCCACGTTACAGATGGTGGGGTGCAGAGCATCAGGAGTGCGCCTGCACCCACGGTGGTCATAGGATGGTCTCTTGAGTCGAAGGTGAGGTCGGCCTCGGGTGTCGCCCACCCCTGAGGAGTCCCCTGTCGCACGCAGGTGGCACCTGCTTGGTGAAAGAATTGCTTGATATGGCAGTCCGATGGCGGTGCTTGAGAGCCACCGAGGAGGGCTCCGACGGTGTGGGGCGCTCGTGCCACAAAGTGCATAATGAAGTGGCCGCGCAGCTCCTCCCAGGAGGCCATAGAAGATTCCGGTAGACTGAGAAGCCAAGCGCGCGGTATGCCAACGAGGGCCATGGGGAACCAGTTTGCCATGACCTTGTCATCGCCGCCTTCTGCCTAGACGGCCTCCTCGTACGCCTGAAGGAAGCATGTCGGGTCTGCCGCGCCGTCGTATCAGGGCGGCAGGTCGGCCTGAACTTGGGTGGCCACCGTACCCGCCATAGAGCAGGGGTGAAGGCTTGGAGGCCCTCGGCGTCCGCCCCCCCCCATGCGCGTCGGTCGATCCACCCGGAGGGGCGACGCCTTCCATGGAAGCCGGGCGAAAGGCCAAAGCAGGCAGAGGGATGGGGTGGACGGGAAGGCAGAGCTTCGACGCACCCCTACCTGGCGCGCCAAATGTCGGATTCCGGGCTCCGCGGACCCTTGAGAGGTTCGAACACTGGGTGCGTACGAAGTACTCCTTCTCCCCAACCTGCCGGCCCAAGGATTCCACAGCCTAGCTCGACGAACCCAAGGGACAAGAGACATAGCGGTTTATCCTGGTTCGGGCCACCTTGCGGTGTAATACCCTACTCCAGCTTTGTGGTGGATTGCCTCGAGGGGCTGAGGATGAACTAGTACAGTGGATGAATAGCCTCAGGAGGTGAGGTGTTCTTGAGCTCGGTGAGCTGGTGGGCGTGAGGATGGTCTGAATAATCCGATCCCCCTCTCTGGTGGTGGTTAAGTCCTATTTACAGTGGCCTTGGTTCTCTTCCCAAATGTAGGCGGGAAGGGATC
The DNA here is from genome assembly GCF_056163025.1 of Triticum urartu. Classification (NCBI taxonomy): domain Eukaryota; kingdom Viridiplantae; phylum Streptophyta; class Magnoliopsida; order Poales; family Poaceae; genus Triticum; species Triticum urartu. The sequence goes on from NC_141876.1 coordinate 478,915,748, forward strand.
CCACAACGGCCAAATTCAAAGGGAGACAACTAGTACAAGTTATCCTGAAAAAAGTAGTCTTCGCCTGCAAAAGCTCTAGTGGTGACGTCGTAGCGGGCTCAGGGATGACCTCCGTCCTGTCATCCTGGCAGTCTTGGTCTTGTTGCACCAACATGGAAACCTTTGCCTGATTCCTCGGGACTCCGCGCCTGCGCTTGCCCCCTTGGCACAAAAGGGGAAACTGGTACACTATGCCCGCTGGCGCCCGCCTGGCCTTGGTCGTCATGGCTCACGTCTTGTGAACCTCGCGAGATGCACCTTGCCTTGACATCTCCGGTCCTTGGGAGGAAGCCTAGTGAGGCCGCCCCCAGGGAGGTCTTGGTGTCATCCGCCTCATGAGGCTTGGTCCCTTGTGAGGGTCTTGAGACATTGCTGCTGAAACTAGGCCGTACCAGGCCGCTGATGGAGCCACGCCATGGGCCGCAAGCAGGCAAGTGTGGGTACCCCCGTTCCCAGGACGCCGACAGCGACCACCCAGAGTCATCCAAGGGCAGCCACCCATTCTACGTCTTCCACAACGTGCACAGCCACAACACCAACGACTGTCAAGAGCTCAGGGCCATCGGTGATGGGCGCTTTCGTCGTCACCCAGAGCACAATGATCGAGGCTACGACCGCGGAGGCGGCCGAAGCAGAGGACGTTGGGATGGCCGTGACCCCCGCCAGGAATGGCGCGACCAGCCCCGTGAGGACCACTGACAGGGCCAGCCTCATGAGGGTGCCTGGAGAGATCAGCCTCGCGAGGACCGTCCTTAGGGCAACGCTGGCCTTCCCCCGCTGCCGCGACCACCAAGAAGGAACGACGACCATCACCAGGACGAGGGGGCTAGGGGCTTCTAGGAGCCTCGTGCCATCCATTGCATCCTAGGCGGCGCTCAGGCCCCAGCCTCCGATCGCATCTTCAAGCAGTTCGCGAGTAAGGTAAATGCAGCCCTCCCCAAGCTCGAGGCAACATGTCCACTCAGGTGGTCCAAGTACACCATCACCTACAGCTCTTCCGACCAGCTAAAGTGTGCGGCAACTGCCGGTGCCCTTCCAATGCTCTGCTCGCCTACCATCAGGAATGTGCTCGTCACCAAGACACTCATCGATGGCGGTGTGGGGCTCAATGTCCATTTCATCAAGACGTTCGACCGCCTCCAAGTGCCCTACGACCAGCTGTAGTCCACCAAGCCTTTCTCAGGAGTGACCGATAGCTCCACCACCCTGATAGGGCAGATCCGCCTCCATGTCACTTTCGACACCCGTGACAACTATCGCACTGAGCTCATCGACTTCGACATCGCCCACATTCGCCTCCTGTACAGCGCCATCCTCGGGTATCCGGCCCTGGCCAAGTTCATGGCGGTGACCCACCATGGCTACAATGTCCTCAAGATGCCAGGAAGCTGCGGCGTCATCACGATCGCCTGCGAGGAGAAGGACGCGATGTGCTCTCTTGAGCATGCCTATCACGCTACTGCGGTCGAGGACACGGACAATGAGGGTGCTGTCTACCATCCTGAGGTTGTCCCCAAGAAGAAGAAGCAGTTGCTCTGCCAAGGAACTCAGGAGGGCGGGACGCCCGGCAGTGCTTCCTTAGGCTCTGTGCCCACTAATGGGGTGCCTCATCCTCTCGCATAGGAAGGTGTGCCCGGCGCCCCTCTCAGACTGGGCTTGCAGGCTCTCCTATGGAGGGCCTCCAATCTGACCAGCGTTACGAGGGAGGTGTTCGGCCACCATGTGGAGGCATGCTTCCGTGAGGAAAGCGCAGGACGTGAGGCGCCAGCCGCTCAGGAGTTCATGACCAAGGCAACCGAGGAGCTTCCGGAGGCAAGAGCTATGTGGGGCGACTGTCACCCGCCACCCGGTGTAGCTCCCTGCCCCGGCGAGGACAGTGAGCTACACGCCTGCATCAACATCCCTGGGCTCAACAGGGCCGCGTCTCAGGAGATCTTCTGGCTGTCCCGTGTAGGCCGATACGAGGGCCCGCCTCATAGCTATGTCTACATGCCTTCTGGCTTGTTCAACAGGGTTGCCGTGCATCAACGCCACATGCGCGGCATCCTGGCTGCTGATGAGGCTACGCACCAGGCGATCCTGACGGAGATGGCAATGGATCCTCGTGAGCCCCCCAGGCCTCCAGAGCCTCCCGAGGTTCAGAACCCAGGCGGCTCATGAGGGGCAATTTCTGCAACACGCGTCTTCGGCTACTGCAACATCCCTTCAGCAACGGTGCGAGGTGACATCTTTTGGTTTGTCCAGTTGGGAGCGCCCCTCGGGATGCATTATCCCCAAGCCGCGTGGGTCCGTCCCTGCAGCATGTATCCTTCTTGCATCTATCAGAACTGACTTTACCTTCGATCATGAGTTGGTTGATGATTATCATCTGTGTGTCCAGTGCTTCGTCGCCATGAATGTCGTACGCCCTTGCAAGCCCACCCAAGACCGCCTCATGATTAAGGACTGGCACGACGTCTGTGCTTGGGTTCGTCCCTGCAGCGTCGCTAAACCGAACTGCCCGAGCTCTGGCTCGCGGGCTAGCTCCCGTGCAAGTCACCTCCCATGGTCCTTGGTGCCTTGTTCCTGCATGAGCTAATCGCGGGCGGATGAGTAAGGGCGCGCGACCAGGTGCCTCGTTACCACGGGTGTAACATCCCAAATTTTCAATTTGGAATGTTATACATTAGATCATCACTGCATATCATATTTTTATCTGCTTTTGCCCTGATCCAGAAATTCTGCGCAACTCAAGGACCCATGGAGAGAGTTGGGGATTTCGTTTTTTTTTTCATATTTGAGTTTTCTCAAATTTTGAAAATAGGATCATTTGATTTTATTTATTTTTCTTCAATTATTTCTATCATACAAATATGAGAAAGGGAATAAAATGACTTTCCCAAAATAAAGAAATATTGAAAATTTAATAAAAAAATCAAATAAGATTTTATTTTGGAGTTTTTGGCTAGTTTATTTGAATTTAGGAAAAATTGCATGTTTTTCAAAACTACATTTTAGGGGCCAAGAAAATGTTCATCTCGTTCTAAATGTTTTATTTAGGCGGTGAAAATTTATTTTGGCATTTTTAGAATTTTATTTTATTTTCTAGAATTTTTCTTAGTTTTGGCGGAATTGTTTAAAAAAAAGTACCGCGCGCCCAACTGGGCCGAAGCCCAGCCGAGCCAGGCCAGGCCAGCGCCCGCCGCCGCCTTCCCTGCGGGAGGCCGCACCGCCGCCGCAGCCGAGTCTGGCCGGGGAACGCCTCCCGAGGCCGACCCCGACCCGGCGCCCCCTTCCCCAAGCCGCGCCACCCACCCTCTCATCAATACCCCGCCGCCGCCACCTCACCCCGCCACCTTGCCCGCCCCACCTCCCGCAGCCGCCGCTCGCCGCCGCTTGCCGCGCCGCTCGACGCCGCTTGTCGCGCCCGCCGACGATGCCGCCCCGCCCCGCTGGAGCCCCGAGCCTCCGGAGTCCGACGAGGTAGCCGCGTCATTTGCCGCCGGTTTTCCGAAGAAAACCGATCCGGTTTTTTTAAACCCTAGGTTTTTTATTTTATTAGATTGGTTTTATCGGTTCTTTTATTTAGCGAGCGTTCGCTCGTTCCTTCGTTTTAACGGATGAGTTCACCGTTTAGTTTCAGATAACGAACGTTCGTTCGCTAATCTGTTCGTCAGTTTTCTCTTTTTCTTGGATTTTCCGCGATTATTTCTAATCGCGGTTTCTGATCCGATTTTCATTTTAGTTTAACTTTTCGCTCGTTTATCGGAATCAGGCGATTCAAGCGCCTAGAGTTTCCTCTTGAAACCCTCTTTCTGTATAACCAACTCAAACAAGTTTTTGCTTCTGTAAAATTTGACTTAGGTCCACATTAGTAATCAAAGCTTGTTTTCTTTCGCCATTTGACTTTTGTTGTTTTGTTCGATTTGTTTGTTTTTGCAAACTGGAGTTCTTAAGTTGAACTTTTTGGTTAGATCTCTTATTTGAGTTTTACCTGTGCATTAGATGAGTACTTATAGTATGCTTGTTTGTTTGTTGCGATAGAGTACCCGGAGTGCGATGCTTGCTACTTCGAATCTCTAGGTTTCGCGGCTCATCAGCAAGGCAAGTAACACTTTGATCATACCTCTTACCACCCAGTTTTATTGCATTAGATCAATCCTCAAACCATTGCATGAATAGGATCTGATTAATATGTGGGTTTTGGGAAGTAGATGAGGTGTTACCTATTTCATGTTTTATTATCAAGCCCTGGGAGTTACTTCTACGTTTGCTTATGCCATGCTTGTAGACGTGGATTGGGTTTGAGTGTATCCATGACAGATGTGAGAATGTCAATTAATGGTTCAACTTAAGGTGGCAACTTTAATACACATCTGGGTGGATTAAGGCACCTGGGTATTCCAGCGATTGCCTGTTTTTCTTTATGGACCGCCACCCATGCTCAAAGGGATCATGATACTATTCATACTTGAAACTTCCGTGTGCAGCCACATGCCATTATGGGCTCTGGCATAGTTGAGTAAGTTGTGGGAAACCTTTCCATGATGGGCTAGCAGATGTAGGGGATTGTAGGTGTACCGGCCTATCTATCAGTTAAGGGGACCTGTTCGGAAAGACTGTGTCTCGGTCATCCGTTTCTCAAACACCATGTAGTGCGAGAATCCCAACGGAGGAGATCGAGTCTTGTGGGGAAAAGTGCACAAACCTCTGCAGAGTGTATAAACTAATCATGGTTAGTCGCATCCCCGGTTATGGATGTCTTGAGTATCTAGTACTTGGATTATCATGTGAATCTCATCATGTGACTTTAATTAATTTTGTTGGGTTTTAATGTTGATGTTTAATTGGGATTGAGAGGGTGTCTACGCTCTCAATGTTTAACAACCACCATGTTAGTTAAATAAAATTTATTCCTTTGCAGTAGGGAAAAACTGGCTTTACGCAAAACTGTAACCATAGAGCTTTCCACCAGCCATATATGCATGTAGTATAGCCTATTTTTGTTCACTACTCTTTATGTGTTACATTGCCAGCATATTCCATGTGCTGACCCATTTTCGGGCTGCAACGTTCATGTTGCAGACTTTTCAGACGATGAGTAAGGAGACTTAGGTCGTGGTTCTATACTCAGTGATGCCGTTGGAGTTGATGGACTCACTTATCTTCCAAGCCTTCCGCTGTTATCGTTATTAGATGGCCTTAAGCCATATTATTTGTAATATGTTCTTTTTTGAGACATTCGATGTAATAAGTGTGTGATTGCTACTCTGTTATAAATCCTTCAAGTACCGTGCGTGTCAGCATTACTGATCCAGGGATGACACTGATGCACAGAGATCGGACCGTTTGAGGTCTGGATGCTACAAGATGGTATCAGAGCACTCGCTGACTGTGGGACACGACCACTAAGATAAAGACCTAGATCACTATTCTCTTCTCATTTCTGACTTCTCGTCTTTTCTACTCTTTTAGGATGGCGGATACAAGGAACAAGTTCACGCAACCGGATGAAGATACACCCTTTGGACGTCACCTGAGGGAAGTCAGTAAGTACCTGAACATCGGAGTACCAAGCTTCACCGGGACCTACAACGCCACTTTACCCGAAGAGGAGCGCTGGATGATTCAAGTTCAAGTTCCAGGAAGGACGTTCACTCCAGTCACCGAGCCCATAGAGTTTTCCTTTGATGCACCATCCTGGAGTCTAGGAAAGAGCATGGCAGCCCACATCGCCATGGGATGTATTGGAGAAGTTTACCGCAATGATCTCAAGGATACTATCTACCAGATTTGTGGGCGCCGAGATGAGCAATGGGAGATGATCAGCACCAGGAAGGATAGATCAATCACAGCTTTTATCCAGGAGTTAAACTAGCACATTCGACGTCAGGAGAACTAGATGTGCGCAGGCATGATAGATCTGTAGAAGGCGATGACAAGAATCACGGAGCTGGAGGAAGAACTCAAGGCTACACGTGAAGATTATGAGGAGGAAATCATCGTACTAGTGGAGAAGAATGATGACCTGATTAAGAAGATCTGAATATTCATGGGAGATCCCACACCAGTAGAAGAAGACGAAGAACCCAAGGAGATTCGCCCGGAAGACTACATCATCATCGACGACACCGACTCTGACCTGAGTGATGATGACTTTGAAGACGAAGCTAGAGCAGATATCATGGAGTCTGCAACCGAGGAATATTTCTAGTAGACCACCACATCAGTAGTAGTATTCCACCATGTAAATAGAATAGTCCGAGCACTTTTGCGATAGTTCTAGACCAATTGTATGCCCTTGTTTGATTTGAATGAAGTGATTTTGTTTGCAATTGCCTCATGTGCATATGGGTAGTGTTTTCTCTCTAGACCTCAAACTATTCTTAATTCTCATCTTTTCTAAACCCTCAGATGCCTCCGAGACGTGACAATGGATTTGCTTTCCCACCGGAGCTCACTCAGTTGATCCAGCAGCAGAATGCATTGACGCAGTTGCTAGTCCAGAATCAGAATCAGGGGAACAACAACAACAACCCACCACCACCACCTGTTGATCACTTAACCCGTTTCCTTATACTGAATCCGCCGGTGTTCTCCAGTAGCACCGAGCCTATAGTAGCAGATGATTGGCTCCGCAAGATTGGAAGGGAGTTAACCACTACAGGATGTACTAACACTGAGAAGGTGCGTTTTGCCGCACATCAGTTGGATGGACCAGCAGCATCATGGTGGGAGAATTACACTGTCAGCTACCCTATAGCCACGGTGACATGGGACCAATTTCAGCAGGCTTTCTGTATAGCCCATGTTTCAGCAGGAGCTATGGCCATGAAGAAGCGTGAGTTTCGCAACTTGCGCCAAGGAGGACAGACAGTTGGCCAATACGTGGATGACTTTAGTAAGTTAGCACGTTATGCCCCGGATGACGTTGCTACGGATGCAACTAAGCAGGAGAAGTTTCTAGAAGGACTGAATGATGAGTTGAGCATGCAGTTGATGGTAGCAACTTTTAACAACTACCAGGAGTTGGTAGATCGTGCTCTTATGATAGAAGGGAAGCAACAACATATTGAGAATCGCAAGAGGAAGTATGGACAAGGGAAATACAATTCAGGAGCTCAGCAGAAGCCACGTTTTACCCCGAAATCAGGAGGACAATTTCAGCATACCCATGGAGGAGGGAGTTCGCATAATCATAATGGCCCCAAAAATGGTAATGGGAATGGGGGGAGCAACGGTCAGAATCGTACCAACCCATTAACCCCAGCCAAGAGAGACCTAAGCCAAGTCACTTGCTATAAGTGTCAGAAGACCGGACATTATGCCAATGAATGTCCTGAAGCCCAGAATGGAAATGGCATTGGAAGCTCTGGGAAGAAGCCGAACCCTTTCAACAGGGGACAGGTGACCCACGTTAACGTGGAGGAGGTTGAAGCCCAGCCAGATGCAGTAATCGGTAAGTTTTTGGTTAAGTCTTTTACTGCAATCGTTCTTCTTGATACGGGTGCATCGCATTCATACATATCAAGGGGATTCGTGGATAAGTATAAACTGCCCACCAAGGTTCTTAGAACACTTGTGTTAGTAATCTCACCCGGAGCGGAGTATATGGCCAGTAAAGGATGTTTTCAAGTGCATTGAGTATAGGTAGGCATGTGTTTCCCTTGGATTTGATCATTTTGGAATCGCAAGGTTTGGATGTAATTCTGGGTATGGATTGGCTATCGATGTATGGAGGAAACATCGATTGCGCCAGTAAGTCGATTTTGCTTACCACCCCAGAGGGAAGAAGGATCAAGTATGTATCACGGCATGTGCCGAATAGGACTCAAGTAAATTCCTTATCAGGAGTTGTACAGGAGGAGGTACCGGTGGTAAAGGATTTTCTGGATGTATTTCCAGAAGAGTTGCCAGGCATGCCACCGGATAGAGACACATTGAGTTTTTGATTGAGCTTTTGCCAGGCACAGGACCAATATCTAAGAGACCGTATAGAATGCCTGCAAAGGATTTGGAGGAGATTAAGAAGCAGATTAAGGAGTTATTGGATAAGGGATATATTCGCCCAAGTTTGTCACCTTGGGGATCACCAGTACTTCTAGTGGAAAAGAAGGATGGGTCGTTAAGGATGGTTGTTGATTATCGAGGATTGAATGAGGTGACGATCAAGAATAAGTACCCACTGCCGATGATAAATGATTTGTTTGACCAATTGCAAGGAGCTAAGGTATTTTCCAAGATTGATTTGCGATCAGGATACCACCAGTTGAAAATTCGAGAGCAGGACATACCTAAGACAGCTTTTACCACAAGGTATGGGCTGTATGAGTATAGCGTTATGTCATTTGGCCTGACTAACGCACCTGCTTATTTTATGAACATGATGAACAAAGTGTTTATGGAGTTTTTTGATAAGTTCGTCGTAGTGTTCATTGATGACATACTGGTTTACTCGAAGAATGAAGAAGAACATAAAGAACATTTGCGTTTGGTACTTGGTAAGCTCAGAGAACATCAGTTAGACGCCAAGTTCAGCAAATGTGAGTTTTGGTTGAAGGAAGTTGGATTCCTCGGACATGTTATATCCGGAGAAGGAATAGCTGTAGATCCCACCAAGTTTGTCATTGTGACAAATTGGGAGGCCCCAACAACAGTTGGAGAGATCCGGAGTTTTCTTGGACTCGCAGGATACTACCGAAGGTTCATTGAAAATTTCTCGAAGATTGCAAAACCTATGACGGAGTTGTTGAAGAAGGATACCAAGTTAAAATGGACTAAAGAATGTGAGGCCAGTTTTCAGGAGTTGAAGAAATGTTTGGTTACATCGCCAGTGTTGATTCTGCCAGATCAGCGCAAGGATTATGAAGTATATTGTGACGCTTCACGTCGAGGACTTGGAGCAGTGCTTATGCAGGAGGGAAGAGTTGTTTCATATGCCTCACAACAGATTAAGCCCCATGAATTGAATTATGCTACACACGACTTGGAGTTAGCAGCCGTAGTGCACGCATTAAAGACGTGGATACATTTTCTCATCGGAAACCATTGTGAGGTGTACACGGATCACAAAAGTTTGAAATACATCTTCACGCAGAAGGAGTTGAATCTCAGGCAAAGGAGATAGTTGGAGCTCATCAAGGATTATGATATGAGATTACATTATCATCCCGGAAAGGCTAACGTAGTAGCTGACGCATTGAGCCGCAAGAGCCATGTCAACACACTAATGACCGGAGAGTTACCAAAGGAGTTGGCCGAGGATCTTCGTGAGCTATGTTTGGAGATAGTTCCAAGAAGCTATGTAGCAGCATTGGAGATTCAGTCTACTCTGATGGATAAGATCGGAGAAGCTCAGAAGACCGACATGGAGATTGCCACCATAAAGGCAAAGATGACCAAGGGAAAAGTCAAAGGATTTCGTGAGGATGAACACGATACCTTATGGTTTGAGGACCGCGTTTATGTGCCTAATGACCCGGAGATCAGGAAGCTAATTCTACAAGAGGCCCATGATTCGCCGTACTCGATTCACCCGGGAAATACCAAGATGTATTTGGATTTGAAAGAAACTTTCTCGTGGACCGGAATGAAGAAGGATATTGCAGAGTATGTAGCAGTTTGTGATGTATGTCAGAGAGTAAAGGCAGAGCATCAGAAGCCAGCAGGATTGCTACAGCCATTGTCGATACCTGAATGGAAGTGGGATAAGCTAGACATGGATTTTATCACGGGATTACCTAGGACCCGTTCAGGCTATGACTCGATATGGGTTGTAGTCGATCGCTTGACGAATGTAGCTCATTTCATCCCAGTGAAGACCACTTACACCAGTGCTAAGTTGGCAAAGATATACATGACCAGGATCGTATGTCTGCATGGAGTTCCGAGGAGCATTGTATCAGATAGAGGAACCAAGTTTACCTCAAAGTTCTGGAATCAGTTGCACGAAACTTTGGGTACCAGACTAGAGTTCAGTACAGCTTTTCATCCGCAGACCGATGGACAGACCAAGAGAGTCAATCAGATTTTGGAGGATATGCTGAGAGCTTGTGCGCTAGATTATGGATCTAGTTGGGATGACAACTTACCATATGCGGAGTTCTCCTACAACAATAGTTATCAATCCAGTTTGAAGATGGCCCCTTTTGAAGCCTTGTACGGAAGACGATGCAGAACACCATTGTCGTGGGACGAAGTTGGAGACCGCCAGTTGTTTGGACTAGATTTGATTCAGGAGTCTGAACAGAAGGTGAAGTTGATTCATGATAGGCTCAAGGTAGTCCAGGCAGAAGAGCTATGCAGATTCTAAATGCAAGGAGATAGTTTACGAAGCCGGAGATAGAGTTTATCTTCGTGTATCTCCACTTCGAGGAGTTAAGCGCTTTGGAGTTAAGGGAAAGTTAGAGCCACATTTTGTGGGACCATACCAAGTTTTGGAACGCATGGGAGAAGTTGCTTACAAATTGGAATTACCTGAGGGAGTTCACGACGTGTTCCACGTTTCCCAGTTGAAGAAGTGCCATGCAGAAATAGCGGATATACCACTGAGAGATACAGTGCCGCTGGAAGCGATACAGTTGGATAGTGATTTGACATCTGAAGAGAAACCAGTTAGGATTCTCAAGTATGCCAACCGAGTCACCCGCAGCAAGGTTATCAAGTTTTGCAGGGTTCAGTGGAGCCACCACACCGAGGATGAAGCCACCTGGCAGCGAGAGGAAGATCTGCTGAAGGACCACCCTCACCTATTTTCTAGCCAACCCGAATCTCGAGGGCGAGATTCATCTTAAGGGGGGTAGGTTTGTAACATCCCAAATTTTCAATTTGGAATGTTATACATTAGATCATCACTGGATATCATATTTTTATCTGCTTTTGGACTGATCCAGAAATTCTACGCAACTCAAGGACCCATGGAGAGAGTTGGGGATTTCGTTATTTTCATATTTGAGTTTTCTCACATTTTGAAAATAGGATCATTTGATTTTATTTATTTTTCTTCAATTATTTCTATTATACAAATATGAGCGAGGGAATAAAATGACTTTCCCAAAATAAAGAAATATTGAAGATTTAATAAAAAAATCAAATAAGATTTTATTTTGGAGTTTTTGGCTAGTTTATTTGAATTTAGGAAAAAATGCACGTTTTTCAAAATTGCATTTTAGGGGCCAAGAAAATGTTCATCTCGTTCTAAATATTTTATTTAGGCGGTGAAAATTTATTTTGGCATTTTTAGAATTTTATTTTATTTTCTAGAATTTTTCTTATTTTCGGCGGAATTGTTTTAAAAAAAGTACCGCGCGCCCGACTGGGCCGAAGGCCTAGCCGAGCCAGGCCAGGCCCGCGCCCGCCGCTGCCTTCCCCGCGGGAGGCCGCACCACCGCCCTAGCCGAGTCCGGCCGGGGCACGCTTCCCGAGGCCGACCCCGACCCGGCACCCCCTTCCCCAAGCCGTGCCACCCCCCTCTCATAAATACCCCGCCGCCGCTGCCTCACCCCGCCACCTCGCCTGCCCTGCCTCCCGCAGCCGCCGCTCGCCGATCCCGCCGCCGCCGCCGCCCGCGCTGCCCGCCAACGACGCCGCCCAGCCCCGCCGGTTTTAAAAAACCCTAGGTTTTTTTTATTTTATTAGATCAGTTTTATCGGTTCTTTTATTTAGCGAGAGTTCGAGCGTTCGCTCGGTCGTTCGTTTTAACGGACGAGTTCACCATTTAGTTTCAGATAATGAACGTTTGTTCGCTAATCTGTTCGTCAGTTTTCTCTTTTTCTCAGATTTTCCGCGATTATTTCTGATCGCGATTTCTGATCCGATTTTCGTTTTAGTTTAACTTTTCGCTCGTTTATCGAAATTAGGCGATTCAAGCGCCTAGAGTTTCGTCTCGAAACCCTCTTTACGTATAACCAACTTAAACAAGTTTTTGCTTCTGTAAAATTTGACTTAGGTCCAGATTAGTAATCGAAGCTTGTTTTCTTTCGCCGTTTGACTTTCGTTGTTTCATTCGATTTGTTTCTTTTTGCAAACCGGAGTTCTTAAGTTGAACTTTCTGGTTAGATCTCTTATTTGAGTTTTACCTATGCATTAGATGAGTACTTATAGTATGCTTGTTTGTTTGTTGTGATAGAGTACCTAGAGTGCGCCGCTTGCTACTTCGAATCTCTAGGTTTCGCGGATCATCAGCAAGGCAAGTAACACTTTGATCATACCTCTTACCACCCAGTTTTATTGCATTAGATCAATCCTCAAACCATTGCATGAATAGGATCTGATTAATATGTGGGTTTTGGGAAGTAGATGAGGTAGTACCTATTTCCTGTTTTATAATCAAACCCTGGGAGTTACTTCTACGTTTGCTTATGCCATGCTTGTAGACGTGGATTGGGTTTGAGTGTATCCATGACAGATGTGAGAATGTCAATTAATGGTTCAACTTAAGGTAGCAACTTTAATACACATCTGGGTGGATTGAGGCACCTGGGTATTCTAGCGATTGCCTGTTTTTCTTTATGGACCGCCACCCAGGCTCAAAGGGATCATGAGATTATTCATACTAGAAACTTCCATGTGCAGCCACATGCCATTATGGGCACTGGCATAGTGGAATAAGTTGTGGGAAACATTTCCATGATGGGCTAGCAGATGTAGGGGATTGTAGGTGTACCAGCCTATCTATCGGTTAAGGGGACCTCTTCGGAAAGACTGTGTCTCGGTCATCCGTTTCACAAACACCATGTAGTGCGAAAATCCCGTCGGAGGAGATCGAGTCTTGTGGGGAAAAGTGCACAAACCTCTGCAGAGTGTATAAACTAATCATGGTTAGCCGTGTCCCCGGTTATGGTCGTCTTGAGTATCTAGTACTTGGATTATCATGTGAATCTCATCATGTGACTTTAATTAATTTTGTTGGGTTTTAATGTTGATGTTTAATTGGGATTGAGAGGGTGTCTACGCTCTCAATGTTTAACAACCACCATCTTAGTTAAATAAAATTTATTCCTTTGCTGTAGGGAAAACTGGCTTTACGCAAAACTGTAACCATAGAGCTTTCCACCAGCCATATATGCATGTAGTATAGCCTATTTCTGTTCACTACTCTCTATGTGTTACATTGCCAGCATATTCCATGTGTTGACCCGTTTTCGGGCTGCAACGTTCATGTTGCAAACTTTTCAGATGACGAGTAAGGAGCCTTAGGTCGTGGTTCTATACTCAGTGATGCGGTTGGAGTTGATGGACTCACTTATCTTCCAAGCCTTCCGCTGTTATCGTTATTAGATGGCCTTAAGCCATATTATTTGTAATAAGTTCTCTTTTGAGACATTCGATGTAATAATGTGTGATTGCTACTCTGTTATAAATCCTTCAAGTACTGTGCATGTCAGCAATACTGATCCAGGGATGACACTGATGCACAGAGATCGGACCATTTGAGGTCTGGTCGCTACAATGGGAGCCGTGCGCCGGTTGTCTTTCTTCAGGACCTTCGCATGAGAAGACTAGGCTCGGCATCTTTGCTCGAGTCCGTCCCTGCAGCGTCGATAAACCCAACGGCTGAGCTCTGTTTGGTAGGCCGGTCCCGTTCACGTCACTTCCTAGGGTCGTTGGTGTTTGGCCTTCTCATGAGATAACCTCGGGAGATTCACTCGGCACATGTTGTCTGACCATATCACATGATTATCACAAGCTTTCCAAGCCAAATTCAGGCGCAACCCGCCTTGAGGTAGGGCCTCATGAGTCCCGCGTTGGCTCACGAGTGCGCATACACACCTCCTCTAGCCCTGTCGTGCAAGCCACGTGTCAGGGCAGGGCTGTACATGCCCCGGAGTCTCCCCTCAGAGGGAGCTCCCACCCACGTACCAGTGGAAGCACCATGCTCTGTGCTGGCAGTCGACATGGTCGAGGAGCGGCTATGCCCGTGCAAGAGCGGAAGCGCCATGCTCCGCGCTCGTGATAAACAACTGAGGGTGGCCTCACGGCTGCATTAACCTCAGGCGAGCCGCTAGGCTCGGTGCTCAGTCTCGCCGCGCCGCTGTCCCCTCGGGAGAGTTGCGCGAGGGGGCTGGGCACGGGGGCTACCCTCAGGTCACGCCTGGCGTACGCCACCTCACCAGGTCCCTCAGACCTGGTCTTCGTGCACCCCTCCCAAGCTAGAGCCCGACAAGGAAAGGTATGGAGGTTTGTTTGTACATCAAGGGGGACTCCTAAGCATCGCGACTCAGGAGCCTAAATGGCCACGTAGCCCTCACCCCGTGGTCCCATCCAGGTGATCCAGACGATCTAATGATGGCTGAGGTATGCACGGGCCCGGGCCCTGCCGACGCATAACGCTAAGACCTACTCTCGCATCTCCTTCCCGAGGGCTGTTTGTACGTCAAGGGGGCTCCTGAGCATCACGACTCAGGAGCCTAACTGGTCAAGTAGCCCGTCGCCCCTTGGGCCCGTCCTGGTGATCCGGACGATCCAAGGGCGATTGAGGTACGAGCGGGGTCGGGCACTGCCAATGCAGAACACTAAAGCAAACGGAAAGGAAATCGCAGAACCCTAGCAAATTATTACAAAACATAATGTCTCTTAAAAGTACCAAGCATAAGTTCTTACGCCTCCACGAGGCACGATACATGGTGCGTGACTTGAACAGACGGGAGCGCCGCCATTGAACCTCTTCTTCATTCTTGGACACTGCCATTGCCCGCTTGGGGAGCCTCGTTATCGACGACGTTGATACGTCTCCAACGTATCTATAATATTTGATTGTTCCATGCTATTATATTATCCATCTATGATGTTTTATATGCATTTATACGTTATTTATATGATTTTTGGGACTAACCTATTAACTTAGAGCCCAGTGCCAGTTTCTGTTTTTTCCTTGTTTTTGAGTTTTACAGAAGAGGAATACCAAATGGAGTCCAATGGACCTGCCAATTTTTGATGATTTTTTATGGACCAAAAGAAGCCCCCGGAGTAAAAGACTTGGGCCAAAAGAGTCCCAGGCCGTCCACGAGGGTGGCGGCGCGCCCTACCCCCCCTGGGCGCGCCGCCCTATCTCGTGGACGACTCGGGCACCTCCCTGACATGTTCCCGATGCCAAAAAATCCTATAAATACTAAAACCTCCAGAAAATAACCTAGATCGGGAGTTCCGCCGCCGCAAGCCTCCGTATCCACCGAAAACCAATCTAGACCCGTTCCGGCAGCCTGCCGGAGGGGGGAATCCCTCTCTGGTGGCCATCTTCATCATCCTGGTGCTCCCCATGATGAGGAGGGAGTATTTCACCCTCGGGATTGAGGGTATGTACCAGTAGCTATGTGATTGATCTCTCTCTCTCTCTCGTGTTCTTGATTTGGCACGATCTTGATGCATCGCGAGCTTTGCTATTGTAGTTGGATCTTATGATGTTTCTCCTTCTCTACTCTCTTGTAATGGATTGAGTTTTCCCATTGAAGTTATCTTATCAGATTGATTCTTTAAGGATTTGAGAACACTTGATGTATGTCTTGCCTGTGCTTATCTGTGGTGACAATGGGATATTCACATGATCCACTTGATGTATGTTTTGGTGATCAACTTGCGAGTTCCGCGACCTCGTGAACTTATTCATAGGGGTTGACACAGGTTTTTGTCTTGACTCTCTGGTAGAAACTTTGGGGCACTCTTTGAAGTTCTTTGTGTTGGTTGAATAGATGAATCTGAGATTGTGTGATGCATATCGTATAATCATACTACTACCTCTTGAGCACTGCGTTGGATTTCCCCGAAGAGGAAAGGATGATGCAGCAAAGTAGCGTAAGTATGTCCCTCAGATTTTGAGAACCAAGGTATCAATCCAGTAGGAGGTTGCGTGCGCATCCCTAGTACCTGCACAAAACAAGTAACTCCTCGCAACCAACGCGATAAGGGGTTGTCAATCCCTTCACGATCACTTACGAGAGTGAGATCTGATAAGATAAAATTTTTGGTATTTTTGTGGTAAAGATGCAAAGTAAAATAAAGGCAAAGTAAAAAGGCAAAGGAAATAACTAAGTATTGGAAGATTAATATGATGAAGATAGACCCGGGGGCCATAGATTTCACTAGTGGCTTCTCTTAAGAGCATAAGTATTTTACGGTGGGTGAACGAATTACTATTGAGAAATTGACAGAATTGAGCATGCTTATGAGAATATCTAGGTATGATCATGTATATAGGCATCACGTCCGAGAGAAGTAGACCGACTCCTACCTGCATCTACTACTATTACTCCACTCATCGACCGCTATCCAGCATGCATCTAGAGTATTAAGTTCATGAAAACAGAGTAACGCCTTAAGCAAGATGACATGATGTAGAGGGATAAATTCATGCAATATGATAAAAAAACCCATCTTGTTATCCTCGATGGCAACAATACAATACGTGCCTTGCTGCCCTACTGTCACCGGGAAAGGACACCGCAAGATTGAACCCAAAGGTAAGCACTTCTCCCATTGCAAGAAAGATCAATCTAGTAGGCCAAACCAAACTAATAGTTCGAAGAGACTTGCAATGATAACCAATCATACATAAAACAATTCAGAGAAGATTCAAATATTGTTCATAGATAATCCTGATCATAAACCCACAATTCATTGGTCTCAACAAACACATTGCAAAAATAAGATTACATCGAATAGATCTCCACAAGAGAGGGGAAGAACATTGTATTGAGATCTAAAAAGAGAGAAGAAGCCATCTAGCTAACAACTATGGACCCGAAGGTCTGAGGTAAACTACTCACACTTCATCGGAGAGGCTATGGTGTTGATGTAGAAGCCCTCCGTGATGGATGCCCCCTCCGGCGAAGCTCTGGAACAGGCCCCAAGACGGGATCTCGTGGATACAGAAAGTTACGATGGTGGAATTAGGGTTTTGGCTCTGTCTCTGATCGTTTGGGGGTACGTAGGTATATATAGGAGGAAGGAGTACGTCAGTGGAGCAACAGGGGGCCCACGAGGGTGGAGGGTGCGCCTGGGGGGTAGGCGCGCCCCTACCTCGTGGCCTCCTGCTTTGTTTCTTGACGTAGGGTCCAAGTCTCCTGGATCATGTTCGGTGAGAAAATCACGTTCCCGAAGGTTTCATTCCGTTTGGACTTCGTTTGATATTCCTTTTCTTTGAAACCCTAAAATAGGCAAAAAAAAATAGCAATTCTGGGCTGGGCCTCCGGTTAATAGGTTAGTCCCAAAAATAATATAAAATTGGAAAATAAAGCCCAATAATGTCCGAAATAGTAGATAATATAGCATGGAGCAATCAAAAATTATAGATACGTTGGAGACGTATCAAGCATCCCCAAGCTTAATTCCAGCTCGTCCTCGAGTAGGTAAATGATAAAAACAGAATTTTTGATGTGGAATGCTACTAGGCATAATTTCAATGTAATTCTTCTTAATTGTGGCATGAATATTCAGATCCGAAAGATTCAAGATAAAAGTTCATATTGACATAAAAATAATAATACTTCAAGCATACTAACAAAGCAATTATGTCTTCTCAAAATAACATGGCCAAAGAAAGTTCATCCCTACAAAATCATATAGTTTAGTCATGCTTCATTTTCGTCACACAAGAATGCTCTCATCATGCACAACCCCGATGACAAGCCAAGCAATTGTTTCATACTTTAGTAATCTCAAACCTATAAACTTTCACGCAATATATGAGCGCGAGCCATGGACATAGCACTATGGGTGGAATAGAATATGATGATGGGGGTTATGTCGAGAAGACAAAAAGGGAGAAAGTCTCACATCAACGAGGCTAATCAATGGGCTATGGAGATGCCCATCGATTGATGTTAATGCGAGGAGTAGGGATTGCCATGCAATGGATGCACTAGAGCTATAAATGTATGAAAGCTCAACAAAAGAAATTAAGTGGGTGTGCATCCAACTTGCTTGCTCATGAAGACCTAGGGCACTTGAGGAGGCCCATTGTTGGAATATACAAGCCAAGTTCTATAATGAAACATTCCCACTAGTATATGAAAGTGACAAAACAAAAGACTCTCTATCATGAAGATTATGGTGCTACTTTGAAGCACAAGTGTGGCAAAGGATAGTAGCATTGTCCCTTCTCTCTTTTTCTCTCATTTTTTTGGGGGCCTTCTCTTTTTTTTATGGCCTTTCTCTTTTTTATATATTCCTCACTTGGGACAATGCTCTAGAAAATGATGATCATCACACTTCTATTTATTTACAACTCAATGATTACAACTCGATACTAGAACAAAAGATGACTCTATATGAATGCCTCCGGCGGTGTACCGGGATATGCAATGAATCAAGAGTGACATGTATGAAAGAATTATGAACGGTGGCTTTGCCACAAATACTATGTCAACTACATGGTCATGCTAAGCAATATGACAATGATGAATGTGTCATGATAAAAGGAATGGTGGAAAGTTGCATGGCAATATATCTTGGAATGGCTATGGAAATGCCATAATAGGTAGGTATGGTGGCTGTTTTGAGGAAGATATAAGGAGGTTTATGTGTGAAAGAGCGTATCATATCACGGGGTTTGGATGCACCGGCGAAGTTTGCGCCAACTCTCGATGTGAGAAAGGGCAATGCACGGTATCGAAGAGGCTAGCAATGATGGAAGGGTGAGAGTGCGTATAATCCATGGACTCAACATTGGTCATAAAGAACTCACATACCTATTGCAAAAATCTACAAGTCATCAAAAACCAAGCACTACACGCATGCTCCTAGGGGGATAGATTGGTAGGAAAAGACCATCGCTCGTCCCCGACCGCCACTCATAAGGAGGACAATCAAAGAACACCTCATGTTTCAAATTTGTTACATAACGTTTACCATACGTGCATGCTACGGGACTTGAAAACTTCAACACAAGCACTTCTCAAATTCACAACTACTCAACTAGCACGACTTTGATACTATTACCTCCATATCTTAAAACAATCATCAAGCATCAAACTTCTCTTAGTATTCAAAACACTCATAGGAATTTTTTTACTAATCTTGAATACCTAGCATATTTGGATTATTTAAGCAAATTACCATGCTATTTAAGACTCTCAAAATAATCTAAGTGAAGCATGAGAGATCAATAGTTTCTATAAAACAAATCCACGCCGTGCTCTAAAAGATATAAGTGAAGTACTAGAGCAAAACTATACAACTCAAAAGATATAAGCGAAGCACATAGAGTATTCTAACAAATTACAAATCATGTATGGCTCTCTCAAAAGGTGTGTACAGCAAGGATGATTGTGGTAAACTAAAAAGCAAAGACTCAAATCATACAAGATGCTCTGTCGGTGTCAAAACCGGCGGATCTCGGGTAGGGGGTCCCGAACTGCGCGTCTAAGGCGGATGGTAACAGGAGGCAGGGGACACGATGTTTTACCCAGGTTCGGGCCCTCTTGATGGAGGTAAAACCCTATGTCCTGCTTGATTTATTCTTGATGATATGAGTATTACAAGAGTTGATCTACCACGAGATCGAAGAGGCTAAACCCTAGAATCTAGCCAATGGTATGATTGTATGTTGTCCTACGGACTAAAACCCTCCAGTTTATATAGACATCGAAGGGGGCTAGGGTTACACAAGGTCGGTTACAAAGGAGGAGATATACATATCCGTATTGCCTAGCTTGCCTTCCACGCCAAGTAGAGTCCCATCCGGACACGAGAAGAAGTCTTCAATCTTGTATCTTCATAGTCCAACAGTCCGGCCAAAGGATATAATCCGGCTGTCCGGATACCCCCTAATCCAGGACTCCCTTAGTAGCCCCCGAACCAGGCTTCAATGACGATGAGTCCGGCGCGCAGTGTTGTCTTCGGCATTGCAAGGCGGGTTCTTCTCCATCTTTCGAACGTTTGTAAAGCAGTGTCCGGTCCCATAAATGTTTGGACCTCTTGGCTTCTGTGCCCAATAAGGGCTATCTCCCACGCGTCGAATGAATACGAGGCGCCAGCGCGTTTTCACATTCGCCCCCCTAGCCAGATAAATAAATTGTCTATTAAAGGGATGGGGATTCTTAGATCCGATACATACCATCCTCCCCCAGCGAGAATCCATCAGAGCGTGTTTCGGAAAGATCCATTCCAGCATGGCCGACCTCCACAGCTCCTCCTCCCGCCCCCGTAGCCCTAATCCCGGTGATTGGGAGAGGTGTTCATTCCCGCACAGTCGATTAATCGAACTGCAGACTGAGGGATTTCTCCCTCCGACGTATATGGTGCCCGTTCGAGCCGGGCTTGCCACCTACAATGGCGGGGAGCAAGCGGAGAGCCTTCCATGTCCCTCTATGGGGGAATGGGCCTGCCTTGTTCCTTATTTATTAAGGGGACTCGAATTTCCAATTCATTCGTTCCTCCGCGGGCTCCTGGAGTTCTACGGTCTCCAATTACACAATTTCACCCCTGCCTCCATTCTACATACCGCCGGCTGTGTTGCTCTCTGTGAGTTGTTCCTGGGCTGCGAGGCTCACTTCGAGCTGTGGAAAAGGCTATTTTGCCTCGTCCCTCGCACACACAGGGGGTCACTTTATCAAGTGGGCGGAGCCGAAATATGGCGCATCGCTGGTATCGGATACCTGTCCGGTCCCCCGAAGAAGTCGTCCGAAGACTGGCCTTCAGAACGGTTTTATATGGAGGACGTTCCCCTTCCAGACCCTGTTTGGTGGGGTCTTCCTGAGTTCAACAATGCTCCTCTGAAGAAATGCCGAAGTTGGTGCCCACGGAGCTCCCAGGTGGAAGACAATGGAGAAGTCCTCTATTTGATGAACCAGATTAAAGCACTGGCTCAATCAGGATTGACACTAATCGAAGTTATGTTGATTTGCATAATGCGGGGAGTGCAACCACTTCAATATCGTGGGCACCCCTTGTGGTGTTTTAACTGGGCGGATGATGCCACCCGCTGCGGGCGTAAGGGTCCGGACAATGCTGCCGCTTTAGCAAAAATTCTGTCCGAATTGTTCAAGGGAGAGGAAGAGGAGTTCACCCGCATCAAGCCACGGGATGGATTCTCCATGTATAATCCTCCAAGCTGGGTAAGTTATGTCTCCATACTCCCATTTTTCCCGCATTCTTTGTCGTAAGTATTCACATTGCCACTTTGCGGCAGGAACTGCGAAAAGCCATAAAGGAGGTCAGCAGCCCTTCTCCACAACCAGAGGACCCTGACTGGGCCCTCGACTCCGGACTTGAAGAAGATCTGATTATATTCGTGGAGCTGATAGACTGGCAGTTCTATCAGTTAAGCTACGATGATGCCATGGTGGCCATTACGGCTGACTATCTCGGACTGCTCCCTGCATCGCACGTAAGAAAAACGAGAAATCCCAACTCCAAAAACTAGGATCCCCTTTTAGACACTTCACCCACCATGTACATATGGCATCTTTACAAGGAAGGCATTCGAGACACCCTGCCGAACCCGCAGCAACTCGCCAACAAGAGGCACCGAGGCCGGGTAGGCCAAAAAGGAAGGCGGTCAGGATGGAGACGCCGGCGCAAAGGTATAACAAAAACCCCGCTCCGTGGTTGTTCTCTTTCTCGAAATGTAATGACGCCCGTGTTTCTTTAACACGAAAAACGCTCGCTGGAATATGTCCGGTGATGTTGCTAATCACGTTTCCTCCAGTCGGGCGCTAGGACCGGACATGGAGGCGGAAGCCGATATGGGGCGGGCGCCGGATAATCCCCCTACAGAGGATGCGGATAGATTATCCGCTACAAACTCAGAAGTGGAAAGCGCCATGAATCATAGGCGCCGCCGGGCCGTACTCCGTGACGCTTGTTTCTCACTAGAGGCATTTGATGCCTTCAATTCTGGAGAGGCGTACCTCCGTGCTGCTCAAGATGGTCTAGCCAGAGCCACGGATCAGTATGTAAAGGATGTATGGGTAAGTAAATCTGACGATTTATATGTATCAGTAGCCCCTGAGACTTGAAACAGTTAGCAGAACTGATTTAAGGATCATCTTTATTGTGCAGGTTCTTACGGAGAAGAATACTAGGCTGTCACAGGAGCTGGAGGAATGCAAGACCCAACTGCGGGCCACTGTTGCCGCATTGCAGGAACCGAAAAAGTCTCCCGCTGGTAACATTTACTTTAAAGAATGATGGTTACCATATAGTGTGCGGCGTGGCTGCGGATCTAACAATAGATGTTGCAGATGAATCCGGAGAAAATCCGGAGGACCAGCATGTCATGCGACAGCTAGAGGCTGGCAAGCGCGTGTTGACTGAGGTTAGGCGGGAGAAAAACAATCTCCAAGACGCCAATATCAAGCTGAGCATGGAACTAAAAGACGTTCGAGCCCAGCTTGCAGACTCCGAGAAAGAGAATAAGCGGCTCCGGCACGGCATTTTCAGTAAGTGCTTGAACGAATCCTTTTGAAGGAGTTCGGCGAAGAAGCCGACTAACAACGTTATGTCTGTAGGTATGCTGACGGGTCATCCCGCAGGGGAAATTCCCGGGTCTGCGGGTGATCTTCTATCCGAGCTCTCACATCTGCACGAACAAGTTCGGCAGGTGATGCAAGGTGTTGCCCAGGCCTTGTGGCCATCCGCCTCCCTGCCAGAAGGCGTTGTAGAGCTTACGGAGAAGCTCAAGGGAGCACGGTAGCACTTCCGATTATGGAAGATATCGGCCTGCCGACAAGGTGCCAGAGAAGCCTGGGCCATGGTGAAGACGCGGTATACCAAGGCTGACCCAAATCACATGGCCGAGGTCGGACCTGTGGGGCCCGACGGAAAAGAGATCCCCGTTAGCTTAGTTTATGGGCAAGTAGAATTAGCCGCAAAGTATTCCCAACGGGATTGTAGGCTAGACCGCCTGTTGGATGGTATAGAAGAGGAATTTAGTCAGTCTGCATGACTATGTAATTAAAGTGACATGTATAATGCCTTCTAGCCAGATTGTAGATCATTTGTCATGGCGGACCTTTTCACTTCAACCTCAGGACCTGATAGTCCGGAGTGTATCCGAATACCCGCTCAGTTATATAAGAACCGGGGTATGCGTGGAGACCAGGCGTAGGGGTCATTAGTGCTCGAACAGACAAGTGCCCAACTAGTTATGTTATATTACATGGGTAGTAAGAAACATCTTCCAGGGAGAATAGTTCCGTTAAGGGTTCCTTTCCCTAGGTAAGCATGCCCTAAAGTGCATGTCCGGACTGCGATAGGAAACGCAGGAAAACATCTGGGGGCAGATATGGAAGATAAATAAAAATCATCTTTTTTTCACCGACCGAATATATATTCCCTTCAGAACGCTAGCTTTTGGCTTCACCCAGTCTGAGGTACACATCTGGTTGACCTGGCAGTAACAATCGCAGAGGTGCTCCCCTTATGCCCTAGCCGAATTAACGGGAACATAGGGCATAAATACAAGAGCCAGGCAACCCAGCTTGGCCAAATCTTAAGTCATATCGATGCATATAATGGCGAAAAAAGGTACATGTGGAAGCATAACACATGTGCGGGGCACGAGGCTCAGATAGATAAATAGGCTTCTGTGAAAGAAGCCCCCAGGTATGATGAGCGCGGCTAGTGCATCTATAATGTGCAAGCGAGGCACAAGTTGCCTTTGAAGGCCTAAAAAGGGAATAAAAGAAAGAGAGAAAGAAAAACAAGGCAGATAATGTATATGCAAAAAATGGACAGAGGAAGGAGACGAACATAGAGTCCGACGCTAGGGGTAGAATCTTCGGAGCCTGGCCGCGTTCCATGGGTTTGGCTCGAGTCGATTAGTCGATGCATCCCGCAGTCGGTACACTCCACCGGTCAGCACTTGGTCAATAATGAAGGGACCTTCCCATTTGGGCTCGAGCTTGTTCTTTTTCTTATCCGGCAGGCGTAGAACTAGTTCGCCAATGTTATAAGTTTTGGCCCGTACTTCTCTGCTTTGGTATCTACGAGCCTGTTGCTGATAAAATGCGGAACAGGCTCCTCCTCCAGGGTGTCCAGACTGTCCTGCCGATCGAGCTCGGCTTCTCTTTCTTCATACATGCGCACTCGAGGTGAGTCATGAATTATGTCACAGGGCAAGACTGCCTCTGCGTCGTACACCATAAAGAAGGGTGTATATCCGGTACTACGATTCGGCATGGTCCGCAGCCCCCAGAGTACAGAGTCGAGCTCCTCTACCCAGTGCGTGTTAGACTCCATTAAGGAACGCACTAATCTGGGTTTAATGCCGCTCATTATAAGACCGTTTGCCCGCTCATCTTGGCCGTTGGTTTGTGGGTGATAGACTAAAGCATAATCGAGCTTGATGCCCATTTTGCTGCACCAGAGTTTTACCTCATCGGCAGTGAAGTTCGTGCTGTTGTCAGTCATGATGCTGTGGGGGACGCCATAACGGTGTACGACCCCGGATATGAAGTCTATCACTGGTCCGGATTCGGCCATTTTAACAGGTTTGGCCTCTATCCATTTGGTGAATTTATCCACCATGACCAGTAAGTATTTTTTCTTGTGGGTTCCCCCTTTAAGGGGTCCAACCATGTCAAGCCCCCAGACCACGAAGGGCCACGTAATGGGGATTGTTTGGAGGGCGGTGGGTGGCATGTGGCTTTGATTTGCAAAGAGCTGGCAACCAGCGCAACGTAGGACCAAGTCCTGTGCATCTGCCCGGGCCATTGGCCAATATAATCCTATACGGAAGGCCTTGCTTACAAGAGCCCGGGCTGTGGCGTGGTGACCGCCGAGTCCGGCGTGGATTTCTGCCAAAAGGTTCCGCCATTCCTCTTCGGAGATGCACCTTTGAAGGACTCTGGTAGTGCTTTTTTTATACAATTCTCCCTCATGGACCGGTAGGCCTTAGATCGCCGCACTATGCAGCGTGCCTCATTTTGGTCCTCCGGAAGTTCCTGCCTAGTTAGGTAGGCCAGGAATGGTTCTGTCCACGGGGCTATGATGGCCATTATTACGTGGGCTGAAGGTTTTATTTTGGTGGCTGTCGGTGTCAAAACCGGCGGATCTCGGGTAGGGGGTCCCGAACTATGCGTCAAGGCCGGATGGTAACAGGAGACAAGGGACACGATGTTTTTTACCCAGGTTCGAGCCCTCTCGATGGAGGTAATACCCTACTCATGCTTGATTAATATTGATGATATAGGTAGTACAAGAGTAGATCTACCACGAGATCAAGGAGTCTAAACCCTAGAAGCTAGCCTATGGTATGATTGTTGTGTACGGAGTTGATTACCTACGGACTACAACCCTCCGGTTTATATAGACACCGGATAGGGTTAGGGTTACATAAAGTCGGTTACAATGGTAGGAGATCTTGAGTATCCGCATCGCCAAGCTTGCCTTCCACGCCAAGGAAAGTCCCATCCGGACACGGGACGAAGTCTTCAATCTTGTATCTTCATAGTCCAGGAGTCCGGCTGAAGGTATAGTCTGGCTACCCGAACACCCCCTAATCCAGGACTCCCTCAGTAGCCCCTAAACCAGGCTTCAATGACGACGAGTCCGGCGCGCAAATTGTCTTCGGCATTGCAAGGCGGGTTCCTCCTCCAAGTCCTTCGTAGAAGATTGTAAACACCAAGAGTAGTGTCCGGCTCTGCAAAATAAGCTTCCACATATTGCCATAGAGAGAATAATATTAACACAAATCAAATTTGCTGACGTATTCCGCAGTGCGTCATCACACTACAGCCAAGTCCTTCACTCGAATTGTTTTTACTTTTCCACCTCAGCATGTTTTGCGAGGCGGTTTCCTTGGCACGTCTTGTCAAAGCAGAGATCGTGTACCCCCTTTACGGGATTCTCATCAATACGGATGTGGGTAATCCAACCGCGCCACTTATCACGGTGCTTGGGAGGCAAGCGAGTTTTACTAGGCAGGTGGGGACGCACAACCACATCCGCCCATATAAGGGATAAGGATCCACCTTTTTACCTACGCCTTCTTCCTCCTTTGCCTATCCATCTCCTGCGCACTCGAGCTCCAGCGCCCAAGCCCACACTTCCCACCTCAACCTTCTCCAGCAATGTCCGGAGTAGGAGGCAAGTGGATGGTCTCCTCCGTCACGGAGGGCCATGTCAAAAAGCTAAGGAAGGCCGGATACTTGTCCAAAGACATCGCGCACCGGCTTCCCGAGGAGGGGCAGCTTCTCCCCACCCCAAGGCCCCATGAGAGGGTGGTATTCCTTCCCCACTTCCTCCGCGGACTGGGTTTTCCACTCCACCCATTTGTCCGGGGCTCATGTTTTACTATGGCCTGGATTTCCACGATCTGGCCCCGAACTTCGTCCTCAACATCTCGGCGTTTATCATCATGTGCGAGGCTTTCCTCCGCATCCGCCCCCATTTCGGCCTCTGGCTCAAGACCTTCAACGTCAAGCCCAAGGTGGTGCGCGGCAGCCAGGCGGAGTGCGGAGGCGCCATGGCGGGCAAGATGGCCAACGTCCTATGGCTCGAGGGCTCCTTCGTGGAGACCCTGAAGGGGTGGCAATTGTGGTGGTTTTACATCACCGAGCCGCGCGATCCGAAATGGATCGCAGCCCCCGATTTTCGATCCGGACCCCCCACGCGGCTTATGTCCTGGAAAGAGATGGGCCTGTCGTGGGCGACGAAAAAGAGGTGACCGGACTACAGACATGTGTCCAGTCCCTGGTGAGCAAGCCGATCAAGATCGTCAATGTAGTCCAGGTTATGCTCGTCCGCCGGATCCTCCCGTGTCAACAACGGGACTTTAATCTATGGGAGTTCGACCCGGCGCAGCACCAAACCCTTAACAGGCTCTTCGGCACGACGTATGAAGACGTCTGGAAGGTGCTAACCAAAGGTGCCAAGGCTCCCACATCCGCTTCCGAGGACCGCGGATACAGCTCGCAGCGTCATGCTAGCGAGGTAAGCTATTTTCACCTTTTACAGGATGTTAAGTTTTTTCATAGTTTGACTCTATGCGGGATCTAAACTCCCTCACCTTTGACAGGCTTGGCAGGCGCAGTCCGGATCGATTAACTGTCCGGCTCCCTTGCCCGAAGACCCAGCCCCTGCTCTCCTAGTGAAGCTGCTGGTTCCGGCGCCTTATGTGGTGCCGGAGAAGAAGGCCAAGAAGAAGAAGGCCACGGGGACTTGAAAGAGTGCCCGTAATGTGGTGGTGTCGGACTCGTCATCCGACAAGTCCGAGACGCTCTCCTCCCGTGAGAACGAGGAGGAGGAAGAAGAAAACTCTCCCCCTCCAGCGGGGGGAGGAAAGAAAAGGAAGGCCTCCCCAACGGGGGAGGCCGAAGGGTCCAGGAAGAGGAAGACCCCTCCGCCGAACTACTCCCCCGACGCCGAAGAGGACGAAGAGGAGTGGCCAGATAGGGCCAAGCGTCCGGCGAAATCGTAAGTATTCGGATATCAGAGTAACTCATGACGTTCCTTTGTCGCACAGCTTTCCCTAATGTCGAACATAATTATGCAGCCCGCCCCTGGCCGAACTCAACGAATCATCGAGCGGCTCCCTGGATTCGTCGGACATGAACTCAGTTCCGCCCACTGTCTCCCCCCGCACTGCGGACGACGCCGAAGTGGCGTCGCAACGAGCTTTGCGGCAGGAGGAGGTGGTCCTGGAGGAGCCGCAAGGCGACCTCCCGGACCCCAGGAGTAAAGGGGACAAGACCCCCCAGGGCTCCAAGTCCGGCTTTGTGCCGGACACCGCGCCGGAATCTTCAATAGTTCCAGACCGCGGTAGGCGAACTCCTTCCAAGAGGAGCAAGCCTTCTGAGCCAGCGGCCTCCGTCCAACCAGAGGTGCCGGACAATCTGCTTGGGGTGCTTGACGGCGCCTCCATCGACGAGGAGCACCGTACTATTATGAGTACGGTGATCCAGAAGGTTCAGTCCGCCAAGAGCGGACTGAGTGAAGCTTGCCCTAGCCTCCTAACAGGCTTCGAGGTAAGTAAAAAATATGTAAAAATATAACCGCATAGACAGTAGCCCCTGATGCTCTATTTGGTGTTCGGAAAGAAAAGCCGAATAGAGGATCTATTAAATTTCGCAGGAGTCTAACAACAAAGAGTCAGTATGCGTATGCAGGCTTCGCTGCTAGTCACCGCCACACTAACTGTGGAGGTGGGTGCCCTGAAACAGGGCCTCGAGCGGACCGAGCAAGAGCTCGGCCTTGCCAAGCGGCAGCTCGAGGAAAAATAAGGTAGGAAATACCTTACAGAAAAAGTGCCTATAGAGAGGCGTGATTGCAAAAAATAACAGGATTGCACTGCTTATTATAGGGGCCACGACTGAGGTGGCGACCCTCAAGCAGGCGCTGTCCGAGGCCGAAAAGAAAACGGCCGCGGAGCGCACCGAGCGAGAGAAACTTGGGGCTCAGGTCGGCGAGGTGCAGCAAGAGCTTCAGGCTCTCATGAAAAAACATGAGAGTTTGGAGCTTGAGTCAAAGACCCAAGCGTTCGAGCTCGCGGCGGCCCTTGAGACTGCCAAGTCTGCCAAGGCCGAAGCCCAAAAGGCCCTCCAAGAGTTGGAGGAGATGAAGAAGATAGCAGCGGGTAAGGCATTCTTTATGCAAAGAAGAAATATAAAAGTAAACTACTTGTTACTTACCCGAATCCGGAGTTCTCCAGGGGCATTCGCAGATCTTCCCCGCAGCGTATCTGACGCTGCAACATTCTACCGAGCTGAAGAGGGCAGCTTGACGGAGAAGGTGTTCTGGTCTCAGTATGGTGAGGCCGGACACCCTGTGCCCTTGAGTGACCAGCTGAAACAGCTGGTCAAGCTCCACAAGGTGGCCGAACAGGCCATGAAGGGCTTCATAGTTCGGCTGTGGCCCGAAGAGGCCCTGCCTGGGAGCTACTTCGGGCTGGTGCGGCGGCTGGTGGAGGCCTCTCCAAGGCTCGAGGTCATCAAGTGCTCCGTCTGCATCGAAGGTGCCCGTCGGGCCCTTGCCCGTGCGAAGGTGCACTGGGGTAAGCTGGACGGTGAGAAGCTTGTGAAGGACGGGCCGCCGCCGGGGAAGGAGCATCGCAAGCCCGAGAACTATTACAAGGATGTTCTTGCGGGTGCCCGCCTTGTGGCGGATGAATGTACCAAGGATGTAATTTTTGAATAAACTCGCTCGTTTTTATCCTGTGCGCTGAAAACTTCTTCATAGGCGCTTAAGCAATGCTTTTTAAATTTAAAATATTATTTTCTGTGCGTCCGTTTATCAAAAAATTGAGAGATGGCCAGTCGTCGGCTTCTACCCCCATGCCACTAGTGCTGGGGTGTTCGGGATAAACCTGAGCGCTCTTTTTCCCATAGTTGGGTCCTTCGAGGGAGGCGCTCAGCACAACGAACCAGGCAATCAGACTATAATGCTTGAACACTCTCACTTAGTCATAGAACTTTATAATTTTAAATTTCGGCGAAGCCCCTAGTTCGGAAGACTGAGTTCGGGGCGCTATCCACGCCTTGGCCGGACAAATACGGCTCCTCGCTCGAAGCGGCATAAGTCTTTAGGGACTCGAAAAACCTCTCAAACAGCAACCGGTCTCTCGCCTCATCATGACAGTCAGTTTTAGCTTTCTCCACTGAGGTGCTTAACCCAGCTCAACCGGGGCACAATCGCAGTGGTTCTCCTAGTGCTACCTTAGCCGATATAGCGGAACGTAAGGCACCAAAACATAGGAGCCGGGAAAACCCAACTATTGACCCAAATCATGATTCAGAGCCGATGCATATAGTGCTATAAGTTCGGGGTGCCGCACTTGTGAAAGTGTACGGACTTCTCACACCATATTAAAGGGTACTGAAGCCCCTGGCGTACTTGCCGTACCATAGTGTACGGGTGCAACATGTCATTAATGAACATATATAAAAGAGAGTAATGCAGAAAATAGACAAAAGCTATGCATTGTTTATATAAAGGCTGCTGTCAGAGCAGAACGATACAAGTGGTATTATAAGGTAAAGATATTGGACTATTTAACATGTCCTAGCCAGGGGCAGGCCGCGGAATTGTATTCAAAACAGGTATACTGCTCGTAATAGAGACCACCTGGGGGTTCCATAATGCGGCATGGCTTGTCTGCCTCCCTGGATCTTGCATCGTTTGTGCGGCAGTCGAATTGCCGAACAGGTCGTCTGAAGTATGGAGTCCTCAAAGTAAGAAAAAAATTAAAAAAAGAATCTGGCAGCCCCTAGTACGTTTTAAGCCGTATTTTGGGCGTGCCGTTATTGTTCCCCTTCCCCTGTGCCCATGGTATTTCAAGGGCGTAGTTATGTACGCGAGGTACTGGTTTCGCTATGTCGCGAAAGCTGGGGTTGGGGCCACATTGCTACGCTTGCTCAGAGTGTGCCAGGCGGTCCTGCTGTGGGTTACTCCGGGCGCGCTTGGCAGTGTCTGGCTTTTTAATGGCCGGACTGGAGAATTGCCTAAGAAGGCTACTTTGTACCTCCACTGCGAGAGCCGCCGTATGCTCCTCCGTACGGAGGGAGTGTTCGGTGTTTCCGTTGACCGTAATTACTCCTCGAGGGCCTGGCATCTTGAGCTTGAGATATGCGTAGTGCGGCACCGCATTGAACTTTGCGAATGCGGTTCGTCCGAGCAGGGCGTGATAGCCACTGCGAAACGGGACTATATCGAAGATTAACTCTTCGCTTCGGAAATTGTCCGGGGATCCGAAGACCACGTCAAGTGTTACTGAGCCTGTACAGTTGGCTTCTACACCTGGTATAACGCCTTTAAAGGTCGTTCTTGTGGGCTTAATCCTTGAGGGATCTATGCCCATTATCCGCACTGTATCCTGATAAAGCAGGTTTAGGCTACTGCCGCCGTCCATGAGGACTCTTGTGAGATGAAATCCGTCGATGATTGGGTCGAGAACCAATGCGGCGAAGCCTCCATGACGGATGCTAGTGGGATGGTCCCTTCGATCAAAAGTGATCGGGCAGGAGGACCATGGGTTGAACTTTGGGGCGACTGGCTCTATCGCGTATACGTCCCGTAGCGCACGCTTCCGCTCCCGCTTGGGAATGTGGGTTGCGTATATCATGTTCACCGTCCGCACTTGTGGGGGAAAGCCCTTCTGTCCATTGTTGTTCGGCGGCTTGGGCTCCTCATCGTCGCTGTGCAGCCCCTTGTTTCTGTTTTTGGCCCTTTACTTGCCTGCCTGCTTGAACACCCAACAATCCCTGTTAGTGTGATTGGCTGGCCTTTCGGGGGTGCCATGTATCTGGCACAAGCGATCGAGTATTTGGTCCAAACTGGACGGGCCCTGAGTATTCTTTTTGAATGGCTTTTTCCGCTGACCGGATTTATAGCCTTTGAATCCGGCATTGACTGTCGTGTCTTCATTGCTGTCGCTGTTAAGGCATTTTTGCTTATTCCGACGTGTCGTGCCACTTTTGTCCTTGGTATCCGAATTACCAGGGTTCTTTGATAAGTTGTTACTACGAGCTAGCCAGCTGTCTTCTCCCGCGCAAAAGCGGGTCATGAGTGTCGTGAGGGCTGCCATGGATTTCGGCTTTTCCTGTCCCAGGTGCCGGGCAAGCCACCCGTCGCGGATGTTATGCTTGAAGGCTGCTAGGGCCTCTGCGTCCGAACAGTCGACTATCTGATTTTTCTTTGTTAGGAACCGTGTCCAGAATTGTCTAGCCGATTCCCCTGGCTGCTGAATTATGTGGCTTAAGTCATCTACATCCGGCGGTCGCACGTAAGTGCCCTGGAAGTTGTCGAGGAATGCGGCTTCCAGGTCCTCCCAAGAACCGATTAAGTCTGCTGGCAAGCTGTTAAGCCAATGCCGGGCCGGTCCTTTAAGTTTGAGCGGGAGGTATTTGATGGCGTGTAGATCATCGCCGCGTGCCATGTGGATGTGAAGGAGATAATCCTCGATCCATACCGTCGGATCTGTTGTGCCATCGTATGATTCGATGTTTACGGGTTTGAAACCCTCTGGGATTTTATGATCCATTACTTCATTCGTGAAGCATAGCGGGTGTGCGGCGCCTCTGTACTGGGCTATATCACGACGCAGCTTGGAAGAGCTATGTCTGTTGTGTTCGGCCCGGCCGGATTTGTTGTATCCAGAGTGGAGATCATTGTCACATGCCGTAGGGCGCGTGCGCGATCCGTAGATCGATCTTGTTTGTCTTGCCTTATCCTCCAGTATGTCTCGCAGGTCGGGTGCATTTTCCCGTGCCTTAGTTGAGCGGCGTCGGGGCATGGCTTGGGTGGAGGGCCGAGAGGCCTCTCTGTCGCGGCCGCGAGGTGGCCGGTCTGCCATGTCATGTGCTGGTGATGTAGGTGCTTCCTCCTCTGATTGGGGTAGCGGCCTGCGCTTCGGGTAACTCTTGGAGGGGCGTTCGAGTTCATACTCTTCGGCCGCAAGGACTTCAGTCCATCTATCAGCTAGCAAATCTTGGGTAGCTCTAAGCTGTTGCTGCTTTTTCTTGAGGCTGCTTGCCGTGGCTAAAAGCCTGCGTTTAAAACGCTCTTGTTCAGCGGGGTCTGATGGTATGACGAATTCGTCGTCATCGAGGCTTGCCTCGTCTTCGGAGGGAGGCTTATAGTTATCATCCTCGACCTCTCGGTCTGCCGCTCTCTCATGAGGGCTGGCTTTTCCATCTTCCTGTGCCGAATCTTGCTGAGGTGGGTGTTCTTCGGCGCTGTCCGGGGTAGTATTATCTCCCGTGCCGGAATCACCGTTTTTGCTTTGGCGGGATTTAGAGCGGCGCCGCTGACGCCGGCGCTTTGGCTATTTCTTGGGGGCGTCATCCCCCACTATTCCATCGCCATCTCCATCTTTTGGAGTATCCACCATATATATGTCATATGACGAGGTGGCCTTCCAGCGCCCTACAGGTGCTGGTTCCTGTTCGTCTCCTAAATCGTCGTCCATACCGTCGATGTCTTCGGAGCTGAAGTCAAGCATGTCGGTTAGGTCGTCGACAGTGGCTACAAAGTGGGTGGTGGGTGGGCTTTGAATTTCCTCATCGTCCGTATCCCACCCTCACAGACCGTAGTCCAGCCAGGGCTCTCCTGATAAAGAGAGAGACTTAAGAGAATTCAGGATGTCGCCAAAAGGCGAATGCTGAAAGATGTCTGCGGCGGTGAACTCCATTATCAGCGCCCAATCGGATTCGATTGGCAGGAGCGCGGGGGGCTCGGAGTTCGGAGAGGAATCCGGCTCCTTGGAGTCACGGGCCATGCGGAGTGCGGGGCTGGAGTTCGGCTTGATCGCCTCTGAGATCGCAGCCCCTGAGGCAGCGTCCAACCGTTGATCCTCGATCGGCGCAGTATGCTCCGAATCAATGGTCGAAACCGATGCGTGTGCGGCCTCCAAGGCACTGTTCGGTGGCAGAGCTATATCATGCCCATCGAGACAGTGCGGCGCGCTTGGCTGTGGCTCGAATCCGTCGAAGATCAAGTCTCCGTGGATGTCAGCCGTGTAGTTTAGGCTTCCAAACCTGACCTGATGGCCAGGGGCGTAGCTTTCGATCTGCTCAAGGTGGCCAAGCGAATTGGCCCGCAGAGCGAAGATCTGTCCGGGGAGCAAAGTCTCACCCTGGACCGCATCGTTGTTGATGATCAAAGGAGCCATCAGGCCTAAAGGCGACGACACAGAGGAACTCTCAATGAAAGCACCAATGTCGGTGTCAAAACCGGCGGATCTCGGGTAGGGCGTCCCGAACTATGCGTCAAGGCCGGATGGTAACAGGAGACAAGGGACACGATGTTTTTACCCAGGTTCGGGCCCTCTCGATGGAGGTAATACCCTACTATTAATATTGATGATATAGGTAGTACAAGAGTAGATCTACCATGAGATCAAGGAGGCTAAACCCTAGAAGCTAGCCTATGGTATGATTGTTGTGTATGGAGTTGATTGCCTACGGACTACAACCCTCCGGTTTATATAGACACCGGATAGGGTTAGGGTTACATAAAGTCGGTTACAATGGTAGGAGATATTGAGTATCCGCATCGCCAAGCTTGCCTTCCACGCCAAGGAAAGTCCCATCCGGACACGGGACGAAGTCTTCAATCTTGTATCTTCATAGTCCAGGAGTCCGGCTGAAGGTATAGTTCGGCTACCCGAACACCCCCTAATCTAGGACTCCCTCAGTGGTGGAGCCTCCGATTGTGTCAGAGTGTTCGGTATCGGGTATTTTGGCCGGGTCCGGACTATTGTTACCGGTGTCCCCTTCCCATACGGACAGCCTCTCCAGAAATATGTTGGGGGGGACCGCATCGCGTTTTGCACCGATGCGGGCGAGGATATCCGCCGCCTGATTGTTTTCCCGAGCCACATGGTGAAATTCGAGCCCCTCGAACCGAGCTGGCATTTTTAGGACGGTGTTTCGGTAGGCTGCCATTTTCGGATCCTTGGCGTCAAAGTCTCCATTTATTTGGGATATTGTGAGGTTTGAATCCCCACGCACCTCCAGGCGTTGAATGCCCATGGAGACTGCCATCCGAAGACCATGAAACAGAGCTTCGTATTCGGCTGCGTTGTTGGAGTCTGTATACAGTATTTGCAGCACGTATTGAATGTTATCTCCGGACGTATTCGAAGACCATGAAACAGCACGTATCCGAAGACCATGAGACAGTACTGCTTGACAAGAAGCCCATTGTTTGTGACATGAGATGGGTCGACTGGACCTACATGAAGGAAAATGAGGAACACTACCCTGGAGTGTATGACAGCTTTAGTGCGTGTGGAGTTGCAGACTTTGTTGGGCAGAAGCTCACAAAGTGGAACGAGGAGCTAATCATGCAGTTCTACTCCACAACACACTTCTACCCAGATGGAAGGATCACATGGATGTCTGAAGGTACGAGGTACCAATCAACTGTTGAGGAATGGGCAAATTTGATCAATGCCCCAGAGGAGAAAGCAGATGACTTGGACATTTATGCCAAGAAGAAGATGGACCACAACTCAATGTCCAATATGTACAAGGAGATTCCAAATGAAGCACTTGACACTTTCAAATTTGGCTCAGTGCATTATCTTCTGTCAGGGCTGCCAACCATCAATTGGATACTGAGGCACACCTTGTTGCCCAAGTCTGGAGATCACAAGATGATCAGAGGCCATGCAATCAACTTGCTACATGTATTTGATGTACCTCAGAAATTCAAGGTCATGAGCCTCATAGTAGAGACTATCAAGAGGACAGCAGCTGACCAGAAGAGGAGCTGTGGATATGCCCCACAAATTCAGGAGCTCATTAACTCCAAGATGGGCACGGGCATATACTTGTTGGACAAGGAACACTTGCCCATCTGTCTAGATTTTGAGGATAATCAAGTTATTATGACTGAGAATGAGCCATCATCTGCCCAAGCACAAGCAAAGAAGGAGAAGGCAAGGAAGGAGAAAGCTGCCAAGATGCCAACCCAAGAGGAGGCATCTGAGTATTTCCTGAAAACTAAACAAGAGCAGCTTGGTTACCTGATTGCATCCACCCTGCGGATTGAGAAAGGACTAGCCACCCTAACTTAGAACCAGGCAAGCCTAGAGAGGATCATGGAACAAAAGTTCTATGACTTGGATGTCAAGGTGACAGAGATTCAGACTGCAGTGGAGCAGCTCCAGGATGACATGCAGGAGAGGAGAGGCAGGACTACAACTGATGTATTTGCCAGAGTGCCACGAGGTCCGAGGTCGTCTGCCGTGCCAGTTGCTGACACCAGAGCCACCACTTCAGCACCAGCTACAACCTCAGTTCCATCAGCTCCAGCATCTACTTCAGCTCCAACTCCAGCGTCTACTTCAGCGTCTACGGAAGCCTTCGTCCTTGGAGTGATCCGGACTCCACCACCACCTAAAGATCAAGCCTGAGCGTCGATCTAGCACTATGCATTTTCTAGGAACTTTTTGGTAACTTGTTGCCAAAGGGGGAGAAAAATGTATAGATTATAGGCTTCGAGAGAGAGAGTGTTGCTTTTTTCTCTCTTGCTTTATTTGGTGGTTTCTCGAACTTGTTTGCTTTTGAGTGCTTGAGATACTACGTCATTATCTGTGAGACATTGATGATCATGTGTTTGATCATAAGCTACACTTAATGCTTGCTTAATGCTATTATCTTATCTATCTTATGTGATCATTCACTATTCTTGGTGATGAGTGCATGTATTTCATTCTTATCATTTTAAGCGCTCCACCAAGATGTATGTGACATGGAAGAGTAACCCATGACTCTAACTCCTTGTTCATTTGCAGTCCAAAGAAAATTTTAAATATGCACAAATTTAGGGGGAGCTCTTACTTATCACATACTTCTCAAAGCGACGATATATTTCATGCTTATTATCATTTGTCGAAGCTTTGATCTATATGTTGTCATCAATTACCAAAAAGGGGGAGATTGAAAGTGAAACTATCCCTAGGTGGTTTTGGTAATTCATAACAACATATAGCTCATTGAGCTAATGCTATTCCAAGATGATTATTTCAGGAAAGCTCAATGATTGGCATGGCATGGATGTGAAAGTGGAACCCTCAAAATGCTAAGGACAAAGGATTGGCTCAAGCTCAAAAGCTCAAGACTCTTCTTTTCATATTTTAGTGATCCAAGATCACATTGAGTCTTTAGGAAAAGCCAATACTATCAAGGAGGGATGAGGTGTTGCTTAATGAGCCTCTTGCTTCATGTGCTTAGTGATATGCTCCAAAACCCTCAACTACTTTCCCATATCCACATATGACCTAAACCCTAAGCCAAACTCGGTCCTACCGATTCTTCCTATCCGGCGCCACCGAGTTTCACTTGTCATAAGCCACTGCCAAACCCTAGCAAATCGGTTCTACCGATAGGGATCTCGGTCTCACCAAGATGGGATTGCAAACTCTCTGTTTCCCTTTCGTAACTTTTCGGTCTCACCGAAAGAGCGAATCGGTCCCACCGAGATTGTAATGTAAATTCAGTGTTTCCTTTTTGTAACTTTTCGGTCTCACCGAAAGAGCAAATCGGTCCCACCGAGTTTGCCTGACCAACTCTTTGGTTAGCTAATTACCAAAATCGGTCTCACCGAGTTTGTGTAATCGGTCTCACCGAGATTACGTTATGCCCAAACCCTAACCATATCGGTCCTACCGAGTTGCATGTCAGTCCCACCAAAAATCTCTAACGGTCACTAGGTTTACCTTTTCGGTCCGACCGAGTTTGTTGATTCGGTCCCACCGAGATTGGAAAACTATGTGTAACGGTTGGATTTTGTGTGGAGGCTATATATACCCCTCCACCTCCTCTTCATTCGTGGAGAGAGCCATCAGAACACATACACAATTCCAACTCATATGTTCTGAGAGAGAACCACCTACTCATGTGTTGAGACCAAGATATTCCATTCCTACCATATGAATCTTGATCTCTAGCCTTCCCAAGTTGCTTTCCACTCAAATCTTCTTTCCACAAAATC
This sequence comes from Triticum urartu, assembly GCF_056163025.1. Taxonomy (NCBI): domain Eukaryota; kingdom Viridiplantae; phylum Streptophyta; class Magnoliopsida; order Poales; family Poaceae; genus Triticum; species Triticum urartu. The sequence goes on from NC_141876.1 coordinate 478,953,140, forward strand.
CAAATCCTATGAGAGAGAGTTGAGTGTTGGGGAGACTATCATTTGAAGCACAAGAGCAAGGAGTTCATTACCTACACACCATTTGTTACTTCTTGGAGAGTGGTGTCTCCTAGATTGGCTAGGTGTCACTTGGGAGCCTCCGACAAGATTGTGGAGTTGAACCAAGGAGTTTGTAAGGGCAAGGAGATCGCCTACTTCGTGAAGATCTACCGCTGGTGAGGCATGTCCTGTGTGGGCGATGGCCATGGTGGGATAGACAAGGTTGCTTCTTCGTGGACCCTTTGTGGGTGGTTGCTTCTTCGTGGACCCTTTGTGGGTGGAGCCCTTTGTGGACTCGCGCAACCGTTACCCTTTGTGGGTGGAGCCCTTTGTGGACTCGCGCAACCGTTACCCTTTGCGGTTTGAAGTCTCCATCAACGTGGATGTAGGATAGCACCACCTATCTGAACCACGGGAAAAACATCCATGTCTCCAACTGCGTTTGATTTCTCCAAACCCTTCCCTTTACATTCTTGCAAGTTGCATGCTTTACTTTCCGCTGCCAATATACTCTTTGCATGCTTGCTTGAATTGTGTGATGATTGCTTGACTTGTCCTACAATAGCTAAAATCTGCCAAGAACTAAAATTGGGAAAAGGTTAAGTTTTTATTTGGTCAAGTTGTCTAATCACCCCCCTCTAGACATACTTACGATCCTACAAGTGGTATCAGAGCTTTGGTCTCCATTTGCTTTGATCTCCATAGCTTTTGGTGGTCATAGCCTTGGTTTCACAACCTAGGAGAGTATGGCGTCTAGCGAGGGAAATTATCATCGTAGAGGTCCTTACTTTGATGGTACAAATTTTGCTAGTTGGAAGCATAAAATGAAAATGCATATTCTTGGACATAACCCCGCCGTTTGGGCTATTGTGTGTGTTGGTTTGCAAGGTGACTTCTTTGATGGGAAAGAACCAAACAGTGAAGCTACCGCGGATGAGTTGAAGATGTTGCAATACAATGCTCAAGCTTGTGATATTCTCTTCAACGGATTGTGCCCCGAAGAATTCAACAAAATTAGCCGTCTTGAGAATGCAAAGGAAATTTGGGACACTTTGATTGATATGCACGAAGGTACCGACTCCGTCAAGGAATCCAAGTTGGATGTGCTTCAAAGTCAACTTGACAAGTTCAAAATGAAGGATGGTGAAGGTGTCGCTGAAATGTACTCTAGGCTTGCTCTCATCACAAATGAGATTGCCGGCTTAGGAAGTGAAGAGATGACCGATAGATTCATCATCAAGAAGATTCTAAGAGCCTTGGATGGAAAATATGATATCGGGTGCACATTGATCCAAATGATGCCCAATTACAAAGATCTCAAGCCAATGGAGGTGATTGGAAGAATTGTTGCTCATGAGATGTCACTTAAGGATAAAGAGGAACTTCACAACAAATCAAGTGGTGCCTACAAAGCCTCATGTGAAGCCCCTACATCATCAAGTGAGAAACAAAACTTCAATGAAGAATTGAGCTTAATGGTGAAGAACTTCAACAAGTTCTACAAGAGTAGAAGCAAAGATAGAAGCTTCAAGTCAAGGTCCTACAATGACAAAAGATCTTCTAGTCGAGAGCGAAACTACTACAGTTGTGGAAGACCCGGACACTATTCCAATGAGTGTACGGCTCCCTACAAGAGAAGATAAGATTCTCCAAAAAGAAGAAGCAAAGAATCACCACCAAGAGAGAGAAGGAGTAGAGATGATCGTTATGAACGAAGATACTCACGGAGAAGCAAGGATTCGGAAAGGAAGGAAAAATCATCAAGGAGCTACACAAGACGAAGACATCAAGCTCATGTTGGTGAATGGGTATCCGGCTCCGACTCCGACAGCCACTCCGAGAGAAGTTATCACTTTGACTCCGAAGATACTCAAGATGAAGGTGTTGCCAGTCTAGCACTTGTGTCAACCAACTCCTACGACATATTTGACTCACCAAATGAAGGAATTGGAAGATGCTTCATGACCAAAGGTCCTAAGGTAACACACCCCGAGTATGTTGATTTCAATAGTGATGAAGATGACTTGTTAGGTGATGATTTGCTTGTTGACAACTCTAGTGATGAATACTATGATGAAACGTCAATTAATCATGCTAATCAAGATAAAACGAATGACAATGATAAGGAGAAGATTGAGGCTCTAACTAAAGAACTAAACACTCTTATGTTAGCTCATGAAACTATCTTCGAAGATCATCGAGAACTTTTAAGAGCTCATGAGAAATTACGCTTTGAAAAGCTCAATCTTGAGCAAGAGCATGAGTTCTTAAAAGCAATCAATGATGATCTCCGCAAGAAAAATTCTTCTTACATTGCCAAGCGTTTACTCTTATCCACTTACATGCCTCAAGTCAAGTCTAGTAACAAGAACAAGAAAGATGCTTCCTCTAGCAGTAACAATGATCATGCTAAATCCAATATTGTTGCTTCTAGTAGTTCTCTTGATTCCACTAATGATTCTCTTAGCCAAGTTACACTTGAGCAAGAAAATAGCTTATTGAAGGGAATTATAGAGAAAGGAGTGTACAAAAGCCTTGCCGGGAGTAAGCAATTCGAGGAAATTGTGCGCAAGCAAGGAATGCACCGGAAGAATCAAGGTGTTGGTTTTGAACGAAAGTTCAATGCCAATGGAGTTGAGTGGGAAGAAGATCAATATCCCAAGACTACTTCAAGTTCCACTTCATCAAGTACGACTACAACTCCAAGGATTCCCATCAAGATGATGTGGATCCAAAAGAAGAAGAACTAGAGAGTTCTTGAGGGTGACTCCGCCAACATACTTCACTCTTATCATTTTGGCAAGAACAAGTGCAATCAACTTCCACATCTTGCACTAGTTCAAGGAGTCACAAACCCTCTTGTTGGTAAGACAAGGGACAAGGTAACCTAAAAGTTTTCATGGACATCATCTTGTGTGTGCATCACTCTATGTCTATGGATATCCTTGTTTGTTCCTTGTGGGACTAACCCATGTAGGTATTGAAAGTGCAATTCACTCAAATGGATAGCTCCAAGTGATCTACATCAACATTGAGCATCCACATCTTCAACATCTACATGAAGTCATCATCTACAAAACCCGAGGTTAGTTCATCCCTCTAAGGGGGGATATCACATCTAGGGGGAGCTTTACTCTAAGACTTGAGCTAAAGCAACTCTAAAGATGTGAACGCAACAATGCTTTATGTAAAAGTGGTAACCCCACTTGAGCTTAAACGATGAGTATGACCTATGATCAAGTGTTCTCACTTGACTCCTAAGTCAATATACTCATATATAGATGACCTAGTCATCGCAAATTGCTTGATAGATGCTAGAATTGGTTGTGCATGCCTTGTCACATATTTCATTTGCCATCTTATTGTGTGAGCATGCTGGTTGCGTATTTTACTCATTCAAGGACATCCACTTGTTGTTTTGATTGTTCGGTTTTATTTCCTTCTGCCAAGTGGATGGACAAGAGTGCCTAAGAACCTCCTCTAGCTATCTATGCTTTTCTCGTCTCAAACTCTATTCATGCTGCATCACAAAATTTGATCAAGTCAGATTCGAACCACTCTGTGTGAGGAGCGCTCGGAGTCCCCGATTCGTCATAGACTTAAACTTCCAAAACCTGTTTATGATTCTCGGTCTGACCGATACCCCACTTTCGGTCCTACCGAGATCATTAAGTTGATCTAGGTTTTCGATCTCGGTGCAACTGATTTGAACATTTCGGTCACACCGAGTTTCAGTAACTGCTTGCAGTTATGAATCTCGGTGCCACCAAGTTGTTCCACTCGGTGACACCGACAGGGTCGGGCTATATATAGTCACGGGCAAAAATTTGGAAATTTCTCCGAACCCCTTCGCCCGCGCAATAGCCTGCTCTGCCAACTTGGTCTCCGGATCGTCTCCTCGCCGCCAGCCGCCTCCAGTCGCTGGTCTCCATCGCCGTCAACGGAATTCTACCCCGCCGTTGCCGCCGTAGCGAGTCTCCGCCAAACTAGGGTATGGACTCCATCTTTGTGCTATTCTCCAATCTGATTCTTAGCACATTGTGATCATCATGATTCTTGCCACGATTGAAACACTCCTATCCAGTCAATGCGCTTGTAGATTAGGTTTGATTCGAAAATTTTAGGGTTAGGTTTCCGCCGAAACCATCTCGGACCCACCGAGTTGAAAAACTCGGTCCCACCGATTTGGCTTATGCCATTGCACAAGTGAGACTCGGTCTGACCGAGAATTACTTATCGGTGTGACCGATTTTGGAACTTTGTGAAACCCTAGCAGTCTCGGTGCCACCGAACTGTGGCTCGGTCTGACCGAGTTCACTAGTTTAGGTTCCAAAACTGCTTCGGTATCATCGAGTTTAAAAATCGGTAGATCCGAGATGATTTCAGTGGGAAACTAAAACTAAGTTTTTGGATCATTCTTTTTGCAAAAATCTCTGCATTTTGTGATGTCATCCACTCTACCTCATCTATAAACTATTCACAGGGTCAGCAGTCAAGCTTGTTCATCATGTCAGACCAGAGTGACAGCCAGAATGTGTCAGAACAGCAAGTGCACATGAGTGAGGGCACTAGTCCCTCCAGCTCTTCAGATGATGGCAGCAGAAGTACCCCAAGCAATTTGCCAAAAGCTGCCACTCGACAGAGGAAGAAGAGAACTTCAGATTCTGAAGATGAAGATTATGTGGCAGAGGAAGAGGCCACATCAAAGAGAATTGAGCCAGCACAGGGCACAAAGCCAGGCTTAAATATCAAAAGGCCAGCAGGCAGGCAGCCTATGTCAAAGGCTAGAGCTTCAACTGAAAAGCCTGCACCCAAAGAGCTAGTTGCTGCTGAAGGCAAGAAGAGGAAGGAAAGGGTCAAGAAGACCGTAGCCAGAGTGCTTGGAAAGGCTTCCATCATGGAAGAGGAAGAGGAAGAAGAGGTTGCTGCACCAGCACCTAAGGCACCCAAACTAATGGGTGATGCTATCAAATCAGGGGCTACTGCATCTAAGCCCAAGGCTGCATCGAAGGTCAAGACAGCACCAAAGAAAAATACAAGGAGCATACCTGCTGCTGAGAAAAACAAGGCCCCAGTGCCTCAAGCTGCTGAAGAAGATGATGAAGAGCAAGTACTCAGAAAACTCAAGCCCAAGATCCCAGACCACAACGATGCTCATCCTGTGGCTGAGGATATGAAGCTCAGGAGAGACTCAGGGCTCAGGAAGTGGAGAGAAGCAGACCCGTATGCTTCAAGGAGAAGAACTGCTGTGGATTACAGATTTCACACCAAGGAACAGAAAGATTTCTATGAGACAGTACTGCTTGACAAGAAGCCCATTGTTTGTGACATGAGATGGGTCGACTGGACCTACATGAAGGAAAATGAGGAACACTACCCTGGAGTGTATGACAACTTTAGTGCGTGTGGAGTTGCAGAATTTGTTGGGCAGAAGCTCACAAAGTGGAACGAGGAGCTAATCATGCAGTTCTACTCCACAGCACACTTCTACCCAGATGGAAGGATCACATGGATGTCTGAAGGTACGAGGTACCAATCAACTGTTGAGGAATGGGCAAAGTTGATCAATGCCCCAGAGGAGCAAGCAGATGACTTGGACATTTATGCCAAGAAGAAGATGGACCACAACTCAATGTCCAATATGTACAAGGAGATTCCAAATGAAGCACTTGACACTTTCAAATTTGGCTCAGTGCATTATCTTCTGTCAGGGCTGCCAACCATCAATTGGATACTGAGGCACACCTTGTTGCCCAAGTCTGGAGATCACAAGATGATCAGAGGCCATGCAATCAACTTGCTACATGTATTTGATGTACCTCAGAAATTCAAGGTCATGAGCCTCATAGTAGAGACTATCAAGAGGACAGCAGCTGACCAGAAGAGGAGCTGTGGATATGCCCCACAAATTCAGGAGCTCATTAACTCTAAGATGGGCACAGGCATATACTTGTTGGACAAGGAACACTTGCCCATCCGTCCAGATTTTGAGGATAATCAAGTTATTATGACTGAGAATGAGCCATCATCTGCCCAAGCACAAGCAAAGAAGGAGAAGGCAAGGAAGGAGAAAGCTGCCAAGATGCCAACCCAAGAGGAGGCATCTGAGTATTTCCTGAAAACTAAACAAGAGCAGCTTGGTTACCTGATTGCATCCACCCTGCGGATTGAGAAAGGACTAGCCACCCTAACTCAGAACCAGGCAAGCCTAGAGAGGATCATGGAACAAAAGTTCTATGACTTGGATGTCAAGGTGACAGAGATTCAGACTGCAGTGGAGCAGCTCCAGGATGACATGCAGGAGAGGAGAGGCAGGACTACAACTGATGTCTTTGCCAGAGTGCCACGAGGTCCGAGGTCGTCTGCCGTGCCAGTTGCTGACACTAGAGCCACCACTTCAGCACCAGCTACAGCCTCAGTTCCACCAGCTCCAGCATCTACTTCAGCTCCAACTCCAGCGTCTACTTCAGCGTCTACGGAAGCCTTCGTCCTTGGAGTGATCCGGACTCCACCACCACCTGAAGATCAAGCCTGAGCGTCGATCTAGCACTATGCATTTTCTAGGAACTTTTTGGTAACTTGTTGCCAAAGGGGGAGAAAAATGTATAGATCATAGGCTTCGAGAGAGAGTGTGTTGCTTTTTTCTCTCTTGCTTTATTTGGTGGTTTCTCGAACTTGTTTGCTTTTGAGTGCTTGAGATACTACGTCATTATCTGTGAGACATTGATGATCATGTGTTTGATCATAAGCTACACTTAATGCTTGCTTAATGCTATTATCTTATCTATCTTATGTGATCATTCACTATTCTTGGTGATGAGTGCATGTATTTCATTCTTATCATTTTAAGCGCTCCACCAAGATGTATGTGACATGGAAGAGTAACCCATGACTCTAACTCCTTGTGCATTTGCAGTCCAAAGCAAATTTTAAATATGCACAAATTTAGGGGGAGCTCTTACTTATCACATACTTCTCAAAGCGACGATATATTTCATGCTTATTATCATTTGCGAAGCTTTGATCTATATGTTGTCATCAATTACCAAAAAGGGGGAGATTGAAAGTGCAACTATCCCTAGGTGGTTTTGGTAATTCATAACAACATATAGCTCATTGAGCTAATGCTATTCCAAGATGATTATTTCAGGAAAGCTCAATGATTGGCATGGCATGGATGTGAAAGTGGAACCCTCAAAATGCTAAGGACAAAGGATTGGCTCAAGCTCAAAAGCTCAAGACTCTTCTTTTCATATTTTAGTGATCCAAGATCACATTGAGTCTTTAGGAAAAGCCAATACTATCAAGGAGGGATGAGGTGTTGCTTAATGAGCCTCTTGCTTCATGTGCTTAGTGATATGCTCCAAAACCCTCAACTACTTTCCCATATCCACATATGACCTAAACCCTAAGCCAACCTCGGTCCTACCGATTCTTCCTATCCGGCGCCACCGAGTTTCACTTGTCATAAGCCACTGCCAAACCCTAGCAAATCGGTTCTACCGATAGGGATCTCGGTCTCACCAAGATGGGATTGCAAACTCTCTGTTTCCCTTTCGTAACTTTTCGGTCTCACCGAAAGAGCGAATCGGTCCCACCGAGATTGCAATGTAAATTCAGTGTTTCCTTTTTGTAACTTTTCGGTCTCACCGAAAGAGCAAATCGGTCCCACCGAGTTTGCCTGACCAACTCTCTGGTTAGCTAATTACCAAAATCGGTCTCACCGAGTTTGTGTAATCGGTCTCACCGAGATTACGTTATGCCCAAACCCTAACCATATCGGTCCTACCGAGTTGCATGTCAGTCCCACCGAAAATCTCTAACGGTCACTAGGTTTACCTTCTCGGTCCGACCGAGTTTGTTGATTCGGTCCCACCGAGATTGGAAAACTGTGTGTAACGGTTGGATTTTGTGTGGAGGCTATATATACCCCTCCACCTCCTCTTCATTCGTGGAGAGAGCCATCAGAACACATACACAATTCCAACTCATATGTTCTGAGAGAGAACCACCTACTCATGTGTTGAGACCAAGATATTCCATTCCTACCATATGAATCTTGATCTCTAGCCTTCCCAAGTTGCTTTCCACTCAAATCTTCTTTCCACAAAATCCAAATCCTATGAGAGAGAGTTGAGTGTTGGGGAGACTATCATTTGAAGCACAAGAGCAAGGAGTTCATTACCTACACACCATTTGTTACTTCTTGGAGAGTGGTGTCTCCTAGATTGGCTAGGTGTCACTTGGGAGCCTCCGACAAGATTGTGGAGTTGAACCAAGGAGTTTGTAAGGGCAAGGAGATCGCCTACTTTGTGAAGATCTACCGCTGGTGAGGCATGTCCTGTGTGGGCGATGGCCATGGTGGGATAGACAAGGTTGCTTCTTCGTGGACCCTTTGTGGGTGGTTGCTTCTTCGTGGACCCTTTGTGGGTGGAGCCCTTTGTGGACTCGCGCAACCGTTACCCTTTGTGGGTGGAGCCCTTTGTGGACTCGCGCAACTGTTACCCTTTGTGGTTTGAAGTCTCCATCAACGTGGATGTAGGATAGCACCACCTATCCGAACCACGGGAAAAACATCCGTGTCTCCAACTGCGTTTGATTTCTCCAAACCCTTCCCTTTACATTCTTGCAAGTTGCATGCTTTACTTTCCGCTGCCAATATACTCTTTGCATGCTTTCTTGAATTGTGTGATGATTGCTTGACTTGTCCTACAATAGCTAAAATCTGCCAAGAACTAAAATTGGGAAAAGGTTAAGTTTTTATTTGGTCAAGTAGTCTAATCACCCCCCTCTAGACATACTTTCGATCCTACAGAGGTGGACTTGGATCTCTTATCGAGTATCACATCATCCCTGTCCACTGTGGAGCGTAGCGTGGTTAATTCCTCGGCCGAGAGGGCTTCGGATAATGCCTCGAGGGCCAGTGCGGCTGTTTTGTTTTTGGTGCGGAGTGCTATGTCTGGATCACTAGCGAGGGTGATGATTCCGTTGGGCCCGGGCATTTTGAGCTTCATGTACCCATAATGGGGTACGGCTTGGAAGATCGTGAACGCCTCACATCCTAAAAGGGTGTGGTATCCGCTGCTGAACGGGGCCACTTGAAATGTAATTTCTTCGGACCTATAGTTCTCTGGAGTACCGAATACCACATCTAGTGTGATTTTCCCAGCACATCGTGCCTCCCGACTGGGTATGATTCCCCTAAAGGTTGCTCTACTTTGCTCAATGCAGTTCCAGTCTATTTCCATTTTTTTGAAGAGTTTCCTCATAGATGAGGTTTAATCCGCTGGCGCCGTCCATGAGTACTTTGGTGAGTCGCAAGCCGTCCACAATTGGACTGAGGACCAGTGCGGCTGGTGCTCGGGCTTTTCGGAATTTAGGTTCGTCACTGGCATTGAAGGTAATGGTCGTGTCACTCCATGGATTTTTTGCTGCTACGTGGCAGATTTCGGCCATGCTGCGGAGTGTTCGCTTGCGCCTATTATTTGACGCGAAGGTCTTAAAGACTGTTAACACCGTATTGTTATCCACGGGATGGTGCTCCAGGGCATTTGGGATAAGAAGATCCACACCACTTTTGGCCACCTGCCGAAGTATCCAACATGCTCTAAGGCTGTGCATTGGTATTGTATCCGCTATACTATGAATTTTGCAGGGTCCGTTAAGCCATCCCTCCAGTACGGTTCCATGCCCTGTAGAGGGTTTTTGTTTCTTTGCAACTAGCTCGGGTGTCTTATGATAGTGCACCCTTTTACTTCGGACTGGGTGTATATTTGGGGTCGGATTATCCCAAAATTTCGTTTCGGTTTTCCAGGCGCTTTCCATCGCACAGTACTTTCGTACTATGGACGCCAAATTAGCGAAGCGTGATATGTCACAGCGGCTTAAGGCGTTAAGGATTCCCTTGTCCGTGCAATTATTGCAGAAAAGTGAGACCGCATCTTCCTCGCGACAGTCCTTAACCTTGTTCATCACAAGGAGGAATCTGGCCCAATAATGATGTATTGTTTCATGGGGCTCTTGCCTAATGTGGGAAAGATCATTTATGTCTGGGTGGGTGGGTGGATTTGAGTCCGAACCCCAACCCGATCTGAGACCCAGGGGCTGAGGAGTTTCTAATCGTGGAAGTTCGGGTTCCGGAGTGTTGCCCAATAAGTCTGGCCCGCTACCTGATTCTAGGTTCAGGGCTTGGGTGATGTCCTCCCGTAAGCGGGTATTCGGCTTGGAGAGCTCAGGAATCCGGACATAGTTAGTCCTCAAAATAGAGGAAGAGTTGCCGCATTGTTCCTCCACCACCGCAACGTGATGGGTGACCGATGGAGAGTTAATCTCCCTTTGATCGGGTTTAATCCCAATTCGATCATAGTCCGTAGCGACTCCCAAGGCGGTGATGTGATCCAAGAGTTCATTTAGGGAAGAGAGCTCCATTGGATCCATCTGCTCGACGAATTCCGAGCCGACGTGGAGGCTGTTTTAGATGACCCGAGAAGTCATCGTCGGTGCAGCAGCCGAACAGGCAGTCATGACGAAACTGCCTAGCCGGAGAGTTTGGCCGACAGCTAGAGCTCCCCCGGCGGTAATGTTGTTTTTAACAACGAGATGAGGCATCCTTCCTTACGGCGACAACACAGAGGAACTCTCAATGAAAGCACCAATGTCGGTGTCAAAACCGGCGGATCTCGGGTAGGGGGTCCCGAACTGTGCGTCTAAGGCAGATGGTAACATGAGGCAGGGGACGCGATGTTTTACCCAGGTTCGGGCCCTCTTGATGGACGTAAAACCCTACGTCCTGCTTGATTTATTCTTGATGATATGAGTATTACAAGAGTTGATCTACCACAAGATCGGGGAGGCTAAACCCTAGAAGCTAGCCTACGGTATGATTGTATGTTGTCCTACGGACTAAAACCCTCCAGTTTATATAGACACCGGAGGGGGCTAGGGTTACACAAGGTCAGTTACAAAGGAGGAGATATACATATGCGTATTTCCTAGCTTGCCTTCCACGCCAAGTAGAGTCCCATCCGGACACGAGAAGAAGTCTTCAATCTTGTATCTTCATAGTCCAACAGTCCGGCCAAAGGATATAATCTGGCTGTCCGAATAACCCCTAATCCAGGACTGTATTAAACCTACTGTATTCCAACTTCTTTATGGTTTATAAACTATTTTACTAGCCATAGATTCATCAAAATAAGCAAACAACACACGAAAAACAGAATCTGTCAAAAACAGAAGAGTCTGTAGTAATATGTAGATAGCGCAAGATCTGGAACCACAAAAATTCTAAAATAAATTTCTGGCCGTGAGGAATTTATCTATTAATCATATGCAAAAAGAATTAACTAAATATCACTTTCCAAATAAAAATGGCAGCAGTTCTCGTGAGCGCTAAAGTTTCTGTTTTTTTACAGCAAGATATCAAGACTTTCCCCAAGTCTTCCCAACGGTTCTACTTGGCACAAACACTAATTAAACACAAAAAACACAACCAAAACAGAGGCTAGATAAATTATTTATTAGTAAACAGTAGCAAAAAGCAAGGAATAAAAATAAAATTGGGTTGCCTCCCAACAAGCGCTATCGTTTAACGCCCCTAGCTAGGCATAAAAAGCAAGGATAGATCTAGGTATTGCCATCTTTGGTAGGCAATCCATAAGTGGCTCTCATAATATATTCATAAGGTAATTTAATTTTATTTCTAGAAAGTGTTCCATGACTTTCCTTAACGGAAATTGGAATCTAATATTTCCTTCCTTCATATCAATAATTGCACCAATCGTTCTAAGGAAAGGTCTACCAAGAATAATAGGACATGAAGGATTGCAATCTATGTCAAAAACAATACAATCTACGGGCACATAATTCCTATTTGAAAAAATAAGAACATCATTGATTCTTCCCATTGGTTTCTTAATAGTGGAATCCACAAGGTGCAAGTTTAAAGAGCAATCATCAAAATCACGGAAACCTAACAAATCACACAAAGTCTTTGGAATCGTGGAAACACTAGCACCCAAATCACATAAAGCATAGAACTCATGATCTTTAATCTTAATTTTAATAGTTGGTTCCCACTCATCATAAAGTTTTCTAGGGATAGAAACTTCCAATTCAAGTTTTTCTTCATAAGATCGCATCAAGGCATCAACGATATGTTTAGTAAACGCTTTATTTTGACTATAAGCATGAGGAGAATTTAGCACGGATTGCAACAAGGAAATACAATCAATCAAAGAGCAATTTTCATAATTAAATTCCTTGAAATCCAAAATAGCGGGTTTAGCAACATCTAGGGTTTTAATTTGTTCGATCCCACTTTCATCAAATTTAGCATCAAGATCTAAAAACTTCGAATTTTTGGAACGCCTTCTAGGTAAAGGTGGATCATATTAAGTCCCATCATTATCTAGATTCATATTGCAAAACAAAGATTTAATAGGGGACACATCAATAACTTTTAGATCTTCATCTTTATTTTCATAGGAACTAGAAGAACACGCTCTTATAAAGGCATCTTTCTTAGCACGCATCCTAGCGGTTCTTTCTTTGCACTCATCAATGGAAATTCTCATGGCTTTGAGAGACTCATTGATATCATGCTTAGGTGGAATAGATCCAAGTTTCAAAGTATCAACATTAAGAGAAATTCTATCAACGTTCCTAGCCAAATCATCAATCTTAAGCAATTTTTCTTCAATCAAAGCATTGAAATTCTTTTGTGAAGTAATAAATTCTTTAATATTAGATTCAAAATCAGAGGGCATCTTAGTATAATTTCCATAAGAATTTTTGTAGGAATTACCATAATTATTACAGGGATTACTAGGATAAGGCCTAGGATTAAAATTTCCTCTATACGCGTTGTTACCAAAATTATTCCTACCAACAAAATTCACATCCATAGATTCATTATTATTCTCAATCAAGGTAGACCAGGGCATATCATTAGGATCAGAAGAAACACACTTACTAGCAAATAATTTCATAAGTTCATCCATCTTTCCACTCAAAACATTAATTTCTTCTATCGCATGCACCTTTTTATTAGTAGATCTTTCAGTATGCCATTGAGAATAGTTAACCATAATATTATCTAGGAGTTTAGTAGCTTCTCCTAAAGTGATTACCATAAAAGTGCCTCCCGCGGCCGAATCTAAAAGATTTCTAGAAGCAAAATTCAATCCGGCATAAATTTTTTGTATAATCATCGACAAATTCAAACCATGAGTAGGGCAATTACGTATCATTAATTTCATCCTATCCCAAGCTTGCGCAACATGTTCATGATCAAGTTGCTTAAAATTCATAATATCGTTTCTAAGGGAGATGATCTTAGCGGGAGGAAAATAGTTAGAGATAAAAGCATCTTTGCACTTGTTCCAAGAATCAATACTATTTTTAGGCAAAGACGGAAACCAAGCTTTAGCACGATCTCTAAGAGAAAAAGGAAATAGCTTTAGTTTAACAATATCATTATCCACATCTTTCTTCTTTTTGCATATCACACAAATCAACGAAGCTATTTAGATGTGTAGCGGCATCTTCACTAGGAAGGCTGGAAAACGGATCTTTCATGACAAGATTCAGCAAAGCGGCATTTATTTCACAAGATTCAGCATCGGTAAGAGGAGCAATCGGAATGCTAATAAAATCGTTGTTGTTGGTATTGGTAAAGTCACACAATTTAGTGTTATCTTGAGCCATCGTGATAAGCAAGCAATCCAACACACAAGCAAACAAAAGGCAAGCGGGCAAAAAGAGGCAAATAGAGAAAGAGAGGGAGGATAGAGAGAGAGGGCGAATAAAACGGCAAGGGTGAAGTGGGGGAGAGGAAAACGAGAGGCAAATGGAAAATAATGTAATGCGGGAGATAAGGGTTGTAAGGGTACTTGGTATGTTGACTTTTGCGTAGACTGCCTGTCAACGGCGCCAGAAATGGCTCGTTGTCGGGAGTCAAATCTTGACTTGCACGAACCTCCCCAGCAACGACGCCAGAAATTCTTCTTGCTACCTCTTGAGCACTGCGTTGGATTTCCCCGAAGAGGAAAGGATGATGCAGCAAAGTAGCGTAAGTATTTCCCTCAGTTTTTGAGACCAAGGTATCAATCCAGTAGGAGGTTGCGCGCGCGTCCCTAGTACCTGCACAAAACAAGTAACTCCTCGCTACCAATGCGATAAGGGGTTGTCAATCCCTTGATGGTCACTTACGAGAGTGAGATCTCATAGATATAATGAGATAATATTTTTGGTATTTTTGTAGTAAAGATGCAAAGTAAAATAAAGGCAAAGTAAAAAAGCAAAGGAAATAACTAAGTATTGGAAGATTAATATGATGAAGATAGACCCGGGGGACATAGGTTTCACTAGTGGCTTCTCTCAAGAGCATAAGTATTTTACGGTGGGTGAACGAATTACTGTTGAGCAATTGACAGAATTGAGCATAGTTATGAGAATATCTAGGTATGATCATGTATATAGGCATCACGTCTGAGACAAGTAGACCGACTCCTGCCTGCATCTACTACTACTATTACTCCACTCATCGAGCGCGATCCAGCATGCATCTAGAGTATTAAGTTCATGAAAACAGAGTAATGCCTTAAGCAAGATGACATGATGTAGAGGGATACATTCATGCAATATGATAAAAAGCCCATCTTGTTATCCTCGATGGCAACAATACAATACGTGCCTTGCTGCCCCTACTGTCACTGGGAAAGGACACCGCAAGATCGAACCCAAAGCTAAGCACTTCTCCCATTGCAAGAAAGATCAATCTAGTAGGCCAAACCAAACTGATAATTCGAAGAGACTTTCAACTATAACCAATCATACATAAAAGAATTCAGAGAAGATTCAAATATTGTTCATAGATAATCTTGATAATAAACCCACAATTCATCGGTCTCAACAAACACACCGCAAAAAGAAGATTACATCGAATAGATCTCCACAAGAGAGGGGGAGAACATTGTATTGAGATCCAAAAAGAGAGAAGAAGCCATCTAGCTAATAACTATGGACCCGAAGGTCTGAGGTAAACTACTCACACTTCATCGGAGAGGCTATGGTGTTGATGTAGAAGCCCTCCGTGATGGATGCCCCCTCCGGTGGAGCTCCGGAACAGGCCCCAAGATGGGATCTCGTGGATACAGAAAGTTACGGCGGTGGAATTAGGGTTTTGGCTCCGTCTCTGATCGTTTGGGGTACGTAGGTATATATAGGAGGAAGGAGTACGTCGGTGGAGCAACAGGGGGCCCACGAGGGTGGAGGGCGCGCATGGGGGGTAGGCATGCCCCCCTACCTTTTGGCCTCCTCCTTTGTTTCTTGACGTAGGGTCCAAGTCTCCTGGATCATGTTCGGTGAGAAAATCACGTTCCCGAAGGTTTCATTCCGTTTGGACTTCGTTTGATATTCCTTTTCTTTGAAACCCTAAAATAGGCAAAAAAATAGCAATTCTGGGCTGGGCCTCCGGTTAACAGGTTAGTCCCAAAAATAATATAAAAGTTGAAAATAAAGCCCAATAATGTCCAAAACAGTAGATAATATAGCATGGAGCAGTTCACTCGGATGAACTGTTTGTGTTGAGAAAAGAGAACAGAAATGGTTCAATATAACAAGATGGGTGTGATACACGATAAACAGGTATGTAATCAGAAATGTGTGTGAAGACTGATAACAACACAGACGGTTGCTGCTAATAAGACATGTGTGTTGTGCGATGGGATTATATAGACACACACACACACTTATAAGGACATGGTTGCATAACCAAATTAAACATCCACTTACATAGGTGGCTACTACAACCATGACATTTGCACACACCAAAGCAAACTATTACATGCATAATTACATAGGTGGCTACTACACACATGACATTTCCACACACCAATAAAGTAAACTATATATTACATGCATGATTAACTAGCATAAATGATCATCTGATCATCATCTACTTCTTGTGATGCTTTCTCTGCTTGTGGCTCAATCCGGGCTCGTCGATTTGGGTAACGAGACACTTCCTCATGTCAACGATCTGCCTGTGCATCTCGTAGCATGTGTACACGCTCTTGGCCGCGAACCTGAGGTGAGGTTCATCCAGTTGCCACATCCAGGCCCTGTGCCAGGATACAGGACTTGTTCTCTAGGCATCCTGCTTCATCTTTTCGTAGTAGGGGTCGATGATGGCCGAGGCAAGTTCAACCAGGGAGTCCTCCTTCGTGCTGCCCCAGAACCTATAGTGGTCACGGATTTCGACAAGGTTCTTGCAGGCCAAGCCCGTAACACTGAGCGCTTTTACATCGTCGGTGGTTTCCATCGTGGCGAACTTGTAGTCGGTGCTATTGACAAAACTGTTTAAACGTACGCAAGGCTCTGTGGCCATGCAATAGTGGTACATGAGGACATGATGGCGCACGCACAACTGGGCGAAGGCAACCTTCTGATCCATGCCAGGACGACCGGCGGTGTACTAGAGGTCGATGCCGACCACCTTGTACTTGTCTCGAGCAAGCAACCGCTCAACGTTGTTGATGTGGTTGTCCACCACGGCTGGGTCGATGGTGTACACCACCGAGAGATCCGTCTCCCTCACGTGGGTCCCCACTCTATGCTCACCGCACTCCATTGGAGCGCTGCTAGACATCCCCTCTCTATGTGTCGTCGTGGGTGGGCTTGTTGTGTTGTGGGGCACGATCGAAAGGTTGAAGAGACTAAGGTTATAATGGCCGTGAGAATTAAAGGGGAAGCCGGACGGCCAGGAATATCGACAGGCCCTGATGGCAGTTCCAATTTGGAGCGTGTAACTCCATCGTGTCGCACGTAACTGCATCGCGTGGCAACGCGCGTGGCGCAACCTTATGCATATGGGGCCCCCGACGTGATCGTGCGCACGCCCAACCGCTGGCAGAGCGCGAGCGCCGAGGAACACGAGCAGAGCGCTCCGCGGTCGCCTCAATAGCGAGCAACCCTATATATATATATATATATATATGCATATAACAGTTGAACACGCAAGGAAAAGTTGTCCACAAGCCGAGCGCGTCGACGGACGTGAGCAGAGCGCGCTGTGCCGCCTAACGGCGAGCACGGCGCGCTGCGGCGCCTAACAGCGAGCAGAGCTTGCCGTGGGACCCGAGCAGAGGCCGACACAGTGATACGCGGCAAATAAGATGAACTGTGCGAGCGATGAGGGAGACATCAAGCACGAATCAAATTAGAGTTGCGGGTGCGATACGTGGCATACAGTTGATCCATCTGAGCTATTTGTGATGGAATAAGCCGTGTGTGTTGCGGGCAAACGCTTGCTGGTATATAAGCTTAAATTTAACAAAAAAGTGTTAATGCATGTTACAAAAATTGTATAACTGGAAACTATGTTCAAATACGAATCTAACGATATAATCTTTGGCGACATGCATTCGTATTTTATTAGTTAAATCCTACTTATAAACTAGGACGGGGGTATAGTAGGTAATTAAATCACAAACATTTTTTGTATTAACCGTATGTGTGCGCGTCCTTTCGTCCTCCTCTCGCATGTCTTGTCACCCCGCTGCCACAGACGGCTTACAACGCAAACTTGTGCACCGCACGGGGGCGTTCTTTTGGCCAAACTGTGGCTCGAAGTGGCGCCAATGAATCATCGGTGAGACCGTTCCCGCGCAACCTCGCAGGTTCCCGCGCAAGCTTCCCGCCCGACTCGATGAAATCCCCCAAAACCCCAATGCTTTACCGGCATGCTATATAAACCCTCACGGCCGGCGAGTCCTTCATCACAATTTCTCCTTCCTCCCTGTAGCTTATCTTGTCTGCTTCTCCCACAATCGCCAATGGCACCGGTCTACCGTCGTCGCTCAGCCATTCCACCATCATCAGAGGACAGCTCCAGCTGGGAGGCTACACCATGGCAGCGGCTTAGTCCCTGGCGTAGTGTAATGCGCGTGGCGTCCCTGTTGGGTGTGCACGGAACACCCACAACACGCTCCGCTGCCGCTGCCCATCCGCTGTTGTTGCCCGTCATTGCCGCCACACCACCGTTGAAAGCCAGGGCCATCGCCCGCTCTGCCGCCGCGGCCCGAAGGCGGGAGGTGACCGTCGTGGACGCCACCCCACTGTCGGCCATCACCCGCTCTGCCACAGCCGCCCGAAGGCGGGAGGTGGCTGTTGTGGCCGCCACCCCATCATCGGCCGCTGTGGCCGCTAGCCCACCGTCGACCGCCTGCATCATCACCCGCTCCGCCACCGCTGCCCAAAGGAGGGAGGCGGAGGTGGAGGCCCGCACGTGCATCAGCGACCTTGCACATTACATCGAGTTCCCGCGGGAGGATGAGGAGCACCTCATCGAGCATGCAAAGAAACATACTGCAGCCGTGGCCGCAGCACACGTCGACGCAGAGGCGGGGAATTAGGAGATCTATGAGTAGTTCGGCCGCTTCGAGAGGGATCATCTAGAGCGGCAGTGGGCGTTCAAGCTGGCGAGCATCGCTGAACGTGCAGCAGCGGCAGGCACCATATTGCATTTGTCCAGCTCGTCCGTAGGCTCCTCCTCTTCCTCTACCTCTTACTGAGCGCGCTCGGCAGAGGAGAGGATGTCGGAAGTAGCTCAAAGCCCCTCCATAGTAGTAGTAGTATTTAGGGGCTATTTTGTTTAGTTCATCTGAGATGTGTGGTGGAACTGTACAATGTACTTAAAATTAGCTAGTATATATAGTTGAACTAGATATTTCAGTACGTGGTTGGCAACAATTGGGGAAAAGTTTGGTCGGTACAGCTGTCGAGTTGAACTGTTTGTATAAATTAAGAATGACTGCTTAATCTATGAATGAAATCTATGCTTAATTACTGAATTATAGTTGAAAAAATTAGATAGTGCTAGTGATTTTTAGCTGCATATTTTGACAAATCGCAGAGTTACAAGGATTGACAAATGGCAATGTTACTAGATCAACAAATGTCTATCTTTCCAGTTTGACAAATGGCAACATACCCAATATGACAGATGCAAATTTTACCAAATTTTTTGTACGTGGTTGCACATGGGTCATCCAAAACAACTGTTTGCATTGAAGGATGCACAAATCCTGCGCTGCGAATTTTCCCTCGACTTAAGGGGGAAGACCATAGCTCTCACTTTGCATATGGGTGTTCTATCTAAAATGTTTGCGATCAAGAGTTGCAGAAATCCTGCTTGGCACATTTTCTCTTGTCTTCCTGGGGAAGTTGTCAGTTTGCATACGGGTGTTCTAACTAAAATGTTTGCGATGCACAAATCCTGCAAGGCACATTTTCCCTTGGCTTCATGGGGAAGTTATCGGTTTTGCATATGGGTGTTCTAACCAAAACATTTGTGATGAGTGTTTTATATTTAAAAACCATATTAAACTGCGGCTTGGGCACCATTAATGGAGAGGATGTGAGCAAGGCAGACGTCCATGGAAGTCAAAGGGCTCGCTTCCCGGTGAGCCTACGTGGTGTATAGCTCGCACGCTTCCCGGTGAGCCTACGCATTGGAGTACAGCTCGCACGCCTCCCGTTTACTCAAGCACTCAAGCACCTATCCGCACAGCACCTCCTAGCCATTAAAAGAGTGAGGCGTGGCGTCACATGAATGGTTAACAGAACGCACACAATTTAAATTATATATAATGTTTGAGATGTTACAGCGGCAGCAATTTGTTTCAAAATGCCTTTGTTGGCTGTTATTCAAGTGTGCCTTCTCTCAAAATGGACACAAAAAATACCACAGCATGGCAGGTGCCATTCCATTATAGCATGCCAAGTTTCATGAATTTCAGACGAGTTTTGGATTTACTAAAATTTTAATACAAAGAATCTAAACATTTTGCCGGCAATCAATAGTGCCATGGTGTTTGAAATTCATTCCCATTTCTTGCATGGGACCAAAGCATGCACCAAAGGACACAAATTTGATTTTTCAACCAATATATACGCACTGGATCATGTGCATGTAGTTCAAATTTGAATTATCCACATAAAATGCCTACAAAACCCAGTTAATGTATAAAATGTCCAAACGAACCCCGAAAAATTCCAAAATTAAACACAACACTCCTATTGTTATATGTTGACACTAGAAAATTTTAGAAAGCAATAAGAGGCAGCGGATATTGTTTCGTCCCCAAAGGTGGCACGTTCCCTACCGAAACCATCACGCTTGTTGTGAGAAGCTCTGTTTTGTGAGAAGCTTATACTCAAACCTGTCGCAAATGGGACAAAAATGTTACCACAGCATGTTGATGCCGCTCCATGATAGCATACCAAGTTTCATGAATTTTAGATGAGCTTTGGATATACTAGAAATTAAAAACCAAGTATCTCAATGTTTGCGGCCGAGTGACGGTGGCAGGGTGGTTGAAATTCATTCCCATTTCTTGCATGGAATCTAAGCATGCTCTGAAGGACACATATATGATTTTTTTTTGACCAATTTATATGCACTGGAGCATGTGCATGTAATTCAAATTTGAATTATGCACCTGAAATGCCTACAAAACTAAGTTAATGTATAAAAATGTCCAAACGAATCTCGAATAATTCCAAAATTAAACACAACACTCCTGTTGTTCTATGTTGACACTAGAAAATTTTTGAAAGCAAGAAGAGGCAACGGATATCGTTTTGTACCCAAAGGTGGAGCATGTGCATGTAGTTCAACTTTATAAGAACTGGAGCATGTGCATGTAGTTCAACTTTGAATTATGCACCTGAAATGCCTGGAAAACCAAGTTAATGTATAAAAATGTCCAAACGAATCCCGAAAAATTCCAAAATTAAACACAACACTCCTGTTGTTCTATGTTGACACTACAAAATTTTTTAAAGCCAAAAAAATAAGAGGCAACGGATATCATTTCGTCCCCGAAGGTAGCACGTTCCCTACCGAAACCATCACGCTTGTTGCGAGAAGCTCTGGTTTGTGAGAAGCTTATACCCAAACCTACCCCAAATGGGACAAAAAATTTACCATGACATGTTGATGCCGCTCCATGATACCATGCCAAGTTTCATGAATTTCAGACGAGTTTTGGATTTACTAGAATTCTAAACCAAGTGTCTCAATGTTTGCAGCCTAGTGACGGTGGAAGGGTGTTTGAAATTCATTCCCATTTCTTGCATGGGACCTAAGCTTGCACCAAAGGACACAAATTTAATTTTTCAAGCAATTTATATGCACGGGAGCATGTTCATATAGTTCAAATTTGAATTATGCACCTGAAATGCCTGGAAAACCCAGTTAATGTATAAAAATGTCCAAACGAACCCCGAAAAATTCCAAAATTAAACACAAAACTCTTGTTGTTCTATGTTGACACTAGAAATTTTGTGAAAGCAATAAGAGGCAACGGATATCGTGTTGTCCCCAAAGGTGGCACGTTCCCTACCGAAACCATCATGCTTGTTGCGAGAAGCTATAGTTTGGGAGAAGCTTATACCCAAACCTGCCCCAAATGGGACAAAAAAATTACCACAGCATGTTGATGCCGGTCCACGATAGCATGCCAAGTTTCATGAATTTCAGAGGAGTTTTGGATTTACTAGAATTTTGAAACCAAGTATCTCAATGTTTGCGGCCGAGTGACGATGGCAGGGTGTTGGAGATTCATTCCCATTTCTTGCATGGGACCTAAGCATGCACTGAAGGACACATATTTGATTTTTCAACCAATTTATATGCACTAGAGCATGTGCATGTTGCTCAAATTTGATTTATGCACATAAAATGCCTGGAAAACCCAGTTAATGTATAAAAATGTCCAAACGAACCATGAAAAATTCAAAAATTAAACACAACACTCCTGTTGTTCTATGTTGACACTAGAAAATTTTGAAAGCAATAAGTGGCAACGGATATCGTTTTGTCCCAAAAGGTGGTACATTCCCTACTGAAACCATCACGCTTGTTGTGAGAAGCTCTGGTTTGGGAGAAGCTTATACCCAAACCTGCCCCAAATGGGACAAAATTTTTACCACTACATGTTGATGCCGCTCCATGACAGCATGCCAAGTTTCATGAATTTCAGACGAGTTTTGGATTTACTAGAATTTTAAAACCAAGTATCTCAATGTTTGCGGCCAAGTGACGGTGGCAGGGTGTTTGAAATTCATTCGCATTTCTTGCATGGGACCTAAGCCTGCATCGAAGGACACAAATTTGATTTTTCAACCAATTTGTATGCACTGGAGCATGTGCATGTTGTTCAAATTTGAAGTATGCACACAAAATGCCTGGAAAACCCAGTTAGTGTATAAAAATGTTCAAGCAAACTCCGAAGAATTCCAAAATTAAACACAACAATCCTGTTGTTCTATGTTGACACTTGAAATTTTTTGAAAGCAATAAAAGGCAACGGATATCATTTCGTCCCCAAAGGTGGCACGTTCCCTACCGAAACGATCATGCTTGTTGTGAGAAGCTCTGATTTGGGAGAAGCTTATACCCAAACCAGCCCCAAATGTGACAAAAAATTTACCACGCCATGTTGATGCCGCTCCATGATAGCATGCCAATTTTCATGAATTTCAAATGATTTTTGGATTTACTAGAATTTAAAAACCAAGTATCTCAATGTTTGCGACCGAGTGACGGTGGCAGGGTGTTTGAAATTCATTCTCATTTCTTGCATCGGACCTAAGCATGCACCGAAGGACAAAAATTTAATTTTTCAACCAATTTATATGCACTGGAGCATGTGCATGTAGTTCAAATTTGAATTATGCACCTAAAATACCTGGAAAACCAAGTTAATGTATAAAAATGTCCAAACAAACCCTGAAAAATTCCAAATTAAACACAACTCTCCCATTGTTCTGTGGACATTAGAAAAAATTTGAAAGCAATAAGAGGCAACGTATATCGTGTCGTCCCCAAAGGTGGCACGTTCCCTACCGAAACCATCATGCTTGTTGCGAGAAGCTATAGTTTGGGAGAAGCTTATACCCAAACCTGCCCCAAATGGGACAAAAAAATTACCACAGCATGTTGATGCCGCTCCACGATAGCATGCCAAGTTTCATGAATTTCAGAGGAGTTTTGGATTTACTAGAATTTTGAAACCAAGTATCTCCATGTTTGCGGCCAAGTGACGATGGCAGGGTGTTGGAGATTCATTCCCATTTCTTGCATGGGACCTAAGCATGCACTGAAGGACACATATTTGATTTTTCAACCAATTTATATGCACTAGAGCATGTGCATGTTGTTCAAATTTGATTTATGCACATAAAATGCCTGGAAAACCCAGTTAATGTATAAAAATGTCCAAACGAACCGTGAAAAAATCAAAAATTAAACACAACACTCCTGTTGTTCTATGTTGACACTAGAAAATTTTGAAAGCAATAAGTGGCAACGGATATCGTTTTGTCCCAAAAGGTGGTACATTCCCTACTGAAACCATCACGCTTGTTGTGAGAAGCTCTGGTTTGGGAGAAGCTTATACCCAAACCTGCCCCAAATGGGACAAAATTTTTACCACTACATGTTGATGCCGCTCCATGATAGCATGCCAAGTTTCATGAATTTCAGACGAGTTTTGGATTTACTAGAATTTTAAAACCAAGTATCTCAATGTTTGCGGCCAAGTGACGGTGGCAGGGTGTTTGAAATTCATTCGCATTTCTTGCATGGGACCTAAGCATGCATCGAAGGACACAAATTTGATTTTTCAACCAATTTGTATGCACTGGAGCATGTGCATGTTGTTCAAATTTGAAGTATGCACACAAAATGCCTGGAAAACCCAGTTAGTGTATAAAAATGTTCAAGCAAACTCCGAAGAATTCCAAAATTAAACACAACAATCCTGTTGTTCTATGTTGACACTTGAAATTTTTTGAAAGCAATAAAAGGCAACGGATATCATTTCGTCCCCAAAGGTGGCACGTTCCCTACCGAAACGATCATGCTTGTTGTGAGAAGCTCTGATTTGGGAGAAGCTTATACCCAAACCTGCCCCAAATGTGACAAAAAATTTACCACGCCATGTTGATGCCGCTCCATGATAGCATGCCAATTTTCATGAATTTCAAACGATTTTTGGATTTACTAGAATTTAAAAACCAAGTATCTCAATGTTTGCGACCGAGTGACGGTGGCAGGGTGTTTGAAATTCATTCTCATTTCTTGCATCGGACCTAAGCATGCACCGAAGGACAAAAATTTAATTTTTCAACCAATTTATATGCACTGGAGCATGTGCATGTAGTTCAAATTTGAATTATGCACCTGAAATACCTGGAAAACCAAGTTAATGTATAAAAATGTCCAAATAAACCCTGAAAAATTCCAAATTAAACACAACTCTCCCATTGTTCTATGTGGACATTAGAAAAAATTTGAAAGCAATAAGAGGCAACGGATATCGTGTCGTCCCCAAAGGTGGCACGTTCCCTACCGAAACCATCATGCTTGTTGCGAGAAGCTATAGTTTGGGAGAAGCTTATACCCAAACCTGCCCCAAATGGGACAAAAAAATTACCACAGCATGTTGATGCCGCTCCACGATAGCATGCCAAGTTTCATGAATTTCAGAGGAGTTTTGGATTTACTAGAATTTTGAAACCAAGTATCTCAATGTTTGCGGCCAAGTGACGATGGCAGGGTGTTGGAGATTCATTCCCATTTCTTGCATGGGATCTAAGCATGCACTGAAGGACACATATTTGATTTTTCAACCAATTTATATGCACTAGAGCATGTGCATGTTGTTCAAATTTGATTTCTGCACATAAAATGCCTGGAAAACCCAGTTAATGTATAAAAATGTCCAAACGAACCGTGAAAAAATCAAAAATTAAACACAACACTCCTGTTGTTCTATGTTGACACTAGAAAAAATTTAAAAGCAATAAAAGGCAATGAATATCGTTTCGTCCCCAAAGGTGGCACGTTCCCTACCGAAACTATAATGCTTGTTATGAGTAGCTCTGGTTTGGGAGAAGCTTATACCCAAACCTGCCCCAAATGGGACAAAACATTTACCACAGCATGTTGATGCCACTCGATGATAGCATGCCAAGTTTCATGAATTTCAGACGAGTTCTCGATTTACTAGAAATTAGAAACCAAGTATCTCAATGTTTGCGACCTTGTGACGGTGGCGTGGTGTTTGAAATTCGTTCCCATTTCCTGATGGGACCTAAGCATGAACCAAAGGACACAAATTTAATTTTTCAACCTATTTATATGCACTGGAGCTTGTGCATGTAGTTCAAATTTGAATTATGCACCTAAAATGCCTGGAAAACCAAGTTAATGTATAAAAATATCCAAACTAACCCCGAAAAATTCCAAAATTAAACACAACCCTCATGTTGTTCTATGTTGACACTGGAAAAAAATTGAAAGCAATAAGAGGAAACGGATATCGTTTCGTCCCCAAAGCTGGCATGTTCCCTACCGAAACCATCATGCTTGTTGTGAAAAGCTTTGGTTTGTGAGAAGCTTATACCAAAACCTTCCCCAAATAGGAAAAAAAAATTACCATGGCATGTTGATGCCGCTCCATGATAGCATGCCAAGTTTCATGAATTTCAGACGAGTTTTGGATTTACTAGAATTTTAAAACCAAGTATCTCAATGTTTGCGGCCGAGCGACGGTGGCAGGGTGTTTGAAATTCATTCCCATTTCTTGCATGGGACCTAAGCATGCACCGAAGGACACAAATTTAATTTTTCAACCAATTTATATGCTCTGGAGCATGTGCATGTAGTTCAAATTTGAATTATGCACAAGAAATGCCTGGAAAACCCAGTTACCGTATAAAAATGCCCAAACGAACCCCGAAAAATTCCAAAATTAAACACAAAACTCCTGTTGTTCTATGTTGACACTAGAAAATTTTTGAAAGCAATAAGAGGCAATGGATATTGTTTCGTCCCCAAAGGTGGCACGTTCCCTAGCGAAACCATCACGCTTGTTGTGGGAAGCTCTGGTTTGGGAGAAGCTTATACCCAAACCTGCCCCAAATGGGACAAATAGTTTACCATGGCATGTTGATGCTACTCCATGATAGCATAACAAGTTTCATGAATTTGAGACGAGTTTTGGATTTACTAGAATTTAAAAACAAAGTATCTCAATGTTTGCGGCCGAGTGACGGTGGCAGCGTGTTTGAAATTCATTCACATTTCTTCCATGGGACCTAAGCATGCACCGAAGGAGACAAATTTGATTTTCCAACCAATTTATATGCACTGGAGCATGTGCATGTAGTTCAAATTTGAATTATGCACATAAAATGCCTGGAAAACCCAGTTAATGTATAAAAATGTCCAAACGAACCCCGAAAAATTCCAAAATTAAACGCAACACTCATGTTGTTCTTTGTTGACACTAAATATTTTTTGAAAGCAATAAGAGGCATCGGATATCGTTTCGTCCCCAAAGGTGGCATGTTCCGTACCGAAGCCATCATGCTTGTTGTGAGAATCTCTGCTTTGGGGGAAGCTTATACCCAAACCTTCCCCAAATGGGACAAAAGTTGTACCACAGCATGTTGATGCCGCTCCATGATAGCATGCCAAGTTTCATGAATTTCAGACGAGTTTTGGATTTACTAGAATCTAAAAACCATGTATCTCATTGTTTGCGACCGAGTTACGGTGGCAGGGTGTTTGACATTCATTCCCATTTCTTACATGGGACCTGAGCATGCAACCAAGGACGCATATTTGATTTTTCAACCCGTTTATATGCACTGGAGCATGTGCATGTTGTTAAAATTTGAATTATGCACCTGAAATGCCTTCAATACCAAGTTAATGTATAAAAACTTCCAAATGAACCCTGAATAATTCCAATTTTTTTGACGACACACCTATAGTTGCTTGTTCACTGTGGATAAAAGTTCTAGCAATTCAAACACCATCCTTTGCAGCTGTGACCTCATTACATAATTCAAATCAAGACAAAAAATCAAGTACATCACACATTGTTTATTATCACCAACCGTGTGAGATGCGGCACAAAATATCTTGGAGCACCGTCGGAGTGTCAAGCACACTAGCCCGCTCCTCAAATATCATTTTACTGTTCAATCATCACCGGTGAAAGATGGGAACGTGGACCCGCGTCATGAGGGCAACTTCGGCGGCCCACTCCGGCGAGAGCGCGGCTGTAGCCGCCAGGCGCGTGCTAACAAGCTTCATGAGGGTGACTGCAATCTGCGTCTGGGCGGCCAAGGTAGCCCAAACGGTCGTTGTTGCTTCTCAGGAGGCTGCAACAACATCTGCCTTAGGGATAGCAACTGGCAAGAGCAGCATAGCAGATGTCCATTCCACAACAGCGGCCTTAGCCCTGATGGAGGCTGTCCACCACCATGTCAAGGCTGTCCACGCCCAGCTCGTGGCGGTCACCACACAAATCGAATGAAGCTTCTCCGACAACGTTCGGCAACCCACGGCCGAAGAGTTGGCAATCGCCAAGAAAGTTGGAGCAGCCGTCTGTTCCTGCACGGCATACCTTGCTATGACGGAGGCCACCAAATCCCAGATCGCGGCCGCCCACGCCCATCTCGTGGAAGCCTATTCCAAAGATATGGCAGACGCAGATGGCGAGATGCTTGCCGAGTATGGTGCAATTGATGCCATGAAGCCCCTTCCCCAGGAGACCATCAGGCGTGAGCTGGACATGGAGGCGGCGGCGGAGATCGATGAGCACCAGCCATAGTAGTACTCTTTGTTTTGTTTAATTAAGAGCATCGGTCTTTAATTTGTTAGAGTAATGTTTAGGTCAGCTAGCTCTGTTTAATTGCTGAACTTGGTCAATTAAGAAGTGTGGGTGTGTTGTACTCTCCTTTGTGTACCCAAATTATGCAATGACGTGGATGACCACTGTAACCAGGGAAATTCGAACCAAAATTTTTGACGTTCAAACTCGTCACACATGGGATAAGCTATCTGAATCGTTTGTGATGTTCACATATCATACACAGTTCTGAATAAGGGACCGTGTTTGATGACACTTTGCGCGCCAGTTTTTTCACTGAAGCATTCCAAAATTTTGGCTTCCACGGAAATATCTACCTCCCCGCCCCCTCCCCCTTGTCAAAAGCCACATTTCCCCTGTTTCCGCCTTCCTTTCCAAGTTGAAACCTTCACTCCTTGCTTGCAACGCCGCCTCCTTGCCGGCGACCCTCCTTCACGTTGCTCGGCCTCGCCTATCCAGGTAGGTAATCCACACCCAACCCCCATCCTCCTCCTCCTTCCACATCCCACATGCCCCGACCGCCGGCGCGACACCTTCCACCCAAATCACTGACCCCTCCACCAAATAAGCGCCTCCCTAAGCCATGGTGCGTGCAGTATAGCCAGGATCTCAAGGAGCATTTGGCAGCGGAGAAGCAAATCGCGACTGCACGCGCGGATGAGGTCGCGATGGCTGCCATTCGTGCCGACCCCCAGATCTTGGAGGAGCACCTCACAGTCGAGGCCATCGTGGACACCTCGTGCGCCAACGACGCGACATGGTTGGTTGTTTGGTTCAATTCTGCAATGCGATGTTCAATTTTTATGGGTGCATTTTATTATTGTATACCATGTGAGAAATAAATCGAATTTAGTTGTACTAAATACATGAGAAACAAATACAATTGCTATACTTCCAAGTTGTTAAGCATGCTTGGTTTGGTTAAGTGTCTGATCTTCTATTGGGAGTATGTTATATTGTGCAATGTGGTGCCCAGTTAACATTTGGTTCATTTGTTGTGGTGCTTAGTTAACTGTTTTGTTTGGTTCAATTCTGCAATGTGATGTTCAATTGTTATGGGTGCATTTTGTTATTGCATACCATGTGAGGAATAAATTGAATTTGGATGTACTAAATACATGAGAAACAACTACTATTGCTATATTTCCAAGTTGTTAAGCATGCTTGGTTTGGTTAACTGTCTGATCTTCTATTAGGAGTATGTTATATTGTGCAATGTGGTGCTCAGTTAATGTTTGGTTCATTTGTTGTGGTGTTCGGTTAACTGCTTGGTTCAATTCTGCAATGCGATGTCCAATTGTCGTGGGTAGAATTTTGTATTGTTGTGCATGTGAGGAATAAATAGAATTTGGCTGCACTTAATACATGAGAAACATATACAGGTGCTATATTTCCTAGTTCTTAATCATGCTTGGTTTGGATAAATGGGTTTTCCATGTGGCTTGAATTAATCTGATGAATCTGCAATGTGCTTATTTTTCATCAACATATTTTACTGATAGCATGTGAACCGTTACTTAACCTGATGACTAACTACCTTATATGTGTTGCAGGGAAACAATGGGAAGCACTAAGGTTTACAATCGAGGTTAGCACATGCATGGTCCGTTGTCTAATAGCACATTATTGTGCAATTGCAGGAACCTTTCTAATATTTAGGTTTTTAACAATTTGGTCTTGCACATGTAGGTCCTATTGTCACAGGTTTTGACCCACTGTTCGGCCCTTTTTGCATATGGGGAAATGAGTTGTCCATGAATATCAGTCAAGTCAAGAAACTCGGAAAGAATGTTAGGATAAAGAAATTATCGGCAAAAAACAACAAGATCTTTGTCTGCACAATGAAGAAGACATCAGTTCACTACAGGATGGTACTAACTATTATACCTTGCCTTTTTTTATTCCTTTGCCCCATTTCCAATATAGAGAAGATATTTATGCACATCCTTGTTTTGAGGACTTTCCAAAGCAGTTCACTGATCATTACCTCTCAAACCACTTGTATGGTCAGGAGGCGAGGAAGGTATTCATACAACACCCATGGTTCAATATTTAAGTGTTCCTAAAGAGGACGAAGGATGGACGGACAATCATCCATAGGCACTGGCCTAAAGTTACAAAGACCTTCAACATCAATGAAGGCTCAATATCCGCCTTCTGCTTTAGCAGTTTTCCAGATGAGATACATCTGTCTATGTACCATCAATGATGCTAATTTTGAAAGGTTATAGATTTTGCATGTGAAACTTGGTGCTGGTGTAGTTGTGTAATGGGGTAGCTGAGTGTTGAAGCTATATGATGTTGTACTCCGATGTATTTCAATTATGAAAATGAAATATATTGTGTGCTTAATATGAAAAGTCAATTAGATTAATAAATGGATTATTAATAATTGGATAATTAGCCTGCAAATTGGTTTTTCCTATTGCAAATGGTTATTGAGAAAACACCGTGTGTGATGCATTCAATAACGCACATAGTTTCTAGGAATAAACCATGTTAGATCAATGAACAATCACACACGACATCCTCTTGAAAACTGTTTGCATTAGGCCACCTGGCGCAAAGGTTACCACATAAAAACTGTGTGCGATGGACAGCCATTGCCACACGTTTCTTCTACACACCGTGTGTGATGCATTCAATAATGCAAACGATAAAATTGTTAATATCGTGTGCAATGGCAAGGCTATCACAAACGATTTAACAGGGAAAATTGTGTGTGATGTACCTATGAACGGAAACGTTTTCCTTGGAGCAACTGTGTGGGATGTACATACGAATAGAAACGTTTAGCGGGGACTGACTGTGTGGGATGTACTTGCGGTCGGAAACAATTTTGCATGTATAATTGTATTTTTTAGCTCTACTGTACGTATTTCCATATTTGAGCGCTCGTCGGTCGCACACGACCTCATTTTGCTGAGTGTGTGTGCCAGGAGGGAATATCCCTGACGGTTTTTGGGTCCTGTGGGAAGGACCCCCCCTATCACCGTCACTCACTAGGCGACGGTTCCAAATGCCATCGCGGAAAGGGGTTAAAAACCGTTTGTATAGCACCTCGCTGCACTAGTGCTAGAACGGCCACCTTCTGGCCCTCCTCTGAGGCTGCCACGGCCTGGGCCCAGGCCGCCCTGACGGACGTGTCGGCCTGGAGCCACCCCGAGACCAGCTCCATGCGCCCCGACGCCCTGTGCTGGTCGGGGCCCTGAAGATCGTCCCGGAGCCGATCCAGTGTGGAGAAGGCCTCCTCCAGGACACCACGCGTGGCAGAAGAACCATTGCCCATCGACGTGATGGCTGGGGGATGAGACGGCACCAAAGTCAAGACCGGTGAAGCAGCAGCAGCAGCGGAGAGGGCTGGGGGCTCTAGAGCCCCCGGGTCCTCAGCAGACGAACTAAGGCCGAGCGCCTCCAGAGTCAGCTTGGCCGCAGGGACCGTCTTCTCCTGAGGCTGGGCCCCAAAGCCTCGGGGGAGGGGGTAACCCTGCCGCAGGAGCATGAGAGACAGCCTCGCCCTTCTGCGCTGGAGTTGTTGTGACCATGTCAGGTCGCTTAGCCTCGGCGGCTCCAGTGTCCTCTTTCTTCCTCTTCGCCGCTGACGTTAGCCTGGCATCGAGATGGAGACATTGAGTACTGCGTCGAGATCAAGAGCAAGGGCAAGGAGATACACTTACTGATCCTCGATGACAAAATCCCTCTTCCTGCCTAGGAGCGCAAGCTTCCCTGGCATGGGCGTCATCGCGCTCTCCGGGGCGGACGAGCGCGCGGCCGGCTCTGCGATGGTGGCGGCCGGCGACGACATGGAGCCGCTGCCCTGGGGAATCAGCGCCGACCTATCCTTCTTTGGGATCCCCAGCCTCAGCCACTTCTAGGGGTGCCGCCGGACCTCGTGGTGACCCGGTGGAGAGTGGCGACTCACTGACTGGGTGCTCACCAGCATCGTCGTCATCAGAGAAGGCCCGAAGGAGCTCGTTCTGCCGCGGGGAGAGGTCTCTTCCACCTCCTACAAGGTCACCTCGGAGTCTGTCTTCTCCTCCTCCTCGGGCTCACCGGAGGACACCGGCACCGGGGAGCCCAGGGGTAGGGAAGGCTTCAGTGGCACGAGCCCTTGCTCGTCGAAGACATGCATGGTGGCGGCCACCCTCTCCCTGTCCTTGCTATGGTATAACAGGAGATGGGCTTCCGGGGGTGTCGGCATTCTAGGAACGGGGGTCCCCAGGCTTGCCTGCCTGCGGCCCATGGCATGGCTCTACGAGCGGGCCCGTACAGCCCATCTTCACCAGCAAGCACCCAAGACCCTCGCGAGGGGCTAATCCTCGTGAGGTGGGCGACACAGGACCTCCTCAGGAGCGGCCTCACCAGGCTGGCTCGCGAGGGGCGGAGATTTCAAGTCCAGGCAAACCTCGCGAGGTTCTAGTGACACGAGCCATGACGACCAAGGACAGGCGGGCGCCAGGTGGGCGCCAGCGCACACAGTGTCCTTGTTTCCTCTTCGGTGCTAAGGAAGCAGGCGCAGGCGCGGAGTACCGAGGCGTCAAGCAAAGGTTTCCATATCGGTGCAACAAGACCAAGACCAGAAGGGCGGCAAGACGGAGGTCACCATGGAGCCCAAGATGGCGTCACCGCCAGAGCCTTTCACAGGCGAAGACTGCTTTTATCAGGATAAGCTGTACTAGCTGTCCCCTTTCAAATTGGCCGTTGTTGGATCCCTTCCTGCTCAATATTTGGGAAGAGGACCAAGGCCACTATAAATAGGACTAGCCACCACCGTAGCTAGGGGCGACCTCATCTTAGACTAGAGCTAGTTCATCCTCACAACCACATCCACCAAGCACAAGAACACCTCTCCTCAGGAGGCGGTTCTCCCCCTTGTACTACTCATCCTCAGCATAAGAGGCAATCCACCACACCACACTGGAGTAGGGTATTACACCACAACGGTGGCCCAAACCAGTATAAATCTTGTGTCCTTTGTGTTGCGAGTTCGTCGAGCTAGTCCGTAAGATCCTAGCTGAGTTAGGACGTGGCTCGGTAGGGGGGAGATCTTCGCGCGCACCCCAGTGTTCGAACCTTGAGGGTTTTGCCGGAACCCATGATCCGACATTTGCCGCGCCAGGTAGGGGTGCACCGAAACTCCCCTTTCGTAGCTCCGCGTCCTATCGTCTCATCGTCTCCATGTCGGACGCTCACCGTGCACGCGCTGAGCACTGGGCTGCCCTCGCCGCCCGCGTTGCTCAAACGGCTACCATCGGCGGGGTGCCTCATCGTTCTCCGTCGCCTGCCGCCAACGCCGCCACCAGCCCGGCAGGGAACGAGCAGCAAGCATCCTCGCTACACCCCTTGCTGCGGCAGGACCTCCACTCCATCGCGGACCCCGACCGATTCGTCGTCCCACGCTCATCGCGTTCCCGTAGACGCGCAGGCCGCTCTGTGCATGGCGCGCGAGCTCCTGCGCTATCGCCCAATCGACGACCTCAACGAGGACTGGCTCGACCGCATCGCCGAGCTTGTCAGCGCCGCAGGGGGCTCCCCTGTGCCGTCCCTCTCACTGCCTCGCCCTCCGCCAGCCGCGGGCGGCGTGGCCCAAGAAGCGCCTCCACCACCTCTGCTCCAAGACGGAGTCTTAGTGCCCAGGCGCGCGGCCCCACGACACAACCTGCCGCGTCCGGCGGCCGCGCAAGAAGAAAGAAGCTGCCAAGAAGTCCCTCGGCCGCGAGAAAACGCCCCCGCGCTCCCTGCACCACCACAGAAAAATCGCATGCCGCCTGCAGTGGCAGTGCGCGGACCCCATCAAGGACAAGTTCTCCACCAGCGCAGAGTCCCGGTGACCATGGCAGGATGCCGCGCCTTCACTCCTGAGCTGCGTAGCGTCGCTTGGCCGGGCAAGTTCAAGCCGGATCTTCCTCCTCGCTACGGCAGCACCCCCGACCCTGCGGAGTTCCTGCAGCTCTATGAGCTAAGCATCGAGGCAGCCAACGGCGACGAGAAAGTCATGGCGAACTGGTTTCCCATGGCTCTCAAGGATGGTGCCCGCTCCAGGCTCCTAAATCCGCCTCCAGGCTCGATCTCCTCCTGGGAGGAGATGCGCGACCATTTTGTCACCAACTTCCAGGGCACTTGCGACCGCCCACCGGCTGCGGGTGACCTGCGCCACGTCAAGCAACAACTAGGAGAGCCCCTCCAGAAGTACATCCAGCGCTTCAACAACGTTTGCCTCAAGATCCCCAAGGTGACGGACGAGGCCATCATCTATGCGTTTTCCGATGGCGTCTGCGACATCAAGATGAAGGAGGAGCTCACCATCCATGAGGAGCTGTGCACATCTCTGGAGCTGTTCAACCTGGAGACCAAGTGCGCAAGAGCTGAGGAGGGGCGCCTCTCCCTCCTCGAGCTCCCGGCTGCGGACCCAGAGGAGAAGAAAGCCAAGGCCAAAGACGTGAAGCGCAAGGGAGCAGCCGTGCTAGCGGCGGAACCGGACACAAAGCGTGGCAGGGACCAGCCCGAGTCATCCAAGAGCAGCTGGCCGTTCTGCGCCTTCCATAACCTGCATAGCCACAACACCAGCGACTGTCAAGAGCTCAGGGCCATTCGATAATGACGCTTCAGTCGACACCCCGAGCGCAATGACCAGGCTACAGCCGAGGAGGACGTGGTGGCGGACGCTGGGATGACTGTGGCCCGCGCCAGGAGTGGCGCGACCGGCCTCGTGAGGACCACTGGTAGGATCAGCCTCCCGAGGGCGCCTGGAGGGATCAGCCTCATGAGGATCACCCTCAGGGAAACGCGGGACTTCCTCCGCTACCTCCACCACCAAGAAGGAATGACGACCACCACACGACGAGGGGGCTAGGGGCTTCCAAGAGCCGCGTGCCATCGCCTGCATCTTGGGCGGAGCTCAAGCCCCAGCCTCACAGCGTATCTTCAAACAGTTTGCTCATGAGGTGAAGGCAGTCCTCCACAAGCTCGAGGCCACGCGCCCGCTCAGGTGGTCCCAGTGCGCCATCACATTCAGCTCAGCAGACCAGCTCAAGTGCGCGGCTACCACCGGCGTCCTCTCGATGCTTTGTTCACCCATCATCAGCAACGTGCAAGTCACCAAGACCCTCATCGACGGCGGTGCAGGGCTCAACGTCCTATCTGTCGAGACGTTCGACAGCCTCCAAGTGCTGTATGATCAGCTTCAGCCCACCAAGCATTTCTCACGAGTGACCAACGGCTCCACCACGCCGATCGGTCAGGTCCGCCTCCCAGTCACCTTCGGGCAGCGCAACAATTGCCACACCGAGCTCATCGACTTCGACGTCGCCCACATCCGTCTGCCATACAATGCCATCCTCGGGTATCCGGCCCTGGCCAAGTTCATGGCCATGATGCACCACGGCTACAATGTCCTAAAGATGCCAGGAAGCGGCGGGATCATCACAGTCCCCTACGAAGAAAGAGATGCGGTGTACTCCCTCGAGCGCGCCTTCCAAGCAGCGTCAATCGAAGACCCCGACCACAATGCAGCTTGGTACCCTCCGGAGGTTGTCCCCAAGAAGAAGAAGAAGCAACTCCGTGTCGGACCTTAGAAGGGCAGCACCGCAAGTGGCACCTCATCAGGATCGGCACCTGCACTTGGGACGCCTCCCTCTATCGCATAGGAAGGCGCGCCCGGCGCCCTCCTCGGGCATGGCTCGGGGGCTCTCTTTTGGAGGGCCTTAGACCTCGCCAACGTCACGAGGGAGGCGCTCGGGCACCACTTGGAGGCGTGTTTCGCGGCACGTCTCCTTCAGGAGGACACTGGGCAAGGAGCGCCCGGTGCTCAGGAGTTCATCACCGAGGTATCTCAGGAGCTTCAGGAAGCAAGAGCAATACGCAGCGACCGCCTCCTACCTGGCGCTGCTCCCCACCCAGGCGAGGGTGGTGAGCTGCGTGTCTGCATTGACATACCAGGGCTCAACCAAGCCGCATCTCAGGAGTGCTTCTGGCCTTCGCGTGTCGGGCGCTGCGAAGGTCCACCGCTACGTTCGCATGTCGTTCGGCCTGCCGAGCATGGCCGCTGCCTTCCAGTGCAACCTGCGGAGCATCATGGCGGGTCAGGAGGCCAGGCACCACGCAGTCCTTATGGAGATGGAGACGGTCCTCAAGGAACCACCCAGACCCCCAGAGCCTCCCGAGGCTCAGGGCCCCGGTGGCTCATGAGGAGCAACCCCTTCACCGCGTACCTTCAGCTACCTCAACACCCCTTCATCAACGGAACCAGGTGACATTTTCCAAGTTCATTTAGCTAGGAGCGCCCAAGGGGTTGCATCATTCCTAGGCCGCGTGGGTCCGTCCCTGTGGCATGTATCTTTCCTTGTTTATGTCTTTGGCTTACCTTGCTGGGGGCGCCCCTCGGGCTGCATCATCCCCAAGCCGCTCGGGCTGGACCCAGTGGCGCATATCGTTTACGCATTTACCTGAGCTAGGTTGCCTTTCATGCTTAATCTATCTATGACTATCACCTGCTTGATTGTCGCCCATCGCGGGAGCCGCGCGCCTATCGTCTTTCTTCAGGACCCTTCGCGTGAGAGGATTAGGCACAGCGTATGTGCTCGGGCCCGTCCCTGCAGCATCGATAAATCCAATGGCCGAGCTCTGTCTGGCGGGCCGGACCCGTTCACGTTACCTCCTAGGGCCGTTGGTGCTTGGCTTTCTCGCGCGATAACCTCAGGAGATTCGTTCGGCGCAGGTTGTCTAACCACATCGCAGGACCAAGACAGCAAACAAGCCAAGACCAGGCGCAACCCGCCTTGAGGTAGGGCCTTGTGAGTCCCACGCTGGCCCACGAGTGCCCAGACACACCTCGTCTAGCCCTGTCATGCAAGCTACATGTCAGGGCGGGGCTATACACGCCTCGGTGGCTCTCCGCAGTAGGGAGTCCCCTCTCACGCACCAGAGGCAGACCAGCAATCACCACGGCTTCTCAGGCCCATCCTCGCGCGAACTTGCAGAGCCTCCCGAGGACAACAGCAGGCGGTACCGCGAACTCTCCCTCTTATCTCATGCGACTCGCTTGCACGTTAAAAGGGGGCTCCTGAGCATCGCACCTCAGGGGCTCTTACTGGCTCTCCAGCCCTCATCCCTGACCTTGACCATGGCACACGACCTGGCATACCAGCGGCGGTTGAGACCGCTCGAGGGCCGGGAGCTGAGGACGCAGAGCACCTAGAAGGCCCGCACGGGTCTGTCCTAGCTACTCAGCAGTGGCCGACGCACGAATCTGGCACGACTCGAGGAGCCTACTCCGGACAGCCAAGATAACTTCTCGCTCTGGTTCCACCATTCGCTACGGCACGAGATCCTCGCTCACTCCCTTCGCTGCCCTGCTGCGGCAATGTTTTCTTCCTTTCCCATCCTAAGACAGCTGCTTGCGCGCTAAAGGGGACCTCCTGAGCATCGCGCCTTAGGAGCTCTTACTGGACCTCGGGCCACTCACCTCCTGGCCTTGACCACGGCACGTGACCTGGCATACTAGCGACGGCTGCAGCCGCCTGGGGACCGGGACCTGTCAGCGTAGAGCACCAAGCTGCCGCGAGATTGGAAAGGGGAGGCCGAGCATCGGTAGGATATGTTTGCACAAACCCTCATAATAAGGACTATATTGACAAAAGGCATTACAGACGCTTTACGCGCCCCCACGGGGTTCATTTCTTGATTCCTCGCAGGGAACAAAAGGGAAGGAATTCCTAGGAGTTCTATCTACACGCGCCAGATGTCGCCGATGCCATCATCAACCGTGGGCCACGTGAGGCCGGCACCAACCCCATTCAGATCAGCGACGACGGCGGCTGGACGCCGCGGCCTTGCTCCGGGCTCAACGAGAACTTGGGGGCACATAGCTGTCGTCGCTCGTCTCCGGAGTCTCGTAAAGCTCGGGAGAGACGCTGGACCACCAGGAGTTGCCGTTGTTGCTGGAGGAGCTGCAGGCGAGGCCTGTGGTGGGCCCAGCGCCTGCTGCAGCGTCGTCCTGGCGACCTCCTTCAGGGCAGCACTCCAGGCGGCGGCCTTCCTCCTCGAAGACCTTGAAGAACAGCACGGAGGCGCCGTCATACTCGAAGTGGATCGTGAGGGTACCCTCCCCGTGGCAAACCCGGGCAATCTCTCCCCAGCCTCGGGTCATGAAGATCTTCCCAGAGGCAACGACTTCGATCTCCGCTCCGGTCGCTGGGGCGTCACAGTCGGTGTGTTGCAGCCAAAGCTCGCGAAGGCCCCTCGGCGGCATCTCAGCGGCGAAGAACTGCGGGAGGCGAATCCAGGTGCTCGGTGGCATTGCCGCCCATATCATGAACTTGTGCGAGGAGCCCGTCGCGTGGACCCCTGGGGTGACACCATGCGCCTCCGCTGCATGGCGGCCACGGCCCTGGCGCGGGCGGCGATGCTCATCGCCCCCCCCCCTCCGGAACCATCGGCACAAGTATACAAGGGCGGTGGGTACCCAGGCGGCAGCCTTTCATACCAAGGCCGCGACACCACCGGCCTCACTACCATCTCGCGGCGATGGGACCTCCTCTTCTTCGGTGGGAGCAGCTCAGGCTCAGTGAGGGGAGCCTTGCCCTTCTCTGCGGCCGAGAACCTCTGGATCGGCGCCATGTCTGCACAAGCAAGGAGTGGAGCTAGGAAGGAGAAGAAGCGGGAGAGGCAAAGAAGAGATGGGCAATGGGGGCTCCGCCCCCTCCCATTTATAGCCAAGGGGAGGCCAACCGCCGGCCCCCACGATCACAGGTAATGATGGTTTTCCTTGCATGCAGTAGGGACTCGTCAAGTCAGGCAGTTGCCGAGGCAGCATGGGGAAGCGGAGACGCCCACATCCAATCAACCGCCACGCGTCAACCAAGGCCGCAGGCTATTGGGGCCCGCGGAGCTCCGCCCTTGGCCTTTGGCTTCGCCTCGAAGCCAAGCCCGAGCGCGCCTGGGGCCCAGGGGCTACTGTCGGCGTTCTGGGAACGGGGGTCCCCAGACTTGCCTATCTGCGGCCCACGGCGTGGCTCTGCGAGCGGGCCCGTATGGCCCATCTTCACCAGCAAGCACCCAAGCCCCTTGCGAGGGGCCAAGCCTCATGAGGCGGGCGACACAAGACCTCCTCAAGAGCGGCATCACCAGGCTAGCTCACGAGGGGTGGAGAGTTCAAGGCCAGGCAAACCTCGCAAGTTTCTAGTGACGCGAGCCATGACGACCATGGACAGGCGAGCGCCAGGTGCGCGCCAGCGCGCACAGTGTCCTTGTTTCCTTTTCGGTGCTAAGGAAGCAGGTGCAGGCGTGGAGTACAGAGGCGTCAAGCAAAGGTTTCCATATCAGTGCAACAAGACCAAGACCAAAAGGACGGCAAGACGGAGGTCACTGTGGAGCCCAAGACGGCGACACCGCCAGAGCCTTTCATAGGCCAAGACTGCTTTTGTCAGGATAAGCTGTACTAGCTGCCCCCTTTCAAATTGGCCGTTGTTGGATCCCTTCCCGCTCAATATTTGGGAAGAGGACCAAGGCCATTATAAATAGGACTAGCCACCACCGTAGCTAGGGGCGACCTCATCTTAGACTAGAGCTAGTTCATCCTCACAACCACATCCACCAAGCACAAGAATACCTCTCCTCAGGAGGCGGTTCTCCCCCTTGTACTACTCATCCTCAGCCCAAGAGGCAATCCACCACACCACACTGGAGTAGGGTATTACACGACAATGGTGGCCCGAACCAGTATAAATCTTGTGTCCTTTGTGTTGCGAGTTCGTCGAGCAGTCCGTAAGATCTTAGTTGAGTTAGGACGTGGATCGATAGGGGGGAGATCTTCGCGTGCACCCCAGTGTTCAAACCTTGAGGGTTTTGCCAGAACCCGTGATCCGACAGGGGGCCGCCCTAGTCCTTCCCGAGCAAGGTACGCATGACCTTGCTTAGCTCCTCATCGGAAAAGGCGTCCGGGCGCAACCGAAGGTCATCTTCCACACCCTTGAAGCTCCATAAGGGGCTAGAGTGCGCCTGGAGCGGAGCTAGGCGCTGCGTCAGGAACTCCTTGACAATCATGGCACTCGTCAGCTGCTCCGCATCCAGGTCATCCATCATTTGCTCCAGCAACTGCTCCGCCCGAGGGTCGGTGAGCTTCTCGTGAGTCCACCGGTCCAGCTTCACCGAGAAGGCGGTCGGCAGCTCCAGCCGAGCATGGGAGCGCTTGGCGTCCATGAAGATCCACTTGTTTCGGAAGTCCTCCACCTTCTTCCCAGCCCTCGAGATCACATTGCTACCATGAGTCGTGATAAAGTTGGTGCATCCAGAGCACTGGCCGCTATTTACCCGGAGGTAGAAGAAGTGGCAGAACAGCGCAACGGAGGGCATCACCCCCACGAACGCCTCGTAGTAGAAGGCGAAGATTGACATGAGGAGGATGGAGTTGGGATGAAGATGGAGGGCGTGGAGCCCGTAATGGTGGAGGATGGCGTAGAAGAAACTGGAGAAAGGGGGAACCAGCCCAGCGAAGACGTTGTTCAGAAAGAAGGGGTAAATGGTGTCACCCAAGGCTTCTGGCTTGGCAGAGCCGACTCGGAGCGCCGTCTCACCCCCCCTCATTGCCTTCGCCCGCCGTTAGCAGGAGCATGGCGACGAGGTGCTTTTCCTCAGCGATGGTGGACACGCTCAGGGCCGGCTCGAACCAAGAAGTCGGGTGCTTAGCCAGGGCCGAAGATTTTGCCTTGTCGGTGGCCATCAGCGGCAAGTTTAGGGGAAGGATTCAACGGATCTGGAGGCACTTGGAGCAGAGGAAGAAAGGGATCTAGAGCAAGGCAAAGGAAAGGCAATGAAGGCCGCACCAAGCACCAGCCTTTTTGTCGGCCCGGAATAGTTGCTAAGGCCATGTGGGGAAGCGGAGACGCCCACATCCCATCAATCGCCACGCATCGACCAAGGCCGCAGGCGGTTAGGGATCGCGGTGCTCCACACTTGCCCCTTGGCTTTTCCTCAAAGCCAAGTTCGAGTGCTCCTTGGGCCCGGGGGCTACTGTAGGCATTCGGGGAACGGGGGTACCCAGACTTGCGCGCCTGCGGCCCATGGCGTGGCTTCATCGACGGCCTGGTACGGCCCACCTTCAGCATCAACAACTCAAGACCCTCGCGAGGGGCCAAGCCTCGTGAGGCGGACGACACCAAGACCTCCACAAGGAGCGGCCTCCTCAGGCTGGCTCCCGAGGAGCGGAGATTTCTATGCAGGCTTCACCTCATGAGGTTCGGATGACGTGAGCCATGACGACCAAGGCCAGGCGGGCATCAGCGTGCGTAGTGTACCAGTTTCCTCTTTGGTGCTAAGGAAGCAAGCGTAGGCGCGGAGTCCCGAGGAATCATCCAAAGGTTTCCATTCTGGTGCAACAAGACCAAGACCGCCAGGACGGCAGGACGGAGGTCATCGCCGAGCCCACCGCAGTGTCACGACCAGAGGCTTTTGTAGGCGGAGACTACTTTTGTCAGGATAGCATGTACTAGTTGTCTCCCTTCGAATTTGGCCATTGTGGGATTGAGGGAGTCCTAGATTAAGGGGTCCTCGGGCGTCCGGCCTGTGTGACATGGGCCGGACTAATGGGCTATGAAGATACAAGATAGAAGACTCTCTCCCGTGTCCGGATGGGACTCTCCTTGGCGTGGATGGCAAGCCTGTCGTTCGGATATGAAGATTCCTTTCTCTATAACCGACTTTGTACGACCCTAGTCCCCTCTGGTGTCTATATAAACTGGAGAGTTTAGTCCGTAGAGGCAATCATAATCATACAGGCTAGACTTCTAGGGTTTTAGCCATTACGATCCTGTGGTAGATCAACTCTTGTAACCCCCATACTCATCAATATCAATCAAGCAGGACGTAGGGTATTACCTCCATCAAGAGGGCCCAAACCTGGGTAAAACTTCGTGTCCCCCGTCTCCTGTTACCATCTACCTTAGACGCACAGTTTGGGACCCCCTACCCGAGATCTGTCGGTTTTGACACCGACATTGGTGCTTTCATTGAGAGTTCCACTGTGTCACCGCCAGAAGGTTCGATGGCTCCATCCATCATCTGCAAAGATGCTTCCCTAGGGGAGGTTTTTCTCCCCGGCTAGATCTTCGTATTCAGCGGCTTCACACTACGGGCCAACTCGCTTGGCCATCTGGAGCAGATCGACAGCTACGCCCCAGGTCACCGGATTAGATTTGGAAACCTGGATTATGTCGCTGATATCCGAGGAGACTTGATCTTCCAAGGATTCATGACCCCAACCTCCGCTCTGGCCTTAGAGTTGGAGCGCTTCGCCAGTACCGAAGACGGGATTTCTAAACCTGCCAGACTATCTGCGGCCACTAGGCCCAGTACGGGAGAGCCGGAGGAAGCAGTGTCGCCGGCATCCATCACCAAGACGGACTCTTCCCCAGACGCTGGCTCCGAACTCTCAGAGTCAGCATCGTGTGAGCTCGGCCGAGGAATTCCCTTCCCGCCATACTTCATAGATTATTTTCTCCCTCAACAAACCTCGCCTTTAAGCGAGGCTCTGGACTTGATGCGATCCCTCGTGATTACGGAGGAGCAACGTCTGAACTACGCCCAGCCCGGACTAGGGGCTGAGAGCAGGGAATTTTACGTCCCACCCACCACCCACTTCATGCCATGGTAGAGGACTTAACTGACATGCTTGATTACGGCTCCGAAGACATCAATGGTATGGACGACGATGCCAGAGAGGAGCAAGCCGAAAACCTGCCGTTTACCGGACGCTGGATGGCCACCTCTTCGTATGACGTGTACATGGTGGATACGCCCAAGGAGGGTGAGAGCGATAATGAGAAAAATCCAGTAGAGGATAAACCTCTCGAGATACAACCAAAGTGCTGACGGCGCCGCTCTAGATCATGCCGTAGCAAAGACATCAATACTGGCACGAGAGACAATGACACTCCAGATGATGCCGAAGACCAAGAAAACCCCGTCAAGCAAAACTCTGAACAAGACGATCAGGAGGATGGGAAAATTAGCCCTGATGAACAGGCCGCAAACGAAGACTCGGAGGACAGTAATTACCTTCCACCCTCCGAGGATGAGGTGAGCCTCGGCGACGAAGACTTTATCGTGCCCGAGGAATCTCTCGAGCAGGAGCGCTTTAAGAAAAGGCTAGTAGCCACTGCAAGGAGCCTGAAAAAGAAGTAGCAGCAGCTTCAAGTTGATCACCATCTGCTCAATGATAGATGGACTAATGTCCTGGCAGCAGAGGAATACAGCCTCGAGCGCCCAACCAAAAGTTACCCGAAGCGTAAACTGCTACCTCAATTCGCTGACGAGGCACTTGAGCCCATACCATCAACGCGTAATCCGGCTGATCGACCACCACATGGTCGGGACAAAACGGCAACTCGAGCCAAACACCAGCTCATCCTACCTCGCCATAAAGGCAGAGATAAAACAGCTCGGGGATACACATATGACATGCGGCAGGACCTGAAGAATAAAGCAGGTCCGACCAGATCGATCTATGAATCGAGGGGGCGTGCCCCGACACGTGACGACGGCTATCAAGCCAAACGAAAACCTTAGACGGACTCCATCCGAACTATGTCACGATCTGGCCCGATCATACCGCACACCCCCTCTACTTCACTGATGAAGTAATGGAACATGAATTCCCAGAAGGGTTCAAACCCGTGAATATCGAATCATCTGATGGAACCACAGATCCCGTGGTATGGATTGAAGACTTTATTCTCCATATTCACATGGCCCGCGGTGATGATCTTCAAGCCATCAAATACCTCCCCCTAAAACTCAAGGGACTAGCCTGGCACTGGCTGAACAGCCTGCCGAAAAACTCTATTGGCAGCTGGGAAAACCTAGAAGACGCCTTCCGCGATAACTTCCAAGGCACATACGTCAGACCTCCAGATGCCGATGACTTACGTCACATAGTCCAATAGCCCAGAGAGTCAGCAAGGAAATTCTGGACTAGGTTCTTAACTAAAAAGAACCAAATCGTCAACTGTCCGGATGTCGAAGCTCTAGCGGCCTTCAAACACAGCATCCGCGATGAATGGCTCGCCCGACACCTCAGCCAAGAAAAGTCAAAGTCCATGGCGGCCCTCACGCACTCATGACCCGCTTTTGCGTGGGCGAAGATAGCTGGCTAGCCCCCAGCAATAACAATGCAAGAGAACCTGGCACCTCAGAAGCCAGAAGTAGCAACGGCAAGCCCTGATGCAACAGGCACAAGCATCGAAACAATGGTGACAATACTGATGACACTGTGGTCAACGCCGGATTCAGTGGCTCCAAGTCCGGTCAGCAGAAGAAGCCATATAAAAGGAATAATCAGGGCCCTTCCAGCCTGGACCGCATACTCGATCATCCATGTAAGATCCATGGCACCCCTGATAAACCAGCCAATCATACCCACCAGAGTTGTTGGGTCTTCAAACAGGCCGGCAAGTTAAAAGCCGGAGACAAGGAGAAGGGGTCGCAAAGCGAGAATAACGGCGAGGAGCCCCGTCCATCAAACACAGGGGGACTATCGGGGATATACCCCGCGGTGTAACCCGACCGGACTTGGCAATTCACCGGCGACCCGCACTGACCAGACGGTTTACAAGCAACCTGACTGAACATTATGACTCACTGGTAACCCGGCGGGCGGGACAGACGGATGACAAGGCCCAAGGCCCAGAAGACCGGTTTATGTTAATGGTGGGCCGGTTTAAGAGAAAAGGTGTGAGGAATCTTTCCCTTAAAAGGAGTCAAGACCCGTACTTGTATCCGGTTTCTATTAGAAGAGAGAC
The DNA here is from genome assembly GCF_056163025.1 of Triticum urartu. Classification (NCBI taxonomy): domain Eukaryota; kingdom Viridiplantae; phylum Streptophyta; class Magnoliopsida; order Poales; family Poaceae; genus Triticum; species Triticum urartu. Next base: position 478,997,709 of record NC_141876.1, read on the forward strand.
CAGTCCTAATCCTACTAGGACTCCACATGTAACCCGCCCCTTCAACATATATAAGGAGGGGCAGGGCTCCCCAAAGAGGGAGAGAAAAAGAAGAAAAGATATAGCTAAGGCCAGACACAACTAGAGGGGAGCCGGTTTATGCGGTGACTCCCTCATGAGCATAATGAGACCTAGCAACAAACAACATGTAGGGCTATTCCGGATGATATTTCCCGGGGCCCGAAGCTATCTAAATCCTTGTCTTGTGTGATGATCCGCCTCGCGTCTCTCATCCCGATCAACCCCTCTCAAGCTACCACATAGATAAGTTAGCCTCACGAATAAGTCCTCACACTAGGACATCTGCCGTGACAAAACCACGACAGTTGGCGCCCACCGTGGGGCTTGCGCATGATGGTGTTGAGTTCTTGAAGGGATCTCCCACAGGGATCGAGAAGCTTGCAGTTGACCGGATAAAGAAAAGCCAGCCTGGAAGAATTCACATCAACTATGAGTTCATCAATCAAGATTGAAAAAGTATCCAGTGGCGACCGATATGAAGTCCAAGAGATTTTAGGGTTTTGCATTTTTCTGCATATCGCCGATGCGTCGAAACCGAATCAAAGATCAGTTTTTTGCACCACAGTTGCGTGTCGCTGAAACCGATAAGAATTGTGTTGCAGCCGCCATACGCACGGATCATGCAAACCACCGTATATATCAAACAAGTCCTGAGGCAGGCACTGCTGGGATTACCTGTATCAGAGATCAAATCGGAGTTGTAGTACTACGGCGAGCTGCAACGCAACTTACACAGTCTGATTGTTTTTGGAACAATTCACTAGCACTTCAGGATACTGTTTGAAGACTACTCCACGTGAAGTCTCAGGCCTCTCCCAATGCTCCACCTTGGACAGGTGCTAAGGTTGCCAACTAAGCAGAAAGTCTGATGTGGCATGCTAGTTAAGAGGAGAGAGAATAGTATGGTGACCTCAGGAGGAAACGGTGCTAAGCACGTGTACCTAGGTGGAAGCACAATTTTGAGTCTACAACTAATTAAATGCATGAAGCTTAGCACCCAAAAGCTTAGCACCTTTGCATTGGGGACTAGAGTTGCTAAGGCATTTAATATACTTAGCACCTCATCTAAGCACCTTTGCATTGGAGGAGGTCTTAGAGGGCCACTAATATTTGCACAAGGATCAATGTCCAATTGATCTGGAGTTCAACTAGCACTACCACATACACCGACAATTTCCCCTGCCGTGGATTGTTTTGCTGGTTTCAAGTCCCGAGGCACTAGGCTACATCGCTGCTGGCTGCTGCTACTACGATCAATTAGTACTACTTCTAGTACGTGGTGATTTCCACAAAAAACAACATGTTGATTTCCCAAGTCGATGTCACTCATCACGTCAAGCTACAAGTTCAGATTTGTTTTTCTTTAACTGCTATGTTCACCGGAAGCTATCAGGTGATATCCGTCCAGTCTGTTTTAATAACACAGATAAATTTTTATATGAATGGTTACTCTGATATGTGGTATTGTTTCGCAGAATAATTATTCTTACAAATGAGACATTATACCACAGATACGGGCCACACGGGCTTACAACACCGTGGCCATCTCTCATGACCGCGCTGGCTTAAAGCACCATGGCCGTCTTTTAGGACTGTGCCGGTTTACAATGCGAAGGATGACTTTTCCGTCCGCACCGGCTTACAATGTTGTGGCCGACTCATCTCTCCGAGCCGCTTGTGATGCTGCGGTCGGTTTACCGTCCGCTCTGCGGTCCGGCTTATTCAAAGTGCCGGGTTGACTAATGGACTTTACGCATAGATCATCTGTCGTTCACAAACATCAGAGGGCATGCACTAGCATTCGTCCATGCCATGCTGCTCGACAGACATGTGTGCAAACCGCCATTCCCGCGGTCTAGTCCGCGTCAACTCGTCAGGACCGTGCAAACTACCCGATAAAGCGCGCACAGGCCGCCGTCCCCCGCGGTCCGGTCTACATCAACATACGACCGACTCGCCCGTCCGTGCCGGCTTACAATGCCGGTGCCGACTCTCCCCGTCCACAATGGTTTACAACGCCGTGGCTGATTCACCTGTCTGCTCCCATGGCCGACTCGCCCGTCATGGATTTCAACTTTACTGCAGTAATCATCAACTCTGCGACGGATAAATTCCGGCTCAACATATCAGGTGAAATCAATCCAATATATTTTTATATTATATATTGCTTTCTTTAAAAAGAGCAATTACACCGGCTTGCAATATTATTTATGCAGGAGCAATTGTTCACTGCAAAAGATATGGTTGTGTCTTGGATATATTGCTCGCGCCACTATTATTATGCGCAAGTGACGCCTTTAATATTGTGGACGTATTTACCGTCCGTCTGTTGCAGCCTGGTCTACATCGACACACCAGGGCCACACCTGTCTGCATGTGCGGTTTATAAGTATGAGAAAGTCACGGCTTGGGTAGCTAGCCCAGTTTTTTCTTTCAAATTGGAGGCAAATTATCGTCAACCGCCATTTGCACTAGATGGCTCAATGAGCAGGTGCACAAGTCGCCGCCACTACAGTTTGGTTAACTTCAAATCGCCAGTTGGAAGGAACCATTGGTCGAGTTGCTGACACGGATCATATAGGATTATTTATAACCCACCGCAGTCACCTCAACCTTCTATGGATTCACATCATGCTATCAACACCAATGATATACAATTTATGCCGGTTTATACCACGGTCAAATACGGAGAATCTCAAGCTAACTCCTTGAGTCACCTTGAGACTCGGGGGCTACAATGATATGACTCAGCAAATGTTGTCGGTTTTCAGTGAAGTCAAGAACCCCAGGACATTGGAGGGAAAGATAACCCGGTCCCGGAAGCTACTACCATATTGATGAAAATTTAAAGGCCATCTGAAAAATTCCGGTTCAAAATGAAGAACGCCGGTTTAAAATCCGGTTCAAGGGAAAGATGTCTCCCATAAAGCTTTGAAGCTCTTAATATCCGGTTTAACATCCAGTTCAAGAAGAAATATCTCTCGCAAAGTTCGAGTTCTCAGAAAAGTTAAAGGTTGCTGAAGAGGACCTGTTGCCATGATGCGCGGTTCAAACATGGGTTATCCTGCCGTATTGGCTTATCATATTGATCACATGGGGGCTTCTGTTTATAAAGCGGAGTTCTGATTACATATTGATACGGCTGTCAAGCCAATATTATCATAAGAGCACAGCTCTGGTTACTTCAGTAATCCGGCTATCGAGCCAATATTATCACAAGGGGCCAAAGAGAGTCTGTTGCATAGCACAGCTCAAACATGGGTATCCCTTGAGCACAGCTCACAATATCACTTGGGGGGCTATGTTCGAACCATAGTCACACCTCTTGATAGGCTTAAGGGCACTAGGGAAATCACTTGGGGGCTCTGGTCGTATCTGAATCACAGCTTATACCCTCTTGATCAGCATAAGGGCACCAGGGAAATCACTTGGGGGCTTGGTCTTATCCGAACCATAGCTACACCTCTTGATAGGCATAAGGCCACCAAGGAAATCACTTGGGGGCTATGGGTTCGAACCATAGTTACACCTCTTGATAGGCATAAGGGCACTAGGGAAATCACTTGGGGGCCTGGTCGTATTCGAACCATAGTTACACCTTTTGATCGGCACAATGCCACAATTATGACTACATGGGGGCTCTGGTCGTATCCGAACCATAACTTAAACCCTCTTGATCATACATATACATCATCATATATTGCATCATACGTTGCATCATCATTACATCATCATAGCATGTATCATATGTGCATGGATATACCGGCGTTCATTAACCCGGCTTGACTTTCAACGGCAAGTTGTTTGTACATGATCACTTATAATCCGGCGCTTATTAACCCGGTCTGGTTTTGACTAACAAGTCGCCAGTGTTATAAGGAAAATCTGGTGTTTATTATATCCCGGTACAGTTTATTATCATAATCCGGCAAATTAAGGAAGGAGTTCTGAATACTCAAGATTGGGGTTACCACCCTCACTACAAGAATTGGTTAAACCAACGAGGTGATTCAATGTCACAGGTATCATCTACGTCATATTTGATTATCTTCAATTATAGTTTTGGTTATAAACCCTGGCTATTTATATGGGCATTATGACCCGCCCTGCGGTAAACCGCCAAGGATTCTTGTGATCTACTTGTGTGCAAGATAAGAATGCATTTGGGTGGCTACCCACCCTGGCTTTCAACGTTAAGTCGCCAGGGCATATGTTATTTACACTTTGAGCAGGATTTGCAGAATTATGACATATAAATTTAAGCTCATCATCAACATTGATGCTTCAAAAGGGTTATCCATTTTGTATTTTCTCAAAGGCTATCAGCCACCGGGTTATAAAAATTCTGGCTTACAATGAATGCGCATTAAGTCGCCATCGGCCAAGAGCCGCCGAGTATTTAAACTCCGGATTTACTTATCAACTGGTAAGATATTCATATCTTTCATAGCCGAAATTGGCTGGATTTTCATGATGATATTGAATGATTGAGGTTTTTAAACCGGATTATATTATTCAAATCTTCAAATAGCCAAACAAGGCTGAATTTTTTATGGTTATCAATAACCAGTATTATTGAGGTTTTCAGAGTCGCTTTAAGCGCAATGGCTATTATCTTATAAATAGATATAATTTATTCTACAATTGAAGGAATAGTCCCGAGTCGCTGCAGGCTTACGACCCGGCACTTGGGGGCTACATTATTCAAATTGAGATTACATTAAATATACAAGTCTCATGTCGCTGTAAGCATGCACCATACCAATTGCTCCTTGGGGGCTACCAATTGCTCACCTTATTGAAGACCTGACTCATCACATTGTAATGAGCCGGCCCTTGGGGGCTACCAATTGCTCCTATCAATTATTCAAGGTACACAAGTCTTAATCCATTATATTCAAGGGTCCACTGCTCAGTTGGTAAAACACAAAGCTCTTAACCTTGTGGACGTGGGTTCAAGCCCCATGGTGGAGTTACATCATATGATATTATTTTCAATGAAGCATGATTATATTTATAAAGTCCCTGCTCATTATTGCATAATGACCCGGCCCTTGGGGGCTACACTGGGTGAAGTTTTTATGAACATAAGACAAGTACAAGTCCCAGGTTGCTGCAAGCATGACAACCCGGCACTTGGGGGATACATATATGGAGTATTCAGTTTATATGATTGAGATGAACAAACCGGATTTCTTCAAGGTTGCAACACTTATTGGAGCAAGTCTTAAGTTATCACTATGTTCTCCTCTTAAGACTTGGGGGCTACAGGTATTATGCATATAAAGGAGGAGCGTCCTCAAATTATCAGTTTTGAGCAAATCAGGAAGATCAATTACATGACCCGGTGTCAACAACAATTATGACCCGGTGCCATCAATATTTATGAACCGACAATTTTGGCAATGATAAACCGGCAAGTTCTACATTTTCAAACCGGCCGATATCAATTGAATATTTGAAGACCAATATTTTTGTCAAGTCAGAGCAATGAAGGCCGACTCAAATGGATTCTTTATTTACAATATTTATTCTACAAGCAAAATGATTATGAAGCTAGTCTATTGACCCAGATTTTCTAGAAGGAGGAAATGACAAGGACTTAAGGATGATCAGGTGCCGGTTTACAAGAATTCTTAACCCAGAGCACAACCTGTCAAATTTGTTCTTGTGATTATTTTGCAGCATAAGTTTACCATGGATAAATCCAAGCTAAACTTGGGGGCTAATGTTGGTGATATACCCCGTGTGTAACCCGGCCGGACTTGGCGATTCACCGGCGACCCGCACTGACCAGACGGTCTACAAGCAACCTGACTGAACATTATGACTCACTGGTAACCCAGCGGGCGGGACAGACGGATGACAAGGCCCAAGGCCCAGAAGACCGGTTTATGTTAATGGTGGGCCGGTTTAAGAGAAAAGTGTGAGGAATGTTTCCCTTAAAAGGAGTCAAGACCCGGACTTGTATCCGGTTTGTATTAGAAGAGAGACCAGTTCTAATCCTACTAGGACTCCACATGTTGTTGGGGAACGTTGCAGAAAACAAAAAAAATCTACGGTTTCATCAAGATCCATCTAGGAGTTCATCTAGCAACGAGTGATTAGATGCATCTATGTACCTTGTAGATCGCGAGCGGAAGCGTTCAAAGAACGTGGATGAGGGAGTCGTACTCGACGTGATTCGAATCACCGAAGATCCTAGCACCGAACGGACGGCACCTCCACGTTCAACACACGTACGGAACAGCCACGTCTCCTTCTTCTTGATCCAGCAAGGGGGAAGGAGAGGTTGAGGGAGATGGCACCAGCAGCAGCACGATGGCGTGGTGATGATGGAGCTGCAGTACTCCGTCAGGGCTTCGCCAAGCGCTATGGAGGAGGAGGAGGTGTTGGAGAGGGAGAAGGAGGCAACCAAAGGCGTGTTCTGAAAGCCCTCCTTCCCCCACTATATATAGGAGGGCCAAGGGGGGGCGCCGGCCCTAGGAGATCCAATCTCCTAGGGGGTGCGGCCAAGGGGGAGGAATCCCTCCTCCCCAAGGCACCTAGGAGGTGCCTTCCCCTCCTAGGACTCTTCCTCCTTGAAACCCTAGGCGCATGGGCCTCTTGGGGCTGGTGCCCTTGGCCCATGTAGGCCAAGGTGCACCCCCTACAGCCCATGTGGCCCCCCGGGATAGGTGGCCCCACCCGGTGGGCCCCCGGGACCCTTCCGGTGGTCCCGGTACAATACCGATAACCCCGAAACTTGTCCCGATGGCCGAAATAGTACTTCCTATATATAATTATTTACCTCCGGACCATTTTGGAACTCCTCGTGACGTCCGGGATCTCATCCGGGACTCCGAACAACATTCGGGTTATTGCATATACATATCCCTACAACCCTAGCGTCACCGAACCTTAAGTGTGTAGACCCTACGGGTTCGGGAGACATGTAGACATGACCGAGATCGCTCTCCGGTCAATAACCAACTGCGGGATTTGGATACCCATGTTGGCTCCCACATGCTCCTCGATGATCTCATCGGATGAACCACGATGTCGAGGATTCAAACAACCCCGTATACAATTCCCTTTGTCAATCGGTATGTTACTTGCTCGAGATCCGATCGTCGGTATCCCAATACCTCGTTCAATCTCGTTACCATCAAGTCACTTTACTCTTACCGTAATGCATGATCCCATGACCAAACACTTGGTCACTTTGAGCTCATTATGATGATGCATTACTGAGTGGGCCCAGTGATACCTCTCCGTCATACGGAGTGACAAATCCCTGTCTTGATCCATGTCAACCCAACAGACACTTTCGGAGATACCCGTAGTATACCTTTATAGTCACCCAGTTACGTTGTGACGTTTGGCACACCCAAAGCACTCCTACGGTATCCGGGAGTTACACGATCTCATGGTCTAAGGAAAAGATACTTGACATTGGAAAACTCTAGCAAACGAACTATACGATCTTGTGCTATGTTTAGGATTGGGTCTTGTCCATCACATCATTCTCCTAATGATGTGATCCCGTTATCAATGACATCCAATGTCCATAGTCAGGAAACCATGACTATCTGTTGATCAACGAGCTAGTCAACTAGAGGCTTACTAGGGACATGTTGGTGTCTATTATTCACACGTGTATTACGATTTCCGGATAATACAGTTATAGCATGAATAAAGACAATTATCATGAACAAAGAAATATAATAATAATACTTTTATTATTGCCTCTAGGGAATATTTCCAACAGTCTCCCACTTGCACTAGAGTCAATAATCTAGTTACATTGTGATGAATCGAGCACCCATGGAATTCTGGTGTTGATCATGTTTTGCTCTAGGGAGAGGTTTAGTCAACGGATCTGCTACATTCAGGTCCGTATGTACTTTACAAATCTCTATGTCTTCATCTTGAACATTTTCACGAATGGAGTTGAAGCGACGCTTGATGTGCCTTGTCTTCTTGTGAAACCTGGGCTCCTTTGCAAGAGCAATAGCTCCAATGTTGTCACAGAAGAGCTTGATCGGCCCCAACGCATTGGGTATGACTCCTAGGTCGGTGATGAACTCCTTCACCCAAATTGCTTCATGTGCTGCCTCCGAGGCTGCCATGTACTCCGCTTCACATGTAGATCCCGCCACGACGCTCTGCTTGCAACTGCACCAGCTTACTGCCCCACCATTCAAAATATACACGTATCCGGTTTGTGACTTCGAGTCATCCAGATCTGTGTCGAAGCTAGCGTCGACGTAACCCTTTACGACGAGCTCTTCATCACCTCCATAAACGAGAAACATTTCCTTAGTCCTTTTCAGGTACTTCAGGATATTCTTGACCGCTATCCAGTGTTCCTTGCCGGGATTACTTTGGTACCTTCCTACCAAACTTACGGCAAGGTTTACATCAGGTCTGGTACACAACATGGCATACATAATAGAACCTATGGCTGAGGCATAGGGGATGACACTCATTTCTTCTACATCTTCTGCCGTGGTCGGACATTGAGCCGAGCTCAATTTCACACCTTGTAACACAGGCAAGAACCCCTTTTTAGAATGATCCATATTGAATTTCTTCAATATCTTATCAAGGTATGTGCTTTGTGAAAGACCTATGAGGCGTCTTGATCTATCTCTATAGATCTTGATGCCTAATATATAAGCAGCTTCACCAAGGTCCTTCATTGAAAAACTTTTATTCAAGTAGGCCTTAATGCTGTCCAAGAGTTCTATATCATTTCCCATCAAAAGTATGTCATCTACATATAATATGAGAAATGCTACAGAGCTCCCACTCACTTTCTTGTAAACACAGGCTTCTCCATAAGTCTGCGTAAACCCAAACGCTTTGATCATCTCATCAAAGCGAATGTTCCAACTCCGAGATGCTTGCACCAGCCCATAAATCGAGCGTTGGAGCTTGCACACCTTGTCAGCATTCTTAGGATCGACAAAACCTTCCGGTTGCATCATATACAATTCTTCCTTAAGGAAACCATTAAGGAATGCTGTTTTGACGTCCATCTGCCATATCTCATAATCATAAAATGCGGCAATTGCTAACATGATTCGGACGGACTTCAGCTTCGCTACCGGTGAGAAAGTCTCATCGTAGTCAACCCCTTGAACTTGTCGATAACCCTTAGCGACAAGCCGAGCTTTATAGATGGTCACATTACCATCCGCGTCTGTCTTCTTCTTAAAGATCCATTTATTTTCTATGGCTCGCCGTTCAACGGGCAAGTCAGTCAAAGTCCATACTTCGTTTTCATACATGGATCCTATCTCGGATTTCATGGCTTCTAGCCATTTGTCGGAATCCGGGCCCGCAATCGCTTCTTCATAGTTCGAAGGTTCACCGTTGTCCAACAACATGATTTCCAAGACAGGGTTGCCGTACCACTCTGGTGCGGAACGTGTCCTTGTGGACCTTCGAATTTCAGTAGGAGCTTGATCAGAAGTATCTTGATCATCATCAATAACTTCCTCTCTAGTCGGTGCAGGCGCCTCAGGAACATTTTCTTGAGTTGCGCCATTTTCCGGTTCAAGAGGTAATACTTCATCAAGTTCTACTTTCCTCCCACTTACTTCTTTCGAGAGAAACTCTTTCTCTAGAAAGGATCCATTCTTGGCAACAAAGATCTTGCCTTCGGATCTGAGGTAGAAGATGTACCCAATAGTTTCTTTAGGGTATCCTATGAAGACGCATTTTTCCGATTTGGGTTCGAGCTTTTCAGGTTGAAGTTTCCTGACATAAGCATCGCATCCCCAAACTTTTAGAAATGACATCTTAGGTTTCTTCCCAAACCATAATTCAAACGGTGTCGTCTCAACGGATTTCGACGGTGCCCTATTTAAAGTTAATGCGGCAGTCTCTAAAGCATAGCCCCAAAAAGATAGTGGTAAATCGGCAAGAGACATCATAGATTGCACCATATCTAATAGAGTGCGATTACGACGTTCGGACACACCATTACGCTAAGGTGTTCCAGGCGGCGTGAGTTGTGAAACTATTCCACATTTTCTTAAGTGTGTACCAAACTCGTGACTCAAGTATTCTCCTCCACGATCTGATCGTAGAAACTTGATTTTCCTGTCACGTTGATTCTCAACTTCACTCTGAAATTCCTTGAACTTTTCAAAGGTCTCAGACTTGTGTTTCATTAAGCAGACATACCCATATCTGCTCAAGTCATCAGTGAGGGTGAGAACATAACGATAGCCACTGCGAGCCTCAACACTCATTAGACCGCACACATCAGTATGTATGATTTCCAATAAGTTGGTTGCTCGCTCCATTGTTCCTGAGAACGGAGTCTTGGTCATTTTACCCATGAGGCATGGTTCACACGTGTCAAATGATTCATAAACAAGAGACTCTAAAAGTCCATCAGCATGGAGCTTCTTCATGCGTTTGACACCTATGTGACCAAGGCGGCAGTGCCACAAGTATGTGGGACTATCATTATCAATCTTACATCTTTTGGTACTTACACTATGAATATGTGTAGCATTACGCTCGAGATTCATAAAGAATAAACCATTCACCATCGGAGCATGACCATAAAACATATCTCTCATATAAATAGAACAACCATTATTCTCGGATTTAAATGAGTAGCCATCTCGTATTAAACGAGATCCTGATACAATGTTCATGCTCAAACTTGGCACTAAATAACAATTATTGAGGTTTATAACTAATCCCGTGGGTAAATGTAGAGGCAGCGTGCCGACGGCGATCACATCGACCTTGGAACCATTCCCGACGCGCATCGTCACCTCGTCCTTCGCCATTCTCCGTTTATTCCGCAGCTCCTGCTGTGAGTTACAAATGTGAGCAACCGCACTGGTATCAAATACCCAGGAGCTACTACGAGTACTGGTAAGGTACACATCAATTACATGTATATCACATATACCTTCCGTTTTGCCGGCCTTCTTGTCCGCTAAGTATTTGGGGCAGTTCCGCTTCCAGTGACCACTTTCCTTGCAATAAAAGCACTCAGTCTCGGGTTTGGGTCCATTCTTTGGCTTCTTCCCGGCAGCTTGCTTGTCGGGCGCGGCAACTCCCTTGCCGTCCTTCTTGAAGTTCTTTTTACCCTTGCCCTTCTTGAACTTAGTGGTTTTATTGACCATCAACACTTGATGTTCCTTCTTGACTTCTACCTCTGCTGATTTCAGCATAGAAAATACTTCAGGAATGGTCTTTTCCATCCCCTGCATATTGAAGTTCATCAAAAAGCTCTTGTAGCTCGGTGGAAGCGACTGAAGGATCCTGTCAATGACCGCGTCATCTGGGAGATTAACTCCCAGCTGAGTCAAGCAGTTATGTAACCCAGACATAGTGAGTATGTGCTCACTGACAGAACTATTTTCCTCCATCTTACAGCTGAAGAATTTGTCGGGGACTTCATATCTCTCGACCCGCGCATGAGCTTGAAAAACCATTTTCAGCTCTTCGAACATCTCATATGCTCCATGTCTCTCAAAATGCTTTTGGAGCCCCGGCTCTAAGCTGTAAAGCATGCCGCACTGAACGAGGGAGTAGTCATCGGTACGTGCCTGCCAAGCGTTCATAACGTCTTGTTCTGCAGGGAGAATAGGTGCATCACCTAGCGGTGCTTGTAGGACATAATCTTTCTTGGCAGCTATGAGGATGATCCTCAGGTTCCGGACCCAGTCCGTGTAGTTGCTGCCATCGTCTTTCAGCTTGGTTTTCTCTAGGAACGCGTTGAAGTTGAGGACTACATTGGCCATTTGATCTACAAGACATATTGTAAATATTTTAGACTAAGTTCTTGATAATTAAGTTCATCTAATCAAATTATAATGAACTCCCACTTAGATAGACATCCCTCTTCTAGTCATCTAAGTATAACATGATCCGAGTTGGTTAGGCCGTGTCCGATCATCACGTGAGACGGACTAGTCAACGTCGGTGAACATCTTCATGTTGATCGTATCCTCTATACGACTCATGCTCGACCTTTCGGTCTTCTGTGTTCCGAGGCCATGTCTATGCACATGCTAGGCTCGTCAAGTCAACCTAAGTGTATTGCGTGTGTAAATCTGTCTTACACCCGTTGTATGTGAACGTAAGGATCTATCACACCCGATCATCACGTGGTGCTTCGAAACGACGAACTTTAGCAACGGTGCACAGTTAGGGAGAACACTTTCTTGAAATTATTATGAGGGATCATCTTATTTACTACCGTCGTTATAAGCAAACAAGATGCAAAACATGATAAACATCACATGCAATCAAATAATAATAGTGACATGATATGGCCAATATCACATAGCTCCTTTGATCTCCATCTTGGGGCTCCATGATCATCTTGTCACCGTCATACTCATCGACATGTAAGTTGTGATTCCTATTACAATAGCATGAACATCTCATACATCACATATAGATCATTCATCATTCATCACAACTTTGGCCATATCATATCACAAAGCACTTGCTGCAAAAACAAGTTAGACGTCCTCTAATTGTTGTTGCAAGTTTTACGTGGCTGAAGTAGGGTTCTAGCAAGAACGTTTTCTTACCTACGTGAAAGCCACAACGTGATTTGTCAACTTCTATTTACCCTTCACAAGGACCCTTTTCATCGAATCCGCTCCAACTAAAGTAGGAGAGACAGACACCCGCCAGCCACCTTATGCAACTTGTGCATGTTAGTCGGTGGAACCGGTCTCACGTAAGCGTACGTGTAAGGTTGGTCCGGGCCGCTTCATCCCACAATACCGTTGAAGCAACATAAGACTAGTAGCGGCAAGAAAGTTGACAACATCTACGCCCACAACAAATTGTGTTCTACTCGCGCAAGAAGAACTACGCATAGACCTAGCTCATGATGCCACTGTTGGGGAACGTTGCAGAAAACAAAAAAAATTCTACGGTTTCACCAAGATCCATCTAGGAGTTCATCTAGCAACGAGTGATTAGATGCATCTACGTACCTTGTAGATCTCGAGCAGAAGCGTTCAAAGAACGTGGATGAGGGAGTCGTACTCGACGTGATTCGAATCACCGAAGATCCTAGCACCGAACGGACGGCACCTCCGCGTTCAACACACGTACGGAACAGCCACGTCTCCTTCTTCTTGATCCAGCAAGGGGGAAGGAGAGGTTGAGGGAGATGGCACCAGCAGCAGCACGACGGCGTGGTGATGATGGAGCTGCAGTACTCCGTCAGGGCTTCGCCAAGCGCTATGGAGGAGGAGGAGGTGTTGGAGAGGGAGAAGGAGGCAACCAAAGGCGTGTTCTGAAAGCCCTCCTTCCCCCACTATATATAGGAGGGACAAGGGGGGGCGGCCCTAGGAGATCCAATCTCCTAGGGGATGCGGCCAAGGGGGAGGAATCCCTCCTCCCCAAGGCACCTAGGAGGTGCCTTCCCCTCCTAGGACTCTTCCTCCTTGAAACCCTAGGCGCATGGGCCTCTTGGGGCTGGTGCCCTTGGCCCATGTAGGCCAAGGCGCACCCCCTACAGCCCATGTGGCCCCCCGGGATAGGTGGCCCCACCCGGTGGGCCCCCGGGACCCTTCCGGTGGTCCCGGTACAATACCGATAACCCCGAAACTTGTCCCGATGGCCGAAATAGTACTTCCTATATATAATTCTTTACCTCCGGACCATTCCGGAACTCCTCGTGACGTCCGGGATCTCATCCGGGACTCTGAACAACATTCGGGCTACTACATATACATATCCCTACAACCCTAGCGTCACCGAACCTTAAGTGTGTAGACCCTACGGGTTCGGGAGACATGTAGACATGACCGAGATCGCTCTCCGGTCAATAACCAACAGCGGGATCTGGATACCCATGTTGGCTCCCACATGCTCCTCGATGATCTCATCGGATGAACCACGATGTCGAGGATTCAAACAACCCCGTATACAATTCCCTTTGTCAATCGGTATGTTACTTGCTCGAGATCCGATCGTCGGTATCCCAATACCTCGTTCAATCTCGTTACCAGCAAGTCACTTTACTCTTACCGTAATGCATGATCCCGTGACCAAACACTTGGTCACTTTGAGCTCATTATGATGATGCATTACTGAGTGGGCCCAGTGATACCTCTCCGTCATACGGAGTGACAAATCCCCGTCTTGATCCATGTCAACCCAACAGACACTTTCGGAGATACCCGTAGTATACCTTTATAGTCACCCAGTTACGTTGTGACGTTTGGCACACCCAAAGCACTCCTACGGTATCCGGGAGTTACACGATCTCATGGTCTAAGGAAAAGATACTTGACATTGGAAAACTCTAGCAAACGAACTATACGATCTTGTGCTATGTTTAGGATCGGGTCTTGTCCATCACATCATTCTCCTAATGATGTGATCCCGTTATCAATGACATCCAATGTCCATAGTCAGGAAACCATGACTATCTGTTGATCAACGAGCTAGTCAACTAGAGGCTTACTAGGGACATGTTGGTGTCTATTATTCACACGTGTATTACGATTTCCGGATAATACGGTTATAGCATGAATAAAGACAATTATCATGAACAAAGAAATATAATAATAATACTTTTATTATTGCCTCTAGGGCATATTTCCAACACATGTAACCCGCCCCTTCAACATATATAAGGAGGGGCAGGGCTCCCCAAAGAGGGAGAGAAAAAGAAGAAAAGATATAGCTAAGGCCAGACACAACTAGAGGGGAGCCGGTTTATGCAGCGACTCCCTCATGAGCATAATGAGACCTAACCACAAAAAGCATTTAGGGCTATTCCGGATGATGTTTCCCGGGGCCCGAAGCTATCTAAATCCTTGTCTTGTGTGATGATCTGCCTCGCGTCTCTTGTCCCGATCAACCCCTCTCAAGCTACCACATAGATGCGTTAGCCTCACGAATAAGTCCTCACACTAGGACATCTGCCGTGACAAAACCGTGACAGGGACAGAAGAAGTTTCCCCCTCAGGTCAAAATGGTGAACATGATATACGCTACCCATATCTCTAAGAGGGAGCGCAAGCGCCCGCTCAGGGACGTCTATGCGATAGAGCCAGTCGCCCCAAAATTCAACCCATGGTCATCATGCCCGATCACCTTTAATCGCAGGGACCATCCGACCAGTATCCGTCATGGCGGTTCAGCCGCACTGGTTCTTGACCCAATAATTGATGGATTCCACCACACACGAGTCCTCATGGACGGTGGCAGCAGCCTCAACCTGCTCTATCATGATACAGTGCGCAAAATGGGCATCGATCCATCAAGGATCAAGCCCACCAAAACTACCTTTAAAGGAGTTATACCAGGTGTAGAGTCCTGTTGCTCAGGCTCAATCATATTGGAGGTCGTCTTTGGATCTCCGAACAACTTCCGAAGCGAAGAGTTAATATTCGATATCGTCCCCTTCCACAGCGGCTATCACGCAATCCTCGGACGAACCGCATTTGCTCGATTCAATGCGGTGCCATACTATGCTTATCTCAAGCTCAAGATGCCCGGTCCATGTGGTGTCATAACAGTCAATGGAAACACTGAGCGCTCCCTCCATACCAAGAAACACACCACGGCCCTGGCAGCAGAAGTACAGAGCGGCTTTTGAAGCCAGAACTTTAATTCAGCGGCCAAGCTCCCGGACAGTGTCAAACGAGTCCGGACTACTCCGCAGCATGACAGTCTGGCTTGTTAGGAGTTAGACTAGCAATTCGACCTCCGTCTCAGCCCCGACCAAGTGGCGGCATACGTACCGCGCGTACAAAACTATGCACTAAAAATACCATGGGAAGAGATAGAGGCATAATCAGACTATGGTCCACAATACGGCTCGACCTTCCCGGGACACACATACTCTTACTTTTTATCCTTTTCAGGTTTTCTTTTCCACAGGCCTCTCTCGACGGCCTGATAATCGGTCCTTTCGAAGGACGGATATACCAAGGTGGCAAGTAGCATAGACGTATGGGGGAATCTCTAGGTGTTCTTCTTAGCGATCATTCTACCTATTTTCAGGACCCGTACGCAGCTCCCCCTTGGTCTTGTCATGTTAAATACCCATGTTGCTTATCGCACTATTTGTACAAATATGCTTTGACGTATTAATCAAAATTATAATGGAAATAGTTTGCGGCCCAACTTATGTGGCACTAGCTTACTACTTCATTTTTATTTCACTATTCTTATTTGCATCCGTACACTTTGGTACGCCGTAATTCGCCAGGGGCTTTATTGCACCCCATACTATGGCAACAAGTCCGAACACTTTTACAATATAGTTCAGCCCCCGACTCTAGCATTATATGCATCGGCTCCGAATCATGTCTTTGGTCAATAGTTGGGTTGCCCGGCTCATGTGCTTACTACCTTACGTTCCGCTCTATCGGCTAGGGTAGCAAAGGGAGAACTACTGCGATTGTGTCCTGGTATATCCGGATGAGCACCTTAGTAGAGAAAGCCAAAAACTAACTGTCATGATGTGGCGTGAGCCGCTCAGCTCTTCGGAGGTCAAAATCTCTTGCGATTTTTTCCGCATTATGCGATGGATCGGCCTTCACCCGATCAGGTGTCTACAACACCCTAGTCCGGACTAACAGACACTAGGGGCTGCGCCTACATTTCTATTGTCAAACTCCTATGGCTAAGTGAGGGTGATAAAGCCACATAGTCCGATTGCCTGGTTCATTGCGCTAAACACCTCCTTCAAGGACCAATTTCTTGGATCAAGAGTGTTTAGATTCCATCCAGAACACCCCCGTACTACCTACGTGGGGGCTAAAGCCGACGACTGGCCAACTCTCAGATTTAATAAAAACAGCCGCACAGGAGGTAAAAAATCCAAAATAAAACAGCAAGCATTATATTACATATCAGTCTTGTTTTCATCATACAGGGCGGGATAACATGAAGGTACTCATTCAAAGATAATGTCCTTTGAACACTGGCCCTCTACAATGCGGGGTCCCTTGAGGACATCATCAAAATACCACTCCAGCATGCGGTGCTCCTTGCCAGCGGGCGGTCCCTCGGTCGCGAGCTTGACGGCGTCCATCTTCGCCCATTGTATCTTGACATGGGCGAAGGCCATCCGCGCACCTTCGATGCAGACCGACCGCTTGATGATGTCAAGCCAAGGGCAGGCATTGACCAACCGCTTCACGAGTCCGAAGTAGCTGCTGGGTATGACTTCGGCAGGCCATAGCCGGATTATTAAATCCTTCATGGCTAGTTCGGCCACCCTATGCAGTTCGACCACCTGTTTTAGCTGATCGCTAAAGGGCACCGGATGTTCTGGCGCAAGGTATTGCAACCAGAACAGCTTCTCCGTCGAGCTCCCCTCTTTGGCTCGGAAGAACTCCGCAGCATCGGCAACACTGCGTGGTAAATCCGCAAACGCTCATGGAGAACTCCAAATCCGGGTTAGTAAGAGATACCTCTTCTTCACATATTTGATCTGCATAATGAAGGCCTTACCCGCCATGATTTTTCTGGCCTCTTGGATCTCCTGGAGGGTGCCTTGGGCTTTGACCCAGGCATCTTGTGCGCTTTGGCGGGCCTTGGCAAGTTCGGAATCTTGATCCGCAACGTGGCGCTCCAAGGACTCGTATTTCTTCACGGCGTCCTGGAGCTCTTGCTGGACCTCACTGACCCTAGCCTCATGCTTTTCACAGGCGGCTTGCTCCTTTGCCGCTCTCTCCTCGGCCTCGGCCAACACCTTCTTGAGGGCCTCCACCTCGGCCGCCACCCCTAATAAATATCATGGCACTATGGTCAGCATAAATCATTCATCCTTTCCGGATATACACAAGGTCATTGCATACCTTGCTTGTCTTCTAGCTGCTTTTTTACACGGCCGAGCTCTTCCTCGGCCCGCTCCAGACTCTGCTTTAGTCCGGAGACCTCGGCAGCATGAGAGGTTGCGGTTAGCAACGACGCCTGCTTATTCACATAAGACATATTTAGTTAGTCTCCTGTGAAAATTACTTGATCCTTTGTCCGGCTTTTCTTTCCGAACACCGGACAGAGTCGCAGGGCCTACTGTCTATACTATGACATTCTTTTTATAAAATTGCGTCGCTTACCTCAAAGCCTATTAGAAGGCTTGTGCAGGCTTCGGTCAGTCCGCTCTTTGCAGACTGAATCCTCTCAACCACAGTACCCAAGAGGGTACGGTGTTCCTTAACAATGGAAGCACTGCGCAGCGCTTCCAGTAGAGTATCCGGTGCCTCTGGATGGATAGAGGGCACCCGTGGAATCGGTGCACCTCCTTCTTTTGAAGGAGGCTGCTTGCTGGATTTCAGAGCCGTATAGGTATCCAGAATCATATTTGGCTGGGGGCCAAATTTGATATTGCCCCCATCGCCAGTCTCCATGGGGATCTCCCCCCCCCCCAAGTGTTCGGCGGCCGAGGTATCATCCTCTGGTGCCACCGTGACGGCCTCCTGTGCCTCCCCCTGAGCAGGGTCCTTTGGGACAGCACTTCAGCATCCTCCCTAGCCTTGGGAGAGGAGGCCGCCAGAAGGGACCCGTTGTCCATCACCTTCGGATCCAGCGAATTTCCCGAAGATGGGGATCGCTCGAGGTCGGAACGAGCCAGACTGCAAGTGCATGATTTAACATGTTAAAATTATGAAGTAAAGAGGCTGGGTATTTGTGTGCATCTTCGAGTACTTAAGATTCGGCTAGGGGCTTATCCCTGGGGCGCTACTCAGAGCTGCTATCAACCTCCCACGCGGAGTTGTCCACGGCAAAGGCCTTCCCCTTCTTGGACGCCTCTGCCTCCAGACGCGTGGAGGCCGCCCTTTTCTTCCTTCCCCCCTCAGGGGGAGAATTTCTTTCCTCCTCTTCCTTGTTGTCGGTGGCGGGAGGGGAGTGGGTGTCGGCGTCTTCGGACGTCACGTCTGAAGTGCCCTTATGGCGGAGACCACCCCTGGTCCCCTTGGCCTTCTTCTCCGGCGCTTGATAGGGCGCCGGAACCAGCATCTTCGTCATAAGCAGGATAGTTGGTTCTTCGGGCAGCAGAGCCGGACACTGGATCCGCTCCGCCTTCTTTGTCCAGCCCTGAAAAAACAAATAGGGAAGCTTAGACATCTTCCTTGAGTATGCAAGTAAAGGGTACACCTTGAAATACGGAAAACTTACCGCACTAGCGGGATGGGCCAGGTCGTGCCCGTGGTCCTCGGTCATTGCCGGCCACGTCTCTTTGGCCTTGAAGAGCACCTTCCAGATGTCTTCATGCGTAGAGCCGAAGAACTGTTGCAAGGTCTGGTGCTTGGACGGATCGAACTCCCACAAGTGGCAAGTCCGGCTTTGGCACGGCAGGATCCGGCGAGCGAGCATCACCTGGATCACATTGACAAGCTTGACGTTCTTGTCCACCATGCGCTTGATGCGCGTCATGAGTGCTGTCAGCTCATGCGACGAAGACCAGTACATGCCCTTCTCTAGCCAGGAGGTGAGCCTCATCGGGGCGCCGGACTGGAATTCAGGAGCCGTGGCCCAGGTGGCGTCGTGAGGCTCTGTTACATAGAACCACTGCTATTGCCACCCCTTGACAGTCTCCATGAAGGTACCTTTGGGCCATGTGACATTGGGCAGCTTGCTCACCATGGCGCCTCCGCACTCTGCATGTTGGCCATCCACCACCTTCGGCTTCACGTTGAAGATCTTTAACTACAGTCCGAAGTGGGGTGGGATATGGAGGAAGGCCTCGCACATGACAATAAATGTCGAGATATTGAGGAAGGAGTTGGGGGGCCAGATCGTGGGAATCCAGACCGTAGTAGAACATGAGCCTGCGGACGAATGGGTGGAGAGGAAGTACCAACCCGCGGACGAAGTGGGGGATGAACACGACCCTCTCATGGGGCTCTGGGGTGGGGACGATCTGTTCCTTGGCCGAGAGCCAGTGGGTGATTTCCTTGGCTAGGTACCCGGCCTCCCGGAGCCTGGTGATGTCCTTCTCCTTGATGGAGGAAACCATCCACTTGCCTTGCGCTCCAGATCCGGACATGGCTGGAGTGCTTCTTGGAGGCGGAAGGATGGAAGCTTGGGCGCTGGAGCTCGAGAATGGATGGGTAGAGAGGAAGAGGGCGTGGGTGAAAGAGGTGAATCCTTATCCCTTTATAAAGCAGTGAATATCAAGCGCCTCCCCACTCGCCTTAAAACTCGCCTATTCCCCAAGGGTCGTGCAGGCGGTGCGGTTGGATTACCCATGCCCGTATTGATGAGAATCCCGCAATAAGGGGACACGATATTTGCTTTGACAAGATCTGCCAATAAAACCGCATCTTGAAACAGGGAGCGGGAGGCTAAAAACGGTTCAAAATAATGACCGGGCTATGACATGATGTCACGCTACAAAATTTGTCAGTGGATTGGGCTCATAAAATATTATACTCTCTACGGATATATGTGGTGTTTGTTTTACACAGCCGGACACGTTCTCCGTTCGAGAGCTGTTTTGGAGTATTCAGAGGAGGAACCCGTCTTGCAATGCCGAAGATAATCTGCGCGACGGACACCTCGTCATTGAAGCCTGGTTCAGGGGCTACTGAGGGAGTCCTAGATTAAGGGGTCCTCGGGCATCCGGCCTGTGTGACATGGGCCGGACTAATGGGCTATGAAGATACAAGACAGAAGACTCTCTCCCGTGTCCGGATGGGATCTCCTTGGCATGGATTGCAAGCCTGGCGTTCGGATATGAAGATTCCTTTCTTTATAACCGACTTTGTACGACCCTAGTCCCCTCCGGTGTCTATATAAACCGGAGGGTTTAGTCCGTAGAGCCAATCATAATCATACATGCTAGACTTCTAGGGTTTTAGCCATTACGATCTCATGGTAGATCAACTCTTGTAACCCCCATACTCATCAATATCAATCAAGCAGGATGTAGGGTATTACCTCTATCAAGAGGGCCCGAACTTGGGTAAAACTTCGTGTTCCCTGTCTCCTGTTACCATCAACCTTAGACGCACAGTTTGGGACCCCCTACCCGAGATCCACCGGTTTTGACACCGATAAGGATCCCTTCCCGCCTTCATTTGGGAAGAGGACCAAGGCCACTATAAATAGGACTTAGCCACCACCATAGGACGGGACCGGATCGGATCCATTCCATCCTCACACTCTCCAGCTCACTCGAGCCCAAGAACACTCCTCCTCCTGAGGTTCTTCTCCCATTGTACTAGTTCATCCTCAGCCCCTAGAGGCCAATCCACCACAAAGCAGGAGTAGGGTTTTACATCGTAAGGTGGCCCAAACCTGGGTAAACTGATGTGTCTCGTTTCCTTCCTGTTCATCGAGCTAGGCCGAGGGATTAGCGAGTAGGCAGACTGGGGAGGTTGAGTTCTTCACACGCACCCCAGAGTTCGAGCCTCTCAAGGGTTTGCGTAACCCGAAATCCGACAGTCTTTATCAACTCTTCATCATGCAGCCCCAATTTTTTGAACACTGAATATGGCATAAGATTCACCACAGCACCACCATCAACAAGCATTCTAGCAACCGGCGATCCATTAATATGACCTTTAAGGAACAATGGCTTCAAGTGCGTCACCGGTTCTTTTGGTCCTAAAAATGCTTCTCCTTCTTCATCTATAGCACGAAATTCAGCTGAGCTGCTTCTCCTTCTTCATCTATAGCACGAAATTCAGCGGGTAAGTAATACACCATATTAATATCCATACCTTCATGAACCAGTGTAGACTCATAATCAAGCATGTCATCTAAATCCGAAAGCATGTCCACTGACTCTGAAATATCTACAAGTGAGGAGGAAGTAATAGGTGCAGTGGACAATGTAATAGCAGTCGCATCGTCCTCTGTTGGTAGTGTACGTGTTGCTATGGTTAATGCAGAAACTACTAGAATTTTCTTTTGCTTAGGCTTCCATGCTTGTTTTGGGGGTACCATGGGACGACTTTCATTGAACAATTTATCCCTTCGCTTCTCTGCTTCTTGTTCCTCCTTCTCATGTCTCCTCATGCGCTGCAATCTCCTTTTTGTGCCTTGGTCAGACCAGAAGGACACCACTTAGGCTGAGTATATTTTGGATCCCTTGACTTGGCCTTGCTTGCGCTAGCTTCATGATCATTAGCCATGGGACCCTACTGGACAATAGTGTAGGATCGACAGTATGTCTAAAGGGGGGGTGATTAGACTACTTGACAAAATAAAAATCTATCCTTTTCCCAATTTTAGTTTTGGCAGATTTTAACTATCTTAGCACAAGTCAAGCAATCTTAACACAATTCAAGCAAGCATGCAAAGAGTCTATGAGCAGTAGAAAGTAAAGCATGCAACTTGCAAGAATGTAAAGGGAATGGTTTGGAGAATTCAAACGCAATCGGAGACACGAATGTTTTTGTCATGGTTCCGATAGGTGGTGCTATCGTACATCCATGTTGATGGAGACTTCAACCCACGGAGGGTAACGGTTGCGCGAGTCCATGGAGGGCTCCACCCACGAAGGGTCCACGAAGAAGCAACCTTGTCTATCCCATCATGGCCATCGCCCACGAAGGACTTGCCTCACTAGCGGTAGATCTTCACGAAGTAGGCGATCTCCTTGCCCTTAAAAACTCCTTGGTTCAACTCCACAATCTTTTTCGGAGGCTCCCAAGTGACACCTAGCCAATCTGGGAGACACCACTCTCCAATAAGTAACAAATGGTGTGTTGATGATGAACTCCTTGCTCTTGTGCTTCAAATGATAGTCTCCCCAACACTCAACTCTCTCTCACAGGATATGGATTTGGTGGAAAGATGATTTGAGTGGAAAGCAACTTGGGGAAGGCTAGAGATCAAGATTCATATGGTAGGAATGGAATATCTTGGTCTCAACACAAGTGTAGGTGGTTCTCTCTCAGAAAATTTAGGTTGGAAGTGTAGGTATGTTCTGATGGCTCTCTCTTCGAATGAAGAGTGGGTGGAGGGGTATATATAGCCTCCACACAAAAACTAACCGTTACACATAATTTACCAATCTCGGCGAGACCGAATGGAGAAACTCGGTCAGACCGATTCAGCAAACCTAGTCACCGTTAGGATTTTCGGTGGGACTGAGATGCAACTCGGTAGGACCGATATGGTTAGGGTTAGGGCATAACGTAATCTCGGTGTGACCGATTACACAAACTCGGTAGGACCGATTTTGGTAATAAGCTAACCAGAGAGTTGGTCAGGTAAACTCGGTGGGACCAATTGCTCATTTCGGTGGGACCAAAATGTTACGAAAGAGAAACATAGAGTTTACATTGCCATCTCGGTGGGACCGATCGCTCATCTCGGTAGGACCGAAACGTTATGAAGGGAAACAGAGATATTACAACCCAATCTCGGTGTGACCGAAATCCCTATTGGTGAGACCGATTTGCCTAGGGTTTGTGGAAGTGGCTATGACATTTGAAACTCGGTGGCGCTAGATAGAAAGAATCGGTAGGGCCGAGTTTGACTTTTGGTTTAGGTCATATGTGGATGTGGGAAGGTAGTTGAGGGTTTTGGAGCATATCACTAAGCACTATGAAGCAAGAGCCTCATTAAGCAACACCTCATCCCTCCTTGATAGTATTGGCTTTTCCTATAGACTCAATGTGATCTTGGATCACTAAAATATAAAATGTAGAGTCTTCAGCTTTGAGCTTGAGCCAATCTTTTTGTCCTTAATATTTTGAGGGGTCCACATTCCTCATCCATGCCATGCCATTCATTGAGCTTTTCCTGAAATATTAATCTTGGAATAGCATTAGCTCAATGAGCTATATGTTGTTAGGAATGACCAAAACCACCTAGGGATAGTTGCACTTTCAATCTCCCCCTTTTTGGTAATTGATGACAACATATAGATCAAAGCTTTGACAAATGATAATAAGAGTGAAAAACATTGTAGCTTTGAGAAGTATGTGAAAAGCAAGAGCTCCCCCTAAATTTGTGCATAGTTTATGATTTGCTTTGGACTGCAAATGCATAGAGAATTAGACTCATGGGTTACTCTTCCATGTCACATACATCTGGGTGGAGCGCTCAAAATGATAATAATTAAATACATGCACTCATCACCAAGCAAAGTGAATGATCATATAGGGATAAAATAATAATATCATCCAACAAGCATTAAGGTAGCATATGATCAAACACATGATCATCCAAGTATCACACAGACAAAAAGTATCTCAAACAGGCAAAGCAAATAAAGTTCAACCACCAAAGCAAGAGAGAATAAAAAGCAACACTTTCTCTCGAAGCCTATGATCTATACATTTTTCTCCCCCTTTGGCAACAAGTTACCAAAAAGTTCCTAGAAAATGCATAGCACTAAATCATCTCTCAGGCTTGGTCTTCAGGTGGTGGTGTCCGGATAACTCCAACAACAGAGGCTTCAGTCGAAGTAGATGGAGCTGATGGAGTAGGTGCTGGAGCTGGTGGTACTGAAGCTATAGCTGGTGCAGATGATGTGGCTCTGGTGTCTAGAACAGGCACTGCAGCAGACCTCTGAGCTCTAGATACTCTAGCAAATGCATCAGTGGTTGTCTTGCCCTTCCTCTCCTGCATATCATCTTGAAGTTGCTCCACAACAGACTGAATCTCAGTTACCTTCACATCCAAGTCATAGAATTTTTGCTCCATGATTCTTTCCAGGCTCTCCTGGTTTTGAGTCAGGGTGGCCAGTCCCTTCTCAATCCTCAGAGTGGATGCAATCAGGTAGCCAAGCTGATCTTGCTTGCTCTTCAGGAGATACTGAGATGCTTCTTCAGTAGTTGGCATCCTTGCAGCCTTTTCAGCTTTTGCCTTTTCCTTCTTGGCTTGTGCGTGCACAGAAGATGGTTCATCCTCATTCATAACTATAATGTTGTCCTCGAAGTCTGGATAGATAGGCATGTGCTCCTTGTCCAGCAGATATGTACCAGTGCCCATCTTGGAGTTGATCAGCTCCTGGATCTGTGGGGCATACCCACAACTCCTCTTCTGATCTGCAGATGTCCTCTTGATAGTTTCAACTATTAGGATCATGACTTTGAACTTCTGTGGGACATCAAAGATGTGAAGCAAGTTAATTGCATGGCCTCTGATCATCTTGTGATCACCTGACTTTGGCAAGAGAGTGTGCCTGAGGATCCAGTTGATGGATGGAAAGCCTGACAGAAGGTAATGTACAGATCCAAACTTATGTGTCTCAAGAGCAGCATCTGGGATCTCCTTGTACATGTGTGCCATTGTGTTGTGATCCTTCTTCCTGTTGGCATAGACATCCAAGTCATCTTCACTCTCTTCTGGGGCATTGATCAACTTCGCTCATTCAGCAACCATGGACTGGTACCTCGTACCTTCAGACATCCAGACAATCCTTCCATCTGGGTAGAAATGAGCTATGGAGTAGAACTGCATGATGAGCTCATCATTCCATTTTGTGAGCTTCTGAGCCACAAACTCATCGACTCCACAAGCCTTCAAACTGTCAAGTACACCTGGATAGTGATCCTCATTCTCCTTGATGTAGTCCCAGTCGACCCATCTCATGTCACACACTATGGGCTTCTTGTCAAGCAAGATGGTCTCATAGAAGTCATGTTGTTCCTTTGTATGGAACCTGTAGTCCACAGCAGTCCTCCTCCTGGTGGCATATGGATCTGACTCTCTCCATAGCCTCAGACCTGAGTCCTTCCTGATCTTCATGTTCTCAGCAACTGGATGAGCATCATTGTGATATGGGATTTTTGGCTTCAGCTTCCTCAAGACATGTGACTCATCATCTTCTTCTTCCATTTCAGCTTCAGGCACTGGGGCCTTGTTCTTTTCCTCAGCAGGGATGTTCCTGGTGCTCTTCTTCGGTTTTGGCTTTGGAGCTGGAGCAGCAGCCTTTGGAGCAGTCTTAGGCCTAGATGGAACAGCCCCTACCCTGATGGAATCACCCATAAGCTTCTGAGCTTTGGGTGCTGGTGCAGCATCTTCTTCCTCCTCTTCAGAATCTCTCATGATTGAGGATCTCCCAAGCACTCTAGCAGTGGTCTTTTTGACCCTCTCCTTCCTCTTCTTCCCTTCTGCAGCAGCCTCTTTGGGTTCAGATTCCAAAGGGACTTGAGTAGATGCTCTGGCCTTAGACATTGGAATTCTCTTTGCAGGAACCTTTTGCTTCATGCCTGGCTTGGTGGCGGCGGCAGTGCTATATTCCTTCTTAACCACTTTCTTCTTGGAAGTGGCCTCATCCTCAACTGCCACATAGTCTTCATCCTCAGATTCAGAGGTCTTCTTCTTTCTGGCCCTGGTGGCAGCTTTGCGAAAGTTGCTTGGGGTGCTCCTGCTACCATCATCTGAACTACTAGAGGGACTAGTGCCCTCACTCAGGTGAACCTGCTCCTCTGACCTGTTCTGGCTATCACTCTGATCAGACATATTGCAAACACTGACAGCAGACCCTGTGAATAGATATAGATGAGATAGAGTGGATGAGCATCACAAAATGCAGAGGTTTTGGAAAAGAATGAGTCAAAAACATAGTTTTAGTTTTCCACAGAAAGCATTTCGGATCAACCGATTTGTAAACTCGGTGATACCGAAGCAGCTGTTGGAACCTAAACTAGTGAACTCGGTCAGACCGAGTCACAGTTCGGTGGCACCGAGACTGCTAGGGTTTCACAAAGTCCTGAACTCGGTCACACCGATTTGCAATTCTCGGTCAGACCGAGAACCACATGTGCAATGGCCTAAGCCGAATCGGTGGTACCGAGTTCCACAACTCGGTGGGTCCGAGATGGTTTCGACAGAAACCTAACCCTAAATTCTTAATTCACGACTAAACTACGGAGTGTTTTGACTGGATAGAATGATCTCAATCGTGGCAAGATACATGGCAAAGCAATGTGCTGGGGAATCGGAGATAGAACATCACAGTGATCGAGTTCATACCCTAATTCGGCGATGAACTCGCTACGGCGGCAACGGCGGGGATGATTCCCGTTGACGGCGGTGGAGACTAGCGGCAGGAGGCGGCTGGCGACGAGGAAGACGATCCGGAGACCCTGGAGGCAGAGCGGTCTAAGCGCGGGTCGAGGAGGTTCGGAAAGTTTTCCAAAATTTGACCTGTGGGTATATATAGCCCGGCCCTGTCAGTGTGACCGAGTGGAACAACTCGATGGCACCGAGATTCATAACTGCAAGCAGTTACTGAAACTCGGTGTGACCGAAAGGTTCGAATTGGTTGCACCGAGGTAGAAAACCTAGATCGACTTAGTGATCTTGGTATGACCGAAATGGGTGAATCGGTCAGACCGAAACGCACAAAGAAGTTTTGGAAGCTTAAGTCTATGACGAATCAGGGACTTTGAGTGCTCCTCACACAGAGTGGTTCGAATCTGACTTGATCAAATTTTGTGATGCAGCATGAATAGAGTTTGAGACGAGAAAAGCATAGATAGCTAGAGAAGGTTCTTAGGCATTCTTGTCCATCCACTTGGCCAAAAGAAAAGGAAACCAATCAATCAAAACAACAAGTGGATGTCCTCGAATGAGTAAATTATTCAACCAACATGCTCACACAATAAAATGGCAAATGAAATATGGGGCAAAGCATGCACAAACAATTCTAGTATCTATCAAGCAATTGGCAATGACTAGGTCATCTATATATGAGTATATTGACTTAGGAGTCAAATGAGAACATTTGATCATAGGTCATACTCATCGTTTAAGCACAAGTGGGGTTACCACTTTTGCATAAAGCGTTGTTGTGTTCACACCATTAGAGTTGCTTTAACTCAATTGTTAGAGTAAAGCTCCCCCTAGATGTGAGATCCCCCCTAAGAGGGATGAACTAACCTTGAGTTTTGTCGATGATGACTTCATGTAGGTGTTGAAGATGTGGATGCTCTATGTTGATGTAGATCATTTGAAGCTATCCTTTGGAGTGAGTTGCACTTTCAATACCTACACGGGTTAGTCCCATAAGGAACAAACAAGGATATCCATAGACATAGAGTGATGCACACACAAGATGATGTCTATGAAACCTTTAGATTACCTTGTCCCTTGTCTTACCAACAAGAGGGTTTGTGACTCCTTGAACTAGTGCAAGATGTGGAAGCTGATTGCACTTGTTCTTGCCAAAATGATAAGAGTGAAGTATATTGGCGGAGTCACCCTCAAGAACTCTCTAGTCCTTCTTCTTCGGGATCCACACCATCTTGATGGGAATCCTTGGAGTTGTAGTTGTACTTGATGAAGTGGAACTTGATGTAGTCTTGGGAACCCACTTGACCAAGGCCTTAGGAGCTTCTTCAAATGCATCAATTTCCTCTTGAAGCTTGTCCTTTCCTTTTTCTTGTGGTCTTGTGGTGGAAGATCATCTTGAGCTTGTGTCCCTTTGGGTGAAGTAGGATCATACTTCTCTTGTTGAGGAACAAACTTCGTCTTGGGGTATTGATCTTCTTCCCACTCAACTCCATTGGCATTGAACTTTCGTTCAAAACCAATACGTTGATTCTTCCGGTGCCTTCCTTGCTTGCGTACAATTTCCTCGAATTGCTTACTCCCGGCAAGGCTCTTGTAAACACCTTTATCTATAATTCCCTTCAATAAGCTATTTTCTTGGCAAGTGTAACTTGGCTAAGAGAATCATTAGTGGAATCAAGAGAACTACTAGAAGCAACAACATTGGATTTAGCATGACTGTCGTTACAACTAGAAGAAGAATCTTTCTTGTTCTTGTTACTAGACTTGACTTGAGGCATGTAAGTGGATAAGAGTAAACGCTTGGCAATGTAAGAAGAACTTTTCTTGCGAAGATCATCATTGATTGCCTTTAAGAACTCATGCTCTTGCTCAAGGTTGAGCTTTTCAAAATGTAATTTCTCATGAGTCCTTAAAAGTTCTCGATGATCTCCTAAGATAGTTTCATGAGCTAACTTAAGAGTGTTTAGTTCTTTAGTTAGAGACTCAATCTTCTCCTTATCATTGTTATTCGTTTTATTATAGTATTCATCACTATAGTTGTCAACAAGTAACTCATCATCACCTAACAAGTCATCTTCATCACTATTGAAATCAAAATACTCGGGGTGTGATACCTTTGGACCTTTGGCCATGAAGCATCTTCCAATTCCTTCATTTGGTGAATCAAATATGTCGTAGGAGTTGGTTGACACAAGTGCTAGTCCGGCAACACCTTCATCTTGAGTATATTCGGAGTTGGAGTGATAGCTTCACTCGGAGTCATTGTCGGAGTGGGAGCCGGATACCCATTCACCAACATGAGCTTGATGTCTTCGTTTTGTGTAGCTCCTTGATGACTTGTCCTTCCTTTCCGAATCCTTGCTTCTCCGAGGGTGTCTTCGTTCATATCGATCATCCCTACTCCTTCTCTCCCTTGATGGTGATTCTTCTCTTCTACTTCTTCTTTTGGGAGAATCTTCTCTTCTCTTGTGGGGAGCCGTACACTCATTGGAGTAGTGTCCGGGTCTTCCACAATTGTAGCAGTTTCACTCTCGACTAGAAGATCTTTTGTCATTGTAGGACCTTGACTTGGAACTTCTTTCCTTGCTTCTACTCTTGTAGAACTTGTTGAAGTTCTTCACCACTAGGCTCAATTCTTCATTGAAGGTTTGTTTCTCACTTGATGATGTGGGAGCTTCACATGAGGCTTTGTAAGCACCAGTTGACTTGTTATGGAGCTCCTCCTTATCCTTGAGTGACATCTCATGAGCAACAATTCTTCCTATGACTTCCGTTGGCTTGAGATCTTTGTAATTTGGCATCATTTGGATCAATGTGCATACGGTATCGTATTTTCCATCCAAGTCTCTTAGGATTTTCCTGATGATGAATTTGTCGATCATCTCCTCACTTCCTAAGCCGGCAATCTCATTTGTGATAAGAGCAAGCCTAGAGTACATTTCAGCGACACCTTCACCATCCTTCATTTTGAACTTGTCAAGTTGACTTTGAAGCACATCCAACTTGGATTCCTTGACGGAGTCGGTACCTTCATGCATATCAATCAAAGTATCCCAAATTTCCTTTGCATTCTCCAGACAGCTGATTTTGTTGAATTCTTCGGGGCATAATTCGTTGAAGAGGATATCACAAGCTTAAGCATTGTATTCTAGCATCTTCAACTCATCTGCAGTAGCTTCACGATTCGGTTCTCTCTCATCAAAGAATTCACCTTGCAAGCCAACACACACAATAGCCCAAACGGCGGGGTTATGTCCAAGAATATGCATTTTCATCTTATGCTTCCAACTAGCAAAATTTGTACCATCAAAGTAAGGACCTCTACGATGATATTTTCCCTCGCTAGACGCCATACTCTCCTAGGTTGTGAAACCAAGGCTATGACCACCAAAAGCTATGGAAATCAAAGCAAATGGAGACCAATGCTCTTATACCACTTGTAGGATCGAAAGTATGTCTAAAGGGGGGTGATTAGACTACTTGATAAAATAAAAATCTATCCTTTTCCCAATTTTAGTCTTTGGCAGATTTTAACTATCTTAGCACAAGTCAAGCAATCTTAACACAATTCAAGCAAGCATGCAAAGAGTCTATGAGCAGCGGAAAGTAAAGCATGCAACTTGCAAGAATGTAAAGGGAAGGGTTTGGAGAATTCAAATGCAATCGGAGACATGGATGTTTTTGTCATGGTTCCTATAGGTGGTGCTATCGTACATCCACGTTGATGGGGACTTCAACCCACGGAGGGTAACGGTTGCGCGAGTCCACGGAGGGCTCCACCCACGAAGGGTCCACGAAGAAGCAACCTTGTCTATCCCATCATGGACATCGCCCACGAAGGACTTGCCTCACTAGCGGTAGATCTTCACGAAGTAGGCGATCTCCTTGCCCTTACAAACTCCTTGGTTCAACTCCACAATCTTTGTCGGAGGCTCCCAAGTGACACCTAGCCAATCTGGGAGACACCACTCTCCAATAAGTAACAAATGGTGTGTTGATGATGAACTCCTTGCTCTTATGCTTCAAATGATAGTCTCTCCAACACTCAACTCTCTCTCACAGGATATGGATTTGGTGGAAAGATGATTTGAGTGGAAAGCAACTTGGGGAAGGCTAGAGATCAAGATTCATATGGTAGGAATGGAATATCTTGGTCTCAACACAAGTGTAGCTGGTTCTCTCTCAGAAAATATAGGTTGGAAGTGTAGGTATGTTCTGATGGCTCTCTATTCGAATGAAGAGTGGGTGGAGGGGTATATATAGCCTCCACACAAAAACTAACCGTTACACATAATTTACCAATCTCGATGAGACCGAATGGAGAAACTCGGTCAGACCGATTCAGCAAACCTAGTCACTGTTAGGATTTTCGGTGGGACTGAGATGCAACTCGGTAGGACCGATATGGTTAGGGTTAGGGCATAGCGCAATCTCGGTGTGACTGATTACACAAACTCGGTAGGACCGATTTTGGTAATAAGCTAACCAGAGAGTTGGTCAGGTAAACTCGGTGGGACCGATCGCTCATTTCGGTGGGACCGAAATGTTACGGAAGAGAAACAGAGAGTTTACATTGCAATCTCGGTGGGACCGATCGCTCATCTCGGTAGGACCGAAACGTTACGAAGGGAAACAGAGAGATTACAACCCCATCTCGGTGTGACCGAAATCCCTATCGGTGAGACCGATTTTCCTAGGGTTTGTGGCAGTGGCTATGACATTTGAAACTCGGTGGCGCCGGATAAAAAGAATCGGTAGGGCCGAGTTTGACTTTTGGTTTAGGTCATATGTGGATGTGGGAAGGTAGTTGAGGGTTTTGGAGCATATCACTAAGCACTATGAAGCAAGAGCCTCATTAAGCAACACCTCATCCCTCCTTGATAGTATTGGCTTTTCCTATAGACTCAATGTGATCTTGGATCACTAAAATATAAAATGTAGAGTCTTGAGCTTTGAGCTTGAGCCAATCTTTTTGTCCTTAATATTTTAAGGGCTCCACATTCTTCATCCATGCCATGCCATTCATTGAGCTTTTCCTGAAATATTAATATTGGAATAGCATTAGCTCAATGAGCTATATGTTGTTAGGAATTACCAAAACCACCTAGGGATAGTTGCACTTTCAAATAGCCACATCTTTATTACAATCAGCCAGATTATCAACAATAATCGGCTCTTTGATTGTTAATTCTATAGTGCCTATCATAATAGTTTCAGCACTAGTACTCTTCTCCTTTTACTTGCTAGGCTCTAAAATTTCAGCACTTGGTGATTTAGCAGGCCACACTTGCTTGCCAACCCTTCCATGATTATCTTGCATTGGTCAATTGACACCATTGTTCAAACGACCTCGTGTGGGATAAGAGAGCCTCTTGCGAATGGGCCTCCTTGGTTCTGCCCACCCCGGATGAAAAGCATAAGGGGCCATTAGGGGCTACCCCCATCCTCGATTGAAACCTCCCATGTAGTATGGCGCATATAGGGGTGGCGCCATCCATGGTCCTGGTGCCCACTACCCATATGGCCTTGCATGATGCTGAAAGTCTTCCCAAGGAGGTGACCTTGAGCGCTTCAAATTTGATGACCGGTTAGAGCTAGACCCAGCTGCTTGATTGACATATTTGGACAACAACATATCAAAAGTTGGCTTGATCTTCTTGTGATGCACTTTAGCTTCATTCTTCTTCCACTTGCCAACCTTTGGACTCTTGGGCTTAATAAATTTGGCATGAGTGTTCTCTTGCACTTGTGGTCACCCCCCGAGTGTAGGGTTCTTGATGGTGATTTTGATCACTTCCTTGCCATCGGGTTGCTTATCAAGCACAACCTGTCTCCCCAAGACCTTATCGACCGCCTTGTCTTTCCTGGGCTCACCAACAATGATATTAGCTTTATTAGTAGATTCAACTACCTCCGGCCGAATGAGCAGCGTCTTTCCCTCCAAATCTATGGTATTCATTGGAAAAGGCTATTTGTCAACTTGCATCTCGGAAAAATTCAATCGTCCGTCATTAATGGCCGATTGTATCTGTCGTCGAAAAACATTAAAATCGTTAGTGGCATGAGAAAAAATTACCATACTTGCAATAAGCATGCCGTTTCAGCTCTTTAAACGGCGGTAAAGTATGATATATTCTAATAATCTTGGCTTGCAACAAAGCATCAAATATTCTATCACACTTAGCAATGTTGAAAGTAAATTTCATCTCTTCATCATGATTCTTATGAATCAGCTTTAAATCATTGCATTAATGGTTTGGCCTTAGATGGCCAAACAAATTCAACAGCATAAAAATCACCCTGATCGTCCGAGTGGTCACTATCATATTCAACCATATTCATCTTAGGACGATCAGTTTTATATCTATGCACTTCTTTAAGATCTTTGCTTGGGCTTTCTTGAGCCAAAGCCCTTTGCAAGACTTGGTTGATATTTAAAGACTCATATCCTTCTAGCCTTTCTCTAATGTGAGTTCTCAAACCACTAAGCACAAGATCAGCCAAATCTCTCTCGGTTACCACCAAACTATAGCACCAGTTTTTTCGTCTCTCTAAATCTCTTGACATAATCGGAGACCGATTCATCATGCTTTTGTCTAATCGATGTAAGATGTGGCAACTTAAGCTCATTATCACCACTATAAAAATTATCATGAAACTTTTGTTCCAAGTGAAACCATATAGTAATAGAACCGGGTGGTAACCCAGAAAACCACGAGAAAGCAGTATCAGTTAAACATAAAGGAAAATAACGTACTCTCCACTCATCTCGTGAACTTGCCTCACCTAATTGTGCCAAGTACTAACTAACATGCTCCCATGTGGTTTTTGTTCCCTCTCCATTAAACTTAACAAAATCTGGAATTTTATGTCCCGGAGGGCATTCAATTGCATTAAAGTATTCTGGATATGGCTTTCGGTAAATCCGGTTCCTTGGTAACTCAACTGCAAAATTCTCTCGGAGCATCTTAGCCATCTCCTCTCTAAGATTAGCTAGACCATCATCCATAGTGGACAATGAAGCTTGTGGCAGTGGCATAGGAGGAGTAGGGTTAGTAGTTGCAGGTGTGAATTATGGCATGTATGCCGAATTGTAATTCAGCAGTGATCTAACAGTGTTTGCACTTGTAGGTACGGTTTGGTTCGGCGTCACCACCGAACTTGGCATACTCATGATAGGATTAATAGGTGCAGCAACAATTTGATTTGTGGGGCTAGGATAAAAATTCATCGGCACGGGAGGCATCGATGAAATAGGTAAAGTTGGATTAGGGATTTCTGCGGTAACAGGCACACCAACATTACCAATAGATGATTGAGGCATACTTTTTTTAGCATTACTATTTTTCAAGAAACTTTGGTATAAAAGATTATTGCTATCAGTAATGCGACTATCAATTTCAGCCCATACCTCGGGAGAGAAGGTATTACTCGCAGAGGGTTTAACCTGCTCATCATGAAGAGGAGGAAGCTTGATTTCTCCAACCGGAGTGATTTTGCCTTGGCGATCCTTCTTCAAATTCTGAAGAAACTCCTGCATCTCCTTATCTTCATGTGCCTTCTTGTAATCCTCATAAATTTGGCGATGTTCTGCCGATAATTCCTCAAAATTGGGCTTGATGATGTTACCGGCATCCACTTCAGATGGCTTACGAATCTTGTCGCTGGTAGACATGATGGATGATGATGATGATTGCTCTTTAGTCCCCAGCGGAGTAGCCAAAAAGTGTGTTCGCACACGAACACGTCACCGTGTACCCTCGGTGTCGAGCGTGATATGCAAGACACGTTGCCGAAGGAGGCTCATCGGAAGCGCGATACGCAAGACAATCCGGCGAACGCTTTTGAAGACCCGACACCCCACGCGGCCGGGAGAGACCCCATCTGGACACATGGAGGTGATGGGCTGCCCTAGGTCGGTTCACCCGCCCCTAGGACTTCGTAGATCAAAGCTCTCCGAAGCGAAGAACACCGATGAACGAGAAGCGGAAAACTAGGGTAGGAGATGAAAGTTTGTAGATGGGTTTTTGCGATTGTGTATTGTTGTTTCAATCGGCCATCACCCCTCATGTATATAAGAGGCGGCTGGACTTCCCATGCAAGGAAAAGTTATAATTCACATCCAAAACCCTAGTTTGGGTCCAACTCGGAATCCGAACTTTCCAAAACTGTTCGGTTTACAACCTGGCTGCACCTTGCGGGTCAATTTTGTGGCAGTAAACGACCTCCGATGAAAATGCGCCCAAAAGAATATTTACTTGTTTCGACGAGACGAACAACTTTAGTGTTGAACGGTTTTCAATTTGAGACCATCTTCAGGGCCAAATCACTCGCGCAAAATAGCTACTTATTCATAGGACCACATGTGTGTCTGGTTCCGGGTGTCATATTTTGCCCACTGGAGGGTCGCGCTGTGCGGGCTCTAACTTTTTCATAGGACCTCGGATTGGACAATCTTTATATGAAAATCGATTGTTTCGACAAGACATAGACAATTCGTGTAGACCAGTTTTCCATATGGGGTCGTCTTGGGGGCGTAATAAGCTGAAAAGTGTTCTGGATACAAAATCTCGGTACTTCGAACACAACTTCGGCCTTAGAGATGAGATTGGATGGCTATGACCCAAATATCAAAGTTTCTTCTTTCAATGATACGAAACTTTCTCACTTTGAGCACTTTTTTATTTGAGGTCTTCTTAATTATGTTTTTGACAATGCCAAAATCTGGTGTCAACACTAAACAAGCTTAGTTGTTCAAATATGAATCTGATATTATTAAAACAGAGTCATTTAATTGGTTAGCTAAATGTTCCTAATTTAGTTTCAAAAATGCATGTATGCCGCTAAGGTGTGGACCTACAGGGTGCCCATGGTGCGCCGCGGCCCATCCTGGGATTTTGGGTCGGCCCAGACCCTAATTCCCCTCTGTTCTGCTGCGCTTCCGTTCCCTACTCACCCCCAGCCACCTGCCTCGCCGGCGACTTGCCTTCCTCGGATGGCATGACTCTAGGAGGAGACGCCGGACTAACAGGAGGTCAGGAGCCGCTCGCCCAACAGCATCACTGCTGCCCGGGTGTGCTGCTGTGTGATATCTTCCATCATGTGTGGGTAACGAACACCGCATTGTATAGAAAGAAAGTGTCATATATACCTTTTACATAGACTAGGATCTTTTACATGGAATACAATCTACCTACTTGCTTTGTGTCGCACTACCAGCACTCCACCCTTGAAGCTAAACATTATGCCACTCATAATTCCTTAGTTTATTTGTTCAAATGCGAATTTGATATGATTCTCATGTTCCTACTTCAGTTTTTAAATGTGTGCCGGCCTGTTATAGAGACATAAGAAGTTTGTATTTCTATGTGTGGTCTGGTCAACACGGTTGGCGGCGAACTTTGTATAAGCAGGGGTTTGTAGGGAGACACTCTTTGAGTTGAATTCACAATGCATTTCATAGATAATCTGACTAATTTTTATGTTTTCATGAATCTCAGATACTTAACAACATCATAATGATTATGAGCTTGCGTGCATGAAAAGAATAAAGCAGAACAATGTCATGGCTGTCAAACTTGGCATTAAGGGACTGAAATCACGTCTGGATGCAATTCAATGCAAATGCTCTCCACCTATAGATTCATGCTCAGAATATGATCCTAACAATGATTCTGAGCTAGAGGGAGACCTAAGTTAATGTAGCTCCCTAGTGGAGGAGTGAGAGGCAGATGCCCTATCTTATTCACCCATCAAGGTGCTTCCTCTAACTTTCCAAGGTTATATTGGTCGCACATATCTTCCAATTGATGCTTTGCATCGTTTCTACTTTGTTGCACTACCATTAGCTTAGTTTACACATCGTGTATGTGAATATGCCTTGCCTATCCATTTTCAGTACATATTCCATCTGTCATCATACCATATTTATCCATTCAAATGTTGTTCTTGTGTATCAGGTGTTCAAAAGGAAGAGGGTGATTGCTGATCGCAGAGGAGCACGAATGAAGTATTTGGAGAAGGTAGTGATACCTGATAAATCAAATAGCCCATTAGGTGTAGTTGCAATATCACCAGACCCAGAAAACACGGCCACAACTCTAGCAGACTCTAGCCCTACTACACTAGCCATCTCTGATGCCCCAACTCAACAGACCCAAATTGCAGCAAACAGTATGATGATGTCAGTTGACATAGCACCAGCTCTATGACGCAAAACCACCATTCCAGCAAAGAGTAGTACACCAAATGCAGTTGCCAAATCCCTTCTTGAATGAGAGAAAGCCCCAATTGCAGCAAATAGGACCCATGTTCCGCTTCTTCCAAGTTTAGAAGACGAAGCTTATATTATTGTCAGGAACTTTGTGCACATCTTTCCTTCATGGAAAGATTATACCATAGACAACGAACAATTTCCAATCTTCCTCCACAACTTACGCGTAAGTAATATACTAATGTTATTCATGGTAATTACTGCATATGTTTCTGCTGACAGAAGACACAAGATTTCATTATTTTAAATAGGTTAGGACCAAACTGGATAGGCAAGACGAGCAAGGGTTGGTTGCGCTTTTCAAGCACTTGTTGATGAAGTATCGTTCCTACCTGAGGCAAGCGCACTTTGATGGAAAGCCTCTAAATGAAATTTCTGTAAAGTCTTCGGTGCTACATTTATCAGACAGTGACTCGAATAATCTTGCTACACATTGGTCTCGTCTGCAGCGTACGGTATTGTCTATGATATCACATCACAATTTGAACTACATTTCTGCATGTACCTTAAGGTATCACTTGTACGAAAATTGTTTGCATAAGAACATTCATTCTCAAGGGACCACAAAATCTCGCAACTATACTGCACACTGCATTGCTCTTGTGAGCACCTCTTGCCCTGTATGACCATACTTACTTTCATAGCTGGTTGATTATGTAGCATCACTGCACATGTTAGCCTCGTTATCCTCCATTTGGTGGACATTATAAGATCTGTATCGACTCTTACATAAATTTAGAATCAACCCAATGCTTTTGAAGAGGTTTAGCTCTGCAGTCCTCTTGTAAGGACTAAACGTAATCTATCACTGTACTTACATTAACAGCTACTCCCTCCATCCCATAATATAAGAGCGTTTTGTACAGTACACCAGTGTACGAAACACTCTTATATTATGGGAAGAGGGATTGGTTCATTGTGTAGCATTCTGCATCTTATCTCCCTCGCCCACCATTT
The DNA here is from genome assembly GCF_056163025.1 of Triticum urartu. Taxonomy (NCBI): domain Eukaryota; kingdom Viridiplantae; phylum Streptophyta; class Magnoliopsida; order Poales; family Poaceae; genus Triticum; species Triticum urartu. The sequence continues at coordinate 479,035,930 of NC_141876.1, forward strand.
ACTAAAAAATATCAGATCTATATTTAATCTTACCAAAAAGTTGAATACACAGACAATGAAAGTGCAGAAGTGTAGCCCATTGCTCTTGTTAGTACATTTTTTCCTGTAACGCTTGTACTTCCAGGGATTGGTAGTTGATTATGTAGCATCAATCTGCATCTTATCTTCATTATCCTCTATCCCTTCCAGTATTATTATATCTATAATTACTCTCTACAAAACATAGAGTACAGGCAATGCTTATGAAGACGATTTTGTGCTGAAATTCTTGAGTTATCCTTCCCTTGACATTGAGAAGGGCATTATAAAGCCGATGTTAACTGTTAATGTAAGTCAGTCCTTCTAAAGCATTTATCCTCAACTGCTGTTTAATTTGCTCATACTCCCTATCATCAACTGCTGTTTAGTTTCCTGGTTCTATCAAAATGGATGTTCACAACAACTGTAAGTTCTAAGTTTTAGTTGTAAAACCAAATTCCTTATTCATACCATGCACATTACTCAATACTCCCTATGTGTATGCTTGTTTTGTGGATCTATAATCCAGTGTGTGGTGAAGCAACCCATGCTTGCACCTTGTCATCTCCTCTTTTATCTTACTGATGTGGATGATGATATGAACAACATGCCATGCACATTAACCAAAATAGATACAATGATTGTCTTTGCCCCTCATCTATGCTTGTTGTTGACATGGTAATCCAGTAGTGTTGTGAAGCTCCCCGCGTTATGAACAATGCCAAATTATGTTATTGATATTTCGAACTGACTCTTTATTTTCTAATTTGAAATTGGATGGAATTGACAGCACGGTTACCATCTTTGTTTATACACATGCAAAACATGTCATCTCTTTGCTTGTCTCAGGGTGATATGTCTGATAGCATGCACAAGTCTGTTGAAGGCTGTGAGACAAACCCAACATATATTGTAGCAAAGAAGGCAAAACATCTTGAAGATAGCGAGACAACCCCAAAGTCATGTCTTGATGCACTGTTCAAGTTACTTGAGACTAGCAGTCACACAAGCTCACGGAATTCGCTGTCTGAATCAGTTCGACTTCTTCAGTCCCAAGTTCTAGCAGAAAGGCATTCTGCAACTCAACTTCGACTTGAAGTCCTATCTCTAAGAAATATCATGGAGAACACCAATGATAACCTCATTGCTAAACAACTACACCTCGAAGCTATGACCGACATGCTAGGCCGGTCACACAGCCTTGCTCAGCACCTTGTGCAGCAGTTCCTGCCACGGCTAACCTTTCCTGAACTGTCTTTGAACTGGTCTCGGTTCAATATTATTTTGTTACGCTGCAATGGCACCCAGTTTTTGTAATCTACTTCTTTGTTGCGCTTTATGATCACTGGTGGCGAACTTGATGCCCAATGGGTGTAATATACCATAAATCCTTTATTTTATAATGTAGGTTTATTCTAAGTTACTATGTCGTAATTTCTTTATTGTATAGAGTAGGTTTGTTCTTAATTCCTACTAGTTACCATATATGCCATCATTCGCTATCTCAAAAAATGGCAAAACTCGGATGTAGTCGACCGGGCCAAAACATTTGCCTCTAACGGGCCTGCATTTTAGCGGGCCGCAATTGGGCCGGCATGCAACTTTCTTGGGCCTGAAAGGCCATTGGGGCCTTCACATTTTGCGCCAGGCCCACAACTTACACGGGCCTATATTTGGCCCAAACTTTAGTTGGGCCTTTAGTGGACCCAGCGCTTAGTTGGGCCCATGTAGCTTCAAGCCATTAATAGGCTGGATATTTTGTTGGCCTGTTACGGCCCAGAAGATACCATGGGCCTTTAGCAGGCCGAAATGCATGTTGGGCCTCAATTCTCACTTGTCGTCGACGGGCCTTCGGCAGGCTAAAATGTAGACCGGGCCATTATTGGCCCAGTTATATGATGGGCCATTACCAGGCCGAAACATATCTCGGGCCTTAGTTGGCCCACTGATATCATGGGCCTTTAAGAGGCCTAAAGCTTAGTAGAGGCATCAACGGGCCGAATTATACGGCATGCCTTTAACAGGCCCAAAGTCACATTAGGTTGAACTGTTGTCACCTTGATCACGGGCCGTTAGTGGGCCGGATGTCGCGTTGGACCATATATGACCCATGGGCAGCACGGGCCATTCCTAGGCCAAAAGACACATCGGGCTGAAATGGGCCCATGTTTACATCGGGCCTCTAACAGGCCGAAATGTCACTAGGCCGTAATTGGGCCCAAATATTCGGCGAACAATTAACGGGCCAGATCTGGCTTCGGGCCGTAAATGGGCCATGATTAAACAGGCCGTTAGTGGGCCGGCCGACTAATACCTAAGTAAATATTACGGGCCTTTGACTGGGCCGGCCTTTTTAACCTACTAGGAAAAGGGCCCATGCATTGCAATGGGAGAAAAATATCCCCGAGAATCGGGCTCTATTTTCTTAGTGAAAAATTCATGGTCAATTCTAATACGTGTTTCGAGATAGATGCACGATGTTCAGATCATAAGGCACTTAATGGCATAAAACAGAGGTCATTGCTAGCAATTTTAATTACAAAAAATAACTTCTTTTAAGATTTTTTGTTTGTTTCCAGGGATAGAAAAATATGAAAATATGTCTCATCCGAGATAAGAAGGACCATTCTTGAGTTTTTTTTTGAAAGCTTCAAAAACAAATCATAGTCATGCATGCTTGCATAGTTACCATAGATGGATGAATCTTCGATACATAATTTTTTTATCAGTTCTCACTTAGATGTTAATAGGTTGTGAACATTTTTGCACATACCAAACTCAAAGCCTATTTGAATACTGTAAATGGTATAGTTGACTCAAACAATAGCATAACACCAATAGTTATATTAGCATACATATGTAATGACTGAGAAAATAACAAAAAATGAGGGAAAGAGTTTAGTCCTCATGTATGTTTTTTGCATGAAAATCTGGGAAAGTTGTCATCATAACTGTAGGCATAACAACAGGAGTTCTATACCAACATGGGTTTCTACTGTCTCCTAACATTCAGAATGCATGAAAAAATGAATAACTACAACATAACAGCCACAAAATTCACTCAAACTAAAGAAAGCTACTTTCAAGAGCACGTAAAGTACTTTCAAGCTCCTCAATTGACCTCTCCAATAGCTTGACTTCTTCATCCTTCTCCTTTCACCTGCTTAAGTCACCGAATACCTGCACAAACAAACACCAACTTGCGCCCAACGCGATAAAGGGGTTGTCAATCCCTTCACGGTTATTTACAAAGTGAGATCCGATGGAGATGGATAAACGGTAAAGTAATATTTTTGGTATTTTTGGTTTATGGAACTGAAAGTAAAAGATTGCAAAGGAAGTAAATAGTAAACTAAAATTGTAGATCGGAAACTTATATGATGGAAAATAGAAGAATATATGATGGAAAATAGACCCGGGGGCCATAGTTTTCACTAGAGGCTTCTCTCAAGATAGAAAATATTACGGTGGGTAAACCAATTACTATCGAGCAATTGATAGAAAAGCGCAAGGTTATGACGATATCTAAGGCAATGATCATGAATATGGGAATCACGTCCGTATCAAGTAGACCGACTCCTGCCTGCATCTACTACTATTACTCCACACATCGACTGACTCCTGCCTGCATCTAGAGTATTAAGTTCATGAAGAACAGAGTAACGCATTAAGTAAGATGACATGATGTGGCGGGATAAACTCAAGCAATATGATGAAAACCCCATCTTGTTATCCTCGATGGCAACAATACAGTATGTGTCGGTTCCCCTTCTGTCACTGGGATCAAGCACTGCAAGATTGAACCCAAATCTAAGCACTTCTCCTATTGCAAGAAAAACCAATCTAGTTGGCCAAACCAAATAGATAGTTCGAAGATACTTGCAAAGATATCAAATCATGCATATAAGAATTCAGAGGAGATTCAAATGATATTCATACATAAGCTGATCATAAACACAATTCATTGGATCCCGGCAAACACACTGCAAAATAGTATTACATCGAATATATCTCCAAGAACATCGAGGAGAACATGGTATTGAGAATCAAAGAGAGAGAAGAAGCCATCTAGCTACTAGCTATGGACCTGTAGGTCTGTGGTAAACTACTCACGCTTCATCGGAGAGGCAATGGTGTTGATGTAGAAGCCCTCCGTGATCGAATCCCCCTCTGGCAGGACGCCAGAAAAGGCCCCTAGATGGGATCTCATGGGTACAGAAGGTTGAGGCGGTGGAAAAGTGTTTTCATGGCTCTCCTGGTTGGTTTGGGAATATTTGAGAATACATAGCCGAAAGAAATAGGTCGGTGGAGTCACGAGGGGCCCACATGGGTGGGGGCGCGCTCTCCGTCCTTGTGGCCACCTCGTGGCTTCCCTGATGTGTACTCCAAGTCCTTTGGATGTCTTTTGGTCCAAGAAAAATCATCGCTAAAGTTTCATTCCGTTTGGACTCCGTTTGATATTCCTTTTCTACGAAACTCTAAAACAAGGAAAAAACAGGAACTGGCACTGGGCTCTAGGTTAATAGGTTAGTCTCAAAAATAATATAAAATAGCATAATGATGCATATAAAACATCCAAAACAGATAATATAATAGCATGGAACAATCAAAAATTATAGATACGTTGGAGACGCATCAGAGAGTTGGGGGCTAGATCATGGAAATCCAGCCCATAAAAGAATATTAACCCCCGAACGAAGGGGTGCAGAGGAAATCACAGCCCCCGGATAAAGTGGGGGAGGAACACCACCCTCTCACCTGGCTTGGACGTGAGGACAACCTGACCCTCCTTGGGGGCCCTGTGAGCGACGTCGGTCGACAAGTAGCCAGCTCGCCTCAGCTCCTAAATGTCACTATTGGTGATGATGGAGGCCTCCCACTTGCCTTTGGCACCAGATCTGGCCATGGCCGAAGCTAGGGGAAAGTGGAGAAGGAGATCTCTGCGGAAGAGTAAAGCAGGGCACTGGAGCTCTGGAGATTGGGAAAGCGACAGTGAGAGGTGGAAGAAGGCGTAGGTAGGTAACTGTAGTTGTTCCTCTTTTATGGGCCGCAGAGAAGCCAAGGCTTCCCCTTTTCATGTCGCGGGCCTATCCACTTCCCAATATGCTCGCGGCGTTATGCGCGGGTGGGGAGATCGAAATCATTGATCGTATCCCCTAAAAAGCGGGGCACTACCTTTGCCTTGATGAGACATGCCAATGAAGAGGCGGCCTCGAGCTGCGTATCGAGAACTTCTAGCCATTCAGTGTTATGATGGACGCGACACTTCGCTAAAAAGTTGTCAGGGGAGAGCAATGTTCACATTTGAGCACTTTGGCCTTCCGGGCTAAGTAGAACAAGTACTCCAGATTTCGACACCACTCAACTCCGAGCACACATAGACAGGATGGAGAACTCGCCTCACAAGTCGAAGACCGTGGGATACGTGGATGCCGGACACAAGCCCTGGCGTTGGAGGCTAGTTCGGGGGCTACTGAGGGAGTCATGGACTAAGGGGTCCTCGGTCCGCTGGCCCACTGCTTATGGGCCGGACTGCTAGAGCTTGGACCCATGGACGGATAGAAGATCTTTGGAGTCGTGGTGTGCCCTCCAAGTCAAGATTTAGCATAATCTTTCCTTCATTATAACTGACCGTGTGGAACCCTAACCCTACTGGTGTCTATATAAACTAGAGGATTTTAGTCTTTAGGGCTAGAGCAACATCCAATACCGCATCAACCTAGGGTTTAGCTCGCCTGATCTCGAGGTAGATCGACTATGTAACCATATCATACACATCAAATACAATCAAGCAGGATGTAGGGTTTTACCTCTTAGAGAGGGCCCGAACCTGGGTAAACACCGTGTTCTTCATTCCTTGTTCCCCATCGATCCTAGATCCACAACTCGGGACCCCCTACTCGAGATCCGCCAATTTTGACACCGACAGAGACCCTTTAAGCCGTTGGTATTTATCCTTAACATGGAGGCCCTAGACCACATGTTTTTCTTTGCCATGAACCATGACATGTTGTCTTTGTTGGGTCGGTGGGGACATGCACACCGCCTATCCTTCTTCGTCGACGACATTATGTTATTTTTTAGACTTATAGAGGGATATGTCATTATGTGCTTTGCTATATTCGAGGATTTTGGAGAGGCATCAAGCATGCGAATTAACCCTATAAGATGTGTTGCCCTGCCCATTAGACATGCAAACCAGCAGGTGGAGCTGGTGACGAGCGTGCTTGGGGTGTCTTTTGGGCTCGTTCCCATGTCGATGTTTGGTCCTTCCGCTCTCAAGTAGGAAATAGACCGTGGGGCAATTCTAGGACATTGTCGAGGGGATTGCTCGGAAATTACCAATGTGACGTGCGATTTCTATGGACAAATCTGGGTGCCTGATCCTTGTGCAGTTGGTGCTATGTGTAATGCCTATTCACAAAATGATGGCACTCAACATTCCACCGCAGGTGATCACGAGCATCGTCAAAATTTGTAGGGCCTTTCTCTGGGTTGGACGAGTGGAAAGCAATGGCGACCATTGCGCGATGGCGTAGGAGGTCATTTATATGCCTAGGTGGACAAGGGGGATTGGCCTCCCCAATCTAAGTTGGATGACTAGGCACTGCAAATGAGATGGCTATGGCTGAAAAGAGTGGACAGTTCGAGACCGTGGACAGAATTTGACAACAATGTCCACCAAAATCCAGATGTATTTATCAAGCAACGATATTCGCGGAAGTGGGCAACGACCTCTCCTTTTCTGGGAGGATATATTACTCTCGGGTTCGAGGCTTCAGGAGATCGTCCCATGCCTTTATGATTGAATCAGGACCCGGATCCGTGCCAAGAGGACTGTGGAGGATGCTTTGCATGGCGCATGGTCTCAAGATGCTGGGCCTGTTCTTGGAGCAGAAGAACTCGTCGAATACATGGGACTCTGTGAACAACTCTATATGGTGGTGCTACAGGAGGATGCGGATGACACGCTTCATGGGGCCTGGGAACCCTGATGCATATATTTATTTTGTTCGGCATATGCCACCAAGTTTGTAGGCCATCAGCATGTATCGCAACAACGGTTACGTGACAGTCAAGGGCACCACAGAAATGTTAATTCTTTCCCTGGCTTACCCTGCAAAACAGATGTTGGACTTCAAATCGGTTGGTTAGAAGGGGTCTATCGCACCAAGCACAATGACCACTTTGCGATCAAGCACGGGAAAGTATCAATCATCTCCTAGTGGGTTGTGTTTTTGCAAGGATGATCTGGACAAAGGTGTTAGCCGCTTGGGGAAACGAAGACTGGAGTCCAAAGGCAAATGACGTGCTACTGACCTGCTGCACCTCACATACGTCGGCAACACACCTTAGAAAATATTGGCGTTTCATACTATTGTTGGTGATGTGGGAGATCTGGAAGCACATAAATGCCATCGTGTTTAGTAACGCTTCTCCATTAGTGAGTTTTGTTATGCGCAAAATTTTGGAGGAAGCAAAGACATGGCACCTTGTGGGTCTATTACGAGGGTATCCAGAACTATTCTTTCAGAGCTTATTTAGGTGGAGCCTAGCGAGTGATTTGCTTTGTACAGGTAGACACACTGTTGATACGGTGTTGTAAACATGTGGATGGGTATCTTACCCTCTCTTCTATTATTATATGGTACGCGCGCTGATGCGTGTTCTAGAAAAAAGTAGTTGTATATTATATGCTATCTCGATAGTTTCCCCTCTTAGGTGTTGCATTACAAGTCCACTCACTTTTAAAGGAATAAGAATACAAGTATGTTTGAGCATATGCATATGAATATGTTGCTATTGTTTTAGTTGTTAGTACGACCAACAACAAATAGTGAAACAAGGTCTCTCCGCCTTCCCTTAGTTCCGGTGGTGCTTATTCGTATCGTCGAGGGGGGGGGGGGGGGGTTGTGGGCGATCGTGTGTCCCCTGATTTGATTCTCTGGGTCTGGCTTTTTTTTCTTTTATAGTTTTGTCTTGTTGAAGCTATCCTGTGGAGCACACAACATGGATGTACATCTTGGTTCTCTGGCTCCAGTTCCGATCGATGAAGGTTGGCCAGCCTCAGCCTTGACGGGGAGCATGTGACATTTGTGTGAGCCAACTTCGTCCGACGGGACCTGGGGCATTCTACATTCTCTCTCCGGCGTTTTCTTTTCCGAGATGGTGATTTGACATGCAAATCATTGTTGTCGGCGTCTTCTGATCTACATCGATGATTTCCCACCTCTACTCCTAGAAGCTCATGCTTTCAACATTTGCTTCGATGAGACGGAGCCCAAAGGCGGCAATGAGCTTTGCTCACAGCGCGATGTCGGTGGCTGCAAGAAGAAAAAAGATTTCAGCACCCCCAAGGATTCACATGTATTTTCAATTTCTATAAGGATGTTTTTCTAAAGGTATGTGCTAGTTAATATATTACATTTGACCATTTCCGGAAATAAAACATACAACTATTCCAATAGACTTCTACAATGTTTGCTCTTATGACATTTGTATGAGATATCATAAATACATGTATTTCTTCTTTTGCTGATTTTGGCCAAGTAACTAGCATATGAAATTAAAATTGCTAGTAAAGATCACCTATCATTTTACGAAATTTCAGTATAGTTACTGGTCATTAAGCCACAATTGTCCTGTTACAGAGCATTGCAGTTATGATCGCACCAACTTAGTGCCTCTTTGATTCAAAGGATTTGTAAAGGGGTTTTGGAGGATTCTAATCCTTAGATTTTTTTTTCTTGCGCATGTTGTTTGAATTGCAGGAATGCAATTCATAGGATTTTTTATTACGATTCAGATTTCGTAGGAAAGCTTCATCCACCGTAACATCATGTGAAGATACCTTTGCTTTTCTTGTGCTCCATCAAACGTCCATGCAATCTTGTGATATCAACGGTGGCATGACATCCTATTCCTGCGGGTTTTTTTTTTGTCTATTCATGAGTTTTACAAAAATCCTGCAGATCAAAGAGGTCCTTGCCGTGTTAACAAAACAACGCCCTGGTGGGAGAGAAGGACTCCACCAAGAGGATCAAGTTCAGATTATGCCAAAACTTTAGAAAAAATTAGTGATATTCATGAATTTAATCCGATGGTCTTCCTGCACACTGACATATGTTTCAGTATTTAGATCTGACATTTTGGAGTACCGCGCAAGTAGGGAGATCACAAGTAAATCGAGGCTAGACTTTAGAGGATATAATATGGCAGGATAATGAACTACTTTTTTTGTCCGTGAAAAGTGTACATATAGAAATTTTAGGATAAATTACGGAATGAAGTAAAAAATGCACTAGAAAGATGCAAACCATCATATCTTTTCTTTTTAATTACCCAATCCCCAATGAGCTAAATACATGCAGAAATTAAGAAGATTATGTGTAGAATATTATTGGTCTTGATTACCATGTGCTAGAGAGAAGCATTTTTCTACTATAAAGTATCTATATCTATATCAATATAAAAAGACCCAAAGGGGCTGATCCAACAAATCCCGGCCGTCAAATCAGGTCAATCCAACGATTCAGACTGCTCCAATGATGAGCGTTCAACACGTTTAGTGTGCAGTTAATATTATACCAAATATTAGTGCCAATGCTAATCACATAATTAATACGCAAATAATATTCTGCCTAATATTTACATATAATTAATATATTACCTAATATCAATGTGCATTGCACGTACACATTTACTAGTACTGGGAAGATAGAAATGCACTTTTTTGACAATTTTTAAAGCCTCTTCACGGGACGGAGGGAATCGAAAATACATCACTTTTTGTGGACAATTTTAAAGCCTCTTCACTGGACAGAGGGAATCGAAAATACGTTATCGGAGCTATGATCGTCATAAACACGCATGTGTGACACGTCCCATATAGTTTGGACACTTTTTTTAAACGAGGCAAAAGACTTGCCATTTTCATTAATTAAGAAGAAATGAGAATTGTTCGGTTAATTGATGAAAAACCGAACTAAAATTGAAACAACCCAACCCATAAACACATGGGCACCACTGGCCAACCTGGCCACCAACATGGAACACACTCCACGACGGCACATGCCAACAGATGGCCACACACATGAACAACTAACAGCTTCGACTTTGACGAGGATCATCGCCCGTGAAATATGCAGGACTTGCGCCGACTGTGCCCGCCGCAAACGACCACCGAGCGTCTGTCATCATCACCACCTGGGCTTGCTCCACCACAGCACCGACTTCAGAGCAACAAGGCAACCCACGAAAGAGCACCTCGGACACGTCGGGAAGATCCGACTACCGAAGCCCGAGCCGCGGCACAAGGTCCTCTCGACGCCATCATTGTTGGCAAGCAGAAATCAGCACCCCCGAAACGGCCGCCTCAGCAACCACGCGGCGAAGATGCCGCCATCCACCGCGGCGAAGATGCCGCCTTCCACCAGTCCCCAGCTGTAGCCGGCTTCAAGACGATGTCCCCAAGGAGGAAAAAGACGTGGAGACGCCTTCATCGTCCGATCCCGCGGATCTGAGGATTCCCTCCGGAGCCAAGGCTGCAGGGAGAAGCACCACACCAAAACGAAGCTTCTAAGAAAGAGTGCGGCGCCCGCCGTCGCCGGATCCGGCAGAGGCCGGAGAAGGATTTCTTTCGGAGATGCTCAACCACCGCAAGCCCGAACCAGCCGGCCACCAACCGCCACCAAACCAGCACCGAGAGGAAGCTCCCGCCAGCGCCCGCGCCCGTCCCAACTAAGGCCGTCCCGCGCGACCCCCCGGCTAGCAGCACGTCTGTGGCCGGGTCCTGGGTGCGCACCGCCGTCTCCACCAACCGACTGACCCCGCTAGAGGAGGCCGCCGCCCCGGCATGCTGCTCCGGCGAGGCACAACCGCGCCGCCAGCACCCGCACCACCGCGTCCACCGCAGATCGTCCCACGCCCCGCCAGCCACCACCGACGACGCGCCCAGCCGCAACCACGCCAGATCCGACCCAGGCCGCCCGAATCCGGCCGCCACGCACCTTCCACCGTCCCTTTGTCGCGTCCCTCCGCCTACGCCGGAGCAAGGGACCCATACCTACGACCGACGCCGCCGAACATTCGAAGCGGCCTCCGCGACGCCTGCCGTCGCCGATTCGCACCCGAGCTGTCGGGATTCGCGTGCCACACCATCCAGCGAGATGCCCCGCCGCCACCCTCCCTAGAGCCTGCCCGAGCTTCCCGACGGGCTCCTCAGGCGGCGGCGAGACGGGAGGAAGGGGAGGAGGAAAGAGGTGGCGGCGCCGGTGGGGGTTCCCCCTGTCGCCAAAGCAGAGGCGACGCGGGAGTCTTGTTTTCTGCTTTTACAACTTTCGTCTGGGCACCTTTCAAGGGACATTTCACCGAACACACTACACATCCAAAGCACGCCAGCGCAGAACATGTATTGGTCGATGATCAAACAAATGACACCCTAATCAACTCATGTACTATTCCTTTCGTCCGGGTTTATTGGGCCCTTGAACCATCAAAGGTTGTACCAAATTTTTAGGCCCCCTTTATTAATTAGGCGTCATTTATTCCATTGACTCCGCATCACCCGATGGAAGACAGCGCATGGTCCTCATTGATTGGACATGCATGCACGCTGCATCCATACGATAGCCACTGCATGCGCTGGATTAGTTTTTTTTTAGCATCAGTACAGACACAAGCGCTCATATACACGTGTATACACTCATCCCTATGAACGCACACACGCACACCCTACCCCTATGAGCACCGCCGAGAGACTGAGCCGGCATATCATTTTGAGATTTACGAAGTCACCGTAGGCGCCTCGTCGTCGACGGGAACGTCTCCTCCCACTGAAAGCGCATCGCCAGAAATCCTGAAATAAATCCAGGAATAATGCGATCATCAGGATTTGAACCCTGATGGGTTGGGGATACCTCTGTCCACCTAACCATCTCAACCACAGGTTGGTTCGCATGGGCTGGATTAGTTATTAGGAACAATTAATAGAGTGATTACAGAGGCAATTTAGGAGATTTAGTGCTTTTTCTTTGTCTTTGCGCTTTGGCTCTTGGGCCCAATAAACCCGGACGGAGGGAGTACTACCACACAAGGATACGGAGGCACGCAACGAACAAGTTGCGGCATGTGATGTACTCTTTCTACGTAGCCATCGCCGCCACTCCATGAGTAGAGACGCTGGGTCTCGGTTACCTCAGCGAATCCCACCCTGGGTAACGGCTGGATCCTTGGGTCCGTCCATAGATCTGATGTGACGGGATGATGACTCGCGCCCTCGTCGCATACGGCTACAACTACCGATGGGTTCCACCAACAACTCGCCGTACTTATTAAATCGGGAGGCGGCGGGCAAGGCTTTCGAGGCCATCGCCCCAACCGGAACGGCAGCCCGCCGTGCCGTGCCGTGCCAGGGGTAGCGCCCGCGCGCGCGACGGCTGGCTGAGCAGTGAGAGGAGTTGAGGGGCAGAGTCAGCGAGTGGAGGCAGGTGTTGGCACGCGGCACGCGGCACGCCACGCCACGGCACCTGCGAGGCAGGCAGACGTGCGCGCTTTTGGACCGTTGGGCGTGGAAAGCGGCAGGCGTCGGGTCCGTTGGGGTGGCGGATGCTTTCGGCGAAAGCGCGGCTATGGCTATGGCTAGCGCGACGCCAAGCCCCGCCCCGCCCACATGGGGTGCGGGGTGAGCGCTCGGGCGAGGGAGGCGATCGGCGCGGCCGCTTTTCCCGTGTCTGTCCGCTCGCCCGCGGCTCGGAAAGGTCGCGCGTCCCCGACCCGAAGCGGGGGACGAGAACCCAGCCACAACTGGATCTGGAATCTGGATGGAGGTCGCGGCCAGGCACGGTCACGCTCGCACCCTACTGTACTAGGGCGCTACAACACAACACACGGGGCGGGGCGGGGCGGACGGCAATGCAATCCGATACGGGATCCCGTAAAACCTACTAATACTACTGATAGATTTTCTTTCGCAGCAGAAAGAGGCGACAGAGCTCCGACTTCGTATAAAGGGACTCGACCGCCAGAGTGCTTGCATGGTTTAGATAGCCACCTACTGATAGATTGGTCCTGCAAATGCTACCTACGCGAGAAGGATGTGTTTGTGTGCTTAGCTTAGGGGTTTGTTGCCCTTTTTTATTTGAATATAATCCGGGTTTTCTAAAGCAAAAGTGGGGACGAGAATCATGTGCGAGTCGAGAGAATTATGGCAATCTAGTGCATGGGCATAATTCTCTTGGTAATCATGAATGGGCATAAATAACGAACCCCACGATGCCTGAGGATATAAAGGCCTGGCATAAACTTGCAGAATATATTAAGATCGAAGGACACACAAGCATGAGCTGAAGCTCTGGCCAAACAACTCGGTAAGCAAAATTTGAGAAAAGAAACCGTGGACGCAGTGTATGATAGCAGTATGCGCGGACTTGAGCGATATGCGGGAAGATATCATGACTGTAGCCCGCCAGTACCAAAGTAAAATAGGACCAACTTGCTGGGAAGCGCTCGACACTCTGACCACCCCCAAGTTTCTTTAATCATGTTAGCTCCGGCATTTCAGCTCCAAGTTGGGGGAAAGCAACTTATAACTTATAAGTTAGGGTGACTTATAAGTTAGGTCTGTTTGGTAAAATAAGTCACTTTTTTCACTTTTCGACTTATAAGTTGGTGACTTATTTGAAACCAAACAGGCCCTCAGCTCCGGCATTTCAGCTCCCAAGGCGACGTCGGCTAACTCCAGGTGCACTATCCACCAACAGTGGGACTATTACGATTAGGAAGAATCAAGCTATATAATTGAGCTAAGGGCACCTTTTTCATTTAGTGTTGATACGGCTCAAGAAACAGCCAACCCATTGTACAAAATACTTTTGGTGATGACTCTAGACGACAAGGATTGCAGAAGTGAGCAGTTGAACCTTCCTTCCAGTTACTGCCTACCAAGGACTGTAAGATGAAACTGGGAAGGAAAGTTTCGAAAAAAAAAACTGGGAAGGAAATATTTTCTCGAGGACACAGGAAATGCAGTTGCACATCAACAGCCAGTGAGGGAGCATCTACCAAGGAGTAGTTCATATCTAAGGTAGGATCAGTGACTACTATTGTATGTAGGACAGTGGCAGCTATTAACGATTCTTTTGGAAGAAAAGGATGGGGATTGGGTCAGGAGAACCATTAGTAGAAGAGCTAGAAAAAGGATAATGTAGAGTGAAAGTAGGTGGAGTAGATCCAAATCGGAACCAATCAATTGCGCAAACTTTCTGTATGACCAGTCCGCCACAAGAAATGAATGAAATGCCGTGTCAGGTCCCACTCACATAATTGCGTGCTTTACACCATAGTGGACTGTTATAATAAGGATGCTTTCTATCCAGCAAAACCTTAAAAAACAATGAAAAGGATGCTGGCTCAACCTAAGTGAGATTCTACTACTCATTTCCGCCTATGACCATAGTGGGTTATTGTGTTAGTCATAATCTTACAGATAATCTGTTAGGATTGTCAAAAGTAGAGTAAATAGGGACATGAAGTTTTGGCTCCCAGATGTGAACAGTAAAATCCAAAAAAAAAAATAGCAAAAGAAACGAAACAATGCTGAATTTTATTTTACAACAGACATGATTGAGTGTTCTAACTACTGCAAATTTTCATGAACAAATGACATAGATGATGCTTGAAAAAAAACGGTGCTCTAAAAAGCCATTTTAAATACATTTTGGAGGTCCCTTTTTTTGCCCAGTGCACCACAGATGTCATTTGTTCATGAAAATGTGAACATAGGTAGAACACTCAACACCATGTTTATTTCTTGACTATTTACTGTAGAGCAACAGCCCTACATTCTTTTATTCCAGAAAATTTTGCCGTTGAACCCAGGGTGCTACTAAGGTCCCTGCAACCAGTAGGCTACAGGCCCATTCGCCACTCAACCATGTTTGTTGCCACAAAGATTCAGAATTTTTTTAATTTGTTTGCTATTTTTTCATATTTTACTGTTCTTCTGGGTTCATTTGAGCTCACGAGCAGATAAGAACTTCTAAGTATTTTTTTTCCGAAAAGAATAAGGACTTCTGAGTAAATAGGGAAAACTACAAGTAAGGTCCAACAAATTGCAAGTAAAAGGGAAATTTTAACTGAGGACCAAAGTTTCCACCTTTTTAAAAGTATAAGGCCCAGCTTTGGCCAGTGCTATTGTCAGGATAAGGTTTCAGAAAGTTATTACACGTCAAAGGGGAAGAAAACCCTTCTGTGAGGTTAAAATGATGGCTAGCAATTTTCTTCTTGCGTAGCCCATGTGTCCAACAAGGCAACAACCCAAGCTTAAAATGATGGCCTAGCAATTTTCTTCTTGCGTAGCCCCATGTGTCCAACAAGGCAACAACCCAAAGCATGAATATAAATCTTGGTGTCCAACAAGAGCACACCATTAGTCGGACTACGGTCCACTAGGGTCCTTATGTGGATCCAAAATAGATCCTAGCAAAATGATCTGATGTTTATCGCTGGGCTGGGATTAGAGTTTCAAGACCTGGGCTGGGATTAGAGTTTCAAGACCAGCAACTAGATATACTAATTTCATACTGCATGTCCAAGTCGAGCTAGGCCCAGCCCAGAATGCTCTTGGCCTGGTTCTGTTCTAATAGTGCAAAATGCAGTGAGTCAGCCTGAGGCTTTTAAAACCGGGGCCATGCACACTCCAGCCAAATTATTATTTTTAGACTAACAGGGAGGCTCTCCCCGGCTCCATTATCATAATGAAACCGCAGTTCATACATCAGCTCACATAGGAGCAGACCCCAAGCAAATTATGGTCACAACATAGTACTACCTCTGCCCCATAATGTAAGACGTTTTTGCAGTTCCTGAACTGCAAAAACATCTTACATTATGGGACGGAGGGAGTATATTCTAGCAATTTTAGGTCAGAAATTTGGAATCTCGTAAATCCTCAAGTATGTGAAAAGCGGGAGTAGCCAGCTGATTGACATCAGTTCTTACAAACAAGGATGCGAAACACTACCAGAGTTGCAAAAAATATGTGGTGATTGAAAAACTTGAGTGTATCTCAAAGATATATGGGAGAACTGAAAATCTAATATATCGCATCAGTGTGTAACATACATTATCAAATTACAATAAACGCAAACCAAAAAGGCTTCTTCATTGGAGAGGCAATTCCCAAACCAACAAACAGGAAACACCATAATAATTACCTAGGAAGTGCTGTCTGCCTCAGCCTCTCCAGTCTCATCTGAAAATTGCACAAAACGAACTTCATAAATTGTTTTTGAAATAATAACAAGTACTAATAGAGGCATCAAAGACTAACAAAACACGGTACCAAATAATAAATAATTACTTATCTACTGTAACTACTGCTTAGTATGTGCGGAGGAATGGGCTTGAGAGAAACATTTGTTCTAAACAGGGTTAGCACTTGTTTTTACTACACTCAACATACTCACTACTGGCTCCTTCATTAAAGTGATTCCAAGTAGTTGTTTTCTTCTTCGAGAAAATGTGGCAGACGCGCTGCCTCTCATTTAGAGAGAATAACACTTAAGGTAGTTTGTTACAAGCGACCACTTGTAAGGTAAAATGAGACTAGTAAACATAATCATGCTGTTACACTTAGACCATGCATTCACTTGCCACTGCCTGCCGACTACTCTCTTCTTCTCAAGCAAGGCTTCAACTGAGACATCAAGCGTACTTTCAAGTTCTAACAGAACAACTTTGAATTAAATGGTGAGAGCACCAATGATGAAAGTTTCAGGTGAACGGCTGATTAGTGGTAAGCAGGTGACACACCAGATTGTGCAACTACAAGGAATGCATCAGGATTCCTGGAGTTCTACTTCTATGGATTTCATGGATAGCATGGGTTCACTCCTTTTTTTTGTTGGTTCAATGTTTGAAATTTAAGTCCATCTTTGGTATAAAAGATTGAATTCCATCATGTAAGGTCATTTTATATTCATAAATTGTTGACTTGCCCCCCTAATCTAAGAGATTAAGTTACCCCAGTTACAGAAGTACAGAATTAGCATATTGTTGTACACAATTCATACAAGCGCTAGATAAACCTATCATCAGCATAGGTGGATCTGTAAGCATGCTTCTACAGTAAATCTTCAATTACTCCCTCCGTTCCTAAATATAAGTCTTTTTAGAGATTCCAACATGGACTACATACGGAGCAAAATGAGTGAATCCACACTCTAAAATATGTCAATATACATCCGTATGTAGTCCATATTGAAATCTCTAAAAAAGACTTATATTTAGAAACGGAGGGAGTATATCCTTAGTCCATGAGATTTTTTAAAAAGAAAAGCTCCTCTACACTTGTCATAGTAAAAGCAAAGGGGAAATACAGTGCGGAGTACAGATTAATAAGAGACTCAAGCATGATAGACTTTCTTAAATGGTGTGAAGAATCCTACAACTGTCAAAAACAGATAATCCTAATCCCATGGAGCCTTTATCCAGCCTTAAAAAATAAAATGGTGTTAACATTTCTTTGTCTTGGTGTCGTGATTGGTGTGGCCCTACTTAAGCTAGGACTTTTAACACCAAAGGTGCCTTGATTGGAAACATGTAGGATTTTATTTTCCCTTTAATGGTATCAGTAAGTGTCGCGGCAAGCTATTGATTAACTGGAGGGGACAATCTATCTTGGCATTGCAGCGGATCAACTATATAAACTGTCAAATTTCATTCATCTTATGTTCATAACCCTTTATGCAATATGCTGCACTAACTGTTTACTTCAATCAGATAATGTCAAAGCCTCAACCATGGTAATGTTAAGGTTTTGTAACATCGGTGTCCTAACAACCTAATCATTCCTACGTGTTCACCTCACTGGCTGTTTAAACATGTACCTAAAGGATTTCAGCTTGGAATTACTAGTTCTTCCCACATATCTAGCATAGAAATAATCAAACAGCAAGTTGCAATCAGCAGTGCAAAATGTTCATGGACAGCTGTATGTACCTTGGGCAGCCTCCTCTGTGATTTCTTCTCCCTCCTCTTGCTCCTCCACCGCTTCCTCTTCACCGTCGTCCTCGCCATCATCGCCCTCATATTCATCAAAACCGGTGGTACCGTACCTCGAGTTGAGGTAGTCAATAGCGGCCGGGGTGAAGAAATGCTTGCGGGCGTCGAGGATGTCGTATAGGTTGAGCGTCCTGGGAGTTAGCATTTTGAGGGTGCCGATGTTCCTGCCGCTCAGCCGCACATTATCATCAAGCTCCGTGGAGAAGAACATGGCCTTCTCCCTGGGGTCGAGCCCCCAGCGCTGCAGCGCGGCCACGAAGTCCCTGGTGCGGGGCCCCGTCGCGAACTCCTCGTCGAACTCCTGCACGACGAAGGAGTCGTTGGCCACGGCGGCGCTGGCGAGCGCGGTGGAGATGGCGAGGCGCTTCTCCTTGCGGTTGATCTTGATGGTCCAGTCCCGGGGCTTGGGGCCGAAGATGACTCCACCGCCGGGGCGGAGCGGCGTGCGGACCGACCCGCGCCGCGCCTTCCCGGTCTTCTTCTGGCCGTAGGGCTTCCGCCCGCCGCCCCGGACCTCCCCGCGGGTGAGGGTGGAGGCCGTGCCCCGGCGCGCGTTCTGGCGGTCGGTGATGAGGGCGCGGTGCACGACGGCGCGCGCGGTGGAGGGCGGCGCGGCCTTGATGTCCAGGGCGACCTCCCCGACCTTCTCGCCGGTGAAGTTGATGACCGGGAGGGTGGTGGCCTCGGCCCGCAGCGCGCGGAGGATGGAGGCGGACGGCCTCCCCCTGACGGAGGCGTGCGGGAAGGGGGAGGGGGAGGGGGAGGGGGAGGGGAGGAAGGAGACCGAGGAGGAGGAGAGGAAGGAGGAGGAAGAGGCGGAGAGCGAGAGCAGGAGGGGCGAGGCCACGGAGGAGACCGGCATTGTGGCGGCTCTACGGCGACTGCGCTGCGCTGGGGGCGGACGGAGATGGGGGAGATGGCTCTGCCGCTGCAGCTGCCGCTTCTATAGTTCTATCTCTTTATCCACACCACACCCGTTCGGCGGGAGTGTCTCCGTCCGTCGCACACTGTCGAGTGCCTCTTGACTCCGCCAAGTCAGCACTACTCAACAGTCCCTGGTAAGAAACTGGGGTTTTCCCCTGGTGACATTTAGGGTTAAAGATTTTGCATCACAGACAGATTTTTGAGGCTGTTTGGTTTACGATTAAGATTGCCTTGGATTGCCATTCCTAAGGTTAGGAAAATTCGATCAACTTAGAATGGTGTTGGCGCACATTAGGCAAGATGTTTTTTTGCCGTATTAAGCTTTCACATCACATACAAATAAAAAGTATGGTAAAGATTACCTTAGTCCTGATAGCTTGTGACTCTTATTTTGTTGAACTAACCTTAGACAAGCTTGATAAAAATGTGTGACAAAGTATGGCAATGCAAGATTCAACCGCCCCTTTGTTATACCTTTCTCATAAAAGATCAATAACTGAAACAAATGATTTTGGTGGCGTGTCCTAACTTGTGTTGTCTTGAATAAGATTATTGATAGGCTTCAGACTAAGGGGTTGTTTGGTTCTAGGCCTAATTATGCCACACTTTGCCATATAATATTGTCATACTTGCCTAAGTTTAGTTTTTCAAAATAAAAGCTACAAGTTGACAAGCCTAAGGCTAAGGGAATCTTGCCACACTTTTTAAGTGTATGTGATGTGGAACCCTAGTGTGGCTTGCCTAAGATGTGGCTTGAACCAAACAGTCACCCAAATTAGTCAAACTTACCTAATCTTAGGTCTGGCAACCTTAGGTAAACTTAGTCTCAAACCAAACAGCCTCTAAGATGGAAGAGTACTAAAATGACGAACCTAGGTGCCAGATTCGGTCGGTCGCTCCTATACCGTCAGATTGGGGGTTGCGCGACCGTTTGATTTCAATCTTTGTCATCCTCCTCCTCATCCCCTTTCTCACCCCAAAATGCTCCTCTGGTCATCGAGAGTATTTGACAAAAAAGTAGCACATTAGGGGTTACCGTCCCAGACAACTATCACTTTCAAAAAAAGTGACTGATAACTATCAAAAATTTCTAATTTTGTGTCTAAAAACTACCACTTTTGAAAAATGATCAGTTTAGATGATTTAAACATGTTTATGACATGTAGGACCCACCCATCAGGACTGACGTGGCGGCAAAGTCAATTCCGTTTATTTTGACCGTTATTACAAGTGGGGCCCACCTGTCAGCATCACTCTTCTTCTTCCTCCTTCTCCTTTCTCTCTTTGCCATTTCCTTAAACACCTTGTGTGCACCCGCGAGCTGCCTCTGCCGTCTTCCACTGTCGGCGCTCACCTCTCCCCATGCCTCGATCCTGTCTGGATCGGGAGAGCCCGAGCTGCCCAACCACTCCGGCGACCACCTATCCCCCTCGCGTCACTCTGGCGAGGTCACCTCTGTCGGCGACAACCGCCACCAACACGCACGAACCCAACCTAGCTAGTACTCGCCTTGGTTCGAGCTCCCACATGAGCTCATGGGGCTCTTCGTCGTCCGCCTCCCGCTCCTCCATGCAGGTGCAGCCGGCCCGCACGACCACGATGCCGGACGCCGTCAAACTCGTGCGCCTCGTCGAGGAGCTGGAGGAGGCTTTTCCTTGGTCTGAGCTCCCACATGAGCTCCTGGGGCTCCTTGTCGCCCACCTCCCGTACTCCGTGCAGGTGCATCCGGCGCGCGCGGCCACGGCGCCGGACGCCGCCAAGCTTGCGCGCCTCGTCGAGGAGCTGCAGGAGCGTGAGTCTCGGCTGCACACTGAGTTGCTCGAGCAGAAGATCCTCAAGGAGGCCGTCGTCGAGGAGCTGCGTCGGGTGGTGGCGCCGACAGCCTCAGAGGAAATTTCGTCAGCTTCGGCGGTCGCTTCCATAGTTCCAGCCGCCGTTCCAGTCCCCAACCAATGATAGGGAGGTGTTGCGCTGGGGCGTCGTCATGGAGGAGTTCGGAGCTCAAGCCCGGGTGCATAGCAGGTGTTCAAGGAAATGCCAAAGAGAGAGAGGAGGAGGAGGAGGAGGAAGATTGATGCTGATAGGTGGGCCCCACTTGTAATAACAGTCAACGTAACAGTCAAAATAAATGGAGTTGACTTTGCCGCCACATCAACTCTGACGGGTGGACCCCGCATGTCATAAACGTGTTTAAATCGTCTAAATTAGACATTTTTCAAAAGTGGTAGTTTTTAGTCACAAAAATAGAAAAAAATTGTAGTTATCAATTACTTTTTTGAAAATGGTAGTTCTGTGGGACGGTAACCCCTAATGTGGTAGTTTTTGTCAAATACTCGGTCGTCGACGCTGCTCGCTCCACCACGTCGACCTCCGTTGCCCATCCCACCACGAGCTCGTAGCACAACCAAGCCCCCTCGACCTCCACTAGCATCCATTGTTGTTTCCTGTAGAGACTGATTTGGTGTGTCGATATATCATTGATCGTGCACTAGGCACATATATATAGGTGCAAGGGGTGCGACCGGTATCGTGTCTCCTAAGATACACGTACATACAGAGGGAGACAGACATTACAGGTACTGCATACAAAGCCCAGACCTACATACATGTACACATGTTCAACCCCCCCCCCCCCCCCCCCGCAGTCGAAGCGTCGCCGGTGATGCAGAGACTGGACCGAAAACCCTCGAATGTCGAGGTGGGTAGTACCTTCATCATAACATCGGCAAACTGCTGATCGGTGGGCACATGTAGAACGCGAACACGACCAAGTGCGACGTGCTCCCTGACGAAGTGAATGTCGAGCTCAGTATGCTTCGTCCTTCAGTGATAGACATGATTGGCAGCGAGGTAAACCGCGGAGACATTGTCACAGTAGACAAGCGTAGCCTGGTAACCTCA
Organism: Triticum urartu; assembly: GCF_056163025.1. NCBI lineage: Eukaryota > Viridiplantae > Streptophyta > Magnoliopsida > Poales > Poaceae > Triticum > Triticum urartu. Next base: position 479,057,836 of record NC_141876.1, read on the forward strand.
CATAGCAACTCCTGAAGTAGCTGTCGTAGCCAAGAGCACTCCACGACGGCGTTGGCCACAACCCTGTACTCAGCCTCGGCGCTCGATCATGAGACCGTGGGTTGCCGTTTAGACGACCACGAAATCAGAGAGGTCCCGAGGTAGATGCAGTAGCTGGAAGTGGAGCGTCAAGTATCGGGACACCCAGCCCAGTCGGCGTCGGAGTAGGCGACTGATGTCGCTTGAAGCTACGTCGGTATTTCCCCAAAGAGGAAGGGATGATGCAGCACAGCGATGGTAGGTATTTCCCTCAGAAATGAAACCAAGGTTATCGAACCAGTAGGAGAACCAAGCAACACAACGTAAATAGCCCCTGCACACAGATAACAAATCCTCACAACCTGTCGTGGAATTGTCACAGCAGATGTCCTAGTGTAAGGACTTAGTCATGAGGCCAACGCATCTATGTGGTAGCTTGAGAGGGGTTGAGCGGGATGAGACGCAGGGCGGATCAATGCACAAGACAAGGATTTAGACAGCTTCGGGCCCTGGGAAACATCATCCGGTAATATCCTTACATGCTGTTTGTGGCTAGGTCTTATTATCATCACGAGGGAGTCGCCGTAAACTGGCTCTCCCAGTTATCCCTAAGCCTTAATATTATTTCCCTCCATTTTACGGGGTGCCCTGCCCCTCCTTATATATGTTAAAGGGGCGGGTTACATGTAGAGTCCATCTCGGACTAAGACTTAAACTATTTTGACTTCTCTTCATGGGCTTCATAATGTCTTAGGCTTCATAACGTCTCAGGCTTCATAACCCCTGGCAACCGAGTTATCACTGTCTGCCGGGTTATGACTGGTGCCGGTTTATGATGGTCTGCCGGTTTATGATTGTCTACCAGTTTATGATGGTCTGTCGGTTTATGATTGTCTGCTGAGTTATCATCTGACTTAACTCCTGCCGGGTTATCATCTGCCTTAACTCCTGTCGGGTTATCATCTGACTTAACTCCTACCGGGTTATCATCTGACTTAACTCCTGTCGGGTTATCATCTGACTTAACTCCTGCCGGGTTATCATCTGACTTAACTCCTGCCGGGTTATCATCTGACTTACTCCTGCCGGGTTACCAGGTCCCAGCCGGGTTATAACTCTGGCCGGGTCATACCGCGGGGTATATCCCCGACATTAGCCCCCAGTTTAATTTGGATTTATCCATGTTAAACTGATCCTGAGCATCCTTAAATCCTTGTCATTTCCTTCTAAAAAATCTGGGTCAATAGGCCAGCTTCATAATCAATTTGCTGACATTGGTTTGTCACAGAGAAATATTATGAAGAATAATTCCTTTGACTCAGCTCCCAATGCTTAAAAAAATACTGGTCCTTGAAATACTCATCTAATCTTCAACCGGTTTAAGAATGTAGAACTTGTCGGTTTAAGAATGTAGAACCTTGCCGGTTTATCATTGTCGGTTTACAAATATTGATGGTAACGGGTCATAATTGTAGTTAACATCAAGCTTGAAAATATACCTCTTATATGCTTATCACTTGTAGCCCCCAAGTCTTAAGAAAGTAGCATAGCAACAACTTAAGACTTGCTTCAATATAAATATCACAATCTTGAAGAAATCCGATTTGTTCATCCCAGTCATTTAGTCATAAACTGAGTATTCCATATATGTAGCCCCCAAGTGCTGGGTCATTATGCAATAATGAGCAGGGACTTTGTAAATATAATCATGTAAACTTTGAACAACAACGTGTATTCCCCAACGACCGGCTCAGTAAGATAATATTGAGCTGGGACTTGATATATACTTCAATGAAAATAACATCATATGATAACCCCCCGTCATGGGGCTTGAACCCACGCCCACAAGGTTAAGAGCCTTGTGTTTTACCAACTGAGCAGTGGACCCTTCAATATAATGGATTAAAAGCTTTGTACCTTGAATTGTTGATAGGAGCAATTGGTAGCCCCCAAGGGCCGGCTCATTACGATGTGATGAGTCGGGTCTTCAATAAAGTGACCAAACAATGACTTTGCATTAGCCCCAAGTGTCATGGTGCATGCTTGCAGCGACATGAAACTTGTGTATTTGATGTAATCCCAATTTGAATAATGTAGCCCCCAAGTGCCGGGTCGTAAGCCTGCAGCGACTCGCACTACAAAAAAAATACACTTCCGTGATGATATGTGTTTGTCACAGTAGGTCGCGTTTTTTTTCATGCATGTACATCCATGACGATTTTATGACAGAATCAAGATAGTCATACCTGTGTTGTCGTAGAAGTGTTCCATGACATTACCAAAATTATCATCACGAAAGTGTCCACTTCCATGACGATAAATCGCGCGTCACAGAAGTGCTTTCGTCAAGGGTGACCGACACGTGGCATCCACCGTAACGGAACGCCGTTAAGCTATCGGGTCGGGTTTTGGATCTGATAACCCGTTGACAGCCCCGACCAATGGGGATTTTCCACGTGTAAAATCATCATTGGCTGGAGGAAACACGTGTCGGCTCACCGTTGGGACAGATGTCATCCGCTCATTGGACCGAAGGCGCCTATGATACGGCGACACGTGGCACGGCCCAACAGAGGCCCATTCCTGTGAAAAGGCCGGCCCGTTTGACTTGGTCAAAAGGTGGCAGGCCGGCCCACGGAAAGCCTGTTAACGACTTGTTCGCATATAGCCCATTTACAGCCCGCTAACCCAGGGCCCGTTACGCCCTATCCGAATTAGGCCCAGTAGCGTCATATGGGCCGTCCAATATGATTCAACCCATTTTAACTTCCGGCCCATGTGTGGCCCATGACTTCTTTCGGCCCATATGAGGACCTTTGTAACTCTTGGCCCATTAACGACCTGTGGTGAAACTGACCCGTAATGAACAGTGTATCACTTTATACCCATTAACGACCCGTTATTCCATTGGGCCGTTTCCAGCCCAAGTTATCTTTCGGCCTTCTCAGGGCCCATTGATTCTTGGGCTCATTTGCAGCATTCGGTTACATGCGGCCCATTACTGTCATTTTCTGCTTGTGGGCCAAATTCAGCCCGTCGTTACAGTCGGCCCGTTTGCGGACCGTTAATACGTTGGGCCGTTTTCATGTCAAAAAAACCTGTTGGGCTGTTTTCATAGAGTTATCAAATACGGCCTATTAACGGCCTGTTATGGTCCACGAATAGTACGACCCATGATTGGCGAAATGATGATACGCCCCGTAGAAGGCCCATGGATCCTATGGCCCGTATGAGGCCCATGGATAGTATGGCCCGTAGAAGGCCCATGGATCGTACGACCCATAGAAGGCCCATGGACCCTACGGCCCGTAGAAGGCCCATGGACCCTAAGGCCCGTATAGAAGGCCCATGGATCCTACGGCCGGATGAAGGCCCATGGATCATACGTCCTGCAGGAGGCCCATGGATCATACGACCTGCAGGAGGCCCATGGTTACAATAGCCCGTGTGTTGCCATGATTATTTTGGCCTAGTTACCAAAAATACGCTATTGTGGCCACTAGAAAAAAACAGAAAAAGAACTGCAGTGACTACAAGCAAACAACTAAACAAGACAATAAGGAAATAAATAAGCAAGCAATTAATGCTAGCCTATTACCTATATTACACATATTACATCCATTGGGCATCAAAGTTCGCCACTAGTGCAAATATAGGGAACAAAGCAGCACATTACATACACTGGCCATCAAAATTGGCCACCAGTGCAAATAAGCGCGGCAGCAAAACAAGAGCATAATTGAAACAACTTCAGAAGAGCTCAAGAAACATTGTCCTGGGTATCCACCATGCTGGCAATAAGCTTAGCAAGCAGTCCTCCAACGCTTGCTGTTGCACCAGAAAGTATGCATCTGAATGCTCCAGGGACTTCCGCAGTCCTTCCGCTTCTTGTCGCAGCACAGCTGATCGATGTCTTTCAGCTTGTAGTTGAGACTCAAGAAACCGAACTGATTCAGACAGTGAGTTTGAATAGCTTGTGCAAGCGGTAGTGGTAAGTAACTCGAACACTAAACCAAGACAGGACTTTGGGGTTGTCTCGCTGTCTTCAAGATAGTCTTCCTTAGCTGTTTTATCAGCTTTGTTGGAGACCAACAAGGATGTGTCACTATCCTAAACCTTATCTGCATTACTTCCTTTACCATTGCTTAATAAGGCACTCTTCCCCAATATTCTGTCAGCATTCTAAAAGAAGAAACAAGTAGACACATAACAAGTTTAGCATGTACTAGTATATGAAACTCATTTCGGTGAACCAGTTCATTAGTAAGGTGGACAGGATTAAAGTACCAAGTCTTCTATTGCCAAGTACTAGTACATAATAAAAGCATCAAACAAACATATATCTATGTCCTATGGTCACTGCATTGTCTTGCCAAATCAAAATAGAGACACGGTTCAAATCATATCAGTTCAAGACAAAGCAGCAGTGAAAGAATACAAAGCGTGGGAAACTACACGGCACAACAAGATTTCAGATGGGTACCACGGGTCTACATGTACAACAACACTATTGGCTCTGTTGTGATGCTAGTAATGTGCATGATATGAAAGTCAACTGTATACACAATTGAAATTGAAATCAACAGAGCTATTGATAAGAGTAAACCTGTTAAGGAAACATGCGTGAACATACCTGTTGTGCCATTGGAGTTTCGATTGGATCCTTCAATTTAAAAATAAGTTTGTATGAGTAAATACAGTGATACAAGAGCAAAGCAATCATAGTTAAAAAAGGCGCGCCTAAGCGAGCGCTTAAGCGCGCCTAGGCTCTAGGCGTTGGCAAAACGCATTGCGCATAACTACGCATAATCTGTGCATAACTGTGCATAAGCATGCGCTTTGGTCAGTAAAGCGCAAGGCAGTGGCAAAACGCACAATTAATGCCTGGCGCTTTTTTGAACTATGATAGCAATGGAATCTTAAATTAGAACAGTTGTTCTTTAGGTTTAGGCACTTGTTCTACATGAACAGAGTACAGTAAGACGGAAGAATATAATACTTGAAAATAGAAAATGAGCTCATAGACCTTACCACATTCTTGGTTCGGGACCAGTACAGAACAAGGCGTTCCCAGTCATCGTCCAGTAAATGTGTCTCAGGAGAACGTAAGGGAATTTGATGAGTTTCTTTGCCGGTGAAGTACGTTTTCTTCAGGTAATTCCGATACTGCCACCAAGCATTCTTGAAGATAGCAGAGGTATTAGCACAGGTTACCTCATCCTGAGTTTCCAAATCGGTCCTTCTCTATAGAGAAAAATGGGAAAATTGCTGTATTATAACCATCATGGAGGTAGGATGTATGGGACGAAGCAAAGTAATTGCCATGAATAACATTACTTACACATAACTCCTGGACAAACACCTGCAACTGGCATTTTCCTTCATCTTCAGTATAACATTTCCAAGATGGGAAGATACGCACATACGATTTAACAACATCAAATGCGATAGATGCTAAACTACGACTAGCTGGTTGTGCTTCCTCCATAGGAATAGGCGTACTAACTGGTGGAGTTGGGGTTCGCTGTGATAGTACTGGCCCTTTGGGCACTGGAGCTGCCTTACTAACTGCTCTTGTTTGGGAGCTCTTTGATAGAGATGGTGCTGTGTCAACAGGAACTGGGTTACTATCGGCTGGGGTTGGGGTTAGATTAGGTGAAGCTGGTTCTCTGTCCATCGCAATAGGGGTACAATCTGCGAGAGTTTGGGTTATGTGTGGTAGGGCTGGTTCTTGTGCATGTACAACCGGGGTGCTATCTCCACCAAGAGGTAGCACTGTTTTATTTGAAGACTGTGTTTTTAGTCCGCTAGATACTGGCATCACCCGCTCCAATTCAAATGGCTGATAAACAGGAAACATAGTTGAATGTACAGACATTGTATGAGAGACAAATGCAATAGATAGTGTGGAAAAAAGAGGGCATGAAATAGTTGACATGTATATTGTTTAACTAAAACGGATAGCATGACATAATTTCACATATATGATGTCTATCTAAACTGGATAGCATAGCATAACATAATTCAAAGATATGATGAATAACTAAACGGGATCGCATGACATAATTCACCTACATGTTATCTAAGTAAGCAGGATCGCATCATTTAATTCACATATGTGATTTATATGCTAAACAGAGGGCATTCGATATGATGTCTGAACTAAGAACATGGTGTTGAATATTGTGTATATGATGTCTAAACTATGCAATGCAAGACACCGTACGCATGATATGAGCAGTATAACCATGCCAAGTTAGAGCATACACCTCAGTGGGGGAATATGACTGGTCATCTATCTCCGAATCCATCTCTGAGGAGCTATCGGGACCCAACAAGAGATCTGCTTTGACAGGTAGCACTGTCTGCTCTGAAGGCCTTGTTTTCACTCCAGATTTTTCCATCTCCCACCCAAATGGCTGATTCGCAGGAAGAGTAGTTTAATGTACAAACATTGTCGACAAATGGAAATGTAATGGAAAAGGATGGGCAAGATGTAATTCAAATATATGATGCCTGGTTAAACAGGATGGCATTGCACATTTCACATATATTATGGCTGGCTAAAAGACATGAGACTGCATAATTCCAATATATGATATAGAAATGTCACAGCCCTAGAATAACTGTTAGTAATTAGTGGCATTGCATCTATGCATCATGTCTAAAATTTATTTGAATTTGAAATGGGGACTGTTGAAACCCTAGCACAGATGAATCCAACTAGGTTCAAATAAAAAAAATCATTTTTAATGAACCCAAAATTCCTTTGGAAAAGTTCATCATTTTTGAATTGGTCTAGAACCTCTGCCAAAAATGGTGCACACTTTCCTAGGTCACTTTGGATTTTTGAATGAATTCATAAAGTATTTGAATTTGGGAATTTAATTGCTATAAATAATTAAAATGCCCAAATAATTCTGAAAGTGGTTGAGGGCTATTGGAAATATTTTCAAAAGTGCCCACAATTATTTTCAGGGTTTTGAAAATGCCTTAGCATTTTATTTAAGTCAAAACAATTACAGAAAAATAGAAAACAGAAACTAAATTAGGAAAGAGAGGGAGAGAGAAGTTACCTGGGCACCTACCTGGCACAGCCCAGCTGGCAGCCCACTGGCCGGCCTAGCACTGTGCTGGCCCGTGCCAGCCACCTGCTTCCTCTCGCTAGGCACGTAGAGAGGAGCGCGCCCGCGCACGTCGAGCTCGCCACGCAGCTCCCTGGCCGCCTGCCCTGCTTGGGGAGCATGGCCACGCCTCGAAGCCACTCCTCGGCGCCGCCCCGACCCCGCCGACACCCCCATTCTCCCCCTGGCTCTCTCCCTCGTCCTCTCCCGCTATGGCCGACGCGCCCGTAAGCCGCCGCCGCCGTAGTCGACGCCACCGCCTCTCCCTCGACCCCTCGCCGTGCCTGCGAGCTCCGCCTCGACGTCCTCTACCTCCTCGGCTTGCCACACGTAGCTGGACGCGCCCCTCTGCCCTCACCGAGCTCGTCCCCGACCGCCGTCGCCGGAGATCCCCCTCGACGCTCTGAGTGCCTCAGGCCCTCCCTGAGCTTGCCATCCACTCCACGAAGATGGCCGTGAGCTTCTGCCCATCATCCTCCTCTCTATTCTCTTCCCTATGCACCGTAGCCACCGCACCGAGCTCACCCGCACGCGCCGCCGCTCGCGCTTGCCGCCGACACGCCCCGGCGACCATTTGGTCCACTCGGCGTGTCCATCGCCCTCGCTGCATCGCGCATGCACATACTAGCGCTTCAGCTCGCCCGCACGCGCACGACAGTGCCGCTCGCGCCTCACCCGAGCTCTGGCCGCTGCAGCCGAGCCCCTCGCTGTCGCCTCCGGCCACCCCAGGCCCGACTGGCGCCACCGCCCGACGCGCGCTGGTCTGGGCTCTCGAACAAGCCCAGCCACGCTGCGAACGGGGCACCACAGTCCGTGCTTGAGTGCCCCGCCGCGTTTGTTGCCGCTGGTGGCTAAACGCCGGCCTAACCCCATTTAGGTTAGTGCTAATGACCCCCCAGGTCACTAACAAGCGGGCCCAGCCCGGCTAATTAAGTTAGGTTAGTATTAACTAAAGCTAGGTTAGTTTAGTTAGACACTGACACGCCGGACCCACTGGTTAGATTTGACCTAGACCCGCCCTGTTGACTTGATGACGTCACACTGACGTCATGCTGATGCAGTAAACATTTCTGGGATTTTAAATAAATCAGAAATGTTTTATTTATTTCAGAAAATAGCCAAAACTTCTAAAAATCATATTAAATCAACCGTAGCTCAGAATGAAATAAATTATATATGAAAAATGATCAGAAAAATCCAATCTATCCATATGTACCATTTTCATGCATGTTAGAACAACTTTCGGCTATTGTTTAGGACAAATCAAATGAATGGCATTTAAATAACCATATGTGAAGTTTGAATTTGAACCTTGGGTTCAAACCAACTACACTTAATTGTGTTGCTAGTTGCATTAGGCCAAATCACATCATATTGCCATGTCATAATCATGCATCATAATTGTTGCATTGCATTGATTGTGTTCTTCCTTGTTTGCCGGTGTTTATCCCCTCTCGATAGACGTGGTTCCGACGATGTGATCGATGACACTGATGAAGAACTATACTATCTTCAGAAGTGTCAGGCAAGAAAAACCCCCTTGTTCATTCCGATACAATCCCACTCTCTCGCTCCTGCTCTCTTTTACTGCATTAGGACAACAACGATTCAACCGTTACATGTTGCGGTAGTTGAACCCCTTTCCTCTGCATGACCTGTCATTGCCACAGTAAATAGATGAAACCCACTAGCATGAGTAGGAATTGTGTGAGCCCTGATGTGCCTACTCATTCATTCTTGTTGTCATGCCTGCTACTGCTTAGAGTTGAGTCAGGTCTAATTCATCGGGAATGAATTGGAACGTGGTGAACATGTCCTACCGTTGAGAGCTAAGTGTGTGAACACGATTTGGTAAAGGTAGCGGTGAGAGGCCATGTAGGAGTTCATGGTGGGTTGTCTCATTGCAGCCGTTCTCAAGAACTGAGTTTTGTGTTTGTGATCCATGAACAGTTACTACCACACATTGGGTTCCGGTAACTCGGCCCCTCTCGGCTTATTAATCAACTCGATGTCTATCCAGGAGTTGCAACTAGTTTCTGTTGTTTGTAGGTAGTGTTAGTAGTCTACCAAGTGGCACCCGGTACAGGTGGGCTTGGGAAAGACTAGGCACAATGGCACGGTGTACCAAGTGGCACCCAGATGGTGGGCTTGGGAACCCTGCACACATCGTTTGGGGCCGTGAGCGACACCCCGGCCGGATCTCCTTGCGGATGGAACCCGAATATGCGATAAACCTGGACGAGAGACTTGTGTGGTTAGTCAGGTCGTGGCCGACTCCCTCGTCAGGCTTCCGCTTGAATGTTGCCGAGGTACACGACGTGTACATGGTGGTAAGTGGCGAGAGCGTGTGTGAAGAAGTACACCCTTGCAGGGTTATCATTATCTATTCGAATAGCCGGATTCCTTGGATATGGAAACTTGGACCCCTTGCATAGTTCATAGACAAGTGAAAGTGGATACTCTAAAATGCGCAAGATAAGCGTGAGTGCTATGGATGGCGTTCTCGTAGGGAGACGGGAGCGGATCCATAGTGGTGTATTGATATGGTGAATATGTGGACTCGTGTGCGCCACCTCAAAAGAGTTACTTGCAGTCCTAGTTCAGGATAGCCACCGAGTCAAAGCTGGCTTGCTGTAGTTAAACTCCACCACCCCTTTCTTGATACTGATGCATATGTAGCTAGTTCTGATGTAAGTCTTGTTTGGTACATTTGTACTCACGTTTGCTTAATTTATATTTTTGCAGAGAGACTTCAGTCTCACTAGTAGTTCCGCATGGACTTCGGTGTTTAGCTCGTTACCTCAGCTACGATCTTGTACCCTTGGGAGGGTCTTGTAGATAGTCAGGCTTCTCAGCCTTCTTCATTTGTAGTTGTCTGTACTCAGACAAGTTAAGCTTCCGCATGTGCTTGTTGCTTGTATGCTCTGTATGTTGGGTCATGAGACCCATGTTTGTAATGTCTCGCTCCTCGGAGCCTAATGAATAAATACTCTGAGTTGTAGAGTCTTGTTGTGATGCCATGTTGTATTGCACATATTGAGAATATTGTGTGTATGACTGAAATGCTTGGTATGTGTGGGATCCGACAACCTAGTTGTTTATCCTTGGTAGCCTCTCTTATGGGGAAATGTAGTCTTGTGCTTCCATGAGCCATAGTAGTCCGCTATAGCCCGGTTCACCAGAGTCCCGCTAGCCCAGCACTACTGCTCCGAAACACTTGACTGGCCGGCATGTGATTCACTTTGTTCTTGTGTCTGTCCCTTCGGGGAAATGTCAGGCGGTGACATCCGGAGTCCTGCCTAGCCTGCTATAGCCCGGTTCACCGGAGTCCTGTTAGCCCAGTGCTACAACCCGGATTCGCACGCTGCTGACCGACATGCTCGATGTTGATTCATGTATGCATGTCCCCGTAAGTTAGTGCCACTTTGGGTTCACAACTAGTCATGTCGGCTCGGGTTCTCTGTCATATGGATGCTAGCGACACTATCATATACGTGAGCCGAAAGGCGCAAACGGTCCCGGGCCATGGTAAGGCGACACCCATGGGAATACCATGCGTGAGGCCGCAATGTGATATGAGGTGTTACCGGCTAGATCGATGTGACTTGGAATCGGGGTCCTGACAGCTTTGGTATCAGAGCCTGACTACCCGTAGGATTACCAAGCCAAGCTGGTCGAAGTTAAGTCTAGAAATGCTTTAGTTATATAAGGGAATTGATTGTGGATGGGAAAGTAAGGCTCTTTTTTTACTCCTTTACCTTATGCCCTTCTGCTCTGAGTCAACCTCTTTTTTTCTATGGGGGTTAAGAACTAGGCTTCTCTTCTATCTCTCAGGATGATGTGTTACTAAACTGTAGTTGCCTAGGATTGTTGAGTTTAAGCCTCAGTTCAGTTCCTACTACTTCCATATGTTGATCGTTGATCCCGGAACTTTGATATTGTGATGTTGACTGGTTATGCCACCATTTTGCAGGATGTCTCAAATCATTTTCAGCATTTACAGCCGTTATGTTGTCCGAGTCATCCCAGGTTTCTAAATAGTCGGATGCACTTGCAAATCTTTCCTCCATGTTCCTGTTGTATTTTTGGGCCAGATTAAGTACACTAATCGGTGTGTTGAGGTACTCCGTTGCCTTGACGTGTATGTCGAAGTTAGTATTATGACCCTAGGTGTCCTCGAGAATTTAGCAATGCTTTCGTATCCCCAGTGTGATGATTCTGGCCATCATTCTTGAAAGCATCCCGTGATGCCATTTAGTAGTAGGTATTCTACTCCTGGGTTTTGAGCCCAAAATTCACCCTACTTACCTCATGTTGATAGTGTTGCTATTTCCTTTAGGATATTAGTAACCTTTGCGATAGTCCTCGAGGTTTGTGGTACATCCCTCTTCCAATTACCATGAACCATTCTTGGCAGGAGTTCTTTTGAACCAAAAATATCACAACCAGAGTGCTCTTGATGAGTTCTCCATTCTATATTGTGAATCTGCCAGTTCTACCCTTTCCGCATGAGTTATCTGGAAGAAATGTTGAGCTTCGCTCGACATACTAATCTATGCATCCACAACTCAGAAAATCGTATGTTCCTCTGAGTTGTTCTCTTTAGTTGATTTCTGACCTTCGTCTATCAATTGATAGTTAAGAGTATGCGTGCATTCGTTTGTCGATGCCCATTACTCTTAGGGTCCGTCAAGCCATTCTATTCCAGAATGACTAGGAGAAACAAGCTCCGGTGCCTCATCCATTTCTAGGATTGGGTCAAAGTAGTTGTATTCCATAGATCAAATGCCAATCCAGCTTTTCATTCTGTTCTACCCTGAAGTATCGCCCTCTTGATGTCAGGAATGTCATGATAATTGCACCAACTCTTATAAATTCTTGATGCAGTGATACTTCTCGCCATCATCATTTCTCCTTGGTTCCGTGTTGTTGCAACCGGAGTACTGACAAGTGTACTGTGATGTGCGAAATCAATACTCCTAGCAACGCCATTGCTTGGTAGTTAATGGGCAATACTCTCATTCTTAGTTTGCTGGTTATTGAACTATCATTCTAAGATTGATCGTGCTACCTAGTCCTTATTTCAGGTGCACTCTTCGATCAATGAGTTATGATTGTGTCAATCCCTCGCTCTTTTGATCATATCGTCTTGCCTTGAAAAACAAGATTGTTCTCGAGCTTAGCAACTTATCGGTGGTTCGTGATTTTCCGGATATCTTCTCGGAAGTGTTACCAGGTTGTCACCTGACCGCTATGTTGAGTTCGTGATCAAGTTGGTTTTCCTCCAAACCACCCATTCTCCAAGAATATGTGTTGGATACCCCTGAGCTAGTTGGTTAAGCCAAACAACAACTTAGAGAGTTGGAAGGTAAAAGCTTGTCTGACTTAGTTCATGTTAAGGGATATCTTTTTGTGTGTGTGTGTGTGTTGAAGAAAGATGATATCTCCATCGATTGGTCCTCGTGATCAGTTGTTGGATCTATTGCCTTGTCAAAACTTTGACTTGAGTACGGGCTATCGTCAAGTCAAATCAGAACCAACGATGTTCGTAATGTTGTCTTACTCATGGTTGTTTCCTCGAGCATACACCATTATATCCTTTGGGTCTGACCAATGCTATCATCTTGTTCACTTAATTGTGGAATTCCATCTATATGGAAGCCTGGATGGATTGTTGTTGAGCCCACTGACAATATATTCATCCTGTCCATGATTCATATTGAACATCTAAGTTCGTGTTGGAAACTTTTGAAAGCATTTTCTTCATGCTAGCTCATGAAGCATATTTTTGGATGAAAGAAGTGACTGCCTCTAATTCATGTGCATTTGATGCAAGTTGCCGCCGTGAATTCGAGAAAGTCTATTTTTGCCTCCTCTGGAATCATCCCAAGTTAGTCATGCATGTGTGAAGTGCTCTATGGTTTGATAGGTTGGCCGCCTCCACTCCATATGTGTTCCTAGCACACCAAGCCACTGATTGATTTGTTCGAGCGAAAAGGAGTTGATGTGCGAATACTAGTTCATGTACACGATTCCAATATCCTCGATGATGGTTCCCAACTAGAACTCGGTAGTGTTTTGTTGTAAGACTACCATGTGGTCATGCTTGTCTGGGACAGCGTGTTCACATGTTTGTAGCAGAACTAGCTCATGTTTTGGAGCTTACTATCGTAGTTCATTTCTTGAGAATCTTGCAACGTCATCTCGTCGATTTGTGTTGCAATTCTTCCTTTCAGACATGATGAGTCTGGAATATCCTGACACCAACCAGATCTGAATCTCAGGAAGATATGATGGTTGGAATGTTTTCCCAAGAACTATAATATTGGTCTCTCTATAACCCGATAAAGTGGATGTCGTGGCCAACACACCCAGCCGGAAGATCTATCATTGTAGTATCTTGATTGAGGAAGTTGGCCACCTCCCCATAAGGACTTCGTAAGATTTACTCCGGCAGTTGTCCCTTATGGATTCTTGTGCTCCCGAAGTCTGACCTTTTTACTTGATACCAAACCATATCTATAAATGGGGTACGCTAGCACATCAAGGAGAACATTAGAGGTGGAGTGCTAAATGTCTCTCGGTCGATCATCCAGATTTGCTTCTTGGCATTGCTAAGGAAAAATCTGAGAAAGTGATGTCCTCCTTTGCATCTGCATCCTCCATCACCGTTCATCATGGTAGTATGATGTGTTGCCAGGATCCTCGGCACGGATGTTGGTAAAACCTTGATGAATACGGAAATGCTCAAGTTCTCGAGAGCATGCTCAGTCACTGGGTTATATCCTCGGTATCAATTGGAATGTGCCTTCCATCGCCGAGTTGTCCTATAACTCTAGTTTCCTCTCCAAACTGAGTATGCCATTCTTTCGAACTCATTCAAACGATCAATCATGATTTTCCTTAGGCTGGTATAGAGAGTTTCAATGATCTCTGTATCAAAAGTAATTCTTTTTGCCACTTAAGGGAATAATTCTACGAGTCACCTTCCTCGAGGTGCCCCATTATGGAATCATAGTAATTCATCCCCTTGCTACCCTGAAACCATGCACCATTCTTCTTAAGCGTGGAATTGTTGCCCACCAAATCGAACTTCGTCATTGTTTCTTCCATCCCTCTTGATGTGTGTTTTGTGTCTCAACTCGAGATGTTTCAACATCTCATTCTACGAGTTGATCTTGAATAGCTCGATCTTCGAGAAGATCAATCCCAGTAGAGTTTCTTTCCGTCGTCGTCGCGTGGATGAAGATCTCAAAAGCGAGGATGTCAAGATCAACATGATGCAACGAATCAACGTTCTTATGAAGTGCAGTTGGTTCATGAAGATTGTGATAGTTCGAGTCCCCTCTTCCTCTTACCCTACGTCCTGAATCTCAGGACGAGATTCTTTTTTAGTGGGGGTGAGTTGCCAGAACCCTAGAATAATTGTTAGTAATTAGTGGCATTGCATCCATGCATCATGTCTAAAATTTATTTGAATTTGAAATGGGGACTATTGAAACCCTAGCACAGATGAATTCAACTAGGTTTAAATAAAAAATCATTTTCAATGAACCCAAAATTCCTTTGGAAAAGTTCATCATTTTTGAATTGGTCTAGAACCTCTGCCAAAATGGTGCACGTTTTCCTAGGTCACTTTGGATTTTTGAATGAATTCATAAAGTATTTGAATTTGGGAATTTAATTGCTATAAATAATTAAAATGCCCAAATAATTCTGAAAGTGGTTGAGGGCTATTGGAAATATTTTCAAAAGTGCCCACAATTATTTTTAGGGTTTTTGAAAATGCCTTAGCATTTTATTTAAGTCAAAACAATTACAGAAAAAATAGAAAACAGAAACTAAATTAGGAAAGAGAGGGAGAGAGAAGTTACCTGGCCACCTACCTGGCGCAGCCCACCTGGCAGCCCACTGGCCGGCCCAGCATTGTGTTGGCCCGTGCCAGCCACCTGCTTCCTCTCGCCAGGTAGGCAGAGAGGAGCGCGCCCGCGCACGCCGAGCTCGCCACGCAGCTCCCTGGCCGCCTGCCCCGCTTGGACAGCGTGGCCACGCCTCGAAGCCACTCCTTGGCGCCGCCGCCCCGACCCCGCCGACACCCCCATTCTCCCCCTGGCTCTCTCCCTCATCCTCTCCCGCTATGGCCGACCTGCCCGTAAGCCGCCGTCGCCGTAGTCGACGCCAGACCCCTCGCCGTGCCTACGAGCTCTGCCTCGACGTCCTCGACCTCCTCGGTTTGCCACACGTAGCTGGACGCGCCCCTCTGCCCTCACCGAGCTCGTCCCCGACTGCCGTCACCGGAGATCCCCCTCGATGCCCCGAGTGCCTCAGGCCCTCCCTGAGCTCGCCGTCCACTCCACGAATATCGCCGTGAGCTTTTGCCCGTCATCCCCCCTCTCTGTTCTCTTCCCTATGCACCATAGCCACCGCACCGAGCTCACCCGCACGCGCCGCCGCCTGCGCTTGCCGCCGACTCGCCCCCGGTGACCATTTGGTCCACTCGGCGTGTCCATCGCCCTCGCTGCATCGTGCATGCACATACTAACGCTTCAGCTCGCCCGCACGCGCACGGTAGCGCCGTTCGCGCCTCACCCAAGCTCCGGCCGCCGCGGCCAAGCCCCTCGCTGTCGCCTCCGGCCACCCCAGGCCCGACTGGCGCCACCGCCCGACGCACGCTGGTCTGGGCTCTCGAACGAGCCCAGCCACGCTGCGAACGGGGCACCACAGCCCGTGCCCGAGTGCCCCGCCGCGTCTGTTGCCGCCGGTGGCTAAACGCCGGCCTAACCCCGTTTAGGTTAGTGCAAATGATCCCCCAGGTCACTGACAAGCGGGCCCAACCCGGCTAATTAAGTTAGGTTAGTATTAACTAAAGCTAGGTTAGTTTAGTTAGACACTGACACGCGGGACCCACTGGTCAGATTTGACCTAGACCCGCCCTGTTGACTTGATGATGTCACACTGACATCATGCTGACACAGTAAACATTTCTGGGATTTTAAATAAATTAGAAATGATTTATTTATTTCAGAAAATAGCCAAAACTTCTAAAAATCATATTAAATCAACCGTAGCTCAGAATGAAATAAATTATATATGAAAAAATGATCAGAAAAATCCAATCTATCCATCTGTACCATTTTCATGCATGTTAGAACAACTTTTGGCTACTGTTTAGGACAAATCAAATGAATGGCATTTAAATAACCATATGTGGAGTTTGAATTTGAACCTTGGGTTCAAACCAACTACACTTAATTGTGTTGCTAGTTGCATTAGGCCAAATCACATCATATTGCCATGTCATAATCATACATCATAATTGTTGCATTGCATTGATTGTGTTCTTCCTTGTTTCCCGGTGTTTGTCCCCTCTCGATAGACGTGGTTCCGACGATGTGATCGATGACACTAATGAAGAACTATACTATCTTCAGAAGTGCCAGGCAAGCAAAACCCCCTTGTTCATTCTGATACAATCCCACTCTCTCGCTCCTGCTCTCTTTTACTGCATTAGGACAACAACGATTCAACCGTTACATGATGCGGTAGTTGAACCCCTTTCCTCTGCATGACCTGTCATTGCCACAGTAAATAGATGAAACCCACTAGCATGAGTAGGAATTGTTTGAGCCCTGATGTGCCTACTCATTCATTCTTGTTGTCATGCCTGCTACTGCTTAGAGTTGAGTCAGGTCTAATTCATCGGGAATGAATTGGAACGTGGTGAACATGTCCTACCGTTGAGAGCTAAGTGTGTGAACACGATTTGGTAAAGGTAGCAGTGAGAGGCCATGTAGGAGTACATGGTGGGTTGTCTCATTGCAGCCGTTCTCAGGAACTGAGTTATGTGTTTGTGATCCATGAATAGTTACTACCGCACATTGGGTTCCGGTAACTCAGCCCCTCTCGGCTTATTAATCAACTTGATCTCTGTCCAGGAGTTGCAACTAGTTTCTGGTGTTTGTAGGTAGTGTTAGTAGTCTACCAAGTGGCACCCGGTACAGGTGGGCTTGGGACAGACTAGGCACAGTGGCACAATGTACCAAGTGGCACCCGGATGGTGGGCTTGGGAACCCTGCACACATCGTTTGGGGCCGTGAGCGACACCCCGGTCGGATCTCCTTGCGGATGGAACCCGAATAGGCGATAAACCTGGACGAGAGACTTGTGTGGTTAGTCAGGTCGTGGCCGACTCCCAAGCCAGGCTTCCGCTTGAAGGTTGCCAGGTACACGAGTGTACATGGTGGTAAGTGGCGAGAGCGTGTGTGAAGAAGTACACCCTTGCAGGGTTATCATTATCTATTCGAATAGCCGGATTCCTTGGATATGGAAACTTGGACCCCTTGCATAGTTCATAGACAAGTGAAAGTGGATACTCTAAAATGCGTAAGATAAGCATGAGTGTTATGGATGGCATTCTGTAGGGAGACGGGAGCGGATCCATTGTGGTGTATTGATATGGTGAATATGTGGACTCGTGTGCGCCACCTCAAAAGAGTTACTTGCAGTCGTAGTTCAAGATAGCCACCGAGTCAATGCTGGCTTGCTGCAGTTAAACTCCACCACCCCTTTCTTGATACTGATGCATATGTAGCTAGTTCTGATGTAAGTCTTGCTGGGTACATTTGTACTCACGTTTGCTTAATTTATGTTTTTGCAGAGAGACTTCAGTCTCACTAGTAGTTCCGCATGGACTTCGACGTTTAGCTTGTTACCTCAGCTACGATCTTGTACCCTTGGGAGGGTCTTGTAGATAGTCAGGCTTCTCAGCCTTCTTCATTTGTAGTTGTCTGTACTCAGACAAGTTAAGCTTCCGCATGTGCTTGTTGCTTGTATGCTCTGTATGTTGGGTCATGAGACCCATGTTTGTAATATCTCGCTCCTCGGAGCCTAATGAATAAATACTCTGAGTCGTAGAGTTTTGTTGTGATGCCATGTTGTATTGCACATATTGAGCATATTGTGTGTATGACTGAAATGCTTGGTATGTGTGGGATCCGACAACCTAGTTGTTTATCCTTGGTAGCCTCTCTTATGGGAAAGTGTAGTCTTGTGCTTCCATGAGCCATAGTAGTCCGCTACAGCCCGGTTCACCGGAGTCCTGCTAGCCCAGCACTACTGCTCTGGAACACTTGACTAGCCGGCATGTGATTCACTTCATTCCGTGTCTGTCCCTTCGGGGAAATGTCACGCGGTGACATCTGGAGTCCTGCCTAGCCTGCTACAGCCCAGTTCACCGGAATCCTGTTAGCCCGGTGCTACAGCCCGGATTCGCACGCTGCTGACCGACATGCTCGATGTTGATTCATGTATGCCTGTCCCCATAAGTTAGTGCCACTTTGGGTTCACGACTAGTCATGCCGGCCCGGGTTCTCTGTCATATGGATGCTAGCGACACTATCATATATGTGAGCCGAAAGGCGCAAACAGTCCCGGGCCATGGTAAGGCGACACCCGTGGGAATACCGTGTGTGAGGCCGCAAAGTGATATGAGGTGTTACCGGCTAGATCGGTGTGACTTGGAATCGGGGTCCTGACAAGAAACTAAATAGGTGGCATTACAGAACATGTCTAAACTAAGCAGATGACATATATGATGTCAAAAGTAGGCACTGGAAGGCAACATATGCATGATATGACTAACATCATCATGCCAAGGTAGAGCAAATACCTTGGGGGTAAATAGGAGTGGTCAGCGGCGTCTGAATCCGCCTCAGAACTGATATCTTCCTCTGGATTACAATCTGGAGAGGGGTGGGGAGGGTTTGCCATTGAACCCACCAT
This sequence comes from Triticum urartu, assembly GCF_056163025.1. Lineage (NCBI taxonomy): Eukaryota > Viridiplantae > Streptophyta > Magnoliopsida > Poales > Poaceae > Triticum > Triticum urartu. The sequence continues at coordinate 479,076,759 of NC_141876.1, forward strand.
GGAGCGATGTCTGCATGACATTGTATTGCCGCGCAAAACTCTTCTATTTTTCTCTACATGTTCAGCATGACTGTGTACAATATCTGACATGCATACAAAAAAATATGGTGAGATTATGTAAGGAGAGCATGCAGAAATTTAGAGCGATGGTAACGACCAGTGGATCGACATTTTTCCGTTGAACCAAAATAGCCCTAATGGATCAACGTGAATATATAGTAATAAGTGATGCAACAAGTGTACAACCTCTTTGCCGTAGCCGTGTCGACCTCAGCATCATTGGGTTGGTCGCTGAAGCAGTTGAGGCAGAGGTGGTTGTCGAAGGTGTGGAGGAAGATCTGAGGAATCTGTAGACGGCGTCCAGGGCACTGCTCTGTTGTGATGGATCGTTCTGTCGTTGGAGCAGCTCCGGTGAGCCGTAAGACGTTAAGGCTGAAGTAGCACAAGACAGACATCGTCAATCTCAAGTGGGATTCTAATAGCATCTCCAATAGATGATGTAAAATGGATGTAAAATTAACATCACCAAAAACCACCTGACTACAACAGATGAGGTAAAAACTGTTGACTCTGAACTTAACTGTCGAAACTGAAATTTACTATGGAATCTGAATGCTACTGTCGAAACTGAACGCAATGGTAGCAGAGAGGCACTTGACATGTAGTTTAGGGAGGGACTGCAGTTCATCTTCAACCTGCACCCCCCTGAGCCGCCAGCCACCACCGGCTGAACCCCCGGCCCCAGCGCCGCCTCGCCGCCCCGAAACAACTCGCCACCGCCGCCCCAGCCAGCCCTCTAGGCCCCGCGCCCCACCCTGAACCCTAAGATAGATAGTGGGGTACCTCTCCGGCGAGCCCCCGTCCCCGCTGCGGGTGGTTCTTCCTTAACTCCGGCGAGCCCCCCCCCCCAACCCCTGAAAATCGACTGACCCAAAAGTCGATTCAGTCGACTGAAGTGTGGCTTAATCGGAGCAAAGCAGCAGCACAAGCGAGGGGGAGAGCAGCAGCAGCTGGGCGAGCGAGCGAGCGAGAGCCGGAGCTGCAGCAGCAGATCCGGCTGGTATGGACGCCGCCGCCGAAGGGGCCTCGCACTGGGGGAGAGCCGCCGTGGAGATGTCGCCCGCGGCGCCGGCTTCATGGTAGCCGCTCCATGAGGGTGCGGGATGGAGCACCGTCGATGCCGGGAGGTCGAGTTAAGGAGAAGGTGCGATGCGATGAGTGTACAACCTCTTTGGTGGCGCCGAGTAGGCCTCGGCTTCGTCCGAGGAGTCGGTGAGGATGCTGCGGTTCCGGTGGAGCAGGTTAAGGCGGTGCTGTGGGGATGGAGCAGCCGCGATAGACGAGGCGATCGTCGGAGTAGCTCCTTGGAGGTGGAGGATAGGGCGGCTGAACCGGCGGGATGGCGAGATGGACGACGGATCCTCATCCGGGGAGGTGGATGAGGGACGTCGAGCTGTTGCGGTGGATGACGTCATCGGGGAAGAGGCTCCGGCTGGGCAGCGGTGACGTGGCGGACGGAGGAGGGTGGGGTTTCGCGGCTGGAGCGGAGAGGTTATGGCGGCCTGGGATTTCGAATGGAGAAAAGGGGGTGATGGGAGGGGGTGAAGCATGACTTAGGGACGCGCTTGTCCAAAATGTAGGGTGTGTTACAAAAGTACCCCCCCCCCCCACCGATTTGAACTAGCGGCCCTTTCGGCTCAGGGTTAGAAGGGGGATTTCGCGTGTCGGGATTTGGCAGCTGGAGGGAGTTTTCGTGCGTGTTGTAATTTCGGGATAGCAAGGCGCGGGTTGTGAAGGCGCCAATTTTGGGAGCACGATATCTGAATTTTTGGGATATAACAAGACGTGGGTTGAATTTTAGGGACAGGCCTAACGTGTAGTAATATTGTACTTGTACGTACCAAATCAATTCGCACTTCCCTCAACCAAAAAGAAAACAAAAAAATAAAACTATTCACACCACACAAAGAGAGAGTCTTGTCCCATTTTACTATAAAAATGCTATTCAAAGCTACTCCCTCCTTCCATCTATATAGGGCCTAATGCGTTTTTTGATGCTAACTTTGACCAAACATTAGAGCAATGATATATGACATGCAACTTACACAAAGCACACCATTAAATTCGTCTGTGAAAGGTTCTTTAAATGATATAATTTTCACATTGTGCATGTCATGTACTATTAATCTTGTCAATAGTCAAAGGCGGTCTTAAAAATCTCATTACGCCCTATATAGATGGAAGGAGGGAGTATGAATCCATGTTATGTCCGATTAAATTTTTTCGCTTGCTGTATAATGCATGTAACCTACTCATACCAACATTTTAGTGCATTCCAAATGTCTATACTACCGCTGCAATTCAAACTAAATTTGAATTCATTTCTCTATTTCAATAAGAATCTACAATCATGATTGTTGCCAACTTCAACCATCATAGTTTCCTTGCTATCCGCCAGATATAAATCGGACGACCTATAATGCAGGATGGAGGCACACCATCATCAACAACTCTGTTTTTTATAAGAGTAGAGATAAAATATATTAAATGTAGTATAACATGTTCATAACCACACATGTGTATCACCGTTATATATATTCACACATGCGTCGGTTTGAAACACTATGATAAATTCTTCAAATATCCGAATTCACTTTTTATAATGAAGTATATATGATCTCTATTCGTCTTTTACACCCATACAACCCTCTTATCTTTGTAGCTAGCGCTAACTTTCTCTTGTGCATGCACACGCCCGCATCCCTCTCACCCTCCTTAGCATTCTCTAGCTCCATCGCGCAAATTCGTCTTTTCACTTTAGGTCGTTCACCCATGGTGTGTGTAGCCCCCCAGCTCCTTCTTTACGGCACACATCAATCGATATGCCTCTCTAGCCAGGTGTGCCTAGCACAAACACAAGCTTCCCCTCTTCTCTTCTCTTCTCTTGTCATCGTCCAAGCCTCACTCCCACCACTCTCTTCATCGTTCTCGTACTCACACACTCCTCCCCCTCGATATAGTATGCCTCTCGTACCACCTCCTACATGCATCCCTCTCTCTCTATCCTTCTCCTCGTGCCTCATTTGCTTCTAACACACACATGCATGTATACCGATCGATCTCCCAACATATACCTAGATCGACTTTAACTACCCTCCCCATCGATCGGCGTACCTCACAAGTTATGTCTCTCCTTTCTCTAACAAAGGGCGATTGATCCTCCTATGTAGTTACGTCTGCTTACCACAGCCACATCGTCCCCCCTCATCATTCATGCATGCCTCCTGACCTGTCTCTCACACGCACGTGCACAGACAACAAGCAGCCATCTCCTCTCTTATTGATATTGCGGGTGTGCCCTCCGTTTGTCTAGCAAGCCTATCCCACCATTTGTTAGAAGCAACTCCACTACCACCCGTCCAACACTCTAGCTCTGTCTCTCTCCCAACCTTATTCCTCTCCTGCACATATGCATGGATCCCGATCGATCTCCCTTAATACATGAGGCAGGTCGATCTCCTTAATACATGAGGTAGGCCTCTCTCCTCCTCCACACATATACCAGCCATTGTACCTCTATAGTTAATTGGGCCTCCCTCTCCCCCCACCATAAACCGATAGTCGAGCGCTGCAGGTAGGTATCCATGCCACAGAGACAAACTACACATGTCCCATCTCACGTTCCAGTAGGCCAGCCACTCTATATCTTTGACGTGGGCACACACAAATTCGATGGCACTCTTTATCGATCGCGCGCGCACACACACACACATCATCCCTCTCTTCGATTCTATGGACACCTCAAGCCGATGATACCTCCACTCTCTTCTCGTGGATCGCCCCCTCTATATATATGTTATATCCAGGACTCTATTTCACACACATTGCATATGTTACATTTTTTGATTGCCCCCCCAAAAAAACTCTCAAGAACCCACACACTATATCTCTCTAGGTTTGTATCTCTCACACACAACCCCACGTAGGTGGTGTACGTATACAAGAAGAGAATAGGTGCACCGTGCACGTGCTCATGCTTCATGCCCAGTCACACCCGCACGGGTACACGGTGGATCTCATTTCTTTACGAAATGGCAGCCCACGTGCTAATTTGAACGCCTGTAGCGATTGTTTACCTAGGGAGGTCGTGTACCACGCATGCACGAAACAAAGTTCGACTTGACGTGTTGTCGCGTTATTTTTGAATAAAGTTATAGCGCTCAATGGCACGTACACATAATATAAAACGATTTTTATGGAGAAAAAGGTTGTCCACTCACTATATACAATGGAGCCTGCCTGCCTGGTTTGTCGCTCTTTAGAGTATCTCACACAAGGCTGCGGTGGCCTCTCTCTCTCACCGTTGGTCACTGATCCGGCCGCATCCCGTCCGCCGGGGGAAACGGAGGAAGTGCATCATTTCTCCGTTCGACGGTGCTGAGGCAGCACGTCCCAATATGCGGTACATGCCGTTCTCTCTGACCAAGCTCCGGCGCGGCAGGGCCTACGCCACCTGCTCGCAGATTCCGCCCGCCGCCGCTCACCTAGTTACATCCCGACGGCCTCCAGGTATCCCCTCCAACCTTGCTCCACTGCCCGTCTTCCCACGTCGCTGCATGTGGATCTTCCATAGTTCTTTGCCCAAAATGTAGCTCGTCCAGCATACTTTCCATATTGCATTCTCGTCCTCACACCGTTTTAGACAAACACAACCGTGTTGTTATCTTCCCTTAGGACAAGGAATATGCTTCTTTTTGTCATCGCATGTGTCATCAACTGTTATTGGCCAGTAATTGTTTCCTTTCTACCTCTTTTTTGCAAATAGGGCTATCCATTTCACCTCGTTGCTATTGTGACCTTTTGGTGAACTGCACAAATCACTTTTTTCTTAAGAGTGTTTTGTGCAGTTGTACTAAAATGTCACACGGGCAATGTCTCTACATTTCAGTGCGACTGCACAAAGGGAGATTGGTTTTGCTCTATCCTCCTCATCCAACTCCGAGCCTAATCTTCTCCAACTAGTTAGTCTTAAGAGAGACTGTAAAGGTGATTGGCTTCTATTTGTGTGTTTATTGTTTCATCAGCAGTCCTCTATTATCGTAATCACACTTAATATCTTTGGAACAGGGACACTCAGCTCTATTTTAGTGGAACTCCACAAAATGATCAGAATGTTGCATGCTCCAGACAGCTACTTTTTTTTTCCCAACATGCCTTGTTGATTTAGACAGAGCTGGGGGGACGTTGCTGCCAATGAAAGCATGGATCAATTTTAATTTAACACCTTCTCACAACTCTGTCTTTAGTTGTGATGTAAGTATTAGCTCTGATCTGCTAATAATTGACATGCATTAGCAAGAAAGTTAGTTTTTTATTGTTTCCGAAAGAGCATCGATGGCAAGACACGCGAAACAAAAGCTGAAGCTCACACCATTGTACAATTTCATGTCGCTGGAAAATTATTTGTATAGTACGTCAATTATGTAAACAAATGATGGAAGCTTGATAGCATTGCCAGAAGCCTCTTCATCATTCGGGTCCATGTGCCATGCACAAAATTATACTCCTTTGTTCCTAAATATTTGTCTTTTTACAAATTTCAAACGGGCATATTTTAGAGTGCAGATTCACTCATTTTGCTTCGTATGTGTACTCCCTCCGTTCCTAAATATTCTATTCGTTTTTCTAGAGATTTCAACAAGTGACTACATACGGAGCAAAATGAGTGAATCTACACCCTAAAATATGTCTATATACATCTGTATGTGCCAGTCCATTTGAAATCTCTAAAATGACAAATATTTGAGTAGTCACTCGTTGAAATCTCTAGAAAGACAAATACTCCAGAGTATATTTAAGAACCGAGGGGGTAGTGCACAACCGCATGGGAGACTCAGCCCGGTCATTGCGCCGCATTAATAGTGAGTAATGAGCAGTCAAATCATAAGCCCAACCTTTCCCACTGTAAGTTGCTCTGAAGAAGCAACCATCAATACGCTCTTCTTTGAATCCCCTCATACTACTCCATCCGTCACTGTTTATACAGCGCGCTTCAGAAAAAAGAAAAAAAATCTGTGGGACCAAGGCGACTAGCGATCGGCCTGAAAGATAACATTGGTAGTTATAGCACGGCGTCTATTACTAGAGGGAGTAATGCGTACACACATGCATGCAGTGCTTCCACCCCGGGTACACACATGCATGCACTTACTCCACTCCGTAGTAGTACAGTACATGGAGAGAAAATTGTGGACTTGATTGCGGTTACCATGCCCTAATTAATTGAGCATTAAACCAAACGCGTCTAAAGTCTCTCTAGTGGTGGAAATGCATTGAGAGAAATGCATCATAATGAAGCGCGCCCTGTAAACTATGATGGAGGGAGGAGTAGTATGAAGGTGCAAAACTAAGTACGCGTATGGCCAGTCGGTCAACGCACCTCCTCTTGGCATATCACTGACATGTGGGACAGGAGTGTGAGCAAACCAATCTCAATTGACGGCAAAGAGCCAACCCGCCGTTCCTTGAGAGAGACGAGGAGCGAGAACACATAGACGGGCTCGCACGGAGGCCAAGATATATTCGAGCATGGTTGGTTGATCGATATCATTCATTACTTGTTGGGCTGCCGTTTTCCGCCCTTCTCCGGAATAAACGTGTACTTTATCAGAGATAAAAAATAAGAGTACAGACGCTCCACCATGCGGTTCTAGTAGTAGTACTACTTGTACTATTGCGCTTGGCTCTGGCCTCTTCGTGAAGTCGAACAATGATGGTACTCCGCATGTTGGGTACTACAATGTATGCCTATGACAATCTGACACCGAATGGACTGATGCATGTCCACCGAGGGTAGGTTGCATTAGTCAAAAGGCGTAAGCGAGCTTCACCTTGCCCTGCAAGCGCCTCCTCGTTCTGCGAGTTGATGGGACACACCAAAAAGTAGTGCTAGTCCATACTCCCTCCTTTCCGGTTAATATGGCTTAATCTTTTTTGTGGGTAAATGAGAGAGCTTTATTCATATATAAGCATTCCTAGGACAATCAGCCAAGACACTGGTCACTAGGAAGCGAGGTACCCTGCAAAAAAAGAAGTAGGAAGCAAGGTGTTTCATCAAGCCAGCTCTCGGCCACATTCAAAGTGCAGCAAGCACAGTTCGCACGAAGATGCGCCGCAAGGTTTGCCGACCTATTTACATGCTGAAAAACAAAAAAAAGAGGAAATATTACCAAGCGCTACTATTTGTAACAGGATATGAGCCAGAATTAAGCGAGAATTGTGGTGAGTGTTCCATGCAATCAACTTCCATTATCACATGCGAGAACCCTCGAAGAGAACCAAATGTGTTGAAGATTGCTTTATCACATTTTAAAATTATAATAAGAGTGCAGACGCTCCTCCATCCGGTTCCTAGTACTAGTATAGTACGCACCTTTATAGACTATAGTAGTAGTACTAGTAAACTTTGCGCTTGGCTATTCACCTATTCGGGAAGTCGAACAATAATAGCACTAGTAGTATAGTGTATGCTTCTGGCAATCTGACACCGAATTAACTGTTGCACATCCACCGCCTGAGCGAGGGAGAGCTTGCATTAGTCAAAAGTTTCTCCTTGTCCTGCGAGCCACCGCGCGCAAGCTTCTCCCGTCCTGCAGCCTTCTCCTCGTTCGGCAAGTTGACGGGACACAACAAAGTAATGCTAGTCCATACTGCCTCCTCTCCGGTTAATATGGCTTAATTTCAAACGAGATAAATGTCAGGACCCCGATTCCAGGTCACATAGATCTAGCCGGTAACACCTCATATCACTTTGCGGCCTCATGCATGGTATTCCCATGGGTGTCGCCTTACCATGGTCCGGGACCGTTTGCGCCTTTTGGCTCACGTATATGATAGTGTCGCTAGCATCCATATGACAGAGAACCCGGGCCGACATGGCTAGTCGTGAACCCAAAGCAACACTAACCTATGGGGACAGGCATACATGAATCACATCGAGCGTGTCGGTCAGCAGCGTGTGAATCCGGGCTGTAGCACTGGGCTAACAGGACTCCGGGAACCCGGGCTGTAGCAGGCTAGGCAGGACTCCGGATGTCACCGCGTGACATTTCCCCAAAGGGACAGACACAGGAACGAAGTGAAACACATGCCGGCCAGTCAAGTGTCCTGAGCAGTAGTGCTGGGCTAACAGGACTCCGGTGAACCGGGCTGTAACGGACTACTATGGCTCATGGAAGCACTAGACTACATTTCCCCATAAGAGAGTCTACCAGGGATAAACAACTAGATTGTCGGATCCCACACATACCAAGCATTTCAATCATACACACAATATGCTCGATATGTGTAAATACAACATGGCATCACAACATAACTCTACAACTCAAGTATTTATTCATTAGGCTCCGAGGAGCGAGATATTACAAACATGGGTCTCATGACCCAACAATCATAGCATACAAGTCAAAGCACATGCGGAAGCTTAACATGTCTGAGAACAGACATCTACAAATGAAAAAGGCTAAGAAGCATGACTATCTACCAGATCCCGCCGAGGGCACAAGATCGTAGCTGAGGTATCAAGCTAACATCGAAATCCACGCGGAACTACTAGCGAGACTGAAGTCTCTCTCTGCAAAACATAAATTAAGCAAACATGAGTACAAAGGTACTCAGCAAGACTTACATCAGAACTAGCTACATATGCATCGGTATCAAGAAGGGGGGGTGGTGGAGTTTAACTGCAGCAAGCCAGTTTTGACTCAGTGGCTAACCTAAACTACGACTGCAAGCAACTCTTTTGAGGTGGCGCACACGAGTCCACATATTCACCATTCAATACACCACTATGGAACTGCTCCCGTCTCCCTACGAGAAGGCCATCCATAGCACTCACACTTATCTTGCGAGTTTTAGAGTATCCACTTTCACTTGTCTATGAACTATGCAAGGGGTCCAAGTTTCCATATCCGAGGAATCCGGCTATTCGAATAGATAATGATAACCCTGCAGGGGTGTACTTCTTCACACACGCTCCCACCACTTACCACCATATACACGTCATGTATCTCGGCAACCTTCAAGCGGAAGCCTGGCGAGGGTGTCGACCACGGCCTACCTAAACACTTAAGTCTCTAGTCCAGGATTATCGCCTATCCAGGTTCCATCCGCAGGGAGTCCGGCCGAGGTTTCCACATACGGCCCCGAACGATGTGAACAGGGTTCCCGAGACACCAAACGGGCGCCCGGTACACCATGCCACGGTGTATCTACCGCAACATAGCCCACCCCTAGGGTCAGCGCTACGCACGGCTGCCAACACATAACCTACAAACAGCAGAAACTAGTTGCAACTCCTGGACAGAGTACTAGGGTGATTAAGAAGCCGAGAGGGTCAATTAAGGATCCCAATGAGTGGTAGTAGCTGTTCATGGATCACAGACACAGAACTCAGTTCCTGAGGATGGCTGCAATGAGACAACCCACCATGTACTCCTACATGGCCTCTCACCACTACCTTTACCAAAAACGTAGTCACACACTTAGCTCACACACGGTAGGACATGTTCACACACCTCCGATTCATTCCCGATGAATCAAACCTGACGCAACTCTATGCAATAGCAGGCATGACAAACAAGCATGAATGAGTAGGCACATCAGGGCTCAAACAACTCCTACTCATGCTAGTGGGTTTCATCTATTTACTGTGGCAATGACAGGTCATGCAGAGGATAAGGGTTCAACTACCGCAACAAGTAACAGATGAATCGTTGTTGTCCTAATGCAGTAAAAGAGAGCAGGAGCGAGAGAGTGGGGTTGTATCAGAATGAACAAGGGGGTTTTGCTTGACTGGCACTTCTGAAGATATCATTGGGTCTTCATCAGTGTCAACGATCACAGCGTCGGTACAACGTCTATCGAGAGGGGACGACCACCGGCAACAGAGAAGGAACACAATCAATGCAATGCACAACATGATGCATGACAACAACATGGCAATATGTTGTTGATTGAGCTAATGCAACTAGCAACACAATTAAATGAAGTTGGTTTGAACCCAAAGTTCAAACTCAAACTCCACATGTGGTTATTTAAATACCATTCATTTGATTTGTCCTAAACAGTGGCCTTAAGTTGTTCTAACATGCATGAAAACGGTACAGATGGATTCCTTGAATTTTCTGATAATTTTTCATATATAATTTATTTCATTTGGAGTTACGGTTGAATTTCTATGATTTTTAGAAGTTTTGGGAATTTTCTGGAATTTTCTGAATTGTTTTAAAACAGAAATTAATTACTGCGTCAGCATGACATCGTCATGACGTCAGCAAGTCAACAGGGCACGGTCCAGATCAAACATGACCAGTGGGACCCACTGGTTAGTGACCCAGTGACATTTAGTGTCACAGACAGGTGGGGTCCGGTCAACAGGTGACGCGGCCAGGTCAAACTGACATGTGGGGCCCTTGTGGTTAGTTAAAACTAAACAGAAACTAAACCAGGTTAATTAGAGAGGGGGGGCCCATCCGTCAGTGAGCTAGGGGTTAGTTTAGTGGGGTCATTAGTGGCTAATGACAGTGCCACGTTGGCTTCGCCGGAGTTCCGCCGGCGGCGACCAAAACGTGGCGGAGGGCTTCGGGATTTCGCTACGGGGGCCGGTTTGGCGCGCGGGAAGCATCTACGAGGAGCTAGCAGGGTGGCGCATCCAACGGTGGAGGCGGTCGGAGCTGGGGTGGCCTGCAGAGGCACCGGCAACGAACGAGGCGGCGGCCGGAGCTCGGGTTGATGCGGGCGCGGGGCTGCAGGGTACGGCGAGGCCAGCTAAGGGGATCTACGCCCTCCTGGTACATCTAGGAGCTCGCTAGGCTCGTTGGCTTGAGTGGAGCGGCACGGCAGCGCCATGCCCGGCGTCCATGGCGGACGGCGGTGCTCGGTACGGTGGCTAGCGCGGCTACGACAAGCGACAAGCCATGGGGACAGGGGAAAACGACGGAGGAGCTCACTGGGAGGTCGAAGCGCGGCTCAGTGGGCTTGGGGACGTCCTCGATGGCGCGAATCGACCGGCGGTGACCCACGTGTCCGAGGAGGAAGAAGAGCTCGTGGTCGTCATCACGGAGCTCCTGGCGGCGCCTGGATTGGTCCAGAGGACGCGGGGGTCGAGGCGGAACTCGTGGCATAGCTGGATGGGCGTGGGGAGGTCGATGGCAGTGGCGAACGGCGGTGGTGCGTCCATGGAGGCTTCGGCCATGGCGGGGAACGGGCGAGGGGGAGAGCGAGGGAGGGAGAGATCGATCCACACGGGTCTTAGGGGGGGCAGCGTGGCGCGACGGAAGGCTCAGGGCGCCCCGGGAAGCAGGAGGTGGCCGGGCGTGCACGTGCGTGCCGCGGGCACACGCCCTCCTGTCCACTGGCAGGAGGTGGAAGACGACAGGGAGGTGGAGGTGGGCTGGGCTGGCTTTGCCCGGCTGGGCTGCTACAGTGGTGGGCCGGTTGGCCCACCAGGTAGGTTCTCCCTCTTTCTCTTTTAATTTGTTTTCTATTTTTCTGTAGTCTTTAGGGCTTTATTAAAAATACTTAGACCCTTTCAAAAATCACCAAACTGAATATGCCCACTGTTTAGAATATATCCAACATGGAACATTTCAGTTTAGGATTACTTGGGCATTTAAAATATTTACTAGCATTTAAATGCCCAAATTCAAATAACATATGATTTAATCCAGTGACCTTTGGATGACCTAGAAAGTATTGCACCATTTTTGTCAGAGGTTTTAGACCAAGACAAAGATGATGAACATTTTTGAAGGGCATTTCAGGATCATTGAAAAATATTTTAGTAACCCTAGTTGGATTAAGTGGTGCTGGGGGTTTCTGCCATCCCCATTTCAACTTTCAAACAAATATAGACATGATGCATGGATGCTTATGATACTAATTGCAATCAAATTCTAGGGCTGTGACAATAAATACATTGTCTGTCACTATATATTTGTAAAAATACGGTCAGTGGACTTCATAATACGCTCATTGCGCTCAATATATATATTTTCTGGTGTTTATACGGTCACTAGCTCACCCTGACTGAGTATGTGTGTGTATGCACGTGTAGGTTGAGCACTTGAGCATGACCGTGTGTGTTCCGTCGTGTGCTCGGACATGCATGCATTAGGGCGTCGCACGCATATTTGCATCCATGTGTACGTGTGACTGTTGCATACACGTAGGGGGAGTACGTGTAGGGGCCACTAAGGAGCAGTCAAATCACACAGTAAGTTAGTCGGAAGAAGCAACCATCATTTCACTCTTGAATGACACGTACGCGATATAAAATGGTTGATATGGAGAGAAAAAGAAAACCACTATATATACACTAGCAGGAGCCTAAGCTACAAGCCTGCTTGCTTAGGTTGCTCTCTTCACAAGCATAGAACGATGGGCCTGATCCCGCAGCTGGGGGAAGGGAACAATGTTCTGCGTAGACGCGGTCGACATCAGCGAGGGAGAAAACCCATAGTCGGTGCATCCCAATCGGGGGTCACCGCGGTATGGGCCGATGCCGCGTCCCAACCGCTCTTCTAGCTACAGCCCGACGTCCTAGGTAGTCCATCTTCCTTTTGGAGCCGGCTTGCTCCACTGCCGTAGCTCCATCTCCATGTTGATCTTTCTCTACTTCTACCAGCTTCTACTTGTGATGAGTTTATGTCTCATGAACTACTGCCAGTACTATTATTCTAATCACACTTCTTCAATATCTTTGCCATCAGGGATGCTCCGGTCAATTTTAGTGGAACTGCACAAAAGCATCGTATGATCCGAGGGTGCCAGCCGTCTTTCCTTCGACGGGTTCTACCTGGCCAGGAAATTAAATCATGTTTAGGGTTTAGGGTTTAAGTCGTGGTGACCCCATCAGTAGTTTTTGTTTCGTACACGCCCTCACAACTTTTTTCTTTAGTTGTGAAGTAAATATTGGCTATGATCTGTAAATCATTGAGATGCATCAGCATGCGTGTTAGTTTTCCTTTCTATTTGATGGAATGTTGTAACGGGGCAACCTTGGAATGGGAATGAAAATGGAGTGGAAAGTTTCCGTTTTTCCGGAGAAAAAATGGAAACGGAGAGAAACCAACGTTTCGTTTCGTTGGATCGCGCCATCGAGCAAAACCAACGTTTAAATCACGTCTGTCGTGTTCGTGTCTCACCCTCCTCCACAGCTCGACCCCACACAGTCGCTCGGCATGCCACTCACCGCAAACCGAGTATACGATAACTTTCCCGCCTGCTTGTCGATGGATCGCGCCATGGAGTACTAGCACTACTGGAAGAGATTGACGAGTTGGGGGAGGACAACTAGCTATAGCACAGACTCCCAAGAACTTTTTACATGCATGTTGTAGCCGGCTATTGCGACCTTTGAACGCGGAGCAGCCGCGTGCACCCAGAAGCAGCGCGGGCGACGCTCTCTCAGCCGGCGCGCCGCTTCAATGTCGGCGCCAGTGAGAGGCCGCGTCCACTCTGGCCGGGCATGAATGCGGCACTGACTGTTTCGGGCGGGAAGCACGCGCGGGTGGTGAAGAGGGTTCGGGTTGATCAGGACCGGCCGTGGCAGCGGTCCGTACGTGCGCAAACAAGAGATGCTGTATGTTAATATTGCTGCGTATATAATTAACAGCGTAAATAATGTGCCAGTTGGACAAATATGATTGGAGATGGAGATGGAAATGGAATTTTACATAAAAACGGATATGCATGTCTATGTCTATGTGTGTGTGCGCGACGACTCTCGCGACCTGGAAGTGGGGGCGTGTTTTTGATCGAGTTTTCTTTCTTGGTACATTAGAAAATCAGTTTGTCTAATTCACATCTAGATGTTATTTAAGGATATCACATCTAAGCTTCCACAAGTATATAATGTAGCAACAAGAAACAAAAAAATGGGAGCTCAGTCCGTACTACAGTAGTATATATATAAGCGGGAGCCTCAACGCTTGTTCGCTAGGGTTTGCACTCTCGACACGCTCGCCGCACTACATATATGTTACACGCTGGAGGCTCAGCGTTCATCTGCAAGGGTTTGCTATATTCACAGTCTCTCACCCTCTCTTCACCAGATCTAAACAAGACTGCGTTGGCCTCTTGTCTCTCTCTCCCTCCTCACAGTTGGTGAAGGAGGCGTCCGTATCCCGTCGCACCGGGAAGGGGAGGAGGTGCAGCGTTCACTCTATCGCCTTCGGCGAGGGAGGCAATCCACTGTCAACTTAGTCAATATGCACGATTCTAGATCCAGTGACCGTATGATGTCCATCCAACGGCTGTAGTGCTTCTTCAACCTCTGCTCTTCTTGCTCCAGCCGCCCAAACCAGGACCGGTCGTGCCTCGTGCTCCTGCCTCCCGTGGCCGGCTGCGATGCGACGGAGGCCTCACCGTCCCTACTACTCCCACCGCTGGCCAGGCCATCCCTCTACTCACCCACACCCCCTGTTATTCTGCGGCGACGGCAGCCTCACACCGCAGCGAACCAGTGAAGCCTCGTACTCCTCTACGCGTGGGCATCCACTGCCGTGTCTTCCCCGGCTCCGCGTCGTCCCCTTCCTAGGCCTCACCGTCGTCCACTGCCCTGGTGCTCTCGGCACGGCATGGTCAACATGGTCAAGGAACGGCTTCCATCAGATGTGGACTGTACGTGGAGAGGCTGACAGCTGGGTCCACGGCCGCAGCAAGGAAGTGCCTCCTTATTACGTGCAAAATAATTATTCCTCCACCTAACAGCGGGGACCCACTGGACGGGCCACCGTATTTCACGAAAAAAAACGTTTGCCCCTGACTGTTGGGACCCACCAGCTACATCTTCGCACGCAAGGAAGTGCGTCCGGGCAAAAAAAATGATTCACTCCCCTGACTATTGGGACCCACCAGCTACATCTTCGCAGGCAAGGAAGTGCCTGACAGTCGGGACCCACCTGGCCGAAGCGTACGTAGCGTTGTCATTCTGGTCGCGAACGTGTATGTACATATATATTTGTGGATGTAGAGGCGCGCACGTGTCGTATTAGAGGCGCGTACGTGTCGTAGTAGAGGCGTGTACGTGTCGTAGTAGAGGCACACACGTAGCATGTACACGTACGTACAATGGCTAGGGTGCAAGAAAGAAAATACGGCCACGTATGTGTACATACGGGCGGGGTCTCGAACGCCTACTCGCGCATACGTACGGCCAGGGCTCGTGTACATGGCTGGGTCGGAACGGAGAAAAAGTGTCGTCGTCGTGTTCATGGGGAGGCAACGGAATGCGTTGTGTTCATGGGGAGGCAACGGAATGCGTCGTGTTCATCAGGAGGCAACGGAATGCGTGGGAGCCAACCGGCTGGGTCGGAACGGAATGTGTGGTCGTGTTCATCAGGAGGGCTTGGACAGAACAGGCGATGGAAACGAGGCCTGGCGTACCGCACAACGGAGGAAACGAACCTCCTACGTTCGGAACGGGGTCCTGTTGATCGGGAGGGGTGTGGAGGACCGCAAAACGGATGAAACAGACCTCCTACGGTCGAAACGGGGGTCCTGTTGATCGGGAGGGGTGTGGCGTACCGCAAAACGGATGAAATGGACCTCCTACGGTCGAAACGGGGGTCCTGTTCATCGGGAGGTGTGTGGCGTACCGTAAAACGGGACTCCACGAGATACTGTTCATCTCCACCGTCGACCTCCTCCAGCCTCCACGGGCTACCGTCGACCTCCTCCAGCCTCCACGGGCTCCTGTTCATCCAGCCTCCACCGCCCGCTACTCCACCGGCTACTGTTCAACCACCCCTCCACGGGCACCCCTCCACCATCTACTATTCATCCAGCCCTCCACACCACGGGGTCCTGTTCAACCACCCCTCCACGGGCGCCCCTCCACCGTCTACTGTTCATCCAGCCCTCCACACCACGGGGTCCTGTTCATCCAGAGGCAACACCACCCCTCACTGTTTATCCAACCGCCCCCGCAACGCTCACTGTTCATCCAATCGATCGGCTTCAGTTACCAGCAGTAGCGAAGGAATCGCTCGATCGGGTTCAGTTAACAGCCATGGATCGATCGCTCGGGTTCAGTAACGCGTAGCGTGCAGTGCAATCGCTCGGGTTCAGTTAGAGCCCAACGCCTCGCTCGGGTTCAGTTAGAGCCAACGCCTCGCACACACGCGCGTACGTGTACGAGAGAAACGTGCATCGCTCGGCCCCCGACCTCCCACCGTAATCGGGAACTCTCCGAAATTTTCCTCGCCCTCGCTTCTACCATGGTTTTTTCCGTCATGGATGGCCCAAAGAATGTCATGCAGCTGCGTCTCCGGCCCGCCCAGGACGAAAAGCCCATTTTCCATCATGATTTTTTGCCATAAAAGTAGGAGCCCACCACATCTATGATGATACCGGGTTTTGTCACAATTATCATCATAGAAGTGTCATATGTATGACAGAAAAAAATTTCGTTCGGCCCAAAATGTCACGGATGTGTCTTTTTTTTGTAGTGTCAGGACTATTCCTTCCATTGTAGAACAAATTATATCCATTGCGCTGAAGCGACTTTGAAAACCTCAATCATAATATTGGTTATTGATAACCATAATAAAAATCTAGCCGTGTTGGCCATTAAAGATTTGAATAATATAACCTGGTTTGAAAACCGGTTCCTGCCATATAAATCGGTATATCCGTGCCCATATGATACATGCTATGATGATGCAATGTATGACACAATATATGACGATGTATGTGTATGATCAAGAGGGTTTAAGCTATGGTTTGGATACGACCAGAGCCCCCAAGTAGTCATAATTGTGGCATTGCGCCGATCAAGAGGCGTAGCTATGGTTCGGATATGACCAGAGCCCCCAAGTGATTTCCCTGGTGGCCTTATGCCTATTAAGAGGTGTAACTATGGTTCGAACCCATAGCCCCCAAGTTATTTCCCTGGTGGCCTTATGCCTATCAAGAGGTGTAGCTATGATTCGGATACGACCAAGCCCCCAAGTGATTTCCCCGGTGGCCCTTATGCCTATCAAGAGGTGTGACTATGGTCCGAACATAGCCCCCAAGTGATATCGTGAGCTGTGCTCAAGGGATACCCATGTTTGAGCTATGTTGTGCAGCAGACTCTCTTTGGCCCCTTATGATAATATTAGCTTGATAGCCGGATTACCGAAGTAACCAGAGCTGTGCTCTTATGATAATATTGGCTTGATAGCCGGATCAAGAGGTGTAGCTATGGTTCGAATATGACCAAGCCCCCAGATGATACTGTGAGCTGTGCTCAAGGGGCACCTATGTTTGAGCTGTGCTTTTGCAACAGACTCTCTTTGGTCCCTTTAATTTTTCCTAAGAACTCGAACTTGCGAGAGATATTTATTCTTGAACCGGATGTTAAACCAGATATTGAGAGCTTCAAAGCTTTGTCGGAGACAGCTTTCCCTTGAACCGGATTTTAAACCGGAATCCTTCTTTTTAAGCCAGAAATTTTCTGACGGCCTTTAAATTTGCACCAATATGGCGGTTTAGGGTCATGCATTAAATAACTTTGCAAGCCAGAGTAGTTGCTCTTTTAAATAAAGCAATATATAATATAAAAATATACTGGATGGATTTCATCTGATATGTTAGGCCGGAAAATATCCACCGCGGAGTTGACCATCACCACGGTGAAGGTGAAATCAATCACGTCTGAGTCGGCCGCGGGAACAGACAGACGGGCCGGCCACGGCGTTGTGAGCCGGTGCGGACGGGTGAGTCAATCATGTTGTGTTGATGTAGCGGGGGCGGCGGTTCGTGTATGTATCCATCCAGCAGCACGACACGGACAAGTGCTAGTGCAAAAATGATGCTAGCGCGCGCCGCTTATGCGACACCTTTGTAATGAATAGTAGTCCTGCGAAAAAATATCACAGACCAAAGCAATTGTTTTCAAATAATGTAATATATGTTGATAAGATATATAAGAAAGATATCACCTGATATTTTTCTACTGGATGAACAACATGCTGGTGTTAAATGATGTTGCACATAGTCGGACGAAAAAGATAGCAGATGCACGTGTATATTGGTCTGCATAGTACTAGCACCCACTAGCTAGGCACATTTGTGTTGTTTCTCCCATTAGTGCTATTCTAGCTAGTGTTGCATAAAGTCTGCATGTGGAAGAAATAGCAGCAGCAGCTATAGTTAAGATTCCCAGGTGCGTCCAATCATCACCACAAAATTAGTACCCCTTGATCTCCAACGATAGTTTTTTTCCATCAAACTTTAAGCAAAAGTGCCTGGCAATATTTCCTCAGTGTGTTGGTTGCCTTGTATATTTCAGGTGGCAGCGAGATGCGCGGCCGGCGGTTTACCACAGGGATAGCAAGTTTGAAAATGAGACAGCTTGTCAAGAAGGAAATAAAATCGGAGCAGCAACTTAGCAGAGCCGGCGACTCAGTAGATGCGGCCGGCGTCGAGGCGAAGATGAGACCACAGAGGCCGCGGCGGCATCTCAGGGCTAGCTTGACAGAGACTTTCGAAGGAGGCGTGTCGAGCAGCTGGCTTAATGTGAACCGCGGTGGCAGAGGCGGTCCATGGATTGATTCAGGAGCAGAGAAAGGCTGAGCGAGGCACACCGGAGCCGGTCTAGGGAGCGACTTAATCCGGGCGCGTGGATGGCGGGTCAAGGCAAGCGCCTCAGAGACGGCCAAGCGGTTTATGGCGCGGTCACCAAGACAAGAGATGCCGGGGCGCAGGTGCTCGGCGAGTTGACGTTGCAGCTCAACTACGGTGGCCGGCAGCTCGGCTAGGTGTGTCCTGAGGCCGAGGAAAAACTGGCGGCTGCCGATGATTGAATCGGCCCCGACGGCGGGAGCGGTGACTCGCAGGTGAGGCGGAGCCCTTAGCGACTCGCGGCAGTAGTTGGGCAGGCCGGGTCAGCATCAGCAGAAGCCGGTTCACGGCAGAGGTGGACGGCGTCCGTGGCAGCCCGAGGGCAGCGTGCTCACGATGCGACGCACGGGTCATGGAAGGGGCAAGCGGGCGGCCCGAGCTGCGGGCCGGCGGGCGCGGTGGTGGTTTGTAGGTGAGGGTGCTGGGTGACTCGGAGGAGGCGAGGCGGAACACCACGGGGCGATTCACGACAACATAGTAAACAGGCGGTGAACCGTACAGAGGCGGACCACCAATAGTGGCCTCTCCGCGGCGGAGGTGGAGACCGCGGCAGCGACTCCGATTTGAATAACGGCGACTTTAGCAAGTTATGGATGACAGTGGTTCGCGGAGACGGTTTCAAGCCACCGGAAGCTTTGGCCGCAGAGGCCGGTTTGACCCGGCGGGACTCGGCATAACCGGCGATTTGATGACGACGGTTTGAAACCGTACGTTGCTGTGTTTGCTCACCTTGATACTGAAACCGGGTGGAGCTAACCGGGGAGCAAACCGGTGCGCGGCTGCATTGAGGGTACAAGCCGGCAAGGCGGTGCAGTGAGGAGGGGCGCAGCGAGGCAAATAGCAGAGGGACAGCTCGAGGTGCAGCTTCGAGTCAAGGCTACAGCAGCAGGGCGGTTCAAGGCGTGGGTCGAGCTACGGCGGCTCTGAGCGGAGGAAGGCGGTTTGACCACTGCGGCCAAAAAGGCAAGACGCGACCGGCGGAAGAGGCAGTACAGGCGGGCGGCTCGAACTCGCCGGGGCGACTCAGCGCGAGGAGAGGCCACTTGGTGGCAATGGAAGAAGACCTGCGGCGGCTCGGCTTGATGCACTGTGGCATGCGATAGAGATGCGTCAATAATGGCGCTTCACTGTGGCTTGGAGAAAAGCCAGGGCGGTGATTTTGCGCACTAATGAACCGGTGGCGGCGAGGCTGAAGCGGGAAGAGGCACAGTGGCTAGCCGACTTGACAAGAGGCCACAACGGCGAAGCTTCAACAGGTGCAGCAAACGGCTTGGCGGGTCGCCGAAGGCGGCACAGGCCGCGGTGGTTCGGAGTCGAACGGCTCGTGGTGGCACCGGTGGCTCAAGACGACTCGGAGGCGAGAGCCATGGCAGGAGCGGTGGGTCGAGGACGGTAGCTTGGCCGCGGCGGTTTGGTGTGGTCATGGAAGAATCCGACTCGGTGCGTTCCAATCCTTCTCCGGGTTGTAGTTACTTTGACCGAAGTCAACTGGATTGGGTGGTTAGAAATTGTTGCGCTAAGACTTTACGGCGATGGATCGAATCCTTCTCGGCGCTTTGTTTCTTTTTCTTGACTTTTTCTTTGCCTGTTGATGATTTGACGGTGAACCAATCCTTCAACCGTACCAGCTTGGCGAGTTATGGATCCGGACTTGACACACCAGTGAAAACAGGCTGTAGCAGAAAACGCCGATGTCGGCGACTTATGGTGGTACATAAGCACAACCCTAATTTCCTCTTGAACTTTAAATTTTACAAATCTTGAAGCGGATGCAAACTGTTCGCAAAAAATCCTTTCAAACTGGCTCTTCTTCATCTGTAAACTTGCAAACTTCTCGATCCCTGGGAGAAATCCCTCCAAGAACTCAACACCATCGTGCGCAGGCCCCACGGTGGGCGCCAACTGTCGTGGAATTGTCACGGCAGTTGTCCTAGTGTAAGGACTTAGTCGTGAGGCCAACGCATCTATGTGGTAGCTTGAGAGGGGTTGAGCGGGACGAGAGACGCAGGGCGGATCAACGCACAAGACAAGGATTTAGACAGCTTCGGGCCCCGGGAAACATCATCCGGTAATAGCCCTACATGCTGTTTGTGGCTAGGTCTTATTATCATCACGAGGGAGTCACTGTAAACTGGCTCTCCCAGTTATCCCTAAGCCTTAAGATTATTTCCCTCCCCTTTACGGGGTGCCCTGCCCCTCCTTATATATTTTGAAGGGGCGGGTTACATGTAGAGTCCATCTCGGACTAAGACTTAAACTATTTTGACTTCTTTTCATGGGCTTCATAACGTCTTGGGCTTCATAATGTCTCGGGCTTCATAACCCCTGGCAACCGAGTTATCACTGTCTGCCGGGTTATGACTAGTGCCGGTTTATGATGGTCTGCCGGTTTAGGACTGTCTACCGGTTTATTGATGGTATGCCGGTTTATGATTGTCTGCTGAGTTATCATCTGAATTAACTCCTGCCGGGTTATCATCTGACTTAACTCCTGTCGGGTTATCATCTAACTTAACTCCTGCCGGGTTATCATCTGACTTAACTCCTACCAGGTTACCAGGTCCCAGCCGGCTTATAACTCTGGCCGGGTCAAACCACGGGGTATATCCCCGACACAACCCGACATGTTAAAGGGGTTGTCAATCCCTTTTGGGGTACGACACCTCAAGTGGCAAACAGACGTGAGATAAATTTGTAGTAGATTGATAGATCGAATGCTAAATAAAATAAATAAGAATAAATTGCAGCAAGGTATTTTTGTATCTTTGGTTTAATAGAGCTGAAAATAAATGCAAGAGAAAAGTAGATCACAAAGGCAAATATATGATAAAGTAGACCCGGGGGCCGTAGGTTTCACTAGTGGCTTCTCTAGAGAAAAAAATAGCAAACGGTGGGTGAACAAATTACTATTGGGCAATTGATAGAACTTCAAATAATTATGACGCTATCCAGGCAATGATCATTAGATAGGCATTACGTCCAAGATTAGTAGACCGACTCCTGCCTGCATCTACTAATATTACTCCACACATCGACCGCTATCCAGCATGCATCTAGTGTATTAAGTTCATGGAGAAACGGAGTAATGCAATAAGAACGATGACATGATGTAGACAAGATCTATCTATGTAGAGATAGACCCCAT
The DNA here is from genome assembly GCF_056163025.1 of Triticum urartu. NCBI lineage: Eukaryota > Viridiplantae > Streptophyta > Magnoliopsida > Poales > Poaceae > Triticum > Triticum urartu. The sequence goes on from NC_141876.1 coordinate 479,098,573, forward strand.
CGTTTTATCCTTAGTAGCAAGGGTACATACGTGTCATTTCCCTTTCTGTCAATGGGATCAAGCACCGTAAGATCGAACCCACTACGAAGCACCTCTTCCCATTGCAAGATAAATAGATCAAGTTGGCCAAACAAAACCCAAATATCGGAGAAGAAATATGAGTCTATAAGCAATCATGAATAAAAGAGATCAAAGAAACTCAAATTCTTTCATGGATATAAAAAGATAGATCTTATCATAAACTCAAAGTTCATCGGATCCCAACAAACACACCGCAAAAGAGTTACATCATATGGATCTCCAAGAGATCATTGTATTGAGAATCAAGAGAGAGAGAGAGATGAAGCCATCTAGCTACTAACTACGGACCCAAAGGTCTACAAAGAACTACTCACGCATCATCGAAGAGGCACCAATGGAGAACCCCATCCGAGATGGTGTCTAGATTGGATCTGGTGGTTCTGGACTCTGCGGCGGCTGGATGAATATTTCATCGACTCCCCTAGGGTTCTGGGATTTTTGGGGTATTTATAGAGCAAAGAGGCGGTCCGAGGGGCACCCGAGGTGGGCACAACCCACCAGGGCGCGCCTGGGACTCTTGGTGCGCCCTGGTGGGTTGTGCCCCCCTCGGGGCACCCCCCAGGCGTAGCCAGGGCTCGTTGTGTTCCTTCTGGCCCATAAAAATTCTCCGTAAAGTTCCGTGGCATTTGGATTCTGTCTGATATTGATTTTGTGCGATGTAAAAAACACGGAAAAACAGGAACTGGCACTTGGCACTATGTCAATAGGTTAGTATCAAAAAATGATATAAATTGACTATAAAATGATTATAAAACATCCAAGATTGATAATATAACAGCATGGAACAATCAAAAATAATAGATACGTTGGAGACGTATCAGCATCCCCAAGCTTAATTCCTACTCGTCCTCAAGTAGGTAAGTGATAAAAACAGAATTTTTGATGTGGAATGTTGCCTATCATGTCATATCATATTTTTTTCTTTATAGCATGGACATTTGGACTTTTAGTTGTTCAAAGCAATAGTCTAGTTTTGACATGATAATTTAGGTACTCAAGCATATCAACAAGCAACCATGTCTTTCAAAATATCAACGCTAAAATAAGTTATCCCTAGCCCATCATGCTCAAACATTGATCCATTCATGAGACAAACTCGAATATTAGCTACACTCAATACTTAAGTACGATCATATTGCCTCCTAGTTGGTGCTTTTATAAGAGAAGATGGAGACTCAAATTCAAAAAAAAATTGCATAAAGGAAAAGAAAGGCCCTTCGCAGAGGGAAGTAGGGATTTGTAGAGGTGCCAGAGCTCAGAGCGAAAAACTTAGAGATAAAACATTTTGGGAGGTGTATCCATCCCACCAACGAAAACGAAATAGAGTTCCCAATACTTTCCATGCTAGATATGCCATAGGCGGTTCCCAAACAGAAAATAAAGTTTATTCCCTTTTCCACCATACTTTCACTTTCCATAGCTAACCGTATCCACGGGTGCCCTCCATACCAACACTTTCCAAGGAATTTGTTGTTTGACAACATAAAGTAAATTCATTTTTTTTGCATTTCGGGACTGGGCATCCCTAATACCTTTGCCTTACTCTCTTGCAGTGACAAGTGAATAAACACTCATCTTGAGAATAACACATCCAGCATGGAAAATATTATCCACCCCTCACCGCTCCGCGAGCGAAACAAACACACAAAAGAGAAGTTTATTTTAAAAATTAAAGATGGCACATACAGATTTGCTTAGAACGGCAAAATAATACCGCACATAGATACATATAGTGGACTCATGTGGCAAAACTGGTTTAAAGGCTTTTGGATGCACAACTAGTGATCATACTTAGTGCAAAATGAAGGCTAGCAAAAGATTGAGAAGCGACCAACCAAGAAACAAATAATCTCATAAGCAAGCATTAAGCATAAATAACACCGAATAATGCACCACAAGTAGGATGTAATTTCATTGCATGACTATTGACTTTCGTACTTGCATAGAGAATCACAAACCTTAACACCAATATTCTTACTAAAGCATAATTACTCACAACATAACTCACATATCACATCATCATATCTCAAAACTATTACTAAGAATCAAGTTTATTTTTTCCAATGATCTTCATGAAAGTTTTTATTATATCCTTCTTGGATATCTATCACTTCGGGACTAATTTTCATGTGTTGCTTTTGACAAGCTCCAACAAATATACGTGAAGATCATGAGCATAATAAATTTTTCTTTCTCTCAAATTAATTTAAGTGAAGCAAGAGAGAATTTCTTGAAAATTTTACTAACTCTCAAATAAATCTAAGTGAAGCAAGAGAGCATTTCTTCAAAAATATTAAAGCACACCCTGCTCAAAAAGATATAAGTGAAGCACTATAGCAAGTACATTGCTCATAAAAATTTAAGTGAAGCAAAGAGAGCAATTCTAACAAGTCATGACACAATTTTGGCTCTCTCAAATAGGTGTGTCCAGCAAGGATTGATGACTTAAAACACAAAATAAAACAAGAAAAGACTCATATCATGCAAGACGCTCCAAGCAAAACACATATCATGTGACGAATAAAAATATAGTTTCGAGTAAAATACTGATGGTCGTTGGAAGAAAGCGGGGATGCCACTCGGGGGCACCCCCAAGCTTAGTTGGTTGCTCATGTTTGGATAATATCTTGAGATGTCGGGGCACCGCCAAGCTTAGGCTCTTCCATCCTTCCTTCATCCATCGTAAGATAACCCAAAACATGAAAACTTCAATCACACAAAACTCAACAAAACCTTCGTGAGATCCGTTAGTATAAGAATAATAAATCACTACTATAAGTATTGTATCAAACCAATTCATATTTTGTTTTTGTATTATATCTACTGTATTCCAACTTTTCTATGGCAAAAACTCATCAAAGAAAACCATAGAGCCATCAAAATAAGCACACAACACAAAGAAAACAGAATCTGTCAAAACAGAACAGTCTGTAGTAATCTGACTATTTCGAATACTTCTGTAACTCCAAAAATTCTTAAAAATTAGGAAGACCTGAGCAATTTTTATATTGATATACTGCAAGTGGAATGGTTATTTTATCGCTCTCTGGTAAAAAACGAAAATTAATTTCGTGAGCATAAAAGTTTCTGTTTTTTTCAGCAAGATCAAACAACTATCGCCCAAGAAATTCCTAAAGGCTTTACTTGGCACAAACGCTAATTAAAACATAAAAACACAATCATAACAATAGCATAATTGTGCTAACACTCAAAAACAGAAAGCAAAAAACAAAAATAAATTTTATTCATTGGGTTGCGTCCCAACAAGCGCTATAGTTTTACGCCCTTAGCTAGGCATAAAGCAAGGATCTAAGTTTTGTCTTCCCAAGTTTTGGCAACTTTTGCAAGGTTTTTCTCAAACCGGGGATGCTCTTTACGCTTCCCTAAATTCTCCAGGAAAGAAACCATCTTAAGATCCAAAATATCCAATTGCTTATTACAAAGAGTAATCAGGGCATTCATGCGATTTATACTACCATTGAGGTGTTTGAGGGGTTCATTATATTTTTGCATTTCAACCATATGCTTATGCAAATCACCAAGTTTGTCCAACATTTGAGCACCCTCGGGGGTAAAAGGAAACCCCTTCTTTTGAGGTGGAATCCCTTAAATTCCCTCTAAGATTTCATAGGCAGCATTGGCATCAAGTTCAATGAAGTTTCCTTTAGCGACAAAATCGAGAAGTTGTCTATGATGCAAAGCCAATCCTATGTGAAAATTTCGAAGCAAAACTTTAGCGTCCCCCTTTAAGTTGGAAATATGATATGATTCCATAAGCCTATACCAGGCATCTTTCAAAATTTTCCTTGTCCTTGCTTGAAGTAAAGAACTTCAAAATCTGGTGACAAAGGAGGAGTAGGGGCGCTAGCCATCGAGACTAGAAAGCAAGAGACCGGTGAATGGAAAAGAGAGGCTAATAAAACGGCAAATTTTTGTGAAGTGGGGGAGAGGAAAATGAGAGGCAAATGGAAAATAATGTAAATTTCGAGGAGATGAGATTTGTGATTAGGAACCTTGTCGTGGGTTTGTCACGACAGATGTCCTTGTGAAAGGACTTAGTCGTGGAGCCATCGCAACGGGTTAGCTTAAAGGGGTTAAACCGGACAAGGGGACACGGGGAGTTTATACTAGTTCGGCCCCTTCAATGAAGGTAAAAGCCTACGTCTAGTTGTCATTGGTATTGCTAGAGTTTCGATGACCAGGGAGCGAATCTGCTTTGACTGGCCCTCGAGTTGTTGTTTTCTGTCCTCAAACCGTGGCCGGGTCGTCCCTTTATATACACAGGTTGACGCCCACCGGTTTACAGAGTCCCGAGGCTGGATCATAGAGGTGTCCGGCTCGATCTCTATTCCTCTAACTTACAATAAAAGTTTACATGATAAAGTCGGTTCACAACTACAGGCTTTAATCCGTCTTTGGGCCTTGGGCCTTCTTAAAGCGCCAGTATCTTGCCATCTTCATGGGCTTCAATCTTCATGGAGCTAATCCGGCCATGCCTAGCCGGTTTACCTCCAGTAACTATATCCCCAACATTAGGCCCTAGATTGATTTGAACCTGTTCATGTCAATCTCCAATACTTAGAAAAATTCTTGCTCTGGCATCTTTGTACAAATCTGGTAAATCGCTGTGACGTCATCCTTTAAATCCGCAGCCAATCGTTATGATGTCATCTACCCGTTGAAGCTGAATATGCCCTTCATTAATGATCGTTTCAACCCTCGAGGCGTCATCTTTAATACTTATCCATTTCCGGCTCCTCGATTTCTGCACTTGTCACTTTATCGCTTCGCCTTATAAATAGGACCACGGGTCCTTCTCCTTTTTCCCCTTCGTCTCCTTCACTTCTTCTTCCTCCTCGTGACATCTCTACTCCTGAGCGCCGCCGCCGTCATCGAGCTTCACCTCTGCTTCGACAAAGGCCGCTGCATCAACCTGACCGTTACCAGAGCCACGCGGTGACCCTCCGCTGCTTCCTCCTGCACCAGTAAGTTCCTCTTGTCCTCACCCTATATCCGCCATTAGGGTTCGGTGTTCTTCATAACCTGAAGTTGTTCCTCCTTTAGTAACACCAATGGCCAATTAGATCTGATTGTTTCCAGCGCCCTTTGTAGCTTAAACTCCTTTCTTCTTGTTAAGGCATCTGCTTGATATCAAACTCATCTGAACTTACTGAACCTTTTGAGCACTTGAGATTAGAACAAAATATATTTTGATTATCCAACGCATGGCAGATCTGAAATTCCCATGCCAAACTGTGAAATCTGTTTTACCTTACTTAGCCTTTTTCGCCTTAGATCTGTATCCTCTTTACCATGTAGGCGGTTTACCCTTGTAAAAACAATCTATCTCATACCATTAGTCCCTGGTAAACCGGCAAACCCCCTTTACATTCATTGTAATAGTCCGGTTTAACAACACATGTATACCCTTGATATGACCTTGTCATTCATTATTGTATCAGTCTCCGGTTTACGCAATTTCACACATCTGTATATCTTTATTCCATTGCATCTTGCGCACCACCATGAATGATTCGTAAACCGGCATTACTTTTTCAGCTTTTCGTTTCACAATGGCCAAACAGTTTTGCGCTTGCAACTGGGCTCCTTCCCGGATCACTGAAGAACAGTACAACGGAATGGTTAGTATCGGCACCTTGCCCAAGAAAATGGAAATTCGGTGGCGAGTTCCAGGAACAGAGAATCCTCCTACCCCGAGGCAGGGTGAGGTAGTGGTCTTTGTCGACCACATAGGCCGTGGTTTCAAACCGCCCGGGTCGAAGTTTTTCCGAGATGTTCTCGCCAGTTTCCAACTCCATCCTCAAGATATCGGACCCAACTTGGTGTCCAATCTATGCAACTTCCAAGTCTTCTGTGAAGTGTACTTACAAGAAGAACCAACTACTGAGCTGTTCCGGGACTTTTTTCATCTGAACCGGCATACAAAATTTGTAAATGGTCCCAACACTGAACTTGGTGGTGTCTCTATTCAAAAGTGGAAGGAAGTTGAATTCCTTCATGCCAAACTGCACAGTCACCCTAAGGAATGGAACCAGACTTGGTTCTACTGCATAGATACCTCTCCTGAAGATGAGAACCCTCTTCCAGGCTACCGTGATCACCGGCTTTCCAACACTCATCCAATGCCGCAACGTTTAAGTTCTGTGGAACGGGCCAAATATGCCCCTCAACTCGCCAAGCTCCGGGCCTTTATGGCCAACGGTTTAACAGGCGTTGATTTTGTGCATTGCTGGATATCTTGGAGCGTCTTGCCACTAAGCCGCCGCCCCGGTTTAATGTGTGAGTATACCGGTGAATTAGAAGACCCCCAACGCCACATCAACATTCAGATAACCGATGAAGAGGTCACTGAAGGCGTTAAGAAAATTTTGAATGAACCGGAATCAGTCTGTCACCAAACCGGCTTGAACCCCTTCTACACTCAAAATAAACCGCCTGCTGTAAGCACTATGCTTCCTTTTTATCTTTGATATCTTTAAATTGTTCAATTTGTAAACTTTCTTTTGTTTGTGCATAAACAGGGTGATGATCCCTTATGGAAGCGGAAATCCGCAGATAAAGCGGCAAAGCCATCCCGTCCCAAAACCAAAGCCGTCATGCGTACCTCAAAGCGGAAAACAGCTGACTGGATCAACATGGAACTTGATGAAGATGCAGATGATCCGGAAGTTGAGGTAGAACTTGACTCACTTGGCTCCCTTTTCATGCACCTCATTAACAATGATCTTTATCAGGAGGACGTAGAAAGCAGCCAGGCTAATGATGTAGAGGTAATTACCCTTTCCTCCGGTTCAGACTCTATGCCAACACAAAAAACCTGTCAAGCGATCCGGAAAGTAAGCTTTTCTCATCCTCTTGCTTACTTGGATCCAACATTTATTTTGAAGACGCAGTAGCATGAAGCTCGCCGAACAACCCGGCACAGCGGCCAACAGGTCACTTCGGCCGGTTTACCTGATATCCCGGTTTAGAAGCGCCGATCTGAGGTCTCCCCCACTTCTGAAAATTCTTATCCCAAAGCCGGTTATTTCAGGCAACCTCTTAATCTGTCCGATTCAAATTATCAGGTGACACCTCCCTCATCTTCTGGCGAGTCAACAGCAACCCAACTCCATCCTCTTAAAACTGTAGTTGGGTAAGCATTCAAACCCTTTCTTCAAATGCGTTGCAAATCTTGAATAAGATGCTAAACCTCTTTTAATTTTGTTTGCAGAGCCAAAGCCAGACCCAACAAGAAAGCTCGGGTCAACAATTTTTGAAGAAGAGCAAATAGGTGAATCGGACCAAACTCGTGAACCGGAGGGTCCTCATCCTGAAGTTACCTTTGATGAACCGCCCTTCAAGACCAAAATATTCATGAACAACCATAAGCTGATCCTGCTGTGCCTGACACTGAACCGGCAGCTCCAAACCGGGCTAGTCTGGTGAGAGGTACTGATACTCCATCATCATCCGCAAAAACAACTGAAGGCCAAGGAGATGATGTTATCATTACTGGCATGGGCCACAGCTCTCCTGGCCATCCTGTAATCTTGGCCCAACATAGTGCCAAAGAAGAGCGTGCTGCCAGGGAAAAGGGTAAATGGAGCACTGACTTATCAAGCTATGCTCATCTCAGTGCTGAAGAACTTCACTCTGGTTTTTTAAACCGTCTGCACTCAAACCGTGACTATGAAGCCGGTTTGGTGAACCTGATGAAGGAACGCTATGAGGTATTTTCATCTCCCTTTATTTCTTGATTCCAAAGTTGAAATACTAGCCCAAGTAGCCCCCAAGGGCCGTTTTATGATGTTAATCTTAAACCGGGACTTTGTAATACTTTAATCCTCTCCTGGTGACCTTCAAAATGTCTGGTCCTTAATGAAAACAAAAACCGATACTTTACCAATGGAATTATGTAGCTTTCCTCAGTGTAGCTTCCAAAGGCCGGTTTAGCTTTGCAAGGTAATCTGGGTCTTGAATCCATGTGTCTGTTTTTAACAGATGTACATTAGCCCCCAAGTGTCAAGGATAATGCTTGCATTGTTCTGGAGACTTTAAAAAGATGTATTGATAATAGAGCAAATAGGCATTATCCCCCAAGTACGAAGTGCATAACTTGTTATACGCTTAGTACTTAGAAAATACATATCCTGTTGTTGACATATCTTCGCTGTTACAGGCCGAGCTAAGCAATAGAGATGCCCGAACCGCTGATTTGCAAGAGAACGTGAAGTCCCAACAAGCAGAGGCTGTGAAAGCCAAGGAGGAGCTGACCAAAGCCCTGGCAGCTATGTAAAAGCTAAAGGAGTCTTTTAACAAGGAACATGCTGACTAGGAAACCGAAAAGGCCGGTTTAACCAAAAGAGCTGAGGATGCCGAAGCAGCCCTAAAGCCAGTTGTAGATGAACTAACTGGTTTGAAACGACAAATCAACGCTATGACGTCCACTGTATTTGGTAAGTATCTCCTTATGTTGTTTGTCCAATTCATGAGATCTTATTGTTTATCAGTTGGGCTGATATTAAACCATGACAGGCACTCGCATTAGTCATCTGGGCGCTGATATGCGGATGAAGCTTAAAGCGGCTTACACCTTAATAGAACAGCTTTACTCTGGATCCCAGCGTGCTATATGCACTGCGGCCTACAATAAACCGGCACCAACACTGATAAAAGAAACCCTTGAGAAGCTGGCCATGCTACCAGCCCAGATTATTGAACTGAAGAATGCAGCCGCAAGAGCAGGAGCACTGACCGCATTAATCCGGGCCAAAGCATGGATTACGGATCTTGAAGCGGATGACATCATTAAAGGATATCCAGGTGTGAAGGAGGACGGTTCAAACTACGACAATGATGATCTCCGAAGGCTGACAAAGGAGATGCGGCCAATAGCCAGCAAATTGGCAGAAGACACAGATTTATCTCATTTCCAGCCGGCTTACGACACTAAAGGGAAGAGACAGCCTGCCAAAATCCATGAAGTCGAAGAACTTGTGCCTCCAATCCATAAGCATACTTACGCTCCTGATATTAACCCCTCCAGCTTATCCATGAAGAAGCCGTCTTTCAAGCTTTAACCGGAATCGATTGGTCAACGGTTGATTTCCAGCATCTGGGGAGGGATGAAGAAGAAATGATTGCACCAAATGATCCTCAACCGTCAAACTGTCCAGACGAAGCATCTTAAACCGGCCGCCGGTTTACCAGCTATTGTGTGCCACTTCTTAGAAACAATTATTCAATTGGAGTCGTTTTGAATGTTCTTGTAATAGGATAGCAAAAACCCATTTATCTGTCATGCCATCAAGCATGTTTTGTGGTGCTTTGACATTGTGAAAACTTGCTCCACTTTTGGAATTCATGTATGCATAATCCTTTATGTTCCTGCATATGAAAACTCGTTGGCTGACCAATTGCTTGTATGGTAGAGGAAAAAACATCAATCCGGAGTGCTGATAACTCCTGGCCCTCTTGCTGGTTCATGTAGAAATCATATAGGGCTAAAAAGCCGTTGATTTGTTCGTATAAGGTTGGTGACATCTAGTCAAGACCAGTCCAGAGCAATTCGCTACCAGTTTAGAATCTGATCATGTACTAACAACGAAGCGCTGAAAGTCATGCCGGTTTGTAATGAACACCGGTTTGTCAGAAAAATGTTTATAAATCCCTTATCATAAAAAAAACAAAACAACAGAAATATGCAATGCTTTTCATGGGCTGCCAGGCCGCTGAGTTAAACCATTTTGCAAAGCCTTTTTAAGATGGACCTCAATCTTTAACCAATCACCAATTTAACTTTGACAAGTTCAGGGTCCACGGGATTGACTTGTCAAACTTTCGATGGGCCATACCAGGTTTACCTGGACGGAGTGACTTACTTAAAGAGGCAGGATAACCCGGGGTTTTAGGTGAATACACCTGGCTTCCAAGCCTGGCTTGATAGCCTATTACAAGGGTTCAAAACTCATTGTTCTTTTAGAAGCAAAGAGCCCCCAGGTAACATGTGAGCTGTGCTCGGTGGTTACCTATGTTTGAGTTGTGCTTAATGCAACAAACTCTCTTTGGCTCCACATAATTTCCTTTTGGCTTAACGCCTATCAAGAGGTGTAGCTATGGTGTGATAACAACCAAGCCCCTTAGTGATATCCTTTGTGGTGTTAAACCGATCAAGAGGTGTAGCTATGGTGTGACAGCAACCAAGCCCCCTAGTGATTTTATTTATATCCGTGCGGCCGCAGAGACCGGTTTAACAAAACTCCGCTTTGTCAGTAGAAACTCTTGTAAGCTCACACACGATGTAAAAAGAACAGAGACCCCGCTTTATTTGAGGCTCCTGTTTATTATATAATATATACATTGTCATAAATATGTACATGCGAAGAGCCTATGGCTCAAGTATAGTAAGGCCGAAGAAGAGCTATATTCCACGGCCGCTTGGTCTCCTCCTCCGATTTACATGAGTGTTTGTGCTCTCGAACATCAATGAGGTAGTATGACCCGTTGTGCAGATTCTTGCTGACCATAAAAGGTCCTTCCCAAGGTGGGGATAGTTTGTGCATATCAGTTTGATCCTGGATGAGGTGGAGCACCAGATCGCCCTCTTGAAAAGTTCTGGTCTTAACCCGGCGGCTGTGATAACGTCGGAGATCTTGTTGATAAATCATTGAACGTGTTGCTGCAAGATCACGCTCCTCATCTAACAATTCCAGGGAATCCTGACGTGTTGTCTCATTATCAGCTTCAATATAAGCTGGCACATGGGGCGAGTCATGACGTATGTCACTAGGAAGAACTGCCTCCGCTCCATAAACCATGAAGAAAGGCGTGTAACCCGTAGATCTGTTGGGTGTGGTGTTCATGCTCCATAACACAGAAGATAACTCCTCAACCCAACAACCCGGTGTCCGCTTCAAAGGAACCATAAGCCGGGGTTTAATACCTCTCAAAATTTCTTGATTTTCCCTCTCCGCATGACCATTAGATTAGGGGTGAGCCACCGATGCTATATCAAGCCGGATATGCTCACGCTGGCAAAATTCCTCCATCACTCCCTTTGACAGATTAGTACCATTATCAGTTATAATACTGTGTGGAAAGCCAAACCGGAATATCACCTTTTTAATGAACTGAACCGCCGTGGCCGCATCACACTTACTGACTGGCTCTGCTTCTACCCATTTGGTGAATTTGTCAACTGACACTAATAAGTGGGTCTTTTTGTCCTTGGATCACTTGAAGGGTCCAACCATATCAAGGCCCCAAGTTGCAAACGGCCAAGTTATTGGAATCATCCTCAACTCCTAAGCCGGAATATGAGCACGGTGTGCGAATTTTTGACAACCGTCACATCTTTTGACTAAATCCTCCGCATCAGCGTGAGCTGTTAACCAATAAAAACCGTGGCGAAAAGCTTTAGCTACCAAAGACTTTGAACCGGCGTGGTGACCACAATCCCCTTCATGGATTTCTCGCAAAATCTCACAACCCTCTTGAGGAGAGACACAACGCTGAATTGCCCCTGAGACACTGTAACGATGTAACTCTCCGTTGAGTATGGTCATCGACTTAGAACGTCGGATTATTTGCCGGGCCAAGGTTTCATCCTCCGGTAACTCGCCCCGATTCATGTAAGCCAGGTATGGGATTGTCCAATCCGGTATGACATGCAAAGCTGCCACCAATTGAGCCTCCGGATCAGGAATAGCCAACTCCTCCTCTGTTGGTACCTTGACCGACGGATTATGCAGCACGTCAAGAAAGACATTTGGTGGGACCGGTTTACGCTGAGAACCAAGGCGTCTTAAAGCGTCCGCCGCTTCATTCTTTCACCGGTCTATATGGTCCACCCGATAACCCTTGAAGTGACCAGCCACTGTGTCCACCTCTCGTTGATATGCAGCCACGAGTGGGTCTTTAGAATCCCAAGTGCCAGACACCTGTTGAGCCACCGGATCTGAATCCCCAAAGCACTTAACCCGACTTAAGTTCATCTTCTTAGCCATCAGAAGACCGTGGAGTAAGACCTCATACTCAGCTGCATTGTTAGTACAAGGGAACATTAAACGGAGGACATAACAAAACTTGTCACCTCATGGGGAAGTTAGTATGACTCCAGCCCCCGAGCCCTCCAACTGTCTGGATCCATCTAAGTGAATAGTCCAATACGTGTTATCTGGCTTTTCCTCTAGTGTCTGCAACTCTGTCCAATCATTGATGAAATCCATGAGCGCTTGGGATTTAATTGCTATGCGAGGCGTGTATTTGAGCCCATGAGGCCCAAGCTCAATAGCCCACTTAGCAATCCGGCCAGTTGCTTCTCTGTTTTGAATGATATCTCCCAGAGGGGCTGAACTGACCACTGTGATAGGATGGCCTTGAAAGTAATGTTTGAGCTTCCGGCTTGCCATAAACACTCCATACACCAGCTTCTGCCAATGTGGATACCTCTGCTTTGATTCAATGAGCACCTCACTGATATAATAAACCGACCGTTGAACCGGATATTCCTTTCTAGCTTCCTTGCGCTCCACCACAATAGCCACGCTAACAGCTCGGGCATTAGCAGCCACATACAGCAATAACGACTCTTTATCAATCGGGGCTGCAAGCGCAGGCGGTTCAGCTAACTGCCTCTTCAGATCCTCAAATGCTTATCAGCTGCCTCACTCCAGACAAAATCATCTGTTTTCTTTAGCATCTGATATAGAGGGATAGCCTTCTCCCCAAGACGACTGATAAACTGGCTCAAAGCCGCAATCCGGCCGGCCAAACATTGAACGTCATTGGTACACGCTGGTTTAGCCAAAGATGTAATTGCTGAGATTTTTTATGGATTAGCCTCAATGCCTCTGTTTGACACCAGAAAACCCAAGAGTTTGCCTACCGAGACACCAAAGACACACTTTTCCGGATTGAGCATCATTTTGTAAACCCGGAGGTTGTCAAAGGTTTCTCTCAAATCATCTATCAATGTTTCCTCCTTCCCGGACTTCATCACAATATCATCTACATATGCATGAACATTGCGCCCAATCTGCTTATGAAGACAATTCTAAACACAACGTTGATAAGTCGCCTGGGCACTCTTGAGCCGAAAAGGCATGGAGACATAGCAGAAGGCTCCAAAAGGAGTTATAAAAGCCATCTTCTCCTGGTCCTTAACTGCCATTTTGATCAGATGATAACCAGAATAAGCGTCCAAAAAACACAAACAGTCACAACCCGCCGTAGCATCAATAATCTGATCAATACGAGGGAGGGCAAAGGGATCTGAAGGGCAAGCCTTGTTCAAGTCTGCGTAATCTACACACATACGCCAAGTGCCGTTTTTCTTAAGAACCAGCACCGGATTAGCCAACCACTCTGGGTGAAAGACCTCCACGATAAACCCTGCGGCCAACAACCGAGCTACCTCTTAACCAATAGCCTTGCGCCTTTCTCCATTGAAACGGCGGAGAAATTGCCGAACCGGTTTAAACTTAGGATCAATGTTAAGTGTGTGCTCAGCGAGTTCCCTCGATACACCTGGCATGTCAGAAGGTTTCCATGCAAAGATGTCCCGGTTCTCAAGGATGAACTCGATGAGCACGCTTTCCTATTTGGGATCCAGGTTAGCGATGATGCTGAACTGCTTGGATGAATCACCAGGAACAAAATCAACCATCTTAGTATCTGTGGCCGATTTAAATTTCAACGCCGGATCGTGTTCCATAGTTGGCTTTTTCAAAGAAGTCATATCTGCCGGATTAACTTGGTCTTTATAAAACTTCAGCTCCTCCTTGGCACAAACCGACTCAGCATAAGCCGCATCACCTTCCTCACATTCCAAAGAGATCTTCCTGCTCCCGTGTACTGTGATGGTCCCCTTATGACTTGGCATCTTAAGTTGTAGATAAACATAACACGGCCTCACCATGAACTTAGCGTAAGCCGGTCGCCCAAACAAAGCGTGATACGGACTTTTGATTTTCACCACCTCAAAAGTCAATGTTTCTGATCTTGAATCATGATCATCTCCAAAAGCCACCTCTAAGGCTATCTTGCCCACTGGATATGCAGACTTACCAGGCACCACACCATAAAAAACGGTGTTTGACGGTTTAAGATTCTTATCTGTCAACCCCATACGACGGAAGGTATCATAATATAGAATGTTGATACTACTTCCCCCATACATGAGTACCTTAGTGAACTTATATCCCCCAACTTGAGGGGCCACCACTAAGGCCAGATGACCCGGATTGTCAACCCGGGGCGGGTGATCCTCTCTACTCCATAAAATGGGTTGCTCAGACCAGCGCAAATACTGAGGCACCGCCGGTTCAACAGAGTTCACTGCCCTCTTGTGAAGCTTCTGATCACGCTTACACAAGCTAGTGGTGAAGACATGATATTGCCCACTATTTAACTGCTTAGGATTGCTCTGATAACCTGAATGCTGCTGCTGCTGCTGCTGGTTCCCCTGATGGTTGTAACCTCCCGGGTTGCCTTGGTTCCCTTGATTGATGTGTCCGGTTTGATTGCCCTGAAATCCTGAATCGGAGCTGCCGCCTCCGTAACCCGGCCCGTGGAAACCACCTCCTGAACCGCCGGGCGGGCCATTATCGTACTGAAACATATTGGAGTTCTTGAAATCTCGCATGATATAACAATCCTTCCAAAGATGCAATGCTGGCTTCTCCTTTGATCCATGCTTTGGACAAGGTTGATTTAACAGGCGCTCCAAATTGGGGCCTGAACCTCCGCCCCTCTGGGGCTGCTTGCCCTTACGGCGCTGACCATTCTCCTGAGCATTGGTGTTAGCCACAAAGTCCAAACTATTGTCGGCCTTGCGCTTACCATTGTTCCCATGGCCTGTCGGATTATGCTGCCGACCCTTGGTGCCGCCTTTCTTTTTCCCTTTCCCCGGTTTGTCCTCCTCTGAGTCAGGGTCTTTGGCATTATCTGAATCAGCGTATTTAACCAAAGCGGCCATAAGCGTTGACATATCATTGCAGTGACGTTTGAGCCTTCCTAACTTCTGTTTGAGCGGCAGAAAACGGCAATTGCCCTCCAACGTTAGCACTGCGGTATCTGCATTGATACGATCCGATGAATGCAAAATAGCTGAGACCCGCTTTACCCAATGGGTCGTAGACTCCCCATCCTCTTGGACACAAGCGGCCAGACCCACAATTGACATGGGCTGCTTACAAGTATCTTTGAAGTTCTGGATAAACCGGTGCCTTCAATTCGGCCCATGATCCGACAGAGTTAGTTGGTAAGCTCTTCAGCCAAGTACGAGCTATTCCTTCCAACATCATGGTGAAGTATTTAGCACATACCGCTTCATCCACATCTAACATCTCCATTGCTATCTCGTAATTTTCAACCCATGCCTCTGGTTGCAGATCGGCGGTGTAATTGGGTACCTTACGAGGTCCTTTAAAATCCTTGGGCAGTCGCACATTACGCAAAGCGGGGGTGAGACACGGCACCCCTAAGGAACTGAACACCACACCTGGCTCTACTAAAGCGGTAGGGTGAACCGGCGTGGGTTGACGGGCTCCATGCAGAGCTGCTAATTTGGCCTCTCGACGTGCGCGACCATGATCCACCACATCCTGCACATTAGCACCTCCCCGGCCGGGTTGTGCCCTCGCGGCGAGTTACGGTGACGTGCACTGCTTGACACGGCCGGTTCATCCTCAACGTGCCTGCTGTAGCTCTGTCTTGGACGGGGGGTGGAATGAGTCCTCTCACAACTGTGCGAATAAGCCTGCTGCTGGTTTAGAGCTGTTTGAAGGAGATCTCTGGCCCGTCGTGCCTCAACCGCTACTGGTGACTCGTCATCGGTTGGGAGGGCTGCCAATCGTGAAGCGGCGGCCACAATGTTGTCCAACGGGTTGGAGTAATGCCCGGGAGGTGTTGGAACATACTGCGGCACAATGTTGTTCTGATGAGGCGGGTCCATCGTGCGTGGCTGAACCGGTGCTCCTGTTCCTGGCGCCTCCGTCCGGTTTAATATTGGCTGGTTACTAGTTCCTACTCCTGGCATGTTGAAGAGATTTCTTGGCTCATAACTCGGCGGGAGATGCGATCGGTATCTTCTTCTCATGACTTCCTCTGAAGCATTCTGATCCAGCCTAAGCCGGTAGGCCTGAGCTTCCAACTCAGCCCGTTCTGTAGCCATCCTGGCGTTCTCTGCCGCTAGGTCCACTTTAGCCTGAGTTATCTGATCTTTCACCTTTGCAATCTCCGCATTGTGCTGATCTGGGCCGCTGCGTCCACTTCCGCGGCCATCAATGTTGCCAAAGCGTCGAACAAGTCAGACAGAACTTAAGCCGGAGGCGGCGCAGAGCTCCCCGCCCCCGCCGGCGCGGCTGTTGCTGAACCGGAGAGCATTGCTGCGGCGGTTGATGAGTGGGGCGCTGATTGTGTACCGGCCATGAAGATAGCAGCCCGGTTTGGCAGATCAGGGGAGTCCGGAATACTGTTGCCCTCGGAACCTCTGATACGTCTCCAACGTATCTATAATTTTTGATTGCTCCATGCTATATTATCTACTGTTTTGAATGTTTACGGGCTTTATTATACACTTTTATATCATTTTTGGGACTAACCTATTAACCCAGAGCCCAGTGCCAGTTTCTATTTTTACCTTGTTTTAGGGTTTCGAAGAAAAGGAAAATCAAACGGAGACCAATTGACCTGAAACTTCATGGAACTCATTTTTGAAAGGAAAGAAGCCCAGAAGACTTGGAGTGCACGTCGGGGGATCTCCGAGGAGGTCACGAGGCAGGGGGGCGCGCCTACCCCCCTGGGCGTGCCCTCCACCCTCGTGAGCCCCTCGTGGCCCCCCTGACGTAATTCTTTCGCCTATATATCTCCATATACCCTAAAAACATCAGAGAGCACAATAGATCGGAAGTTCCGCCGCCAGAAGCCTCCGTAGCCACCAAAAGCCAATCTAGACCCGTTCCGGCACCCTGCCGGAGGGGGCAATCCTTCTCCGATGGCCATCTTCATCATCCCGGTGCTCTCCATGACGAGGAGAGAGTAGTTCTCCCTCGGGGCTGAGGGTATGTACCAGTAGCTATGTGTTTGATCTCTCTCTCTCTCGTGTTCTTGAGATGATACGATCTTGATGTATCGCGAGCTTTGCTATTATAGTTGGATCCAATGTTTCTCCTCCCCCTCTTCTCTCTTATAATGAATTGAGTTTCCCCTTTGGAGTAATCTTATCGGATTGAGTCTTTAAAGATTTGAGAACACTTGATGTATGTCTTGCCGTGCGTATCTGTGGTGACAATGGGATACCACGTGATTCACTTGATGTATGTTTTGGCGATCAACTTGCGGGTTCCGCCCATGAACCTATGCATAGGGGTTGGCACACGTTTTCATCGTGATTCTCCGGTAGAACTTTGGGGCACTCTTTGAGGTCCTTTGTGTTGGTTGAATAGATGAATCTGAGATTGTGTGACGCATATCGTATAATCATACCCACGGATACTTGAGGTGACATTGGAGTATCTAGGTGACATTAGGGTTTTGGTTGATTTGTGTCTTAAGGTGTTATTCTAGTACGAACTCTAGGGCTGTTTGTGACACTTATAGGAATAGCCCAATGGATTGATTGGAAAGAATAACTTTGAGGTGGTTTCGTACCCTACCATAATCTCTTCGTTCATTCTCCGCTATTAGTGACTTTGAAGTGACTTTTTGTTGCATGTTGAGGGATAGTTATGTGATCCAATTATGTTAGTATTGTTGAGGTAACTTAAACTAGCGAAAGTATGAACCCTAGGCCTTGTTTCCTATCATTGCAATACCATTTACGCTCACTTTTATCATCAGTTACCTTGCTGTTTTTATGTTTTCAGATTACAAATACCTTTATCTACCATCCATATACCACTTGTATCACCATCTTGTAAGTGCATCTAGTGCCACCCCTAGTTGGTTTTGGGGTATTGACGACAAACCTAGTTGAGGGACTAATGTGTTCGTGAGAATTGCAGGGTAACACAGGTAGAAGTCCCTCATTGATTCGGTTTTCCTACTAGAGATGACCCCTAAAAATGTATGAAAACATTGAAGTCAAAGGTGGTATGTGAAGACATTCACATTGAAGACTATGACATGAGAAGACATCGCATGAAGACTATGGAGCGCGAAGACTTAGCAGTTTCGTCGTTCTGTGTTTTTCTTTGTTGAGTCATAGGAACCACCGTACTGTTAAGTGGGGTCCAAGAGAACCAGTCAGAATGACTGAAGTGATGCTTAACCAAAATCCTATGTCTTCAAGTGAAGACTATGAGAGCGAATCTTGTCCAGAGTTGGACAAGTCAGCTTTGCTTGTAGCCCAAGTAAAGTTGTCGTGTGTGTTTGAAATCTGACTGTTGGAACACGTGTCAGTTCCTTAGTGACCCAGGGTCATTTCGGACAAATCAGGTCGGGTTGCCTAGCGGCTATAAATAGCCCACCCCCTACAACCATAAACGGTTGACTGCTCAGTTAAAGCAAGGCTTTTGTTGTTTGAGAGCAACCCACCTCGAAGCCTTTGAGAGAGAATTCCTTGAGAGGATAAAGCCCTAAACACCCAGAGACAAAGAGTGTTAGGCATCACTTAAGTCTTCTTGTCTGTGTGATCTGAAGACTTATTACACTTGAGGACTGTGAATCCTCCAACCGGTTAGGCGTCGCGTTCTGAGCATCCAAGAGTCATTGTGGATCGCCGGTGAACGAAGTCTGTGAAGGTTTGGAAGTCTACCTTGAAGACTTACCAGAGTGATTGGGCGAGGACTGGGTGTCCTTAGCTCAAGGGGAATAAGGTGAAGACGAGGTCTTTTGAGTTGAATCTCAGCCTCCCTAACCAGACGTACAGTTGTCACAGCAACTGGAACTGGTCCAACAAATCATTGTCTTCAACGAGTCACTGGTTTTGTCCTTCCCTTCCCTTTACTTACTGTTTGTCCTTGTGAAGTCATTGTACGATTGCAACACCATTTGGCTTCACTGAGTGATTACTTGTTCTGATTGGCTTCACAATATCTTCCTACCTGATCCGTACTGCCTAGCTGCTATTAGTCATTGTGCTTTCACTTCATTGAATACTTGACTATGGTTTGCCTAGTGTAGTCTACCTTCCGCTGCATGGTAATAGGTTTATTTCTATCGTTTGTCTTCGAAACTTACATGTTTTGAAGACTTTCATAAAAATTGCCTATTCACCCCCCTCTAGTCGATCACTAGCACTTTCAATTGGTATCAGAGCAAGGTACTCCCTTGTTCTGTATGATTCGGTTTAACCACCTGGAGTTTTAGCTATGTCGACTGTAGGGATAATTAAAGTCTCCGCTGCGTGCCACGTCTTCGATGGAACTGAATATCCCTACTGGAAGAATAAGATGCGCATGCATCTTGAAGCCATTGATGTCGACCTATGGTATGTCGTCAAGAACGGCGTTCCCCAGGCTGGAGAAGGTGTCACTGCTGCTGATGTCAAGAAGTTCGTTCAACTGGACTCTACTGCCAAGAATATCATCTGTGGTCATCTGACCAAAGGACAGTATGGCCGCGTGAGTGCTTTGGAGACATCTAAGCTAGTCTGGGACTGGCTCTCCAAGGTCAACGAAGGCGTCTCAACCCAGAGAGATCATAGAATCAGTGTCCTTCGCAACCTCTTCAACCGCTTCAAGAGAAATGACAATGAGAATGTCCAGCTCTCGTTTGATTGACTCACTAACATCACAATTGAGCTTCAAGCCCTCGGCGCTACTGAGATCACCAAGCATGAAGTTGTCAAGACACTCCTGAGATCACTTGACAGTTCATTTGACACCCTAGCCCCGATGATTCAAGAACGTCCTGATTTCAAGACACTCGATCCGTCTGACATACTTGAGAGGCTCAACACACACGAGTTTCAGCTTTCTGAGAAAAGAGACATCTACGGTCCCAACTATGGGCGAACTCGTGCCTTGAAGGCAAAAGCTGTCTCCTCATCTGAAGAAGAGTCTGACAGTAGTTCTGATGATCCTGAAGACATTGGAAAGTAGCTTGCTATGCTTGTGAAGAAGTTCCAAAAATTCACCAAGAAGAAAGGCTTCAGAAAGTCTTCACGATCAAGCTCAAGGAATGATGAAGCTTCTGCTCATGACTACAAGAAGAGAACATGTCACAAGTGCAAGAAACCTGGCCACTACATCTCTGAGTGTCCACAGTGGGACAATGAGAACAACAAGAAGAAGAAGAGCAAGGAGTATGACTCTGACGACAAGAAGAAGAAGAAATACTCAAAGTCTTCTTCCATGTCTTCCTCAAGGTCCTCATCACACAAGAAGAGCTCATCTGGCAAGGCACGTGTGTTTGTTGGCAAGGAAATGGATTCTGTGGAGGAGTCTGCTTCTAAGGAGGCGGAGGTGGAGTCTGAGGTGGAGTCTGAGGAGGAGTCCGATTTTGGCGTTGCGAGTCTGGCTATAGCATATGTTGCCAAGTCCATCTTCAACACTAAAGACAATGAATTCATCACCGACACCGATGCAAATGATAAGGACTACTCCGCTCCTTCCTACTACTTCATGGCACGCGGTGCCAAGGTAAACACACGCACTACTCACTATCAAACATCTAGTGACGATGACTCTGATTGTGGTTCCAAACCCAGCTACAAAACACTTGCTAAATTTGCGACTGAACAACAGAAAGCTATGGAACACATTCAAAAATTGTTAGACAAAAGCGATGATCTGTTAGGTGCTGAAATGACTCGATCTCAGTCCTTAATTGAAGACATAAAAAATCTTCACGTTAAGTATGAGGAACTTGAAAGTCGTCATGAAACGCTCTCAACAACTCATGAAAGGCTTTCCTATGATTATCTTCAAAGGAAGCAAGATCTTGAGAAATTGAGAGCGGCTCATGAAGATCTTCAAAAGGAAAACGAGTCACTTCGTGCCAAACAAATCAGTTCAGCTCAGGAAGGATTTGAACCACCATGTCTTAAATGCATTGAACATGATAACACTACTTCTGTTGCTGAATGTTCTACTGCTGCTACTATTGCAATATCTTCAATTGTTGATGTGGTAACTAACCCCTCTGCTGAGGATACCACTGCTATTGCTGATGAGAATGCTAGGTTGAAGACACTGCTTGAAACAGGGATGTACAAAAGTCTCAAAGGGCATCAGACACTATGTGATGTCCTCAAAAGGCAGATCCTGAACCGAAACCCTAGGAAAGAGGGTGTTGGGTTTGAGAGGAAAACGAATGCTGATGGCTCTTACTAGAAACCTGAGCAGTACCCCAAAACCACATGGGTTGCTGCAAAGGAACCTTCAGCGGATCCATCCACCCTATCTGGCTTCACTTGTGCTAATCCCATTGTTATTGATGAATCCTTTGATGCAAACTATAAACTGTTTAAGAATCAGAATGGTGAAGTGTTTGCCAGGTATATTGGTACTAACTGCATGAATGGACCATCTATGAAGAAGATATGGGTGCCGAAAAGGTGTTTGGAGAATCTTCCTGTGAATGTCATCATGACACCACAGGTGAAGAAGACAAACCCCAGACCACAGGCTTCATACGGTCCAAAGGCTTCATATAGATAGAGGACTCACCTGAGTCGCACTAACGCAAATGTTTTGCAGGGAAGCCATACTCAGGCCTATGAATATGAGCGTGGTTCATCAAACCGCCATGTTTATAAGACCAAGAACTATTCTGCTTATTCTTATGAGTAATATTGTCCACCTGCAAGACTTTTTGCTAGGGCTCCAAAGCCAAAGTTCTCAGATGCTGCACTTAGACTCATTGCTTCGAAGCCACCCTTGAAGATGTGGGTGGCTAAGAAAGCTTAACTCTCTTTTGCAGGGAAAGGTCTCCAGCCGAAAACCAAAATCGTCTGACACTATTGCTGGGGACCTTAAACATCTTGTAGGGCGCAAGATCAAATGCCCAAATGGTCTTATTATGTACTTTGTTCCTGAATCGCTTGCTACTTGCCCTATTAGTCCTAATCTCGATCTAAGCTTTAATAATCCACTAGTTCGTCAAATGTTTTTGCTTCACAATTCTCTTCGTGAAGCCTATCCCCCTAACTGCACTGTAGGGTACGACACCAGCTGCTTCAGAATGGATTATTGATAGTGGGTGTACCAATCACATGACTGGCAAGCGAAGCCTTCTCATGGACTCAACTTTACGTCCATCTAACAAAAGTCACATCACATTTGCTGACACTGGTAAAAGCAAGGTATTGGGTCTAGGTAGAGTTACAATCTCAAAGGATCAACACATGGATAAAGTCATGCTTGTTGAATCCCTTGGTTTTAACTTAATGTCTGTCTCAATGCTTTGCGATTTAAACATGATTGTGATGTTTAGAAAATATCGTTGCCTTGTACTAATGGAATCTGACAAGTATCTAGTGTTTGAAGGGTATCGGAAAGATGATTTGTACGTGGTAGATTTCTCAGCAGGACCACAACTTGCAGTATGTCTTCTAGCAAAAGCTTCTGAATGCTGGCTCTGGCATCGAAGGCTAGGGCATGCTGGCATTAGGAACCTCCACACCCTTGCAAGGAAGAAGCATGTCATAGGCATCGAGGGCGTCAAGTTCAAGAAGGATCACTTATGCGGTGCCTGTGAAGCAGGAAAGATGATGAGGGCCAAGCATCCCTCGAAGACAATCATGACAACGACTCAACCCTTCGAACTACTCCACATGGATCTTTTCGGTCCCACTCATTACTCAACTCTTACTACCACTGCTTGTCTCTATGGCTTTGTCATTGTTGATGATTATTCAAGATATACTTGGGTGCATATAATCCTCTACAAGACTGAAGTGCAGGATGTCTTCAGACGCTTCGCCAATCGAGCAATGAACAACTATGGCGCCAAGATAAAGCACATCAGAAGTGACAATGACACTGAATTCAAGAACATTGGCCTAGATACATATCTTGATACTTTGGGCATCACACATGAATTCTCAGCTCCGTACACGCCACAGAAGAATGGCGTCGTCGAACGCAAGAACAGAACACTTATTGAGATGGCTCAAACGATGCTTGATGAATACAAGACTCCAAGAAAATTCTGGCCTGAAGCCATTGACACTGCATGCCATATCATCAACCGTGTTTATCTTCACAAGCTTCTGAACAAGACATCCTATGAGCTCCTTACTGGCAAGAAGCCAAATGTCAGTTACTTCAGAGTATTTGGCGCCAGGTGCTGGATCAAGGATCCACATCACACTTCAAAATTTGCACCAAAAGCACATGAGGGTTTTATGCTTGGATATAGAAAGGATTCGCACTCCTACAGAGTCTTCAACCTTTTTCACTATAAAGTGGTTGAAACAGTGGATGTGCGGTTTGATGAGACGAACGGCTCACAAAGAGAGCACCTGCCAAATGTGCTAGATGAAGTTCCATCCAGTGAATCAATCAAACTTATGGGAACTGGAGAAATCATACCGTCTGAAGCTCAGCCTGAATAGGAACTTATCATCTCCGCACCTGATCAACCTGAAGACAATGCTCTGCCTGAAGACAATCCCTCTAACGATGACAATGATCAGCAAGAGCAAAATCTTCGTCCTGTACATCCTCGTGTTGCAAATGAAGTACAGATTGAGAGAATAATTGATAGCATCAATGCACCAGGTCCACTCACTCGTTCAAGGGCAACATAGCTAGCAAATTTCTGTGGGCACTTCGCATTCGTCTCAATATCTAAACCCAAGAAAGTTGAAGAAGCCTTCATGGAACCTGAATGGATTCAAGCTATGCAAGAAGAGCTTCAACAGTTTGAGCTGAATAATGTATGGGAACTGGTTAAGCGTCCTGATCCCCGCAAGCACAATATAATAGGCACCAAATGTATATATCGCAACAAGCAAGATGAGCATGGTCAAGTTGTCAGAAACAAAGCTCGTCTCGTTGCTCAAGGATACACTCAAGTTGAAGGGATTGACTTCGATGAAACATTTGCTCCTATGGCTAGACTTGAAGCCATACGCATACTGCTGGCCTATGCAAATCATCATAACATACTTCTATATCAAATGGATGTGAAGAGCGCTTTTCTCAATGGCAAGATTGAATAAGAAGTGTATGTTGCACAACCGCCTGGCTTTGAAGATCCAAAACATCCTAACATGGTGTACAAGCTCAACAAGGCACTGTATGGCCTCAAACAAGCCCCTCGGGCTTGGTATCACACACTCAAATACTTCTTGAAGAGCAAAGGCTTCAAATCTGGTTCCCTCGACCCCACTCTCTTCACGAAGACATATGATGGTGAACTGTTTGTGTGCCAAATATATGTAGATGACATTATCTTCGGCTGCACCAATCAGAAATACAGTGAAGAGTTTGGATATATGATGCAAGAGCAATATCAGATGTCCATGATGGGTGAGCTGAAGTTCTTCCTTGGTCTTCAAATACGTCAGCAACGCAACAACATCTTCATATCTCAAGAGAAGTACCTCAAAGATTGCCTGAGGAAATTTGGTATGCAAGACTGCAAAGGCTTCACGACGGCAATGCCAGCCAAGCATCATCTGGGTCCCGACGATAATGGTAAAGAGTTTGATCAAAAGGTATACCGCTCCATGATTGGTTCTTTACTTTATCTATGTGCATCTAGGCCAGATATTATGCTTAGTGTTTGCACGTGTGCTCGATTCCAAGCGGCACCAAAGGAATCGCATCACTTAGCTGTGAAGCGAATTCTTTGATATTTGGCTTACACCCCAACACTAGGATTATGGTATCCAAAGGGCTCAGAGTTTGATCTGGTTGGATTCTCGGATGCTAATTATGCTGGTGACAAGGTGGATCGCAAGTCTATGTCGGGCACATGTCATTTTCTGGGACGATCACTTGTATGTTAGTCTTCAAAGAAGCAGAACTGTGTATCTCTCTCCACTGCTGAATCTGAATACATTGCTGTTGGATCTTGCTGCGCTCAGCTTCTATGGATGAAGCAAACACTCAAAGACTATGGCATTCATCTGAAGCAAGTGCCACTCTACTGCGACAACGAAAGCGCCATCAAGATCGCCAACAACCCAGTTCATCACTCGAAGACAAAGCACATTGAAATTCGTCATCACTTTCTTATAGATCATGTTGTGAAGGAAGATATTGATATCATACACGTCAACACTGAAGAGCAATTGGCAGATATCTTCACCAAGCCCTTGGATGAGAAGAGATTTTGCAAGTTACGGTGTGAGCTAAATATCTTGGAATCCTCAAATGTCCTGTGATCAGGCACACATCCTAACACTTATGCATATTGATGACTTAGATGTGCAACACACGAAGTAAAGTATATCTTCAATCAATGAAGACATACATTCTAAGTGTGAATACATTAATGTGTAATTTGACTTCGGAGCACCACGATAATTGTGCGCCGTGTCTGGGTCTAATACTTCCTATACGGTGGGTAACGCCACCACCAAATTCTTCTGTTTGAAGTGTTTTTACCCATGGCATTACATTTGCTATGTCTTCACATTTTGTTTGTCTTCATTCTCAACTTGTCTTCATGATTATCTTCACTATGTTGGTTTGATTGTCTTTCTCAGATATATATATATATATACATATACTAGTGTTCTGTCCTCTACAGCATTCACTTATAGCTATGTCTTCTTGTTGAATCTTTTGAACTAAGTGAATGTGATTGGACCCTAACCTCTCTATGCTTTCTATCTCAAACTCTTTCTCTCCAAATCATATGCATTCTTTTGAAACTATCGAATGTCTTCTCTGCGTCCTTGTCAGCAGAAGATACAGAGACAAACATGAAGTTCGCTTTCAATGCTAATTCCTTCACCTGAAACCCAGAGAAGTGGGAACGACCACCCGACAATCCAGGCGTGCGTGGGAACGTGGAACAACCTCCGATATGTTGCATGATGGCCACGTGTCCTTCAGATGTGAATCGCCAGGGGCACCTGTGTAATAACACTGTGCCGTCCCTGTCCCTATAAATACACGCCTCACCACAGCCATTATCCTTTCTTCCACTCTCGCACGAACCCTAGCGCCACCGCTAGCCCTCGACGACGCCGGCGACGAAGCGCTTAGCTGCCGCGACCTCTCCGACACCGTCTTCACGCTGGCCGCGGACATCGTCTTCTCCGCCGTCGCCGTAGGTGTTCTCCGTCGCCAAGTTAGGGCACGGACGATCGAACTGCTCGGCCTCCTCTTCCACTCCGTCTAGCAGTTCTTCGTGTGGTAAATAAAACTTCCTTTTTACGGCCCCTTTGATCCTATAGATTCATCACTTTCTGCCACAAGAAGTTTCTATTCAGACAAGTTGGATCTATTTCATACTACATCTCATAATATGCCTAGTATGTTCACTTATGCTTCACAAAGTAGTTAGATTCCTCACTTGTATTGATCCATGGATTCGTACAAATCTGGAACCAAATCTTTATCTATGAGTGAATGTCTTCGCACGCTGAGGTCAATGTCTTCTAGGCTGATTTATCTTCAAAATCTTCTGAGAATGCATATGACCTCTTCCCCTTCCCTCGCACCTTAATGCTGTCACAGGTACATGTCTGTGGGAGAATCCCTTGGTTCTCATAGTCTGCATTCATTTGCAGAATTCTTATAGCATCATATAAATTCTCCCAAAGCCAGTTCCTGTTTGTCCAGCAAGCGAAAGCCTTTGAAGCCTTTGAACGTGTTGAAGCCATTCAGTTTAAAGTTCATGGCTGCAGAGAAATCAGTAAGGAAGGGTGGCAGAAAGCGTCGAGGTGAAACATCAAGAGATCTGCCCGATGACCTCTTAGAGCTGTACAAGACAGATCCATAAGAGGATTACAATCAGCGCAAGACACGAATCCAATGGATTCGACGATATTGGGCAGAACAGTGGTTCAAGTACAGGTTTGTGACCAAGGAATATGCTGAGAAGAATGCCATCAAGCGACCATGGGGAGACATCCTATACAGAAATCTTCAACCCAGGTCCAGAGATGAAGCCATTGAACAAGGCTTCTATCCCTGCATGGTCCGTGGACCACAGCCTGCGGATGCTGACCCATCGTCATTGCTATGGTGTTGTGACGACAATATGTTCAAGCGCAACTTCCAGTTTGCCCAGAATTCGGCGAAGCAGAACAAGAAGTCATTGGGACTAGACTTCAACCCTAGTCCCTCTGCTCCCCGTGCCAATGGCACCCGCGAAGCTGAACCCAATCTTGTTGGGCCCTTCTACAACCTGGAAGGTCTCATCACTCATATCATGGTTCAAGGTACAGCCGTGGATGAGCCTGCAGATGACGCTGAATCTGATGAAGCGCCTGCACCGCCGAAGCCAAAGAAACTGAAGCAGCCTAAAGCTTCAAAGCCTGCCTCAGCACCAAAAATCTCACGAGCGAAGCCACTGGCTACTGCACCTCCTGAAGACAGTGTGCAGTCTGAAGATTTTTCACGCATCTCCAAGCCCTCGAAAGTCAAGATGCCTTTGCAACACACCAGCCAAGAACTGACTGCTGCTGCTATTCTGCGCAACGACGCTATTGATCTGTCCAGTGATGAAGATCTTGAAGATGACGCTCTTGAGCAACTGATCAAGAGCAAAGAAGAAGCAGAAATCTTCAATGATTTTCCTCTCTTTGACATGGCAATCATCCACAACTTCATTGATGAGTGGTTTGGCACGCCCAACCTCAGCTTTGAAGATCCGCAACTTCCAATTGGCCTCAGTGTCGCCTTCCATGGCGCCATTGCTTCAGAGCTAGCTCTAGCTCAGCGCATCGTTGAACTGAAGCAAAAGATTGACTTTGAAAAAGCTCAATTCAAGAAGCACATGGCCAAGCTCAGCGTGCAAGAGGTCAAAAATTTCAAGATCATGCTGCACGAGCTCAAAGAAGCCTTTCTCAAGAAGCGTGAAGAAGCTCAAGGTTCTCGTGAGCGCATGAAGAGCCTGGCTGACAAGAGTGTGCAAGCCTACAATGAGGCTGAGAAGCGCAAGGCCCTTGGTCGTCCTGGCATCGATCCCAGGATGGCTGCCAAGAAGAAGAAGAAGCCAACTGTGGCTGAACCCGAAGAACCAAGGCAGGAAGCACATCCCATTGTCTTCCCAGCCAGCATGACTGGCTCGAAGCCAAAGGTCAGGTCAACCTCTTCAGAACTGAAGAAGACGAGGACTGCTGAGGCTGAAGCGAGAAAGAGGAAACATCCTGAAGCCTCTGCTGCTGCTCCCTCCAAGAAGAAGCGCAAGACCAAGAAGGATCGGGCTGCTCCCACAGAGCCCTTAATTATTGAACCTATCTCCATGGTTCGCCCTGCCACCGAACATCAAGAGTGCCAACTGACTGTCCATGAGCCTGCTTCCACAGAGGCTCATGAAGCTAAAGACATTCCAGCAGCTGATTCCACCGCTGCTGAAGACATTGGTCACCATGACAATGTTGAAGATGATGTAGTTCTTCCTCAGATCGAGCACAACTTGGTATCATCGCTTGTTCTTACGCACAGCGAACTCATCAGCGTTGGTCGTCTTATGACGCCAATTGCTCAGGATGCATCATGGGCTGATCACCCACAACAACAAGTCACACCACCCCGGCAAGAAGAAGATGACTTTGAGGCCCAGCAAACTCCGTCTCCAGAGGCGTCGCCAGCGTTACGCAGGCTTCGCAAAGGACCAAGGTCTCAAGTCCCTCTTTTGAGCATTCCAGAAGGAGAAGTGCCCCACCAATCTGTTGCACGTCAAATGTTTCCAGATGCCACTCCTACTATGAATGTCTCCGAGTCTGAGGCTAAAGCTGCTGAAGACATTTCGGCTGCATCAGCCGACGACACACAAGAAGAAGAACGTGTCCCTACTCCCCCATTACTGAAGAAGTTGTTCTCGAGGAGAACGTGTCTGTGCCCGACCCTCCAGCTCATCAAGTGGAGGTTGAAAATCTTGAGGCTGCCACCACCAACACAAATGAAGCCAATGACGTTGTCATGGCTGAAGCAAATGTGGAGTCTGCACCAACCAATGTGCCAGAAGTCAGTGAAGCCATTGATGCTACTGCTCCTGCGCCTACCGCTGGTCCTCAGTTTGACTATCACGTTGAGCATAGGCCTCAGGTACAGAAGCCAATGCCAAGGGTTGCCCAGGTTTCCAGGTCCTGCATCAGCACCCGGATCCTTTAATGTCAACGGTTTCAAAGCAGACAACACCTTCTTCAATAGCGCCAAGAACCCCTACTCAAGGGAAAGAATATCTTCTGATCGATTCTGGAGCTATCCGCAGCGAAGTTATTACTCATGCATTCTGTACAATCAAGGTCGCATTTTCCCTCATATGCGTCTTGACACTGAAGCCATAACTGGTCTGCCCTGCTTGGAAGAGGCTCTGGATTGCTTCAAAGAGTCTGGACTGTTGCCTTTCGTCACCGACCAAGAGCACTAGAACGAAGAGTTGTTGCTCCAATTCTATGCCACTCTTCATATTCGTGGCTACAACAGAGATCTGAAGACTTGGGTCCTTGAGTGGATGACCGGCAATGTTCATCATGAAGCCAAAGCCTTTGATATCATTGAGCTCACTGGTCTGCCCACTCCTGGAGATCTTCATGAACTTGGTTGTCAGCATCACAGTGCAGCTATGGAGAGCATCTTTCAGAAGCCTGAACCGAACATGAGTCAGATGCTTAGCATGATGAAGTCTTTGCCTCCAGATGCTGCATATCCTAAGGAGTTCTTCGTTGAAGACCTTGAGTATCTGCCACGCACTATCTATCACATTATCAGGCGAACTCTCTGGCCCATCAAAGGACATTCTCCACATGCAAAGCTGGAAGGTGCAATGAAGACTTTGGTCTTTTATATTCTTCACGGCAAATGCTTCAATGCACAAGACTTCTTCATCCGCCAACTTGTTGCATCAGGATCTGATCTGTTTGGTTTGAAGTTTTACGCTCCATGGATAATGCGGCTGATCAAACTACACTCAGCTGTCTCATATCAGCCCTCTACTCACAATCATCGGATCTTTCTGCCTGACGTTGATATGTCCATTGAAGCCATCTATCCAGAGCCTGCCAAGGAGCCTCTTAGTCTTCAGAATGCCGAGCATCAAAGCTTCTCTCAAAACATTGAAGGAGTTGAAGCAGTCACTTGTGTTTATCCTCTGGCTGGTACTACACGTGCACCTCATCGTGCCCTCACTGAAGCCACTGAAAGCACTATTGCCTAACGGCCCAAGAAGCGATCTCGTGTTCTCAATGACCGAGAGCTTCTGGTTGCCCTTCATCAGAAACAGGATAGGCATCATGACTGGCTGAAGCGCCAAATGCAAAGCCTCTTGGTGGATGTCAACCGCATTCGCAATCTTGCCACCAAGAATGCCTTTGTTGCCCATGAAACTGTCGGCGTACATGGAAAGGGCTGACGCTTATGTGTTCTGAAGATGATCTTCAATAGGATGGCTTCTCTGAACGTTTCAAGTTTGACTCCACACCTCCAAGAAGGACTGTGCTGCGACGAACTCCGTCTCTTGAAGACTCTGAGTTCTCTTCCTCCACGGCAACTATGAATGCCAGAGTGATCAAGGACGAAGATGATGCCACTTCACCGCCCCCTACTTCAGCACACATCGACACTGCCCTGAGTTCGTCTGCACCGCTGAACTACACCGACGACCTTGCTGCCTCACCTACTCCTCATGGGAACGAGTAGATGCTCTATGTCTTCAAACCTTTTTGGTCCTTACTGACAAAAGGGGGAGAAGCATATGAGTTTGATAGTCTTCAAGCGAGTCCATATGGGCGGTTGCTTTATATTTTGCTTAGTGTTTACAACTCTCATTTTGATTCATTTGGTTCTTTGAGTTGTAACACTTAAACTCGATGGTCGTCTGCTACTTATTTGCTATTCTGTGATGCGATGATAAATTCCGCATGTGCGACGATAAATTCCGCACTTAGATCATTTTGCAGACGTCCATTTTTCATTATGCATGTCATTATCTTCACATACTTCTCATGCATGATGAATTGTCATCATAAGTTGAAGAGGATCTCCACAAGTACAACCTGCCATGTGCATTTGCATTCCAAAAGCAAATTACTTATATGCACATCTTCAGGGGGAGCCCTTGCAACTTATGAAGACAATTTCCTATCCTTTACATTTCACATATTATATTCCCCGTTGAAAACTTCAACTAGTTTGTCATCAATCACCAAAAAGGGGGAGATTGTAAGTGCATCTAGTGCCACCCCTAGTTGGTTTTGGGGTATTGACGACAAACCTAGTTGAGGGACTAATGTGTTCGTGAGAATTGCAGGATAACACAGGTAGAAGTCCCTCATTGATTTGGTTTTCCTGCCAGAGATGACCCCTAAAAATGTATGAAAACATTGAAGTCAAAGGTGGTATGTGAAGACATTCACATTGAAGACTATGACATGAGAAGACATCACGTGAAGACTATGGAGCGCGAAGACTTAGCAGTTTCGTCGTTCTGTGTTTTTCTTTGTTGAGTCATAAGAACCACCGTACTATTAAGTGGGGTCCAAGAGAACCAGTCAGAATGACTAAAGTGATGCTTAACCAAAATCCTATGTCTTCAAGTGAAGACTATGAGAGCGAATCTTGTCCAGAGTTGGACAAGTCAGCTTTGCTTGTAGCCCAAGTAAAGTTGTCGTGTGTGTTTGAAATCTGACCGTTGGAACACGTGTCAGTTCCTTAGTGACCCAGGGTCATTTCGGACAAATCAAGTCGGGTTGCCTAGTGGCTATAAATAGCCCACCACCTACAACCATAAACGGTTGGCTGCTCAGTTGAAGCACGGCTTTTGTCGTTTGAGAGCAACCCACCTCGAAGCCTTTGAGAGAGAATTCCTTGAGAGGATAAAGCCCTAAACACCCAGAGACAAAGAGTGTTAGGCATCACTTAAGTCTTCTTGTCTATGTGATCTGAAGACTTATTACACTTGAGGACTGTGAATCCTCTAGCCGGTTAGGCGTCGCGTTCTGAGCATCCAAGAGTCATTGTGGATCGCCGGTGAATAAAGTCTGTGAAGGTTTGGAAGTCTACCTTGAAGACTTACCAGAGTGATTGGGCGAGGACTGGGTGTCCTTAGCTCAAGGGGAATAAGGTGAAGACGAGGTCTTTTGAGTTGAATCTCAGCCTCCCTAACCAGACGTACAGTTGTCATAGCAACTGGAACTGGTCCAACAAATCATTGTCTTCAACGAGTCACTGGTTTCGTCCTTCCCTTCCCTTTACTTACTGTTGGTCCTTGTGAAGTCATTGTACGATTGCAACACCATTTGGCTTCACTGAGTGATTACTTGTTCTGATTGGCTTCACAATATCTTCCTACCTAATCCGTACTGCCTAGCTGCTATTAGTCATTGTGCTTTCACTTCATTGAATACTTGACTATGGTTTGCCTAGTGTAGTCTACCTTCCGCTGCATGGTAATAGGTTTATTTCTATCGTTTGTCTTCGAAACTTACATGTTTTGAAGACTTTCATAAAAATCGCCTATTCACCCCCCCCCCCTCTAGTCGATCACTAGCACTTTCACATCTCTTCGCCGAACTAGTGCACCTATACAATTTACCATTGTATTGGGTGTGTTGGGGACACAAGAGACTCTTTGTTATTTGGTTGCAGGGTTGCTTGAGAGAGACCATCTTCATCCTACGCCTCCCATGGATTGATAAACCTTAGGTCATCCACTTGAGGGAAATTTGCTACTGTCCGACAAACCTCTGCACTTGGAGGCCCAACAACATCTACAAGAAGAAGGTTGTGTAGTAGACATCAAGCTCTTTTCTGGCGCCGTTGCCGGGGAGGTTAGCGCTTGAAGGTATAACTTTAGATCTTGCAATCGAGTCTTTTAGTTTCTTGTTTTATCACTAGTTTAGTTTATAAAAGAAAACTATAAAAAATGGAATTGAGTTTGTCTCATACGCTTCACCTTTTTAATATCTTTCGTGAGTATGATGGAAAGGATAATTGTGCTCAAGTGCTAGAAGAAGAAATCTATAAAATGTTTGGCACTAATTATTTGAATGATGAGCATGATTGCAATGTTGTTAGTATGAATTCCTTGAATATCCATGATGCTAATTATATGCAAAGCCACAAGCTTGGGGAAGCTATGTTTGATGAAGATGATATTTTTTGTTCCCCAAGTTTTGATGAGCAAATTTATTATGATGAAAGCATGCCTCCTATATATGATGATTATTGTGATGATACTTATGCTATAAAAAGTAGTGATTATATTTATAAAACTTGTCATGATTATGATTACCCTTTTTCTGAACATTACTCTTTTAATGTGGAAACGATTTATAGTATTCAAGTCTCTTATGATACTCCCACTATTCCGATTAAGAAGAAATTTGCTTATGTGGAGAGTAGTAAAATTTCTATGCTTGTAGATCATGAAAAGAATGCTTTAGGTGCTGGTTATATTGTTGAATTCATTCATGATGCTACTGAAAATTATTATGAGGGAGGAACATATGCTTGTAGGAATTGCAATAATATCAAGTTTCCTCTCTATGTGCTTAAAATTTTGAAGTTATGCTTGCTTTACCTTCCTATGCAAGTTGATTCTTGTTCCCATAAGTTGTTTGCTCACAAAATCCCTATGCATAGGAAGTATGTTAGACTTAAATGTGCTAGTCATATTCTTCATGATGCTCTCTTTATGTTTCAATTCTTATCCTTTATGTGAGCATCATTGAAATCATCATGCCTAGCTAGGGGCGTTAAACGATAGCACTTGTTGGGAGGCAACCCAATTTTTTTTTGTTCCTTGATTTTTGCTCCTGTTTAGTAATAAATAATTCATCTAGCCTATGTTTAGATGTGGTTTTATGCTTTCAATTAGTGTTTGTGCCAAGTAGAACCTTTGGGAAGACTTGGGAGAAGTCTTGTTGATCATGCTGTCAAAAACAGAAACTTTAGCGCTCACGAGAATTGATGACATTTTTATTTGGAGAGTGCTATTTAGTTAATTCTTTTTGCAAATGATTAATAGATAAATTCCTCAGGTCCAGCAGTTTATTTGAGAATTTTATGAGTTCCATAAGTATAAGTTTGATCCAGATTACTACAGATTATTCTGTTTTTGACAGATTCTGTTTTCATTGTGTTGTTTACTTATTTGGATGAATCTATGGCTAGTAAAAGAGTTTATAAACCATAGAGAAGTTGGAATACAGTAGTCTTAACACCAATATAAATAAAGAATG
Organism: Triticum urartu; assembly: GCF_056163025.1. Classification (NCBI taxonomy): domain Eukaryota; kingdom Viridiplantae; phylum Streptophyta; class Magnoliopsida; order Poales; family Poaceae; genus Triticum; species Triticum urartu. Next base: position 479,132,915 of record NC_141876.1, read on the forward strand.
AGTTCATTACAGTACCTTGAAGTAGTGATTTATTTTCTTATACTAACGGAGCTTACGAGTTTTCTGTTAAGTTTTGTGTTGTGAAGTTTTCAAGTTTTGGGTAAGGATTCGATGGACTATGGAATAAGGAGTGGCAAGAGCCTAAGCTTGGGGATTCCCTAGGCACCCCAAGTTAATATTCAAGGATAGCCAAGAGCCTAAGCTTGGGGATGCCCCGGAAGGCATCCCCTCTTTCGTCCTCGTTCATCGGTAACTTTACTTGGAGCTATATTTTTATTCACCACATGATATGTGTTTTGCTTGGAGCATCAATTTATTTTGTTCAGATTTGCTTGCTGTTATTTATAACAATGCTTTTCATCTTTTATTTCAATAAAAGTGGCATTGATAGCCTTTACTATGCCTATGTTACAAGTATACATGTTGCTGTTTGAAAACAGAAAGTTTACCGCCGTTGCAATAATTCCCTAGAAAACTAAGAATGTGATAAAATGTTGAAACCTTTTGAATATTAAGCTCTGATAAAATTTACTAAAGTGGGGATTTTCTTTCATAATTTTTGGAGCTAGGGAAGTATGGATGTTGCTGCATTCTTTACAGACTGTCCTGTTTAGGCAGATTGCTCTTATGTTTGCATTGTTTGCATATGTTTGCTTCTTTAATGATTCTATTTGAGGATAGGACTTTTAAATATTCAGAGGCATTTAGTATTCAATGTTGAATAATAATTTTAGTGATTTGCTACAGTAGAGTGTGATAAGGTTTTGGCAATGGTTTATACTAACTTATCTCACGAGTCCTTGTTGAGTTTTGTGTGGATGAAGCTTTTGAGATTTAGGGAGACCTTGATATGAGAGGAATTAAGGAGACACAAAAGCTCAAGCTTGGGGATGCCCAAGGCACCCCAAGATAATATTTCAAGAAGTCTCAAGCATCTAAGCTTGGGGATGGCCCAGTTGGCATCCCACCTTTCTTCTTCAACAACTATCGGTTAGTTTCGGTTGATCCTAAGTTTTTGCTTCTTCACATGATGTTTGCCATTCTTAGAATGTCATTTTATTTTGCTTTGCTTGCTGTTTGAATAAAATACCAAGATCTGAAATTCTTAAATGTTAGAGAGTCTTCACATAGTTGTGTAATTATTCAACTACGCATTGATCTTCACTTATATCTTTCGGAGTAGTTTGTTGTTGCTCTAGTGCTTCACTTATATCTTTTAGAGCACGGTGGTGGTATTATAGAAATAGTTGAACTCTCATGCTTCACTTATATCATTTTGAGAGTTTTAAATAGCATGGTAATTTGCTTAAATAATCCTAATATGCTAGGTATCCAAGAATAGTAAAAACTTTCATATAGAGTATTGAATGCTAAGAGAAGTTTGATGCTTGATGATTGTTTTGAGATATGGAGATGGTGATATTAGAGTCATGCTAGTTGATTAGTTGTGAATTTGAGAAATACTTGTGTTGAAGTTTGTGATTCCCGTAGCATTCACGCATGGTGAACCGTTATGTGATGAAGTCGGAGCATGATTTATTTATTGATTGTCTTCCTTATGAGTGGCGGTCGGGGACGAGCGATGGTCTTTTCCTACCAATCTATCTCCCTAGGAGCATGCGCGTAATACTTTGCTTTGATAACTTCTAGATTTTTGCAATAAGTATATGAGTTCTTTATGACTAATGTTGAGTCCATGGATTATATGCACTTTCCTTCCTTCCACCATTGCTAGCCTCTCTAATACCACACACTTTTCGTCGGTATCACACACCCACCAAATACCTTCCTCAAAACAGCCACCATACCTACCTATCATGGCATTTCCATAGCCATTCCGAGATATATTGCCATGCAACTTTCCACCGTTCCGTTCATTATGATACGCTCCATCATTGTCATATTGCTAGCATGATCATGTAGTTGACATCGTATTTGTGGCAAACCCACCATTCATAATTCTTTCATACATGTCACTCTTGATTCATTGCACATCCCGGTACACCGCTGGAGGCATTCATATAGAGTCATATTTTGTTCTAAGAATCGAGTTGTAATTCATGAGTAGTAAGTAAATAAAAGTGTGATGATCATCATTATTAGAGCATTGTCCCAGTGAGGAAAGGATGGTGGAGACTATGATTCCCCCACAAGTCAGGATGAGACTCCGAACGAAAAAAAAGAGGCCATAAAAAATGGAGAAAGGCCCAAATAAAAAAATTGAGAGAAAAAGAGAGAAGGAACAATGTTACTATCCTTTTACCACACTTGTGCTTCAAAGTAGCACCATGATCTTCATGATAGAGAGTCTCTCATTATGTCACTTGCATATACTAGTGGGAATTTTCATTATAGAACTTGGCTTGTATATTCAAATGATGGGCTTCCTCAAAATGCCCTAGGTCTTTGTGAGCAAGCGAGTTGGATGCACACCCACTTAGTTTCTTTTGAGCTTTCATATACTTATAGCTCTAGTGCATCCGTTGCATGGAAATCCCTACTCACTCACATTGATATCTATTGATGGGCATCTCCATAGCCCGTTGATACGCCTAGTTGATCTGAGACTATCTTCTCCCTTTTTGTCTTCTCCACAACCACCATTCTATTCCACCTATAGTGCTATATCCATGGCTCACGCTCATGTATTGCGTGAAGATCGAAAAAGTTTTGAAAAAGTCAAAAGTATGAAACAATTGCTTGGCTTGTCATCCAGGTTGTGCATGATTTAAATACTTTGTGTGGTGAAGATAGAGCATAGCCAGACTATATGATTTTGTAGGGATAGCTTTCTTTGGCCATGATACTTTGAGAAGACATAATTGCTTTGTTAGTATGCTTGAAGTATTATTATTTTTATATCAATATGAACTTTTGTCTTGAATCTTTTGAATCTGAATATTCATGCCACAATTAAGAAGAATTACATTGAAATTATGCCAAGTAGCACTCCGCATCAAAAATTTTGTTTTTATCATTTACCTACTCGGGACGAGCAGGAATTAAGCTTGGGGATGCTGATACGTCTCCAATGTATCTATAATTTTTGATTGCTCCATGCTATATTATCTACTGTTTTGAATGTTTACGGGCTTTATTATACACTTTTATATCATTTTTGGGACTAACCTATTAACCCAGAGCCCAGTGCCAGTTTCTGTTTTTTAACCCTGTTTTAGGGTTTCGAAGAAAAGGAAAATCAAACAGAGTCCAATTGACCTGAAACTTCACGGAACTCATTTTTGCAAGGAAAGAAGCCTAGAAGACTTGGAGTGCACGTCGGGGGATCTGCGAGGAGGTCACGAGGCAGGGGGCGTGCCCACCCCCCTGGGCGCGCCCTCCACCCTCGTGAGCCCCTCGTGGCCCCCCTGACGTACTTCTTCCGCCTATATATCTCCATATACCCTAAAAACATCAGAGAGCACAATAGATCGGGAGTTCCGCCGCCAGAAGCCTCCGTAGCCACCAAAAGCCAATCTAGACCCGTTCCGGCACCCTGCCGGAGGGGGCAATCCTTCTCCGGCGGCCATCTTCATCATCTCGGTGCTCTCCATGACGAGGAGGGAGTAGTTCTCCCTCGGGGCTGAGGGTATGTACCAGTAGCTATGTGTTTGATCTCTCTCTCTCTCGTGTTCTTGATATGATACGATCTTGATGTATCGCGAGCTTTACTATTATAGTTGGATCTTATGTTTCTCCTCCCCCTCTTCTCTCTTGTAATGAATTGAGTTTCGCCTTTGGAGTAATCTTATCGGATTGAGTCTTTAAAGATTTGAGAACACTTGATGTATATCTTGTCGTGCGTATCTATGGTGACAATGGGATACCACGTGATTCACTTGATGTATGTTTTGGTGATCAACTTGCGGGTTCTTCCCATGAACCTATGCATAGGGGTTGGCACACATTTTCGTCGTGATTCTCCGGTAGAACTTTGGGCACTCTTTGAGGTCCTTTGTGTTGGTTGAATAGATGAATCTGAGATTGTGTGACGCCTATCGTATAATCATACCCACGGATACTTGAGGTGACATTGGAGTATCTAGGTGACATTAGGGTTTTGGTTGATTTGTGTCTTAAGGTGTTATTCTAGTACGAACTCTAGGGCTGTTTGTGACACTTATAGGAATAGCCCAACGGATTGATTGGAAAGAATAACTTTGAGGTGGTTTCGTACCCTACCATAATATCTTCGTTCATTCTCTGCTATTAGTGACTTTGGAGTGACTCTTTGTTGCATGTTGAGGGATAGTTATGTGATCCAATTATGTTAGTATTGTTGAGGGAACTTACACTAGAAAGTATGAACCCTAGGCCTTGTTTCCTATCATTGCAATACTGTTTACGCTCACTTTTATCATTAGTTACCTTGCTGTTTTTATATTTTCAGATTACAAATACCTTTATCTACCATCCATATACCACTTGTATCACCATCTCTTCGCCGAACTAGTGCACCTATACAATTTACCATTGTATTGGGTGTGTTGGGGACACAAGAGACTCTTTGTTATTTGGTTGCAGGGTTGCTTGAGAGAGACCATCTTCATGTCATCCACTTGAGGGAAATTTGCTACTATCCTACAAACTCTGCACTTGGAGGCCCAACCATGTCTACAAGAAGAAGGTTGTGTAGTAGACATCAACCTCCACTAATCCGGCCATCCTGCAGCTGATAGAGCGATTCGGTTTCTCCAGAAGACTCGTCGTCAGAGCAGACAACAGTTTCTCCATCGGATGCCGGTCCATCCTCATACTCTGCTCCATGGATGACACCTACGAAAACATGCTTTGCCATGGGCTGAACTGGGGAAGGGCTTGCACGCTGAGCCGTCTCGATGATGTCGGTGCGAGTGTCCGGCTCAGGGCCTGGTTTGCCAATCTTGCCGATGAAGACGTGAATCCCACCAAAGGGGACCCGGTACCCGTATTCAATTGAATCGGCCTCAGGGATCCATCCTGCATTGTCGATGTAGAGCTTGCCACGACGACTCTTCGTCATCCGGCCCACAGTGTATCCCTTGAGTCCATCAAAGCTTCCCTTTAAGAACTCGAAACCATCGTGTGATAGCCCCACGGTGGGCGCCAACTGTCGTGGGTTTGTCACGGCAGATGTCCTTGTGAAAGGACTTAGTCGTGGAGCCATCGCAACGGGTTAGCTTAAAGGGGTTAAACCGTACAAGGGGACACTGGGAGTTTATACTAGTTCGGCCCCTTCGATGAAGGTAAAAGCCTATGTCTAGTTGTGATTGGTATTGCTAGAGTTTCGATGACCAGGGAGCGAATCCGCTTTGACTGGACCTCGAGTTGTTGTTTTCTGTTCTCAAACCATGGCCGGGTCGTCCCTTTATATACACAGGTTGACGCCCGCCGGTTCACAGAGTCCCGACGCCGGATCATAGAGGTGTTCGGCTCGATCTCTATTCCTCTAACTTACAATACACGTTTACATGATAAAGTCGGTTCACAACTATAGGCTTTAATCCGTCTTTGGGCCTTGGGACTTCTTAAAGCGCCAGTATCTTGCCATCTTCATGGGCTTCAATCTTCTTGGAGCTAATGTGGCCATGCCTAGCCGGTTTACCTCCAGTAACTATATCCCCAACAAACCTGGTATATGTTGAAGATCCTCCCCGGCAACGGCGCCAGAAATTCCTTTTGATGTCGCTTGAAGCTACGTCGGTATTTCCCCAAAGAGGAAGGGATGATGCAGCACAGCGGCGGTAGGTATTTCCCTCAGAAATGAAACCAAGGTTATCGAACCAGTAGGAGAACCAAGCAACACAACATAAACAGCCACTGCACACAGATAACAAATCCTCGCAACCCGACGTATTAAAGGGCTTGTCAATCCCTTTCGGGGTACGGCGCCTCAAGTGGCAAACGGACATGAGATAAATTTGTAGTAGATTGATAGATCGAACGCTAAATAAAATAAATAAGAATAAATTGCAGCAAGGTATTTTTGTATTTTTGGTTTAATAGATCTGAAAATAAATGCAAGAGAAAAGTAGATCGCAAAGGCAAATATATGAGAAAGAACACCCGAGGGTCGTAGGTTTCACTAGTGGCTTCTCTCGAGAAAAATATCAAACGGTGGGTGAACAAATTACTATTGGGCAATTGATAGAACTTCAAATAATTATGACGCTATCCTGGCAATGATCATTATATAGGCATCACGTCCAATATTAGTAGACCGACTCCTGCCTGCATCTACTAATATTACTCCACACATCGACCGCTATCCAGCATGCATCTAGTGTATTAAGTTCATGGAGAAACGTAGTAATGCAATAAGAATGATGACATGATGTAGACAAGATCTATCTATGTAGAGATAGACCCCATCATTTTATCCTTAGTAGCAACGATACATACGTGTCATTTCCCTTTCTGTCAGTGGGATCAAGCACCGTAAGATCGAACCCACTACAAAGCACCTCTTCCCATTGCAAGATAAATAGATCAAGTTGGCCAAAGAAAACCCAAATATCGGAGAAGAAATACGAGGCTATAAGCAATCATGCATAAAAGAGATCAAAGAAACTCAAATACTTTCATGGATATAAAAGATAGATCTGATCATAAACTCAAAATTCATTGGATCCCAACAAACACACCGTAGAAGAGTTACATCATATGGATCTCGAAGGGACCATTGTATTGAGAATCAAGAGATAGAGATAAATCCATCTAGCTACTAACTACGGACCCGAAGGTCTACAACGAACTACTCACGCATCATCGGAGAGGCACCAATGGAGGTGGTGAACCCCATCCGAGATGGTGTCTAGATTGGATCTGGTGGTTCTGGACTCTGCGGCGGCTAGATGAATATTTCGTCGACTCCCCTAGGGTTCTGTGATTTTTGGGGGTATTTATAGAGCAAAGAGGCGGTCCGGGGGCACCCGAGGTGGGCACAACCCACCAGGGCACGCCTGGGCCTCTTGGCGCGCCCTGGTGGGTTGTGCCCCCCTCGGGGCACCCCCCAGGCGCAGCCAGGGCCCGTTGTGTTCCTTCTGGCCCGTAAAAATTCTCCGTAAAGTTTTGTGGCATTTGTACTCCGTCTGATATTGATTTTTTGTGATGTAAATAACACGAAAAAAAACAGGAACTGGCACTTGGCACTATGTCAATAGGTTAGTACCAAAAAATGATATAAAATGAATATAAAATGATTATAAAACATCCAAGATTGATAATATAACAGCATGGAAGAATCAAAAATTATAGATACGTTGGAGACGTATCAGCGACAAGGCTGGTGTCAGGTGCCGTCAGGGTTAGGCCCATAGATGTGGTGCCACGTATGTACCAGAGAATACGTTTCACCAGAGCCCAATGAGTATTATGGGGAGCATGCATGTGAAGGCACACCTGCTGGACAGCGTACTGAATGTTCGGACGCGTTAGCGTGAGGTACTGAAGAGCACCGGCGATGAAGCGGTAGAAGGGAGCGTCAGACGCCGGAGAACCCTCAACAACGAACACCTTAGAATTCGTGTCGACGGGCATAGGAGCAGGCTTGCAGTTAAGCATGCCGGCTCGCTCCAGAAGCTCGTAGGCATACTTCTACTGATGCGGGAAGAAGCCAGTGGACCGGCAAACAACCTCGATGTCAAGGAAGTAGTGGAGAGCCCGCAAGTCCTTGAGGGCGAACTCGGTGCCGAGGCGAGCTGTGATCTGCTGAAGTAGCGCCGATGAGGACATAGTCAGGATGATGTCGTCGAAGTAGAGGAGAAGGTACGCGGTGGCGGTGCCCTGGTGATAAACAAATAGGGAGGCATCGGACCATGTGGACTGGAACTCCTACTGCTGAAGGAAGGTCGTGATCCACTGGTACTAGGCCCGAGGCTCCCGCTTCAACCCATAGAGAGAACGGGAGAGCAAGCACACGTGGTCCGGATAGTCAGTGTCGACAAAACTAGTAGGCAGCTGACAGAACACCTGCTCGTCGAGGTGGCCATTGATGACCCACAAGTATAGGGGATCTATCATAGTCCTTTCAATAAGTAAGAGTGTCGAACCCAACGAGGAGTAGAAGAAAATGATAAGCAGTTTTCAGTAAGGTATTCTCTGCAAGCACTGAAATTATCGGTAACAGATAGTTTTGTGATAAGGTAATTTGTAACGGGTAACAAGTAACAAAAGTAAACAAGGTGCAGCAAGATGTCCCAATCCTTTTTGTAGAAAAGGACAAGCCTGGACAAACTCCTATATAAAGTAAAGCGCTCCCGAGGACACATGGGAATTATCGTCAAGCTAGTTTTCATCACGCTCATATGATTTGCGTTCGGTACTTTGATAATTTGATATGTGGGTGGATCGGTGCTTGGGTACTGCCCTTACTTGGACAAGCATCCCACTTATGATTAACCCCTCTTGCAAGCATCCACAACTACAAAAGAAGTATTAAGGTAAACTTAACCATAGCATGAAACATATGGATCCAAATCAGCCCCTTACGAACAATGCATAAACTAGGGTTTAAGCTTCTGTCACTCTACCAACCCATCATCTACTTATTACTTATCAATGCCTTCCCCTGGGCCCAAACAATGGTGAAGTGTCATGTAGTCGACGTTCACATGACACCACTAGAGGAGAGACAACATACATCTCATCAAAATATCAAACGAATACCAAATTCACATGACTACTTATAGCAAGACTTCTCCCTTGTCCTCAGGAACGAACATAAATACTCACAAATCATATTCATGTTCATAATCAAAGGGGTATTAATATGCATAAAGGATCTGAACATATGATCTTCCACCAAGTAAACCAACTAGCATGAACTACAAGGAGTAATCAACACTACTAGCAACCCACAGGTACCAATCTGAGGTTTTGGGATAAAGATTGTATACAAGAGATGAACTAGGGTTTGAGAGGAGATGGTGCTGGTGAAGATGTTGATGGAGATTGACCCCCTCCCGATGAGAGGATCGATGGTGATGACGATGGTGATGATTCCCCCCTCCCGGAGGGATGTTTCCCCGGCAGAACAGCTCCGCCGGAGCCCTAGATTGGTTCCGCCAAGGTTCCGCCTCGTCGCGGCATAGTTTCATCCCGGGAGCTTGCTTATGATTTTTTCCTGGGCAAAAGACTTCATATAGCCAAAGATGGGCACCGGAGGCCTGCCAGGGGGCCCACGAGACAGGGGGCGCGCCCCCACCCTCGTGGGTGGTGGGTGGCCCCCTCTGGTGCTTTCTTCACCCAATATTTTTATATATTCTGAAACTGACTTCCATGGAGTTTCAGGACTTTTGGAGTTGTGCATAATAGGTCTCTAATTTTTGCTCCTTTTCCAGCCCAGAATTCCAGCTACCGGCATTCTCCCTCTTCATGTAAACCTTGTAAAATAAGAGAGAATAAGCATAAGTATTGTGACATAATGTGTAATAACAGCCCATAATGCGATAAATATCGATATAAAAGCATGATGCAAAATGGACATATCAACTCCCCCAAGCTTAGACCTCACGCGGAAGCCGAAATCGAAAAATATGTCCACATGTTTAGAGATAGAGGTGTCGATAAAATAAAATACGGACATGAGGGCATCATGGTCATTCTTATAACAACAACATATGTATATATTTTCATATGATTTCTTATGCTAAAGTAACAACTCATTCATAATTTCAAGTATGAATCAGAAACTTCATTGAAAACTAACAAACTATAATCTCAGTCATTGAAGCAATTTCAATTTATCATAACATCAGAAAGAGTCAATATAAGAGCTTTTCAGCAAGTCCACATACTAAACTATCATTTAAACTTTCACAGTTGCTAACACTCACGCAATACTTATGGGTATGAAGTTTTAATCGGACACAGAGAAAGATAGGGGCTTATAGTTTTGCCTCCCAACCTTTTACCTCAAGGGTAATGTCAACAATAATAGTTCATGAAAACTCACATCCAATTAGATATGTATATATCAGGATCTTTCTAACACGCAGTGCTTGCCAAAGGATAAAATGTAAAAAGGAAAGGTGAAGATCACCATGACTCTTGTATAGAGTACTAGCACATATGCCCGTGCGTTGCAATGGGAAAATTGATGTTTTAATGTCCCATAGCACCGGATTCACTATGAAGAACCTGCTGCAACGCAGCATCCTTATACAAAATGAACATAAAAAACGTTGCAATTTAGCTATGTTCATATTTTCTTTGCCGGGCATAATCGCCCACTAATTTTATTTAAGTATAATCTTTTAATGGCATTTATGTATAATCCTTTTATTAATTATCATGACATCATCACTCATTTTTGTCGGGAATCAATCCTTCCTTTTCTAATTTCGTAGCACCAACGCATTGAAGCCTATAGATCCTTCCTTTTAATTATCCTACCTTTTTATCTTAAATCCTTCATGTAGACTTCATTAAGACCACAATCTTTCTTTTAGTTATTCCACTGGTTTACACATAATCCTTTATTTAATTAGCCACATCCGTTTAAATATTCTATTTAAGCCCATAATTCTTCCTTTATTAGCTCATTCGCTTAATTAGCTTGCCCTAAACATGATGATTGCCACTCGTATATTTAGAGCGAGTTGGGATTAGTAAATGTGAAAGACGCATAGGTTGTTGTTTGTTACATCGAAGAGCTAGACAGGAGGTCCTGTGTTCAATTCCCACAATATTGATTTATTTTGACGCAATTATTTTTTGCACCGGTCTCTTTGAAAGTCCATAAAAGCCCATCAACGTACAAGTATCTGGCCCAGATCACTTAACATGTGTAAACCAAACAAAAAGGACTAAACCAATCCAAGAATACCTATTCCCTTTAATAGTAGGTATAGATAAGACAAGAATAAAAGATAGGTCCTTCGCAGAGGGAAGCAGAGGTTGTCATATGTTTTTATGGTTGGATGCACGAAATCTTAATGCAAAAGAACGTCACTTTATATTGCCACTTGTGATATGGACCTTTATTATGCAGTCTGTCACTTTTATTTCTTCCATATCACAAGATTGTATAAAGCTTATTTTCTCCACACTAATAAATCATACATACTTAGAGAGCAATTTTTATTGCTTGCAACAATGACAACTTATTTGAAGGATCTTACTCAATCCATAGGTAGATATGGTGGACTCTAATGGCAAAACTGGATTTAAGGATATTTGGAAGCACAAGTAGTATCTCTACTTGGTGCAAAGAATTTGGCTAGCATGAGGGGGAAAGGCAAGCTCAACATGTTGGATGATCCATGACAATATAATTTATTTCGGATGTAAGAAAACATAACCCATTATGTTGTCTTCCTTGTCCAACATCAACTTTTTAGCATGTCATATTTTAATGAGTGCTCACAATCATAAAAGATGTCCAAGATAGTATATTTATATGTGAAAACCTCTTTATTAATTCCTATTAATTGCAACGATGACCAAAACTATGTTTGTCAACTCTCAACAACTTTTATTCATCATACTCTTTATATGTGAAGTCATTACTCTCCATAAGATCCATATGATCTCTTTATTTCTTTTTATTCTTACTTTTATTCCCTCAAGACCATAGCAAGATAACCAAGCCCTTGACTCAAAACTAATCTTTATTATATATAGCTTACGGACTCGATTACATAGAAGGATCATAAAGCAAAACTCAAAACTATATCATACTAAACTTTATTCTACTAGATCAAGATATTACCAAAAGGATCAAACTAAAAAAACGGTAAAGATAAAAGTGTGATGGTGATATGATACCGGGGCACTCCCCCAAGCTTGGCAGTTGCCAAGGGGGTGCCCATACCCATGTATTTATGTCTCTTTCTTCGGAGGTGAAGAAGATGGTGATGATGATGACAATTGTGCCTTCAGCTTTTTCATATTGTAATTGAGAAGAGCGATCTCCTCCTTTAAATCATCGACCTCTGATTCCAGCTTCAAGATCTTGTCACATAAATCTCCTTTGCTTTTCTGCCAAAAACGAGAAGGAACACGTGCATATCCCCAGGTTGAGGTAGAGGAACATCCTCCTCCTCCGAACTTGAATCATTGATCCTCCTCAAATGAGCATCCTCCTCATCATCCGTAGTTCGACCACAAGGAGATAGGTCCCCATAGGTCTTTGGGTCAGCAATGAGACGTGACACATAGCTCTCTCCGTTGGAGTCTTGAGATGACAACTTGCTCTAAATCTGCTGTAGAAACATCTTGAAACAAAAACATAGGATATTTGCGTGGTATGGTGGTCAAAACCTTCGGGAGATTATATAATGAATTTTTACCGACCAAAAGAAGTACCGTGCAAGAAAACGGAGTCCGGAGGACACACGAGGTGCCCACGAGGCAGGGGCGCGCCCGGGGGGGGGGGGCGCCCTCCACCCTCGTGGACGCCTCGTGTCCTTTCCGGACTGCTTCTTATTTTCCTATTTTCTTAAATATTCCAAAACAGAGAAAAATTTCTATTAGAACTATTCTGGAGTCGGTTTACTTACCGTACCACATACCTCTTCCTTTTCGGAGACTGGAACGTTTTGGAAGGTGTCCCCTATATACTCCTCCGTGGTTACAGTTTCAATAACATTAGTTTCAACATTTATAGGATTACCTGAGATATAATGTTTGATCCTTTGACCATTCACCACCCTCGGATTTGTGCCTTTGAAGTTGTTGATTTTTATGGCACCGGAACGATAGACCTTCTCGATAACGTAAGGACCTTCCCATTTAGAGAGGAGTTTTCCTACAAAAAATCTTAAATGAGAGTTGTATAACAATACATAATCACCTACATTAAACTCACATTTTTGTATCCTTTTTTCATGCCATCTTTTAACTTTTTCTTTAAACAGTTTGGCATTCTCATAGGCCTGGGTTCTCCACTCATCAAGTGAGCTAATGTCAAATAGTCTCTTCTCGCTGGCAAGTTTGAAGTCATAGTTGAGCTCTTTAATGTCGCAATATGCCTTATGTTCTAGTTCCAGAGGTAAGTGACATGCTTTTCCATAAACCATTTTATACGGAGACATACCCATAGGATTTTTATATGCAGTTCTATAGGCCCATAATGCATCATCAAGTTTCTTTGACCAATTCTTTCTAGATCTATTAACAGTCTTTTGCAAAATTAATTTAAGCTCTCTATTGATTAGTTCTACTTAACCACTAGACTGTCGATGATATGGAGATGCAATTCTATTATTAACATCATACTTAACAAGCATCTTACGAAAAGCACCATGAATAAAATGTGAACCACCATTAGACATTAAGTATCTAGGACTCCAAACCTCAGAAAAATAACTTCTTTAAGCATCTTAATAGAGGTGTTATGATCAGCACTACTAGTTGGAATAGCTTCTACCCACCTAGTAACGTAACCGTCAGCAACTAAAATATGTGTATACCCATTAGAGGAAGGAAACGGTCCCATATAACCAAAGCCCCAAACATCAAATGGTTCAATAACAAGTGAATAATTCATAGGTATTTGTTGACGTCTACTAATATTACCAATTCTTTGACATTTGTCACAAGACAAGACAAACTTATGGGAATCTTTGAAGAGAGTAGGCCAATAAAAACCGGATTGCAATACCTTATGTGCAGTTCTATCTCCAGCATGGTGTCCTCCATAAGCCTCGGAGTGACACTTGCGTAGGATCTGTTCCTGTTCATGCTAAGGTACACAACGTCTAATAACACCATCTACTCCTTTATAAAGGTGCGGGTCATCCCAGAAGTAATGTCTTAAATCATAGATTTTTTTCTTTTGTTGGTATATGAAACTAGGTGGTATAAATTTAGCAAAAATGTAATTGGCATAATCAGCATACCATGGAGCAGTACGAGAAGCATTTATGACAGCTAATTGTTCATCAGGAAAGCTATCATCTATAGGTAGTGGGTCATCAAGAACATTTTCTAACCTAGACAAGTTGTCTGCAACGGGGTTCTTAGCTCCCTTTCTATCAATAATATGCAAATCAAATTCTTGTAGTAGGAGGACGCATCTAATAAGTCTAGGTTTGGCATCTTTCTTTTCCATAAGATATTTAATAGCAGCATGATCAGTGTGAACAGTTACTTTAGAATCAACAATATAAGGTCTAAACTTATCACAAGCAAATACAACTGCTAAAAATTCTTTTTTGAGTAGTAGCATAATTTCTCTAGGCACTGTCTAGAGTTTTACTAGCATATTGGATAACATTTAATTTCTTATCAACTCTTTGTCCTAGAACAGCACCTACAGCATAATCACTAGCATCACACATAATTTCAAAATGTAAATTCCAATCAGGAGGCTGAACAATAGGTGCAGTAATCAAGGCTTTCTTAAGTATTTCAAATGCTTCTACACAATCATCATCAAAGACAAAAGGTACATCTTTTGTAATACATTAGTCAGAGGCCTGGAAATTTTCGAGAAGTCTTTAATGAACCTCCTATAAAACCGGCATGACCAAGGAAACTTCTTATACCTTTAATGTCCTTTGGACACGGCAACTTTTCAATAGCATCAACTTTAGCTTTATCAACTTCAATACCTCTTTCAGAAATTTTATGCCCCAAGACAATACCTTCATTAACCATAAAGTGGCACTTCTCCCAATTCAAGACAAGATTAGTTTCTCCACATCTCTTCAAAACTCGATCAAGGTTGCTTAAGCAATCATCAAAAGAAGTTCCATATACAGAAAAATCATCCATGAAAACCTGAACAATCTTTTCACAAAAGTCAGAGAATATAGCAGTCATGCATCTTTGAAAGATAGCAGGTGCATTACATAAACCAAAAGGCATACGTCTATAAGCAAAGGTACCGAAAGGGCAAGTAAAAGTGGTCTTTTCTTTATCCTCTTTTGACACAGGTATTTGAGAGAAACCAGAATAACTGTCTAGAAAGCAAAAATGTGTATGTTTGGATAATCTTTCTAGAATTTGATCAATGAAAGGTAGAGGGTAATGATCCTTTTTAGTAGATTTATTTAGTTTGCGGGAATCAATTACCATTCTATAATCTGTAACAATTCTTTGTGGGATCAATTCATCTTTATCATTAGGAACAATAGTAATACCTCCCTTCTTAGGGACACAATGGACAGGACTTACCCACTGACTATCAACAACGGGATAAATTATACCTGCCTCCAGAAGCTTTAGTATTTCTTTTCTTACCACTTCTTTCATCTTAGGATCTAACCGTCGTTGGTGATCAACAACCGGTTTAGCGTCTTTCTCTAATTTTATTTTGTGTTGGCATAGAGTGGGACTAATGCCCTTAAGATCATCAAGAGTATATCCAATAGTAGCACAGTGCTTCTTTAGACTTTTCAATAATTTCTCTTCTTCCTGCTCTGAAAGGTTAGCACTAATAATAATAGGATATATCTTCTTTTCATCAAGATAAGCATATTTAAGAGTATCAGGCAATGGTTTAAGCTCAAACACGGGATCACCTTTGGGTGGAGGAGGAGGATCCCCTAGAATTTCGACAGGCAATTTGTGTTTCAAAATAGGTCCCTGTTTAAAGAATACTTCATCTATTTCCCTTCTTTCATTCATAAACATATCATTTTCATGGTCTAGCAAATATTGTTCTAAAGGATCACTAGGAGGCACGGCAATATAAGCTAGACCAATAATTTCATCTTTACTAGGCAATTCCTTATCATGGGGTTGTCTATGAAATTTAGCAAAATTAAAATCATGAGACATATCCCCTAAACCAACAGAAACAATATCCTTTTTGCAGTCTATCTTAACATTAACAGTATTCAAGAAGGGTCTACCAAATATAATGGGACAAAAGTCATCTTGTGGGGAACCAAGAACAAGAAAATCAGCAGGATATTTAACTTTCCCACACAAGACTTCAACATCTCTAACAATCCCAACCGGTGAAATAGTATCTCTATTGGCAAGCTTAATTGTAACATCAATACCTTCTATCTCAACAGGTGCAATATCATACATAATTTCTTCATATAAAGAATGAGGTATTGCACTCGCACTAGCACCCATATTACATAAGACATGATAGCAATGATCTCCTATTTTAACAAAAATAACAGGCATGCCTACAACAGGTCTATGTTTATTTTTAGTATCGGGTCTAGCAATTATAGCAGCTTCATCACAGAAGTAAATAACATGCCCGCCAATATTATCAACCAAGAGATCTTTAACCATAGCAGTACTAGGTTCAACTTTAATTTGCTCAGAGGGTGTAGGTGTTCTAGTATTACTCTTACGAACCACAGTTGAAGCTTTAGAATGATCCTTAATTCTAACAAGCAAGGGTGGTTTCTCAATATAAGAGGTAGGAACAATAGGATCAACATTATAAGTGATAGTCTTTTATTCAACTTTAATAGGTTCAACTACTTTTACTTCAATGGGAGGATGATATTTAAGCCACTTCTCCTTAGGGAGATCAACATGAGTAGCAAATGATTCACAGAAAGAAGCTACTATCTCAGAGTCAAGTCCATATTTAGTGCTAAATTCACGAAAAGCATCGGTATCCATAAAAGATTTAACACAATCAAACTTAGGTGTTATACCTAACTCCTTACCTTCGTCGAGTTCCCAATCTTCAGAGTTGCCTTTAATTCTTTCCAATAATCCCATTTGAATTCAATAGTCTTCATCATAAAAGATCCAGTACAAGAAGTATCGAGCATGGAGCGATTATTGAGAGAAAGCCGAGCATAAATTTTTTTGAATAATAATTTCTCTTGAGAGCTCATGATTGGGGCATGAATATAACATTGACTTAAGCCTTCGCCAAGCTTGAGCGATGCTTTCTCCTTCGCGAGGCCAAAAATTATATATATAATTATGATCACGATGAACCAGATGCATAGGATAAAACTTCTGATGAAATTCCAATTTCAACCGGTTGTAGTTCCATGATCCAATATCATCACATAGCCTAAACCATGTCAATGCCTTTCCCTTCAAAGATAAAGGGAAGACCTTCTTCTTGATAACATCCTTGGGCATACCTGCAAGCTTAAATAATCCACAAACTTCATCCACATAGATTAGGTGCAAATCGGGATGCAATGTTCCATCTCTTGTAAAAGGATTAGCTAGCAGTTTCTTAATCGTACCTGAAGGAATTTCAAAGTAAACATTTTCAGTACGTTCAGTAGGTTGAGGAGAAATTATTTGCTCTACTGGTCAGGGTGAAGATAGCCCGAACAAGCCCCTCAAAGGATTACTTTCCACAGTAACAAGTGATAGTAAATTTCAGCACACTATATAATTTTTTTCCTTACCAAATTCCACCTACCAAAGGCGCTTCACTCCCCAGCAATGGCGCCAGAAAAGAGTCTTGATGACCCACAAGTATAGGGGATCTATCGTAGTCCTTTCGATAAGTAAGAGTGTCGAACCCAACGAGGAGCAGAACAAAATGATAAGCAGTTTTCAGTAAGGTACTCTCTGCAAGCACTGAAATTATCGGTAACAGATAGTTTTATGATAAGGTAATTTGTAAAGGGTAGCAAGTAACAAAAGTAAACAAGGTGTAGCAAGATGGCTCAATCCTTTTTGTAGCAAAGGACAAGCCTGGACAAACTCCTATATAAAGGAAAGCGCCCCCGAGGACACATGGGAATTATCGTCAAGCTAGTTTTCATCACGCTCATATGATTCGCGTTCGGTACTTTGATAATTTGATATGTGGGTGGACCGGTGCTTGGGTACTGCCCTTACTTGGACAAGCATCCCACTTATGATTAACCCCTCTTGCAAGCATCCGCAACTACAAAAGAAGTATTAAGGTAAACCTAACCATAGCATGAAACATATGGATCCAAATCAGCCCCTTACGAAGCAACGCATAAACTAGGGTTTAAGATTCTGTCACTCTAGCAACCCATCATCTACTTATTACTTCCCAATACCTTCCCCTAGGTCCAAACAATGGTGAAGTGTCATGTAGTCGAGGTTCACATGACACCACTAGAGGAGAGACAACATACATCTCATCAAAATATCGAACGAATACCAAATTCACATGACTACTTATAGCAAGACTTCTCCCATGTCCTCAGGAACGAATGTAACTACTCACAAATCATATTCATGTTCATAATCAGAGGGGTATTAATATGCATAAAGGATCTGAACATATGATCTTCCACCAAGTAAACCAACTAGCATCAACTACAAGGAGTAATCAACACTACTAGCAACCCACAGGTACCAATCTAAGGTTTTGGGACAAAGATTGGATACAAGAGATGAACTAGGGTTTGAGAGGAGATGGTGCTGGTGAAGATGTGGATGGAGATTGACCCCCTCCCGATGAGAGCATCGATGGTGATGACGATGGTGATTATTTCCCCCTCTCGGAGGGATGTTTCCCCGGCAGAACAGCTCCGCCGGAGCCCTAGATTGGTTCCGCCTCGTGGCGGCAGAGTTTCGTCCCGAGAGCTTGCTTATGATGTTTTCCAGGGAAAAATACTTCATATAGCCAAAGATGGGCACGGGAGGCCTGCCAGGGGCCCACGAGACAGGGGGGCGCGCCCAGGGGGTAGGGCGCCCCCACCCTCGTGGGTGGTGAGTGGCCCCCCTCTGGTGCTTTCTTTGCCCAATATTTTTTATATATTCTGAAACTGACTTCCGTGGAGTTTCAGGACTTTTGGAGTTGTGCAGAATAGGTCTCTAATTTTTGCTCCTTTTCCAGCCCAGAATTCCAGTTGCCGGCACTCTCCCTCTTCATGTAAACCTTGTAAAATAAGAGAGGATAGGCATAAGTATTGTGACATAATGTGTAATAACAGGCCATAATGTATTATTACATAACCCATAATGCAATAAATATTGATATAAAAGCATGATGCAAAATGGACGTATCAGCCATGCAGAAAAGCATTGGACACGTCGAGTTGGTGAACAGGCCAGGCGCGAGAGACAACAAGCTGGAGAACAACGTGCATCATGCCTGGTTTGACAACTGGGGCGAAGGTGTCAGTGAAGTCCACGCCGGCGCGCTAGCGAAAGCCGCGCATGACCCAACGTGCCTTGTAGCGCTCAAGGGAACCGTCGGGGCGAGTCTTGTGGCGGAAGACCCACTTGCCAGTGATGACATTGGCACGTGGAGGCCGCGGGACAAGATGCCACGTACGATTGCGCTGCAGGGCGTCGAACTCCTCCCGCATCGCAGCAAGCCAGTTCGGATCCCGAAGGGCTACACGGACGAAGGTGGGGAGCGAGGACGGGGCCAAGGTAGACGCGGCACACGCGTACTTGTCGGAGGTGTAGCACGTGCTGGGACGAAACGTCCCAGTCTGAGCCCGAGTGACCACATCGATTATAGGTGCGATAGTAGCCGGCGGAGCTGAGAGGGGGTCGGTGAGGATGAGCTCGAGCCGGTCTCCGGAGACGCCAAGGGCCCACCCGTGGCGGCACCAGAGGGCGCGACGGGAACGACCGAAGGGGTCATGGCGTCGGGGGTGGCCGAGGGAGCGCCAGGCGCCGCAGTGGCGGGGGCGCCCGAGGGGGCAGCCACACCCGAGGCGCCGCGGGGGGGGGGGGGGCGACCGACGCTGGAAGCGCGGGCACGGCCGAGTGCAGTGCTCGGCGCGGCGTAGACGGCGACTCGTCAGGGGTGGTAGCAGGGGCGAGTCGTGCCGCGGGAGACGCCAATGGTACCTGCTAAAACGGGAACACCAGCTCATCAAAGTACACATGCCACAAAGTGATAACACGATGGGACACTGGATCATAGCACCGGTAACCTTTGGTGTTGGGAGGATAACCGAGGAAGATGCAAGGAATCGACCGTGGAGCAAGTTTGTGAGGAGTGGTGGACGCGGTGCTAGGATAACAGAGACACCCGAAAATGCAAATACCATCATAAGATGGAGCCGCACCGAAGAGGAGCTGGTGAGGGGAGTAGTTCCAGCTGGGACGACATGGGCGAATGTTAATAAGAAGGCTGGCGGTCACGAGGGCGTCCGACCATAACCGAGGAGGCACGTAGGAGTGGAAGAGCAATGTGCAGACACAGTCATTAAGAGTGCGGAGGACATGCTCGGTGCGGCCATTCTGCTGTGACGTGTAGGGGCAAGTGAGCCGGAAGATAGTGTCGTGCGACGCAAGGAGATTGCAGACGGCGACGTTGTCGAACTCTTTTCCGTTGTCAGTTTGCAAGGCAAGAATGGGGCGACCAAATTGTGTGGTGACATAGGAATAAAAGGTGGTAAGTGTGGCGAAAGCGTCGGACTTGCAACGGAGAGGGAACGTCCACACATAATGGGAAAATCATCCAATATCACCAAACAGTATAAATAACCCATGTAGCTTGCAACCGGGGACGTCCAAACATCACTATGCAATAGCTGAAACGGAAAAGTAGAAATGTGTGTAGACTCGCTAAAGGGGAGATGAACGTGCTTGCCAAGATGGCAGGCCTCACAGGAGTGGTCGTCAACCTTATTACATGAGAATGAAAAACTCTAAAGAATCTGACGCAAAACTGTGGAGTTGGGGTGACCGAGGCGGGCGTGCTAGAGATTGAAACTAGCGGCGAGGGCGGTAGGACGAGTGGTGGTGGCGCCGGAAGGATGCACTGGGTAAAGCTCGTCCGGGCTGTCACATCGGTGGAGTACCATCCGTGTACGGGTGTCCTTCACAGTAAAGCCAAGGTTGTCAAATTCAATAGTGATAGGATTGTCACGAGCAAGGCGACGAACAGAGATAAGGATGGCAATGGGTCTGGTTTGGATCGGGTTGAACAATTCCAAATCCATATTCATATCCATAAAGACAGTCTTTGCCTATCCATGAAAAGATCCATGGGTAAAAAATTGTGTCCACATCCAAACCCGATGGATATCCATATCCATTGGATATCCACTGGGTCCTCTCAAGACATATAGATAAGACATAGCACAATGTTAATATAAGCTCTTTCATTCTTCATCTCGTGGCAAGCTAGCCTTGACTTATGGTAAACATAAACTTATAGTAAATCAACGTCACTAACAACCTATTATCATTTATTATTTTTCTAAAATATGAGAATGATGAGTCATTTAACGAGGAGATGAAATAAGGGAAGGGGCACTGGAGTATGTTATGGTGGGGATTGAATATCAACTAATAGAAATTACGACATGGTTGTGCAATTTCTTTTTCATGGTTTAGATAAAAGAATAAGTTAAAAATTGCGGTGAGACATGGTAGGGATAGCGGTTTTTCCCCACTAAGTTATACTATCGGGTCGGGTTTGGGTATACCCATGGGTACAAGATTATATCCATGCCCTACCCACGAGCAATCGGGTCGGGTTTGGGTGCCGCCCATGGGCGCAAAAGCATATCCAAACCCTATCCATTCGGGTCGGATATCCATGGGTATCCATGTCCATGGGTAAAATTGCCATCCTTAAACAGAGACAAGATTGGTAACTAGGTTAGGGGAAACAAGAACATTAGACATGTTAATGGGAGTGGAAGTAGAAGGAAATGACATATGACCGACATGTGTAATGGGTAGAGAGGAACCGTTACCAACGGTGAAGCGAGTGGGAGTATGAACAGGAGTGGAAGACGCGAGGTTAGTGGGATGAGCAGTCATGTGAGCGGTGGCGCCCGAGTCCATGTACTAGTCACCTCCGCCACCGTAGTTACTTGGTGACGGAGCCGAGTGCAGAGCAGCGAGGAGGGCTGGGTCTCATGGCGGTGGCACCTGGGGAGGGAAGAACCCTCCGTAGGCGGGCGCGGGAGCAGCGCCATAGGCGGGCGCGGCGCCGTAAGTAGGCGCGGGCGCGGTGCCGTAGCCGCTGTAGGGGGCGGCGTTCTGGGCCGTGAAGAGCGCCTGGTGACTCGTTGGACGAGGCCCAAGGATGCCCGGAGCGGGAGCCCGAGGGACCGGCATCGGTACGCGTGTACAACGCCCGTCCACGGGTTGGTGCCATAAGTCCAGGGTGGGGTGGCCTACTACTACTGCTGCTGCTGACGAGGGGCCCCCTTGCGCCTGTTTGCGACCACCCTCGCGGCGGTTTCTGCGGCGCACGCCACCCGTTTGCGGCTGCTGGGGGCAGCGGGAGGGATGGGGGGCGTGGGTGGTAAGGGGAAAAACCCCGGAGGCGCGGGGGGCGCTGATACGTCCATTTTGCCTCATGCTTTTATATCGATATTTATTGCATTATGGGCTATTATTACACATTATGTCACAATACTTATGCCTATTCTCTCTTATTTTACAAGGTTTACATAAAGAGGGAGAATGCCGACAGCTGGGATGCTGGGCTGGAAAAGGAGCAAATATTAGAGACCTATTCTGCACAGCTCCAAAAGTCCTGAAACTTCACGGAAGACGTTTTCAGAATATATATAAAATACCCAGCGGAAGAAGTTCACCAGGGGGGGCCACACCCTGCCCACGAGGGTGGGGGCGCGCCCTACCCCCCTAGGCGCGCCCCTACCTCGTGGGCCCCCTGGTGGCCCTCCGGTGGCCATCTTCTGCTATATGAAGTCTTTCGATGGGAAAAAAATAATAAGCCATCTTCTCGGACGAAACCCCGCCGCCACGAGGCGGAACCAATGTAGGGCTCTGGCGGAGCTGTTCTGCCAGGGAAACTTCCCTCCGGGAGGGGGAAATCATTGCCATCGTCATCACCAACGCTCCTCTCATCGGGAGAGGGCAATCTCCATCAACATCTTCACCAGCACCATCTCCTCTCAAAACACTAGTTCATCTCTTGTATCCAATTCTTGTCTCCAAGTCTGGGATTGGTACTAGTAGGTTGCTAGTAGTGTTAATTACTCCTTGTAGTTGATGCTAGTTGGTTTATTTGGTGGAAGATCATATGTTCAGATCCTATATGCATATTAATACCCCTCTGACTATGAACATGAATATGCTTTGTGAGTAGTTACGTTTGTTCCTGAGGACATGGGAGAAGTCTTGCTATTAGTAGTCATGTGAATTTGGTATTCGTGCGATATTTTGATGAGATGTATGTTGTCTCTCCTCTAGTGGTGTTATGTGAATGTCGACTACATAACACTTTACCATTATTTGGGCCTAGAGGAAGGCATTGGGAAGTAATAAGTAGATGATGGGTTGCTAGAGTGACAGAAGCTTAAACCCTAGTTTATGCGTTGCTTCGTAAGGGGCTGATTTGGATCCATATGTTTCATGCTATGGTTAGGTTTACCTTAATACTTTTGTTGTAGTTGCGGATGCTTGCAATAGAGGTTAATCATAAGTGGGACGTTTGTCCAAGTAAGGGCAGTACCCAAGCACCGGTCCACCCACATATCAGATTATTAAAGTACCGAACGCGAATCTTATGAACGTGATGAAAACTAGCTTGACGATATTCCCATGTGTCCTCGGGAGCGCTTTTTCCTATATAAGAGTTTGTCCAGGCTTGTCCTTTGCTACAAAAAGGATTGGGCCACCTTGCTGCACTTTATTTACTTTTGTTACTTGTTGCTCGTTACAAATTATCCTATCACAAAACTATTTGTTACCACTTATTTCAGTACTTGCAAAGAATACTTTGCTCGAAACCGCTTATCATTTCCTTCTGCTCCTCTTTGGGTTCGACACTCTTAATTATCGAAAGGACTACGATAGATCCCCTATACTTGTGGGTCATCAGGCGCCGGCTGGTGGCGGGGCGCAGGCGCGAGCGGGGCGGCCAGTGGTGGGGCACCACGCGAGGTGCCGGCGGCGAGGGTGTGGTGCTGCACGCGCTTCTTGACCCCCTTCATCCGACACTCCTCCAACCGCAAGTATGCCACAAACTTGGGGAAGGAGGGCTCCGGTATGAGGGAGAGGTTGGAGGCGGCGTTACTGAAGTCTTCGTTGAGGCCGGCGGTGAGCGTGCTGAGGAGGAGGTCATCATCAACCTTGGCGTCGATGTCACGGAGCTCATCCGCTAACGTCTTTAGGCAGCGGCAGTAGTCATCGATAGACTGGTCATCCCGATGACAGTCAAAAAATTCCTGCTGCAAAAAAACGCGGCGCTGAAGCTTGTTGTCGGTGAAGAGGCCGTTGAGCTTGACCCACACGGCGCGGGTGTCATCACCATCGCTCGCAACCGTGTGAAACAGGTCCTTCGAGATGGTGGTGAGGAACCACCGGATGAGCGTGGCATCGATCACGGTCCACTCGGAGTCGCCCACCATGGCGCGGGAGTCGACGGTGCCGTCAACGTGATCCACGAGATTGTTCTCGCAGTAGAGCAGCGAGAAGTACGTCTTCCACGCGAAGTACGTGGCGTCAGTGGCATCAAGGACAACGGGGACGCGGTCATGGATGTTGATGTCGCGGATGTCAGCGGGGTCCGGCCCGGCGAAGGGGTTGGAGTAGGTGGAGGCGGTGGATGGCGGCGGCGCGGTGGTGAGAGGAGTGGGCGGCGGCTAGGGTTTGGGGAGGGAGAGGCGCGGAGGGAGAGGCGGCGCAGCGAGGGAGGTGGCGCGACAGGGAGGGGGCCTGGGGAGGAGAGGCGTGGCGCGAGGAAGCGGCGGCGGCTAGGTTTTGGCGGAAGCGGGAGAGGATCGACTTGCGATAGATACCATGTAGAGAATGATTTAATGCATCGATATATCATTGATCGTGCACTAGGCACATATATATAGGTACAAAGGATGCGACCGGTATCGTGTCTCCTAAGATACACGTACATACAGAGGGAGACAGACACTACAGATACTGCATACAGAGCCCAAATCTACTCGTACATGTACACATATTCAACATTTCCAACAACATGGGTGCCAGTGCTTGAACTTGTCGTCGTCGCACCACCAGATTGTAGCATATGCCCATCTTTGTTAGAGTTTTTTTTCCGAGAGTACGCCAATGGCGTACCTTATCTTTATAGAAGATAGAAAGAATTTACAAGAGAGGCACGAGCTAGATGCTAGGATCTAAGCTCGGCCAACACCCATTACACCCAAACTACACTACTCTCTAGAGCTACTCTCTCACAAAATGTGTTAAACCTCCAACTCCTACACCGGCTTGTCTCCATTTCTTTACTGCTCTGAATATCTCGTCAACCAATTCTCTTGGGGTTCGCTGTTGTTGTAGACTATTGAACACACGCGCGTTCCGTTGCTTCCACAACTCCCATCCGACCACGATGACGAACGTGTCGTAGCCTCTCTTAATACCCTTAGGCATCCCCGTCCTAGTCTCGATCCACCAATCAAGGAAGGTATCATCCACCACCGGAGCCCGCGTATTTAGGGCTAGGTCTTGAAAGCAGGTGTGCCACACCTGTCGAGCATAGCCACATTGTACCAAGATGTGTTCGGCATTGTCTTCATCTTGCAAGCATGTGTAGCATGCAGACGGTCGGTCTTGTAATCCATGCTTTGCCCTTCGGTCAGAGGTCCAAATACGGTGCTGCACAGCCAGCCAGATGAAGATTTTACACTTCAAAAGTGCCCAACTTTTCCAGATGCAGGAGGCATACGGAGCCCTTTCATCACCGAGGCAGAGTCTTTGATAGGTTGACTTGGCAGAGTATCATCCAGAAGGGTCAGCAGGCCAAGAAAAACAGTCTGGATTGCTCGGATCCCTTTGCACCGTGTTAATGGCCAGATTCAGGTGCACCGGCTGCAAATGGCCAACAAAATTCAGCTCCCCATTAATATCATGTAGCCACCGGCCATTCTCCAACCGTTCACTAACCGTACGTTTGTTCCTTGTACGAGTGTCAAGCAAAGTGTGGATCATGGGTGCAATATCAGTCACCGCAAAGCCATGAATCCACCGGTCCCGCCAGAAGAGAACCTTAGTGCCCTCGCCCACCTCAATCTTAACCATGTTGTCAAAAACAGCTCGGGCATCCTCATCCTCAATCATGCGCAGGCCCTGCCAAGGTCTCTCCGGATCCATGCGTTTCAACCATTCCCATCGAACCCTAAGTGCGAGCCCCTGCAACTTAAGGTTCTTGATGCCGAGCCCTCTGAAGCACGTCGGCTTGCAGTCCGCATTCCAAGCCACCATGCAATTGCCACCCGAGACCTGATCCTTCCCCGCCCAGAAGAATGCTCTCATCCATTTGTCAAGCTCCTCGAACACCCATGTTGGTGCGTCAGTGATCATGAAATGGTGGATAGGTTTCGCCGCGACCACCGACTTGACCAACACAAGGCGCCCGGATCTTTGTAGCAAACCTCGTTGCCAACTGGGAGCACACTTCTTCGCTCTATCCAACATGGGCTGCCAATCCGTCTTCTTTAGCTGGTGTATGGCGAGTTGCAATCCAAGGTATTTGCAGGGAAACTTCCCCAACTCGCACTGCAGTAGGTTAGAAACCCTGATCCTATCTTCCTCTTCACCGTGGATGAGAATAGCAGATGACTTTCCATAGTTAACCCTCAGCCCAGACGCATCTCCAAAAGCTTTAAGCGCCATGGTCACGAACCTGAGATCGACCTCGTTTGGCCTGACAAACAGAGCCACGTCGTCTGCGTAAATCAACACACTTTGATGAGGCCTGATACCTGTAACTGGCTTCATAACACCTTCCTCTGCGCCCTTTACCATGATGCAGGAGAGCGCATCCATCGCAATGATGAACAAAAGAGGGGACACCGGGTCGCCTTGTCTCAGACCTTTGGCGAGCAAAAAGCTCCTACCAGGAACGCCATTGACGAGCACTTTAGTAGAGGCCGTGCGCAGAAGGATGACGATCCATGCTAACCATCTCTGACCAAAACCTTTGCGCCTCATAACTTCAAACAGGAAGGGCCAAGATATAGAGTCAAACGCCCTCGATATGTCTAATTTCAAGAACACCCCAGCTTCTTTATGTGCATGGATCTTTCTGGCCACTTGCCTCACAAGGAGGAAGTTGTCATGCAGGTGCCTGCCACATATAAACGCTGACTGATTGGCCGTGACAATTTCCTTCATTCTTCTCCACGCACGGTTAGCCAGCATCTTGGCGAAAAGCTTAGCAGCGCTGTGGGTAAGGCTGATAGGACGAAAATCCCCAACCAGCTCCGCATCGGATTTCTTAGGGATGAGCATAATATGTGCTTTGTTGAGCCTTCCAAAACCCCTCCCATCCTGCACATACAACTTCATCATCATCGCCATAACATCGTTCTTTATGATCGGCCATGCCCTCTGATAAAAAGCAGCAATGAAACCATCCGGCCCAGGGGCCTGATCCGGTGGCAGTTCCTTGATGGTGTTCCAAACTTCTTCCTTCGTGAAAATGTTCTCAAGCTCGCCAAGATCGTGAGTCTCCATACCCAGGAAATTGAGGTCTAGATCTGCCTCACTGGTCGTTGCATGACCCAGCAACTGTTCGTAAGCCTCGGTGAAGATTTCACCCTTCCTCTCTTGCTTAGTAATGAGCTCCTCGTTGTGCCTAATGTGAGGGATGAAATTTTTTTGATCTCCGCCCATTTTCCACGGCCTGAAAGAGCTTAGTGTTCACGTCACCTTCCCGGATCCATCGTAGCCGTGAGTGTTGACGCTCGATGGTACGTTGCAAAGAGGACAACCCCAAGAGCGCCAGTTTGATAGTCTTGTGAAGCCAAAGCTCGGCGGGAGTGAGAGCACGCATCTCCATGGCGCGGTCGAACTTGAGAATGACATAGTTGGCAATAGCGATCTGTGTCTTGATGTTACCAGTCTTCCTCTGTCCCCAGGCTTGTAGCGCGACAGCCGTATTTCTCAAGAGCGCATCCATCCTCTTGAAAGGATCCACTATGTTCTCGTCACATACCCATGCATCCCGAACAGCTTGATCAAACCCCTCTAGTTTGGTCCAGTACATCTCGAAACGGAATCTTCTCTTGTGGTAGAAAGGAGCTGAAGTAGACAGGTGGAGCGGGGCATGGTCCGAAATGTTAGTGGACAGAGCTTGGAGGAGGACATCCGGATGAGAAAGCTCCTAGTCCACAGTCACCAACACACGATCGATCTTTGTCATCACCGGTTGATCCCTTTCATTTGTCCACGTGAATCTCCGGTCGTGCATGTAAACCTCCTTAAGTTCATTATTGTCCACAAACTCCTTAAATCTCCTCATGATTCGTCTGTTGATATTGTTGTTGCTCTTGTCCTCCGCCCGAAGAATCATATTGAAGTCTCCCAAAACCATCCACGGCCCAGGGCAGGCCGCGCGCAAAGCATGAAGATCGCATAGAAATTGAGTTTTGGGGCCCTCTCCTTGCGGCCCGTACATCGCCGTGACCCACCAAGTCGATCCTCCCTTGTCATGAACGAGCCCTGTGATAGAGTTGGTGTCGCTCACGATGTTATGCACGGATAGCACGGTGCTATCCCAAGCAAGTAGGATGCCCCCACGAGTCTCCTCAGCCGGCACATAGTCAAACCCATCGAACGATGGGCCAATGCATTGCATAACGATGAAAGGATCGAATACATCTAGTTTCGTCTCTTGGAGACACACAAGGCTAACCTTGGCCATCACTACCAACTCCCTAACCGCATGCTTCTTGGTAGGGCTATTAAGGCCCCTCACGTCCAACACAACACATGTGGGTTAGGATCCATGATATAGTGATGAGGACCGCGCACTACCGAACCCAACCATCAAGCCGGGGTTGCCACCACCATGTTGCCGGCCCTCAATTCGCAAGCCGGAGGGACCTCCTTCCCAAACAGGGCGGCGATCACTTTGATATGTTGCTCGCGGAGAGGGGTGTCGAAGATGTCCGCAAGCTCAGCAATTGAGTCCTCATTTCCTTCTAAATCTTCCGGGACCAGACCTAGTGCCCGCATGAGCACGTTCTCCCCCTGTGTAGCCTTCGCGGGAATCGACGACATCGCGCGCTTGGCGCCTCATGTAGTACGTCGTGGCGTGAATGGTTCTGCTTCCGGTCTCAGCGACGATTGCACTTCCTGAAGGAGAGGGGGTGCCAACTTACGGACAAGGGCATTGCAGAACCACTTCAGTTTTCCGAAAGCAGCGACCTCCTGTGGCTTCATGCCACCATTGCATGCCAACTCCACGCTTTGCATGTCGCTGTTTACGTGAGGAATTAGCTGGGCGGCCTCGAACTCCTGCATGGACGCCACTTGTCCAGGGGCCCCCTTGTCCCCGCCTATTTGGGCATCCGTGCCAATCATTGGCACCAACTCACCCAGCGAATTAGCCTGGGCACTGATCCCCACAGATCCTCCACTTCCCGCCTGGTCTCCGATGGGCCCGTGTGGGGCTGGCTCCAGCGTACACCCAATGGGATCCTGTGTGGAGGGCGAGATCCCAGCCTGCATGTGGCCCTCCATGCCTCCCAATACTGCTGCATCTTTGTCTCCCCTGTCGCGTGCCTCCGACCTGGGATCCAGTCCCGCACCAACCACCAAGGTGGGGGCCACTACAATCGCCACCTCCTCCGTCGTGGGGCCATCCAGCTGTGGCGACACCACTGACCCGCCAGTCCCGCCCTTGGTCATGTGTGGCCGGGCTGCCAGAAGCCGTATCTCCTCGGGTTCAACATCTTTATCCATCAGGGTCGCATCAAATCGCGCGTGGGAGTCCATCAGAACTGCTTGCTGCATGATTGGTGCCAAAATCGTCGCCCCCTCTCCAAAGGACCGTTCTGGAACCACCTGTCCCACCACCTGCCTCCTCGAAGCGCACGCGCCAGTGGGATTCGAAATTCGAATTGTCCCCGTGGCATCCTTATCCACCTGTCCGGGCCCAGAAGCGATCCGGTCAAAAGCAGACTAACGCATCGTTAGCCTATCGTGGACGCGGACCCCGGCCCCACCACGGCATCTCTCTCTAGCCTGGGCCATGGGGGCAATCTTCCACTCCGACGATGGCGCTCCGCCGCGGGCCACGCCGCCGGCATAGCTCCGGCCACCTCCCGTCCCTCCGGCATTGTCGCCCCTCGAGTCGCGGACCCCAAACTGCCAGCCAAAGTTCTGCATGTTAGCGCCTCCTCCCATATCCATCTCTGAGTCCGGCAGGCCGCTTTGGCCACTATCCGACGAGCCGCCCAAGAACCACGGTTCCTCCCCCTCCGGGAACGAAATCACAGAGTCCAGATGTATGAGCACTTTGTATTGCAGTCTTGGGCTGGAAAAGCGCCCTCTACTCCTCCGGCTCCGGCACCGCGAGCCAGCGGCGGGTGGGGATTTGCTCCGGGTCCGCCGTCCAGGCCAGCAACTTGAACGCCGCAAGATCTGAGCGAGCAGAGGTCTCTGGCGCAACGGAATCGATGATACATGCACCGCCCAACAAACTCTCAATCACCTCAAGCTCCCATGCGTGCGCCGGGATCCCCTCGATGACCAACCTCACCTTGAAGCGCATGGCCGCGAACACCGCCTGCGACTGCCTGATCCACTACCGGAACGACAACCTGTGCCCATCAAGCTCCAGCACCGGCCGCCTGCTCAACAGATTCCTGTCCTCCTGTCTAGCAAAGACCACCAGGAAATCCTCCGGCCAGAACTTGTGCACCGAAAATCTGTCCTCAGGGATGCCCATCCTGTCTTTCAGAGCACGCCTCACCAGCTCCGGCGAGATCTCCGACCTGTCCCCACCAATGTACACCACCATGGCTTTGTGAAGCCGGTGCTCAATGTCATCCATGGCGCGGGTCCTCCTTACAACGCACAACTCTGACGGCTCCATCTCCGGATCAACCGCCACCTCCAAGCGCGGCACGGCAAGCCGCGGCCACACCGGGTCCGCCGCAGGATCAGCCAAGGGCGGCAGTGGTGCGGCCCTGGCAGAAGCAGCGTGCCTGGCCGACCCAGACCCCACCTCGTCCCGCGGCGCGGAACGGCGAGCCACCTTAGCCGCCGCATCCCGACGGAGCTCCTCCACCGGCGACGGGCTGCGCGGCCGCTTGCACTGCGAGGCGACATGGCCGGGGAGCCCGCAGTGGAAGCACACCACCTCATTGGTGCAGTCCTTCAGAAAGTGCCCTTTTGCAAGACACCGAAAGCACTTGTCCCGCATCTCCGGCGAGACCCCCTTCCTCACCGGCGAGGGGCGGCGCGGAGCCCCAGCTGGCAGATCCGCACCCACCCTACTCTTCCACAGGGTCTTCTTCGAAGCAGGGGCCGCCTGCCATGGGGACACACGCCGGCAGGTCTCCGGCACGGCACCCTCCAGCAGAGGCGCGGCCGGTGGCGCGCCGGGCGCCAACGGGCCAGCCACGTCCTCGGCGGATCTCTCGGAAGCCGAGGAGATCCCCAGACCAGAGACGACAGGCCTCTCCCGAGGGAACACGGAGTTGACGGAGCGGGGGCTCTCCGCCATGGCCAGGAAGCAGAGAGCGGGGGCGGAGAACAAAGGGGGAGGTGGCCGGCGCTGCCAGAGCGGCAAGTGACGGGTTAGGTGGACGCCGGCGTCGGAGTGACGCACGGCGGAGGGAGGGCTCTCACGCTACGGAAAGAGAATGGCAACCACCTTTGTTTCATTCAATGGGACGGCCGAAACTTGCAGCTCCTCCTGGTTCCAGCATCTCGTGCTCCTGGTTCCAGCATCCCGTGCCATCTGGTCGCAGCTTTGCTCTTGCCGGTTGTAGCATATTGTACTGACGGTTCCAGTATCCTCACTACTGGTTCCAGCAAAAACCCGCCGGTAACAACTTCGGCAGCACAATCAACTGTTGGTTCCAGCATCCCACATCATTAGTAGTAACATTCCGCACTGTTGGTTCCAGCATCCCTGTCACACGTGGCCGCAATGGTTGTAGCACGTAGCCGTGTGGGTTGTCGCCCGTCCGAGAGCCCGCAGACCATGCCCACCTTGCTTGGAATCAGCTAGGGAGGGGCTCGCGGCGGCGCCGCTGGTGGTGCGGGTACAAGGGGTTCAGAGTTACACTGAATTCAAGAGAAAGAAGATACAGAGGAGGAAGGAGGGGATGTGATGCGGATAAAGTGAGGGAGTGCACGCTGCTGGTTGCAAGATCTCGTCCGATCCAAACAGTCTGTGCGCGACCGGCGTAAGACTCGGCCAGTTAGCTTTTGTAATTCGTTTCCCTTACCCAAAAGTCACTTTTGTAATTCTGGAGTTCTGTGTTCTATCAGGTACTCCATCTGTAAATGATCTAAACGTTCTTATAATTCTTTACAGAGGGAGTACTAATTAGTTTACGCTTTACTTTTCAAGATCAGCTCTAGTTCCTAAAATACCAGGCTGGAGTTCTTTGTCCTATCAGGTACTCCATACATAAATAAATATAAGAGCGTTTAGATCACTAAAATAGTGATCTAAACCCTCTTATATTTCTTTACAACAGGAGTACTAATTAGTTTAGGTTTTACTGTTCAAGATCAGCTCTGGTTCCTAAAATACCAAGCTAAAGAAAACCAAGAGATCCGAGCACATGAGACAGTTGCAATTCTCACTACCAACTTATCTTGATGTTTCAACATTCCTGAATATATTTTACATTACATGAATGGCTTAAATATCCTATCCGATGTATAATTTTTCCCAGTACCTACAAGAATCATAGTGGTCACCGTATAATCTCAAGTTTACATCCCCATTATGTCTACCATCTGTAACTTGGTACCTCCTAACATAGGCGAGCTCTTTTTGCCGACTCTGTTTGCAATTTATGATATAATCAGCAACTAACACTTCTGCGCAGACCTAGATCATCTTGAGGGTTTTGAAGGCAACTTCTTTACCAGGCTGGTGTCACCGGTTACCAAGAATCGAGCACCTTTCACTAGCTCCTCCTTGATCATAAAAAGGAGAGCAGAAGCAAAAACACTCTGTACAATTTTTGTGCCCATTCCTTTATAAAGCCCTGACAGGCCTTCATAATGCATCATTTTTGTGATTGCATCAAACGTGCCTGAAAGAAGGATATCACAGAATGACATATTTTATAGGAAAGTAAGTAACAACAGGAAATAGTAATCGGAAGAGAAGTAGAGGCTTGCTGGAAGAAATAGGAACTGACACACAGTACTGACTCAAAATTGAAAGAAAAAAAATGAATGATGCCCGATCATGTACCTTTGTAGCGATGCCTCTTGTCATCGTCGATCATTTGCTTCGCCTGAAGTCTTGCCTGCAGCATAAACATGGTTCAGTTCAATATACATGCACAAATATGCAGCGGAAAAGTTGCACTTATATCTGCTGCACCAAATAATCACCTTCACAACTAGAAGAGGATATGTAACAAGAGTTGCACCCAGTTTTGCAACAGCTCCGAGAAGAAAAACCTGAGCATGTGTTTTCATGAACGAGGTTAGCTGTTACGAATTTCCGTAACATAGTTAACTAACAAAGAGATGCTAGTATTAGAGCAGCACATCAAAATGCCAAAGTGCTTTCAACAAATCTTGTTCTCTTTTTATAGACTAGATATATATCATGAATGAACAAACTTTCAGGTATTCAGAAGTAATAGGTCCAGGACCGTCAGGCCCCAGCAACAGACCTCCTAATAATCACTAAAAATAATTCACCAGAAAAGCTATAGCTTACTTCAATAGCAGTCAGTCCCTGAGCCCCCTTAAAATTAGAGGCACGTCTCTTCTTCAGCTTCTTAAGAAGAGTCTCGTACAGCATGAACTGAATTGCAGGATTGCTGACCTAGTAGCAGGTAAAGCTTGGTGAACAACCCTTGTAAGACCACTGAGCAAAAGAAAGTGCGAAAAACAGAGACTTATACCATAATAAGAGCTGGAATAACCCCTTTCCAGAAGCCAAACACTCCAGCTTCCTTGTAAAGATCCTGAATCTGCACATAGACTAAGTCAATCAACCATACTCCAAACTAGTTCATAACTGTAGCAGTTGAGAGCGGCTTTGAATTAAGATAACGTGTGAAATAACAGCCTTACATAATAAATAAATAAAAGACAACAACAAAAAGAAACATGAATTTGTTATGTGCCTTCATAAAGTAACATAATTGAACATTTACAAGATTCAAAGAGTTGGCTCAGACGATGTGCCTCTTATTGAGAATACAAACCATATACACTTTGTTGTACGATACATGCAGCAACATAGCAATGATGTGAAGAATATATCATGTATCATTTTAGTGCTTACTGTTCAGCTAGTGAATCCTGACACCCTGTGGAACCAGGAACCTGATACTTATAAACAATTTAAGGCATTACCAATTCTCACCAGCTGGACGCCTTCAAATAAAGGGCGGAGAAAGGGTGAATTTATCAGTTTGAAATCTTAGTGATTATAAGGATATATGTGCCTTGTTACCAGATGATAACCTTATAGGCTTCTAGCTGATGCCAAAGGTTGTGACTTAGGAAGAAATGACATACTAATGAATTATAATAAAAGAAACGTGGATGTACACGAACAATCTGTTACAAGGTAAACATTCATATCCACGTAAATCCTTAAACAGATATTCAAGATGCAAAATAAATAGTACTCCCTCCGTCCCGAAATATGTGCCGCTGACGGAGGGAGTACTATTTATTTTGCATCTTGAATAGAGTTGGAGTAGCACCGATTGAAGAGAAGCTTGTCCAACATTGTCTGAGATGGTTTGGGTATATTCAGCGCAGGCCTCGAGAAGCTCCAGTGCATAGCGGAAGGCTAAGGTGTGCTGATAATGTCAAGAGAGGTTGGGGTAGACCACCAAGTTTGACATGGGAGGAGTCCGTAAAGAGAGATCTGAAGGACTGGAATATCACCAAAGAACTGACCATGGACATGGGTGTGTGGAAGCTAGCTATCCATGTGCCAGAACCATGAGTTGGTTGCGAGATCTTTTGGGTTTTTCAGCTCAAGCCTACCCCAACTTGTTTGGGACTAAAGGCTTTGTTGCTTTTTTTTGACAGAGGGAGTACTTAATAGTAACAGAGTCCAGTCACAACCTTATAATCCCACAAACTACTTAATAGTAGTGTCACCTTTTCCCAACATGGGTAAGAACAGACATTAATCAGACATGTAGTAATCAGCAAAATGTAATTGCATCAATAGTGTCTTATCCTAGAGGGAGAATGATCAGAGATACGTACAACATTGATAGTTTTATGAGGGACGTTTTCCACTGGGGCAGGTTGTAGGGCCTTATCAAGAGCAGATGTCAAACCCTGATCCTGAGGGCCTTGCTGTTTGTTTGCCTTTCTGTGAGTCTGCAGATAATAATAAATTAGTATTCAGGATATCAAATGATTTCCACTAAAGTCAGTTGACTGGGAAACACTGCTCCGAGAAACTGGCATTTCCTTACTTGCATTCGTGTGACAACAACCCAAATTGGGTTCGTGAGAAGTACATTAACGCATCTGCAAAAAGCAAATGTGCAGATTTGGAATCAAAAGCACAAAAAGCTCATCATCATAGCCGCAACCTTTTAGAACACACAGTACTATGAGCTTACAGTAATTAAGTCCAGGAAAAGACAATGCGAAAGCATGAGGTCAACGATAGATGCACAAGTAATTCGAATTACCCAGAAAGTGCAGCAACAGTGAGTGATTGGAACATCCCGACGGATCCATCCCCAATTCCTCTAATGGATCGCCGAAGGGATGCTGCCTCCGCCCTGCTCCGGAATATTTGGTAGAAGAAGTAGTAGACACCCTAATAGCACATCAATTTGATGCAGAAGCGTGTAAAGCATCTCCTCAAAACCAAGGCAGGACTTGTTCATAAGAGGAAGAAAAACAAGGCAGGCAGGTCGTCGGTGAATCGAGCAAGCAGCGAGCGAACCTGAGACGCGGCGGTGCCGACGAGCGAGGGCGCCAGGCCGCCGTAGAGCCGCTCCCACCCCTCGTTCTGCACCACCTACTACAGCAGAAGAGGAGATCACGGAAGCATTAGAGTCGGATCAGGGCAGATTACGCGTCAGCCCGGACGAAGAGGAGAAGGGGGTCGGGGGGAGGAGGAGGACCAGGCACAACTGGCGGACGGCGCCGTCCTTGAACGCCGGCTTGGAGGGGTCCCGCTCCGTCTGCTGCCGCGCGTTCACCTGCCGCGGAAACCCTTCCCCGTTCAGCACGCGGAAGCAACAACAACAAAGGGCGAGCTAGCGAGCGAGCAATCTGGGGCGCGGGGAGGCGGGACGTACGGTCTGGAGGGGGTAGGTGAGGAGCTGGGCGACGATCCCGCCGCCGGCGCCGGCGAGGCCGTTGATCAGCGCGTCCGACATCTCCACCCCGCCACCCCGGTGGATCGCCGCCGCGGCGTGGTGGGCGTCCCGAAGACCCGACACCCCCGCCGCCTCGGCCGCCGGTTGCTTGCCGGGCGTCGCTGGATTGCTGCCGTGGGAGTGGGAGAGACGGAGGAGGCGTGGTCTCCCCGGTTCGGTCCCGTGCTTTACTGGTACTGCCCTGCTTCCCCTTCAAGTTCAGACGTCTGCATACTGTAGTACTGCTACTCGTCAGCTCGTGTCCCTCCGCCCACCTTTTAGTACACGTTTTTTAAACCAAAAAAATATATATCCGGGCTTCGTTTTAGTTTTTTCTTTTTGCTTATTCAATTCGATTTAGGTTTCGTTCCGGTTAATTTGAGTTGATTGATGGGGAGTGGCGAGAGGAGTTCGCGCTTTGCACGAGGAGAATATCTCACGCCTTGGCATCTTGCCAGGAAAGCGCAGTTTGTACATTTCACAAGTGAAGGCCGGACAGCGATGCTTTGCTTTGTTTACCACGCCAACAGCCCAACACACAGTCAGATGTTTGATGTTTGTTTCGTCGGCTTCCATTCAGGCATGGATGCCCGAATATACTGCTTCAGTTGACTTTTTTTCTGTCGCCCTGAGTGCATCGTTAGATGAGGTGCTGACCAGCCACAGTGGAAGTAAGTTCAACAGTAACATCAAGTCCAACTCAGCCATTTTGTTTATGTGACAATGAGTTAATGATAAAAGAGGTGATTTTAGTAACTTAGCTATTACTGTAACATCACATGTCCCAATGCAATATGAGTCTATAACCGAATAACTGAAGCTTTGCATAACACCACACTTATGTTACTACCCACTACTTAGCGATATGTGTATATTACTAGTGTATGTTACTCTCCATTGTGGCTAGTCTAAGCACATTAAACCTCCTCCAATGCATTGATGCTAAGGTGAGGTGTTAAGTGCATTAATTGTCTTAGCAACTAAGACTGCTCACAGTGGGGAGTAACATAGAATAGTAACTTACCGATGTTACTAGTCTATGTTACTACCTCCATAGTGGGTAGTAACAAATGAGTGGTATCATGAAAGAGTTCATTTATTAGGTTATAGACTCATTATGCCTTGAAATGTGTGATATTACAGTAACTACCTAAGTTACCACAAGCCCCTCTCACCTCATTAATTAACTGCCACATAAGCAATTTTGTATTGAAATATGTGATGTTACTAGTTAAGTTACTCCCATTGTGACTAGTCTAATGTCCCCAATGCATGGGTGTTTAGCTTTTGTTGCTAAGCTTGCTTTATTTAATTTTTTATCAACAAAACTCCTTCATGCATTGGTCAGTAGGTATTTTGCATAGGTTCACGTGCTTAGAACCGTTTCCTCATGGAGTCATCATAATGCTCTCTCTCTTTTTTAATAGATTTGCCACATCATTTTTTTGCTTACGTGGCACCCTTAGCACCCATACACGGTGGAGCACTGGGAGAGGCCCCCAATGCATACGTCCATTTTGCATCATGCTTTTATATCGATATTTATTGCATTATAGGCTGTTATTACACATTATGTCACAATACTTATGCATATTTTCTCTTATTTTACAAGGTTTACATAAAGAGGGAGAATGCCGGCAGTTGGGATTCTGGCCTGGAAAAGGAGCAAATATTAGAGACCTATTCTGCACAACTCCAGAAGTCCTGAAACTTCACAGAAGTCATTTTCAGAATATATAAAAAATACTGAGCACAAGAAGTTCCGGAGGGGGGTCACACCCTGCCCACGAGGGTGGGGGCGCGCCCGCCGCCACGAGGCGGAACCTTGGCGGAACCAATCTAGGGCTCTGGCGGAGCTGTTCTGCCAGGGAAACTTTCCTCCGGGAGGGGGAAATCATCGCCATCATCATCACCAACGATCCTCTCATCGGGAGGGGGTCAATCTCCATCAACATCTTCACCAGCACCATCTCCTCTCAAACCCTAGTTCATCTCTTGTATCCAATTCTTGTCTTTAAGTCCGGGATTGGTACCTGTGGGTTGCTAGTAGTGTTAATTACTCCTTGTAGTTGATGCTAGTTGGTTTATTTGGTGGAAGATCATATGTTCAGATCCTATATGTATATTAATACCCTCTGATTATGAACATGAATATGCTTTGTGAGTAGTTACGTTTGTTCCTGAGGACATGAGAGAAGTCTTGCTATTAGTAGTCATGTGAATTTGGTATTCGTTCGATATTTTGATGAGATGTATGTTGTCTCTCCTCTAGTGGTGTTATGTGAACGTCGACTACATGACACTTCACCATTATTTGGGCCTAGAGGAAGGCATTGGGAAGTAATAGGTAGATGATGTGTTGCTAGAGTGACAGAAGCTTAAACCCTAGTTTATGCGTTGCTTCGTAAGGGGCTGATTTGGATCCATATGTTTCATGCTATGGTTAGGTTTACCTTAATACTTTTGTTGCAGTTGCGGATGCTTGCAATAGAGGTTAATCATAAGTGGGATGCTTGTCCAAGTAAGGACAGTACCCAAGCACCGGTCCACCCACATATCAGATTATCAAAGTACCGAACGCGAATCATATGATCGTGATGAAAACTAGCTTGATGATATTCGTCCTCGGGAGCGCTTTTCTCTATATAAGAGTTTGTCCAGGCTTGTCCTTTGCTACAAAAAGGATTGGGCCACCTTGCTGCACTTTATTTACTTTTGTTACTTGTTGCTCGTTACCAATTATCTTATCACAAAAGTATCTGTTACCTATAATTTCAGTGCTTGCAGAGAATACCTTGCTGAAAACCGCTTATCATTTCCTTCTGCTCCTCGTTGGGTTCGACACTCTTACTTATCGAAAGGACTACGATAGATCCCCTATACTTGTGGGCCATCAAGACTCTTTTCTGGCATCGTTGCCGGGGAGTGAAGCACCTTTGGTAGGTGGAATTTGGTAAGGAAAAATTTATATAGTGTGCTGAAATTTACTGTCACTTGTTACTATGGAAAGTTATCCTCTGAGGGGCTTGTTCGGGGTATCTTCACCCCAACCAGTAGAGTAAAGAGTTGCTCCTCAACCTATTGAACCTACTGAAAATGAAAATGTCTACTTTGAGATTCCTTCGGGTATGATAGAAAAACTGCTAGCTAATCTTTTTGCAGGAGACGGGACAATGCATCCTGATGAGCACCTAATATATGTGGATGAAGTTTGTGGATTATTTAAGCTTGCAGGTGTGCCCGATGATGTTGTTAAGAAGAAGCTCTTCCCTTTATCTTTGAAGGGAGATGCATTGACATGGTATAGGCTATGTGATGATATGGGATCATGGAACTACAAACGATTGAAATTGGAATTTCATCAGAAGTTTTATCCTATGCATCTTATTCATCGTGATCGCAATTATATATATAATTTTTGGCCTCGCGAAGGAGAAAGCATCGCTCAAGCTTGGGGGAGGCTTAAATCAATGTTATATTCATGCCCCAATCATGAGCTTCCAAGAGAAATAATTATTCAAAATTTATATGCTCGGCTTTCTGATAATAATCGCACCATGCTCGATACTTCTTGTGCTGGCTCTTTTATGATGAAGACTATTGAATTCAAATGGGATTTATTGGAAAGAATTAAACGCAACTCTGAAGATTGGGACCTCGACGAAGGTAAGGAGTCAGTTATGACACCTAAGTTTGATTGTGTTAAATCTTTTATGGATACCGATGTTTTCCGTAAATTTAGCACTAAATATGGACTTGACTCTGAAATAGTAGCTTCTTTCTGTGAATCTTTTGCTACTCATGTTGATCTCCCTAGGGAGAAGTGGTTTAAATATCATCCTCCCATAGAAGTAAAAGTAGCTGCACTTATTAAAGTTGAAGAAAAGACTGTCACTTATAATGATCCTATTGTTCCTATTGCTTATGTTGAGAAACCACCTTTTCCTGTTAGGATAAAAGATCATGCTAAAGCTTCAACTGTGGTTCGTAAAAGCAATATTCCTAACTTATACACCTCCTGAGCAAATTAAAGTTGAACCTAATATTGCTATTGTTAAAGATCTCTTGTCTGATAATATTGATTGGCATGTTATTCATTTCTGTGATGAAACTGCTAGAATTGCTAAGCCTTGTGCTAAAGATAAACATAGGCATGTGGTAGGCATGCCTGTTATTTCTGTTAAAATAGGAGATCATTGTTATCATGGCTTATGTGATATGGGTGCCAGTGCTAGGGCTATACCTCATGACTTATACAAAGAAATTATGCATGATATTGCACCGGCTGAGCTAGAAGATATTGATGTCATAATTAAACTTGCCAATAGAGATACTATTGCACCAATTGGAATTGTTAGAGATGTTGAAGTCTTGTGTGGGAAAACTAAATATCCTGCTGATTTTCTTGTTCTTGGTTCCCCACAAGATAAATTTTGTCCCATTATATTTGGTAGACCCTTCTTGAACACAGTTAATGCTAAGATAGATTGCGAAAAGGATGTTGTTACTATTGGTTTAGGTGATATGTCTCATGAACTTAATTTCTCTAAATTTCGTAGACAACACCGTGAAGAGGAATTGCCTACTAAAGATGAAATTATTGGTCTTGCTTCTATTGCCGTGCCTCCTAGTGATCCTTTAGAACAATATCTGCTAGACCATGAAAATGGTATGTTTATGAATGAAAGAAGGGAAATAGATGAAGTGTTCTTTAAACAGGAACCCATCCTGAAACACAATTTTCCTGTCGAAATCCTAGGGGATCCTCCTCCACCCAAGGGTGATCCCGTGTTTGAGCTCAAACCGTTACCTGATACTCTTAAATATGCTTATCTTGATGAGAAAAAGATATATCCTATTATTATTAGTGCTAACCTTTCAGAGCATGAAGAAGAAAGATTATTGAAAACTCTTGAAGAAGCACCATGCTGCTATTGGATATACTCTCGATGATCTTAAGGGCGTTAGTCCCACAGTATGTCAACACAAAATAAATTTGGAGAAAGATGACAAACTAGTTCGTGATCACCAACGACGTCTGAATTCTAAGATGAAAGAAGTGGTAAGAAAGGAAATACTAAAGCTCCTTGAGGTAGGTATAATTTATCCCGTTGCTGATAGTCAGTGGGTAAGTCATGTCCATTGTGTCCCTAAAAAGGGAGGTATTACTGTCATTCCTAATGATAAAGATGAATTGATTCCGCAAAGAATTATTACAGGTTATAGGATGGTAATTGATTTCCGCAAATTAAACAAGGCTACTAAAAAGATCATTACCCTTACCTTTTATTGATCAAATGCTATAAAAATTATGCAAACATACACATTTTTGCTTTCTAGATGGTTATTCTGCTGATGATCAATCTAAGACCACTTTTACTTGCCCGTTCGGTACTTTTGCTTATAGATGTATGCCTTTGGTTTATGTAATGCACCTGTTACCTTCCAAAGATGCATGATGGCTATATTCTCTGACTTTTGTGAAAAGATTTGTGAGGTTTTCATGGACGATTTCTCCGTCTATGGATCCTCTTTTGATGATTCCTTAAGCAACCTTGATTCGAGTTTTGCAGAGATGTGAAGAAACTAACCTTGTATTGAATTGGGAGAAGCGCCACTTTATGGTTAATGAAGGTATTGTCTTGGGGCATAAAGTTTCTGAAAGAGGTATTGAAGTTGA
Organism: Triticum urartu; assembly: GCF_056163025.1. NCBI lineage: Eukaryota > Viridiplantae > Streptophyta > Magnoliopsida > Poales > Poaceae > Triticum > Triticum urartu. The sequence goes on from NC_141876.1 coordinate 479,174,657, forward strand.
TAAAGCTAAGGTTGATGCTATTAAAAATATGCCATGTCCCAAGGACATCAAAGGTATAAGAAGTTTCCTTGGTCACGCCGGTTTAAATAGGAGGTTCATTAAGGACTTCTCAAAAATTTCTCGGCCTCTGACTAATTTATTACAAAAATATATACCATTTGTTTTTGATGATGATTGCGTAGAAGCATTCGAAATACTTAAGAAAGCATTGATCTCTGCACCTATTGTTCAGCCACCTGATTGGAATTTACCTTTTGAAATTATGTGTGATGCTAGTGATTATGTTGTAGGTGATGTTCTAGGGAAAAGAGTTGATAAGAAATTAAATGTTATTCAATATGCTAGTAAAACTCTAGACAATGCACAGAGAAATTATGCTACAACTGAAAAAGAATTCTTAGTAGTTGTATTTGCTTGTGATAAGTTCAGACCTTATATTGTTGATTCTAAAGTAACTATTCACACGGATCATGCTGCTATTAAATATCTTATGGAAAAGAAAGATGCTAAACCTAGACTTATTAGATGGGTTCTCTTGCTACAAGAATTTGATTTGCATATTATTGATAGAAAGGGAGCTGAGAACCCCGTTGCAGACAACTTGTCTAGGCTAGAGAATGTTCTTGATGACCCACTACCTATTGATGATAGTTTTCCTGATGAACAACTAAATGTCATAAATGCTTCTCACACTGCTCCATGGTATGTTGATTATTCTAATTACATTGTTGCTAAATTTATACCACCTAGTTTCACATACCAGCAAAAGAAAAGGTTTTTCTATGATTTAAGACATTACTTCTGGGATGATCCACATCTTTATAAAGAAGGAGTAGATGGTGTTATTAGACATTGTGTACCTGAGCATGAACAAGAACAGATCCTACGCAAGTGTCACTCCGAGGCTTATGGAGGACACCATGCTGAAGATAGAACTGCACACAAGGTATTGCAATCCGGTTTTTATTGGCCTACTCTCTTCAAGGATGCCCGTAAGTTTGTTGTATCTTGTGATGAATGTTAAAGAATTGGTAATATTAGTAGACGTCAAGAAATGCCTATGAATTATTCACTTGTTATTGAACCATTTGATGTTTGGGGCTTTGATTATATGGGACCTTTTCCTGCCTCCAATGGATACACACATATTTTAGTTGCTGTTGATTACGTTACTAAGTGAGTAGAAGCTATTCCAACTAGTAGTGCTGATCATAACACCTCTTTTAAGATGCTTAAAGAAGTTATTTTCCAAGGTTTGGAGTCCCTAGATATTTAATGACTGCTGGTGGTTCACATTTTATTCATGGTGCTTTCCGTAAAATGCTTGCTAAATATGATGTTAATCATAGAATTGCATCTCCTTATCACCCACAGTCTAGTGGTCAAGTAGAATTGAGCAATAGAGAACTCAAATCAATTTTGCAAAATACTGTTAATAGATCTAGAAAGAATTGGTCCAAGAAACTTGATGATGCATTATGGGCCTATAGAACTGCATATAAAAATCCTATGGGTATGTCTCCGTATAAAATGGTTTATGGAAAAGCATGTCACTGATACGTCTCCAACATATCTATAATTTTTGATTGCTCCATGCTATATTATCTACTGTTTTGGACATTATTGGGCTTTATTACCCACTTCTATATTATTTTTGGGACTAACCTACTAGCCGGAGGCCCAGCCCATAATTGTTGTTTTTTTTTTGCCTATTTTAGGGTTTCGAAGAAAAGGAATATCAAACGGAGTCCAAACGGAATGAAACCTTCGGGAACGTGATTTTCTCAACGAACAAGACCCGGGAGACTTGGACCCTACGTCAAGAAACAAAAGAGGAGGCCACGAGGTAGGGGGGTGCGCCTACCCCCCAGGCGCACCCTCCACCCTCGTGGGCCCCCTGTTGCTCCACCGACGTACTCCTTCCTCCTATATATACCTACGTACCCCCAAAAGACCAGATACGGAGCCAAAACCCTAATTCCATCGTCACAACTTTCTGTATCCACGAGATCCCATCTTGGGGCCTGTTCCAGAGCTCCGCCGGAGGGGGCATCGATCACGGAGGGCTTCTACATCATCACCATAGCCCCTCCGATGAAGTGTGAGTAGTTCACCTCAGACCTACGGGTCCATAGTTATTAGCTAGATGGCTTCTTCTCTCTTTTTGGATCTCAGTACAATGTTCTCCCCCTCTCTTGTGGAGATCTATTCGATGTAATCTTCTTTTTGCGGTGTGTTTGTTGAGATCGATGAATTGTGGGTTTATGATCAAGTCTATCTATGAACAATATTTGAATCTTCTCTGAATTCTTTTATGTATGATTGGTTATCTTTGCAAGTCTCTTCGAATTATCAGTTTGGTTTGGCCTACTAGATTGATTTTTCTTGCAATGGGAGAGGTGCTTAGCTTTGGGTTCAATCTTGCGGTGTCCTTTCCCAGTGACAGTAGGGGCAGCAAGGCACGTATTGTATTGTTGCCATCGAGGATAACAAGATGGGGTTTTCATCATATTGCATGAGTTTATCCCTTTACATCATGTCATCTTGCTTAAGGCGTTACTCTGTTTTCATTAACTTAATACTCTAGATGCATGCTGGATAGCGGTCGATGAGTGGAGTAATAGTAGTAGATGCAGGCAGGAGTCGGTCTACTTGTCTCGGACGTGATGCCTATATACATGATCATACCTAGATATTCTCATAACTATGCTCAATTATGTCAATTGCTCAACAGTAATTTGTTCACCCACCATAGAATACTTATGCTCTTGAGAGAAGCCTGATAACCCACAAGTATAGGGGATGACAACAGTTTTCGAGGGTAGAGTATTCAACCCAAATTTATTGATTCGACACAAGGGGAGCCAAAGAATACTCTCAAGTATTAGCAGCTAAGTTGTCAATTCAACCACACTTGGAAACTTAATATCTGCAGCAAAGTATTTAGTAGCAAAGTAATATGATAGTAGTGGTAATGGTAGCAAAAGGTAACAGTAGTAAAATTAATGTTTTTGGTATTTTGTAGTGATGATAGCAATACCAACGGAAAAGTAAATAAGCGAAGAACAATATATGAAACGCTCGTAGGCAATGGATCGGTGATAGAGAATTATGCCGGATGCGGTTCATCATGTAACAATCATAACCTAGGGTGACACAGAACTAGCTCTAGTTCATTGATATAATGTAGGCATGTATTCCGAATATAGTCATACGTGCTTATGGAAAAGAACTTGCATGACATCTTTTGTCCTACCCTCCCGTGGCAGCGGGGTCCTTACGGAAACTAAGGGATATTAAGGCCTCCTTTTAATAGAGAACCGAAACAAAGCATTAACACATAGTGAATAAATGAACTCCTCAAACTACGGTCATCACCGGTAAGTATCCCGATTATTGTCACTTCGGGGTTAACGGATCATAACATATAATAGGTGACTATAGACTTGCAAGATAGGATCAAGACCACTCATATATTGATGAAAACATAATAGGTTCACATCTGAAATCATGGCACTCGGGCCCTAGTGTTGGGTTTCGTAGTAATTTCAAAAAAATTCCTACGCACACGCAAGATCATGGTGATGCATAGCAACGAGAGGGGAGAGTATGATCTACGTACTCTTGTAGATCGCACGCGGAAGCGTTATATCAACGCGGTTGATGTAGTCGTACGTCTTCACGTCCGACCGATCCAAGTACCGAAAGCACGGAACCTCCGAGTTCTGCACACGTTCGGCTCGGTGACGTCCTCGCCTTCTCGATCCAGCAAGAGGGGCGAAGTAGTAGATGAGTTCCGGCAGCACAACGGCGTGGTGACGGTGCTGGTGAAGAACAATTTCCGCAGGGCTTCGCCTAAGCACTACGAAAACTATGACAGAGGATAAACTAGAGGAGACGGGGTTGCCGGCACACGGCTTGGTGTTTCTTGATGTGTCCTTTGTGCTAGCCCTGCCCCTCTATTTATATGTTGAGCCCTGGGGTCGAAACTTGGAGTAAAAGCCTCCACAAAGTCGGTTTCACCCGAAAGGCAAGAGTCCTTCTCGGACTCCAGGGCCAGACGCCAGGGATCCCGGCGTCTGGACCCAGACCCCAGGGACCCTGGCGTCTAGCCCCTGGACTCCGCAAAACTTCCTTTTGCGCTTTCCAAAAACCTTGTGGGCTTTCCCCTTTGGCCCAAATAAAGTGTTCTCGTACCCAAACATTTCGGGAAACATCCGGAACCCCTTCCGGTGATTTCCGGAACCCTTCCGGTGACCAAACACTATTATCACATATATCAAACTTTATCTCCGGACCATTCCGGAGTTCCTCGTCATGTCCGTGATCTCATCCCGGACTCCGAACAACATTCGGTCACCAACATACATAACTCACATAGTACTATATCGTCAACGAACGTTAAGCGTGCGGACCCTACGGGTTCGAGAACTATGTAGACATGACCGAGACACGTCTCCGGTCAATAACCAATAGCGGGACCTGGATGCCCATATTGGCTCCTACATATTCTACGAAGATCTTTATCGGTCAGACCGCATAACAACATACGTTGTTCCCTTTGTCATCGGTATGTTACTTGCCCGAGATTCGATCGTCGGTATCCAATACCTAGTTCAATCTCGTTACCGGCAAGTCTCTTTACTCGTTCCGTAATACATCATCTCACAACTAACATATTAGTTGTAATGCTTTCAAGGCTTATGTGATGTGCATTACCGAGAGGGCCCAGAGATACCTCTCCGACAATCAGAGTGACAAATCCTAATCTCGAAATACGCCAACCCAACATCTCCCTTTGGAGACACCTGTAATGCTCCTTTATAATCACCCAGTTACGTTGTGACGTTTGGTAGCACCCAAAGTGTTCCTCCGACAAACGGGAGTTGCATAATCTCATAGTCATAGGAACATGTATAAGTCATGAAGAAAGCAATAGCAACATACTAAACGATCGGGTGCTAAGCTAATGGAATGGGTCATGTCAATCAGATCATTCAACTAATGATGTGACCTCGTTAATCAAATAACAACACTTTGTTCATGGTTAGGAAACATAACCATCTTTGATTAACGAGCTAGTCAAGTAGAGGCATACTAGTGACACTCTGGTTGTCTATGTATTCACACATGTATTATGTTTCCGGTTAATACAATTCTAGCATGAATAATAAACATTCATCATGAAATAAGGAAATAAATAATAACTTTATTATTGCCTCTAGGGCATATTTCCTTCAGTCTCCCACTTGCACTAGAGTCAATAATCTAGATCACATCACCATGTGATTAACATCGATAGTTCACATCATCATGTGATTAACACCCATAGTTCACATCGTCATGTGACCAACACCCAAAGGGTTTACTAGATTCGGTAATCTAGTTCACATCGCTATGTGATTAACACCCAAAGAGTACTAAGGTGTGATCATGTTTTGCTTGTGAGAGAATCTTAGTCAACGGGCCTGCCAAATTCAGATCCGTATGTATTTTGCAAAATTCTATGTCTACAATGCTCTGCACGGAGCTACTCTAGCTAATTGCTCCCACTTTCAATATGTATCCAGATTGAGACTTAGAATCATCTGGATCAGTGTCAAAAACTTGCATCGACGTAACCGTTTACGACGAACCCTTTTGTCACGTCCATAATCGAGAAACATATCCTTATTTTACTAAGGATAATTCTGATCGCTGTCTAGTGATCTACTCCTAGATCACTATTGTACTCCCTTGCCAAATCAGTGCAGGGTATACAACAGATCTGGTATACAGCATGACATACTTTATAGAACCTATGGCCAAGGCATAGGGAATGACTTTCATTCTCTTTCTATCTTCTGCCGTGGTCGGGCTTTGAGTCTTACTCAACTTCACACCTTGTAATACAGGCAAGAACTCTTTCTTTGACTGCTCCATTTTGAACTATTTCAAAATCTTGTCAAGGTATGTACTCATTGAAAAAACTTATCAAGCGTATAGATCTTGAAGCTCAATATGTAAGCAGCTTCACCGAAGTCTTTCTTTGAAAAATTCCTTTCAAACACTCCTTTATGCTTTACAGAATAATTCTACATTATTTCCGATCAACAATATGTCATTCACATATACTTATCAGAAATGCTGTAGTGCTCCCACTCACTTTCTCGTAAATACAGGCTTCATCGCAAGTCTGTATAAAACTATATGCTTTGATCAACTTATCAAAGTGTATATTCCAACTCCGAGATGCTTACACCAGTCCATAGATGGATCGCTGGAGCTTGCACATTTTGTTAGCACCTTTCGGATTTGACAAAACCTTCTAGTTGCATCGTATACAACTCTTCTTTATTAAATCCATTAAGGAATTCAGTTTTGTTTATCCATTTGCCAGATTTCATAAAATGCGGCAATTGCTAACATGATTCGGACAGACTTTAAGCATAGATACGAGTGAGAATCTTTCATCGTAGTCAGCACCTTGAACTTGTCGAAAACCTTTTTGCGACAATTCTAGCTTTGTAGATAGTAACACTACTATCAGCGTCTGTCTTCCTCTTGAAGATCCATTTATTTTCTATGGCTTGCCGATCATCGGGCAAATCCATCAAAGTCCATACTTTATTCTCATACATGGATCATATCTCAGATTTCATGGCCTCAAACCATTTTGCGGAATCTGGGCTCATCATCGCTTCCTCATAGTTCGCAAGTTCGTCATGGTCTAGTAACATGACTTCCAGAACAGGATTACTGTACCACTCTGGTGCGGATCTCACTCTGGTTTACCTACGAGATTCGGTAGTAACTTGATCTGAAGTTTCATGATCATCATCATTAGCTTCCTCACTAATTGGTGTAGGAGTCACAGGAACAAATTTCTGTGATGAACTACTTTCCAATAAAGGAGAAGGTACAATTACCTTATCAAGTTTTCTACTTTCCTCCCACTCACTTCTTTCAAGAGAAACTCCTTCTCCAGAAAGTTTCCAAATTTAGCAAAAAAATCTTGCCTTCGGATCTGTGATAGAAGGTGTACCCAACAGTAACTTTTGGGTATCCTATGAAGACACATTTCTCCGATTTGGGTTCGAGCTTATCAGGTTTGAAGCTTTTTCACATAAGCATCGCAGCCCCAAACTTTCAGAAACGACAACTTTGGTTTCTTGCCAAACCACAGTTCATAAGGCGTCGTCTCAACGGATTTTGATGGTGCCCTATTTAACGTGAATGCAGCTGTCTCTAATGCATAACCCCAAAACGATAGTGGTAGATCGGTAAGATACATCATAGATTGCACTATATCCAATAAAGTACGGTTATGACGTTCGGACACACCATTACATTGTGGTGTTCCAGGTGGCATGAGTAGTGAAACTATTTCACATTGTTTTTAACTGAAGGCCAAACTCGTAACTCAAATACTCTTCTCTACGATCAGATCGTAGAAACTTTATTTTCTTGTTACGATGATTTATCACTTCACTCTGACATTCTTTGAACTTTTCAAATGTTTCAGACTTATGTTTCATCAAGTAGATATACTCATATATGCTCAAATCATCTGTGAAGATCAGAAAATAATGATACTTGTCGCGAGCCTCAATATTTATCGGACCACATACATCAGTATGTATGATTTCCAACAAATCCGTTGCTCGCTCCATTGTTCCGAAGAACAGAGTCTTAGTCATCTTGCCCATGAGGCATGGTTCGCAAGCATCAACTGATTCATAATCAAGTGATTCCAAAATCCCATCAGCATGGAGTTTCTTCATGCGCTTTACACCAATATGACCTAAACGGCAGTGCTACAAATAAGTTGCACTATCATTATTAACTTTGCATCTTTTGGTTTCAATATTATGATTATGTGTATCACTACGATCGAGATCCAATGAACTATTTTCATTGGGTGTGTAACCATATATGGTTTTATTCATGTAAACAGAACAACAATTTATTCTCTTACTTAAATGAATAACCGTATTACAATAAACATGATCAAATCATATTCATGCTTAACGCAAACACCAAATAACACTTATTCAGGTTCAACACTAATCCCGAAAGTATAGGGAGTGTGCGATGATGATCATATCAATCTTGGAACCACTTCCAACACACATCGTCACTTCACCCTTAACTAGTCTCTGTTTATTCTGCAACTCCCGTTTCGAGTTACTAATCTTAGCAACTGAACTAGTATCAAATACTGAGGGTTTGCTATAAACACTAGTAAAGTACACATCAATAACATGTATATCAAATATACTTATGTTCACTTTGCCATCCTTCTTATTCGCCAATCACTTGGGGTAGTTCCGCTTCCAGTGACCAGTCCCTTTGCAGTAGAAGCACTTAGTCTCAGGCTTAGGACCAGACTTGGGCTTCTTCACTTGAGCAGCAACTTGCTTGCTGTTCTTCTTGAAGTTCCCCTTCTTCCCTCTGCCCTTTTCTTGAAACTAGTGATCTTGTCAACCATCAACACTTGATGTTTTCTTGATTTCTACCTTCGTTGATTTCAGCATCACGAAGAGCTTGGGAGTTGTTTCCGTTGTCCCTTGCATATCATAGTTCATCACGAAGTTCTACTAACTTGGTGATGGTGACTAGAGAATTCTGTCAATCACTATCTTATCTGGAAGATAAACTCCCACTTGATTCAAGCGATTGTAGTACTCAGACAATCTGAGCACATGCTCACTAATTGAGCGATTCTCCTCCATCTTCTAGCTATAGAACTTGTTGGAGACTTCATATCTCTCAACTCGGGTATTTGCTTGAAATATTAACTTCAACTCCTAGAACATCTCATATGCTCCATGACGTTCAAAACGTCTTTGAAGTCCCGATTCTAAGCCGTTAAGCATGGTGCACTAAACTATCAAGTAGTCATCATATTGAGCTAGCCAAACGTTCATAACTCCTGCATCTGCTCCTGCAATAGGTCCGTCACCTAGCGGTGCATCAAGGACATAATTCTTCTGTGCAGCAATGAGGATAAACCTCAGATCACGGATCCAATCCGCATCATTGCTACTAACATCTTTCAACACAATTTTTCTCTAGGAACATATCAAAATAAACATATGAAAGCAACAACGCAAGCTATTGATCTACAACATAATTTGCAAAATACTACCAGGACTAAGTTCATGATAAATTTAAGTTCAATTAATCATATTACTTAAGAACTCCCACTTAGATAGACATCCCTCTAATCCTCTAAGTGATTACGTGATCCAAATCAACTAAACCATGTCCGATCATCATGTGAGATGGAGTAGTTTCATTGGTGAACATCATTATGTTGATCATATCTACTATATGATTCACGCTCGACCTTTCGGTCTCCGTGTTCCGAGGCCATATCTGTATATGCTTGGCTCGTCAAGTATAACCTAAGTATTCCGCGTGTGCAACTGTTTCGCACCCGTTGTATTTGAACGTAGAACCTATCACACCCGATCATCACGTGGTGTCTCAGCACGAAGAACTTTCGCAACGGTCCAAACTCAGGGAGAACACTTCTTGATAATTTAGTGAGAGATCATCTTATAATGCTACCGTCAATCAAAGCAAGATAAGATGCATAAAAGGATAAACATCACATGCAATCAATATAAGTGATATGATATGGCCATCATCATCTTGTGCTTGTGATCTCCATCTCCGAAGCACCGTCGTGATCACCATCGTCACCGGCGTGACACCTTGATCTCCATCGTAGCATCGTTGTCGTCTCGCCAAGCTTATGCTTCTACGACTATCACTACCGCTTAGTAATAAAGTAAAGCATTACATCGCGATTGCATTGCATACAATAAAGCGACAACCATATGGCTCCTGCCAGTTGCCGATAACTCGGTTACAAAACATGATCATCTCATACAATAAAATTCAGCATCATGTCTTGACCATATCACATCACAACATGCCCTGCAAAAACAAGTTAGACGTCCTCTACTTTGTTGTTGCAAGTTTTACGTGGCTGCTACGGGCTTAAGCAAGAACCAATCTCACCTACGCATCAAAACCACAACGATAGTTTGTCAAATAGACTCCGTTTTAACCTTCGCAAGGACCGGGCGTAGCCATACTTGGTTCAACTAAAGTTGGAGAGACAGTCGCCCGCAAGCCACCTATGTGCAAAGCACGTCGGGGGAACCGCTCTCGCGTAAGCGTACGCGTAATGTTGGTCCGGGTCGTCTCGTCCAACAATGCCGCCGAACCAAAGTATGACATGCTGGTAGGCAGTATGACTTATATCGCCCACAACTCACTTGTGTTCTACTCGTGCATATAACATCAACATAAATAACCTAGGCTCGGATGCCACTGTTGGGTTTCGTAGTAATTTCAAAAAATTTCCTACGCACACGCAAGATCATGGTGATGCATAGCAACGAGAGGGGAGAGTATGATCTACGTACCCTTGTAGATCGCACGCGGAAGCGTTATATCAACGCGGTTGATGTAGTCGTATGTCTTCACGTCCGGCCGATCCAAGTACCGAAAGCACGGCACCTCCGAGTTCTGCACACGTTCGGCTCGGTGACGTCCTCGCCTTCTCGATCCAGCAAGAGGGGCGAAGTAGTAGATGAGTTCCGGCAGCACAACGGCGTGGTGACGGTGTTGGTGAAGAACAATTTCCGCAGGGCTTCGCCTAAGCACTACGAAAACTATGACAGAGGATAAACTAGAGGAGACGGGGTTGCCGGCACACGGCTTGGTGTTTCTTGATGTGTCCTTTGTGCTAGCCCTGCCCCTCTATTTATATGTTGAGCCCTGGGGTCAAAACTTGGAGTAAAAGCCTCCACAAAGTCGGTTTCACCCGAAAGGCAAGAGTCCTTCTCGGACTCCAGGGCCAGACGCCAGGGATCCCGGCGTCTGGACCCAGACGCCAGGGACCCTGGCGTCTGGCCCCTGGACTCCGCAAAACTTCCTTTTGCGCTTTCCAAAAACCTTGTGGGCTTTCCCCTTTGGCCCAAATAAAGTGTTCTCGTACCCAAACATTTCGAGAAACATCCGGAACCCCTTCCGGTGATTTCCGGAACCCTTCCGGTGACCAAACACTATTATCACATATATCAAACTTTATCTCCGGACCATTCCGGAGTTCCTCGTCATGTCCGTGATCTCATCCCGGACTCCGAACAACATTCGGTCACCAACATACATAACTCACATAGTACTATATCATCAACGAACGTTAAGCGTGCGGACCCTACGGGTTCGAGAACTATGTAGACATGACCGAGACACATCTCCGGTCAATAACCAATAGCGGGACCTGGATGCCCATATTGGCTCCTACATATTCTACGAAGATCTTTATCGGTCAGACCGCATAACAACATACGTTGTTCCCTTTGTCATCGGTATGTTACTTGCCCGAGATTCGATCGTCGGTATCCAATACCTAGTTCAATCTCGTTACCGGCAAGTCTCTTTACTCGTTCCGTAATACATCATCTCACAACTAACATATTAGTTGTAATGCTTTCAAGGCTTATGTGATGTGCATTACCGAGAGGGCCCAGAGATACCTCTCCGACAATCAGAGTGACAAATCCTAATCTCGAAATACGCCAACCCAACATCTCCCTTTGGAGACACCTGTAATGCTCCTTTATAATCACCCAGTTACGTTGTGACGTTTGGTAGCACCCAAAGTGTTCCTCCGACAAACGGGAGTTGCATAATCTCATAGTCATAGGAACATGTATAAGTCATGAAGAAAGCAATAGCAACATACTAAACGATCGGGTGCTAAGCTAATGGAATGGGTCATGTCAATCAGATCATTCAACTAATGATGTGACCTCGTTAATCAAATAACAACACTTTGTTCATGGTTAGGAAACATAACCATCTTTGATTAACGAGCTAGTCAAGTAGAGGCATACTAGTGACACTCTGGTTGTCTATGTATTCACACATGTATTATGTTTCCGGTTAATACAATTCTAGCATGAATAATAAACATTCATCATGAAATAAGGAAATAAATAATAACTTTATTATTGCCTCTAGGGCATATTTCCTTCAGTCTCCCACTTGCACTAGAGTCAATAATCTAGATCACATCACCATGTGATTAACATCGATAGTTCACATCATCATGTGATTAACACCCATAGTTCACATCGTCATGTGACCAACACCCAAAGGGTTTACTAGATTCGGTAATCTAGTTCACATCGCTATGTGATTAACACCCAAAGAGTACTAAGGTGTGATCATGTTTTGCTTGTGAGAGAATCTTAGTCAACGGGCCTGCCAAATTCAGATCCGTATGTATTTTGCAAAATTCTATGTCTACAATGCTCTGCACGGAGCTACTCTAGCTAATTGCTCCCACTTTCAATATGTATCCAGATTGAGACTTAGAATCATCTGGATCAGTGTCAAAAACTTGCATCGACGTAACCGTTTACGACGAACCCTTTTGTCACGTCCATAATCGAGAAACATATCCTTATTTTACTAAGGATAATTCTGATCGCTGTCTAGTGATCTACTCCTAGATCACTATTGTACTCCCTTGCCAAATCAGTGCAGGGTATACAACAGATCTGGTATACAGCATGACATACTTTATAGAACCTATGGCCAAGGCATAGGGAATGACTTTCATTCTCTTTCTATCTTCTGCCGTGGTCGGGCTTTGAGTCTTACTCAACTTCACACCTTGTAATACAGGCAAGAACTCTTTCTTTGACTGCTCCATTTTGAACTATTTCAAAATCTTGTCAAGGTATGTACTCATTGAAAAAACTTATCAAGCGTATAGATCTTGAAGCTCAATATGTAAGCAGCTTCACCGAAGTCTTTCTTTGAAAAATTCCTTTCAAACACTCCTTTATGCTTTACAGAATAATTCTACATTATTTCCGATCAACAATATGTCATTCACATATACTTATCAGAAATGCTGTAGTGCTCCCACTCACTTTCTCGTAAATACAGGCTTCATCGCAAGTCTGTATAAAACTATATGCTTTGATCAACTTATCAAAGTGTATATTCCAACTCCGAGATGCTTACACCAGTCCATAGATGGATCGCTGGAGCTTGCACATTTTGTTAGCACCTTTCGGATTTGACAAAACCTTCTAGTTGCATCGTATACAACTCTTCTTTATTAAATCCATTAAGGAATTCAGTTTTGTTTATCCATTTGCCAGATTTCATAAAATGCGGCAATTGCTAACATGATTCGGACAGACTTTAAGCATAGATACGAGTGAGAATCTTTCATCGTAGTCAGCACCTTGAACTTGTCGAAAACCTTTTTGCGACAATTCTAGCTTTGTAGATAGTAACACTACTATCAGCGTCTGTCTTCCTCTTGAAGATCCATTTATTTTCTATGGCTTGCCGATCATCGGGCAAATCCATCAAAGTCCATACTTTATTCTCATACATGGATCATATCTCAGATTTCATGGCCTCAAACCATTTTGCGGAATCTGGGCTCATCATCGCTTCCTCATAGTTCGCAAGTTCATCATGGTCTAGTAACATGACTTCCAGAACAGGATTACTGTACCACTCTGGTGCGGATCTCACTCTGGTTTACCTACGAGATTCGGTAGTAACTTGATCTGAAGTTTCATGATCATCATCATTAGCTTCCTCACTAATTGGTGTAGGAGTCACAGGAACAAATTTCTGTGATGAACTACTTTCCAATAAAGGAGAAGGTACAATTACCTTATCAAGTTTTCTACTTTCCTCCCACTCACTTCTTTCAAGAGAAACTCCTTCTCCAGAAAGTTTCCAAATTTAGCAAAAAAATCTTGCCTTCGGATCTGTGATAGAAGGTGTACCCAACAGTAACTTTTGGGTATCCTATGAAGACACATTTCTCCGATTTGGGTTCGAGCTTATCAGGTTTGAAGCTTTTTCACATAAGCATCGCAGCCCCAAACTTTCAGAAACGACAACTTTGGTTTCTTGCCAAACCACAGTTCATAAGGCGTCGTCTCAACGGATTTTGATGGTGCCCTATTTAACGTGAATGCAGCTGTCTCTAATGCATAACCCCAAAACGATAGTGGTAGATCGGTAAGATACATCATAGATTGCACTATATCCAATAAAGTACGGTTATGACGTTCGGACACACCATTACATTGTGGTGTTCCAGGTGGCATGAGTAGTGAAACTATTTCACATTGTTTTTAACTGAAGGCCAAACTCGTAACTCAAATACTCTTCTCTACGATCAGATCGTAGAAACTTTATTTTCTTGTTACGATGATTTATCACTTCACTCTGACATTCTTTGAACTTTTCAAATGTTTCAGACTTATGTTTCATCAAGTAGATATACTCATATATGCTCAAATCATCTGTGAAGATCAGAAAATAATGATACTTGTCGCGAGCCTCAATATTTATCGGACCACATACATCAGTATGTATGATTTCCAACAAATCCGTTGCTCGCTCCATTGTTCCGAAGAACAGAGTCTTAGTCATCTTGCCCATGAGGCATGGTTCGCAAGCATCAACTGATTCATAATCAAGTGATTCCAAAATCCCATCAGCATGGAGTTTCTTCATGCGCTTTACACCAATATGACCTAAACGGCAGTGCTACAAATAAGTTGCACTATCATTATTAACTTTGCATCTTTTGGTTTCAATATTATGATTATGTGTATCACTACGATCGAGATCCAATGAACTATTTTCATTGGGTGTGTAACCATATATGGTTTTATTCATGTAAACAGAACAACAATTTATTCTCTTACTTAAATGAATAACCGTATTACAATAAACATGATCAAATCATATTCATGCTTAACGCAAACACCAAATAACACTTATTCAGGTTCAACACTAATCCCGAAAGTATAGGGAGTGTGCGATGATGATCATATCAATCTTGGAACCACTTCCAACACACATCGTCACTTCACCCTTAACTAGTCTCTGTTTATTCTGCAACTCCCGTTTCGAGTTACTAATCTTAGCAACTGAACTAGTATCAAATACTGAGGGTTTGCTATAAACACTAGTAAAGTACACATCAATAACATGTATATCAAATATACTTATGTTCACTTTGCCATCCTTCTTATTCGCCAATCACTTGGGGTAGTTCCGCTTCCAGTGACCAGTCCCTTTGCAGTAGAAGCACTTAGTCTCAGGCTTAGGACCAGACTTGGGCTTCTTCACTTGAGCAGCAACTTGCTTGCTGTTCTTCTTGAAGTTCCCCTTCTTCCCTCTGCCCTTTTCTTGAAACTAGTGATCTTGTCAACCATCAACACTTGATGTTTTCTTGATTTCTACCTTCGTTGATTTCAGCATCACGAAGAGCTTGGGAGTTGTTTCCGTTGTCCCTTGCATATCATAGTTCATCACGAAGTTCTACTAACTTGGTGATGGTGACTAGAGAATTCTGTCAATCACTATCTTATCTGGAAGATAAACTCCCACTTGATTCAAGCGATTGTAGTACTCAGACAATCTGAGCACATGCTCACTAATTGAGCGATTCTCCTCCATCTTCTAGCTATAGAACTTGTTGGAGACTTCATATCTCTCAACTCGGGTATTTGCTTGAAATATTAACTTCAACTCCTAGAACATCTCATATGCTCCATGACGTTCAAAACGTCTTTGAAGTCCCGATTCTAAGCCGTTAAGCATGGTGCACTAAACTATCAAGTAGTCATCATATTGAGCTAGCCAAACGTTCATAACTCCTGCATCTGCTCCTGCAATAGGTCCGTCACCTAGCGGTGCATCAAGGACATAATTCTTCTGTGCAGCAATGAGGATAAACCTCAGATCACGGATCCAATCCGCATCATTGCTACTAACATCTTTCAACACAATTTTTCTCTAGGAACATATCAAAATAAACATATGAAAGCAACAACGCAAGCTATTGATCTACAACATAATTTGCAAAATACTACCAGGACTAAGTTCATGATAAATTTAAGTTCAATTAATCATATTACTTAAGAACTCCCACTTAGATAGACATCCCTCTAATCCTCTAAGTGATTACGTGATCCAAATCAACTAAACCATGTCCGATCATCATGTGAGATGGAGTAGTTTCATTGGTGAACATCATTATGTTGATCATATCTACTATATGATTCACGCTCGACCTTTCGGTCTCCGTGTTCCGAGGCCATATCTGTATATGCTTGGCTCGTCAAGTATAACCTAAGTATTCCGCGTGTGCAACTGTTTCGCACCCGTTGTATTTGAACGTAGAACCTATCACACCCGATCATCACGTGGTGTCTCAGCACGAAGAACTTTCGCAACGGTCCAAACTCAGGGAGAACACTTCTTGATAATTTAGTGAGAGATCATCTTATAATGCTACCGTCAATCAAAGCAAGATAAGATGCATAAAAGGATAAACATCACATGCAATCAATATAAGTGATATGATATGGCCATCATCATCTTGTGCTTGTGATCTCCATCTCCGAAGCACCGTCGTGATCACCATCGTCACCGGCGTGACACCTTGATCTCCATCGTAGCATCGTTGTCGTCTCGCCAAGCTTATGCTTCTACGACTATCACTACCGCTTAGTAATAAAGTAAAGCATTACATCGCGATTGCATTGCATACAATAAAGCGACAACCATATGGCTCCTGCCAGTTGCCGATAACTCGGTTACAAAACATGATCATCTCATACAATAAAATTCAGCATCATGTCTTGACCATATCACATCACAACATGCCCTGCAAAAACAAGTTAGACGTCCTCTACTTTGTTGTTGCAAGTTTTACGTGGCTGCTACGGGCTTAAGCAAGAACCAATCTCACCTACGCATCAAAACCACAACGATAGTTTGTCAAATAGACTCCGTTTTAACCTTCGCAAGGACCGGGCGTAGCCATACTTGGTTCAACTAAAGTTGGAGAGACAGTCGCCCGCAAGCCACCTATGTGCAAAGCACGTCGGGGGAACCGCTCTCGCGTAAGCGTACGCGTAATGTTGGTCCGGGTCGTCTCGTCCAACAATGCCGCCGAACCAAAGTATGACATGCTGGTAGGCAGTATGACTTATATCGCCCACAACTCACTTGTGTTCTACTCGTGCATATAACATCAACATAAATAACCTAGGCTCGGATGCCACTGTTGGGTTTCGTAGTAATTTCAAAAAATTTCCTACGCACACGCAAGATCATGGTGATGCATAGCAACGAGAGGGGAGAGTATGATCTACGTACCCTTGTAGATCGCACGCGGAAGCGTTATATCAACGCGGTTGATGTAGTCGTATGTCTTCACGTCCGGCCGATCCAAGTACCGAAAGCACGGCACCTCCGAGTTCTGCACACGTTCGGCTCGGTGACGTCCTCGCCTTCTCGATCCAGCAAGAGGGGCGAAGTAGTAGATGAGTTCCGGCAGCACAACGGCGTGGTGACGGTGTTGGTGAAGAACAATTTCCGCAGGGCTTCGCCTAAGCACTACGAAAACTATGACAGAGGATAAACTAGAGGAGACGGGGTTGCCGGCACACGGCTTGGTGTTTCTTGATGTGTCCTTTGTGCTAGCCCTGCCCCTCTATTTATATGTTGAGCCCTGGGGTCAAAACTTGGAGTAAAAGCCTCCACAAAGTCGGTTTCACCCGAAAGGCAAGAGTCCTTCTCGGACTCCAGGGCCAGACGCCAGGGATCCCGGCGTCTGGACCCAGACGCCAGGGACCCTGGCGTCTGGCCCCTGGACTCCGCAAAACTTCCTTTTGCGCTTTCCAAAAACCTTGTGGGCTTTCCCCTTTGGCCCAAATAAAGTGTTCTCGTACCCAAACATTTCGGGAAACATCCGGAACCCCTTCCGGTGATTTCCGGAACCCTTCCGGTGACCAAACACTATTATCACATATATCAAACTTTATCTCCGGACCATTCCGGAGTTCCTCGTCATGTCCGTGATCTCATCCCGGACTCCGAACAACATTCGGTCACCAACATACATAACTCACATAGTACTATATCATCAACGAACGTTAAGCGTGCGGACCCTACGGGTTCGAGAACTATGTAGACATGACCGAGACACATCTCCGGTCAATAACCAATAGCGGGACCTGGATGCCCATATTGGCTCCTACATATTCTACGAAGATCTTTATCGGTCAGACCGCATAACAACATACGTTGTTCCCTTTGTCATCGGTATGTTACTTGCCCGAGATTCGATCGTCGGTATCCAATACCTAGTTCAATCTCGTTACCGGCAAGTCTCTTTACTCGTTCCGTAATACATCATCTCACAACTAACATATTAGTTGTAATGCTTTCAAGGCTTATGTGATGTGCATTACCGAGAGGGCCCAGAGATACCTCTCCGACAATCAGAGTGACAAATCCTAATCTCGAAATACGCCAACCCAACATCTCCCTTTGGAGACACCTGTAATGCTCCTTTATAATCACCCAGTTACGTTGTGACGTTTGGTAGCACCCAAAGTGTTCCTCCGACAAACGGGAGTTGCATAATCTCATAGTCATAGGAACATGTATAAGTCATGAAGAAAGCAATAGCAACATACTAAACGATCGGGTGCTAAGCTAATGGAATGGGTCATGTCAATCAGATCATTCAACTAATGATGTGACCTCGTTAATCAAATAACAACACTTTGTTCATGGTTAGGAAACATAACCATCTTTGATTAACGAGCTAGTCAAGTAGAGGCATACTAGTGACACTCTGGTTGTCTATGTATTCACACATGTATTATGTTTCCGGTTAATACAATTCTAGCATGAATAATAAACATTCATCATGAAATAAGGAAATAAATAATAACTTTATTATTGCCTCTAGGGCATATTTCCTTCAGTCTCCCACTTGCACTAGAGTCAATAATCTAGATCACATCACCATGTGATTAACATCGATAGTTCACATCATCATGTGATTAACACCCATAGTTCACATCGTCATGTGACCAACACCCAAAGGGTTTACTAGATTCGGTAATCTAGTTCACATCGCTATGTGATTAACACCCAAAGAGTACTAAGGTGTGATCATGTTTTGCTTGTGAGAGAATCTTAGTCAACGGGCCTGCCAAATTCAGATCCGTATGTATTTTGCAAAATTCTATGTCTACAATGCTCTGCACGGAGCTACTCTAGCTAATTGCTCCCACTTTCAATATGTATCCAGATTGAGACTTAGAATCATCTGGATCAGTGTCAAAAACTTGCATCGACGTAACCGTTTACGACGAACCCTTTTGTCACGTCCATAATCGAGAAACATATCCTTATTTTACTAAGGATAATTCTGATCGCTGTCTAGTGATCTACTCCTAGATCACTATTGTACTCCCTTGCCAAATCAGTGCAGGGTATACAACAGATCTGGTATACAGCATGACATACTTTATAGAACCTATGGCCAAGGCATAGGGAATGACTTTCATTCTCTTTCTATCTTCTGCCGTGGTCGGGCTTTGAGTCTTACTCAACTTCACACCTTGTAATACAGGTAAGAACTCTTTCTTTGACTGCTCCATTTTGAACTATTTCAAAATCTTGTCAAGGTATGTACTCATTGAAAAAACTTATCAAGCGTATAGATCTTGAAGCTCAATATGTAAGCAGCTTCACCGAAGTCTTTCTTTGAAAAATTCCTTTCAAACACTCCTTTATGCTTTACAGAATAATTCTACATTATTTCCGATCAACAATATGTCATTCACATATACTTATCAGAAATGCTGTAGTGCTCCCACTCACTTTCTCGTAAATACAGGCTTCATCGCAAGTCTGTATAAAACTATATGCTTTGATCAACTTATCAAAGTGTATATTCCAACTCCGAGATGCTTACACCAGTCCATAGATGGATCGCTGGAGCTTGCACATTTTGTTAGCACCTTTCGGATTTGACAAAACCTTCTAGTTGCATCGTATACAACTCTTCTTTATTAAATCCATTAAGGAATTCAGTTTTGTTTATCCATTTGCCAGATTTCATAAAATGCGGCAATTGCTAACATGATTCGGACAGACTTTAAGCATAGATACGAGTGAGAATCTTTCATCGTAGTCAACACCTTGAACTTGTCGAAAACCTTTTTGCGACAATTCTAGCTTTGTAGATAGTAACACTACTATCAGCGTCTGTCTTCCTCTTGAAGATCCATTTATTTTCTATGGCTTGCTGATCATCGGGAAAATCCATCAAAGTCCATACTTTATTCTCATACATGGATCATATCTCAGATTTCATGGCCTCAAACCATTTTGCGGAATCTGGGCTCATCATCGCTTCCTCATAGTTCGCAAGTTCGTCATGGTCTAGTAACATGACTTCCAGAACAGGATTACCGTACCACTCTGGTGCGGATCTCACTCTGGTTTACCTACGAGATTCGGTAGTAACTTGATCTGAAGTTTCATGATCATCATCATTAGCTTCCTCACTAATTGGTGTAGGAGTCACAGGAACAAATTTCTGTGATGAACTACTTTCCAATAAAGGAGAAGGTACAATTACCTTATCAAGTTTTCTACTTTCCTCCCACTCACTTCTTTCAAGAGAAACTCCTTCTCCAGAAAGTTTCCAAATTTAGCAAAAAAATCTTGCCTTCGGATCTGTGATAGAAGGTGTACCCAACAGTAACTTTTGGGTATCCTATGAAGACACATTTCTCCGATTTGGGTTCGAGCTTATCAGGTTTGAAGCTTTTTCACATAAGCATCGCAGCCCCAAACTTTCAGAAAGGACAACTTTGGTTTCTTGCCAAACCAAAGTTCATAAGGCGTCGTCTCAACGGATTTTGATGGTGCCCTATTTAACGTGAATGCAGCTGTCTCTAATGCATAACCCCAAAACGATAGTGGTAGATCGGTAAGATACATCATAGATTGCACTATATCCAATAAAGTACGGTTATGACGTTCGGACACACCATTACATTGTGGTGTTCCAGGTGGCATGAGTAGTGAAACTATTTCACATTGTTTTTAACTGAAGGCCAAACTCGTAACTCAAATACTCTTCTCTACGATCAGATCGTAGAAACTTTATTTTCTTGTTACGATGATTTATCACTTCACTCTGACATTCTTTGAACTTTTCAAATGTTTCAGACTTATGTTTCATCAAGTAGATATACTCATATATGCTCAAATCATCTGTGAAGATCAGAAAATAATGATACTTGTCGCGAGCCTCAATATTTATCGGACCACATACATCAGTATGTATGATTTCCAACAAATCCGTTGCTCGCTCCATTGTTCCGAAGAACAGAGTCTTAGTCATCTTGCCCATGAGGCATGGTTCGCAAGCATCAACTGATTCATAATCAAGTGATTCCAAAATCCCATCAGCATGGAGGTTCTTCATGCGCTTTACACCAATATGACCTAAACGGCAGTGCTACAAATAAGTTGCACTATCATTATTAACTTTGCATCTTTTGGTTTCAATATTATGATTATGTGTATCACTACGATCGAGATCCAACGAACTATTTTCATTGGGTGTGTAACCATATAAGGTTTTATTAATGTAAACAGAACAACAATTTATTCTCTTACTTAAATGAATAACCGTATTACAATAAACATGATCAAATCATATTCATGCTTAACGCAAACACCAAATAACACTTATTCAGGTTCAACACTAATCCCGAAAGTATAGGGAGTGTGCGGTGATGATCATATCAATCTTGGAACCACTTCCAACACACATCGTCACTTCACCCTTAACTTGTGACGCCCCGATTCAATCGTACACTAATCATACACGCAAACGTGTACGATCAAGATCAGGGACTCACGGGAGGATATCACAACACAACTCTACAAATAAAATAAGTCATACAAGCATCATATTACAAGCCAGGGGCCTCGAGGGCTCGAATACAAGAGCTCGATCATAGACGAGTCAGCGGAAGCAACAATATCTGAGTACAGACATAAGTTAAACAAGTTTGCCTTAAGAAGGCTAGCACAAACTGGGATACAGATCGAAAGAGGCGCAGGCCTCCTGCCTGGGATCCTCCTAACTACTCCTGGTCGTCGTCAGCGGGCATCACGTAGTAGTAGGCACCTCCGGTGTAGTAGGAGTCGTCGTCGACGGTGGCATCTGGATCCTGGGCTCCAACATCTGGTTGCGACAACCAGGTAGAAGGGATAGGGGAAAAGAGGGAGAAAGCAACCGTGAGTACTCATCCAAAGTACTCGCAAGCAAGGAGCTACACTACATATGTATGCATTGGTATCAAAGGAATAAGGATATTATATGTGGACTGAACTGCAGAAAGCCGGAATAAGGGGGGGATAGCTAGTCCTTTCGAAGACTACGCTTCTGGCAGCCTCCTTCTTGCAGCATGTAGAAGAGAGTAGACTGAAGTCCTCCAAGTAGCATCGCATAGCATAATCCTAACCGATGATCCTCCCCTCGTCGCCCTGTGAGAGAGCGACCATCGGTTGTATCTGGCACTTGGAAGGGTGTGTTTTATTAAGTATCCGGTTCTAGTTGTCATAAGGTCAAGATACAACTCCAAGTCGTCCTGTTACCGAAGTTCACGGCTATTCGAATAGATTAACTTCCCTGCAGGGGTGCACCACATTCCCCAACACGCTCGATCCCATTTGGCCGGACACACTTTCCTGGGTCATGCCCGGCCTTGGAAGATCAACACGTCGCAGCCCCACCTAGGCACAACAGAGAGGTCAGCACGCCGGTCTAAACCTAAGCGCACAGGGGTCTGGGCCCATCGCCCTTAGCACACCTGCATGTTGCGTACGCGGCCGGAAGCAGAACTAGCCCCCTTAATACAAGAGCAGGCTTACGTTCCAATCCGGCGCGCGCCACTCAGTCGCTGACGTCACGAAGGCTTCGGCTGATACCACGACGCCGGGATACCCATAACTACTCCCGCGTAGATGGTTAGTGCGTATAGACCAAATGGCCAGACTCAGATCAAATACCCAGATCTCGTTAAGCGTGTTAAGTATCCGCGAACGTCGACCAGGGCCAGGCCCACCTCTCTCCTAGGTGGTCGGAACCTGCCCTGTCGCTCCGCCTCAAAGATCCACTCGCGGGTGCTCCTCAAGCCGACCCGTCTTTAGTCACCACATGTATCATGTATAAAGTATATAGTATATACCCGTGATCAACTCCCGAGTGATCACGGCCCGATAGTATAGCATGGCAGACGGACAAGGATGTAGGGCCACTGATGAAAAACTAGCATCCTATACTAAGCATTAGGATTGCAGGTAAGGTAACAACAGTAGTAGCAAGGACAGGCTATGCATCAGTATAGGATTAACGGGAAGCAGTAACATGCTACACTACTCTAATGCAAGCAGTATAGAGAAGAGTAGGCGATATCTGGTGATCAAAGGGGGGGCTTACCTGGTTGCTCAGACAAGAGAGAGGGGTCGTCAACTCCGTAGTCGTACTGGGTAGCAGCGGCGTCGGTCTCGGTGTCTATCGAGAGAAGAGGGGGGGAAACAATAAATATTTAAACAAGCATATGCATAGTGATGCATGACATGACAAGTAACGGCGTTAGAGGCGCCCTAACGCGGTAGTAGGTGATTCTGGTGAAGGGGGATAACATCCGGGAAAGTATCCCCGGTGTTTCGCGTTTTCGGGCAGAGGAGCCGGAGGGGGAAAGTTACGTGTTCGATAGGTTAGGGGGGTGTGGCGGACGAACGGGTTGCGTATCCGTAATCGTCTCGTCGTTCTGAGCAACTTCCATGTACAAAGTTTTTCCATCCGAGCTACGGTTTATTTTATATGATTTTCTAAAGATTTTATTAATTTCTGATATTTAATTAATTATTTAAATTAATTCGAAAATGAATTAATGACATCAGCATGATGTCATGCTGACATCAGCAGTCACAGGGATTGACTAAGTCAAACTTACACGTGGGTCCCACTTGTCATACTCTGTTAGTTAATTAACAATAGTTAATTAGGTTAATTAGTCATTAGGTTAATTAACCTTAATTAGTTAATTTAATCAGAATTAATTAAGTTAATTATTTAGTTAATTAATTAATTAATTATATTATTTTTTTAATTTATTATTATTATTTTTAATTTCGTTCTGGGCGTAGGCCCCACATGTCAATAGCCCTAGGGGCCTTAGTGGGTGGGGTTAACGGGTGCGGGCGAAGGGGTGCCCGCACACTAGAGCCCACCAGGGGAGGGGGGCGCCGGCCACAACGGGCCGGAGCAGGGCGGTGCGGCAACGGGCGCCGACGGTCGGAGGTAGGCACGGTGAGCGGCAGGCGGGGCAATGGTGGACGGCGCGGCATCGGGCGCGGGCGCCCATCGAGGGCGAGGTCGTGGCCTCGGCTGGGGCGCCAGCGCGCGGCAGCAAAGGCCGGCGCAGTGCGGCCCGGGTGCGAGGCACCGCGGCGCGTGGCGGGGGTAGGGCGCTGCCGGCAGTCGGTTTAGAGGGGGGTGCGAAGGCGCGGGTAACCGGACGATGCCGGAGGGCGCGGTCAGCGCGGGGGGGGGGGGGCGTCCAGGACCTGCGCGGGAGCGGGGTGGACGAGCACGATGACCACGGTGACCACGGACGAAAGGAAGGGGAGGCGGAGGCCGAGGGCCTCACCAGCGTTTGCAGGGGCACATGGGCGTCGAGGCTCGAGGGTGACCCGTGGGGAGGAGGACGGGGACGAGGCGTCGAAGAGGGGCAGGCCAGCGAGGTGGGGGCTCCGGAGGCCGGTTTTGGCAGCGGCGTGCGACGGCCTGAGGAGGAAGCCCAACACGGGGACGGCAGCGTGGGGGCGTCCTGGCTCGTACGCGTGGTCGGGGGCGAGGAAGTGGTCGACGACGAGGCGTGCAACGAGCTCCTAGGCGGCGGGGTAAATGGTGACCGCGGTGGGACGAGGGGCGTCGGGGTCGGGCGCGCCGCCCAGATCCAGAACGGGGAAGGAGGAGGAGAGGCGTGTGAGGGGGTGTCGGGCACGAGGCGCTTCGCCTCTGGGCGTGCGGCGGCGCGAGGGATGGCGAGGGTAGTGAGGGGGTCGAGTGGGAGGAGTGGGGAGCTCGCTAGGGTTAGGTCTCAGGGGGGTGGGGATAAGGTGCGGCCGGCTGGGCCGGCCCGTTCGGACGGCGAAGGCCAGCTGGGCCACTTGGCCCAGCGGGGGGGGGGGGGGTTCTGCTTTTTTTTGTTTGACCTTTTTCTTTTTTTCTATTTTTCTTTTCTGTTTTCTTTTAGCTCCTAATTATTTTAGTTTCTTTAAAATACCAGGTTAGCACCTAACTTAGTATCATCAAAATAGGCCACTGCCAAACCTAGTCTGGACCCAAAATAAATTAGTATAATGTATTTTTATTTTTCAAAAGCAATTAAATTATTAGTTTAGCCACTGTTTTTAATTAGTTTAGGGCATTTAAACACTTTGTAAAAGGTTTGTTCCACCACAAAATCTAGTTAGGGATCATTTGCCACATGATGAACATTTTAGTTTTGATGTTTGAAAACTTTTATTGTTTGCTTGATTTTGATTTTGAATTTGAATCGGTTTCGAACTAACGCGAGATTACTAACAGTAATCAAAGTGACGTGGCATCGTTAACGGGGGATTACTGTAGCCTCATTATCCGGGCGTCACAATTCTCCTCCACTACAAGAAATCTCGTCCCGAGATTTAAGAGGGGGACTAGGGGGTAAGGTCTGGTTACGAAATTCTAACGAATCTTCTCGGTCTTGGTTGCTCTCCTCGAAGTGGTCGATCCATTACATTGATGTCTTCCTCTTTCTGCTTCAGGTCATTAAGATGAAGTCGGCATCCTTTCTTCGAAAACTCCATCGTACTTACGAAAGAATAAGGGGGAGCATTCCGGGAGGACAGACCTCGGCAAGGTTGACTATCTGGTAGATAACATCGGGGAGGGACGCGGAAAGTAACTCTCGAATGGAAACCTCCGAAAATATCGAGAGCAAAGTAAGGAGGTACCATGAGAAGTTCCAAACGGATAGGCAAGCATTCGATGCCTAATCAGAAGGTGAAAGGGGTTCAGAGCAACGAGAATAGGTATTGCGTCTAATACCCGAATAGATCACTTGGCAGGTGGCCCGTGAATTACATAAGAAGTCAAGCGCGAGGAATAACTTTGACAACAGGGTGTACAGGAGATTCAGGTTTCGATCCGGTGTAACTGTGGGTTATGGACCCACCACGTGGTTAAAGTAGGAAGGGCATTGACATCTTGCACGGCCATGATAGCAAGGCATGTCAGTGAATAACCGGTCAGTTATGTTGGTAGCATCATTGGTACCAAGGGCGAGGGACAAAGAGAACCATTTTCCTGCTCGTTGAACGAGGCGGACCATTAGGCAAAGTTCTCGTCCATCGGTGGATACCAGAATGTCATCAACAATAGTAACAGGGTCTTACTGACAGAGTTATACACCGAGGTGTTTACATAAGCAGGCGATTGTTCCTGCTTAGATCATATAGATTACAAGAAACGTTAAACCAACCAATGGAAGGGAAAATACGATTATCAGATTAAACAGGACAATGGAAAGGAAATTGTGTTTAAACACATATTTCAAGGGTATATCCTACCCAAGGACAAGCAGATCATGATATCCATGACATGATATAATGTAGAAAACTCCTTAGGTACGGAAGAGAATTTTCATGACATTATCCATACAGCGGTGTTTGGATAATTGAGCAGGAAACATTTAACATTGGGCTTCAATTGTTCCTGTTCAAAATCGAAGTACCACAGACATGCTTCAAGATAGCATGGACATGGTCAACAGGTGAATATCAGACTTTGGAAACACAAAGGGTCTACTAGAAATAACTTGTAGAATAAGTCTTACAATTTCCTCATGGAAGAATGGATAACCTTGCTGAAAAGGAAACTATAACAATAGGTCCTCCGGCCAGGTGTGCTAGGCATGACATCATCTTACCGGGTCATATAAGGAACAATGTTGTAACTCTTGGAAATATGTTCCAACCATCATATCTAACCTAGATTCAGATCTGATTAGTGCCAGGATACCTCCGACTTAGTAAGCCTGAGAAGAAAGGTGCAACACAATTGACGAGATGACAATGTAAGATTCTCGGGGAATGAACTATGAAGTGATTTCCGTTAACAAGAGTTCATCATTAATCCAAGGAGAGGACAAGGAGGTGTCTGATGAACTCAACGGCAATTCATCGAGATTTCCAAAAGATGGATTTCCACAATTAAGCGAACAAGGAGATAACATTTGTCAGATCAAATGATATAAGGGAGTATGCTCACGGAAAACATACACAATTAAACATTGGTTGAAAGGTGCGCCCAAAATATGGGTTGGGTTTCACAACCAATGTCAGAATGGTGATTCAATAATCAATAGTCTAAGAACGAACGGTCGACCATTATCTTCAAAGCAATAGGGTTGCCAGAAAGGCAGAATCCAAACAGCACCGTTCACCTCTTGGTATCCCGGTTAGATCCAACACGGGGACCAAGAAAGAATGGCGATGGTGATAAGTATTACCTGTATCAAGAATTCTTAAGAGGAGGAGCAATCCTCACAACATCCTTGATATTAAAAGATGGTAATACTCCAAGGTAGAACACAACACTAGCTGGAGAACAAGTTGCATTCACTATGTGGGGAAGTTCATGATGAAAGGAAGTCAAGGGTGTTGTCGATGATAATAAAAATCATCGAGGGCAAGGAGGGTATTTCTCATCATGAGCACAGTTGACATCTCGGAAGAAGTCAAAGTGTTGAAGGTGATCTGACACATTTGCCGGGAGGTTTCAAGAGGATGCAATCAAATAACAACGGCAACAAGCAAGGAAATGACAAAGTGGCAAGTTATAGGATCAATATATAAGAGGCAAGCTCGGAAACAAAGTTGCATTCCAAGACAAGCAACAAGATGTTGAAAGCTTGACGTAAGTCGTGCTCACACACTGAAGAATACGTGCACCAGAGAATGACAAGGTAGCACAGTCAAAGGTAGCAAGACCAGGATGCAGCTGATAGTCTAGGAATGACCAGCTTGAGTTTAGAATTTCCCAGTAAAAATACTAGGGGTATTTGATTTGTAGTGCGGAATAATTTCACTAGTCGGTGTTCTCGGTTGACAACAACCTATAACCTAAGAACAATTGGACCTGGTGAGTAATAACAATTGATGAAGAACCCATATGAAGTTATGATGTTCCATGATATTCTTGAGACACCAGATTGTAATACTCGACGGTAGAGCAGAGTAGAGGGTGGACACATGAAGTGATCTGCAGAAGACAAGTACTTCATCTTGTCTGAGAAATGGAATCAAAGGGGATCAATCATGGTCGGAGCCATGATAGCAAAGGATCAATTCACAGGTACCAGATGATATTATACCAAGGAAATAGTTATTATTACAAGAAGTTTCCATGATAGGATCTACATCATGTCCATGGGCATGAACACAAAGTTCAAGGTCGACTCCCACTTCTCCAATGCATAACCTTTCATTTACTTCTCGCGTTCGATGAAGTTGTAGTGTTGAAATTTTATCTGGCAAAATACCAGAAGAGTATGACTCGTGAAAACTTTCGAGTTCACACATATTAAGGAAGGCATAGGTTCAAGCCATCGGGGCTTCTTAGCACATGTACCACGAACTTCAGGAGTAAATAACACAAGCTCAAAAGTAGAGCATGGTTGACAAAGCGGAGGATACAATTTACCAAAGGCATTATATACCCGTGGAAAGGCTCACAAGGTTATTGAATATGAAGGACGATGTCAGATGAAATCCAACAAAATGGATCGGGCGATCCACAACGGAGCTGATGTGAGTATCGGTACTCAATCAGACAAAGAAAGAATGCACAACATCATATTATAGAACATCTGAATAATTCGATGTTTAGATAACAAAGGAATTATGATTTTCAAATCAAGGGATCAGGAGCAAACGCTCTGATCAAGGACGGACAAGTTGAATAGACTTAGGGGTACAATCGATGGCAATTTGATTGGTTAAGAACCAGCTCATGTTTAAAATGACGTCTGAGCCGGAAAGATAATTAAAAGGATCAACTGATGATTGCATGCATTCGCACTCATGTTGAATCAAAGGGATCAAAATGATGGTGCCTAAGGATACTCACGAATATTGCCAGACATATGGAAAGTATCCATCATGCAAGCAGACAAGTATTGTAGAGCAATAAGCTACTAAGGATTTTTGGAGGATCGAATAGTATTTCGATGACCACTGTGAAACACATGAACAACTGGGGGATGAGCGGATACTCGATAAGTGCGAGAATTATCCGTAGGGGTATTCAGGTGACAAAGAACAGCAAGGCAGTAAGCTCAAAGGATTATCGAAACAACGACGAGTATTTCGGGGTATCTTGTAATAAACTGGGGATGAATGTAAGAATACCAACTATAAGTAGTTACCCATAAGGGTTGACGGTGGAAGGGGAATTGCAAACGCGACGAACACAAGTTCTCGGGTTAACAGCGGAGAGTATCTTCAGGGTCTTCCCGTGCAGCAGACGATCATCAGTAATAAGGGGCTCTCCGGGTAAAAGTGATAACGAGATCCTAATGTTAGATTTAGCAAAATTCATTTAACCCAAATAGAAGAGAGATCAGAGTTCCAGAGTATAGACGAGGAATAAAAGATCCTAATACCACCCAGATGGCGACGTGGGCCCGTAAGGCACACAGCCATGTTAGTAAAAAGTTTCGTAATGTCTAGACTCGACTTCGGCCAAGGAGTGTGGAAGGGGGATTCCTACAGGCAGTCGGCTCTGATACCAACTTGTGACGCCCCCGATTCAATCGTACACTAATCATACACGCAAACGTGTACGATCAAGATCAGGGACTCACGGGACGATATCACAACACAACTCTACAAATAAAATAAGTCATACAAGCATCATATTACAAGCCAGGGGCCTCGAGGGCTCGAATACAAGAGCTCGATCATAGACGAGTCAGCGGAAGCAACAATATCTGAGTACAGACATAAGTTAAACAAGTTTGCCTTAAGAAGGCTAGCACAAACTGGGATACAGATCGAAAGAGGCGCAGGCCTCCTGCCTGGGATCCTCCTAACTACTCCTGGTCGTCGTCAGCGGGCATCACGTAGTAGTAGGCACCTCCGGTGTAGTAGGAGTCGTCGTCGACGGTGGCATCTGGATCCTGGGCTCCAACATCTGGTTGCGACAACCAGGTAGAAGGGATAGGGGAAAAGAGGGAGAAAGCAACCGTGAGTACTCATCCAAAGTACTCGCAAGCAAGGAGCTACACTACATATGTATGCATTGGTATCAAAGGAATAAGGATATTATATGTGGACTGAACTGCAGAAAGCCGGAATAAGGGGGGGATAGCTAGTCCTTTCGAAGACTACGCTTCTGGCAGCCTCCGTCTTGCAGCATGTAGAAGAGAGTAGACTGAAGTCCTCCAAGTAGCATCGCATAGCATAATCCTAACCGATGATCCTCCCCTCGTCGCCCTGTGAGAGAGCGACCACCGGTTGTATCTGGCACTTGGAAGGGTGTGTTTTATTAAGTATCCGGTTCTAGTTGTCATAAGGTCAAGATACAACTCCAAGTCGTCCTGTTACCGAAGATCACGGCTATTCGAATAGATTAACTTCCCTGCAGGGGTGCACCACATTCCCCAACACGCTCGATCCCATTTGGCCGGACACACTTTCCTGGGTCATGCCCGGCCTCGGAAGATCAACACGTCGCAGCCCCACCTAGGCACAACAGAGAGGTCAGCACGCCGGTCTAAACCTAAGCGCACAGGGGTCTGGGCCCATCGCCCTTAGCACACCTGCACGTTGCGTACGCGGCCGGAAGCAGAACTAGCCCCCTTAATACAAGAGCAGGCTTACGTTCCAATCCGGCGCGCGCCACTCAGTCGCTGACGTCACGAAGGCTTCGGCTGATACCACGACGCCGGGATACCCATAACTACTCCCGCGTAGATGGTTAGTGCGTATAGACCAAATGGCCAGACTCAGATCAAATACCCAGATCTCGTTAAGCGTGTTAAGTATCCGCGAACGTCGCCAGGGCCAGGCCCACCTCTCTCCTAGGTGGTCGGAACCTGCCCTGTCGCTCCGCCTCAAAGATCCACTCGCGGGTGCTCCTCAAGCCAACCCGTCTTTAGTCACCACATGTATCATGTATAAAGTATATAGTATATACCCGTGATCAACTCCCGAGTGATCACGGCCCGATAGTATAGCATGGCAGACGGACAAGGATGTAGGGCCACTGATGAAAAACTAGCATCCTATACTAAGCATTAGGATTGCAGGTAAGGTAACAACAGTAGTAGCAAGGACAGGCTATGCATCAGTATAGGATTAACGGGAAGCAGTAACATGCTACACTACTCTAATGCAAGCAGTATAGAGAAGAGTAGGCGATATCTGGTGATCAAAGGGGGGGCTTGCCTGGTTGCTCAGACAAGAGAGAGGGGTCGTCAACTCCGTAGTCGTACTGGGTAGCAGCGGCATCGGTCTCGGTGTCTATCGAGAGAAGAGGGGGGGAAACAATAAATATTTAAACAAGCATATGCATAGTGATGCATGACATGACAAGTAACGGCGTTAGAGGTGCCCTAACGCGGTAGTAGGTGATTCTGGTGAAGGGGGATAACATCCGGGAAAGTATCCCCGGTGTTTCGCGTTTTCGGGCAGAGGAGCCGGAGGGGGAAAGTTACGTGTTCGATAGGTTAGGGGGGGTGTGGCGGACGAACGGGTTGCGTATCCATAATCGTCTCGTCGTTCTGAGCAACTTCCATGTACAAAGTTTTTCCATCCGAGCTATGGTTTGTTTTATATGATTTTCTAAAGATTTTATTAATTTCTGATATTTAATTAATTATTTAAATTAATTCGAAAATGAATTAATGACATCAGCATGATGTCATGCTGACATCAGCAGTCACAGGGATTGACTAAGTCAAACTTACACGTGGGTCCCACTTGTCATACTCTGTTAGTTAATTAACAATAGTTAATTAGGTTAATTAGTCATTAGGTTAATTAATCTTAATTAGTTAATTTAATCAGAATAAGTTAATTATTTTGTTAATTAATTAATTATATTATTATTATTTTAATTTCTTATTATTATTTTTAATTTCGTTCTGGGCGTAGGCCCCACATGTCAATAGCCCTAGGGGCCTTAGTGGGTGGGGTTAACGGGTGCGGGCGAAGGGGTGCCCGCACACTAGAGCCCACCAGGGGAGGGGGGCGCCGGCCACAACGGGCCGGAGCAGGGCGGTGCGGCAACGGGCGCCGACGGTCGGAGGTAGGCACGGTGAGCGGCAGGCGGGGCAATGGTGGACGGCGCGGCATCGGGCGCGGGCGCCCATCGAGGGCGAGGTCGTGGCCTCGGCTGGGGCGCCAGCGCGCGGCAGCAAAGGCCGGCGCAGTGCGGCCCGGGTGCGAGGCACCGCGGCGCGTGGCGGGGGTAGGGCGCTGCCGGCAGTCGGTTTAGAGGGGGGTGCGAAGGCGCGGGTAACCGGACGATGCCGGAGGGCGCGGTCAGCGCGGGGGGGGGGGGGGGGGGGGGGGGGCGTCCAGGACCTGCGCGGGAGCGGGGTGGACGAGCACGATGACCACGGTGACCACGGACGAAAGGAAGGGGAGGCGGAGGCCGAGGGCCTCACCAGCGTTTGCAGGGGCACATGGGCGTCGAGGCTCGAGGGTGACCCGTGGGGAGGAGGACGGGGACGAGGCGTCGAAGAGGGGCAGGCCAGCGAGGTGGGGGCTCCGGAGGCCGGTTTTGGCAGCGGCGTGCGACGGCCTGAGGAGGAAGCCCAACACGGGGACGGCAGCGTGGGGGCGTCCTGGCTCGTACGCGTGGTCGGGGGCGAGGAAGTGGTCGACGACGAGGCGTGCAACGAGCTCCTAGGCGGCGGGGTAAATGGTGACCGCGGTGGGACGAGGGGCGTCGGGGTCGGGCGCGCCGCCCAGATCCAGAACGGGGAAGGAGGAGGAGAGGCGTGTGAGGGGGTGTCGGGCACGAGGCGCTTCGCCTCTGGGCGTGCGGCGGCGCGAGGGATGGCGAGGGTAGTGAGGGGGTCGAGTGGGAGGAGTGGGGAGCTCGCTAGGGTTAGGTCTCAGGGGGGTGGGGATAAGGTGCGGCCGGCTGGGCCGGCCCGTTCGGACGGCGAAGGCCAGCTGGGCCACTTGGCCCAGCGGGGGGGGGGGGGGGGGGGTTCTGCTTTTTTTTGTTTGACCTTTTTCTTTTTTTCTATTTTTCTTTTCTGTTTTCTTTTAGCTCCTAATTATTTTAGTTTCTTTAAAATACCAGGTTAGCACCTAACTTAGTAAATAGTCCACTGCCAAACCTAGTCTGGACCCAAAATAAATTAGTATAATGTATTTTTATTTTTCAAAAGCAATTAAATTATTAGTTTAGCCACTGTTTTTAATTAGTTTAGGGCATTTAAACACTTTGTAAAAGGTTTGTTCCACCACAAAATCTAGTTAGGGATCATTTGCCACATGATGAACATTTTAGTTTTGATGTTTGAAAACTTTTATTGTTTGCTTGATTTTGATTTTGAATTTGAATCGGTTTCGAACTAACGCGAGATTACTAACAGTAATCAAAGTGACGTGGCATCATTAACGGGGGATTACTGTAGCCTAATTATCCGGGCGTCACATAACTAGTCTCTGTTTATTCTGCAACTCCCGTTTCGAGTTACTAATCTTAGCAACTGAACTAGTATCAAATACTGAGGGTTTGCTATAAACACTAGTAAAGTACACATCAATAACATGTATGTCAAATATACTTATGTTCACTTTTGCCATCCTTCTTATTCGCCAATCACTTGGGGTAGTTCCGCTTCCAGTGACCAGTCCCTTTGCAGTAGAAGCACTTAGTCTCAGGCTTAGGACCAGACTTGGGCTTCTTCACTTGAGCAGCAACTTGCTTGCTGTTCTTCTTGAAGTTCCCCTTCTTCCCTCTGCCCTTTTCTTGAAACTAGTGATCTTGTCAACCATCAACACTTGATGTTTTCTTGATTTCTACCTTCGTTGATTTCAGCATCACGAAGAGCTTGGGAGTTGTTTCCGTTGTCCCTTGCATATCATAGTTCATCACGAAGTTCTACTAACTTGGTGATGGTGACTAGAGAATTCTGTCAATCACTATCTTATCTGGAAGATAAACTCCCACTTGATTCAAGCGATTGTAGTACTCAGACAATCTGAGCACATGCTCACTAATTGAGCGATTCTCCTCCATCTTCTAGCTATAGAACTTGTTGGAGACTTCATATCTCTCAACTCGGGTATTTGCTTGAAATATTAACTTCAACTCCTAGAACATCTCATATGCTCCATGACGTTCAAAACGTCTTTGAAGTCCCGATTCTAAGCCGTTAAGCATGGTGCACTAAACTATCAAGTAGTCATCATATTGAGCTAGCCAAACGTTCATAACGCCTGCATCTGCTCCTGCAATAGGTCCGTCACCTAGCGGTGCATCAAGGACATAATTCTTCTGTGCAGCAATGAGGATAAACCTCAGATCACGGATCCAATCCGCATCATTGCTACTAACATCTTTCAACACAATTTTTCTCTAGGAACATATCAAAATAAACATATGAAAGCAACAACGCAAGCTATTGATCTACAACATAATTTGCAAAATACTACCAGGACTAAGTTCATGATAAATTTAAGTTCAATTAATCATATTACTTAAGAACTCCCACTTAGATAGACATCCCTCTAATCCTCTAAGTGATTACGTGATCCAAATCAACTAAACCATGTCCGATCATCATGTGAGATGGAGTAGTTTCATTGGTGAACATCATTATGTTGATCATATCTACTATATGATTCACGCTCGACCTTTCGGTCTCCGTGTTCCGAGGCCATATCTGTATATGCTTGGCTCGTCAAGTATAACCTAAGTATTCCGCGTGTGCAACTGTTTCGCACCCGTTGTATTTGAACGTAGAACCTATCACACCCGATCATCACGTGGTGTCTCAGCACGAAGAACTTTCGCAACGGTCCAAACTCAGGGAGAACACTTCTTGATAATTTAGTGAGAGATCATCTTATAATGCTACCGTCAATCAAAGCAAGATAAGATGCATAAAAGGATAAACATCACATGCAATCAATATAAGTGATATGATATGGCCATCATCATCTTGTGCTTGTGATCTCCATCTCCGAAGCACCGTCGTGATCACCATCGTCACCGGCGTGACACCTTGATCTCCATCGTAGCATCGTTGTCGTCTCGCCAAGCTTATGCTTCTACGACTATCACTACCGCTTAGTAATAAAGTAAAGCATTACATCGCGATTGCATTGCATACAATAAAGCGACAACCATATGGCTCCTGCCAGTTGCCGATAACTCGGTTACAAAACATGATCATCTCATACAATAAAATTCAGCATCATGTCTTGACCATATCACATCACAACATGCCCTGCAAAAACAAGTTAGACGTCCTCTACTTTGTTGTTGCAAGTTTTACGTGGCTGCTACGGGCTTAAGCAAGAACCAATCTCACCTACGCATCAAAACCACAACGATAGTTTGTCAAATAGACTCCGTTTTAACCTTCGCAAGGACCGGGCGTAGCCATACTTGGTTCAACTAAAGTTGGAGAGACAGTCGCCCGCAAGCCACCTATGTGCAAAGCACGTCGGGGGAACCGCTCTCGCGTAAGCGTACGCGTAATGTTGGTCCGGGTCGTCTCGTCCAACAATGTCGCCGAACCAAAGTATGACATGCTGGTAGGCAGTATGACTTATATCGCCCACAACTCACTTGTGTTCTACTCGTGCATATAACATCAACATAAATAACCTAGGCTCGGATGCCACTGTTGGGTTTCGTAGTAATTTCAAAAAATTTCCTACGCACACGCAAGATCATGGTGATGCATAGCAACGAGAGGGGAGAGTATGATCTACGTACCCTTGTAGATCGCACGCGGAAGCGTTATATCAACGCGGTTGATGTAGTCGTATGTCTTCACGTCCGGCCGATCCAAGTACCGAAAGCACGGCACCTCCGAGTTCTGCACACGTTCGGCTCGGTGACGTCCTCGCCTTCTCGATCCAGCAAGAGGGGCGAAGTAGTAGATGAGTTCCGGCAGCACAACGGCGTGGTGACGGTGTTGGTGAAGAACAATTTCCGCAGGGCTTCGCCTAAGCACTACGAAAACTATGACAGAGGATAAACTAGAGGAGACGGGGTTGCCGGCACACGGCTTGGTGTTTCTTGATGTGTCCTTTGTGCTAGCCCTGCCCCTCTATTTATATGTTGAGCCCTGGGGTCAAAACTTGGAGTAAAAGCCTCCACAAAGTCGGTTTCACCCGAAAGGCAAGAGTCCTTCTCGGACTCCAGGGCCAGACGCCAGGGATCCCGGCGTCTGGACCCAGACGCCAGGGACCCTGGCGTCTGGCCCCTGGACTCCGCAAAACTTCCTTTTGCGCTTTCCAAAAACCTTGTGGGCTTTCCCCTTTGGCCCAAATAAAGTGTTCTCGTACCCAAACATTTCGGGAAACATCCGGAACCCCTTCCGGTGATTTTCGGAACCCTTCCGGTGACCAAACACTATTATCACATATATCAAACTTTATCTCCGGACCATTCCGGAGTTCCTCGTCATGTCCGTGATCTCATCCCGGACTCCGAACAACATTCGGTCACCAACATACATAACTCACATAGTACTATATCGTCAACGAACGTTAAGCGTGCGGACCCTACGGGTTCGAGAACTATGTAGACATGACCGAGACACGTCTCCGGTCAATAACCAATAGCGGGACCTGGATGCCCATATTGGCTCCTACATATTCTACGAAGATCTTTATCGGTCAGACCGCATAACAACATACGTTGTTCCCTTTGTCATCGGTATGTTACTTGCCCGAGATTCGATCGTCGGTATCCAATACCTAGTTCAATCTCGTTACCGGCAAGTCTCTTTACTCGTTCTGTAATACATCATCTCACAACTAACATATTAGTTGTAATGCTTGCAAGGCTTATGTGATGTGCATTACCGAGAGGGCCCAGAGATACCTCTCCGACAATCGGAGTGACAAATCCTAATCTCGAAATGCGCCAACCCAACATCTCCCTTTGGAGACACCTGTAATGCTCCTTTATAATCACCCAGTTACGTTGTGACGTTTGGTAGCACCCAAAGTGTTCCTCCGGCAAACGGGAGTTGCATAATCTCATAGTCATAGGAACATGTATAAGTCATGAAGAAAGCAATAGCAACATACTAAACGATCGGGTGCTAAGCTAATGGAATGGGTCATGTCAATCAGATCATTCAACTAATGATGTGACCTCGTTAATCAAATAACAACACTTTGTTCATGGTTAGGAAACATAACCATCTTTGATTAACGAGCTAGTCAAGTAGAGGCATAATAGTGACACTCTGGTTGTCTATGTATTCACACATGTATTATGTTTCCGGTTAATACAATTCTAGCATGAATAATAAACATTCATCATGAAATAAGGAAATAAATAATAACTTTATTATTGCCTCTAGGGCATATTTCCTTCACCTAGTGACAAGCATTAAGCATAGCAAAGTCATAGCAACATCAATCTCAGAACATAGTGGACACTAGGGATCAAACCCTAACAAAACTAACTCGATTACATGATAGATCCCATCCAACCCATCACCGTCCAGCAAGCCTACGATGGAATTACTCACACACGACGGTGAGCATCATGAAATTGGTGATGGAGGATGGTTGATGATGACGATGGCGACGGATTCCCCTCTCCGGAGCCCCAAACAGACTCCAGATCAGCCCTCCCGAGAGGTTTTAGGGCTTGGCGGCTGCTCCGTATCGTAAAACGCGATGATTTCTTCTCTCTGATTTTTTTCTCCCCGAAACACAATATATGGAGTTGGAGTTGGAGTCGGAGAGGCAACAGGGGGCCCACGAGGTAGGGGGCGCGCCCCCCACCCTCGTGGAGAGGTGGTGGGCCCCCTGGCCTTCATCTTTTGCAGGTATTTTTCTTATTTTCTGAAAAGCGGCTCCGTGAAGTTTCAGGCCATTCCGAGAACGTTTGCTCCTGCACATAAATAACACCATGGTAATTCTACTGAAAACAGCGTCAGTCCGGGATAGTTCCATTCAAATCATGCAAGTTAGAGTCCAAAACAAGGGCAAAAGTGTTTGAAAAAGTATATACATTGGAGACGTATCAACTCCCCCAAGCTTAAACCTTTGCTTGTCCTCAAGCAATTCAGTTGACAAACTGAAAGTGATAAAGAAAAACTTTTACAAACTCTGTTTGCTCTTGTTGTTGTAAATATGTAAAGCC
The DNA here is from genome assembly GCF_056163025.1 of Triticum urartu. Classification (NCBI taxonomy): domain Eukaryota; kingdom Viridiplantae; phylum Streptophyta; class Magnoliopsida; order Poales; family Poaceae; genus Triticum; species Triticum urartu. Next base: position 479,213,022 of record NC_141876.1, read on the forward strand.
AGCATTCAAGTTTTCAGCAAATATTATAACTAACCACATCACAATAACGCATAGATCTCAAGTTTACTCATATCAATAGCATAATCAACTAGCGAGCAATAATAATAAATCTCGGATGACAATGCTACCTCTTGAGCTTGCGTTGGATTTCCCCGAGGAGGAAGGGATGATGTAACAGAGTAGCGTAAGTATTTCCCTCAGTTTTTGAGAACCAAGGTATCAATCCAGTAGGAGGTCACGCTCAAGTCCCTCGTACCTGCACAAAACGATAGCTACTCGCAACCAATGCGATTAGGGGTTGTCAATCCCTTCACAGTCACTTACGAGAGTGAGATCTGATAGATATAATATTTTTGGTATTTTTGGTATAGAGATGCAAAGTGAAAAGTAAAAGGCAAAGTAAAAAAGCAAAGCAAGATTAAAGTGATGGAGATTGATATGATGAGAATAGACCCGGGGGCCATAGGTTTCACTAGTGGCTTCTCTCAAGAGCATAGGTATTCTACGGTGGGTGAACAAATTACTGTTGAGCAATTGACAGAATTGATCATAGTTATGAGAATATCTAGGCATGATCATGTATGTAGGCATCACATCCGTGACAAGTAGACCGAAACGATTCTGCATCTACTACTATTACTCCACTCATCGATCGCTATCCAGCATGCATCTAGAGTATTAAGTTAAAAACAGAGTAACACTTTAAGCAAGATGGCATGATGTAGAGAGATAAATTCATGCAATATGAAAGAAACCCCATCTTGTTATCCTCGATAGCAACGATGCAATACGTGCCTTGCTGCCCCTTCTGTCACTGGGAAAGGACACCGCAAGATCGAACCCAAAGCTAAGCACTTCTCCCATGGCAAGAACTACCAATCTAGTTGGCCAAACCAAACGGATAATTTGAAGAGACTTGCAAACATAACCAATCATACATAAAAGAATTCAGAGAAGATTCAAATATTATTCATAGATAGACTTGATCATAAACCCACAATTCATCGGTCTCAACAAACACACCACAAAAGGAAGATTACATCGAATAGATCTCCACAAGAGAGGGGGAGAACTTTGTATTGAGATCCAAAAAGAGAGAAGAAGCCATCTATCTACTAACTATGGACCCGAAGGTCTGAAGTAAACTACTCACACTTCATCGGAGAGGCTATGATGATGTAGAAGCCCTCCGTGATGACGGCCCTCTCCGGCGGAGCTCCAGAACAGGCCCCAAGATGGGATCTTGTGGATACAGAAAGTTGCGGCGGTGGAATTAGGTTTTTGGCTCCTGTTCTGATCGTTTGGGGGTACGTAGGTATATATAGGAGGAAAGGAGTACGTCGGTGGAGCACCGAGGGGGCCACGCCCTAGGGGGGTGGGCGCGCCCCCCACCCTCGTGACCGCCTCTTTGTCTCCTTGGAGTAGGGTCCAAGTCTCCTGGATCACGTTCGGTGAGAAAATCACGTTCCCGAATGTTTTATTCCGTTTGGACTCCGTTTGATATTCTGTTTCTCCGAAATACTGAAATAGGAAAAAAAATAGCAATTCTGGGCTGGGCCTCCGGTTAATAGGTTAGTCCCAAAAATAATATAAAAGTGGAAAATAATGCCCAATATAGTCCAAAACAGTAGATAATATAGCATGGAGCAATCAAAAATTATAGATACGTTGGAGACGTATCAGGCATCCCCAAGCTTAATTCCTGCTCGTCCTCGAGTAGGTAATGATAAAAAGAGAATTTTTGATGCGGAGTGCTACTTGGCATAATTTCAATGCAAATCTTCTTAATTGTGATATGAATATTCAGATTCGAAAGATTCAAGACAAAAGTTTATATTGACATAAAAATAATAATACTTCAAGCATACTAACAAAGCAATTATGTCTTCTCAAAATAACATGGCCAAAGAAAGTTATCCCTACAAAATCATATAGTCTGGCTATGCTCTATCTTCACCACAGAAAGTATTTAAATCATGCACAACCCCGATGACAAGCCAAGCAATTGTTTCATACTCTAACTTTTTCAAACTTTTTCAATCTTCACGCAATACATGAGCGTGAGCCATGGATATAGCACTATAGGTGGAATAGAATGGTGGTTGTGGAGAAGACAAAAAGGAGAAGATAGTCTCACATCAGCTAGGCATATCAACGGGCTATGGAGATGCCCATCAATAGATATCAATGTGAGTGAGTAGGGATTGCCATGCAACGGATGCACTAGAGCTATAAGTATATGAAAGCTCATGAAAAGAAACTAAGTGGGTGTGCATCCAACTTGCTTGCTCACGAAGACCTAGGGCATTTTGAGGAAGCCCATCATTGGAATATACAAGCCAAGTTCTATAATGTAAAATTCCCACTAGTATATTAAAGTGATAACGTGAGAGACTCTCTACTATGAAGATCATGGTGCTACTTTGAAGCACAAGTGTGGTAAAAGGATAGTAACATTGTCCCTTCTCTCTTTTCTCTCATTTTTTATTTATTTATTTTTATTTGGGCCTTTTCTCCTTTTTATGGCCTCTTTTCTTTCTCTTTTTTGGGCTTCTTTGGCCTCTTTTATTTATTTTTCGTTCGGAGTCTCATCCCGACTTATGGAGGAATCATAGTCTCCATCATCCTTTCCTCACTGGGACAATGCTCTAATAATGATGATCATCACACTTTTATTTTTCTTACAACTCAACAATTACAACTCGATACTTAGAACAAAATATGACTCTATATGAATGCCTCCGGCGGTGTACCGGGATATGCAATATGACAATGATGAATGTGTCATGATAAACGGAACAGTGGAAATTTGCATGGCAATATATCTAGGAATGGCTATGGAAATGCCATAATAGGTAGGTATGGTGGCTGTTTTGAGGAAGGTATATGGTGGGTGTATGATACCGGCGAAAGGTGTGCGGTATTAGAGAGGCTAGCAAAGGTGGAAGGGTGAGAGTGCGTATAATCCATGGACTCAACATTAATCATAAAGAACTCATATACTTATTGCAAAAATCTAGAAGTTATTAAAGCAAAGTATTACGTGCATGCTCCTAGGGGGATATATTGGTAGGAAAAGACCATCGCTCATCCCCGACCGCCACTCATAAGGAAGACAATCAATAAATAAATCATGCTCCGACTTCATCACATAACGGTTCACCATACGCGCATGCTACGAGAATCACAAACTTCAACACAAGTATTTTTTAAATTCACAACTACTCAACTAGCATGACTCTAATATTATCACCTCCATATCTCAAAACAATTATCATGCTTCAATCTTTTCTTAGTATTCAACACACTCAAAAGAAAGTTTCACAAATCTTGAATACCAAGCATATTATTATTAAGCAAATTACCATGCTATTAAGAGACTCTCAAAATAATTTAAGTGAAGCATGAGAGATCAATAGTTTATTTAAAACAAATCCACCACCATGCTCTAAAAGATATAAGTGAAGCACATAGAGCAAAATTATAACACTCAAAAGATATAAGTGAAGCACATAGAGCAAAATTACATAGCTCAAAAGATATAAGTGAAGCACATAGAGTATTCTATCAAATTTTAATTCATGTATGGCTCTCCCAAAAGGTGTGTACAGCAAGGATGATTGTGGCATACTAGAACACAAAGACAAAAATAATACAAGACGCTCCAAGCAAAACACATATCATGTTGGTGAATAAAAATATAGCTCCAAGTAAATTACTGATGGAAGTGGACGAAAGAGGGGATGCCTTCCGGGGCATCCCCAAGCTTTGACTTTTTGGTGTCCTTGCATTATCTTGAGGGTGCCATGGGCATCACCAAGCTTAGGCTCTTGCCACTCCTTGTTCCATAATCCATCACAAGAATTCACCCAAAACTTGAAAACTTCACAACACAAAACTTAAAGTAGAAAACTCGTGAGCTCCGTTAGCGAAAGAAAACAAAAGACCACTTCAAGGTAATGTAATGAACTCATTCTTTATTTATATTGGTGTTAAACCTACTGTATTCCAACCTCTCTATGGATTATAAATTATTTTACTAGCCATAGATTCATCAAAATAAGCAAACAACACACGAAAAACAGAATCTGTCAAAAACAGAACAGTCTGTAGTAATCTGTAGCTAGCGCAAGATCTGGAACCCCAAAAATTCTAAAATAAATTGCTGGACGTGAGGAATTTATCTATTAATCATGTGCAAAAAGAATTAACTAAATATCTATCTTCAAATAAAAATGACAGCAGTTCTCGTGAGCGCTAAAGTTTCTATTTTTACAGCAAGTTCAACAAGACTTTCCCCAAGTCTTCCCAACGGTTCTACTTGGCACAAACACTAATTAAACACAAAAAACACAACCAAAACAGAGGCTAAATAAATTATTTATTACTAAACATGAGCAAAAAGCAAGGAATAAAAATAAAATTGGGTTGCCTCCCAACAAGCGCTATCATTTAACGCCCCTAGCTAGGCATAAAAGCGAGGATAGATCTAGGTATTGCCATCTTTGGTAGGCAATTCTTCGATGAGGCATATATTTCCCTAGGGAATTTCTTTCTTTTTAGTGATTATCAAACTTTTAGGCACAAGATCGAAAAATTCATTTGTAGCAATTGGTTCCTTAATGATAGCAAAAAGATTGGGATGAATACTTATAGATTTAAGATCCGCAGTTTCCTTACTAGATGATTCACCCTTATTTTTAGGAACATACATAAGCTTGGAAATTTTAGTAGGAGGACTTGGAGTATTATTTACGAAAGAAAAAGTGCTTCCCAAGTTTGTAATGATACCCTCAAGTTTATCAATTCTAGTAGAATCTAAGTTTATCTTCTCATTAACTATGGGTTCCTTTTCCTTAATATTTTTCAAAGTCATTCCTACCTTAGATCCATATTGAGTAATTTGATTGTGGATCTTTTTATCTAGATTTTCAATCAATTCAATAGTAAACTTTATTTTCAATAATTTCAAGTCTTTGCATAACATGATCCAAAGTTAACATGGTTCCATTAACCAAAAGAGGTGGTGAGCCAAATAAATCTAACATAGCATTATAAGAATCAAAAGTATGGCTACCCAAGAAGTTCCCTCCGGTAATGGTATCGAGGATATATCTACACCAAGGATTAACACCTACATAAAAATTGCGGAGAAGAACTGAAGTAGATTGCTTCCTGGTAGATCTATTTTGAGCATTGCAAATTCTATACCAAGCATCTTTTAGATTTTCTCCCTCCCTTTGTTTAAAATTTAGAACTTCATTCTCGGGAGACAACGGAGAAGATATGAGGCTAGCCATGACGACAAGCAAACAAACTAGCACACGAGCAAACAAAAAGCAAGCAGGCAAAAGAGGCAAATAGAGAGGGAGGATAGAGAGAGAGGGCGAATAAAACGGCAAGGGTGAAGTGGGGGAGAGGAAAACGAGAGGCAAATGGCAAATAATGTAATGCGAGAGATAGGGATTGTGATGGGTACTTGGTATGTTGACTTTTTTGCGTAGACTCCCCCGCAATGGCGCCAGAAATTCTTCTTGCTACCTCTTGAGCTTGCGTTGGATTTCCCCGAAGAGGAAGGGATGATGCAGCAGAGTAGCGTAAGTATTTCCCTCAGTTTTTGAGAACCAACGTATCAATCCAGTAGGAGGCCACGCTCAAGTCCCTCGTACCTGCACAAAACGATAGCTACTCGCAACCAACGCGATTAGGGGTTGTCAATCCCTTCACGGTCACTTACGAGAGTGAGATCTGATAGATATAATATTTTTGGTATAGAGATGCAAAGTGAAAAGTAAAAGGCAAAGTAAAAAAGCAAAGCAAGATTAAAGTGATGGAGATTGATATGATGAGAATATACCCGAGGGCCATAGGTTTTACTAGTGGCTTCTCTCAAGAGCATAGGTATTCTACGGTGGGTGAACAAATTACTGTTGAGCAATTGACAGAATTGAGCATAGTTATGAGAATATCTAGGCATGATCATGTATATAGGCATCACGTCCGTGACAAGTAGACCGAAACGATTCTGCATCTACTACTATTACTCCACTCATCGACCGCTATCCAGCATGCATCTAGAGTATTAAGTTAAAAACAGAGTAACGCTTTAAGCAAGATGACATGATGTAGAGAGATAAATTCATGCAATATGAAATAAACCCCATCTTGTTATCCTCGATGGCAACGATGCAATACGTGTCGTGCTGCCCCTTCTGTCACTGGGAAAGGACACCGCAAGATCGAACCCAAAGCTAAGCACTTCTCCCATGGCAAGAACTACCAATCTAGTTGGCCAAACCAAACGGATAATTCGAAGAGACTTGCAAAGATAACCAATCATACATAAAAGAATTCAGAGAAGATTCAAATATTATTCATAGATAGACTTGATCATAAACCCACAATTCATCGGTCTCAACAAACACACCGCAAAAGGAAGATTACATCGAATAGATCTCCACAAGAGAGGGGGAGAACTTTGTATTGAGATCCAAAAAGAGAGAAGAAGCCATCTAGCTACTAACTATGGACCCGAAGGTCTGAAGTAAACTACTCACACTTCATCGGAGAGGCTATGATGATGTGGAAGCCCTCCGTGATGACGGCCCTCTCCGGCGGAGCTCCAAACAGGCCCCAAGATGGGATCTCATGGATACAGAAAGTTGCGGCGGTGGAATTAGGTTTTTGGCTCCTGTTCTGATCATTTGGGGGTACGTAGGTATATATAGGAGGAAGGAGTACGTCGGTGGAGCACCGAGGGGGGGCGCGCCCCCCACCCTCGTGACCGCCTCTTTGACTCCTTGGAGTAGGGTCCAAGTCTCCTGGATCACGTTCGGTGAGAAAATCATGTTCCCGAAGGTTTTATTCCGTTTGGACTCCGTTTGGTATTCTGTTTCTCCGAAATACTGAAATAGGCAAAAATAGCAATTCTGGGCTGGGCCTCGGTTAATAGGTTAGTCCCAAAATAATATAAAAGTGGAAAATAAAGCCCAATATAGTCCAAAACAGTAGGTAATATAGCATGGAGCAATCAAAAATTGTAGATACGCTGGAGACGTATCAGACAACACTTTCTCAAAACAACCATAATATGATATAACTAGATGGTATCTTGCTAGCCCTTTCTGAGACCGCAAAACATAAATGCAGAGCACCTTTGAGGACCAAGGACTGACTAGACATTGTAATTCATGGTAAAAGAGATCCAGTCAAGTCATACTCAATGTAAACTAACAGTAATGAATGCAAATGACAGCGGTGCTCTCCAACTGGTGCTTTTTAATAAGAGGATGATGACTCAGCATAAAAGTAAATAGATAGGCCCTTCACAGAGGGAAGCAGGGATTTGTAGAGGTGCCAGAGCTCGGTTTTGAAACAGAGGTGAATAATATTTTGAGCGGTATACTTTCATTGTCAACATAACAACCAAGAGATGGCAATATATTCCATGCTACACACATTATAGGCGGTTCCCAAACAGAATGGTAAAGTTTATACTCCCCCTTCCACCAACAAGCATCAATCCATGGCTTGCTCGAAACAACGAGTGCCTCCAACTAACAAGAGTCCCTGGGGGAGTTTTGTTTGCAATTATTTTGATTTAGTTTGCATAAAGCATGGGACTGGGAATCCCGGTGACCAGCCATTTATCTCGTGAGTGAGGAGCGGAGTCCACTCCTCTTGAGAATAACCCGCCTAACATGGAAGATACGGACAGCCCTAGTTGATACATGAGCTATTCGAGCATACAAAACATGATATTTATTTGAAGGTTTAGAGTTTGGCACATACAAATTTACTTGGAACGGAAGGTAGATACCGTATATAGGTAGGTATAGTGGACTCATGTGGAATAACTTTGGGGTTTAAGGAGTTTGGATGCACAAGCAGTATTCCCGTTTAGTACAGGTGAGGGCTAGCAAAAGACTGGGAAGCGACCAGCTAGAGAGCGACAACAGTCATGAACATGCATTAAAATTAATCAACACCGAATGCTAGCATGAGTAGGATATAATACACCATGAACATAAATATCGTGAAGGCTATGTTGATTTTGTTTCAACTACATACGTGAACATGTGCCAAGTCAAGTCACTTAAATCATTCAGAGGAGGATACCACCCTATCATACCACATCATAACCATTTTAATAGCATGTTGGCACGCAAGGTAAACCATTATAACTCATAGCTAATAAAGCATTGCATAAGAAACTATGATCTCTAGTTGTCATTGCAAACATGTTTATTCATAATAGGCTGAATCAGGAACGATGAACTAATCATATTTGCAAAAACAAAAGAGGTCGAGTTCATACCAGCTTTTCTCGTCTCAATAAGTTCATCATATAATCATCATTATTGCCTTTCACTTGCACGATCGAATGATGTGAATAATAATAATAATAGTGCACGTGCATTGGACTAAGCTGGAATCTGCAAGCACTCAATAAACAGGAGAAGACAAGGCAATATGGGCTCTTTTGTCAGATCAACAATAATGCATATAAGAGCCACCTCAACAATTTAATTATGGTCTTGTCCTATCGACTCCCAAGGAAAAGAAAATAAATGAAACTATTTACACGGGAAAGCTCCCAACAAGCAAAAGAAGAACATGAAATCTTTTTGGGTTTTCTTCTTTTTTAATTACTACTACAAGCATGGAAATTAAATTAATTAAAAGCTACAACTAATTTTTTGGTTTTTCTTAAGGTTTATTAAACACACAAGAAGAAAGCATAAAAAGGAAAATAAACTAGCATGGATGATACAATGAAAAAGTATGAGCACCGACATCTAGCAATGAGTGTGTGAACATAAATGTAATGTCGGTGGGAAATACGTACTCCGCCAAGCTTAGGCTTTTGGCCTAAGTTGGTCTATGGCCATGGCTGGCCTCGCGGATATACATAATAATAGTTGGGGTCGTACTGAGAAGAAGAAGAGGAGGAAGACTCCGATTGCCACTGGCTGACAATCATCTCCGGATCCCACTGATAATTAGACTGTCGTGAAGGATCAATTTGTGGTTCTGGCTCTGGCTGCTCAGCTGGTGTAGGGTTCCAGTAGGCGTGAATAGCCTTCAACGGAACAAGGTACGTGCCTACAGATAAATCAAACAACAAAGGAGTAGGCAGGGTAATAGTCTCAGGATGGTGTTTATTAAAGAACAATTGATATTTAAGCTCTCCTTCCCTATTCTTAACAATAAAATCACGTGCCACCATACTTTTATAATCTAGATAAGCACGAGGAAGCACCTTTTCTTCCTTCTCATAATGCCTAACAGGTATGTTAAAATGTGCGGCTAGGCGTGAAGCATAGATGCCTCCAAAGATGGGGCCCTTTGTACGGTTCAGACTTAACCGTTTGGCAATAATGCCACCCATACTAACAGAGTTATCACCATATAAACCGTGGAGCAAAATAATAATATCAGGGATACTAAGGTTTCTGCAGTTTCCGTGACCAATTAAACAACGACTAGCAAATAATGCAAAATAACGTAAAACGGGAAAATGTATGCTAGTGATTCGTGCATCGGAAACCTTCCTTGTTTCCCCTACAGTGATAGTATCAATAAAGCCCTCCACATCATCGCGATGTGGCTCTTCTGTCTTGCCCTCAAAAGGGACTAAACAAACCCGACAAAAATCATAAAGTGACATCTCCTTATTCTCATCATATAAATAAAACTCCACCGTAGGTGGTGAGCTCCTAGAATGGAAATGAAAGTTTTGCACAAAGATATTTGTGAGTAAGAGATACTGATCGCATTGGCCTTGGAGGAAAGCGGTAAGGCCTGCATTCTGAGCCAATTCATGAAAATCTTCATAAATCCCGGCTGCTCTCAAGAAATCCTCGGAAGGCCATTCACACGCCCGAACCTCCACGGTGCGAGGCAGTTTATACTTAGGCTTCGGTGCCTTTTCCTTTGAGCTTTGGCTCGATGAGCCCCTCAAAAGTCTCCTCATCATTTTCTGAAAAATTCTGAAATTTTTAGTGACTTCAAAATAAAAGTAAACCAAACTCAATAATATTGGTAGCAACTACTCCTACAAGTGCCTAGGGCCTATATCATGCATCAAAACTATTTTTGACCATATAAATTTGACATGCAAGCTCAAGAACAGGGTCACCTAAGCAGCAAAAATTTGCAATGAATAAAGCACTAGAACAAAAACTAATTGGACCAATGGAGGAATCACATACCAAGGAACAATCTCCCCAAGCAGTTTTGTGAGAGGTGCTTTGAGCAATGAGATCGAAAATGGCCACAAAGTGAGCTAGAACTCGTGCTTGAGCTGGATATTCGTGTTTGTGGGAGGAAGATGAAGTGTGTGGGTGCAGGAATAAGTGGAGGAGGGCCACCATGGGCCCACGAGGCAGGGGGACGCACCCAGGGGCTAGGGCACGCCCTCCACCCTCGTGGGCAGGTGGTTGGCCCCCCTGCTGTGTTCTTTGTGCCAAATATTCTCAAATATTCTGGAAAAAAAATCATATTTAAATTTCAGAGCATTTGGAGAACTTATATTTTCGAGGTATTTTTATATTGCACGGATAATCAGATAACTGACAGAAAAATATTTATTTTTGTTTCATTTAATATAAATAAGAGAAAGTAAAAGGAGGGTACAGAAGGTTGTGCCTTCTAGTTTCATCCATCTCATGATCATCAAAAGGAATCCACTAATAAGGTTGATCAAGTCTTGTTAACGAACTCATTCCGAATAAAATGGAACCGGAGAAATTTCGAATAACACTATGTTACCTCAACGGGGATATGCACATCCCCAATAATAAGAATATCATATTTCTTCTTAACAGTAGGAAGAGGAAATTCAAGACCTCCAAATATAATCGATGGAATTTTTCCAATAGAGTTGATACTATGAACTTGAGGTTGTTTCCTCGGAAAGTGTACCGTATGCTCATTACCATTAACATGAAAAGTGACATTGCCTTTAGTGCAATCAATAACAGCCCCTGCAGTGTTGAAAAAGGGTTTTCCAAGAATAATAGACATACTATCATCCTCGGGAATATCAAGAATAACAAAGTCCGTTAAAATAGTAACGTTTGCAACTGCAACATGCACATCCTCACAAATACCGACAGGTATAGCAGTTGATTTATCAGCCATTTGCAAAGATATTTCAGTAGGTGTCAACTTATTCAAATCAAGTCTACGATATAAAGAGAGAGGCATAACACTAACACCGGCTCCAAGATCACATAAAGCAGTTTTAACATAGTTTCTTTTAATGGAGCATGGTATAGTGGGTACTCCTGGATCTCCAAGTTTCTTTGGTATTCCACCCTTAAAAGTAATTAGCAAGCATGGTGGAAATTTCAGCTTCCAGTATCTTTCTTTTATTTGTAATTATATCTTTCATGTACTTAGAATAAGGATTGGTTTTGAGCATATCAGTTAATCGCATACGCAAAAAGATAGGTCTAATCATTTCAGCAAAGCGCTCAAAATCCTCATCATCCTTTTTCTTGGATGGTTTGGGAGGAAAAGGCATGGGTTTCTGAACCCATGGCTCTCTTTCTTTACCATGTTTCCTAGCAACAAAATCTTTCTTATCATAATGTTGATTCTTTGATTGTGGGTTATCAAGATCAATAGCAGGTTCAATTTCTATATCATTATCATTACTAGGTTGAGCATCATCATGAACATTATCATTAACATTATCACTAGTTTCGGGTTCATTACCAGATTGAGTTTCAGCATCAGAAATAGAAATATCATTTGGATTCTCAGGTGTTTCAACAATAGGATCACTAAAAGCATGCAAAGTCCTATCATTTTTCTTTTTCTTATTTTTAGAAGAACTAGGTGCATCTATATTATTTCTCTGAGAATCTTGCTCAATTCTCTTAGGGTGGCCTTCAGGATACAAAGGTTCCTAAGTCATTTTACTAGTTCTAGTAGCCACTCTAACAGCATTATCATTATCTTTACTATTCAATTTATTGAGCAAATCATTTTGAGTTTTAAGTACATGTTCTACTTGAGTGGTAACCATAGAAGCATGTTTACTAATAAGTTTAAGTTCACCTTTAACATTAGCCATATAATCACCCAAGTGTTCAAGCATATTTGAATTGTATTTCAATTGTCTACCAAAATAAGCATTAAAATCTTCTTGCTTAGCCATAAATTTATCAAACTCATCTAAGCATGGGCTAGCAAATTTAGTAAATGGGATTTTAGCTTTATCATATCTATAGAGAGAATTTACCTTTACTACCTGTGTCGGGTTATTAAGACCATGTATTTCTTCAATAGGAGGTAAATTCTTAACATCTTCAGCTTTAATACCCTTTTCTTTCATAGATTTCTTTGCCTCTTGCATATCTTCAGGACTGAGAAATAGAATACCCCTCTTCTTCGGAGTTGGTTTAGGAATAGGCTCAGGAATTGGCTCCGGAGGTGTCCAATTATTTTCATTTTTCAACATATTATTCAATAGAATTTCAGCTTCATCCGGTGTTCTTTCCCTGAAAACAGAACCAGCACAACTATCTAGGTAATCTCTGGAGGCATTGGTTAGTCCATTATAAAAGATATCAAGTATTTCATTTTTCTTAAGAGGATGTTCAAGCAAAGCATTAAGTAATTGGAGAAGCCTCCCCCAAGCTTGTGGGAGACTCTCTTCTTCAATTTGCACAAAATTATATATATATATATCCCTTAGAGCAGCTTGTTTCTTATGAGCAGGGAAATATTTAGCAGAGAAGTAATAAATCATATCCTGGGGACTACGCACGCAACCAGGATCAAGAGAATTAAACCATATCTTAGCATCACCTTTTAATGAGAACGGAAATATTTTAAGGATATAAAAGTAACGAGTCCTCTCATTAGTAGTGAACAGTGTAGCTATATCATTTAATTTAGTAAGATGTGCCACAACAATTTCAGATTCGTAGCCATGAAAAGGATCAGATTCAACCAAAGTAATTATAACAGGATCAACAGAGAATTCATAATCCTTATCAGTAACAAAGATAGGTGAAGTAGCAAAAGTAGGGCCAGGTTTCATTCTAGCATTTAGAGATTGCTTACTCCATTTAGCTAATAACCTTTTGAGTTCATTTCTATTTTTGCAAGCTAAAATAGCTAAAGAAGCTTCTTGATCAAAAACATAACGCTTAGGAATAACAAGTGATTCTTCATCATCACTTTCATCAGTATCATCAGATTCAGTATTTTCAATCTCTCTAGCCCTAGCAAGTTGTTCATCAATAAAATCACGAAGTGGCACATTAGTATCAGGCATAGAGGTAGTTTCATCATAAGTATCATGCATAGCAGAAGTGGCATCATCAATAACATGCGACATATCAGAACGAATAGCAGAAGCAGGTGTAGGTGTCGCAAACTTACTCATAACAGAAGGTGAATCAAGTGCAGAGCTAGATGGCAGTTCCTTACCTCCCCTCGTAGTTGAGGGATAGATCTTGGTTTTTGGATCTCTCAAGTTCTTCATAATGATAAGCAGATATATATCCCAAGTGACTCAAAGAATAGAGCTATGCTCCCCGGCAACGGCGCCAGAAAATAGTCTTGATAACCCACAAGTATAGGGGATCGCAACAGTTTTCGAGGGTAGAGTATTCAACCCAAATTTATTGACCCGACACAAGGGGAGCCAAAGAATACTCTCAAGTATTAGCAGCTGATTGTCAATTCAACCACACCTGGAAACTTAATATCTGCAGCAAAGTATTTAGTAGCAAAGTAATATGATAGTAGTGGTAACGGTAGCAAAAGGTAACAGTAGTAAAAGTAATGTTTTTGGTATTTTGTAGTGATGATAGCAATAGCAACGGAAAAGTAAATAAGCGAAGAACAATATATGAAAAGCTCGTAGGCAATGGATCGGTGATAGAGAATTATGCCGGATGCGGTTCATCATGTAACAGTCATAACCTAGGGTGACACAGAACTAGCTGCAGTTCATTGATATAATGTAGGCATGTATTCCAAATATAGTCATACGTGCTTATGGAAAAGAACTTGCATGACATCTTTTGTCCTACCCTCCCGTGGCAGCGGGGTCCTTACGGAAACTAAGGTATATTAAGGCCTCCTTTTAATAGAGAACTGGAACAAAGCATTAATACATAGTGAATACATGAACTCCTCAAACTATGGTCATCACCGGTAAGTATCCCGATTATTGTCACTTCGGGGTTAACGGATCATAACACATAATAGGTGACTATACAGTTGCAAGATAGGATCAAGAACACTCATATATTGATGAAAACATAATAGGTTCAGATCTGAAATCATGGCACTCGGGCCCTAGTGACAAGCATTAAGCATAGCAAAGTCATAGCAACATCAATCTTAGAACATAGTGGACACTAGGGATCAAACCCTAACAAAACTAACTCGATTACATGATAGATCCCATCCAACCCATCACCGTCCAGCAAGCCTATGATGGAATTACTCACGCACGGCGGTGAGCATCATGAAATTGGTGATGGAGGATGGTTGATGATGACGATGGAGACGGATTCCCCCTCTCCGGAGCCCGAACGGACTCCAGATCAGCCCTCCTGAGAGGTTTTAGGGCTTGGCGGCGGTTCCGTATCGTAAAGCGCGATGATTTCTTCTCTCTGATTTTTTCTCCCCGAAACACAATATATGGAGTTGGAGTCGGAGAGGCAACCGGGGGCCCACGAGGTAGGGGGGCGCGCCCCCACCCTCGTGGAGAGGTGGTGGGGCCCCCGGCCTTCATCTTTTGCAGGTATTTTTCTTATTTTCTGAAAAGTGGCTCCATGAAGTTTCAGGTCATTCCAAGAACGTTTGCTCCTGCACATAAATGACACCATGGTAATTCTGCTGAAAACAGCGTCAGTCCGGGTTAGTTCCATTCAAATCATGCAAGTTAGAGTCCAAAACAAGGGCAAAAGTGTTTGGAAAAGTAAATACGTTGGAGACGTATCAAAGCCACTAGTGAAACATATGGCCCCCGGGTCTATCTTTATCATATTAATCTTCCAATACTTAGTTATTTTCTTTGCTTTTTTACTTTGCTTTCATTTTACCTTGCATCTTTATCATAAAAATACCAAAAATATTATCTTATCACATCTATCAGATCTCACTCTCGTAAGTGGCCGTGTAGGGATTGACAACCCCTTATCACGTTGGTTGCGAGGATTTATTTGTTTTGTGCAGGTATGAGGGACTGGCGCGTAGCCTCCTACTGGATTGATACCTTGGTTCTCAAAACTGAGGGAAATACTTACGCTACTTTGCTGCATCATCCCTTCCTCTTCGGGGAAAACCAACGCAGTGCTCAAGAGGTAGCAAGAAGGATTTCTAGCGCCGTTGCCTGGGAGTCTACGCAAAAGTCAATATACCAAGTACCCATCACAATCCCTATCTCCCGCATTACATTATTTGCCATTTGCCTCTCGTTTTCCTCTCCCCCACTTCACCCTTGCCATTTTATTCTCCCTCTCTCTTTCTCTCTATCCTCCCTCTCTTTCTCTATTTGCTTCTTTTTGCCCGCTTGATTTTTGTTTGCTTGTCGTTATGGCTAGTCCCTTATCTTCTCCGTTGTCCCCCGAGAATGAAATTCTAAATTTTAAGCAAAGGGAGGGAGAAAATCTAAAAGATGCTTGGTATAGAATTTGCAATGCTCAAAATAGATCTACCAGGAAGCAATCTACTTCCGTTCTTCTTTGCAATTTTTATGTAGGCGTAACTCCTTGGCACAGATATATCATTGATACTATTACCGGAGGGAACTTCTTGGGTAGCCATACTTTTGATTCTTATAATGCTATGATAGATTTGTTTGGCTCACCCCCTCTTTTGGTTAATGGAACTGTATTAACTTTGGAGCATGTAATGCAAAGGCTTGAAATTATTGAAAATAAGGTTGCTACCATAGAGTTAATTGAAAATTTGGATAAAAAGATCCATAACCGAACTCTCAATATGGATCTAAAGTAGGAGTCACTTTGAAAAATATTAAAGAGAAGGAACCCATAGTTAATGAGAAAATAAATCATGATTCCACTAGGATCGATAAACTTGAGGATATTATTACCAACTTGGGAACCGCTTTTTCTTCCATAAAGAATACTCAAAGTCCTCCCACTAAAATTTCCAAGCTTATGTATGTACCTAAAAATAAGGGTGAATCCTCTAAGGAAACTGCGGATCTCAAATCTATAAGTATTCATCCCAATCTTTTTGCTATCATTAAGGAACCATTCGTTACAAATGAATTTTTCGATCTTGTGCCTAAAAGTTTGGTAATCAATAAAAAGAAAGAAATTCCTAAAGATGTTAGATGCCTCATTGAAGAATTGCCTACCAAAGATGGCAATATCTAGATCTATCCTTGCTTTTTATGCCTAGCTAGGGGCGTTAAACGATAGCGCTTGTTGGGAGGCAACCCAATTTTATTTTTATTCCTTGCTTTTTTATCCTTTTTAGTAATAAATAATTTATTTAGCCTCTGTTTAGGTTGTGTTTTTTGTGTTTAATTAGTTTTTGTGCCAAGTAGAACCGTTGGGAAGACTTGGGAAAAGTCTTGTTAATCTTGCTGTAAAAAATAGAAACTTTAGCGCTCACGAGAACTGCTGCCATTTTTATTTGGAAAGTGATATTTAGTTAATTCTTTTTGCAGATGATTAATAGATACATTCCTCACATCCAGAAATTTATTTTATTATTTTTTGGATTTCAGATCTTGCGCTAGCTACAGATTACTACAGACTGTTCTGTTTTTGACAGATTCTGTTTTTCGTGTGTTGTTTGCTTATTTTGATGAATCTATGGCTAGTGAAATAGTTTATAAACCATAGAGAAGTTGAAATAAAGTAGGTTTAACACTAATATAAATAAAGAATGAGTTCATTACAGTACCTTGAAGTGGTCTTTTGTTTTCTTTCGCTAACGGAGCTCACAAGATTTTCTACTTTAAGTTTTGTGTTGTGAAGTTTTCAAGTTTTGGATAAAGATTTGATGGATTATGGAACAAGGAGTGGCAAGAGCCTAAGCTTGGGGATGCCCATGGCACCCCCAAGATAATCTAAGGACACCTAAAATCCAAAGCTTGGGGATGCCCCGGAAGGCATCCCCTCTTTTCGTCTACTTCTATCGGTAACTTTACTTGGAGCTATATTTTTATTCGCCACATGATATGTGTTTTGCTTGGAGAGTCTTGTATTATTTGAGTCTTTATTTGTTAGTTTACCACAATCATCCTTTCTGTACACACCTTTTGAGAGAGCCATACATTATTTGGAATTTGTTAGAATACTCTATGTGCTTCGCTTATATCTTTTGAGTTATATAGTTTTGCTCTAGTACTTCACTTATATCTTTTAGAGCACGGTGGTGGATTTGTTTTATAGAAACTATTGATCTCTCATGCTTCACTTAGATTATTTTGAGAGTCTTAAATAGCATGGTAATTTGCTAAAATAATCCTCATATGCTAGGTATTCAAGATTAGTAAATTTTTTCCTAGGAGTGTTTTGAATACTAAGAGACGTTTGATGCTTGATGATTGTTTTGAAATATGGAGGTAATAATATCAAAGTCGTGCTAGTTGAGTAGTTGTGAATTTGAGAAGTTCTTGTGTTGAAGTTTGCAAGTCCCGTAGCATGCACGTATGTAAACGTTATGTAACAAATTTGAAACATGAGGTATATTTTGATTGTCTTCCTTATGAGTGGCGGTCGGGGACGAGCGATGGTCTTTTCCTACCAATCTATCCCCCTAGGAGCATGCGCGTAGTGCCGAGGTTTTTGATGACTTGTAGATTTTTGCAATAAGTATGTGAGTTCTTTATGACTAATGTTGAGTCCATGGATTATACGCACTCTCACCCTTCCATCATTGCTAGCCTCTTCGGTACCGTGCATTGCCCTTTCTTACATTGAGAGTCGGTGCAAACTTCGCCGGTACATCCAAACCCCGTGATATGATACGCTCTTTCACACATAAACCTCCTTATATCTTCCTCAAAACAGCCACCATACCTACCTATTATGGCATTTCCATAGCCATTCCGAGATATATTGCCATGCAACTTTCCACCATTCCGTTTATCATGACACATTCATCATTATCATATTGCTTAGCATGATCATGTAGTTGACATAGTATTTGTGGCAAAGCCACCGTTCATAATTCTTTCATACATGTCGCTCTTGATTCATTGCATATCCCGGTACACCACTGGAGGCATTCATATAGAGTCATCTTTTGTTCTAGCATTGAGTTGTAATCATTGAGTTGTAAATAAATAGAAGTGTGATGATCATCATTTCTAGAGCATTGTCCCAAGTGAGGAAAAAATAGAAAGGTCATATAAAAAAAGAGAAAGGCCTAAATAAAAAAATGAGAGAAAAAGAGAGAAGGGACAATGTTACTATCCTTTGCCACACTTGTGCTTCAAAGTAGCACCATGATCGTCATGATAGAGAGTCTCTTGTTTTGTCACTTTCATATACTAGTGGGAAATTTTCATTATAGAACTTGGCTTGTATATTCCAACAATGGGCCTCCTCAAGTGCCCTAGGTCTTCGTGAGCAAGCAAGTTGGATGCACACCCACTTAGTTTGTTTTGTTGAGCTTTCATACATTTATAGCTCTAGTGCATCCGTTGCATGGCAATCCCTACTCCTTGCATTAACATCAATCGGTGGGCATCTCCATAGCCCATTGATTATAGCCTCGTGATGTGAGACTTTCTCCCTTTTTGTCTTCTCCACATAACCCCCAACATCATATTCTATTCCACCCATAGTGTTATGTCCATGGCTCGCGCTCATATATTGCGTGAAAGTTTATAGGTTTGAGATTGCTAAGGTATGAAAAAATTGCTTGGCTTGTCATCGGGGTTGTGCATGATGAGAGCATTCTTATGTGACGAAAATGAAGCATGACTAAACTATATGATTTTGTAGGGATGAACTTTCTTTGGCCATGTTATTTTGGAAAGACATAATTGCTTAGTTAGTATGCTCGAAGTATTATTACTTTTATGTCAATATGAACTTTTGTCTTGAATCTTTCGGATCTGAATATTCATACCACAATTAAGAAGAATTACATTAAAATTATGCCAAGTAGCACTCCGCATCAAAAATTCTGTTTTTATCATTTACCTACTCGAGGACGAGCAGGAATTAAGCTTGGGGATGCTTGATACGTCTCCAACGTATCTATAATTTTTGATTGCTCCATGCTATATTATCTACTGTTTTGGACATCATTGGGCTTTATTATCCACTTTTATATTATTTTTGGGACTAACCTACTAACCGGAGGCCCAACCCAGAATTGTTGTTTTTTTTGCCTATTTTAGGGTTTCAAAGAAAAGGAATATCAAACGGAGTCCAAATGGAATGAAACCTTCGGGAACGTGATTTTCTCAACGAACAAGACCCGGGAGACTTGGACCCTACGTCAAGAAACAAAAGAGGAGGCCACGAGGTAGGGGGGTGCGCCTACCCCCCCAGGCGCGCCCTGCAGCCTCGTGGGCCCCCTGTTGCTCCACCGACGTACTCCTTCCTCCTATATATACCTACGTACCCCCAAACGACCAGATACGGAGCCAAAACCCTAATTCCACCGCTGCAACTTTTTGTATCCACGAGATCCCATCTTGGGGCCTATTCCGGAGCTCTGCCGGAGGGGCCATCGATCACGGAGGGCTTCTACATCATCACCATAGCACCTCTGATGAAGTGTGAGTAGTTCACCTCAGGCCTACGGGTCCATAGTTATTAGCTAGATGGCTTCTTCTCTCTTTTTGGATCTCAATACAATGTTCTCCCCCTCTCTTGTGGAGATCTATTCGATGTAATCTTCTTTTTGCGGTGTGTTTGTTGAGACCGATGAACTGTGGGTTTATGATCAAGTCTATCTATGAACAATATTTGAATCTTCTCTGAATTCTTTTATGTATGATTGGTTATCTTTGCAAGTCTCTTCGAATTATCAGTTTGGTTTGGCCTACTAGATTGATCTTTCTTGCAATTGGAGAAGTGCTTAGCTTTGGGTTCAATCTTGCGGTGTCCTTTCCCAGTGACAGTAGGGGTAGCAAGGCACGTATTGTATTGTTGCCATCGAGGATAACAAGATGGGGTTTTCATCATATTGCATGAGTTTATCCCTCTACATCATGTCATCTTGCTTAAGGCGTTACTCTATTTTCATTAACTTAATACTCTAGATGCATGCTGGATAGTGGTCGATGAGTGGAGTAATAGTAGTAGATGCAGGCAGGAGTCGGTCTACTTGTCTCGGACGTGATGCCTATATACATGATCATACCTAGATATTCTCATAACTATGCTCAATTCTGTCAATTGCTCAACAGTAATTTGTTCACCCACCGTAGAATACTTATGCTCTTGAGAGAAGCCACTAGTGAAACCTATGGCCCCCGGGTCTATCTTCATCATATTAATCTTCCAATACTTAGTTATTTCCTTTGCTTTTATTTTACCTTGCATCTTTATCATAAAAATACCAAAAATATTATCTTATCATATCTATCAGATCTCACTCTCGTAAGTGGTCGTGTAGGGATTGACAACCCCTTATCGCATTGGTTGCGAGGATTTATTTGTTTTGTGCAGGTACGAGGGACTGGCGCGTTGCCTCCTACTAGATTGATACCTTGGTTCTCAAAACTGAGGGAAATACTTACGCTACTTTGCTGCATCACCCCTTCCTCTTCGGG
The DNA here is from genome assembly GCF_056163025.1 of Triticum urartu. Taxonomy (NCBI): domain Eukaryota; kingdom Viridiplantae; phylum Streptophyta; class Magnoliopsida; order Poales; family Poaceae; genus Triticum; species Triticum urartu. The sequence goes on from NC_141876.1 coordinate 479,233,771, forward strand.
GAAAACCAACGCAGTGCTCAAGAGGTAGCAGTCACTTACCTCTCGAACTAGAACATAAGGCTTATTGGGCTATTAAAGAACTCAATTATGATTTCAAACTTGCTAGTGAGAAAAGGTTATTTGACATTAGCTCACTCGATGAATGGAGAACCCAAGCCTACGAGAATGCCAAATTATTTAAAGAAAAAGTTAAAAGATGGCATGACAAAAGAATACAAAAGTGTGAGTTTAATGCAGGTGATTATGTATTGCTATACAACTCCCGTTTAAGATTTTTTGCAGGAAAACTTCTATCTAAATGGGAAGGTCCTTACGTTATCGAGGAGGTCTATCGTTCTGGTGCCATAAAAATCAACAACTTCGAAGGCATAAATCCGAAGGTGGTGAACAGTCAAAGAATTAAACATTATATCTCAGGTAATCCTATAAATGTTGAAACCAATGTTATTGAAACTATGACCCCGGAGGAATACATAAGGGACACTTTCCGGAACGTTTCAGACTCCAAAAAGGAATAGGTATGTGGTACGTTAAGTAAACCGACTCCAAAACAGTTCTAATGGCAATTTTTTTCCGTTTTGGAATATTTAGAAAAATAGAAGAATAAGAAGCAGTCCGGGAAGGACATGAGGGCTCCACGAGGGTGGAGGGCGCGCCCCCTACCTCTTGGGCACCTCGTGTGCTCTCCGGACTCCGTTTTCTTACATGTTACGTATTTTGGTCGGTAAAAATTCATTATATAATCTCCCGGAGGTTTTGACACCGTATCACGCAAAAATCTCCTATTCTTGTTTCGAGCTGTTTTCTACCAGGGTTGTCAAAGCCAAGCATCATGTCGTCTCCCTCCTCCTCCAACAATGGTGACAACGATGCTTGGCTAATGAAGATAGAGCTGAAGAGGTAAGAACCTATGGAGACCAACAAGGATGAAGGGATCAAGAAGACCACGGAGGACCAAGTTCTGGCAGCATAAGACATCCTTCAACTTGATCACAATCTTGTTACCCCAACTGGGATCGAGGCTTTCAAGATGATTGAGTTAGCCCGTATACAAAACAAGTATCTCACACGTGAAAATATTTTGAAGGAGCATATCATCGCACTCAAGGGCATTATCCGCAAGTTGGACGACCTCCTACGCTCGATGTGCGACTATCCATCATCAACATCTCCACCTTCTTTACCAACAAAGAAGAATTGAGTATCTGGTATGGGCACTCCCCTTGGCAACTGCCAAGCTTGGGGGAGTGCCCCGGTATCGTATCACCATCACTTTTATCTTTACCGCTTTTCTTAGTTCGATCCTTTTGATAATATTTTGATCTACTAGAATAAAAGCTTTGATTATGATCTAGTTGTGAGTTTTGCTTTATGATCCTTCTATGTAATCGAGTCCGTGAGCTATATATAATAAAGATTAGTGTTGAATCAAGGGCTTGATTATTTTTCCATGATCTTGAGTGAATAAAAGAAAAGAGAAAAAAATAAAAAGGAAATAAAAGAGATCATATGGATCTTATGGAGAGTAATGAGCTCACATATAAAAAGTATGATGAATAAAAGTTGTTGAGAGTTGACAAACATAGTTTTGGTCATCGTTGCAATTAATAGGAAGTAATAAAGAAAGAGAGGTCTTCACATATAAATATACTATCTTGGACATCTTTTATGATTGTGAGCACTCATTAAAATGTGACATGCTAAAGAGTTGACATTGGACATGGAAGACAACATAATGGGTTATGTTTTCTTACATCCGAGATAAATTATATTGTCATGGATCATCCAACATGATTGAGCTTGCCTTTCCCCCTCATGCTAGCCAAATTCTTTGCACCAAGTAGAGATACTACTTGTGCGTCCAAACACCCTTAAACCGGTTTTGCCATGAGAGTCCACCATACCTACCTATGGATTGAGTAAGATCCCTCAAGTTGTCATCGGTGCAAGCAATAAAAAATTTACTCTCTAAATATGTATGACTTATTAGTGTGGGAGAAAATAAGCTTTATACGATCGTGTGATATGGAAGAAATAAAAGCGACAGGCTGCATAATAAAGGTCCATATCACAAGTGGCAATATAAAGTGATGTTCTTTCGCATTAAGATTTTGTGCATCCAACCATAAAAGCGCATGACAACCTCTGCTTCCCTCTGTGAAGGGCCTATCTTTTACTTTTATCTCCTACCTTACATAAGAGTCATGGTGATCTTCACCCTTCCTTTTTAAATTTTATCTTTTGGCAAGCACAATGTGTTGGAAAGATCCTGGTATATATGGCTAATTGGATGTGAGTTTTCATAAACTATTATAGTTGACATTACCCTTGAGGTAAAACGTTGGGAGGCAAAACTATAAGCCCCTATCTTTCTCTGTGTCCGAATAAAACTCCATACCCATAAGTATTGCATGAGTGTTAGCAATTGTGAAAGACTATATGATAGTTGAGTATGTGGACTTGCTGAAAAGCTCTTATATTGACTCTTTCCTATGTTATGATAAATTGCAATTGCTCCAATGACTGAGATTATAGTTTGTTAGTTTTCAATGAAGTTTATGATTCATACTTGAAATTATGACTGAATTGTTACTCTAGCATAAGAGATCATATGACAAGAATTATATAAGTTGCTGTTCTAAGAATGATCATGATGCCCTCCTGTCCACATTTTATTTTTATCGACACCTCTATATTTAAACATGTGGACATATTTTTCGATTTCGGCTTTCGCTTGAGGACAAGCGAGGTCTAAGCTTGGGGGAGTTGATACGTCCATTTTGCATCATGCTTTTATATCAATATTTATTGCATTATGGGCTATTATTACACATTATGTCACAATACTTATGCCTATTCTCTCTTATTTTACAAGGTTTACATAAAGAGGGAGAATGCCGGCAGCTGGGATTCTGGGCTGGAAAAGGAGCAAATATTAGAGACCTATTCTGCACAGCTCCAAAAGTCTTGAAACTTCACAGAAGTCATTTTCAGAATATATAAAAAATACTAAGCGCAAGAAGTTTCGGAGGGGGCCCACACCCTACCCACGAGGGTGGGGGGTGCGCCCTACCCCCCTGGGCGTGCCCCCTGCCTCGTGGCCCCCTGGTGGCCCTCCGATGCTCATCTTCTGCTATATGGAGTCTTTCGATGAGAAAAAATCATAAGCCAGCTTTCGGGACGAGACTCCACCACCACGAGGCGGAACCTTGGCGGAACCTTGGCGGAACCAATCTAGGGCTCTGGCGGAGCTGTTCTGCCAGGGAAACTTCCCTCCGGGAGGGGGAAATCATCGCCATCATCATCACTAACGATCCTCTCATCGGGAGGGGGTCAATCTCCATCAACATCTTCACTAGCACTGTCGGTGTCAAAACCGGCGGATCTCGGGTAGGGGGTCCCGAACTGTGCGTCTAAGGCGGATGGTAACAGGAGGCAGGGGACACGATGTTTTACCCGGGTTTGGGCCCTCTTGATGCAGGTAAAACCCTACGTCCTGCTTGATTATTCTTGATAATATGAGTAGTACAAGAGTTGATCTACCACGAGATCGGAGAGGCTAAACCCTAGAAGATAGCCTATGGTATGATTGTCTGTTGTCCTACGGACTAAAACCCTCCGGCTTATATAGACACTGGAGGGGGCTAGGGTTACACAAGGTCGGTTACAAAGGAGGAGATATACATATCCGTATTGCCTAGCTTGCCTTCCACGCCAAGTAGAGTCCCATCCGGACACGAGACAAAGTCTTCAATCTCGTATCTTCATAGTCCAACAGTCCAGCCAAAGGATATAGCCCGGCTGTCCGGAGACCCCCTAATCCAGGACTCCCTCAGTAGCCCCTGAACCAGGCTTCAATGACGATGAGTCCGGCACACAGTGTTGTCTTCGGCATTGTAGGGCGGGTTCTTCTCCAAATTTCGAACGTTTGTTAAGCAGTGTCCGGCCCCATAAATGTTGGACCTCTTGGCTTCTGCGCCCAATAAGGTCTATCTTCAGTGCGTCGAATGAATACGAGGCGCCAGGGCATTTTTACATTCGCCCCCCAAGCCAGATAAATAAATTGTCTATTAAAGGGATGGGGATTCTTAGATCCAATCCATATCATCCTCCCCCAGCGAGAATCCATCGGAGCGTGCTTCCAAAAAATCCACTCCAGCATGGCTGACCTCCGCAGCTCCTCCTCCCGCCCCCGTAGCCCTAAGCCCGATGACTGGGAGAGGTGTTCTGTCCCACACAGTCGATTAGTCGAACTGCAGACTAAGGGATTTCTCCCTCCAGCGTATATGGTTCCCGTCCGAGCCGGGCTCGCCACCTACAATGGCGGGGAGCAAGCGGAGAGCTTCCCCAGCCCCTCTACGGGGGAGCGGGTATGCCTGGTTCCTTATTTATTAAGGGGACTCAGATTTCCAATTCATCCGTTCCTCCGTGGGCTCCTGGAGTTCTACGGCCTCCAACTGCATAATTTCACCCCTTCTTCCACACATCGCTGGCTATGTCGCCCTTTGCGAGTTATTCCTGGGCTGCGAGGCTCATTTCGAGCTGTGGAAAAGGTTATTTTGCCTCGTCCCCCGCACACAGAAGGGGTCAGTTTATCAAGTGGGTGGAGCCGAAATATGGCGCATCACCGAAACCGGATACCTGTCCGGCACTCCGAAGAAGACGTCTGAAGACTGGCCTTCGGAATGGTTTTATATGGAGGACGTCCCCCTTCTGGACCCTGTTCGGAGGGGTCTTCCTGAGTTCAAGAATGCTCCTCTAAAGAAACGCCGAAGTTGGCGCCCACGGAGCCCCTAGGAGGAAGACAACGGAGAAGTCCTTTATCTGATGAACCGGATTAAAGCGCTGGCTCAATCAGGATTGATAGCAATCGAGGTTATGTCAATATGCATAATGCGGGGAGTGCAGCCACTTCAATATCGAGGGCACCCTCTATGGTGTTTTAACGGGGAAGATGATGCCACCCGTTGCGGGCGTAAGGGTCCGGACAACGCTGCCGCTTTAGCAAAAATTCTGTCCGAGTTGTTCAAGGGAGAGGAAGAGGACTTTGTCTGCATCAAGCTACGGGATGGGTTCTCTATGTACAACCCTCCAAGCTGGGTGAGTTATATCTCCCTACTCCCATTCTTCCCGCATTCTTTGTCGTAGTTATTTACCTTGCCATTGTGCGGCAGGAACTGCAAAAAGCCGTAAGGGAGGTCAACAGCCCATCCCCACAACCAGAGGACCCTGACCGGGCCCTTGGTCCCGGACTCGAAGAAGATCCAGACATATTCGTGGAGCTGATAGACCGGCAGTTCTATCAATTAAGCTGTGATGACGCCATGGTGGCTATTACGGCCAACTATCCCGGACTGCTTCCTGCGTCGCACGTAAGAAAAACAAAAAATCCCAACTCCAAAAACTAGGATCCCCTTTTAGACACTTCACCTACCATATACATATGGTGTTTTACAGGGAAGGCCTTCGGGACGCCGTGCCGAACCCGCAACAACTCGCCAACAAGAGGCACCGAGGCCGGGCAGGCCGAAAAGGAAGGCGGTCGGGATGGAGACGCCGGCGCAGAGGTATGACAAAAACCCCGCTCCGTGGTTGTCGTCTTTCTCGAAATGTAATGACATCCATGTTTCTTTAACAGAAAAACGCTCGCCGGAATATGTCCGGTGAGGCTGCCTATCATGCTTCCAGCAGTCGGGCTCCAGGACCGGACATAGAGGCGGAAGCCGACATGGGGAGGACGCCGGATACTCCTCCTACAGAGGATGCGGGTAGACTATCCGCTACAAATTCAGAAGTGGAGAGCGCCATGAATCATAGGCGTCGCCGAGCCGTACTCCATGACGCTTGCTTCTCCCCAGAGACATTTGATGCCTTCAATTCTGGAGACGCGTACCTCCGTGCCGCTCAAAATGGTCTAGCCAAAGCCACGGACCAGTATGTAAGGGATGTACGGGTAAGAAAATCTGACGATTATATGTATCAGTAGCCCCTGAGACTTGAAACAGTTAGCACAACTGATTTAAGGATCATCTATTGTGCAGGTTCTTACAGAGAAGAATACTCGACTGTCACAGGAGCTGGAGGAATGCAAGACCCAACTTCGGGCCGCCGTTGCCGCATTGAAGGAACCTAAAAAGTCCCCAGCTGGTAACATTTGTTTCAAAGAATGATAGGTACCATATAGCGTGCAGCGTGGCTGCAGATCTAACAATAGATATTGCAGATGAATCCGGAGAGAATCCGGAGGATCAGCATGCCATACGACAGCTAAAGGCTGGCGAACGCGTGCTGACTGAGGTCAGGTAGGAGAAAAACAATCTCCAAGACGCCAATACCAAGCTGGGCGTGGAACTGAAAGATGTCCGAGCCCAGCTTGCGGACTCCGAGAAGGAGAATAAGCGACTCCGGCGCGGCATTTTCAGTAAGTGCTTGAACGAACCCTTAAAAAGGGGACGACAGAGGAGCCGGCTAACAGAGTTATGTCTGCAGGTATGCTGACGGGTCGTCCCGCGGAGGAGATGCCCGGGTCTGCAGGTGATCTTCTGCCCGAGCTCTCACAACTGCACGAACAAGTTCGACAGGTGATGCAAGGTATTGCCCAGGCCTTGTGGCCATCAGTCTCCCTGCCAGAAGGCATTGGAGAGCTTGCAGAGAAGCTCAAGGGAGCACGGCGGCGCTTCCGATTATGGAAGATATCGGCCTGCCGTCAAGGTGCCAGGGAAGCCTGGGCCATGGTGAAGACGCGGTATACCAAGGCTGACCCAAACCACATGGCCGGGGTCGGACCTATGGGGCCCGATGGGAAAGAGATCCCTGTTAGCTTAGTCTATGGGCAAGTAGAATTAGCCGCAAAGTATTCCCAACAGGATTGTAGGCTAGACCGCCCGTTGGATGGTATAGAAGAGGAATTTAGTCAGTCTACATGACTATGTAATTAAAGTGACATGTATAATGCCTTCTAGCCAGATTGTAGATCATTTGTCATGGTGGACCTTTTCGCTTCAATCTCTGGACCCGATAGTCCGGAGTGTGTTCGTATACCCTCCCGGTTATATAAGAACCAGGGTATGCGTGGAAACCAGGCGTAGGGGTCATTAGTGCTTGAACAGACAAGTGCCCAACTAGTTATGTTATATTACATGGGTAGTAAGAAACATCTTCCAGGGAGAATAGTTCCGTTAGGGGTTCCTTTCCCTGGGTACGCATGCCCTAAAGTGCATGTCCGGACTGCGAGCGGAGACGCAGGCAAAAACATCTGGGGGCATATATGGAAAATAAATAAAAATCATCTTTTGTTCATCGACCGAATATTCCCTTAAGAACGCTAGCTTTCGGCTTCACCCAGTCTGAGGTACACATCCGGCTGACCCGACAGTAACAATCGCAGAGGTGCTCCCCTTATGCCCTAGCCGAATTAACGGGAACGTAGGGCATAAATACAAGAGCCAGACAACCCAGCTTGGCCAAAACTTAAGTCATATCGATGCATATAATGGCGAAGAAAAGGTACATGCGGAAGAATAACACATGTGCGGGGCATGAAGCCCAGATAGATAATTAAGCTTCTATGTAAGAAGCCCCCGGGTATAATGAGCGCGGCTAGCGCGTCTATAGTGTGCAAGCGAGGCACAAGTTGGCCCTTGAAGGCCTTGAGGAAGAATAAAATAAAGAAAGAGAAAAAAGAAAGATAATGTATATGCAAAAAATGGACAGAGGAAGGAGACGAACACAGAGTCCGGCGCTAGGCGTAGAATCTTCGGAGCCTGGCTGCGTTCCATGGGTTCGGCTCAAGTCGATTATTCGATGCATCCCGCAGACGGTACGCTCCACCGGTCAGAACTTGGTAAATAATGAAGGGACCTTCCCATTTGGGCTCGAGCTTGGTCTTTTTCTTCTTCGGTAGGCGTAGAACTAACTCGCCAACGTTATAAGTTTTGGCATGTACTTCTCTGCTTTGGTATCTGCGAGCCTGTTGCTGATAGAATGCGGAACGGGCTTTTGCCACGTCGCGCTCCTCCTCCAAAGTGTCCAAACTGTCCTGCCGATCGAGCTCGGCTTCTCTTTCTTCGTACATGCGCACTCGAGGTGAGTCATGAATTATGTCGCAGGGCAGAACTGCCTCTGCGCCGTACACCATAAAGAAGGGTGTATATCCGGTAGTACGATTCGGCGTGGTCTGCAGCCCCCAGAGTACGGAGTCGAGCTTCTCTACCCAGTGCGTGTTAGACTCCTTTAAGGACCGCACTGATCTGGGTTTAATGCCGCTCATGATAAGACCATTTGCTCGCTCAACTTGGCCGTTGGTTTGTGGGTGACAGACGGAAGCATAATCGAGCTTGATGCCAATGGTGCTGCACCAAAGTTTTACCTTGTCGGCCGTGAAGTTCGTGCCGTTGTCAGTGATGATGCTGTGGGGGACGCCATAACGGTGTACAACCCCGGATATGAAGTCTATCACCGGTCCGGATTTGGCTGTTTTAACAGGTTTGGCTTCTATCCATTTGGTGAATTTATCCACCATGACCAGTAAGTATTTTTTCTTACGGGTTCCCCCTTTAAAGGATCCAACCATGTCAAGCCCCCAGACCGCGAAGGGCCAGGTAATGGGGATTGTTTGGAGGGCGGTGGGTGGCATGTGGCTTTGGTTTGAAAAAAGCTGGCAACCGACGCAGCGTTGGAGCAAGTCTTGTGCGTCTGCCCGGGCCGCCGGCCAATAAAACCCTGTACGGAAGGCCTTGCTTACAAGGGCCCGGGCTGCGGCGTGGTGGCCGCCGAGTCTGGCGTGAATTTCTGCCAAAAGCTTCCGCCCTTCCTCTTCGGAGATGCACCTTTGAAGGACTCCGGTAGTGCTTTTTTATACAGCTCTCCCTCGTGGACCCTGTAGGCTTTAGATCGCCGCACTATGCAGCGTGCCTCATTTTGGTCCTCGGGAAGTTCCTGCCTAGTTAGGTAGGCCAAGAATGGTTCTGTCCACAGGGCAATGATGGCCATTATGACGTGGGCTGAAGGTGTTATTTCGGTGGCAGAGCCTCCGATTATGTCAGAGTGTTCGGTATCGGGGATTGTGGTCGGGTCCGGACTATTGTTACCGGTGTCCCCTTCCCATACCACGGATGGTTTAAACAACCTCTCCAAAAAGATGTTGGGGGGACCGCATCGCGTTTTGCGCCGATGCGGGCGAGGATATCCGCCGCCTGATTGTTTTCCCGAGCCACATGGTGAAATTTGAGCCCCTCGAACCGAGCTGACATCTTTAGGACGGCGTTTCGATAGGCTGCCATCTTCCGATCCTTGGCATCGAAGTCTCCATTTATTTGGGATATTGCGAGGTTCGAATCCCCACGCACCTCTAGGCGTTGAATGCCCATGGAAACTGCCATCCGAAGACCATGTAACAGGGCTTCGTATTCGGCTGTGTTGTTGGAGTCTGTATACAGTATCTGTAGTACGTATTGCACTGTATCTCCAGTTGGGGACGTCAGGACGACGCCAGCCCCCAGACCAGCTAGCATTTTGGAGCCGTCGAAGTGCATGATCCAATTGGGGTATGCGCCATACTCTTTAGGGAGTTCGGCTTACGTCCATTCGGCAACAAAGTCGGCCAATACTTGCGATTTAATGGCTCGCCGAGGTTTGTATGTTATGTCGAACGGGAGGAGCTCAATGGCCCATTTGGCAATCCGGCTCGTGGCGTCGCGGTTGTTTATAATATCATTAAGTGGCACTTCCGAGGCTACTGTAATCGAACACTCTTGAAAGTAGTGTCACAGCTTCCGGGATGCCATGAATACCGCATAGGCTATCTTTTGATAATGTGGGTACCGTGATTTGCATGGAGTGAGGACGGTGGATACATAATATACCGGCTTTTGAAGAGGGAATTTATGTCCGTCCGCTTCTTGTTCGACGACGAGCACTGCGCTTACAACCTGATGAGTTGCCGCAATGTATAACAGCATTGGTTCGCCAATGTTTGGCGCAGCCAGGATTGGGTTGGTTGCCAGTATGGCTTTTATTTCTTCCAATCCGGCTGTGGCAGTGTCCATCCACTCGAAGTGTTCGATGCGCCGAAGGAGGCGATAAAGGGGTAATGCCTTTTCTCCTAAGCGGGAGATAAAGCGGCTTAGAGCCGCCACACATCCAGTTAATTTCTGGATTTGTTTGAGGTCTGTTGGGGTAGCCAACTGTGACAAAGCTCGGATTTTGGCCGGATTAGCTTCAATTCCTCTACTGGAGACAATGAAGCCCATGAGCTTTCCGGCTGGTACGCCGAAAACACATTTTTCCGGATTGAGCTTGATGTCGTATGTTCGGAGGTTGTCGAAAGCCTCAAGTCGTCTATTAGAGAGTCGATGTGTTTGGTTTTGAAGACCACATCATCTACGTATGCCTCTAATGTTTTGCCGATCAGTTTCTCCAGACATGTCTGAATCATGCGCTGATATGTTGCGCCGCCGTTTTTGAGCCCAAAAGGCATTGTGCTGAAACAGAATGGTTCGTATGGTGTGATAAATGCCGTTGCGGCTTGGTCGGACTCCGCCATCTTGATTTGGTGGTAGCCGGAGTATGCGTCGAGGAAACACAATGACTCGTGTCCTGCGGTAGCATCGATAATTTGTTCGATGCGGGGGAGGGGGAAGGGATCCTTTGGGCAAGCCTTGTTGAGGTCCTTGAAATCGACACATAGGCGCCAGGATTTGTCATTCTTTGGTACCATCCCCAGATTTGCTAGCCAGTCCGGGTGTTTTATTTCTCTAATGAATCCGACCTCCAATAACTTGGCTAGTTCCTCTCCCATAGCTTGTCTCTTAGGTTCAGAGAAACACCGAAGAGCCTGCTTGAATCCCTTTAGGATATTGAGGCTGTGCTCGGCCAGCCTGCGTGGGATTCCTGGCATGTCTGAGGGGTGCCAAGCGAATATGTCCCAATTCTCGCGCAGGAACTCTCACAGTGCGGCGTCCATGGTGGGGTTTAACTGTGCCCCGATGGAGGCTATTTTTGTAGGGTCCGTTGGGTGGACTTGGAATTTGACTATTTCATTTGCTGGTTTAAAAGAGGTGGACTTGGATCTCTTGTCAAGTATCACGTCGTCCCTGTCCACTGTGGAGCGTAGCACAGTTAATTCCGTTGGGCCCGGGCATTTTGAGCTTCATGTACACATAATGGGGTATGGCTTGGAAGATCGTGAACGCCTCCCGCCCTAAAAGGGCGTGGTATTCACTACTGAACGGGGCCACTTGGAATGTAATTTCTTCGGACCTATAGTTCTCCGGTGTGCCGAATACCACATCTAGTGTGATTTTTCCAGCACAGCGTGCTTCCCGACTGGGGATGATTCCTATGAAGGTTGTGCTGCTTTGCTCAATGCGGTTCCAGTCTATTTCCATTTTTGAAGAGTTTCCTCATAGATGAGGTTCAATCCATTGGCGTCGTCCATGAGTACTTTGGTGAGTCGAAAGCCGTCCACAATTGGACTGAGGACCAGTGTAGCTGGTGCTCGGACTGTTCGGAATTTAGGTTCGCCACTAGCATTGAAGGTAATAGCCGTGTCACTCCATGGATTTATTGCTGCCATGTGGCAGATTTTGGCGAGGCCGCGGAGTGTTCACTTGCGCCTATTATTTGATGCGAAGGTCTCAAAGACCGTTACTACCGTATTGTTATCCCTGGGATGGTGCTCTGTGGCATCTGGGATGAGAAGATCCTCGCCGCTTTTGGCCACCTGCCGGAGTATCCAACATGCTCTAAGGCTGTGTGTTGGTATGGCATCCGTTGTACTATGAATTTTGCAGGGTCCGTTAAGCCATCCCTCCAATACGGTTCCATGCCCTTTACAGGGTTTTTGTTTCTTTGTAACTAACTCGGGTGTCTTATGGTAGTGCACCCTTTTACTTCGGACTGGGTGTATATATTGAGCCGGATTATCCCAAAATTCCATTTCGGTTTTCCAGGCGCTTTCCATCACGCAGTAATTTCATACTATGGACGCCAAGTCAGCGAAGCGTGATATGTCACGGCGACTCAAGGCGTTAAGGATTCCCTTGTCCGTGCAATTATTGCAGAAAAATGAGACTGTGTCTTCCTTGCGACAGTCCTTAACCTTGTTCATCACAAGGAGGAATCTGGCCCAATAATGATGTACTGTTTCACGGGGCTCTTGCCTGATGTGTGAAAGATCGTTTATGTCTGGGTGGGTGGGTGGATTTGAGTCCGAGCCCCTACCCAATCTGAGACCCAGGGGCCGAGGAGCTTCCAATTTTGGAAGTTCGGATTCTGGAGTGTTGCCCGATAAGTCTGGCCCGCTGCCTGACTCTAGGTTCAGGGCTTGGGTGATGTCCTCCCGTGAACGGGTATCCGGCTCGGAGAGCTCAGGAATCCGGACATAGTTAGTCCTCAAGATAGAGGAAGAATCGCCGCATTGTTCCTCCACCACCGCAACATGATGGGTAACCGGTGGAGAGTTAATCTCCCTTTGATCGGGTTTAAGCCCAACCCGATTGTAGTCCGTAGCGACTCCCAAGGCGGCGATGCGATCCAAGAGCTCGTTTAGGGAAGAGAGCTCCATTGGATCCATCTGCTCGGTGAATTCCGAGCCGACGTGGAGGCTGTTTTTGATGACCCGAGAAGTCACCGTCGGTGCACCGGCCGAACTGGCGGTCATGATGAAACTGCCAAGCCGGAGAGTTTGGCCAACAGCCAGGGCTCCTCCGGCGGTAATGTTGTTTTTAACAACGAGACGAGGCATCCTTCCTTACGGCGACGGCACAGTGGAACTCTCAATGAAAGCACCAATGTCGGTGTCAAAACCGGCGGATCTCGGGTAGGGGGTCCCAAACTGTGCGTCTAAGGTGGATGGTAATAGGAGGCCGGGGACACGATGTATGTGCTTATCTGCGGTGACAATGGGATATCACGTGATCCACTTGATGTATGTTTTGATGATCAACTTGCGAGTTCCGTGACCTCGTGAACTTATGCATAGGGGTTGGGACACGTTTTTGTCTTGACTCTCCGATAGAAACTTTGGGGCACTCTTTGAAGTTCTTTGTGTTGGTTGAATAGATGGATCTGAGATTGTGTGATGCATATCGTATAATCATACCCACAGATACTTGAGTTGACATTGGAGTATCTAGGTGACATTAGGGTTTTGGTTGATTTGTGTCTTAAGGTGTTATTCTAGTACGAACTCTATGATAGATCGAACGGAAAGAATAGCTTCATGTTATTTTACTACGGACTCTTGAATAGATCGATCGGAAAGGATGACTTTGAGGTGGTTTCGTACCCTACCATAATCTCTTCGTTTGTTCTCCGCTATTAGTGACTTTGGAGTGACTCTTTGTTGCATGTTGAGGGATTGTTATATGATCCAATTATGTTATTATTGTTGAGAGAACTTGCACTAGTGAAAGTATGAACCCTAGGCCTTGTTTCCTAGCATTGCAATACCGTTTGTGCTCACTTTTATCATTAGTTACCTTGTTGTTTTATATTTTTCAGATTACAAAAACCTTTATCTACCATCCATATTGCACTTGTATCACCATCTCTTCGCCGAACTAGTGCACCTATACAATTTACCATTGTATTGGGTGTGTTGGGGACACAAGAGACTCTTTGTTATTTGGTTGCAGGGTTGCTTGAGAGAGACCATCTTCATCCTACACCTCCCACGGACTGATAAACCTTAGGTTGTCCACTTGAGGGAAATTTGCTACTGTCCTACAAACCTCTGCACTTGGAGGCCCAACAACGTCTACAAGAAGAAGGTTGTGTAGTAGACATGAAGCTCTTTTCTGGTGCCGTTGCCGGGGAGGTGAGTGCTTAAAGGTATATCTTTAGATCTTGCAATCGAATCTTTTTGTTTCTTGTTTTATCACTAGTTTATTTTATAAAAGAGAAAACAAATGGAATTGAGTTTGCCTCATACGCTTCATTTTTTTAATATCTTTCGTGAGAATGATGGAAAGGAAAATTGTGCTCAAGTGCTAGAAGAAGAAGTCTCTAAATCTTTGAATGATGAGCATGATTGCAATGTTGTTAGTATGAACTCCTTGAATATCCAGAGTACTAATGATGATTGCACTAGTCATAATGAAAATGTCTCTTATAAGCATGTCAATTTTTGTGGAGTGCATAGAGTTTGCAAGTACACACCAAATAAGGAAGATAGATTTTGCAAGAGGCATAAGTATTTAGAAACTAAATGGTTGCAAGAAAGTCTATATGCTTGTGCTGAAAATTTAAAATTTCTTTGCCATCCTTGTGAACTTTGCAATGAACGTGATCATCTAAATCTCCAATGCAAATTGTTTCATGATCGTATCGTGCCAAAAATTGTGATGAATTGATTTCCCTTGCACATCATAATGAACTAGTTTGCTTGTGGGTTATGAAGAAATAAAACATTTAACTAAGAATCTTCCAGAGTTTGCCCTTGATAAAGTTCTTGATATTGATCTAGAGGACATTTATATGTATTGTGCGGTGAATGGCATTGAAAATCCTTATATTGCCAATTACATAAAGACAAGAAAACAAATAGAAGATGGAGAGAATACTAATGAAAGGGAAGAGACTTCCCAATATCCTTCTATTATTTCTTATGATGAATCAGGTAACGAGTAGGAGCCTTCTATTCAACCAATCTCATTAATAAGGAGCTCTAAAAAGAAGATAAAACCCACACATGATGTGAAGAAGAAAAATAAAAGACGGAGAATCAAAGGTAAAAATGTATCCCTCCCAAATAATGTTGCTCCTATTACTCATTGTGATGATGATAATTGTTATACTATTGGTGCTATCCATACTATTAATGATGAGAGTGATTATGCTTATGATATGAAAAGGCCGAAGCTTGGGGATGCTATGTTATGAGAATGACATGTTTGAGAATGTATTTTCTGCAATTAATGTTTGTCCCAAGCTTGGGGATGCTATGTTTAATGAAGATGATATTTCTAGCCTCCCAAGTTTTGATATGCAAATTTGTTATGATGATAGCATGCCTCCTACTTATGATGATTATATTGATGAGAGTGGGTTTGGAAGAGTGTCAACTTCAGGAAGTAATGATTCCACTATTTTGCATGATGTTGAATCTTATTGTGATAATTATGAAAGTGGATTTGGATAGGTCATGACTTTATTTAGTAATGATTCCATTATCTTGGAAGAGGTTTCAATCGATTATGATGAGAACAAAGTTGCTACTTATGATGATTATCGTGACGATACTTATGCTATAAAAAGTAATGATGATTATATTTATAAAACTTGTCATGATTATGATTACCCCTTTTCTGAACATTACTCCTTTAATATGGAAACAATTTATAGTATTCGAGTTTCTTATGATACTCCCACTATTCCGAATGAGAAGAATTTTGCTTATGTGGAGAGTACTAAAATTTCTATGCTTGTAGATCATGAAAAGAATGCTTTATGTGATAGTTATATTGTTGAATTCATTCATGAAGCTACTGAAAATTATTATGAGGGAGGAATATATGCTTGTAGAATTGCAATAATATCAAGTTTCCTCTCTATGTGCTTAAAGTTTTGAAGTTACACTTGTTTTGCCTTCCTATGCTAGTTGATTATTGTTCCCATGAATTGTTTGATCACAAAATCCCTACGCATAGGAAGTGGGTTAGACTTAAATTTTCTAGTCATATTCTTCATGATTCTCTCTTTATGTTTCAATTCTTATCTTTTATGTGAGCATCATTGAAATCATCATGCCTAGCTAGGGGCGTTAAACGATAGCGCTTGTTGGGAGGCCACCCAATTTTATTTTTGTTCTTTGATTTTTGCTCATTTTTAGTAATAAGTAATTCATCTAGCCTCTGGTTAGATGTGGTTTTATGTTTTAATTAGTGTTTGTGCCAAGTAGAACCGTTGGGAAGACTTGGGGGAAGTTCTTGCGATCTTGCTGTAAAAAACAGAAACTTTAGCGCTCACGAGATTAGCTGCCATTTTTTACTGGAGAGTGCTATTTTGTTAATTCTTTTTGAAGATGATTAATAGGTAAATTCCTCACATCCATAAATTTATTTTAGAATTTTTGGGGTTCCAGAAGTGTACGCTTGATTCAGATTACTACATATTGTTCTGTTTTTGACAGATTCTGTTTTCATTGTGCTGTTTGCTTATTTTGATGAATCTATGAGTAGTATTGGAGGGTATGAACCATAGAGAAGCTGGAATACAGTAGATATTACACCAATATGAATTTATAATGAGTTTACAACAGTACCTAAGTGGTGATTTATTTTCTTATACTAACGGAGCTTACGAGTTTTCTGTTAAGTTTTGTGTTGTGAAGTTTTCAAGTTTTGGGTAAAGATTTGATGGACTATGGAATAATGAGTGGCAAGAGCCTAATATTGGGGATTCCCAAGGCACCCCAAGGTAATATTCAAGGACAACCAAGAGCCTAAGCTTGGGGATGCCCCGGAAGGCATCCCCTCTTTCGTCTTCGTTCATCGGTAACTTTACTTGGAGCTTTATTTTTATTCACCACATGATATGTGTTTTGCTTGGAGCGCCATTTTATTTTATTTTTTTTGCTTGATATTTGAATAAAATACCAAGATCTGAAATTATTAAATGTTAGAGAGTCTTCACATAGTTGCATAATTATTCGACTACTCATTGATCTTCACTTATATCTTTCATAGTAGTTTGTCATTTGCTCTAGTGCTTCACTTATATCCTTTTGGAGCATGGCGGTGGTTTTATTTTGAACAAATAGATGAACTCCCGTGCTTCACTTAAATTATTTTGAGAGTCTTTTAGAACAGCATGGTAATTTGCTTTTAGGCATAATAAAAACTTTCATATAGAGTACATTGAATACTATGAGAAGTTTGATACTTGATGATTGTTTTGAGATATGGAGATGGTGATATTAGAGTCATGATAGTTGAGTAGTTGTGAATTTGAGAAATACTTGTGTTTAAGTTTGTGATTCCCGTAGCATGCACGCATGGTGAACCGCTATGTGATGAAGTCGAAGCATGATTTATTTATTGATTGCGTTCCTTATGAGTGGCGGTCGGGGACGAGCGATGGTCTTTTCCTACCAATCTATCCCCCTAGGAGCATGTGCGCAGTACTTTGTTTCGATAACTAATAGATTTTTGCAATAAGTAGGTGAGTTCTTTATGACTAATGTTGAGTCCGTGGATTATACGCACCCTCATCCTTCCACCATTGCTAGCCTCTCTAGTACCGCACAACTTTCGCCGGTACCATAAACCCACCATATACCTTCCTCAAAACAGACATCATACCTACCTATTATGGCATTTTCATAACCATTCTGAGATATATTGCCATCCAACTTTCCACCGTTCCGTTATTATGACACGCTCCATAATTGTCATATTGCTTAGCATGATCATGTAGTTGACATCGTATTTGTGGCAAAGCCACCATTCATAATATTTTCATACATGTCACTCATAAGTCATTGCACATCCCGGTACACCGCCGGAGGTATTTATAAAAAGTCATATTTTGTTCTAAGTATTGAGTTGTAATTCTTGAGTTGTAAGTAAAAAGAAGTGTGATGATCATCATTATTAGAGCATTGTCCCAGTGAGGAAAGGATGATGGAGACTATGATTCCCCCACAAGTCGGGATGAGACTTCGGACGAAAAATATAAAAAAAGAAGAAAGAAGGCCCAAATAATAAAATGAGAGAAAAAGAGAGAAGGGACAATGTTACTATCCTTTTTCCACACTTGTGCTTCAAAGTAGCACCATGATCTTCATGATAGAGAGTCTCCTATGTTGTCACTTTCATAAACTAGTGGGAATCTTACATTATAGAACTTGGCTTGTATATTCCAATGATGGGCTTCCTCAAATTGCTCTAGGACTTCATGAGCAAGCAGGTTGGATGCACACCCACTTAGTTTCTTTTGTTGAGCTTTCATACACTTATAGCTCTAGTGCATCCGTTGCATGGCAATCCCTACTCACTCACATTGATATCTATTGATGGGCATCTCCATAGCCCGTTGATATGCCTAGTTGATGTGAGACTATTTTCTCCTTTTTGTCTTCTCCACAACCACCATTCTATTCCACCTATAGTGCTATGTCCATGGCTCACGCTCATGTATTGCGTGAAGATTGAAAAAGTTTGAGAACATAAAAAGTATGAAACAATTGCTTGGCTTGTCATCGGGGTTGTGCATGATTTAAATATTTTGTGTGATGAAGATAGAGCATAGCCAGACTATATGATTTTGTAGGGATAACTTTCTTTGGCCATGTTATTTTGAGAAGACATGATTACTTTGTTAGTATGGTTGAAGTATTATTATTTTTATGTCAATATTAAACTTTTGTCTTGAATCTTATGGATCTGAATATTCTTGCCACAATAAAGAGAATTACATGGATAAATATGTTAGGTAGCATTCCACATCAAAATTCTATTTTTATCATTTACTTACTCGAGGACGAGCAGGAATTAAGCTTGGGGATGCTGATACGTCTCCAAGTATCTATAATTTTTGATTGTTCAATGCTATTATATTATCTGTTTTGGATGTTTATGGGCTTTATTATACATTTTTATATTATTTTTGGGACTAACCTATTAACCGGAGACCCAGCCCAAATTGTTGTTTTCTTGCCTATTTTAGTGTTTTGAAGAAAAGGAATATCAAACGGAGTCCAAACGGAATGAAACCTTCGGGAGAGTTATTTTTGGAACGGAAGCAATCCAGGAGACTTGGAGTAGATGTCAGGGAAGCTTCGAGGTGGCCACGAGGCAGGGAGGCACGCCTGCCCCCCTGGGTGCGCCCCCACCCTCGTGGCTCCCCTGACCGACTTCTTTCGCCTATATATGTCCATATACCCTAAAAACATCGAGGAGCAGAATAGATCGGGAGTTCTGCCGCCAAAAGCCTCCGTAGCCATCGAAAACCAATCTAGACCCGTTCTGCCACCCTGCCGGAGGGGGGAATCCCTCTCCGGTGGCCATCTTTATCATCCCAGCGCTCTCCATGACGAGAAGGAAGTAGTTCACCCTCGGGGCTGAGGGTATGTACCAGTAGCTATGTGTTTGATCTCTCTCTCTCTCGTGTTCTTGAGGTAGTACGATCTTGATGTATCACGAACTTTGCTATTATAGTTGGATCTTATGATGTTTCTCCCCCTCTACTCTCTTGTAATGGATTGAGTTTTCCCTTTGAAGTTATCTTATCGGATTGAGTCTTTAAGGATTTGAGAACACTTGATATATGTCTTGCATGTGCTTATCTATGGTGACAATGGGATATCACGTGATCCACTTGATGTATGTTTTGGTGATCAACTTGCGAGTTCCATGACCTCATGAACTTATGCATAGGGGTTGGCACACATTTTTGTCTTGACTCTCCGGTAGAAACTTTGGGGCACTCTTTGAAGTTCTTTGTGTTGGTTGAATAGATGAATCTGAGATTGTGTGATGCATATCGTATAATCATACCCACAGATACTTGAGTTGACATTGGAGTATCTAGGTGACATTAGGTTTTGGTTGATTTGTGTCTTAAGGTGTTATTCTAGTACGAACTCTAGGGTAGATCAAACGGAAAGAATAGCTTCGTGTTATTTTACTACGGACTCTTGAATAGATCAATCAGAAATAATAACTTTGAGGTGGTTTGGTGCCCTACAATAATCTCTTCATTTGTTCTCCGCTATTAGTTACTTTGGAGTGACTCTTTGTTGCATGTTGAGGGATTGTTATATGATCCAATTATGTTATTATTGTTGAGAGAACTTGCACTAGTGAATGTATGGACCCTGGGCCTTGTTTCCTAGCATTGCAATACCATTTACGCTCACTTTTATCACTAGTTTCCTTGTTGCTTTTATATTTTTCAGATTACAAAAACCTATATCTACCATCCATATTGCACTTCTATCACCATCTCTTCGCCGAACTAGTGCACCTATACAATTTACCATTGTATTGGGTGTGTTGGGGACACAAGAGACTCTTTGCTATTTGGTTCCAGGGTTGTTTGAGAGAGACCATCTTCATCCTACGCCTCCCACAGATTTGATAAACCTTAGGTCATCCACTTGAGGGAAATTTGCTACTGTCCTACAAACCTCTGCACTTGGAGGCCTAACAACGTCTACAAGAAGAAGGTTGTGTAGTATACATCATCGTACAACTAGATATACTACGAATCTAACTAAGAATGAGGACATCTATGCTAAGGACATGATTCACCGCTTTGCCTTGCTCTTCCCCTTATCATCTCCGGGTCGAGGGTACTACATGGGAAAACGACATAGGGGCGAGGGAAGACGACGTAGGGGTCTGTCAGAGCCGGAGGACCTACCGTCGAAGGAGTACGAGGAGCATGGGACCCCGGCGAGACGTCTCATGACGGGACCTGCTATGTAGCGAGGCGACGGGCTTTGGCGGCGGCTGCCACTTTCTCAGCCACGCCCTGCTCGGACACCTCGATCCCTCTTTAGCGATGCCTTCTCGTTCTTGCGACGACGGGTGTCCGCCTTCAGGAAGGTCAACAACCGGCAAGAGACCTCGCAAAGGACCTGGTCGTCGTCAGAGTCGGGCAATAGGCAGGTGTTGTGTGAACATCGACTGCATAACACCTCACCTATATGCGCCTAGAGGAGAGCATTGTGTTATAATAAGTTTACGATGTGAGGCCGAGTGATAGAGATTACCAATTCATAAGTTTGCAAGTTATGACATGAGGGGTGAATAAGGACCCTAGAAAAAGATATGCCTATGGTTGGGTGTTTACCTTAGTAAATCTTAGTTGTTGCAGCTTGCTTGCTAAGAGTACAATCATAAGTATGTGTGATTCAATGGGCTTGCAACACATAAATTTAGGCTTTATCCCTGCAAAACTGAATGCCCAACAATAATCAATGCAAGTTGTGCATGGAGTTGACAACTATGTGATTATCCCGTAATCGTCAAGAACGTTTCATCATACTCCCCATTCCGCAATGTAGTGCATTTTTTTCCAAAATCAAACTTAGCAAACTTTGACCAAGTTTATAAAAAAACTATCTATATATATATCTACAATATCAAACATGTACATTATGAAAATATAACTCATGATGTATCCAACAATATGTATTTAGTACTCTATATGTACCTATTTTTCTCTATAAATATGGTCAAAGTTTGTAAAGTTCGACTTTTTATAAAATTTATATGCACTACATTATGGAACAGAGGGAGTATGTAACATAACCGACTTATCCTTAACATTACTAGGGATTGGGCCACTTGTTGCACTCTTTTATATTTTGCTGATACTCACATACAGTTACCGTTTCACCATCACAAATCACAACAATGTCACACCATTTAGCATTGGAATTGAATCCTTGCTATTTTTTGCACTTATCATTTCCGTCAGCTCCTCATGGGATCGATACTTTTACTTAAAAGATCTACAATTGCCCCCTACACTTGTGGGGCATCAGGGGCTACTAACGACGTAACATATCGGGTGTATCCAACCTCCTTGGAAGTCGGCCAATCAGGTCGGGAAGTTGGCCCATCAGGAGGCTCAACTTGTACTCCAAGACAAATACTACTAGATCTAGTAGGACTCTACAATGCAAACTGACTTGGGTCCATGTAACACTACCCCTTGTTCACCTATATAAGGGGAGGTAGGGGCCTGCCAAGTCAACATCTAATCTATCGACATGATCTCATACGAGACACCTATCAATACAATCAAACATGCAAGATGTAGGGTATTACTAAACCCGGGCAAAACACCGGGCAGGGCTGTGCCGGGCATGTAAAAGCCCCACCTTCCGTTCTCAAGCCCGACCCCGACTTGAAGCCCAAAGCCCGAAGTACACTGTTTTCAAGTCCAGGGCCTGCATGAAATGAAGCCCGAAGCCCGGCCCAAACGTTGTTTTCTAGTGTACACACGTGCAAGCCCGAGCCCGACCCGAACTACCTTTTGGGCTGTAAAACAAGGCCTGAGCCCGGCACGAACGACAAGCCAGGCCCGGCTCGGGCCGGGTGTCGATGCTAAAACTGGCGGATCTTGGGTAGGCGGTCCCAAGCTGGTGATCTAAGCACGATGGTAGCAGGGAAAGTAGGGACATGATATTTAACCCCAGGTTTGGGCCCTTTTGAGAAGGTAAAATCCTACGACCCACTCTGATATATTGATTGTGATGGGGTACAGAGCATAGTATGATCTACCTCGAGATCATATGAAGAAGTTCTAAACTCTAAACCTTGTAATCGTGCCTCTACGGACTAAACCCTACGCCTTGTATAGGCACCGGGGGTATCTAGGGTTTACACATGGTCGGTTACAATCTAGGGTTAAACATGCCGATAGTTACACGTCTTGAAGCGTACGCCAAGTCTTTGGAGATTTTCATCTTGATTATGCCAAGGGACAGGGCGTGCATGGCCCATTCATCAGCTATTGACGTGTTCTCAGTCCGGCCCACAAGTGGCGGACCGACGTGGTAAGTACCCCTAGTCTAGGACACGGACACCGGGTTTTTCGGGCTGGTCGTCGGGCCGGGCTGTCCATGCCCGGGTCTAGGTATTACCTCCACCATGAGAACCTAAACCTAGGTAAACCTCGTCCATTGTATACCTTATCCTGATTCTCTATGCGTGCTTCGTCCCGTGAGCAACCCTATCAAGGGCTCTACCGGTTTTCTGTGTAATCATCATACTTGAATTGTTTCCTTTTTGGCATAACAATTTGAGATCAAGAAGTGGGCTGGATGTACCGTCGTCCCGGAGAAGCACCACATGGAAGCAAGTGATCACCGCCCGCTGTTCTTACATGTTTTCAATCCCCTTCGGAGCTGAATTTGACCACGAATCTGTTCTCCATGCAGCGCCATGCACGATGCATTGCCCATTCCGCGGGCACTGTTCGTCACTAGTTGTCGATACATTTATGGGTACGTAGTACCATTCACCCATTTTGCAGCCTTCTGTTCCACCAAACATAATAAAGACTTGCTAGTTGTGCGCGTGAATCATGAAGTCGTAACTGATAGCCTAATGCTTGAAACAAATATTTTCGTCTTCTCAATTTCCCTACTGTTGTTACAAATTGCCGCTGAGGTGATCTTCGGAGACCAAGCTCTACACGCCTGTGACCATGTGTCTACAAGAGCACATAGCCATGCCGAACTGAACTGGATGTTATTGCTGAAAAATCTTGTTGGACTCCTGTATCATTGATTTGAAAGGCCCAACCACACTGCATTAACCGGGAACGAGAAAGTAGCTAGACCGGCATCCATGATCACCGAAATGGGGCTTCTTGCTTGCTATTCGAACAAATTGAAGGCTGGTAGCTAGCGTGCCTTCATGACTAGGACAGTCATCTATACACGGACAGTAGCTACTGCTATAACACTAGCATCAACGAGGGTGAGGAGACAAGCGAGTCGAGAATGGCTTACCTCCAGCAAGCGCCGGCATGGTTCCTCTGGCTGGCCTCCCTCGGCGCGCTATACGTCTCGGCATTCTTGCCCCGCCTCCTCGTCTACCTCACGCACTGCCTGCGCCGGCCCGAGGACCTCCGCCTGCGCTACGGCACGTGGGCCGTCGTCACCGGCCCGACGTCTGGCATCGGCCGGTCCGTCGCCCTGGAGCTCGCACGCCGGGGCCTCAACCTTGTTCTGGTTGACCTCGACGCCGCCAATCTCCACGAAGTCTCCGGCACGATCATGTCTCGCCACGCCGTGCAGACCATGGCCGTGGTATTCGACCTCTCGCTCGTCTCCACTCCTAAAGGTATCATGCATGCATCTACTCAAGCATGACTTAACGCATGATATAGGACCAGGAGCGCATAGAAACAAACACTTGAACTTGATTACCGCCGTCTGTCATCGACCGGTGGCATGCATGCATGCAGGCGACGAGGCGTTGCGGCGGCTCCGGGATGCCGTGAAGAAGCTGGACGTGGGGATTCTGGTGAACAACGCCGGGATAGCGAAGCCGGGTGCGGTGTTCCTGCATGAGGCCGACGTGGAGGCGTGGGTGAGGATGATTCGCGTGAACCTGTGGGCGGTGACGGAGGTGACCGCCGCGGTGCTGCCCGGGATGCTGCGGCGGGGCAGGGGCGCCATCGTCAACATGGGATCGGCGTCGTCCGAGGGCATCAACTCCTTCCCCCTCCACACCATGTATTCGGCCACCAAAAGGTACGTACGTGTGATGAAGCATGCATCAAATCTTAGTCTCCAACTCCAACTCGCTCTATGTTCGTAAGTGAGAGTGACTTGCGTTTTCACATGTTAAAAATTGGTGCATTTCGATCGAGCAGGTACGTCGCTCAGTTCTCCAGGAGCCTTTACGTTGAGTACAAAAGCAAGGGGATAGATGTCCAATGCCAGGTACGTAGACGTAGTAGTACTACGTAATTAAATGCACCGGCTCCAGAAACGGTTCCATCGGAACGTCGTGGGGTTGGATTAAATGCACATGCACGCGTTCTTGGCTTGCAAGATGCAACTATGCAAGTGGGGTGCAGTGGAATCAATTCAATGCACGTATGGTATGGTACTACGACCGTTTTTACGAGCAGTAAAAGAGGTCGTGTAATATCGTGCAGGCGCCGTTCTTCGTGTCGACTACGATGGCTTCCGGCTTCGCCGCGGCCTGGCGGTCGTCGGCGTTGGTGCCCACAGCCGACACGTACGCGCGCGCGGCTGTGGGCTGGATCGGCAAGGGCGGCCCGCTCTGCGTGCCCAACCTCAGGCACCGGCTCTTGGGGTGGTATTTGGCCGCCGTGCCAGGCGGCGTGCAAGACTGGTTCTGCCTGCGCGAGAACCTGCGGCACAGAAAGATGCTCCGGAGCGCGAGATCGCCGAGGGCGTCAGCGTGCAGGCCGCATGGACATGGGATACCATCCATTGAGTAGGCGCTCTGCATTGTTTCGAAACTCTCTGGATTGTAATGCATGCCAGTTATTCTATCGGAAAAATATGAGTATCGGACATCACGAATCTGTTTCTTACTACACATGTTACCCTAGATTTCGTTATTAAAGAAGTACGTCCCACTTTCCCAGCTCAGTTGCAAAACCTCATTTGCTGCATGGAAAGCCCGAGCTTGATGCCAGTTGTAGACATGCACCACCGGGGCAATGGCAAGGAGAGAGGAGCTTGCCATTAGGACATTATTAGGACATTTGTGGCCTCGGTTTAATGTGTAATCTAGTCACCTAGTGTGCTCCTCTACTCCCACCCCACCCCAACTATACATGTAATTCCTTTGTACTCGTCTGGTGTCTTAATTTAATACTTCCTCTGTTCTTAAATACTTGTCTTTCTAAGCATTTGAACAACTAACTACACACGAAGTAAAATGAATGAATCTATATTCTAAATATGTCTACATACATTTGTATGTAGTAGTCATTTGAAATGTCTAAAAATACAAATATTTAGGAACGAAGGAAGTAGTCAGTAGGGGGCTCCCCTATTGTCCCAAAACTCCAAAGAACAAAAGGAGAGAGGAGCTTGCGATGTTTTTGAGAACTTCCGTTTAGAGAAGAGGTTGAGCCGGTCGTCCGACGTACGTACTTGTTGGAAAAATCGAAGACGGTCCGGATCCTCTAGAGCATCTTCAACATAGATCCTTAAACCGTCTACATATGTTCGGACAGCATGGTCCAGATATATTGTGTCATCAATGCGGAGTTGTAACGGTCCGCCGAGCGATCTGGATGCATTCTTTCCCGCAAAACGAAGACAAATAGGGGCTTTGCAAAAGTCTGAACCGCTGCCACGGCCGCATCTAACCATCCTGCCCCATCCAAAATCCATCTCGGTCCCATTTTCTTCCAATCCGCCTCTTCTTCCTCCTTGTTTTGCTTCCCCGCCATTGCCATGGTTCTTCTTTGGCCGGCACACAGGCATTGCCGGACCTCCGCAACCAGCATCGAGCGCCCACTCGCCTTTTACAACGGCGTCGTCCACCCAGGACCCGTCCGTAGGCAGGTAGACTCTGCCCCCCTCCCTCCCCCCTCCCCCCCCCCCCCCCCAAAATTCGTCTATGGTAGTCACCACGTCCCGACATGTGTTCGATCAAATGCTATTAAGCTTATTCTCGAACTTCGTGCCGTTTACTTAGAGTTCGGCGGATGGCAGGGGTACTCATTCATGAAAGATGAGTTGTTGTGCGATGTGTGGTTGATCGCATCCGTGGATTTCGTAGGCATGAGCAGAGGGGGTCCCTTCTTGTAACGCATGCATGATTCGTTTCACGTGCGAAAGCACATTGCGCCCTACGACATGCACAACATCCAACAACGCAATTTGAGGTCGTTGGCGTATCGATGGTACGCCATCTAGACCTCCGTCACCAAGTTTTGTGACGCGGTTGGTCGACTGGAGGTGAGGTGGCCATTGCTCGCGGTAGAGGAGAAAATCGTAAGTTTTGTTTCTTCTTGCTCCACTTGTTTATTGAATCATTCATTCACTCAATATTCCTTTACACGTTTTGTAGCCCGTACACACTGACGTGATGTACCACAAAACAGAGAGAGATGACCTTTTACGTACATATGCTATTAAATGAAGCTAAAGGGACAGTATGTGTGAGACGACAGGATTCATTTGTGAAAAATCTGTTGAACATCCGGTTAATCTCGTTGAATTTGAAGTATTGTACTAGACTTATTTGCATGCTATTTATGGATGATTTGTGTTTTTTTATTTGAATTTGATAAAACCCATCGTATTTGCATCAATTTCATTTTGTTAGTTCAAATAGTTGTTAAAATGTATGTGAACAATGTTACGTCACCAGCATTCATGTTCATGGACTGATCCGCTCTGACCGCATACGAATGTCGGAAATTTGCTGGTCAGCGTTTATCAACCGATCGAGCCGGAGAAAGACCGTTACGTCACCGGCATTCATGTTCATGGACCGGTCCGCTCTGACCGCGTACGGATGTCGGAAATTTACTGGTCAGCGTTCATCAACCAATCGAGCCGGAGAGAGACCGACCGGCCTACGTATGTACGCGTACGTGCTAAAGGTGGCTGCCTGTCTTGCTGCATTATATATAGAGTCAATTACACCGATGGTGCCATAACTTGACGCAACTGGTCACTTTGATGCTAGAAATTGTGATATACATTAAAGTGATGCAAAAACTTGGTTTGAGCGTGCAAATACAGTGCTTGTCTCATTTGTATACGGAATATGCGCTTACTAGGTGTGTGGACCCCGCTGTCAGCGGCTCGACCAAGGAGAAGGGGCATGTGGCCTGATTTTTCCAAAAATATTCTAGGAATATTGTCTTTTTTTTAAAAAAAGTCTGTGGACGTGGCATTTTTCAACTCATTGACCAGCCGGTCCCGCCTGTCACAAACTAACAGCAAAATAGTGGAGCGCCCAGGTTTCGAACCTGCAAACCACGTGCCAAAACTGATGCTCGTCTAAGCACTACGACTCACATTTTCTACTGACCATTGTGGATAACACGGCTATATGTATTTATCGAGTACACGTGTGGAGTTTAAATGGGCTGCAAATATTGCAGCCCATTCTGCATGAAGTATTTTCTAAAATATTTGTAAAACAAGAGTAAAAAACTTATATATTGAAATATTTATGTGCTATAAATATTATATAAAAACGATGATTAGCAAATATATGACTGTGTACTGTATTAAATTAATATAATTAATAGTGATGTTTGTGTGTTATAAATTTCAATAATACAAACATTTTAATAATTCTATAATTAACAGCATGAATTATAAATATGCGTATATTTATTGAAATGTTTTAATAATTGAAATAATTTTTTAGTTGTATTTTATAAGATATTTTTATTGCTCCAAATTATACAAAAAGTATAATTCATCGAGTTAATTATATAATTATCTATATGGTTGCATTATTGAAATTTATAACACACAAATCAGTATTAACTAGTTATTTTTTATATAACACAGGGGTGTATATTTTACTATTTTTATTACTAATCATCGTTTGTTTGTATAATATTTTTATATAATACACGAAGGTATATTTTATATATTTATGTTTTACTAATATCTTTTTAAATAATAGTTAGTGCAATATGGGCGGCAATATTTGCAGCCCATTTAAGCTCCACCTGCGTACTTATTAAATACATATACTGTTATCCACTTTTTAATTCGAAAATGTAAGACGGAGCGGTTTGATCAGCATGTGTGGTAGTTGTTGCCGGTTTGGAACCTAGCGGTATATTTTGACAGGCGGACCTGCTGGTCACAGGGTGAAGCCACGTCCACGTGAACTTTTTTTGTAAAAAAAATATTCCGAAGTATATTTTTGTGAAAATGAGGCCACACGCTCACTCTCCTTAGTCCAGTCACTGACAGCGGGGTCCACATGTCTAGTCAGTCTAGATTTCGTATGCAGACGAGATAAGCACTGTATTTGCACGTCCGAGCCAAATTTCTGCACCACTTTAATGTACTTCACAACTTCTAACACCAAAGTGATCGTTTGTGTCAAGTTGTAGCATCACCAGTGTAATTGACTCTTATATATACTCGCAACGCAACTAGTACGTACTACCTTGGAGATCACGCGCGCAGAATCTGAGCCCAGACGAAACAAATCGAGATCGAAAGAGTAAGCAATGGGCGCTGACATCGAGAACCCCGATCCTGATGGTTGCACCACGGTGGTGCCCTGCCGGAACACCTTCAGAATTCCTAAAGGTGCCGGTGGCGACGCCGGCACCGTCGCCGCTGGGAAGGCTGTCCAGTTTCGGTGTGGCTGCCCCAGTAACGTGTTATACGTCTGCACCGCCATCGTCTTCCTCGTTGCCCTTGGATCCACGATCCCCCATATACGTAACGTCGCATATGGGCTCAAAAACACTGAGCATCTTGTTGTGGCTTGCATTGGTGTTGCTCTTGGAATTTGAGTAAATTGCAAAAAACCACCATAATTGAGGACCCTAATTCAGAAAACCATCATCATTTATTTTATTTTTTAAAAACCACTATTATTGTGCTGACAGTTTTCATAAAACACTAAATGCACGGTAAGCAACGATTGATGAGAAAACTGACTGGTGGGTCCCGCTGTAAGTGATGACATGGCATGTGAAAGCTGACACCGTTTGTCTCCGCTGTCAAGGGCCCACCCGTCATACTCTAGTCCACGCTCTCACGCCTTCTTCCTCCTCGGGCTAAATGACAAGGCCGTGCTCCCGTCGACGCGCTCCGGGGAAGTGGCGGCCGCCGTTGCCGTCGCTGTCTAGGACAGCAGCCTCCTCCGCCGCCTGCGGCCCTCCAGTGCGTCTTCCATATGAACCAGCTGAAGGTGTTGAGTCCAGCAGCAGCCGCGGGTTGCGGCGGAGATCCGTGCATCGCCGCCCTCGCTCCGTGCCTCTCCCGCATCGTCCCGTCAAGCTCCAAGGGCCGCACATGTCGGATTCATCCTGCCGCAGACGGCTGTGGCTCACCTGAATCACATGGCCGGAGATCGGGCGCGGCGGCTGACGACCGTGGTCGGGGAAGAGAGGACCTAGGCGTCATCTTGAGGGCTTCCCGGCGCGATTCCTTTGACCGCGAGGTCGAGCGTGGCATGGCGGAGCTTCTGGACAATGTGGCTTTCCTGGGGATGTCAGTTGGCCGCGGTGGTGACGACAGTGGCGGTGAGCGCGAGTCTGGAGCTTCGAGCGTGCACGCGAGGAGCACGCTCCAGTGGATTTGGTGCATGCATGTGCCGTCGCCGGGCATTAGAGAGGCCGAGGATTTGGTGCGCGCCTCTGTCGTCGCATTCCCGGAGCCGTCCGAGCTTGTCGTTCTCCGGTGGCTGCAAGGCCGTCCAAGTTCATTGTTCGCCAGTGCGCGGGTGTTCCTGGAGGTGGTCATGTCGCCGAGCGCGAGCCCCGCAGCCCCAGGCATAGATGTGTGTGCCTGACTGCCTGCCACCGTTCGCCGGTGACTGCAGCAGCAACGGGGTAGCACCTGTGGCGTGCGCCTGCTAGGTGTTCGGCGAAATGCCAACACCACTCAAGGAGGAAGAGGAGAGGTTGACTGGATGGTTTAACGTCGTCGTCTTCTTCCGTTTTCCTATTGCCATGTCATCACATACAGCGGGACTCAGGCGTCAGGTTTCCACTCAAACCGCTTTAATCAGTCAATCAGTGTTTTCTGAAAACTGTCAGTACAATGTTGGTAGTTTTTTGAAAAAAAATCGAATGATGGTGGTTTTTTGATTTACGGTCCCCAATTGTGATGGTTTTTTGCAATTTACTTCTTGGAATCCCTTTGTCACCCTGTCTGTGTTTCGTCGCGCTATATGTAGCAGATTATGTAGGTTAGTCGCTCCGGTATATATATGTTATGTATTCAAGTTTTGCGTTTTTTCGACCGTGTACATCCTGATCATCAAGTGAGCAGCATCAGCAGTTTTTTCGACCGTGTACATCCTGATCATCCTCATTATATAGGTTAGTCGCTCCGGTAGCAGCCAATAGGCATCACAAAAGCTAGCAAACAAAATCGACGATGACACATAGACTTGCACTTTCCTCAACTTACATTTAGCAAAACCGCCCTCTTCTGTTCTTCTTCATCCATATGGATTGTTTGCACGCTTCTTCGTTGGATTTTCATCATGTTGGATTGCGCCGAGTGCAACGATTGCACACAAAAACGTACCCGTAGCGCGGGCACACCAAGATCCAATCTTGGGAGTACAGTTCTTGTACCTCATTGCGTTTAGTGGTAGCGGTTGCGGAACTCGATGACGCGTGTCGGGGCAGTACAGTCCTTGTACCTCATCTCATAAACCTCTGCCTAACTCACGGACAAGGCTGCCGCGGCCCTCCGGCGTCGTATCGCCGCTAGAGGGACCATGACAACGACGACGGCACGGAGGACGACGGCGGTGCGACGGGGCAGGGCGGCCACGCGTATAAGGTGGTCGTTGAGTGTAGGGTTTAGTATTTTTTAAGTTTTTTAGTTGATCGGTCGAAATATCGACCTTTTAATATAAATTATGTCTGAATCGTGTTTGAACGAATTTCGTCCCTTTGATTCGGATTTTTGTTGAAATGTATGCGGGCACCGTTGGATAGTGGTCTTTCGCATCCATGTTCGCGGACTGGTTCCCCCTGTTCGCAGACGAATACGGGAGGAAATTTGCGGGTCGCCGTTGGAACATGGGAGAAAATTCTACACCCCCTAATAACGCTATATACAAAATCTAGTAAAATGTGTATAAAACGCAGTAATTTGGAAAATATATTTTTTACTACCCAAAATTGTAATTTATTGCATTTTTTTACGAGAATTACTATATTTTACATAATGTGTTACTATATTTTGCAGTTAGAAACCCTAACTCTAGCCAGTTGTCCAACATATCCCTTGTCGACTGGAGTCTCACTCGATCACACCACTATGAGTCGAAAATCCTTTCGGCTTAGCTCCAATCCTCTCAAGTGTGTGACCCTGCAGGTTTACTTTCAGTCGGAACAACAAGAGTCACTCCTCCGACTCCGACTCGGGCCCATGATCAGTCGATTTCAAGATGATAGTCAGTAGCGGCTTCTAGCAAAGTGTGTTGACTTCCTATCAAAGTAAAATCATCAATGAATTTCCTGTCCAATGCCCATATGGCCATATCCCTTTGCCTGACGATGTACCTTGTCAGAGCTATGGGCAAGAGCTTGTCATCCATTTAGTAGCTTGACTCTCTACACAACTCAGTTCGTACAAGGACCTCATTCCTAAGCAATGTGTCATAAAACATTGATGAGACACGCAAAATTACGACTTGCTCGTTGTGTCTCATTGTTGGTTAGTCCGACTCACCAAACTCCTTTGGCCGAGTCTGTGTGCCAACTTAGCATCACCATGCCCATGACAAGTGGAACCAAGTCATTAGTCGACTTAACAGACTAGTTATAGTTAGGTGTCCACATAACTCTACGACTAGGGACTTAGAACAAGTATCTTAAAGCATCTCCAATAGCCAGAGGGCGACCGGCCAAATTTTGGGTCGGTCGACCGGCGTTCAGCAACGACCTTTCTGTTGGGATCCTCTTATTTGTCGACCATTTGCTGGGAGAGGATGGCATTTGCGAACGTATTAATGGCAGTTTTTAGTTATGCAAGCGGTGGCCATTTCTTCAGAACATGTCATTTTCTGGAATGAAGGCTCAATATTATCATCCTCCTAGAAAATTCCATGCAGTCTTGAAGAAACTGTCACCACCGACACAACTAAAACTGCCAGCAAAAACAACAAAAATATGCGACATGCCACCCTCTCTCCCAACGAATGATCATCTATTGGCTTTTCCGTTCTGTGGGAGACCACGTATGGACGGAGACTAACTTCTTCCTTTTTAGGACGAAAAGGGAGAGAAACGTACTACTCCTTCTGCAATTTAGGGCATCTCTAATATTGACCCGCAAACCGGGCATCACATCCGTCCACGGACAGGGGAACCGGTCCACTGACACGGATGCGATAGCATGCCATCCAACGCTATCCGCGTACATATCAAACCACATTTCAACTAACTGAACAAAATTCAGCGAACACAATGAAATTCATCAAAGTTCGGATATAAAATAGCACAAAATATCCATAAATAGGATGCAAATAAGTCTAGCACAACAATAGTTCAAATTCAATTAGATTAACCGGATGTTCAACAAGTTTATCATGAATAGATCATGTTGAAGGAAATATGCCCTAGAGGCAATAATAAAGTTATTATTTATTTCCTTATTTCATGATAAATGTTTATTATTCATGCTAGAATTGTATTAACCGGAAACATAATACATGTGTGAATACATAGACAAACAGAGTGTCACTAGTATGCCTCTACTTGACTAGCTCGTTGATCAAAGATGGTTAAGTTTCCTAACCATGGACATGAGTTGTCATTTGATTAACGGGATCACATCATTAGAGAATGATGTGATTGACTTGACCCATTCCGTTAGCTTAGCACTTGATCGTTTAGTTTTGTTGCTATTGCTTTCTTCATGACTTATACATGTTCCTATGACTATGAGATTATGCAACTCCCGTTTACCGGAGGAACACTTTGTGTGCCACCAAACATCACAACGTAACTGGGTGATTATAAAGGTGCTCTACAGGTGTCTCCAAAGGTACTTGTTGGGTTGGCGTATTTCGAGATTAGGATTTGTCACTCCGATTGTCGGAGAGGTATCTCTGGGCCCACTCGGTAATGCACATCACTATAAGCCTTGCAAGCATTGCAACTAATGAGTTAGTTGCGGGATGATGTATTACGGAACGAGTAAAGAGACTTGACGGTAACAAGATTGAACTAGGTATTGAGATAACGACGATCGAATCTCGGGCAAGTAACATACCGATGACAAAGGGAACAACGTATGTTGTTATGCGGTCTGACCGATAAAGATCTTCGTAGAATATGTAGGAGCCAATATGGGCATCCAGATCCCGCTATTGGTTATTGACCAGAGAGGTGTCTCGGTCATGTCTACATAGTTCTTGAACCCGTAGGGTCCGCACGCTTAACGTTCGTTGACGATATAGTACTATGTGAGTTATATTTGTTGGTGACCGAATGTTGTTCGGAGTTTTGGATGAGATCACAGATATGACGAGGAACTCCGGAATGGTCCGGAAGTAAAGATTGATATGTGGATAGTAGTGTTTGATCTCTGAAAGGGTTCCGGAATTCACCGGAAGGGGTTCCGGATGTTTCCCGAAATGTTTGGGCACGAGAACACTTTATCTGGGCCAAAGGGGAAAGCCCACGAGGCTTTTGGAAAGTGCAAAAGAAAGTTTTGCGGAGA
This sequence comes from Triticum urartu, assembly GCF_056163025.1. Classification (NCBI taxonomy): domain Eukaryota; kingdom Viridiplantae; phylum Streptophyta; class Magnoliopsida; order Poales; family Poaceae; genus Triticum; species Triticum urartu. The sequence continues at coordinate 479,267,630 of NC_141876.1, forward strand.
CCAGAGGCTAGACGCCAGGAACCCTGGCGTCTAGGGGGTAGACGTCGGGAACCCTGGAGTCCGAGAGGGACTCTTGCCTTTCGGGTGAAACCGACTTTGAGGAGGCTTTTACTCCAAGTTTCAACCCCAGGGCTCAACATATAAATAGAGGGGTAGGGCTAGCACCATAGACACATCAAGAAACACCAAGCCGTGTGCCGGCAACCCCGTCCCCTCTAGTTTATCCTCCGTCATAATTTTCGTAGTGCTTAGGCGAAGCCCTGCGGAGATTGTTCTTCACCAACACCGTCACCACGCCGTCGTGCTGCCGGAACTCATCTAGTACTTCGCCCCTCTTGCTGGATCAAGAAGGCGAGGACGTCACTGAGCCGAACGTGTGCAGAACTCGGAGGTGCCGTGCTTTCGGTACTTGGATCGGTCGGACGTGAAGACGTATGACTACATCAACCGCGTTGATATAACGCTTCCGCGAATGGTCTACGAGGGTACGTAGACAACACTCTCCCCTCTCGTTGCTATGCATCACCATGATCTTGTGTGTGCGTAGGAATTTTTTTGAAATTACTACGTTTCCCAACACATGTCGTCCCCCACATACTGCCCCTTGAGTTTCATCCAACACTGTATGTGCATAAATGGTCTGCCCTCTATCTTGTGGTACATCACTGCAGCACGTACAACATCGAGTGAATGAATGAATCAATCAACAAGTTGAGCAAGAAAAAGCAAAACTTACGATCTCCTCGGCTACAGCGCGCAATGGCCACCTTGCCTCAAGCATATCAACTGCGCCACAAAAACTTGGTCGTGGTGGTATGGATGGTGTATCATTGATACACACTGCGTCCATGGATGATGTGCATGTCGTAGGGTGCAATGTGCTTTCGTGCGTGAGATGAATCATGCACGTGTTGCTAGAAGAGCCCCCTTCTGCTCCTGCCTACGAAATCCGCGGATACGGCCAACCATGCATCACACAAAAACTCATCCTCCATGCTCGAGTACCCCGCCATCCTTCGTACTCTAAAAAATGTCATGAAGTTTGAACATAAGATCAATGCATTTGACCGAACACCTGCCGGGGGTGGTGACCGCCATGGACATCGTCGACAGGGGGCGGAGGTACCTGGTTGTGGACGGATATTGAGTGCACGACACCATAGTACAAGGCGAGCGGGCGCCTGGGTGCTGGTTGCGGACGTCCGACAATACCTGGGTGGCGGCCGCAGGGGTATAGCAGCAGCGTCAGAGGAGGGGGTGCGGATGCAAAGCAAGGGGGAGCGGAGGTGAAGTGGAAGAGAATGGGACCGGGAGGGGGATTTGAGTGGGCCGGTGATAACCCACAAGTATAGGGGGTCACAACAGTTTTCGAGGGTAGAGTATTCAACCCAAATTTATTGATTCGACACAAGGGGAGCCAAAGAATATTCTCAAGTATTAGCAGCTGAGTTGTCAATTCAACCACACCTGGAAACTTAATATCTGCAGCAAAGTGTTTAGTAGCAAAGTAATATCATAGTGGTGATGACAGTAGAAAAAGGTAACAGTAGTAAAAATAATGTTTTTGATATTTTGTAGTGATGATAGCAATAGTAATGGAAAAGTAAATAAGCGAAGAACAATATATGAAAAGCTCGTAGGCAATGGATCGGTGATAGAGAATTATGCCGGATGCGGTTCATCATGTAACAATTATAACCTAGGGTGACACAGAACTAGCTCTAGTTCATTGATATAATGTAGGCATGTATTCCGAATATAGTCATACGTGCTTATGGAAAAGAACTTGCATGACATCTTTTGTCCTACCCTCCCGTGGCAGCGGGGTCCTTACGGAAACTAAGGGATATTAAGGCCTCCTTTTAATAGAGAACCGGAACAAAGCATTAACACAAAGTGAATACATGAACTCCTCAAACTATGGTCATCACCGGTAAGTATCCCGATTATTGTCACTTCGGGGTTAACAGATCATAACACATAATAGGTGACTATAGACTTGCAAGATAGGATCAAGAACACACATATATTGATGAAAACATAATAGGTTCAGATCTGAAATCATGTCACTCGGGCCCTAGTGACAAGCATTAAGCATAGCAAAGTCATAGCAACATCAATCTCAGAACATAGTGGACACTAGGGATCAAACCCTAACAAAACTAACTCGATTACATGATAGATCCCATCCAACCCATCACCGTCCAGCAAGCCTACGATGGAATTACTCACGCATGGTGGTGAGCATCATGAAATTGGTGATGGAGGATGGTTGATGATGACGATGGCGATGGATTCCCCTCTCTGGAGCCCCGAACGGACTCCAGATCAGCCCTCCCAAGAGGTTTTAGGGCTTGGCGGTGGCTTCATACCGTAAAATGTGATGATTTCTTCTCTCTGATTTTTTTCTCCCCGAAACTCAATATATGGAGTTGGACTTGGAGTTGGAGAGGCAAGAGGGGGCCCACGAGGTAGGGGCCGCGCCCCCCACCCTCGTGGAGAGGTGGTGGGCCCCCTGGCCTTCATCTTTTGCAGGTATTTTTCTTATTTTCTGAAAAGTGGCTCCATGAAGTTTCAGGTCATTCCGAGAACGTTTGTTTTTGCACATAAATAACACCATGGTAATTCTGCTGAAAACAGCGTCAGTCCGGGTTAGTTCCATTCAAATCATGCAAGTTATAGTCCAAAACAAGGGCAAAAGTGTTTGGAAAAGTAGATACGACGGAGACGTATCAACTCCCCCAAGCTTAAACCTTTGCTTGTCCTCAAGCAATTCAGTTGATAAACTGAAAGTGATAAAGAAAAACTTTTACAAACTCTGTTTGCTCTTGTTATTGTAAATATGTAAAGCCAGCATTCAAGTTTTCAGCAAAGATTATATAACCACATTCGCGATAACACATAGGTCTCAAGTTTACTCATATCAATATCATAATCAACTAGTGAGCCATAATAATAAATCTCGGATGACAACACTTTCTCAAAATAATCATAATATGATATAACAAGATGGTATCTCGCTAGCCCTTTCTGAGACCGCAAAACATAAATGCAGAGCGCCTTTAAAGACCAAGGACTTACTAGACATTGTAATTCATGGTAAAAGAGATCCAGTCAAGTCATACTCAATGTAAACTAATAGTAATGAATGCAAATGACAGCGGTGCTCTCCAACTGGTGCTTTTTAATAAGAGGATGATGACTCAGCATAAAAGTAAATAGATAGGTCCTTCGTAGAGGGAAATAGGGATTTGTAGAGGTGCCAGAGCTCGGTTTTGAAATAGAGGTGAATAATATTTTGAGCGGTATACTTTCATTGTCAACATAACAACCAAGAGATGGCGATATCTTCCATGCTACACACATTATAGGCGGTTCCCAAACAGAATGGTAAAGTTTATAATCCCCCTTCCACCAACAAGCATCAATCCATGGCTTGCTGGAAACAACGAGTGCCTCCAACTAACAAGAGTCCCAAGGGGAGTTTTGTTTGCAATTATTTTGATTTAGTTTGCATAAAGCATGGGACTGGGCATCCCGGTGACCAGCCATTTATCTCGTGAGTGAGGAGCGGAGTCCACTCCTCTTGAGAATAACCCGCCTAACATGGAAGATACAGGCAACCATACTTGATACATGAGCTATTCGAGCATACAAAACATGATATTTATTTGAAAGTTTAGAGTTTGGCACATACAAATTTACTTGGGATGGCAGGTAGATACCGTATATAGGTAGGTATAGTGGACTCATGTGGAATAACTTTGGGGTTTAAGGAGTTTGGATGCACAAGCAGTATTCCCGCTTAGTACATGTGAAGGCTAGCAGAAGACTGGGAAGCAACCAGCTAGAGAGCGACAACAGTCATGAACATGCATTAAAATTAATCAACACCGAGTGCAAGCATGAGTAGGATATAATCCACCATGAACATAAATATCATGAAGGCTATGTTGATTTTGTTTCAACTACATGCGTGAACATGCGCCATGTCAAGTCACTTAAATCATTCAGAGGAGGATACCACCCTATCATACCACATCATAACTATCTCAATAGCATGTTGGCACGCAAGGTAAACCATTATAACGCATAGCTAATCAAGCATGGCACAAGAAACTATGATCTCTAATTGTCATTGCAAACATGTTTATTCATAATAGGCTGAATCAGGAACGATGAACTAATCATATTTACAAAAACAAAATAGGTCGAGTTCATACCAGCTTTTCTCATCTCAGCCAGTCCATCATATAACATCATAATTGCGTTTCACTTGCATGATCGAATGATGTGAATAATAATAATAGTGCACGTGCATTGGACTAAGCTGGAATCTGCAAGCATTCAATAAACAGGGGAAGACAAGGCAATATGGGCTCTTTTGTCAGATAAACAATAATGCATATAAGAGCCACTTCAACAATTTAATTATGGTCTTCTCCTATCGACCCCCAAAGAAAAGAAAAGAAATAAAACTATTTACACGGGAAAGCTCCCAACAAGCAAAAGAAGAACAGGAAATCTTTTTGGGGTTTTCTTTTTAATTACTACTACAAGCATGGAAAGTAAACTAATTAAAAGCTACAACTAAATTTTTTGGTTTTTCTTAAGGTTTATTAAACACACAAGAAGAAAGGATAAAAAGGAAAATAAACTAGCATGGATGATACAATGAAAAAAATATGAGCACCGACATCTAGCAATGAGTGTGTGGGCATAAATGTAATGTCGGTGGGAAATACGTACTCCCCCAAGCTTAGACTTTTGGCCTAAGTTGGTCTATGGCCACGGCTGGCCTGGCGGATATCCATAATAGTAGTTGGGGTCGTACTGAGAAGAAGAAGAGGAAGACTCCGATTGCCACTGGCTGACAATCATCTCTGGATCCCACTGGTAATTAGACTGTCGTGAAGGATCAACTTGTGATTCCGGCTCTGGCTCCTCAGCTGGTGCAGGGTTCCGGTAGGTGTGAATAGGCTTCAACGGAACAAGATACGTGCCTGAAGATAAATCAAACAAAGAAGGAGCAGGCAGGGTAATAGTCTCAGGATGATGTTTGTTAAAGAACAATTGATATTTAAGCTCCCCTTCCCTATTCTTAACAATAAAATCATGTGCCACCATACTTTTATAATCTAGATAAACACGAGGCAGTACTTTTTCTTCCTTCTCATAATGCCTAACAGGTATGTTAAAATGTGCAGCTAGGCGTGAAGCATAGATGCCTCCAAAGATGGGGCCCTTTGTACGGTTTAGACTTAACCGTTTGGCAATAATGCCGCCCATACTAATAGATTTATCACCATATAAACCGTGGAGCAAAATAATAATATCAGGGATACTAAGGTTTCCACAGTTTCCGCGACCAATTAAGCAATGACTGGAAAATAATGTAAAACAGGAAAATGTATGCTAGTGATTCATGCATCGGAAACCTTCCTTGTTTCCCCTACAGTGATAGTATCAATAAACCCCTCCACATCATCGCGATGTGGTTCTTCTGTCTTGCCCTCAAAAGGGACTAAACAAACCCGACAAAAATCATAAAGTGACATCTCCTTATGCTCATCATATAAATAAAACTCCACCGTAGGTGGTGAGCTCCTAGAATGGAAATGAAAGTTTTGCACAAAGATATTTGTGAGTAAGAGATATTGATCGCATTGGTTGTGGAGGAAAGCGGTAAGGCCTGCATTCTTAGCCAATTCATGAAAATCTTCATAAATCCCGGCTGCTCTCAAGAAATCCTCGGAAGGCCATTCACACGCCCGAACCTCCGCGGTGCAAGGCAGATTATACTTAGGCTTCGGTGCCTTTTCCTTCAAGCTTTGACTCGATGAGCCCCTCAAGAGTCTCCTCATCATTTTATGAAAAATTCTGAAATTTTTTAGTAACTTCAAAATAAAAGTAAACCAAACTCAATAATATTGGTAGCAACTACTCCTACAAGTTCCTAGGGCCTATATCCTGCATCAAAACTACTTGGAACCATATAAATTTGACATGCAAGCTCAAGAACAGGGTCACCAAAGCAGCAAAAATTTGCAATGAATAAAGCACTAGAACAAAAACTAATTGGACCAATGGAGGAGTCACATACCAAGGAACAATCTCCCCAACAGTTTTGTGAGAGGTGCTTTGAGCAAGGAGATCGAAAATGGCAGCAAAGTAAGCTAGAACTCGTGCTTGAGCTGGATATTCCTGTTTGTGGGAGGAAGATGAAGTGTGTGGGTGCAGGAATGAGTGGAGGAGGGCCATCGTGGGCCCACGAGGCAGGGGGCGCGCCCTCCACCCTCGTGGGCAGGTGGTTGACCCCCCTGCTGTGTTCTCAGTGCCAAATATTCTCAAATATTCTAGAAAAAATCATATTTAAATTTCAGGGTATCTGGAGAACTTTTATTTTCGAGGTATTTTTATATTGCACGGATAATCAGATAACAGACAAAAAAATATTTATTTTTATTTTATTTAATATAAATAATAGAAAGTAAAAGTGGGGTACAAAAGGTTGTGCCTTCTAGTTTCATCCATCTCATGATCATCAAAAGGAATCCACTAACAAGGTTGATCAAGTCTTGTTAACGAACTCATTCCGAATAACATGGAACCAGAGAAATTTCGAATAACACTATGTTACCTCAACGGGGATATGCACATCCCCAATAATAAGTGAAGGAAATATGCCCTAGAGGCAATAATAAAGTTATTATTTATTTCCTTATATCATGATAAATGTTTATTATTCATGCTACAATTGTATTAACCGGAAACATAATACATGTGTGAATACATAGACAAACAGTATGTCACTAGTATGCCTCTACTTGACTAGCTCGTTGAATCAAAGATGGTTAAGTTTCCTAGCCATAGACATGAGTTGTCATTTGATTAACGGGGTCACATCATTAGAGAATGATGTGATTGACTATACCCATTCCGTTAGCATAGCACTTGATCGTTTAGTTTGTTGCTATTGCTTTCTTCATGACTTATACATGTTCCTATGACTACGAGATTATGCAACTACCGTTTACCGGAGGAACACTTTGTGTGCTAACAAATGTCACAACATAACTGGGTGATTATAAAGGTGCTCTACAGGTGTCTCCAAAGGTACTTGTTGGGTTGGCGTATTTCGAGATTAGGATTTGTCACTCCGATTGTCGGAGAGGTATCTTTGGGCCCTCTCGGTAATGCACATCACTTAAAGTCTTGCAAGCATTGCAACTAATGAGTTAGTTGCGGGATAATGTGTTACGGAACGAGTAAAGAGACTTGCCAGTAATGAGATTGAACTAGGTATTGAGATACCGACGATCGAATCTCGGGCAAGTAACATACCGATGACAAAGGGAACAATGTGTGTTGTTATGCGGTTTGACTGATAAAGATCTTCGTAGAATATGTGGGAGCCAATATGATCATCCAGGTTCCGCTATTGGTTATTGACCGAAGACGTGTCTCGGTCATGTCTACATTGTTCTCGAACCCGTAGGATCCGCACGCTTAAGGTTTCGATGACAGTTATATTATGAGTTTATGAGTTTTGATGTACCGAAGGAGTTCGGAGTCCCGGATGTGATCGGGGACATGACGAGGAGTCTCGAAATGGTCGAGACGTAAAGATCGATATATTGGATGACTATATTCGGACATCGGAAAGGTTCTGAGTGATTCGGATATTTTTCGGAGTACCGGAGAGTTACGGGAATTCGCCAGGGAGTATATGGGCCTTATTGGGCCATACGGGAATAGAGGAGAGAGGCCAAAAGGAAGGCGGTGCACGCCCCCCTCTGGTCCGAATTGGACAAGGGGTGCAGCCCCCTTTTCCTTGTTCCTCTCCCCCTCTTTCCTTCTCTCCTACTCCAACAAGGGAAGGAGGAGTCCTACTCCCGGTGGGAGTAGGACTCCCCCCTTGGCGCGCCCTTCTCCTAGGCCGGCCGCCTCCCCCTTGCTCCTTTATATACAGGGGCAGGGGGGCACCTCTAGACACACAATTGATCTCTTGATCTCTTAGCCGTGTGCGGTGCCCCCCTCCACCATAATCCACCTCGATCATATCGTAGCGGTGCTTAGGCGAAGCCCTGCGTCGGTAGAACATCATCATCGTCACCACGCTGTCGTGCTGACGAAACTCTCCCTCAACACTCGGCTGGATCGTAGTTTGAGGGACATCATCGAGTTGAACGTGTGCAAAACTCGGAGGTGCCGTGCGTTCGGTACTTGATCGGTCGGATCGTGAAGACGTACGACTACATCAACCGCGTTGTGCTAACGCTTCCGCTTTTGGTCTACGAGGGTACGTGGACACACTCTCCCCTCTCGTTGCTATGCATCACCATGATCTTGCGTGTGCGTAAGAAATTTTTTGAAATTACTACGTTACCCAACAATGGCATCCGAGGCAGGTTTTATGCGTTGATGTAATATGCACGAGTAGAACACAAGTGAGTTGTGGGTGATATAAGTCATACTGCTTACCAGCATGTCACACTTTGGTTCGGCGGTATTGTTGGATGAAGCGGCCCAGACCGACATTACGCGTACGCTTACGCGAGACTGGTTCTACCGACGTGCTTTGCACACAGGTGGCTGGCGGGTGTCAGTTTCTCCAACTTTAGTTGAACCGAGTATGGCTACGCCCGGTCCTTGCGAAGGTTAAAACAGCACCAACTTGACAAACTATCGTTGTGGTTTTGATGCGTAGGTAAGAACGGTTCTTGCTAAGCCCAGTAGTAGCCACGTAAAACATGCAACAACAAAGTAGAGGACGTCTAACTTGTTTTTGCAGGGCATGTTGTGATGTGATATGGTCAAGACGTGATGAGATATAAGTTGTTGTATGAGATGATCATGTTTTGTTGAAGTTATCGGCAATTGGCAGAAGCCTTATGGTTGTCTCTTTATTGCATAAGATGCAAGTGCCAAATAATTGCTTTACTTTGTCGCTATGCGATAGCAATAGTTGCAAGAGCAATAGTTGGCGAGACAACCATGTGACGACACATTGATATAGATCAAGATGATGGAGATCATGGTGTCATGCCGGTGACGATGGAGATCATGATGATGCTTTGGAGATAGAGATCAAAGGCACAAGATGATGATGGCCATATCATGTCACATATTTTGATTGCATGAGATGTTTATCTTTTATACATCTTACTTTGCTTATTTATGATGGTAGCATTATAAGATGATCTCTCACTAAATTTCAAGATAAAAGTGTTCTCTCTGAGTATGCACTGTTGCCAAAGTTCTTCGTGCCCAGACACCACGTGATGATCGGGTGTGATAAGCTCTACGTCCATCTACAACGGGTGCAAGCCAGTTTTGCACACGCAGAATACTCAGGTTAAACTTGACAAGCCTAGCATATGCAGATATGGCCTTGGAACACTGAGACCGAAAGGTCGAGCGTGAATCATATAGTAGATATGATCAACGTAGTGATGTTCACCATTGAAAACTACTCCGTTTCACGTGATGATCGGTTATGGTTTAGTTGATTTGGATCACGTGATCACTTAGAAGATTAGAGGGATGTCTTTCTAAGTGGGAGTTCTTAAGTAATATGATTAATTGAACTTTAATTTATCATGAACTTAGTCCTGATAGTATTTGCATATCTATGTTGTAGATCAATAGCTCGTGTTATTGCTTCCCTATGTTTTATATGTGTTCCTAGAGAAAACTATGTTGAAAGATGATAGTATCAATGATGCTGACTGGGTATGTGATCTGAGGTTTATCCTCATTGCTGCACAGAAGAATTATGTCCTTGATGCACCGCTAGGTGACTAACCTATTACAGGAGCAGATGCAGACGTTATGAACGTTTCGCTAGCTCAATATGATGACTACTTGATAGTTTAGTACACCATGCTTAACAGCTTAGAATCGGGATTTCAAAAACGTTTTGAACGTCATGGACCATATGAGATGTTCCAGGAGTTGAAATTAATATTTCAAGCAAATACCCGAGTTGTGAGATATGAAGTCTCCAACAAGTTCTATAGCTAAAAGATGGAGGAGAATAGCTCAAGCAGTAAGCATGTGCTTAGATTGTCTGGGTACTACAATCGCTTGAATCAAGTGGGAGTTAATCTTCCAGATAAAATAGTGATGGACAGAATTCTCTAGTCACCATCACCAAGTTAGTAGAACTTAGTGATGAACTATAATATGCAAGGGATGACGAAAAAAATTCCCAAGCTCTTCGCGATGCAAAATCGGCGAAGGTAGAAATCAAGAAAAACATCAAGTGTTGATGATTGACAAGACCACTAGTTTCAAGAGAAAGGGCAAAGGGAAGAAGGGGAACTTCAAGAAGAATGGCAAATAAGTTGCTGCTCAAGTGAAGAAATCCAAGTCTGGACCTAAGCCTGAGACTAAGTGCTTCTACTGCAAAGGGACTGGTCACTGGAAGCGGAACTACCCCAAGTAATTGGCGGATAAGAAGGATGGAAAAGTGAACATAGGTATATTTGATATACATGTTATTGATGTGTACTTTACTAGTGTTTATAGTAACCCCTCAGTATTTGATACTAGTTTAGTTGCTAAGAATAGTAACTCAAAACGGGAGTTGCAGAATGAACAGAGACTAGTTAAGGGTGAAGTGACGATGTGTATTGGAAATGGTTCCAAGATTGATATGATCATCATCGCACACTCCCTATACTTTCGGGATTAGTGTTGAACCTAAATAAATGTTATTTGGTGTTTGCGTTGAGCAAGAATATGATTTGATCATGTTTATTGCAATACGGTTATTCATTTAAGTTAGAGAATAATTGTTATTCTATTTACATTAATAAAACCTTCTATGGTTATACACCCAATGAAAATGGTTTGTTGGATCTCGATTGTGGTGATACACATTTTCATAATATTGAAGCCAAAAGATGCAAAGTTAATAATTATAGTGCAACTTATTTGTGGCACTGCCATTTAGGTCATATTGGTGTAAAGCGCATGAAGATCCATACTGATGGGCTTTTGGAATCACTTGATTATTAATCAGTTGATGCTTGCGAACCATGCCTTATGGGCAAGATGACTAAGACTCCGTTCTCCGGAACAATGGAGTGAGCAACTGATTTGTTGGAAATCATACATACTGATGTATGTGGTCCGATGAATATTGAGGCTCGCGGCAGGAATCATTATTTTCTGATCTTCACAGATGATTTGAGCAGATATGAGTATATCTACTTGATGAAACACAAGTCTGAAACATTTGAAAAGTTCAAAGAATTTCAGAGTGAAGTGGAGAATCATCGTAACAAAAATAAAAGTTTCTACGATATGATCGCAAAAGTAAAATATTTGAGTTATGAGTTTGGCCTTCAGTTAAAACAATGTGAAATAGTTTCACTACTCACGCCAGCTGGAACACCACAGTGTAATGGTGTGTCCGAACGTCATAACCGTACTTTATTAGATATGGTGCGATCTATGACGTCTCTTACCGATCTACCACTATCGTTTTGGGGTTATGCATTAGAGACAGCTACATTCACGTTAAATAGGGCACCATCTAAATCCGTTGAGACGACACCGTATGAACTGTGGTTTGGCGAGAAACCTAAGATGTCGTTTCTTAAAGTTTGGGACTGCGATGCTTATGTGAAAAAGTTTCAACATGATAAGCTCGAACCCAAATCGGAGAAATATATCTTCATAGGATACCCAAAAGAAATTGTTGGGTACACCTTCTATCACAGATCCGAAGGCAAGATATTCGTTGCTGAGAATGGATCCTTTCTAGAGAAGGAGTTTCTCTCGAAAGAAGTGAGTGGGAGGAAAGTAGAACTTGGTGAGGTAACTATACCTGCTCCCTTATTAGAAAGTAGTTCATCACAGAAATATGTTCCTGTGACTACTACACCAATTAGTGAAGAAGCTAATGATGATGATCATGTAACTTCAGATCAAGTTGCTACCGAACCTCATAGGTAAACCAGAGTGAGATCCGCACCAGATTGGCACGGTAATCCTGTTTTGGAGGTCATGTTACTTGACCATGACGAACCTACGAACTATGAGGAAGCGATGATGAGCCCAGATTCTGCGAAATGGCTTGAGGCCATGAAATCTGAGATGAGATCCATGTATGAGAACAAAGTATGGACTTTGATTGACTTAGCGATTGATCGGCAAGCCATTGAGATTAAATGGATCTTCAAGAGGAAGACGGATGCTGATAGTAGTGTTACTATCTACAAAGCTAGAATTTTCGCAAAAGGATTTTCGACAAGTTCAAGGTGTTGACTACGATGAGAGTTTCTCACTCGTATCTATGCTTAAGTCTGTCCGAATCATGTTAGCAATTGCCGCATTTTAGGAAATTTGGCAAATGGATAAACAAAACTGCATTCCTCAATGGATTTATTAAAGAATAGTTGTATATGATGCAACCAGAAGGTTTTGTCAATCCTAAAGGTACTAACAAAATATGCAAGCTCCAGCGATCCATCTATGGACTGGTGCAAGCATCTCGGAGTTGGAATATACGCTTTGATAAGTTGATCAAAGCATATAGTTTTATACAGACTTGCAGTGAAGTCTGTATTTACAAGAAAGTGAGTGGGAGCACTACAGCATTTCTGATAAGTATATGTGAATGACATATTGTTGATCCGAGATAATGTAGAATTATTCTGCAAAGCATAAAGGAAGTTTTGAAAGGAGTTTTTCAAAGAAAGACCTCGGTGAAGCTACTTACATATTGAGCATCAAGATCTATAGAGATAGATCAAGACGCTTGATAAGTTTTTCAATGAGTACATACCTTGATAAGATTTTGAAGTAGTTCAAAATGGAACAGTCAAAGAAGGAGTTCTTGCCTATGTTACAAGGTGTGAAGTCGAGTAAGACTCAAAACCCGACCACAACAGAAGATAGAGAGAGAATGAAAGTCATTCCCTATGCCTCAGCCATAGGTTCTATAAAGTATGCCATGTTGTGTACCAGACCTATTGTATACCCTGCCCTGAGTTTGGCAAGGGAGTACAATAATGATCTAGGAGTAGATCATTGGACATTGGTCAAAATTATCCTTAGTGGAATAAGGATATATTTCTCGATTATGGAGGTGACAAAGGGTTCGTCGTAAAAGGTTACGTCGATGCAAGTTTTGACACTGATCCAGATGACTCAAAGCCTCAATCTGGATACATATTGAAATTGGGAGAAATTAGCTAGAGTAGCTTAGTACAGAGCATTGTTGACATAGAAATTTGCAAAATACTTACGGATCTGAATGTGGCAGACCCATTGACTATACGTCCCTCACAAGCAAAACATGATCACACCTTAGTACTCTTTGGGTATTAATCACATAGCGATGTGAACTAGATTATTGACTCTAGTAAACCCTTTGGGTGTTGGTCACATGACGATGTAAACCATGGCTGTTAATCACATAGTGATGTGAACTATTAATGTTAAATCACATGTCGATGTGAACTAGATTATTGACTCTAGTGCAAGTGGGAGACTGAAGGAAATATGCCCTAGAGGCAATAATAAAGTTATTATTTATTTCCTTGTATCATGATAAATGTTTATTATTCATGCTAGAATTGTATTAATCGGAAACATAATACATGTGTGAATACATAGACAAACAGTATGTCACTAGTATGCCTCTACTTGACTAGCTCGTTGAATCAAAGATGGTTAAGTTTCCTAGCCATAGACATGAGTTGTCATTTGATTAACGGGGTCACATCATTAGAGAATGATGTGATTGACTAGACCCATTCCGTTAGCATAGCACTTGATCGTTTAGTTTGTTGCTATTGCTTTCTCATGACTTCTACATGTTCCTATGACTATGAGATTATGCAACTCCCGTTTACCGGAGGAACACTTTGTGTGCTACCAAACGTCACAACGTAACTGGGTGATTATAAAGGTGCTCTATAGGTATCTCCAAAGGTACTTGTTGGGTTGGCGTATTTCGAGATTAGGATTTGTCACTCCGATTGTCGGAGAGGTATCTCTGGGCCCTCTCGGTAATGCACATCACTTAAAGTCTTGCAAGCATTGCAACTAATGAATTAGTTGCGGGATAATGTGTTACGGAACGAGTAAAGAGACTTACCGGTAACGAGATTGAACTAGGTATTGAGATACCGACGATCGAATCTCGGGCAAGTAACATACCGATGACAAAGGGAACAACGTATGTTGTTATGCAGTTTGACCGATAAAGATCTTCGTAGAATATGTGGGAGCCAATATGAGCATCCAGGTTCCGCTATTGGTTATTGACCGAAGACGTGTCTCGGTCATGTCTACATTGTTCTCAAACCCGTAGGGTCCGCACGCTTAAGGTTTCGATGACAGTTATATTATGAGTTTATGAGTTTTGATGTACCGAAGGAGTTCGGTGTCCCGGATGTGATCGGGGACATGACGAGGAGTCTCGAAATGGTCGAGACGTAAAGATCGATATATTGGACGACTATATTCGGACATCGGAAAGGTTCCGAGTGATTCGGGTATTTTTCGGAGTACCGGAGAGTTACGGGAATTCGTCGGGGAGTATATGGGCCTTATTGGGCCATACGGGAATAGAGGAGAGAGGCCAAAAGGAAGGAGGTGCACGCCCCCCCTCTAGTCCGAATTGGACAAGGGGTGCAGCCCCCTTTTCCTTGTTCCTCTCCCCCTCTTTCCTTCTCTCCTAATCCAACAAGGGAAGGAGGAGTCCTACTCCCGGTGGGAGTAGGACTCCCCCCTTGGCGCGCCCTTCTCCTAGGCCGGCCGCCTCCCCCCTTGCTCCTTTATATACAGGGGCAGGGGGCACCTCTAGACACACAATTGATCTCTTGATCTCTTAGCCATGTGCGGTGCCCCCCTCCACCATAATCCACCTCGATCATATCGTAGTGGTGCTTAGGCGAAGCCCTGCGTCGGTAGAACATCATCATCGTCACCACGCCGTCGTGCTGACGAAACTCTCCCTCAACACTCGGCTGGATCGGAGTTTGAGGGACGTCATCGAGTTGAACGTGTGCAGAACTCAGAGGTGCCGTGCGTTCGGTACTTGATCGGTCGGATCATGAAGATGTACGACTACATCAACCGCGTTGTGCTAACGCTTCCGCTTTCGGTCTACGAGGGTACGTGGACACACTCTCCCCTATCGTTGCTATGCATCACCATGATCTTGCGTGTGCGTAGGAATTTTTTTGAAATTATTACGTTACCCAACAATAAGAATATCATATTTCTTCTTGACAGTAGGTAGAGGAAATTCAAAACCTCCAAATATAATCGATGGACTTTTTCCAATAGAGTTGATACTATGAACTTGAGGTTGTTTCCTCGGAAAGTGTTCCGTGTGCTCATTACCATTAACATGAAAGGTGACATTGCCTTTAGTGCAATCAATAACAGCCCCTGCAGTATTCAAAAAGGATCTTCCAAGAATAATAGACATATTATCGTCCTCGGGAATATCAAGAATAACAAAGTCCGTTAAAATAGTAACGTTTGCAACTACAACAGGCACATCCTCACAAATACCGACATGTATAGCAGTTGATTTATCAGCCATTTGCAAAGATATTTCAGTAGGTGTCAACTTATTCAAATCAAGTCTATGATATAAATATAGAGGCATAACACTAACACCGGCTCCAAGATCACATAAAGCAGTTTTAACATAGTTTCTTTTAATGGAGCATGGTATAGTGGGTACTCCTGGATCTCCAAGTTTCTTTGGTATTCCACCCTTAAAAGTATAATTAGCAAGCATGGTGGAAATTTCAGCTTCCGGTATCTTTCTTTTATTTGTAATAATATCTTTCATGTACTTAGCATAAAGATTGGTTTTGAGCATATCAGTTAATCGCATACGCAAAAAGATAGGTCTAATCATTTCAGCAAAGCGCTCAAAATCCTCATTATCCTTTTTCTTGGATGGTTTGGGAGGAAAAGGCATGGGTTTCTGAACCCAAGGCTCTTTTTCTTTACCATGTTTCCTAGCAACAAAGTCTTTCTTATCATAACGTTGTTTCTTTGATTGTGGGTTATCAAGGTCAACAGTAGGTTCAATTTCTATATCATTATCATTACTAGGTTGAGCATCATCATGAACATTATTATTAGCATTATCACTAGTTTCAGGTTCATTACCAGATTGAGTTTCAGCATCAGAAATAGATATATCATTTGGATTCTCAGGTGTTTCAACAATAGGATCACTAGAAGCATGCAAAGTCCTATCATTTTTATTTTTCTTCTTTTTAGAAGAACTAGGTACATCTATGTTATTTCTCTGAGAATCTTGCTCAATTCTGTTAGGGTGGCCTTCAGGATACAAAGTTCCCGAGTCATTCTACTAGTTCTAGTAGCCACTATAACAACATTATCATTATCTTTACTATTCAATTCATTGAGCAAATCATTTTGAGCTTTAAGTACTTGTTCTACTTGAGTGGTAACCATAGAAGCATGTTTACTAATAAGTTTAAGTTCACCTTTAACATTAGCCAGATAATCACCCAAGCATTCAAGCATATTTGAATTGTATTTCAATTGTCTACCAAAATAAGCATTAAAGTCTTCTTGCTTAGCCATAAATTTATCAAACTCATCTAAGCATGGGCTAGCAAATTTAGTAAATGGGATTTCAGCTTTATCATATCTATAGAGAGAATTTACCTTTACTACCTGTGTCGGGTTATCAAGACCATGAGTTTCTTCAATAGGTAAAGGATTAAGATTATATGTTTCTTCAACAGGCGGTAAATTAAGACCATGCATTTCTTCAATAGGAGGTAAATTCTTAACATCTTCAGCGTTAATACCTTTTTCTTTCATAGATTTCTTTGCCTCTTGCATATCTTCAGGACTGGGAAATAGGATACCCCTCTTCTTCGGAGTTGGTTTAGGAATAGGCTCAGGAATTGGCTCCGGAGGTGTCCAATTATTTTCATTTGTAAACATATTATTCAATAGAATTTCAGCTTCTTTCGGTGTTCTTTCCATGAAAACAGAACTAGCACAACTATCCAGGTAATCTCTGGAGGCATCGGTTAGTCCATTATAAAAGATATCAAGTATTTCATTTTTCTTAAGAGGATGATCAGGCAAAGCATTAAGTAATTGGAGAAGCCTCCCCCAAGCTTGTGGGAGACTCTCTTCTTCAATTTGCACAAAATTATATATATCCCTTAAAGCAGCTTGTTTCTTATGAGCAGGGAAATATTTAGCAGAGAAGTAATAAATCATATCCTGGGGACTACACACACAACCAGGATCAAGAGAATTAAACCATATCTTAGCATCACCCTTTAATGAGAACGGAAATATTTTAAGGATATAAAAGTAACGTGTTCTCTCATCTTTAGTGAACAGGGTGGCTATATCATTCAATTTAGTAAGATGTGCCACAACAGTTTCAGATTCATAACCATGAAAAGGATCAGATTCAACCAAAGTAATTATATCAGGATCAACAGAGAATTCATAATCCTTATCAGTAATAAAGATAGGTGAAGTAGCAAAATCAGGGTCAGGTTTCATTCTAGCATTTAGAGATTGCTTACTCCATTTAGCTAATAACCTTTTGAGTTCATTTCTATTTTTGCAAGCTAAAATAGCTAAAGAAGCTTCTTAAGCAAAAACATAACCCTTAGGAATAACAAGTGATTCTTCATCATCACTTTCATCAGTATCATCAGATTCAATATTTTCAATCTCTCTATCCCTAGCAAGTTGTTCATCAAGAAAATCACTAAGTGGCACAGTAGTATCAGGCATAGAGGTAGTTTCATCATAAGTATCATGCATAGCAGAAGTGGCATCATCAATAACATGCGACATATCAGAACGAATAGCAGAAGCAGGTGTAGGTGTCGCAAGCTTACTCATAACAGAAGGTGAATCAAGTGCAGAGCTAGATGGCAGTTCCTTACCTCCCCTCGTAGTTGAGGGATAGATCTTGGTTTTTGGATCTCTCAAGTTCTTCATAATGATAAGCAGATATATATCCCAAGGGACTCAAAGAATAGAGCTATGCTCCCCGGCAACGGCGCCAGAAAATAGTCTTGATAACCCACAAGTATAAGGGATCGCAACAGTTTTCGAGGGTAGAGTATTCAACCCAAATTTATTGATTCGATACAAGGGGATCCAAAGAATATTCTCAAGTATTAGCAGCTGAGTTGTCAATTCAACCACACCTAGAAACTTAATATTTGTAGCAAAGTGTTTAGTAGCAAAGTAATATGATAGTGTGATGACGGTAGCAAAAGGTAACAGTAGTAAAAGTAATGTTTTTGGTATTTTGTAGTGATGATAGCAATAGCAACGGAAAAGTAAATAAACGAAGAACAATATATGAAAAGCTCGTAGGCAATGGATCGGTGATAGAGAATTATGCCGGATGCGGTTCATCGTGTAATAGTCATAACCCAGGGTGACACAGGACTAGTTCCAGTTCATTGATATAATGTAGGCATGTATTCCGAATATAGTCATACGTGCTTATGGAAAAGAACTTGCATGACATCTTTTGTCCTACCCTCCCATGGCAGCGGGGTCCTTACGAAAACTAAGGGATATTAAGGCCTCCTTTTAATAGAGAACCGGAACAAAGCATTAACACATAGTGAATACATGAACTCCTCAAACTACGGTCATCACCGGTAACTATCCCGATTATTGTCACTTCGGGGTTAACGGATCATAACACATAATAGGTGACTATAGACTTGCAAGATAGGATCAAGAACACTCATATATTGATGAAAACATAATAGGTTCAGATCTGAAATCATGGTATTCGTGCCCTAGTGACAAGCATTAAGCATAGCAAAGTCATAGCAACATCAATCTCAAAACAAAGTGGACACTAGGGATCAAACTCTAACAAAACTAACTCGATTACATGATAGATCCCATCCAACCCATCACCGTCCAGCAAGCCTACGATGGAATTACTCACGCACGGCAGTGAGCATCATGAAATTGGTGATGGAGGATGGTTGATGATGACGATGGTGATGGATTCCCCTCTCCGGAGCCCCGAACGGACTCCAGATCAGCCCTCCCGAGAGGTTTTACGGCTTGGCGGCGGCTCCGTATCGTAAAACGTGATGATTTCTTCTCTCTGATTTTTTTCTCCCTAAAACTCAATATATGGAGTTGGAGTTGGAGTCGGAGAGGCAATAGGGGGCCCACGAGGTAGGGGGGCGCGCCCCCCACCCTCGTGGAGAGGTGGTGGGGCCCCTGGCCTTCATCTTTTGCAGGTATTTTTCTTATTTTCTGAAAAGTGGCTCTGTGAAGTTTCAGGTCATTCCGAGAACGTTTGTTTTTGCACATAAATAACACCATGGTAATTCTGCTGAAAACAGCGTCAGTCCGGGTTAGTTCCATTCAAATCATGCAAGTTAGAGTCCAAAACAAGGGCAAAAGTGTTTGGAAAAGTAGATACGACGGAGACGTATCAACTGGGGGTGTCGAAGTCCTACGTGGCTGTCGTGTCGACTCCCGCAACCCCCTTGCTTACAATTTGCGAGAAAAGGCGCGTCCAGACCAGTCGGTAGGGTACAGATCCACGTTGGATGGCAAAACACGTCTGAGCCGCGCGGCCCGGATGGATGCGGGCGGTATGAGGGTCTGCTTTGAAGACGCCCTTACAGGGAGTACTTTTGTGTGTGTGGGCCCGATAAAACTAGAAAGCCAACATGCGTTGCCTAGCCGCGTCAAAATAGAAAAGAGTACGAGCATCTCTAGCAGATCCGGTATACCCCATCCTGCAAAAAAAACTGTTTATAGGATACCGCAAAATGTTTTTTTGACATTTTTACAGTATGACTTTTGTTCCGACAAAACAGATCCTATAAAAACCTTTGATGTCAGATCTGTAGCCCACTTATAGTAGTTAAATTTACAACCAGGCCCTAAAAAGTAACACAAAACACCCTGAAAACGAAAATGTAAATTACAATGGGGTTCATACTCGTGTGTGTCACCCAAGGCACCGACATCGTCTGTAGGTGCGGCGTGCTTGAGCCAGGTGCGACGTGTTTGACCAGGACCGCACGAGATCCTGGTGTAAAATAGTTTGGGAAGCGTTAAACCCTTTTCTCGGGCCGCATTGTATATATATGGAAGGTGCCGTGGCTTACAAGTTGAAGACCAATCGTACAGAGTTGTAGCGTGAGGAAGAGGAAACAGAAGAAGAGATAGAAAAGGATTACAAGTTAAAGACTAGTCCTATCCCTATACAATTGTTCTAACAATCTCCCTCAATCTAAACCTTAAGAAACTCCAAGGTTGAGATTTTACTTAAACTCGTTAAGCCTTCTCATAGTAAGAGGTTTTGTGAAGCCATCAGCTAGTTGATCACCAGTTGGTATGAACCTTATGTCCAGTAGCTTACGAGCTACTCTTTCTCTAACAAAATGGAAATCAACCTCAATGTGCTTTGTACGTGCATAAAAAACAGGATTGGCTGAAAGATAGGTCGCACCAATATTATCACACCATAACCGTGCAGCATGTGGAGTATTAATTCCTAGCTCATAAAGCAAAGTCTGAATCCACATGACTTCAGCTGTAGCATTTGCTAAAGCTTTGTACTCAGCCTCAGTGCTTGACCTTGAGACTGTGGCATGTTTTCTTGCATTCCATGATATAAGATTAGTTCCTAGAAATACAGCAAAACCACCTGTAGATCTTCTATCATCAGCACATCCTGCCCAATCCGCATCAGAATAGGCAGACACAAGCATCAAAGGAGACTTGACAATTTTTAGTCCAAGTCCTTCTGAAAATTTAAGATACCTCACAATTCTTTTGACCGATGTCCAGTGAGTAGTAGTAGGTGCATGTAGGTATTGACATACTTTGTTCACAAAATAAGAAATATCAGGACGAGTAAGAGTCAAATATTGCAACGCACCTACAACACTTCTGTAGTTGGTTGCATCTTCAGGTCCAAGTGCTTCTCCACTATCAATTGTAAGTTTTTCTGAAGTTGAAATTGGTGTACTGACAGACTTACAGTTTTCCAATCCAACTCTCTTTAGAATGTCACTAGCATATTTTTCCTGTGAGAGAATTATACCATCCTTTATCTTCTTGACTTCTATACCCAGAAAGTAATGAAGATCTCCCAAATCTTTAAGAGCAAACTCCATCTTTAGATCCTTAAGAAGGCAGGTAGTAGCATCTGAACTTGAACTGGCAACAATTATATCATCAACATATACTAAACCAAATATGGTGACATTGCCTTTATTGTAGAAGAATAATGAGGTATCTGCTTTCGATGGTGTAAACCCAAGTTGTTGCAATTGAGAGCTCAACCTTGAGTACAAGGCTCTTGGGGCCCGTTTCAACCCATACAATGCTTTCTCTAGCTTGCAAACATAACTAGGTGTGCTTTTATTCTCATAACCTGGTGGCTGCCGCAAAAAACCTCTTCTTCTAGAACACCATGAAGAAACGTGTTCTGAACATCCAGCTGCCTTAAGCTCCAACCTCTGGAAACATTAATAGACAGTACAAGTCGAATAGTAGTTGCTTTAACGATAGGACTAAAAGTATCCTCATAGTCAATACCAAACCTCTGTTTAAAAACTTTTGCAACTAACCTGGCCTTATATCTGTCTATGCTTCCATATGACTTTCTTTTAATCTTATACACCCACTTACAATCTATGACGTTTTCGCCTTCTTCTAGTGGTACCAAACGCCATGTTTTATTTTTCATGAGTGCCTCATATTCATTATCCATAGCTTCTTTCCAATCTTTGCTAGCAAGTGCATCATGCAAATGAGTAGGTTCACCCTGTTGGGGAACGTTGCAGAAAATAAAAAAATTCCTACGGTTTCACCAAGATCCATCTATGAGTTCATCTAGCAACGAGTGATCGGATTGCATCGACATACCATTGTAGATCACGCGCGGAAGTGTTCAAAGAACGGGGATGAGGAAGTCGTACTCGACGTGATCCAAATCACCGGAGATCCTAGCGCCGAACGGATGGCACCTCCGCGTTCAACACATGTATGGTCAGCGTGACGTCTCCTCCTTCTTGATCCAGCAAGGGGAAGGAGAGGTTGATGAAGATCCAGCAGCACGACGGCGTGGTGGTGGATGCAGGGGTCACCGCAGCAGGGCTTCGCCGTTCTACTACGAGAGGGAGAGGTGTAGCAGGGGAGAGAGAGGCGCCAAGACTCAAGGGTGCGGCTACCCCTCCCTCCCCCCTTTATATAGGCTCCCCTAGGGGGGCGGCGGCCCTAGGAGATGGGATCTCCTAGGGGGGGCGGCGGCCAAGGGTGGAGTAGCCCCCAAGGCAAGTGGGGCGCCCCCCCACCCTAGGGTTCCCAACCCTAGGCACATGGGGTGGGCCAAGGGGGGCGCACCAGCCCACTATGGGCTGGTTCCCCTCCCCACTTTGGCCCATGGGGCCCTCTGGGGTGGGTGGCCCCACCCGGTGGACCCCCGGGACCCTTCCGGTGGTCCCGGTACAATACCGGTGACCCCCAAAACTCTCCTGATGGCCGAAACTGCACTTCCTATATATAATTCTTCACCTCCGGACCATTCCGGAACTCCTCGTGACGTCTGGGGTCTCACCCGGGACTCCGAACAACTTTCAGGTTACTGCATATTATATCTCTACAACCCTAGCGTCACCGAACCTTAAGTGTGTAGACCCTACGGGTTCGGGAGACATGTAGACATGACCGAGATGGCTCTCCGGTCAATAACCAACAGCGGGATCTGGATACCCATGTTGGCTCCCACATGCTCCTCGATGATCTCATCGGATGAACCACGATGTCGAGGATTCAAGCAACCCCGTATACAATTTCGTTTGTCAATCGGTACATTACTTGCCCGAGATTCGATCGTCGGTATCCCAATACCTCGTTCAATCTCGTTACCGGCAAGTCACTTTACTCGTACCGTAATGCATGATCCCGTGACCAGACACTTGGTCACTTTGAGCTCATTGTGATGATGCATTACCGAGTGGGCCCAGAGATACCTCTCCGTCATACGGAGTGACAAATCCCAGTCTTGATCCGTGTCAACCCAACAGACACTTTCGGAGATACCCGTACTATACCTTTATAGTCACCCAGTTACGTTGTGACGTTTGGTACACCCAAAGCACTCCTACAGTATCCGGGAGTTACACGATCTCATGGTCTAAGGAAAAGATACTTGACATTGGAAAAACTCTAGCAAACGAACTATACGATTTTGTGCTATGTTTAGGATTGGGTCTTGTCCATCACATCATTCTCCTAATGATGTGATCTCGTTATCAATGACATCCAATGTCCATAGTCAGGAAACCATGACTATCTGTTGATCAACGAGCTAGTCAACTAGAGGCTTACTAGGGACATGTTGGTGTCTATGTATTCACACATGTATTACGATTTCCGGATAACACAATTATAGCATGAATAAAAGACAATTATCATGAACAAGGAAATATAATAATAATCCTTTTATTATTGCCTCTAGGGCATATTTCCAACAGTCTCCCACTTGCACTAGAGTCAATAATCTAGTTACATTGTGATGAATCGAACACCCATGGAATTCTGGTGTTGATCATGTTTTGCTCTAGGGAGAGGTTTAGTCAACGGATCTGCTACATTCAGGTCCATATGTACTTTACAAATATCTATGTCTCCATCTTGAACATTTTCACGAATGGAGTTGAAGCGACGCTTGATGTGCCTTGTCTTCTTGTGAAACCTGGGCTCCTTGGCAAGTGCAATAGCTCCAGTGTTGTCACAGAAGAGTTTGATCGGCCCCGACGCATTGGGTATGACTCCTAGGTCGGTGATGAACTCCTTCACCCAAATTGCTTCATGCGTTGCCTCCGAGGCTACCATGTACTCCGCTTTACATGTAGATCCCGCCACGACGCTCTGCTTGCAACTGCACCAGCTTACTGCCCCACCATTCAAAATATACACGTATCTGGTTTGTGACTTAGAGTCATCCAGATCTGTGTCGAAGCTAGCGTCGACGTAACCCTTTATGACGAGCTCTTCGTCACCTCCATAAACGAGAAACATTTCCTTAGTCCTTTTCAGGTACTTCAGGATATTCTTGACCGCTGTCCAGTGTTCCTTACCGGGATTACTTCGGTACCTACCTACCAAACTTACGGCAAGGTTTACATCAGGTCTGGTACACAGCATGGCATACCTAATAGAACCTATGGCTGAGGCATAGGGGATGACACTCATCTCTTCTATATCTTCTGCCGTGGTCGGACATTGAGCTGAGCTCAATTTCACACCTTGCAACACAGGCAAGAACCCCTTCTTAGACTGATCCATATTGAACTTCTTCAATATCTTATCAAGGTATGTGCTTTGTGAAAGACCTATGAGGCGTCTTGATCTATCTCTATAGATCTTGATGCCTAATATATAAGCAGCTTCTCCAAGGTCCTTCATTGAAAAACTCTTATTCAAGTAGGCCTTAATGCTGTCCAAAAGCTCTATATCATTTCCCATCAAAAGTATGTCATCTACATATAATATGAGAAATGCTACAGAGCTCCCACTCACTTTCTTATAAAGGCAGGCTTCTCCATAAGTCTGCATAAACCCAAACGCTTTGATCATCTCATCAAAGCGAATGTTCCAACTCCGAGATGCTTGCACCATCCCATAAATCGAGCGTTGGAGCTTGCACACCTTGTCAGCATTCTTAGGATCGACAAAACCTTCCGGCTGCATCATATACAATTCTTCCTTAAGGAAACCATTAAGGAATGCCGTTTTGACGTCCATTTGCCATATCTCATAATCATAGAATGCGGCAATTGCTAACATGATTCGGACGGACTTCAGCTTCGCTACCGGTGAGAAAGTCTCATCGTAGTCAACCCCTTGAACTTGTCGATAACCCTTAGCGACAAGCCGAGCTTTATAGATGGTCACATTACCATCCGCGTCTGTCTTCTTCTTAAAGATCCATTTATTTTCTATGGCTCGCCGCTCAACGGGCAAGTCAGTCAAAGTCCATACTTTGTTTTCATACATGGATCCTATCTCGGATTTCATGGCTTCCAGCCAGGAATCCGGGCCCGCCATCGCTTCTTCATAGTTCGAAGGTTCACCGTTGTCTAACAACATGATTTCCAAGACAGGGTTGCCGTACCACTCTGGTGCGGAACGTGTTCTCGTGGACCTACGAAGTTCGGTAGCAACTTGATCTAAAGTTTCATGATCATCATCATTAACTTCCTCTCTAGTCGGTGCAGGCACTTCAGGAACATTTTCTTGAGCTGCGCCACTTACCGGTTCAAGAGGCAATACTTCATCAAGTTCTACTTTCCTCCCACTTATTTCTTTTGAGAGAAACTCTTTCTCTAGAAAGGACCCATTCTTGGCAACAAAGATCTTGCCTTCGGATCTGAGGTAGAAGGTATAACCAACAGTTTCTTTAGGGTATCCTATGAAGACGCATTTTTCCAATTTGGGTTCGAGCTTTTTAGGTTGAAGTTTCTTGACATAAGCATCGCATCCCCAAACTTTTAGAAATGACAGCTTAGGTTTCTTCCCAAACCATAATTCATACGGTGTCATCTCAACTGATTTCGACGGAGCCCTATTTAAAGTGAATGCGGCAGTCTCTAAAGCATAGCCCCAAAATGACAGCGGTAAATCGGTAAGAGACATCATAGGTCGCACCATATCTAATAGAGTGCGATTACGACGTTCGGACACACCATTACACTGAGGTGTTCCAGGCGGCATGAGTTGTGAAACTATTCCACATTTTCTTAAGTGTGTGCCAAATTCGTGACTCAGGTATTCTCCCCCACGATCTGATCGCAAGAACTTGATTTTCCTGTCACGTTGATTCTCAACCTCACTCTGAAATTCCTTGAACTTTTCAAAGGTCTCAGACTTGTGTTTCATTAAGTAGACATACCCATATCTACTCAAGTCATCAGTGAGGGTGAGAACATAACGATAGCATTTATTTGTTCAACGGGCAAGTCAGTCAAAGTCCATACTTTGTTTTCATACATGGATCCTATCTCGGATTTCATGGCTTCCAGCCATCTGTCGGAATCCGGGCCCGCCATCGCTTCTTCATAGTTTGAAGGTTCACCGTTGTCTAACAACATGATTTCCAAGACAGGGTTGCCGTACCACTCTGGTGCGGAACGTGTTCTCGTGGACCTACGAAGTTCGGTAGCAACTTGATCTGAAGTTTCATGATCATCATCATTAACTTCCTCTCTAGTCGGTGCAGGCACCTCAGGAACATTTTCTTGAGTTGCGCCATTTTCCGGTTCAAGAGGTAATACTTCATCAAGTTCTACTTTCCTCCCACTTACTTCTTTCGAGAGAAACTCCTTCTCTAGAAAGGATCCATTCTTGGCAACAAAGATCTTGCCTTCGGATCTGAGGTAGAAGGTATACCCAATAGTTTCTTTAGGGTATCCTATGAAGACGCATTTTTCCGACTTGGGTTCGAGCTTTTCAGGTTGAAGTTTCTTGACATAAGCATCGCATCCCCAAACTTTTAGAAACGACAGCTTAGGTTTCTTCCCAAACCATAACTCATATGGTGTCGTCTCAACGGATTTTGACGGAGCCCTATTTAAAGTGAATGCGGCAGTCTCTAAAGCATAGCCCCAAAATGATAGCGGTAAATCGGTAAGAGACATCATAGATCGCACCATATCTAATAGAGTGCGATTACGACGTTCGGACACACCATTACGCTGAGGTGTTCCAGGCGGCGTGAGTTGTGAAACTATTCCACATTTTCTTAAGTGTGTGCCAAATTCGTGACTCAAGTATTCTCCTCCAAGATCTGATCGCAGGAACTTGATTTTCCTGTCACGTTGATTCTCAACCTCACTCTGAAATTCCTTGAACCTTTCAAAGGTCTCAGACTTGTGTTTCATTAAGTAGACATACCCATATCTACTCAAGTCATCAGTGAGGGTGAGAACATAACGATAACCACCGCGAGCCTCAACACTCATTGGACCGCACACATCAGTATGTATGATTTCCAATAAGTTGGTTGCTCGCTCCATTGTTCCTGAGAATGGAGTCTTGCTCATTTTACCCGTGAGGCATGGTTCGCATGTGTCAAATGATTCGTAATCAAGAGACTCTAAAAGTCCATCTGCATGGAGCTTCTTCATGCATTTGACACCTATGTGACCAAGGCGGCAGTGCCACAAGTATGTGGGACTATCATTATCAACCTTACATCTTTTGGTACTCACACTATGAATATGTGTAGCATTACGCTCGAGATTCATTAAGAATAAACCATTCACCATCGGAGCATGACCATAAAACATATCTCTCATATAAATAGAACAACCATTATTCTCGGATTTAAATGAGTAGCCATCTCGTATTAAACGAGATCCTGATACAATGTTCATGCTCAAACTTGGCACTAAATAACAATTATTGAGGTTCAAAACTAATCCCGTAGGTAAATGTAGAGGTAGCGTGCCGACGGCGATCACATCGACCTTGGAACCATTCCCGACGCGCATCGTCACCTCGTCCTTCGCCAGTCTCCGCTTATTCCGCAGCTCCTGCTTTGAGTTACAAATGCGAGCAACTGCACCGGTATCAAATACCCAGGAGCTACTACGAGTACTGGTAAGGTACACATCAATTACATGTATATCACATATACCTTTCGTTTTGCCGGCCTTCTTGTCCGCTAAGTATTTGGGGCAGTTCCGCTTCCAGTGACCACTTTCCTTGCAATAAAAGCACTCAGTCTCGGGCTTGGGTCCATTCTTTGGCTTCTTCCCGGCAGCTTGCTTGCCGGGTGCGGCAAATCCCTTGCCGTCCTTCTTGAAGTTTTTCTTACCCTTGCCTTTCTTGAACTTAGTGGTTTTATTCACCATCAACACTTGATGTTCCTTTTTGACTTCTACCTCCGCTGATTTCAGCATTGCAAATACTTCAGGAATGGTCTTTTCCATCCCCTGCATATTGAAGTTCATCACAAAGCTCTTGTAGCTCGGTGGAAGCAACTGAAGGATTCTGTCAATGACCGCGTCATCTGGGAGATTAACTCCCAGCTAAGTCAAGCGGTTATGTAACCCTGACATAGTGAGTATGTGCTCACTGACAGAACTATTTTCCTCCATCTTACAGCTGAAGAACTTGTCGGAGACTTCATATCTCTCGACCCGGGCATGAGCTTGAAAAACCATTTTCAGCTCTTCGAACATCTCATATGCTCCGTGTCTCTCAAAACGCTTTTGGAGCCCTGGTTCTAAGCTGTAAAGCATGCCGCACTGAACGAGGGAGTAATCATCGGTACGTGTCTGCCAAGCGTTCATAACGTCTTGTTCTGCAGGGAGAACAGGTGCTTCACCTAGCGGTGCTTGTAGGACATAATCTTTCTTGGCAGCTATGAGGATGATCCTCAGGTTCTGGACCCAGTCCGTATAGTTGCTGCCATCATCTTTCAGCTTGGTTTTCTCTAGGAACGCGTTGAAGTTGAGGACAACGTTGGCCATTTGATCTACAATACATGTTGTAAAGATTTTAGACTAAGTTCATGATAATTAAGTTCATCTAAATCAAATTATTCAATGAACTCCCACTTAGATAGACATCCCTCCAGTCATCTAAGTATAACATGATCCGAGTTAACTAGGTCGTGTTCGATCATCACGTGAGACGGACTAGTCAACATCGGTGAACATCTTCATGTTGATCGTATCTTCTATACGACTCATGCTCGACCTTTCGGTCTTCTATGTTCCGAGGCCATGTCTGTACATGCTAGGCTCGTCAAGTCAACCTAAGTGTTTGCATGTGTAAATCTGTCTTACACCCGTTGTATGTGAATGTTGGAATCTATCACACCCGATCATCATGTGGTGCTTCGAAACAACGAACTGTCGCAACGGTGCACAGTTAGAGGGAACACTTTCTTGAAATTATTATGAGGGATCATCTTATTTACTACCGTCGTTCTAAGTAAACAAGATGCAAAAACATGATAAACATCGCATGCAATCAAATAATAATAGTGACATGATATGGCCAATATCACATAGCTCCTTTGATCTCCATCTTGGGGCTCCATGATCATCTTGTCACCGGCATGACACCATGATCTCCATCATCGTGTCTCCATGAAGTTGCTCGCCAACTATTACTTCTACTACTATGGCTAACACGTTTAGCAATAAAGTAAAGTAATTTACATGGCGTTTCTCAATGACACGCAGGTCATACAAAAAGTTAAAGACAACTCCTATGGCTCCTACCGGTTGTCATACTCATCGACATGCAAGTCGTGATTCCTATTACAATAGCATGATCATCTCATACATCACATATATATCATTCATCATTCATCACAACTTTGGCCATATCACATCACAAAACACTTGCTGCAAAAACAAGTTAGACGTCCTCTAATTGTTGTTGCAAGTTTTACGTGGCTGCAATAGGGTTCTAGCAAGAACGTTTTCTTACCTACGTGAAAGCCACAACGTGATTTGTCAACTTCTATTTACCCTTCATAAGGACCCTTTTCATCGAATCCGCTCCAACTAAAGTGGGAGAGACAGACACCCGCCAGCCACCTTATGCAACTAGTGCATGTCAGTCGGTGGAACCGGTCTCACGTAAGCGTACGTGTAAGGTTGGTCCAGGCCGCTTCATCCCACAATACTGCTGAAGCAAAATAAGACTAGTAGCGGCAAGAAAGTTGACAACATCTACGCCCACAACAAATTGTGTTCTACTCGTGCAAAGAGAACTGCGCATAGACCTAGCTCATGATGCCACTGTTGGGGAACGTTGCAGAAAACAAAAATTTTCCTACGGTTTCACCAAGATCCATCTATCAGTTCATCTAGCAATGAGTGATCGGATTGCATCTACATACCTTTGTAGATCACGCGCGGAAGTGTTCAAAGAACGGGGATGAGGAAGTCGTACTCGACGTGATCCAAATCACCGGAGATCCTAGCGCCGAACGGACGGCACCTCCGCGTTCAACACACATACGGTTAGCGTGACATCTCCTCCTTCTTGATCCAGCAAGGGGAAGGAGAGGTTGATGAAGATCCAGCAGCACGACGGCGTGGTGGTGGATGCAGGGGTCACCACAGCAGGGCTTCGCTGTTCTACTACGAGAGGGAAAGGTGTAGCAGGGGAGAGAGAGGCGCCAAGACTCAAGGGTGCGGCGGCCCCTCCCTCCCCCCCTTTATATAGGCTCCCCTAGGGGGGCGCCGGCCCTAGGAGATGGGATCTCCTAGGAGGGGGCGGCGGCCAAGGGTGGAGTAGCCCCCAAGGCAAGTGGGGCGCCCCCCCACCCTAGGGTTCCCAACCCTAGGCGCATGGGGTGGGCCAAGGGGGGCACAACAGCCCACTATGGGCTGGTTCCCCTCCCCACTTTGGCCCATGGGGCCCTCCGGGATGGGTGGCCCCACCCGGTGGACCCCCGGGACCCTTCCGGTGGTCCCGGTACAATACCGGTGACCCCCGAAACTCTTCCGATGGCCGAAACTGCACTTCCTATATATAATTCTTCACCTCCGGACCATTCTGGAACTCCTCGTGACATCCGGGATCTCATCCGGGACTCCGAACAACTTTCGGGTTAATTCATATTATATCTCTAGAACCCTAGCGTCACCGAACCTTAAGTGTGTAGACCCTACAGGTTCGGGAGACATGTAGACATGACCGAGATGGCTCTCCGGTCAATAACCAACAGCGGGATCTGGATACCCATGTTGGCTCCCACATGCTCGTCGATGATCTCATCGGATGAACCACAATGTCGAGGATTCAAGCAACCCCGTATACAATTCCCTTTGTCAATCGGTACGTTACTTGCCCGAGATTCGATCGTCGGTATCCCAATATCTCGTTCAATATCGTTACCGGCAAGTCACTTTACTCGTACCGTAATGCATGATCCCGTGACCAGACACTTGGTCACTTTGAGCTCATTGTGATGATGCATTACCGAGTGGGCCCAGAGATACCTCTCCGTCATACAGAGTGACAAATCCCAGTCTTGATCTGTGTCAACCCAACAGACACTTTCGGAGATACCCATAGTATACCTTTATAGTCACCCAGTTACGTTGTGACGGTTGGTACACCCAAAGCACTCCTACGGTATCCGGGAGTTACACGATCTCATGGTCTAAGGAAAAGATACTTGACATTGGAAAAACTCTAGCAAACGAACTATACGATCTTGTGCTATGTTTAGGATTGGGTCTTGTCCATCACATCATTCTCCTAATGATGTGATCTCGTTATCAATGACATCCAATGTCCATAGTCAGGAAACCATGACTATCTGTTGATCAACGAGCTAGTCAACTAGAGGCTTACTAGGGACATGTTGGTGTCTATGTATTCACACATGTATTACGATTTCCGGATAACACAATTATAGCATGAATAAAAGACAATTATCATGAACAAGGAAATATAATAATAATCCTTTTATTATTGCCTCTAGGGCATATTTCCAACACACCCATACTCGTAAGAAAAGCACGTTTGATCTTATCATACCTTATAGTACCATATGTGTACTCTTTTTCTTTAACAATACCAGATTGAGATCTAGTATTACGACGCGAAATTGCAGGTGCAGCGCCTGGTACAAAATCCCGGATAGCACTTGGCGCAGAGAATCCTGGTGTTGCTGGTTCAGTATTGGAATTTTCCTCCATA
This sequence comes from Triticum urartu, assembly GCF_056163025.1. Classification (NCBI taxonomy): domain Eukaryota; kingdom Viridiplantae; phylum Streptophyta; class Magnoliopsida; order Poales; family Poaceae; genus Triticum; species Triticum urartu. The sequence continues at coordinate 479,299,367 of NC_141876.1, forward strand.
GAAGATCCATGTGGATTTGTTGCATCACCCAGCGCCCGATCCAAGGAAACCCGGGGGGCAGAGATCTTCCTCACGATCGTCACACCAGAGGGAACACGCCGCGTGGCAGATGCATCGGGCCCTGTGCCTGCCGCCTGGTCGGCCGCGGCCCCATCGATCGTGCGCGTGGCGCTCGGTGAGTCGCACCGGGCCGCGCTCGCTGGGCTGGTGAGGCCCACACTTCTCGGGCTGTCGGCCACCCCAGCACTGGATGCACGCAGCGGGCTCAGATCGCCCTGGGATCGCGTGCCTAGGCTGAGATCGCCCTGGGATCGCGCGCCTTCACCAGATCCTACGCCGCCGTTGCTGCTAGGATCATCCTGGGATCCCGTGGCTGTTTTTGTCCACACCCGCTAACATAAAATGACGCCCCAAATCTGCACATTCATCATCAAAATTAATATTTTCTTTGTCCATGAAACTAGTCATATGATCAACACTATGTAACTCGCTCCCATGATCTGTACTAGGCAAGTAGTCAGAAAGAAGTGCAATTTCTACACGAAGAAGAGCTCCGGCATTTGGATGAAGCTTGGCAAAAGGAAATATTGTCTCATCAAAAACAACATCACGAGAAATATAAATGCGTCCAGTAGAAACCTCAAGACATTTGTACCCTTTGTGAAGATTATTATATCCAAGGAAAACACATTGGGTAGAACGAAACTCGAGTTTGTGTCGATTATATGGACGAAGATTGGGGTAGCAAGCACACCCAAAGATTTTTAGAGAATTATAATCTATTTTTTGATGAAACAATTTTTCCAAAGGAGTAATATTGCCAATTACTTTGCTAGGAAGATGGTTAATAAGATATGTGGCAGCAATAAAAGCTTGACCACAATATTTTAGCGGCATGGATGCATGAGCCAAAAGAGATAGGCCTACTTCAACGATATGACGATGTTTACGCTCGGCGGAGCCATTTTATTGATGAGCGTGAGGGCAAGAGACATGATGAGCAATGCCAATGCTTCGAAAGAAAGAGTTGGGTTTTTCATACTCCCCTCCCCAGTCACTTTGGACTGTAATGATCTTCCTGTTAAACTGTGGTTCAACAAGTTTCTGAAATTCTTGAAAAATAGAGAGAACTTCAGATTTGAATTTGAGCAAATATATCCAAGTAAATTTGCTATAGTCATCAATAAAACTAACATAATATTTTTTTTTCTTCCAAAAGAATCTCTTGCATGATCCCATACATCACTAAAGATAAGTTCCAACGGAGCATGATAAACACTATTTGATCTAGGATAGGGAAGTTGGTGACTTTTTGCACATTGACAAGCATCACAAACAGACTCAACATCTTGACTAGATGACAATGGAAGATTGTCTTTATTCACTACTTGTTCAACTATGACCGAAGAAGGATGTCCTAATCTTTGATGCCACCTTACCAAGGAAGGCTTGATGACGGAGAAGATTTGATGACGACGACGCTTTCGACTAAACGCTCCAGATGTAATGGGATACAAGCCTCCAATGCATCTATCGTGGTGAATGAGCTCCCTCGCGGCCCGATCCTTTATAAAAAATACTTGGGATGAGTTTCAAAGAAGACATTATTATCGGCAGAAAGACGCGACATAGATGCAAGGTTTTTGTCGGCTTGTGGAACATGAAGGACATCTTTTAGCACAAGATCGCGTTTTAAAGTAGGGGAATTAATAGATGCTTGACCAATATGACAAATATCCATACCTCCACCGCTTGCGGTATGAATCTGATACCATGTAAAATAGTTTGGGAAGCGTTAAACCCTTTTCTCGGGCCGCATTGTATATATATGGAAGGTGCCGTGGCTTACAAGTTGAAGATCAATCGTACAGAGTTGTAACATGAGGAAGAGGAAACAGAAGAAGAGATAGAAAAGGATTACAAGTTAAAGACTAATCCTATCCCTATACAATTGTTCTAACACCTGGAGGCCAAGCAGCGACCCGTTGAGCAGGCCCTCGAAGGGCATCGCCTCCGCCTCTGTCTTGTACATGACGTGCAGCGCGGAAGCCGCCTCGGTGAGCTGTTGCACCCGGCCGTGGCCGGCGACTTTGGTAGTGTTGCGGCCAAGGAACCCGACCTCCTCGTCCGACCTCCGGACGGCCTCGTCTCCCTGCACCACCACGTCCCCGATGGCGTCGCCGGTGATGTGCCAAACGACGCTCTACACCTTCGAGATGCCCTCGATTGGATGCAGGAGGCTCTGGCTGCTCTATGGCGATGTGCGGCCGGCCGAGGAGGGAGCAACGGTGAGGCGGCGGCGAGCTTAGTGGCGGTGGAGGCGCGGAATAGAAGCGGTTGGGGCTGAACTTTCACTCTCGTCAAGGATAGAGGACCTTGTAAAAGAAGGGAGAAATCCTGGATATATGACGGATGGGGGCGAAATATGCAACTGTTAAAGACTTGGTCGGGACAATTTTTTATCTTTTTTAGGGGTATAATTTTTTATCCTGGTCATGTAAAACGGCGGTTATTTTGCAGAAAGATGCGATTTACAAGATGTGCTAGAGACGGTGCGAATCCCCTTTGTGTTCTTTTTTTTCCTTGAATGCAAATTCCCTTTGCGTTCGGTTGTTTACTGTTGCGTCCACGACGATAGGCAGGCTTCCCCTCGTGGCGGCGGCGCAGAAGCCGTGCGTCTGTTTGGTGCGGCCGTGAGAGAAGGGACGGAATCCGCCGCCGTCCGGTCCGTAATCCGTGGCGATAAAACCCAATCCCCCGCTGCCCCGGTATCAATCGCGGCAGCATGGAGTCGGGAGCCAGATCAGAAGCAAGGCCAGACGAGGAAGGGCCGGCCCCGGCGGGAAGCAGCAGCGGCGGCAGCAAAGTGTACCACGAGAGGCAAAGGATGCAGTTCTGCCTCCTCCACGCCCTCAACAACCTTATGCAGGTGACCCTTCTCCTCTCCTCTCTTGCTTAGTTGCGCTACTGTGTTCTTGTCTTGGTTCTCGAGTAGCTGCACTTGAGAACTTTGCGTAATCCTAAGTTTAGTAATTGAGTCCAATCAATTAGATTCTATCTCTCGTGCTTTCTTGTTCGCCTGATTATTCCCATCAAAGGACATCGGCAGTCAGTCAGCACCCGCATCTGCGAACTAAGTAGTCAAATTACTCGGCATGAAACTACAGATTGTTGTAGTGGCGGAGCGTTGTGCCCTTGGTGGGCATGTTTTTTTTACTGTGTGATTGTTTCCAACTTGTCACAACTTAGGCTGTGGTGAAATATCAGGGCATATTGAGAGTATGTACAGATCTTCCTTCTCGGTAGAAAGAGACAGCAATTGAGGTCACTGTATCGACTATTGGCCCATTGAGTGGGCACTGTTCGTCATTAGTTATGTCGACAAGTTTATGGGTGGGTGTGGTTCACCCGTTTTGCAGCCCTCTGTCCACCGAATACAATGAAGGCTTTGCCAGTTGTGCGCGTGAATCATGAATTGGTAGCTGATAGGGATAGAAACAAATCTTTTGGTCTTTGTCAAGTTTCATAATGACGTTTCAAATTGACGTTGACATGAATTTGGGGAACCAGGCAGTGCACGCTTGCAGCCGTGTGAGTGCAAGAGGCCAAGATCGCACGCTTAAGCTGCTATCTGATTGGCTTTCATTTCTTATCATCTAATCAGTAGGAAAAAATATCACAATAATTTAATCCTCGGAGAGGTAACTGGTTGGCACTTTCACTCATCAACATATATACAGGTGGCATGATCTTACCATGCACTTCATAGTCGGTCTCTTTGCTCTGACGCCACCTCATTTAATCCGGGCTTACCATGATTATGTTTTGTGTGGTTCAGGAAAAAGAATCGTTCACCCGAGCTGAGCTGGATGGGATTGCTGAAAATCTTGTTCTTACTGATCCAAACAAGGAGAAATGGACTCCTCTATCGCTGATTTGGAAGCCCCACCACAATGCATTAACAGGGAACTATGATGTAAATGTTCTTATCGCGGCAGTAGAATCTAGAAAGAAGAAGGTAGTTTGGCATGATCATCGGAAGGGAGCATCTTCGATTGATCTGGATGCCGAAGCGCTGGTAGGTCTGATGATCAATGTACCCGTGAGGAGGTTGAGGGGTCTGTGGACCGGGAGGCATTGGGTGGCAATTCGAAGCATTGATGGCATCTGGTTTAATTTGGACAGCGATCTTCCGTCGGCCAAGCAGTTTCAGTGCAAAGAAAAACTAATTGCGTTCCTGGACAGCGTTCTCAGTCAAGGCGGAGAACTGATGATCGTGCTCCAAGACGAATGATTGCACTGCTTAAGATCTCCAAAGGCTACAACAATTGGCTTCTCCTCTGTGATTTATCCGTTGCCCATATTTCCGAATTGGCAATGAGATCACCTGCGTCTGCAATAGCAGCTTCTCTGAAACTCTCTGATCTTTGTGAGAATCATGGTGTGCCTGTAGGAGTTCGGATACATGGAATGATAGAAGTTTTCAGTTTTCTGAGATTGTGTATGCAGAGCTTAGGAAAGGAGAATCTGTTGCGGCAGTGTATATGCCTTTTTTTTTGTAACTGAAGTGTATATGCTCTGTGGAAAACTATTTTGTGAGCATTGCTTTGACGTGTACATTACATCTTGAACCATTTGGTGTGAGTTTTATTTAGTTTCTTGTGTGTTTCTCCTGTTGGTCGTGTACTGTTAAAATGATCGACAGTGGTAGAGCTGCTGTTTAAGCCTGTTAGCACCTCTTCTGGTTGGAACTGGGAAGCAAGGCCGGTAGTTTTGAAATCTATAACTTGAAATCGAATGGGTTAATGCATTGGGAGTTTAGAGGGCCCTTGCAACAACCTTGTTGAACTGCAAAAGCGTCTTATATTTAAGAACAGAGGTACTAATTAGTAGAAACAGATTGATGCATTGGGAGTTTAGAGGGCCCTTGCATCAACCTTATTGAACTGCAAAAACGTCTTATATTTAAGAACAGAGGTACTAATAAGTAGAAACAGATTGATGCATTGGGAGTTTAGAGGGCCCTTGCATCAACCTTATTGAACTGCAAAAACGTCTTAAATTTAGAAACAGAGGTAGTAATTAGTAGAAACAGACTAGCAGTAGGACTGAAATGGCCAAATTTCAAAGAACTTTGTAATGTACAGGAACTGCATACAAGCGGCCGGTCAATCATCCGTAACTGTGGACATATGAGTGCAGCAAGCCACACAAGCTCGCAAGCTGCTGCTGAGTACAATGTACAAATCCTTCGGTTATGTATAACAGTAGACAGGGCAGCAAACGGAATGCCTGGCTGGATAAACGCCGCCTACCCCGTTCTGCCCGTCTTCTTCTGCCAGTACAACGTCGCGGTGCTGTAGTGCTCGTTGCGTATTGTCTTTGAGGCCGTTCTCCAGTCGCAGTTCTCCATCTCCTCCCTGGCAGCCCTTCCGACCGACTCCCTGAGGTCCTTCGACGAGAGGAGCTGCTCGATCTTCCTCACGCACTCGTCCAGATCCCCGGGTGTGAAGAGGAAGCTGGTCTTGCCCTCCTTGTCCTTGGGTATTATATCAGGTATGCCTCCGGCGCGAGCAGCGACAACCGGGACTCCAGAAGCCATGGACTCCAGCACTACTTGTCCAAGGGTCTCAGACTCTGAAGGCATTGCAAATACGTCCCCACTGGCGTACGCTTGCGAGAGCTCCTCCCCTTGGAGCATTCCGGTGAAAACTGCAGGCATGCCTGTGAACATTTTTTCCAGCTCAGCCCTGCCAAGACAAAACAGATGGTGTAAACGTCTCCAGAATTGAAGAGGAAACCAAACGGGGTCAAACAGATGGCCGAGCACAACAAGTTGGTTATCACTTGCTCAGTGCTCATTGCAAATAAAGCATACCATGTTCTCATTTGGTATTTAAGCATTGTTATTGTTTGAGGACATGTGGTACATTTAGTTACTGGCTGCATTATCTTACTTGCTTAGTCCAGAAGTATCTTGTTCAGTACTACCCTGAGTTTCTAATACTGAAGAAACAAACCCTCAGGCGAAACCATGTATACAATTAACTCAAAGAAACAGAAAAGGAATACTAATCCACAACTTGTGAGAAGGACATCTTCTCACAAGTCAGTCAGCAGTGAAGATATGCTTGGCCACTTGAGACTTGGCACGTATATGGCATACGTTCATCAGCAAGTAAGCTAACACAGCCAATATTTTTAACAAATATATGGTTTGTGAATTAGCATATACTCCCTCCGTCCCAAAAGTTGTACTAAATCACCGACACTTATTTTGGGACGGAGGAAGTACAACTTTGTACTAAATCAGCGACAGTTATTTTGGGATGGGGGGAGTACGTTGGAAGGGTGAAAAGATAAGAACAAAGTTCTCCAGATTATGTTCTTTCAATACCGGGTAGTTGCTGATGAATGTAAGCACATATGTCATCAGGTTTGTGTCTTACTAAAAACAGCAAATAGTTAACAGTTGGACAAATGACTCACCTGTATGGTCCATCTCCAACAAAAGCAATTCTTACTCCGGGGAGCTTTTCCATAACTCTGTATTAACAATTCAAATAAGTAAAGCACTAACAATACAGAAAAATGACACTCGTGTAGCAAACACATACTCTACAGATAGGAAAGGTTTGCTAACATGTAGTGTTCACTTTGTTACAAAAAGATCAAGATAGCAGAAGTAATATCCTGAGCACGCTTGAAGCTAAAATGCTACATAGGGACAGCTGATAAAGTTGATCATAAAAAAAGGAAAATTATAGTATCGCAGTTTTTAACAGCCATAAGCAGCAAAAAACAACTACTATAGAATGATACCTAAATATCATGGATGCAAAATATACCTATCCATTTTACTTCCGTGTAGTTCAAATTGTCTCTATTTCTAATAATGATGGTATATTCTGTGTATGGGAAAAGCTAACCTCTTCAGAAAATCCAAATTCTTTTCACGCCCAAAACGGCCCACGTGAATTATCAATGGTTTTTCTGGTTCACCACCGCTGACAGGAGACGAAAAGAAAAATCAATAAGCATGTGTGTTGTCTTCTTCAACTCTTTCGTTGTTGAATTTGAAGCAACAGGAGATACCTCAACTTGATCCGCATTTCATGCCTCCGAAATTTAGGATGGAAGCTTTCAGAATCAACACCCTTGTTCCAAAGCCGTACTCTGTTTGCTGCAGAGGCAAGTGGGTATGGTTAGGATAGACGAAGGGTTGAAATGTATAAACAGTGATTTGTTTTGATTGTTTAACCTGGTACTACTTTAGCAGTTTCAAAGTCCTCGGCAATAGCTACTGAAGGAACTAGAGTAAGATCTGCAGACCTGTGGAGACATCCTTTGAAACAATAAGAATGTCAGCACAAACTAAGTGAGAAAGATCAGTTTTATTTTATTCTCAGCTTCGCACTTTTGTACAGAACATAATAGAAGTGATGACAATGGGCTTACTTATAAGACCCCATGTGGGCCCAAGTAACCAATTTAAATTGTAACCTGGTAAGTACCTGGAAGGCGTTACAAGAAATCAATTCAAAAGTGCTAATCTCTTAACAACACTGAACCAGCTGACACCTAGCAGTGGAAAAGAAACTCACGCTGGAAGATGTGTGTGATAAGACATGACCATTGGAACTGAAATCATCTTTGCGATAGCAAGGGCGCCAAAAACCTGAAATCACGATATGTGGTAATGAGAAACCACAGGGCAAATGGCAATGAATGCATATTGAGTTTTCGACAGTTACCATAACTCCAGGTGAAGTAGCATGGATTATGTCTGGCTTGAACTTTGACACGGCAGAAAATATTCTGGGGCTCAGTGCCAACGAGAGTGGAACATTTTGGTACAATGGACATGGAAAGCTGAAAAGGAGGAGTTTAGGAACCGAAGTACATGCAAAATAAAGAAGTTTTCCACAAACTGAATCCTGACGACATTCCAAATTTAGAAAGTTGGCTAGGAAAAATACTTGAAAATAAATATAACAACCATTTCACAATATATCTAGCAAATGTTGTAGTCAGCATGGCAGTTGATTACAGGAGACTCCTCTGCAAATGTTTCACCATATTTCCTGCGTTTTGTGCTTTCAGCAAAGTAGTTTTTGGAATCGTTTGGTATTTCTGGAGTGGATTGATCGCTGAGGTAGAGGGTGACGATAGTTTGTGTTGGATGATTACCTCCACGAGCCAATGACCTTTGCTCCATGGAACTCCTCGGGAGCTCCTTTGTGCGTGGTCACGACCAAGACCTGAACCGAATAAGCAGGCGTCAATTCCGAGGTAGGACAACGATCTTGAAAACAGTACAAGTCAACTCAAGGTCAAGCAGCGACAAGGTTGGTAACAAGGATTGGATACCTCATCGCCCATCTCTCGCAGATGCTTGATGAAGTTCTGGAACCGGTTCTTGTAGCCGGAGATGTAGCTGCGACACAGCAACAAGGAAAAATGCATTGACTCGGGAGTTCTCGGTAGATCAAAGACGCGTCAAATTTAACAAATCATGCATCCAGCGACCCAATTGTGCACTGCGGCGCGCAGAGCGTCTCGATCTGATCTGATCCAATCTAGCATACTACTGTAATCCGGCCAGCGCCTTGTGCGTCAACACTTGGGTTGGGAGGAGGAGGAGGAGGAGGGAGGGAGGAGGGAGACTGACGCGAAGGGCGAAGGCTCGACGAAGAGAGCAATGCGATGCGGCCTGGAGCTCCACTCGGCGTCCGCGTCCTCCACCCGCAGGAGCAGCGGCGCCGCCATCTCCGGAGCCTGCCCCATCCTGCTGCTCCGCTGACCCGCACCAGCGCAGCCGACCCCCCAGCTCAGCGCGCCGCCACCGCGCGAATTATACCCCACCGCCGGGCCGCCGTGGCGTGCACTACTCCTCCCAGCCGTGCCGTGCCCCCTATCCTTCCTCCACGCCCGGCCCCCGCCCCCCGCCTCGCCTTGGCGCCCACGCTGCGAGGCGGCGACGCGTGGAAGCAGCAGCACGCGTGCCGCCGGCGCGACCGGCACCGAGGCGCGAGGCGACGACGACGACGACGTGGTGGACCGGGCAGCGGCCGCGGAGAAAACGGGAGGAATCGGGGCGGGGGAGGTCGTACAACGGACGGGCGGAGACGGGGGGGTGGAATGGAGTGGAATCGAATCGGGTCCCTTCTCCCCCGCGGCGAGGCGTGGTGGACTGACGACCTGGTGGCTTGGCCTGGCTTGGCTTGAGGTGTGTGGCTTTGCTAATCGTAATCGGGGAGAGAATAATTGCCGAGGCCGTCTGAGCCTCTGAGGCATATGCCTTTCCCTGCCGCGCGACAGAGACCGCCGGGTTTTGCTTCGTGCCGTTGCGTTGCGTGCGTTGCGTTGTGGTCAAACCGGCTAAAAATCTGAAGAAACGTGAAACAAATCAGAGCCGGCTGCCTGCCAGGGCTGGCAGCCAGCACGGGAGGGGAGATGGAATGGGGAATGATTGAGGTTCTCGAGTGCTGACGGGCGACGACAGCGGCCAGGTGCGAACACGGTTGTCCAGCCTTGCTCTGCCCCCCGCTGCCAACGGTCCCCGATGCCTGCACCACATATGCGTCGCGCATTTGTGTTTTTCTTTTTCTTTTTGCGCACTTGTGTTTTTCTATTCTCGTCGTGTCGCATGCAAGCGTAGAACTCTACTAGTCTTAGATGGCCCTGTAGGTGCTTAAACTCCTAGTATGTCTAAAAAAAAGGTGCTCAAATTCCTACTACTTGCCTTGCAAGTCAGCTTCTTCAATGGAGTGCAACGGGGGTGATAAATTCATCACCGGGCTATCTTGTCCGTCCTCTTGAATCTACCCCGCCGCCCACTATCGTATATAGATAGATGACTAGCAAATATGCCCGTGCGTTCCAACGAAAGACAAAAAATTATGGCTAACCGAATAAGTATGACTCGATATTCTGATATATGAGCTTACTCTATTTTCACATAGTGGTTCACCATGTTGCCATTTTTTTTCTCACCTAGCCGATGATGGTCGCGATGTTCACGTGATCACAATGCACTCGACGTTGTAAATCCTAAGGCTATGAGTTTGCCAGTGCATGCCACACTTGTCACTATGTTGCGCAAGGGAACGTTTAAAACTTTTAAAACAAATCTCATTGACAACGAGCTACTCCCAACGCCAAGACATATAAAGACTTTCGAAAGACTAACCAAATCCTAGACATAAAATACTTTTGAATCAGTGAACAGTTTTTCGAAACGACAAACTTTTTTTTTAATTTTTGATTTTCTCAAAAAAATCATGAACATTAGTTTTTTTTTACATTTTTTTTGAATGTATGAACCGGTTTCGTATTCATTAACATTTTTTGACTCAACAAACATTTTTTGAATCGATGAACTTTCTTTTAAATTGGGGAACAAAATTAAAAAAACTATTTATTATTATTATTGTGAACATTTTCTAAAATTTCATGGACATTTTTTTTCAGATTCCCAAATATGTTTTGAATACACGTTCATTTTTTCAAAATCATGAACATGATTTTATTTCCCGACCATTTTTTACAAATTGTGATTTTTTTATAATTTTGCGAACAGTTTTGCAAAACCACCAATATTTTTTGAATCTGCAAACTTTTAATGATTTTCTAAACATGTTTGAATTCACATATATTTTATGTTTTTTATCAGACTTATTTCTTATTTTTTTTAAAACTCGCAACCTTTAGAATATTAAAATCCAGAATTAATTTAAAGATGAAAGAAAGAAAATACAATGAGAAAAGAAAAGATAAAAAAGTAAAATGAAAAAAACTGAGGGGAGTGAAGCCCCACACATGGGCCGGCCCATGAACGCATACATGTGTAGGACATGTGTGAGAAAAGAAAGATAAAAATTGTGGAAGTTGGGGATCGAACCCTAGTCTCACCGCTAAAAGAGCAATCGGCCAACCACTCCGCTGCTCCTCGTTTTGTGACCTCTACTCGTCGCGCCTGTATAAAACAACGAAGGAGGTGTCGTTTTTTGTCCGAAAAAGGAATCTTTTTTCCACTTGCGGGTGGCATTGGTGGGTAATTTTAACCAACTTGAAGGGTAATTTTAATGACGGACGACTAGAAGCGATAACCGCTTTATTAGTAGGTAAAGATAAAGATGTGGTCATCTATTTCAGGTAGGGTCAAGGACCCTTCTTCATTTGGGACCCACATAGGGTCCATCATTAGCACAGATAGGTCCCTAGACCATGGTAACATCTGGATGCGCGCATTAGGAAGTTCACTCGGACAGCTCAACGACACTCGGACTATTACATGTCACTCGGCTGATGGATCACCACTCGGACATAAAGAGGACATCGTAGGAGCTGCAACGGTCGAGGAATCCTAAGTGGTTGTTTGGATAGCAGGCGGTATATGGAAAATGAGTTTGTGGCAGGATTTTAGCAAAATCAGTTTTGCTAATTGATTTTTGGATTACCGATTTACACAATAACACGTTTGGGTTTGGAAAAGGGTAAAACTGGCTTGTGTATTTCCTTGTTTGGCTAGATAACCATTAGCTTCCTTCCGTGACCTTCTCTCTCTTACTAACCCCAATTTTGGCCATTGCTGATGGCTTCGCAAGCTCCACCTGCGATTTTTCTTTTGTAGTTCATTCTCAGTCCGTAGACACTGGTGCACTCCTCTTTCTTTGCGATGCCGGTGAACTCCTCCCGACGGGACGGCTGATGTCTACTACACAACCTTTTTTCTTGTAGACGTTGTTGGGCCTCCAAGTGCAGAGGTTTGTAGGACAGTAGCAAATTTCCCTCAAGTGGATGACCTAAAATTTATCAATCCATGGGAGGTGTAGGATGAAGATGGTCTCTCTCAAGCAACCATGCAACCAAATAACAAAGAGTCTCTTGTGTCCCCAACACACCCAATACAATGGCAAATTGTATAGGTGCACTAGTTTGACGAAAAGATGGTGATACAACTGCAATATGGATAGTAGATAAAAGTTTTTATAATCTGGAAATATAAAAACAGTAAGGTAACTAATGATAAAAGTGAGCGTAAATGGTATTGCAATGCATTGAAACAAGGCGTAGGGTTCATACTTTTACTAGTGCAAGTTCTCTCAAAAATAATAACATAATTGGATCATATAACAATCCCTCAACATGCAACAAAGAGTCACTCCAAAGTCACTAATAGCGGAGAACAAACGAAGAGATTATGGTAGGGTACGAAACCACCTCAAAGTTATTCTTTCTGATCGATTTATTCAAGAGTCCGTAGTAAAATAATACGAAGCTATTCTTTCCGTTCAATCTATCCTAGAGTTCGTACTGGAATAACACCTTAAGACACAAATCAACCAAAACCCTAATGTCACCTAGATACTCCAATGTCACCTCAAGTATCCGTGGGTATGATTATACGATATGCATCACACAATCTCATATTCATCTATTCAACCAACACAAAAAACTTCAAAGAGTGCCCGAAAGTTTCTATCGAAGAGTCAAGACGAAAACGTGTGCCAACCCCTATGCATAAGTTCACGAGGTCATGGAACTCGCAAGTTGATCACCAAAATATACATCAAATAGATCACGTGATATCCCATTGTCACCACAGGTAAGCACATGCAAGACATACATCAAGTGTTCTCAAATCCTTAAAGACCCAATCCGATAAGATAACTTCAAAGGGAAAACTCAATCCATCACAAAAGAGTAGAGGGGGGGAACATCATAAGATCCAACTATAATAGCAAAGCTCGCGATACATCAAGATCGTGCCGAATTAAGAACACGAGAGAGAGAGATCAAACACATAGCTACTGGTACATACCCTCATCCCCGAGGGTGAACTACTCCCTCCCCGTCATGAAGAGCACCGGGATGATGAAGATGGCCACCGGAGAGGGATTCCCCCCTCCGGCAGGGTGCCGGAACGGGTCTAGATTGGTTTTCGGTGGCTACGGAGGCTTCTGGCGGCAGAACTCCCGATCTAGGTTTCTTTCTAGAAGTTTCAGTATATATAAGAGGTTTTGGTGTCGAGAATAAGTAAGGGGGGTCTCCGGGCTGTCCACGAGGTAGGGAGGCGCGCCCAGGGGGGTGGGCGCGCCCCCACCCTCGTGGGCAGCCCGGGACTCTTCTGGCCCAACTCTTTTACTCCATAGCCTTCTTCTCGTCCAAAAATAAGTTTCGTGAAGTTTCAGGTCAATTGGACTCCGTTTGATTTTCCTTTTCTGTAAAACTCAAAAACAAGGAAAAAAACAGAAACTGGCACTGGGCTCTAGGTTAATAGGTTAGTCCCAAAAATCATATAAAGTAGCATATAAATGCATATAAAACATCCAAGGTTGATAATATAATAACATGAAACAATAAAAAATTATAGATATGTTGGAGACGTATCAAGCATCCCCAAGCTTAATTCCTGCTCGTCCTCGAGTAGGTAAATGATAAAAACAGAATTTTTGATGTGGAATGCTACCTAACATATTTATCCATGTAATTCTCTTTATTGTGGCAAGAATATTCAGATCCATATGATTCAAGACAAAAATTTAATATTGACATAAAAATAATAATACTTCAAGCATACTAACAAAGTAATCATGTCTTCTCAAAATAACATGGCCAAATAAAGCTATCCCTACAAAATCATATAGTCTGGCTATGCTCTATCTTCATCACATAAAATATTTAAATCATGCACAACCCCGATGACAAGCCAAGCAATTGTTTCATACTTTTGATGTTCTCAAACTTTTTCAATCTTCACGCAATACATGAGCATGAGCCATGGACATAGCACTATAGGTGGAATAGAATGGTGGTTGTGGAGAAGACAAAATGGAGAAGACAGTCTCACATCAACTAGGCATATCAAAGGGCTATGGAGATGCCCATCAATAGATATCAATGTGAGTGAGTAGGAATTGCCATGCAACGGATGCACTAGAGCTATAAGTGTATGAAAACTCAAAAAAAAACTAAGTGGGTGTGCATCCAACTCGCTTGCTCACGAAGACCTAGGGCATTTTGAGGAAGCCCATCATTGGAATATACAAGCTAAGTTCTATAATGAAAAATTCCCACTAGTATATGAAAGTGACAACATAGGAGACTCTCTATCATGAAGATCATGGTGCTACTTTGAAGCACAAGTGTGGTAAAAGGATAGTAGTATTGCCCCTTCTCTCTCTTTATCTTTTTTTGTTTTTTTGTTTTTTGGGCCTTCTTCTTTTTTATGGCCTCTTTCTTCTTTTTTTATTTTTCGTCCGGAGTCTCATCCCGACTTGTGGGGGAATCATAGTCTCCATCATCCTTTCCTCACATGGGACAATGCTCTAATAATGATGACCATCACACTTTTATTTACTTACAACTCAAGAATTACAACTCGATGCGTGGAACAAAATATGACTCTATATAAATGCCTCCGGCGGTGTACCGGGATGTGCAATGACCATGAGTGACATGTATGAAAGAATTATGAACGGTGGCTTTGCCACAAATACGATGTCAACTACATGATCATGCAAAGCAATATGACAATGATGAAGCGTGTCATAATGAATGGAACGGTGGAAAGTTGCATGGCAATATATCTTGGAATGGCTATGGAAATGCCATAATAGGTAGGTATGGTGGTTGTTTTGAGGAAGGTAATGGTGGGTGTTATGGTACCGGCGAAAGTTGTGCGGCACAAGAGAGGCTAGCAATGGTGGAAGGGTGAGAGTGCGTATAATCCATGGACTCAACATTAGTCATAAAGAACTCACATACTTATTGCAAAAATCTATTAGTTATCGAAACAAAGTACTACACACATGCTCCTAGGGGGATAGATTGGTAGGAAAAGACCATCGCTCATCCTCGACCACCACTCTTAAGGAAGACAATCAAAAAATAAACCATGCTCCGACTTTATCACATAACGGTTCACCATATGTGCATGCTACGGGAATCACAAACTTTAACACAAGTATCTCTCAAACTCACAACTACTCAACTAGCATGACTCTAATATCACCATCTTCATATCTCAAAACAATTATCAAGTATCAAACTTCTCATAGTATTCAATGCACTCTATATGAAAGTTTTTATTATACCCATCTTGAATGCCCATCATAGTAGGACTAATTTTATAACCCAAGCAATTACCATGCTGTTCTAAAGACTCGCAAAATAATGTAAGTGAAGCATGAGAGTTCATCTATTTCTTCAAAATAAACCACCGCCGTGCTCTAAAAAGATATAAGTGAAGCACTAGAGCAAATGACAAACTACTCCGAAAGATATAAGTGAAGATCAATGAGTAGTTGAATAATTATGTAACTATGTGAAGACTCTCTAACATTTAAGAATTTCAGATCTTGGTATTTTATTCAAACAGCAAGCAAAACAAAATAAAATAAAATGACACTCCAAGCAAAACACATATCATGTGGTGAATAAAAATATAGCTCCAAGTAAAGTTACCGATGAATGAAGACGAAAGAGGATGCCATCCGGGGCATCCCCAAGGTTAGGCTCTTGGTTGTCCTTGAATATTACCTTGGGGTGCCTTGGGCATCCCCAATCTTAGGCTCTTGCCACTCCTTATTCCACAGTCCATCGAATCTTTACCCAAAACTTGAAAACTTCACAACACAAAACTTAACAGAAAACTCGTAAGCTCCGTTAGTATAAGAAAATAAATCACCACGTAGGTACTATTGTGAACTCATTCTAAATTCATATTGGTGTAATATCTACTATATTACAACTTCTCTATGGTTCATACCCTCCGATACTACTCATATATTTATCAAAATAAGCAAACAACACAATGAAAACAGAATCTGTCAAAAACACAATAGTCTGTAGTAATCCGTATCAAATGCATACTTATGTAACCCAAAAATTCTGAAATAAATTGGTGGACGTGAGGAATTTGTCTATTAATCATCTGCAAAAAGAATCAACCTAATTGCACTCTTCAGTAAAAAAAAATGGCAGCAAAACTCGTGAGCGCTGAAGTTTCTGTTTTTTACAGCAAGATCGCAAAGACTTCACCCAAGTCTTCCCAAAGGTTCTACTTGGCACAAACACTAATTAAAACATAAAACCACATCTAAACAGAGGCTAGATGAATTATTTATTACTAAACAAGAGAAAAAAGCAAAGAACAAAAAAGAAGTTGGGTTGCCTCCCAACAAGCGCCATCGTTTAACGCCCCTAGCTAGGCATGATGATTTCAATGATGCTCACATAAAAGATAAGAATTGAAACATAAAGAGAGCATCATGAAGAATATGACTAGCACATTTAATTCTAACCCACTTCCTATGCATAGGGATTTTGTGAACAAACAACTTATGAGAACAATAATCAACTAGCATAGGAAGGCAAAACAAGCATAACTTTAAAACTTTATGCACATAGAGAGGAAAGTTGATATTATTGCAACCCCTACAAGCATATATTCCTCCCTCACAATAATTTTATAGCATCATGAATGAATTCAGCAATATAACCATCACATAAAGCATTCTTTTCATGATCTACAAGCATAGAAAATTTACTATTCTCCTCATAAGAAAAATTCTTCTCATTCGGAACAGTGGGAGTATCATAAACTCAAATACTATAAATTGTTTCCACATTAAAAGAGTAATGTTCAGAAAGAGGGTAATCATAATCATGACAAGTTTTATAAATATAATCATCACTACTTTTTATAGCATAAGTGGCATCACAATAATCATCATAAGTAGCAACTTTGTTCTCATCATAATCAATTGAAACCTCTTCCAAGATAGTGGAATCATTACTAAATAAAGTCATGACCTCTCCAAATTCACTTTCATCAATATAATCATCATAAATAGGAGGCATGTTATCATCATAATAAATTTGCATATCAAAACTTGGGAGGTTAAATATATCATGTTCATGAAAAGTAGCATCCCCAAGCTTGGGACAAACATTAATTGCAGCAAATAAATTCTCAAACATGTCATTCTCATCAAACATAGCATCCCCAAGCTTGGGCCTTTTCATATCATAAGCATAATCACTCTCATCATTAATAGTATGGATAGCACCAATAGTATAGCAATTATCATCATCGCAATGAGTAATAGGAGCGACATCATTTGGGAGGGATACCTTTTTACCTTTGCTTCTCCGTCTTTTCTTTCTCTTCTTCACATCATGTGTGGGTTCAATCCTCCTTTTAGAGCTCCTTATTAATGAGATTGGTTGAATAGAAGGCTCCTCCTCGTTACCTGATTCATCATAAGAAATAATAAGAGGATATTGAGAAGTCTCTTCCCTTTCATTAGTATTATCTTCATCTTCTATTTGTTTTCTTGTCTTTATGTAATTGGCAATATAAGGATTTTCAATACAATTCACCACACAATACATATAAATTTCCTCTAGATCAAAATCAAGAACTTTATCAAGGGCAAATTCTGGAATATCCTTAGTTATACGTTTCATTTCTTCATAACCCAGAAGCAAACTAAGTTCATTATGATGCGCAAGGGAAATCAAGTCATCACAATTTTTGGACACGATTCGATCATGAAACAATTGCATTGGATATTTAAATGATCACGGTCATTGCAAAGTTCACAAGGATGGCAAAGAAATTTTAAATCTTCAGCACAAGCATATAGCCTTTCTTGCAACCATTTAGTTTCTAAATACTTATGCCTCTTGCAAAATCTATCTTCCCTATTTGGTGTGTACTTGCAAACTCTATGCACTCCACAAAAATTGACATGCTTATAAGAGACATTTTCATCATGACTAGCGCAATCATCATTAGTACCATGGATATTCAAGGAATTCATACTAACAACATTGCAATCATGCTCATCATTCAAATATTTAGTGCCAAACATTCTAATGCATTCTTCTTCTAACACTTTGGCACAATTATCGGAATCCTTATTTTCATGAAAGATATTAAAAAGATGAAGGATATGAGGTACCCTTAATTCCATTTTTTTGTAATTTTCTTTTATAGACTAAACTAGTGATAAAACAAGAAACTAAAAGATTCGATTGCAAGATCTAAAGATATACCTTCAAGCGCTAACCTCCCCGGCAATGGCGCCAGAAAAGAGCTTGATGTCTACTACAAAACTTTCTTCTTGTAGACGTTGTTGGGCCTCCAAGTGCAGAGGTTTGTAGGACAGTAGCAAATTTCCCTCAAGTGGATGACTTAAGGTTTATCAATCTGTGGGAGGCTTAGGATGAAGATGGTCTCTCTCAAGCAACCCTGTGTTGGAAATATGCCCTAGAGGCAATAATAAAATGGTTATTATTATATTTCTTTGTTCATGATAATTGTCTATTGTTCATTCTATAATTGTGTTATCCGGAAATCGTAATACATGTGTGAATACATAGACCACAACACGTCCCTAGTGAGCCTCTAGTTGACTAGCTCGTTGATCAAAAGATAGTCATGGTTTCCTGACTATGGACATTGGATGTCATTGATAACGGGATCACATCATTAGGAGAATGATGTGATGGACAAGACCCAATCCTAAGCATAGCTCAAAGATCGTGTAGTTCGTTTGTTGTAGCTTTTCTGAATGTCAAGTATCATTTCCTTAGACCATGAGATTGTGCAACTCCCAGACACCGTAGGAGTGCCTTGGGTGTGCCAAACGTCACAACATAACTGGGTGACTATAAAGGTACATTACAGGTATCTCCAAAAATGTCTGTTGTGTTGGCACGAATCGAGACTGGGATTTGTCACTCCGTATGACGGAGAGGTATCTCTGGGCCCACTCAGTAATGCATCATCATAATGAGCTCAATGTGATCAAGTGGTTGATCATGGGATCATGCATTACGGTACGAGTAAAGTGACTTGCCGGTAACGAGACTGAACAAGGTATTGGGATACCGACGATCGAGTCTCGGGCAAGTAACGTACCGATTGACAAAGGGAATTGTATACGGATTGATTGAATCCTCGACATCGTGGTTCATCCGATGAGATCATCGTGGAGCATGTGGGAGCCAACATGGGTATCCAGATCCCGCTGTTGGTTATTGACCGGAGAGTCGTCTCGGTCACGTCTGCATGTCTCCCGAACCCGTTGGGTCTACACACTTAAGGTTCAGTGACGCTAGGGTTGTTAGGAAGACTTGTATGTGATTATCGAATCTTGTTCGGAGTCCCGGATGAGATCCCGGACGTCACGAGGAGTTCCGGAATGGTCCGGAGGTGAAGATTTATATGTAGGAAGTTGTCATACGGTCACCGGAAAGGTTCGGGGGCATATCGGTATTGTACCAGGGCCACCGGAGGGGTTCCAGGGGTCCACCGGGAGGGGCCACCTCTTCCGGAGGGCCTTATGGGCTGTATGGAGAAGGGAACCAGCCCAAGTGGGCTGGGGCGCCACACCCCCCTAGGGCCCATGCGCCTAGGGTTGGGGGGAAACCGTAAGGGGGGCGCCCCCTTGCTTGGGGGGCAAGCCCCCCTCCCCTTGGCCGCCGCCCCCCCTCTAGATCTCATCTAGAGGGGGCCGGCCCCCTTCCCCCTTCCCCTATAAATAGAGGGGTGAGGGGAGGGCTGCATACAACATCCAAGGCGCAGCCCCTCCCCTCCCCAACACCTCTCCTCCTCCATAAGAGCTTGGCGAAGCCCTGTCGGAGTACTGCAGCTTCACCACCACCACGCCGTCGTGCTGCTGTTGGAGCCCTCTTCCTCAACCTCTCCCTCCTCCTTGCTGGATCAAGGCGCGGGAGACGTCCTCGCTCCATACGTGTGTTTAACACGGAGGTGCCGTCCGTTCGGCGCTAGGATCTTCGGTGATTTGGATCACGACGAGTACGACTCCATCAACCCCGTTCTCTTGAACGCTTCCGCTCGTGATCTACAAGGGTATGTAGATGCACTCCTCTCTCCCTCGTTGCTAGATGACTCCATAGATTGATCTTGGTGATGCGTAGAAAATTTTAAAATTCTGCTATGTTCCCCGACACTGGTATCAGAGCTAGGTCTATGCGTAGTTACTATGCACGAGTAGAACACAAAGCAGTTGTGGGCATCGATATTGTCAATTTGCTTGCCGTTACTAGTCTTATCTTGATTCGGCGGCATTGTGGGATGAAGCGGACCGGACCAACCTTACACGTACGCTTACGTGAGACCGGTTCCACCGACTGACATGCACCAGTTGCATAAGGTGGCTGGCGGGTGTCTGTCTCTCCCACTTTAGTCAGATCGGATTCGATGAATAGGGTCCTTATGAAGGGTAAATAGAAATTGGCAATTCATGTTGTGGTTTTGGCGTAGGTAAGAAACGTTCTTGCTAGAAACCTATAGTAGCCACGTAAAAACTTGCAACAACAATTATAGGACGTCTAACTTGTTTTTGCAGCAAGTGTTTTGTGATGTGATATGGCCAAAGGATGTGATGAATGATATATGTGATGTATGAGATGATCATGTTCTTGTAATAGGAATCACGACTTGCATTTCGATGAGTATGACAACCGACAGGAGCCATAGGAGTTGTCTTTATTTATTTATGACCTGCGTGTCAACATAAAAGTCATGTAATTACTTTACTTTATTGCTAAAGCGTTAGCCATAGTAGTAGAAGTAATAGATGACGAGACAACTTCAAGAAGACACGATGATGGAGATCATGATGATGGAGATCATGGTGTCATGCCGGTGACAACGATGATCATGGAGCCCCGAAGATGGAGATCAAAAGGAGCAAATGATATTGGCCATATCATGTCACTATTTGATTGCATGTGATGTTTATCATGTTTTACATCTTATTTGGTTAGAACGATGGTAGCTCAAATAAGATGATACCTCGCAATAATTTCAAGAAAGTGTTCCCCCTAACTGTGCACCGTTGCGAAGGTTCATTGTTTTGAAGCACCACGTGATGATTGGGTGTGATAGATTATAACGTTCGAATACAACGGGTGTAAGCCAGATTTACACACGCAATACACTTATGTTGACTTGACGAGCCTAGCATGTACAGACATGGCCTCAGAACATGGAAGACCGAAAGGTCGAGCATGAGTCGTATAGAAGATACGATCAACATGAAGATGTTCACCGATGTTGGCTAGTCCGTCTCACGTGATGATCGGACACGGCCTAGTTAACTCGGATCATGTTTCACTCAGATGACTGGAGGGATGTCTATCTGAGTGGGAGTTCATTGAGTAATTTGATTAGATGAACTTAATTATCATGAACTTAGTCTAAAATCTTTACAATATGTCTTGTAGATCAAATGGCCCATGTTGTCCTCAACTTCAACATGTTCCTAGAGAAAACCAAGCTGAAAGACGATGGCAGCAACTATACGGACCGGGTCTGGAACCTGAGGATCATCCTCATAGCTGCCAAGAAAGATTATGTCCTAGAAGCACCGCTAGGTGACGCACCAGTCCCACAGAACCAAGACGTTATGAATGCTTGGCAGACACGTGCTGATGATTACTCCCTCGTTTAGTGTGGCATGCTTTACAGCTTAGAACCGGTGCTCCAAAAGCATTTTGAGAGACACGGAGCATATGAGATGTTCGAAGAGCTGAAAATGGTTTTTCAAGCTCATGCCCGGGTCGAGAGATATGAAGTCTCCGACAAGTTCTTCAGCTGTAAGATGGAGGAAAATAGTTCTGTCAGTGAGCACATACTCAAAATGTCTGGGTTGCATAACCGCTTGACTCAGCTGGGAGTTAATCTCCCAGATGACGCGGTCATTGACAGAATCCTTCAGTCGCTTCCACCAAGCTACAAGAGCTTTGTGATGAACTTCAATATGCAGGGGATGGAAAAGACCATTCCTGAGGTATATTCAATGTTGAAATCAGCAGAGGTAGAAGTCAAAAAGGAACATCAAGTGTTGATGGTGAATAAAACCACTAAGTTCAAGAAAGGCAAGGGTAAGAAGAACTTCAAGAAGGACGGCAAGGGAGTTGCCGTGCCCGGTAAGCAAGCTGCCGGGAAGAAGCCAAAGAATGGACCCAAGCCCGAGACTGAGTGTTTTTATTGCAAGGGAAGTGGTCACTAGAAGCGGAACTGCCCCAAATACTTAGCGGACAAGAAGGCCGGCAACACGAAAGGTATATGTGATATACATGTAATTGATGTGTACCTTACCAGTACTCGTAGTAGCTCCTGGGTATTTGATACCGGTGCGGTTGCTCACATTTATAACTCAAAGCAGGAGCTGCGGAATAAACGGAGACTGGCGAAGGACGAGTTGACGATGCGCGTTGGGAATGGTTCCAAGGTCGATGTGATCGCCGTCGGCACGCTGCCTCTACATTTATCTACGGGATTAGTTTTAAACCTCAATAATTGTTATTTAGTGCCAGCTTTGAGCATGAACATTGTATCAGGATCTCGTTTAATTCGAGATGGCTACTCATTTAAATCCGAGAATAATGGTTGTTCTATTTATATGAGAGATATGTTTTATGGATATGCTCCGATGGTGAATGGTTTATTCTTAATGAATCTCGAGCGTAATGCTACACATATTCATAGTGTGAATAGCAAAAGATGTAAGGTTGATAATGATAGTCCCACATACTTGTGGCACTGCCGCCTTGGTCACATAGGTGTCAAACGCATGAAGAAGCTCCATGCAGATGGACTTTTAGAGTCTCTTGATTACGAATCATTTGACACGTGCGAACCATGCCTCATGGGTAAAATGACCAAGACTCCGTTCTCAGGAACAATGGAGCGAGCAACCAACTTATTGGAAATCATACATACTGATGTGTGCGGTCCAATGAGTGTTGAGGCTCGCGGTGGCTATCATTATGTTCTCACCCTCACTGATGACTTGAGTAGATATGGGTATGTCTACTTAATGAAACACAAGTCTGAGACCTTTGAAAAGTTCAAGGAATTTCAGAGTGAGGTTGAGAATCAACGTGACAGGAAAATCAAGTTCTTGCGATCAGATCATGGGGGAGAATACCTGAGTCACGAATTTGGCACACACTTAAGAAAATGTGGAATAGTTTCACAACTCACGCCGCCTGGAACACCTCAACGTAATGGTGTGTCCGAACGTCGTAATCGCACTCTATTAGATATGGTGCGATCTATGATGTGTCTTACCGATTTACCGCTGTCATTTTGGGGCTATGCTTTAGAGACTGCCGCATTCACTTTAAATAGGGCTTCGTCGAAATCAGTTGAGATGACACCGTATGAATTATGGTTTGGGAATAAACCTAAGCTGTCATTTCTAAAAGTTTGGGGATGCGATGCTTATGTCAAGAAACTTCAACCTAAAAAGCTTGAACCCAAATCGGAAAAATGCGTCTTCGTAGGATACCCTAAAGAAACTGTTGGGTATACCTTCTACCTCAGATCCGAAGGCAAGATCTTTGTTGCCAAGAATGGGTCCTTTCTAGAGAAAGAGTTTCTCTCAAAAGAAATAAGTGGGAGGAAAGTAGAACTTGATGAAGTATTGCCTCTTGAACCGGTAAGTGGCGCAGCTCAAGAAAATGTTCCTGAAGTGCCTGCACCGACTAGAGAGGAAGTTAATGATGATGATCATGAAACTTCAGATCAAGTTGCTACTGAACTTCGTAGGTCCACGAGAACACGTTCCGCACCAGAGTGGTACGGCAACCCTGTCTTGGAAATCATGTTGTTTGACAACGGTGAACCTTCGAACTATGAAGAAGCGATGGCGGGCCCGGATTCCGACAAATGGCTGGAAGCCATGAAATCCGAGATAGGATCCATGTATGAAAACGAAGTATGGACTTTGACTGACTTGCCCGATGATCGGCGAGCCATAGAAAATAAATGGATCTTTAAGAAGAAGACAGACGCGGATGGTAATGTGACCATCTATAAAGCTCGGCTTGTCGCTAAGGGTTATCGACAAGTTCAAGGGGTTGACTACGATGAGACTTTCTCACCCGTAGCGAAGCTGAAGTCCGTCCGAATCATGTTAGCAATTGCCACATTCTATGATTATGAGATATGGCAAATGCACGTCAAAACGGCATTCCTTAATGGTTTCCTTAAGGAAGAATTGTATATGATGCAGCCGGAAGGTTTTGTCGATCCTAAGAATGCTGACAAGGTATGCAAGCTCCAACGCTCGATTTATGGGCTGGTGCAAGCATCTCGGAGTTGGAACATTCGTTTTGATGAGATGATCAAAGCGTTTGGGTTTATGCAGACTTATGGAGAAGCCTGCATTTACAAGAAAGTGAGTGGGAGCTCTGTAGCATTTCTCATATTGTATGTGGATGACATACTTTTGATGGGAAATGATATAGAATTCTTGGAAAGCATAAAGGCCTACTTGAACAAGTGTTTTTCAATGAAGGACCTTGGAGAAGCTGCTTATATATTAGGCATCAAGATCTATAGAGATAGATCGAGACGCCTCATTGGTCTTTCACAGAGTACGTACCTTGACAAGATTTTGAAGAAGTTCAAAATGGATCAGTCAAAGAAGGGGTTCTTGCCTGTATTGCAAGGTACGAGATTGAGCTTGGCTCAATGCCCGACCACGGCAGAAGATAGAGAAAATATGAGTGTCGTCCCCTATGCCTCGGCCATAGGGTCTATCATGTATGCTATGCTGTGTACCAGACCTGATGTAAACCTTGCTGTGAGTTTGGTAGGTAGGTACCAAAGTAATCCCGGCATGGAACACTGGACAGCGGTCAAAAATATCCTGAAGTACCTGAAAAGGACTAAGGAAATGTTTCTCATTTATGGAGGTGATGAAGAGCTCGTCGTAAAGGGTTACGTCGATGCTAGCTTCGACACAGATCTGGATGACTCTAAGTCACAAACCGGATACGTGTATATTTTGAATGGTGGGGCAGTAAGCTGGTGCAGTTGCAAGCAAAGCGTTGTGGCGGGATCTACATGTGAAGCGGAGTACATGGCAGCCTCAGAGGCAGCACACGAAGGAGTCTGGGTGAAGGAGTTCATTACCGACCTAGGAGTCATACCCAATGCGTCGGGCCCGATGACTCTCTTCTGTGACAACACTGGAGCTATTGCCCTTGCCAAGGAGCCCAGGTTTCACAGGAAGACCAGGCATATCAAGCGTCGCTTCAACTCCATTCGTGAAAGTGTTCAAAATGGAGACATAGAGATTTGTAAAGTACATACGGACCTGAATGTAGCAGATCCGTTGACTAAACCTCTCCCTAGAGCAAAACATGATCAACACCAGAATTCCATGGGTGTTCGATTCATCACAATGTAACTAGATGATTGACTCTAGTGCAAGTGGGAGTCTGTTGGAAATATGCCCTAGAGGCAATAATAAAATGATTATTATATTTCCTTGTTCATGATAATTGTCTATTATTCATGCTATAATTGTATTATCCGGAAATCGTAATACATGTGTGAATACATAGACCACAATGTGTCCCTAGTGAGCCTCTAGTTGACTAGCTCGTTGATCAACAGATAGTCATGGTTTCCTGGCTATGGACATGGGGATGTCATTGATAATGGGATCACATCATTAGGAGAATGATGTGATGGACAAGACCCAAACCTAAGCATAGCTCAAAGATCGTGTAGTTCGTTTGCTGTAGCTTTTCTGAATGTCAAGTATCATTTCCTTAGACCATGAGATTGTGCAACTCCCGGACACCGTAGGAGTGCCTTGGGTGTGCCAAACGTCACAACGTAATTGGGTGACTATAAAGGTACATTACAGGTATCTCCGAAAGTGTCTGTTGGGTTGGCACGAATCGAGACTGGGATTTGTCACTCCGTATGACGGAGAGGTATCTCTGGGCCCACTCAGTAATACATCATCATAATGAGCTCAATGTGATCAAGTGTTTAATCACGGGATGATGCATTACGGTACGAGTAAAGTGACTTGCCGGTAACGAGACTGAACAAGGTATTGGGATACCGAAGATCGAGTCTCGGGCAAGTAACGTACCGATTGACAAAGGGAATTGTATACGGATTGATTGAATCCTCGACATCGTGGTTCATACGATGAGATCATCGTGGAGCATGTTGGAGCCAACATGGGTATCCAGATCCCGCTGTTGGTTATTGACCGGAGAGTCGTCTCGGTCACGTCTGCATGTCTCCCGAACCCGTAGGGTCGACACACTTAAGGTTCGGTGACGCTAGGGTTGTTAGGAAGACTTGTATGTGATTACCGAATGTTGTTCGGAGTCTCGGATGAGATCCCGGACGTCACGAGGAGTTCTGGAATGGTCCGGAGGTGAAGATTTATATGTAGGAAGTTGTCATACGGTCACCGGAAAGGTTCGGGGGCATATCGGTATTGTACCGGGGCCACCGGAGGGGTTCCGGGGGTCCACCGGGAGGGGCCACCTCTTCCGGAGGGCCTTATGGGCTGTATGGAGAAGGGAACCAGCCCAAGTGGGCTGGGGCGCCACACCCCCCTAGGTCCCATGCGCCTAGGGTTGGGGGGAAACCCTAAGGGGGGCGCCCCCTTGCTTGGGGGGCAAGCCCCCCTCCCCTTGGCCGCCGCCCCCCTCTAGATCTCATCTAGAGGGGGCCGGCCCCCTTCCCCCTTCCCCTATAAATAGAGGGGTGAGGGGAGGGCTGCATACAACATCCAAGGCGCAGCCCCTCCCCTCCCCAACACCTCTCCTCCTCCATAAGAGCTTGGCGAAGCCCTGTCGGAGTACTGCAGCTTCACCACCACCACGCCGTCGTGCTGCTGTTGGAGCCCTCTTCCTCAAACTCTCCCTCCTCCTTGCTAGATCAAGGCGCAGGAGACGTCCTCGCTCCGTACGTGTGTTGAACGCGAAGGTGCCGTCCGTTTGGCGCTAGGATCTTCGGTGATTTGGATCACAACGAGTATGACTCCATCAACCCCGTTCTCTTGAACGCTTCTGCTCGTGATCTACAAGGGTATGTAGATGCACTCCTCTCTCCCTCGTTGCTAGATGACTCCATAGATTGATCTTGGTGATGCGTAGAAAATTTTAAAATTCTGCTACGTTCCCCGACACCCTGCAACCAAATAACAAAGAGTCTCTTGTGTCCCCAACACACCCAATACAATGGCAAATTGTATAGGTGCACTAGTTCGACGAAAAGATGGTGATACAACTGCAATATGGATAGAAGATAAAGGTTTTTGTAATCTGAAAATATAAAAACAGCAAGGTAACTAATGATAAAAGTGAGCGTAAACGGTATTGCAATGCGTTGAAACAAGGCCTAGGGTTCATACTTTTACTAGTGCAAGTTCTCTCAACAATAATAACATAATTGGATCATATAACAATCCCTCAACATGCAACAAAGAGTCACTCCAAAGTCACTAATAGCGGAGAAAAAACGAAGAGATTATGGTAGGGTACGAAACCACCTCAAAGTTATTCTTTCTGATCGATCTATTCAAGAGTCCGTAGTAAAATAACACGAAGCTATTCTTTCCGTTCAATCTATCCTAGAGTTCGTACTGGAATAACACCTTAAGACACAAATCAACCAAAACCCTAATGTCACCTAGATACTCCAATGTCACCTCAAGTATCCGTGGGTATGATTATACGATATGCATCACACAATCTCATATTCATCTATTCAACCAACACAAAGATCTTCAAAGAGTGCCCCAAAGTTTCTACCGGAGAGTCAAGACGAAAACGTGTGCCAAGCCCTTTGCATAAGTTCACGAGGTCACGGAACTCGCAAGTTGATCACCAAAATATACATCAAGTGGATCAATAGAACACCCCATTGTCACCACGAGTATCCCATGCAAGACATACATCAAGTGTTCTCAAATCCTTAAAGACTCAATCTGATAAGATAACTTCAAAGGGAAAACTCAATCCATTACAAGAGAGTAGAGGGGGAGAAACATCATAAGATCCAACTATAATAGCAAAGCTCACGATACATCAAGATCGTACCACCTCAAGAACACGAGAGAGGGAAAGATCAAACACATAGCTACTGGTACATACCCTCAGCCCCGAGGGAGAACTACTCCCTCCTCGTCATGGAGAGCGCCGGGATGATGAAGATGGCCACCAGAGAGGGATTCCCCCTCCGACAGGGTGCCAGAACGGGTCTAGATTGGTTTTCGGTGGCTACGGAGGCTTCTGGCGGCGGAACTCCCGATCTAGGTTTCTTTCTGGAAGTTTCAGTATATATAAGAGGTTTTGGCATAGAGAACAAGTCAGGGGGGTCTCCGGGCTGTCCACGAGGTAGGGAGGCGCGCCCAGGGGGGTGGGCGCGCCCCCACCCTCGTGGGCAGCCCGGGACTCTTCTGGCCCAACTCTTTTACTCCATAGCCTTCTTCTTGTTGGAGACGTATCAACGACCTCGACGAGTTCGCGCAAAGAGGCTTCCCTGGTTGCCCATAGGCTCTGCACAAGGAGAGCTACTACTCATGCTCATCCCGCGGTTTTCCGCCCCTCGGCGCTTGCCGTACAAGAACGTCCCTTGTCAGCCCGCATAGGCTCGGCTTGGGGAGCTTCTCCTCGAGGTCATCCCGCAGATCCTCGATGCTGGCTGTCCAGGAGCATCCCTTGTCGGCCTCGCATAGGATCTGCGCGGGGAGAACTGCTCCTCAAGCTCATCCCGCAGGTCCGCTGCCCCTCGATGCCGGACGTCCAGAGCATCCCTCTCGGCACCACATAGGTTCTGCTCGGCTCGAGCTCATTCGTAGGTCCACCGCCCCTCGACGCTGGCTGTCCAGGCGCATCCATACTAGGAAGCGCAGATCTCAAGGGAGTGCTCGACGCCGGCCAACGTGACAGCGACCATGTTGGGGCTGGAGGTGAGCGGCAAAAAACGCAAAACTGGCCCCACGAAGCTGTTGGGAAATGAACAGTTGGAGGGGGAAGCAGTTACGATCACGTATATAGCGATCGCGATTTTGGAAAAACGGATAATAGTCGATTTCCCACAAACTCGAAGACGGGGTTTTGGAGAACCAAGTTTCCTATATACGTGGATTAGTGATCGTAGCCAAACAAGATTTTGTTCTGTTGAACCGTTTTCCTGGTTTATAGAGATCAGGTTCTAGATAGAGTTATGGCTACCGTTACCTGTAACTGCTATCGTAGAGGCTCATTACATTAGTAACTGACTCATTCAATGTTATTAACTGCCTCGGCGACGTGGGAGACATATGGCTGTGGCACACTCTATGTAAGCCGCACCCCTCTCCATAGCCAGGCAGCGAGTAATCTTTGTAACCATACCCATCAAATCAAAGCAAGCCTCAGGGCACGAGACGTAGGGTTTTTACCACAGCCGAGAGGGGCCTGAACTCGTTCAACACCGAGTGTTACACCTGCGCCATAGCTAGGCACTGCCCCTTACTCATACCCCTAGTACTCATTGTCAGGATCACAACCCCGATAGTTGACACCCACCGTGGGGCTAGGCGTCTAGCAAAATTTCACGACGTAGCTGGATTTCCTCATCATCATGTCAGTCGGCAACGAAATCTGTTTCGGGGCACTCTCCTTCATCGCCGATGACTCAGTGTGGCTTCGCAAGGCTCCGCTGGACGTGGAGGCATTGCCCATCCACGGCGTGACGCATTTCCGTGCATCGTCATACGGGGTCCTCCTCTGACAGCCCTCGGCTCTGTACTGAGTGGTTGTCCACCCCACCATTGCACGTCATCGCAAGCGTTCCGGGCGCTCGCAGCTGCATCGTTGGATCAAGCATGTCGCCATCGTCCAGCCGTGGCGGAACATGTGGCGGCCCTCGAGTTCGATGGGCCCGCTCATGACCTCTTGAAGGGATCGCTTGACGACTCCTCTGAGGGGCCTGAGTGCGAAAGCACCGAGTCGATCGCTGAGGTTCTTATGGCGGACAACGGCGAGCATCGTGCACCCCTGGCATATAAGGACGGCCGCGCAGGCGCATCACACAATACTGACGGCGGCGCCGATGGCCATGAGCCATACGTATCCCAGGATCTCACTCAGGAGTAGCGGGACGAGCTCTATCGTAGGAATGACCAGCTTATGAACACTCCCATCACCGGAATTAGTCCTGAAGCGTTGGCCATGGAGTCGACTCGCCTGGCCACCTTGGACGAGCGCAGTCGCCTCGAAAGGCTAAGGGGGAGCTGGACGAGCGAGAGCACCGTCAACCTAGTTCCAGTCGGCATAAGCGTCGGCTCTACTCAAGCGACCAACCTCCTAAGTATCAAGTCGTTAGTACTCCATTGCAAAATCTGGTGGCTGCCACTCGGATCGCGGATTCCATCCAGCCATCCGGTTCTGTGGCTGGGGAAGGGATTCGGCAGATCCAGGCGCTCCTCAAGACGGCGTTGTCGCAAAATGCAGTGTTGACTCATGCCAGAGATCGGATCCACAGTGCATCGGTGCACGCGGAAACTGTTCAATCGGCACATAGCCCACTCGGCTCCAGCAGGCGCCGAGTCACTTCCTTCTCAAGAGATCGTCACGAAGATCATAGGCGTGATTGAGTTGTGTCGCCCCGGCGTCACGATGACTACGATCGCGCCCTGATGCCTCCACCATGAGATGGCGCGTACGGGCGCCATCCCTGCGACGACAGGCGGCCACATGGAAGCAATCGCATGCTGAGTCCCACTCGTCCCACGAGGGACACTCGAGACCTGAACTTCAGCATGAGGTCAATTCTCGCTCAGAGCTTGGTCTATAGAGGTCGGGCCCTGCGAGAAGGCCAAGATCACGATGTACCGGGTGGCTTCGTACCATCAGGTCCCGAGTGCTTCAGTCGTTACATACGAGCGGCTGAGATTCCCAACAACTTCAGGTTGGCCACAAGGATCAGCAAGTTCACTAGCGAATCCAAGCCCGAGATTTGGCTGGAACATTATCGAGTGGCAGTTCAGACTGGCGGCAGCAGCAACAATGTGGCCATGAAGCATTTGCTGCTGATGTTGGAAAGCTCCGCTCGAGCCTGGCTCACGCAGCTCCCACCAGGCAGCATATTCTGTTGGGATGACTTGGCAAGATTGTTCTTCAAGACTTTTGAAGGCACTTACAAGAGACTGGGTGGCCTGGACGAGCTGCAACACTGCATACAGAAGCAAAATGAAACCCTTTGTGAGTTCATCTAGCGGTGGACCATCTTACACAACATGGTGGAGAATGTCACCGAGCACCAGGCAATCTGTGCCTTCAAGGCCGAAGTTAGGTATCGGGAGCTAAACATGAAGTTTGGCCGAACCGAGACCCCAACTCTTAGTCGGGCTATGGAAATAGCCAACCGATACGCCAATGGTCAAGCAGAAGACCGACTGAGAAGCGGCCAAAGCCGAACAGGAGACGCTCATCAGTCAGAAAACAAGGGCAAAAAGAACAAGCGGAAAGCCGATGCCAGAGGGAATGCTGAGGCTGTGGCTCTGGCCGGCTAGGGCAAAGGAAAAAGATCCCAAAAGTAGGAGAAGGACTGGAAGGGAAGAAGCAAGTCACCCAGAAAAGTGACATCCTCGACCAGCCCTGCCAGATGCAGTCAAAGAAGGACGAGGATGGCAATCCGATTTTTCCCAAGCACACCACTCAGGAGTACTGACTCCTAAAACAAGAAATGCAGCAAGACTCTTACGGGGACAAGGATGAGGACGACGACAACGGAGGTAAAGGTACTTCTGGGTATCCCAACGTCGAGAATGTCTTGATGATCTTTGCCAACATTGATAGCAAGCGTTGCCTCAAAGTCATTAACCAAGAGTTCAACATGGCAGTTCCGACTGTCACCAAATACTTCCATTGGGCCAAGACACCAGTGACCTTTGATCAGTCGGATCACCCGGCCCACATACCGACCCCCGGGCAGGCCTTGGTGGTAGACCCCACTACTAGAAAAAGGCCTGTTAGTGGCGCACCTATTTTTGCCATTAATGACGCACTATAGGTGCGCTACTATTACCACGCCCCTAGTAACAAATACTAATGGCGCACCTCTGGTGCGCCATTAGTATACCAGATAATAGTGGCGCACCTGGTAGTGCGCCATTACTATGTCCAACAGTGCGCCATTACTATGCCTCCTAGGGGGTCATATTTACCTCCACGTATGCCCCCAAGTGCGCCATTACTATGCCCCATAATGCGCCACTGGTATTTAGCCCTGGTGCGCCACTAATGCTCAATATGGTGCGCCACTACTATGAATATTAGGAATTATTATTTTTTGCTTTTCTGGTATTTGCACAGGTTACAAAATACACGTTACACAACGTAGAATATAAACATCACACAATAGAATTCATCGTATTAGTCTCCAAATTCGAAATAGCGAACAAAGTTCAAGCATTAGCCAAGTTTAGGTCTCGAGACATTAGCAAAGTTCATCATATATATTAGCCGAGTTTGTCGTCACATTACAAAGTCGATATCGATCATCTAAACTACCATCACATAGAAGAGAGCCGCGGTCACGATGAGCATCATGGCGATGAAACCGGTCTTCATCCGGTTCCTCCTCCGCTCCCTCCTCTCTCCCGCCAGATAGCGCGCGTATCTAGCTTCTGCCTCCGCCCTAGTGGTGTACCCTTTGTAACTGTTACCGCTGAAACGGTGAACCTGTCTCCGACACTCCTCCCGGTCGTCGTAGACTCCGAGAACCTTACCCTTGTACACGACATACGACGACATCTCTATGCACTATACAAACAAAACATTAGCAGAAATTCACAGACAATACATAAGCAATATATAAGTATGCAACAAAAGGATCGGAAGAGAAAAGCAACACATTAATAGCACGATTCATGGTCCTACTAATAAATAGCATCGATTACATATAAGTTGAACGACTGTCCAAACTAAAGAGACATACAAGTTCATTAAAGTTTAATTACAACATGAGCTAATCGATATTTCAGAACTACATAACATCATTACTTTCGACTCGACTCAGGGACCGGAGCGTGAATGAAGCCGCCGTCTTTCGTGATGGTCATGAAATCGCGACCATTGTCAGCCTGCATTTGTAGCGTTGTTTCTATTTCACTATTGGACAGTTGATATTTGAGGTAGAACTGCCCCGAGGTACGAAGGACATCTTGATGGATGATTTCCGCAAACTCCGACTGGATGCTAAAGAATTCTTGTCTGATGTCCGCGTCCTGGATTGCCGACAAGCGTGCGGCCCAATCTTTGAGATTAGTTGGTAGCAGAAGGTGATTATGGTCCCGTACGATCGCCCGCATGTGATGGAGGGCATAGTAGGCATCCTTCTGACCGCCAGGCGGCTGCTTGACGCAGGGGAACGTCATTACGTGGGTGAACACGTGCTTGTCGTACCTACAAATTGGCCTCCTGAAGGTGCCTCCAGATTTGGCATAGTCGGGGAGAGCATCATCACGAACTTTCTTGATATTTGTGTAGTCTTTCTTCGACTAACGGACTGAGTAGAAATACGTGGCCATGGAATATTTCAGGCTTAAGAGGATGAGTGCGCAATGTGTGTCACTGCACAAAACACGAAATATTAGAAAAAAGAACAATCGAAATCTAAGAAATCATATGTTACGGGGTAGTGAGGGGATGACTTACTCGGGAAAGTAAGGCACAAGGAAGTTATCCTTATCTGGGTTCACCAGAATGATGCCTTCGAGGTATGAACTCGCGACTTGCCGGTCCCCAGCGCTGCCCAAGATCTTGGCACGCATATAGAAGGGGTCGACTATCACGATGTCCGGGGTCTTGTCTCTAATGATCCGCATCTCCATACTGAGCAAAAATAGCCGAATGAAGGTGTAGTGCAGCGGATGAAGGTTAAACATAGCGAAGATGTTATCAAACCGCAGGACGATCATACCCCCGATGGTGCTATCGACAAAGCCCATGCTCTCTGGCACCTTGGCCACGAAAACCGGGTATGCCACATCATTCTCGGAGAGACGCCGCTTCTCCATAGAAAGAACACTGTCATGCACACTCCGCATAGCACCGGTTGCATCATTGAGCAGATTAGTCAGTAGCATCGGCCTACCCACCACATGCACCCTCCTCGAGATATCCTTAGGTGAAGGTGGCCCGTCCTTAGCACGGATCGTACTCGGTGCCGGCTGGCTCGCACCCTTGTTATTTTTTCTTTTCCGTCCCTTCTGCTTCTTCTGCTGTAATGGGATCGAGTTCTGCTCAGTGACCACCTTCTTGAGTGTGTTGGGGCTGATAATATTTCGCACCTTGGCTATCCGAGGCTCGGTGAAGGCGGCAGCTGGAGGCGTCTCCTGAGAACGGAACGCCAAACGACGCCTGTTGCAATTGGGTTTCTCTGCGGTACCAGCTAGATCGCGATCGTCTTTTGCAGGGTTGGGTTCTTGAGAAGGAGGCCCCAAGAATTCGTCACCGTACCCATGTTCGTTGAAGTACTTATCGACCCTGGTAAATGTACCATCATCGTCGTCCGGATCCTGTGCCATATGCATTCCGGATCAGCTGATGGCAGTAGCGTTGCGGCGGTCTTGCCATGGCTTGGCGCCGGCACGACTGGCGGTGTTGTCTGTGGGGTGGTATCCCCCGCCCCCAAACGAATCTGGCTCTTCGGCCAAATCATGGACCAGCTTATGCAGGCGCTGAGGGTCATCACATCATCTTCGTCGGCCCCGGGGGGTCGATATGGAGGTAACAAGTCATCGCAGCCCCGCAGCACCCGAACCAGTTGAACCCTATACACGGTGGGTGGCATCGGATTACCGTGGAACACGCGGTTGCCCGGTTGAACAATTCTGGCCTTGGCGACATCGATCAACTCACCGTCCACGAAGTGCAGGTGAGTGCATGGAACGTTGGCGGCGCCCTGCGAAAACATGTAGGGCGTTAGGGATGCCCAGTCAAAGGCAAGGAGATGAATTCATCGGCCGAGAGGCTTAGTTCCCGTGATGGCGTTGAGGTCGGCTAATGACGAGGCACCGCCAACGGTGGGCGTGCAAGTGATAGAGGGGCCGTTTTCTACCGAGGTGCCGGCCGGTGTATTCTTCCTACACCCGGGTGCATTAACCTCCAATGCCGTAGCCGACACCGAAGACACCAATGCCGCCTCCGCCGGAGACACCAATGGTGCGGCACGTTGTGCAAGTTGCTGCCCGTGAAGCTGGGAATCGGGGGCGGCCCCTGTTGGCTGCCCGCAATCCATGCCTGTAGCCCCTCAAGCAAGGTAGGCATAATGGCGGTGATCATTGCTCCCAGTTGGTCTCGCAGTTGCTCTTCGACTATCTCCAGAATCCGCGCCACTTGTGCCTTGAGTTCTTGAACCTCGCGCTTCTGGCTTTCCGAGCTGGTCTTTCTCTCCTTTCGCCCAGCGTTACAATATTCCGACCATTTCGTGGACAAGCCTTTGCCGGCCACATGACCAGCTGACGATGGCTTACTGAACTTATCCTTGTGTTTCATTACGTTCAACGCCCTATTTAAAGTGTGTCCCAAGGGGAGCTCCGAGACGACCCCACGCTACTGCTTTCAGTTTCCTGCGGAAGGAACGTGAACCATTTAGAAATTTGGCTTCATTAATTAGAATGCAACCATATGGAGCTAATTACGCGGGGGTGTATTCCTTACTAGAACAAGCTCAAGCGCCTTGGTCTTCAGATCCGTGGTAAGCTCCTTTGTTACCGGGTCCACCTTGTACCGGGCCCTGACATAGTTCCTGGTCTGCTTGTCACGGTATTTATCGAAGAGGGGCGGTAGGCCTTGCTCGGCACGCTCCGCGTCCTCCTTGTCCCATATAGGTTCCGCCACTCTGTAACCGCGGGGACCGAGTTTGTGGACCCCTAAGTTCAAGTCTCGCATATCTTTCCCCCACTGACTTGATTCCGAGGATGCGTTGCTCTCGCACTTGATCTTGAACTCCAGGTAGTCATCTTCGCTGATCGAAGGATATGTCTCCTTGATCTTCTCATAACTATCAGCACTTAGAATCCTTCTCTTCACCGCGGCTCTCCAAGTAGCCAGGGCCGTGCTCATCTTCATGAGGGCGGCACTGTTCACTTTATTCCATGAGAGGCATGTGTTTGCACTACAAAAAAAATACACTTCCATGATGATACGTGTTTGTCACAGTAGGTCGCATTTTCTGTCATGCATGTACATCCATGACAAATTTATGACAGAATCAAGATAGTCATACCTGTGCTGTCGTAGAAGTGTTCCATGACATTGCCAAAATTATCATCACGGAAGTTTCCACTTCCATGACGATAAATCGCGCGTCACAGAAGTGCTTTCGTCAAGGGTGACCGACACGTGGCATCCACCGTAACGGAACGCCGTTAAGCTATCGAGTCGGATTTTGGATCCGATAACCCGTTAACAGCCACGACCAATGCCGATTTTCCATGTGTAAAATTCTCATTGGCTGACGGATCCAACGGGCGAGATGGGCCTATGATATGTTGACACATGGACCGGCCCAAAAGTGTCCCACAAAGATTAAATGGGCCGGCCCAACCGAAGGCCCATAAGATTTAGTGGACCATAATGGGCCGGCCCAGCTAAAGGCCCACAAAATTTAGCGGACCATAATGGGCCGGCCAGCTAAAGGCCCACACGATTTTGCAGACCATAATGGGCTGACCCAGCTAAAGGCCCACAAGATTTTGCGGACCATAATGGGCCGGGCCAGCTAAAGGCCCACAAGATTCTGCCGACCATAATGGGCCGGCCTAGCTAAAGGCCCAACATTCTCTATCAAATCGGCCCGTCAACGGCCTGTCCTAAACTTGTCATCAACGCGGCCCATGGTCACTTCTGGCCCGTTAACAGTCCGCTAAGTAATTGGGCTGAATTACGGCCCGGTGTATTTCCGGCCTGTTAAAGGTTCAGCTTCATTTGGGCCCATTTACAGGCCATCAAAACTTTCGGCCCATAAACGACCGTGAAGGATTTGGGTCATATTCGGCCATGTCTAACATTCGGCCTGTTAGAGGCCCACTATAGCTTTGGGCGACTTTCGGTCTGTTGTCATTTTCGGCCTGTTAAAGCCGGACGTAAACCATGGGCCATATGTGGCCCAACGTCATATCGGGCCCATTAACGGCCCATATAGAAATGACGATAATCTAGCCCGACCGAAGTTCCGGCCTGTTAAAGGCCCGTGTATTAGGTCGGCGCATTTACGGCCCATCTGAATTTCGGCCTGTTAAAGTCCAGTGGGTTATTTGGCACAATCAGGGCCCAATCGCACTTTCGGTCTATTAAAGGCCCATGTATTTTATGGGCTCGAGATATTTACACCTGTAAATGGCCTATTTTTACTTGAGGGCCCAGATTATGTTTAGGCCTGTTAAAGGCCCACTATGGGCACAGGCCTACCAAAAAAATATGAAAACTTATGCTGATTTAGGCCCAAATATTTTTAGTGGGCTACATGCCAATTTCGGCCCGTAATCGTTTTTAGCCCAATTGGAATGGGCCCGATGAATGTTGGCTTGTTGGGCTCCTATGAAGCTTTCGGCCGATTACATTACTAAGATAAACCTACACTATACAAAAATAGCGTCATAATTACTGCAGCCTGAGGCAACATCGTAAATGTTGTATCACAACAAAATAAATTCCAACCATACAACAAAAGGCCTGTTGGCATAAAGTTTACAGTCTTTCCAGATAAAAGCACCATCATATGTATAGAAGCACAGATCATTTGACCTAAGTGCTAATGTTTCAGGCTGTAGAATCTGATGGAGCAGCACGACTCCACCTTTTTTCCGCCATTGCTCTTGAACAACGAAGCGAATGTCCGATAGACTGGTTTCAAAACCATTCATATCTTGACGACATTTCTCAACCACTATTCTTGTTTCCGAAACAACGTCCATTAGGGATTGGACTTGTGTCTGGAGCACAGATATATCACTCTATCTAGCAGGAAGATTTTGTTCAGTAGGCGATTTGGACGAGGTTACCTTGACAACCAAACCAGAATTATGCAGGAAGGTGCTTTTTGCACTGTTAGTGGAGAGATACTGACGCACTGCAGCAAGAGGTGACATTGTGCCTATAGTAGCCTCGTGGTTGTGGCTGTTCAATCATTTGTTCCATAGCTTCCTGAAAGTTTGAACTTGTAGATTAGTGTACCAAATAAGTTACTAATGAGACAAAAACAAACAAAGTAGGTTAAACGTTTATACATAACTTATTTTGGTGAACTACTATAATACATTAGCATGTATTGTAGTGCCAACTACATAATAAAATCACTTTCGGAACATATGTCCATGTAGCATGCCTACTGTATTGTCTATTTCCTCACATTCGTTGACACCTAAGGATAAAGAGACATGGTTTAAAGTAGGATGAACATAGTATGACATCATTCATATCATGGGCAAACAGATATAAAACAAACATGCTATTTTATCATTGTGTGCGCACGTGAACATAACAACTAGATTACAGATCAAGACCAAAAGAATATCCTTCATCTCTTTTAAACCATGTAAGGTGAAATGATACGTTAAGACAACTGTGAATAGAAGTGAACAGAGTAACTGACATTGGCTGCAAACCAAGTAGTTAAATGAACACATCACAGTACCAATCAGTTCAAGGCAGCAGGAGTAAGGACTTACAACAACGGCTTGAACTGGTGTGCTCATGCCCTTCATCTTGCTGGTGTGGCAATCCTTGAAGATTTGCATTGCATTCGGTTCAGGTTCTTTTTGGTCCGCACAAGATTTCCTCTGTATTTGGAACAAGTCAATATAGATACGATAATATGGCACAAAAAAATAAGGAAGTAGCAGCTATTTACAAGAGCCTCGCAGTGTGCAATATAGCTACGAGATCCTGTGGTCTGTTGGAATTTCACTTTAGAATGGTTGGTTTTGTTCTTCAAACAGTTAGCCTAGAAGAAGATACACTTGTAAGGCACATACATAAATACAACTTCAATATGTGGTCTGATCAAATACATATAGCCTACCTGATACTTTGGATCAGACTAGTGTTTAACGAGGGATGTCCAGTCTTCATCTGTAATATATTCCACTGGAGATGTTTGGGCAATTTCATTGTTAGCCTTGCCTTCAAAGTGAGATTTTCTAAGGTGGTACCGATACTATCGTAGAGCAGACTGAAAAACATGAGTGCATGCTTGTCTAGTTGCATCATCTTTCGGATCCAACTTGAACCTCATCTGTTGAAAAAAGAATGTGAGTCTTATTAGGAGGAAGCTAGAAAGTATGGGACAGAGCAAGACAATATTACTAATTGCGATGAATAACATTACTTACGGATAAATGGTCAAGGAAGGTGTTAAACTGGGTATTGTCTTTGTCATTCCTGTACGGGATCCACGTTGGGAGGATACGTGCATGACACCTAACGACAACGGCTGCCTCTGATACTAACTTGGCTGACTCTGTAGCATCACGTGGCCTTTTTAAACCTGCCTCAAAATGGATCTCCATTCTTCCTCCTTTAGATTTTGTTAATCTGTCAAGCATCATCCCCGATGTCTATTTCTGCTTGCGCCGTGGTGCTAGTTCAACAACGAATATGGAAAGTGTTAGTGTACATCAAACTGTGAGAGTACATATAAAGGAGCATGCAACTGCAACTTGACTTGGTCAGGTACCGTCTTGGTGTTGATGCTCATGAGGTTCATCTGATCTTGCCAAGTCTTGTTGTGTCAGCAGTGCTTCAGAAGTAGTGTTAGGTGTGAAGGCAGCTTGGGAACTGGCCAGTTCCGGAGCAAACGAACGAGTAACTGGTTGAGATGCTGGTACAGTTGAAGCGGATGCTGCAGCTGGTGGAGCAGGTGATACTGTGTTTGTAGATTTAGCCGGTGGACTTGGACCTTCTACTGCACTATAAGTACCAGCAGAATCTCGACGGCAGAACCTTTTCCGTTTCACCGGACGAGTAACAACACTCCCTACTATATTATTTTCCTTGCTCTTTTTTGACTTTGCCATGTCAAGCTGTACCCACAACACAAAATAATAAAATCACTCTTTAGAACTCATTGATGCATGATACAGACAAGCAATACGTTGATGTAAGACAACCGTATGAGGATGGAATATGTAAGAAAAACAGGACGTCATGCCATATTCACAGCTACGATGTGCAAACTAAGCAGAAGGATTTTCAAGAAAATAGAAGTAATGCAAGCTAGACACCATATGAAAGATGCAACCAATATTACTCTGCCAAGTTAAAAGTGTCTTGTCATAAGTGGCAATTCGAAAAATTAGAAGCAATACAACGTAGAAATCAATGCAAGACGCAACCACTATCAAACTGCCATGTTAAAAGCATCCAATCATGAGTGACTGATGCGGGATACACAACAACAGTACTTTGATGTAAGAACGTGGTATTATAGATAGATGAAGTGTATTCTAGACACAGAAAACCATGCCATATGCACATGTATAATGTATAAACTCAACAGGTGCAATTTAATCAAAATAGAAGAAATACAGGCTAGACAACATATGCAACATGAAACCAATTATCACACTGTCAACTTAGAGCAAGCACCTGCGATGGTGGAGTACGGGAGATGAACTCATCATGTAGACTTGGGACTTCAACTTCATTAGCAGTAGCAGTGGCAAATCTAGAGTGTCTCTGTTTGCGTCGGTGCAGAGGACCACCAACATCCCCTAACTTACTCTTTTCCTTCCTATTTTCTGATATTGCCTTATGAAGTCAAAACCATAAGAAGATGAATAAAATTAGCTCAGCATAACTGGTTGATGCATGATACAGACGAACACTACTTTGATGTAAGGCAAGCGCAGGATAGGAGGATGGAATATATACAAAAAATACAGCGTTTCATATTCACACGTACGATATAGTGTCTTATGGGTAAGTAATCGTTGTAGGTATAAGTTGTAAGCTACGCAGATGCAATTCAACATAATCAGAAGCAATACAAACTAGACATCATACGGAAAACGCAACCACGTATAACAGTTCCAAGTAAGAGCAAGCACCGGTGATGGTGGAGTAGGGGAGATGTGCTCATCATGTACATGTATGTTCTAGAAACAGGAACATGTGTCATATTCACAGGCATTATGTGTAAAGTAAGCAGATGCAATTCAAGTTAGAAGCAATACAAGCTAGACATCATAGGCAACATGCAACCACATATGATAGTGACAAGTTAGAGCAAGCACCTGTGATGGTGGAGTAGGGGAGTCATCATCTACACAGCTACATTGACTGTCCAGCCTTGTGTTGTCTTGCGAATCTTGTTGGGAGGATGGCGGAGTAGAATCTACAGAGACCCCCTGTTTGAGTTGCTTCAAAGGACCACCATCATCCACTGTCGGACTAATTTCCTTCAGCTGTAATGATTTTGCATTGTGAAGTCAAACCGATAAGAAAAAGGGATTAGAAACACTCCAAGACACCATATGGAAGGTGCAATCAATATCACCCTGCCAAGTTAAAACTGTCTCGTCATAGGTGGCGTTCATCAAACTAGAAGCAATACATGCTAGAAATCATATTCAAGACGCAAACCAATATCACACTGCCAACTTAAAGGTGTCCCATCATAACTGACTGATGCAGGATACACAAGAAGAGTAGTATCATGTAAGAACATGGTGTGATAGACAGATATAGTATGTACCAAAAACAGGAAAGCGTGTCATATTCACATGTATCATGTGTAAGCTAAGCAGATGCAGTTTACACTAATTAGGAGCAATATGAGCTAGACACCATATGCAACATGCAACCAGATATCACACTACCAAGTTAGAGCAAGCACCTTGGATGGTGGAGTAGGGGAGCGGAGACTTGGACCTTGTAATGCACTACCAGTACAAGGAGAATCGGTACAGATGCTTCGTTTACGTTGCTGCAGAGGACCACCATCATCGCCTGCCTTACTCTTTCTTGATTTTGCCTTGTCAAGTCAAATCCACAAGAAAAAGGAATAAAATTTGCTCTTCAGAACTCATTGATGCATGATACTGACGAACACTACTTTCATGTAAGGCAACCGCATGATAGGAGGATGGAATATGTATGAAAAACAGGACGACGTGACATATTGACATGTATGATGTATAAAGTGTAAACTAAGCACAAGGTGCTTGAACTTGTTAGAATCGATGCAAGCTAGAAACCATATGAAAGATGAAACCAATATCACTCTGCCAAATTAAAAGGGTTCCCTAACAAATGTATTTGACCAAATTAGAAGCAATACATGGCAACAGGCTAGAAATAATATGCAATATGCAACGAATAAAGGTGACTCATCATAAGTGATTGATGCAGGATATAGAAGAGAGGTAGTTTCATGTAAGAACAAGGTTAACACATAGATGTAGTGTGCACCAAAAATAGGAAGGCATGTCATATTCACAGGTATAGTGTGTAAACTAAGCAGATGCAATTTACCCTAATTAGAAGCATTACAAGCTAGACACCGTATGCAACATGCAACCACATATCACACTGCCAAGTAAGAGCAAGCACCTGCGATGGTGGTGTGGGGGAATTGCGATGATCAACTAGAGATCTACATTGACTATCTTCATTTAGCCTTGCTGTTTCTTGAGAATCATGTGGGGAGGATGACACTTCACTCTTTAAACGAGTATGGGGTCTCACAGTAACCCACCCGGGTGACTGTCTCATCATAAGTGATTGACGAGGGATACAAAAGAGCATTAGTTTGATGTACGAACATGGTTAATAGACATATGTAGTATGTATCGAAAATAGGAAGGCATGTCATTATCAAAGGTATAATGTGTAAAGTTAGCAGATGCAATTTAACCAAATTGGAAGAAATACAAGCTAGACACCATATGCAGCATGCAACCACATTTGACAGCATGAAGTTAAAGCAAGCACCTGGGATGGTTGTGTGTGGCAATTGAGATCATCAACTGCAGAGCTACGTTTACTGTCTCCAACTGCTGACACTGCACCCGTTAGAGCACTGGAACGCTTAGTGCTTATCTTCGAATTACATTGGAGCGACTTCTGTCTTTTCTTTTCTGCATTCATCAACATTGCGTCAGAGTCTGAAATACCCATGAATACAAAAAACAATAGTGTGAGTATGGGTGAAGTGTGTGCACAATTAGTATAGTGTAAAGGTAGCAGATAGCAGGTCGGTGAGAAATAAATGACGAGAGACATATGATAGCTCTACAACATGCATGGCACACTAAATTAGTACATGATTCTATGAAAATAACAGTCGACTGAAAGTAAATAGGCCAGTCCATTTTTTCTGCACCGTCCGATGTACAAAGAACGGGCAGATCGCCTTCATCTACCTCCAGCCAGTCAGTGTTGACGATCTTCCTCGAAACGCCAGCGACCACTGGCCCAGTATTCCTCCCCTACATGTGCCCTCCCCTCGACCTCACTGCACCGCCGTGCTTGGCACCGCCCCCGGCCATCCATTCAAGCCCCGCTGACCTCCAGATCAGGCGCAAGAAGCTCCTGCGCCCCACACCCCGCTTCCCCGGGGAGCAGGCGGACTAGGTGCTCCGCGCGCCTAAGCGGGTGCTGCTTCTTTTAATTGCGGTTTGACTGACCCTGAATTGAAATCCAGGCGGGCTACTGACCTCTAGCAAAGGTGAAATAGTAAAAGGGAGGAAACCTTGTGCATTTAGTATCACGAAGAAGATGCAGTAAGAAGCGCTCAACTAGTTTCTTTCGTGGGATGAATACGGTGTGAGCGGAGACGTAAGATTTGCACGAATGTGGGAAAAGGAGTACCTCTTTCTGCCGGCAGTGCTGTGTCCTCCTTCTGTTTTTCTGACGATCTTCTTGTTGTTCACCAGAAACCAAAAGTTGTGGAGGATGGTGCAGCCTTGGACGAACCCATGGCCAAGTTGTTGAGTGTGGTGCGGTGGCCGTCTGTCGGCGGCGGGGAAGCAGATTCGAGGTGGCGAACGACGGCGTAGCGGGAACAGCTCCGGTGCGGTGGACGGTTGCGACAGTGGAGCCGCAGTAGTGAGGCGTGGTCGGAGTGGTTCTGGTACGGCGCACGTCGGCATCGGCGTCGTGGAGGCAGCTCTGCCTCGGCTTCAGCTGCTAAGTCCTTGAGGGCGTTGCGGTTGCGGTTGCGTTGGACGACGACGTCGGGGTACCGGCTCCGGCGTGATGGAGGAGGGCGGCGGTGGATTGGCCGCTATGGGGTGGAGGACGGAGGAGACTGGGGTTTCGCGGTTGGTGGAGAGGGCGTTTTCGCGCCCACGGAGTATGAATGGGGAAACGGAGGGAGGTGGGGAACTAAGGGGGAACAATGTTTCGGTTTGAGAATCGCTTGTTTGAAATTCGGGGAAAGTTACAAACTTTCCCCCATCTAAAATTTCGGACATATTGCGGGTTGGGGGTAGGACAGTCATGTCAGGTGTCCCAAATGTGGGCGGGATAGATTTCGGCCGAGCGCATGGGTAGGCGCCCACGGCGTATGAATGCTTCTCTGGCATCTTGGTGAAGTTACAAACCTACCCCGGTTTAGACCTTTGGACATCGGGCTGATAGGCTACACGGGCCAGAGTTAGGACAGTAATTTCCTACCACCAAAACATTAGTCTCGCGCGGTTTCGGGTGACCAGAGGCCTATTTGGCGCTTCGTTCAATATTTGGGACCAGAAGCATTAACGTTTTCGGTTCTCTTGAATTGAACTTTCAGGATTTGTCAAACTTCACAAATCTTTACTCTTGAAATTCCTAAAGCTACGATTATTTTGGAATGGAGGGGGTACATTTGAATATACATTGTACACGAGTATATATTAAAAAATATGCAACTTACCTCAGTTCATGCATGGTTCCAGATATAATCTCCTTGGTTGCAAAAAAAAGTTAGATATGCGTATGAATATATATATAGCAAGTTCAAACTCACAACAAAGATTGATGCCCCCTTTTACATCTGATTTACAAATGCCATTATCTCGGGTTCAAATAGATGAATGCACTTCCTATGAATTCGAATCTTCGAAACCCCCTTTGTGTT
Source organism: Triticum urartu (assembly GCF_056163025.1). NCBI lineage: Eukaryota > Viridiplantae > Streptophyta > Magnoliopsida > Poales > Poaceae > Triticum > Triticum urartu. The sequence continues at coordinate 479,344,299 of NC_141876.1, forward strand.
GAATTCGACATGTATTCTATTTCGTAGCTAGAAATTTGGAATGTATCCATTCAAGTGACAAATGTATAAAGTTCTTCACACTAACAACATGGAGTGCACTAATTAATGTTTATATATGAATTGCAAAAGCATTCATTGCCTGTATTTCAAACCGCTCTCACTCTATGGATCGATAATATGAAATAAACACATGCACATGCTAGAATTCAATTGCAGTTGAAGAAAGAGCCTACTCCTGGTACTGTATATTAGTGATAGGGGTGTGTACAAAGTACACGTGAATACCAGGCATTGTGCATGTGTGGATACTATCGACGAACTAGCCCCCAAGCTTGTATAACATACTAAGGGCCTAGAGTTACAAATCATATATAGTCGGCTTATCACCAGTGGGGATAGAGTCCTCCGTGACTCTGGTAGCTTTGTGTTGTACGCCGAGTCCTCCACATGGGTCTTCGTATAACACGTCTCGGTCCAACCTATATGTGGCGCAGGATGGAACCGACCCATGAGTCTTCATGTTGACCCACCACAACTAGAAATGATGTGCCCACCACACCACACACGCAATCGGCCACTAAGAGAATACGCATATACAATAGTACAACGGTATCTACCTCACGGTACGTCTCCATATTTTGTTGATGACACTGACGGACTTTGCATTTGATGCGTGCTCCGTATTTTGTTGACGACACTTACGGTCATTGTATTTGAAGCGAAAGCACGATATGGTCACTGGACTTCAGAATAAGCTCATCACGGTCACCGCATACATTTTGTCGTGCTAACCAACATGTGGTTGGATGGTTAGAGGGCAGTGGTTTCTCGAGCCCACCAAGGTTAAAGTCCCGGTGCTCGCATTTATCTTGTGTTAATTTCAGTATTTTCCGGCGACGTACGTTCAGTGGGAGGAGACGTTCCACTCGACTATGAGGCACCTATGGCGACATCGTAAAATCTCAAGATCATATATGCTGGCCCACTCTCTCGAAGGTGCTCATAGGGGTCGGGTTCGCGTGTGTGCGCTTATAGCGGTGAGTGCTTGCGCATATATATGAGCCCTTGTGTCTGTACCGTGTTAAACAAATACATATCATGATTATACGGTCACTGGCTCACCCGTACAACTCCGTATTTTGTTGATGACACAATCAATTAACCAGTCAAACATTCCACGCGGCGCAACTAGTGTTGCACCATCGGGGCGCGTAACCATGGGTCCCACCTGTCAGCCCGTATATGAAAGAAAGAAATGGTAGTTTGAGTCTGTACTGTGTTAATAAAATAGCAGTACATTTTAGGGTGATTGTACAGTCACTGGCTCACCATACAGCTCCGTAATTTGTTGATAACACGATCAATTGACCAGTCAAATGGTCCACACTCAGCAGCGCACATTACCATAGGGCCCACCCATCAGCGCGTATATGAAGGACAAAAATGGTAATAAATTAGTGGTCGGCGAGTATTCGAAGTCGTGAGACCTCTGGTTGGCAGTCACCGGTGGTTGGGGGCGTTCATTGGGCGGTGGGGTGGGGATCCCCGGAGAAAAAGCTCGGCGGGGGGGGGGGGGGCTAGAGGGATGGCCGGTGCGGCGGCGGACCGGCGGTGGGGAGTGGTTTTGTGGAGGGCAGGCCGGCCGCGGCCGGCGGGGGCTGGCGGTTCGGCCGGTGGTGGCTGGCGGCTCCGGGGGTGGAGTTTGATGATAAACTGGAGGCCCTTGATTTCGTATCCAATGACTGGAAAATCTAATGACCAGAGATGAAAAAGTCAGTCGACTGACGTGTAGCCTCACCCCGCACGTACACATGCACGGATGCAAGACACGCACGCATGTAGGCGTGCAACACTAACACATACACACGCACGCATGCTGGCGTGCAACACTGACACGTACACATGCACTCATGAATACACGCACGTACGCACCCATGCATGCAACACTGAAATGTACCCTTGCACGCACGCAACACTCGCACGCCTGCATGCACACAACACACGACGCAAGACACACGTTCAACCTATACGTGCATGCACCCTTTGTTAAGGACATGGATTGTTATGGGCATTAATCAATCTTATCTGTGATAAGCAGAACATTGATGTTTGCAGCAGTCTTTATGAATCACAACGTATCGAATGGGCTATCAACATAGTAGGCTTATCTACATGAAAAAGATGACGTCACACTCAATGAACAATCATCGGTTTATGAAATGCCCGCTTCTGACCGCCCTGGCCCACCAAAGGTTCCTCTGCTGTGCGCTGCCTGCGTTGGGTCACTGACATGCAGGCCATGCACCCAAAGAGCCCACACGTCAGTGGAAGAACGGCGCGGTGTCCTAGGTCAGAGTCGAGGGCGCCACTCACGACACGCCCGGCTGAACACACCTCCGTGCCGCATTCAAATGCCTTCATGAAACCCGCCCGTGTGGAAGCCGAGAAACCTACTCTGGACACACGTCCGTTCATGACCGGGCCGGTGTTAAACGCAACGCCGGCCGAGCTCCTCCCGTCTGCCGTCTATTTAATCTCCTATTTAAACGAGGCCAAACGCCGGCCAAGAATCGCACACCTCCGCAGCTGTCGGGGGTTGGGTGCGACATATGCCAAAGGATGGCTTATCATGGAGGGGGCGAGTAGAACGTCGCCAGTGCCTGGAAACGGGATAAGGCGAAGGCATGCACGCCGGCGAGTCTTACCCAGCTTCGGGGATCTCCGGGGAGATAATACCCCTACTGCTGCTCTATGGGGTCTCCGCATGATCACTATGGCAAAGTGTTTACACGGTTGCTCCTCGAGCTGTTTCCTGGAGGTAGGAGAAGGCAAGGCTAGCTCTCTCCTTCCTATACGATCTGGTCTAGTGCTAATGGATTCCAACCCTTTGCATGGATGCCTTGGGGGTTTATATAGGCCTACCCCCAGGGGTACAATGGTAATCCGGCTGGGCACGGGCCCAGCCGTCAGTCTCTCTTGCGCCGTCTTATCCGCCGACTCCTGGGGCCCGCCGACTAGTGGGCCCCGCCGACTGGCTCGGTACGGAGCCGACAGGCCGCGTCCGCCGCGGGCAGGTCTTGCCGGCTGTAGATTACTGTAGCCGTGCCTCTAATGACGCAGGCTCGGTCATGAGGTCGTGGCGACAGCCCCACCGTCTGGCGGGCGATCACTGTGGCCACTACCTGTCGCGTTTGATTAATGGCGCGTGGGGCCCGTGGGAGGGGCCGACCGACTTATGGTGGCCGACTCCCATCCGGGCCGACTGGTGGCACTTTCGCCGTCTTTCGTATGCCCGCCGACTGGTGGGACCCATCATCCCTGGGTCGTACCGGCAGGCCGTCGTGGGCACAGGGCTCCGCGCTCTGGGGCTGACGTCAGGGCCGGCATGGCAATAGTGTCGCACCGCGCGGAGATCTCCGTGGGTACGGCGTACTGTAGCCACGCCTGCCCTTGGAAAAGGGGTGGGAGTGGACCTTACTATGACCACTCCCCGTCCCGTCCCTCTTTATGAGGGCATGGGGGTTGTTGGCGTCGCGGGCCGACTCCCCAAGGCCGGCTTCTCTGGAAGTCGCTAGTCAGGAGTCGGCTTTACCCTGAAGCCGTTCCTGGGACTCGGCCGCGAGTGGGCAGTCGGCCGCCTCGCCGCCGACTCCTCAGAAGGAGGCTCTTCGTCCTGGGGTCTCGAGGGGCGCAGTCTGCCTCAATGTCTTGAAAGGTTCTGGGCCTGGGTTAGCCTACCCGTGGCCCATTACTCCGACAGTAGTCCCCAATGCTGGTGAGGCTCCGAGGGCGACATGTCGTGGAGCCTCAACAGTTTCTTCTCTCCGGCGGTTGGATCTGGGCCTCGCTAGCCGTCTTTTGTCAAGCCGACTAGTTGGAGTCGGACTTGCTCAAGGCCGACTTGCCCCTAAAAAGGTTTGAACGTTGCGGCGGAGTTCAGGCGGCGTGCCTGATAAGCTTCCGGGTTGCCGCACGTGGTTGACCCGTCGCGAGGCGCCATGTGGCTGAGCTAGTCTGCTCACCCACGCCCACGACGGGTCAGGCCTACAGGCGGGGTCCGCCACTACCGCGCCTCGGTATGCGAACGGATCCGTTGTGGCCGCGCGGACGGTTGGGGTTCCCACGCGGTTATTGCACGTGGTAACTTCGTGTGGTAAATCGTGGGGGTCGTGGGGCCCGGGCGCAGTTAATCCCATGACCGCCCCCTCGGCTTCTCAGCCCACGAGCCTACAAGTAGGCAGGGGGAGGGGGGGTGGCGAAGCACGCGCACCCATTCTCCCCACTTCCTTTCGCTCCTTCTTGCTCCTTCTTCCTCTTGCCGCTGCTGCCCCGAACCACGCCGCGCCCGCAGCGATGAGCTCTTCCTCCGCCGCCGCGCCTCCTGCTGTTCGCTCCGGAGTGTGGGATGGCTCCGAGGTTGACGACGACGACATCGAGATCCTCCGCTAGACACGGCGGCTGCCCGACAGGGACTTAGTGCGGGTCCGCCTCGCGTCGGAGGGAGAAATATCGCCTGCGCCGGTGGAGGGCGAGCGGGTCATATTCCGCTCGCACCTTATGCGCGGCCTGGGGCTGCCGGCGAGCGGCTTCTTCCGCTCCTTCTTGGAGTTCCATGGGCTCCAGCCGCACCACCTTACTCCGAACACGGTGGTGCTGCTGGCTGCCTTCGCCACCCTGTGAGAAGGCTTCCTCGACGTTCTCCCCACCATCGAGCTCTGGGGTGAGTTCTTCCAGTCCAAGCTCGGCACACATGTTGCCGGCGTGCTGGCCCAGTGCGGTGCATTCATCACGATGTGGAGATTAGTGGCCGACAATCCGTTTCCCACCATCGCACTGATTAAGTCGGTGAAGATGTGGCAGCGGTCCTATTTTTATGTGAAGAACGTCGCCCCAGAAGGCGACTGGGTCAACCTGCCGGCTTACGAAGCCGGCGCGCCGGCTGGAAGGCTCCCCAGCTGGTCACACCGAGCCAAGACGCTGTCTCCCACTAGTGCCGCCGCCGTCGCGCGACTCCGAGTGCTGACGCAGTCGGAGGGCCTGACCGGGGCCGACTTGCTGGCCGCCTTCGTGGCGCGCCGAGTCCTCCCACTCCAAGGCCGACCTCACCTGATCTGCCAGATGAGCGGTCATCGGGACCCGAGTCGGATGTGCTCCAAGGACATGCCTCACGTGGAGGTGGCGAACACAATGAACTACATCGCGAACTGCAGTCTCTCGGTGGATTGGCGGTTCGGCAAGGAGCCGTATTCGCGCGCCAACCCCCCGCCTATTGTAAGTCGTCTTCCTTCTTCTTCTGTTTCTTTTGTTGCCGAGTCTGACTTGTCAAGTCTGACCGTTTTTGTTTTGAATCAGAACCCTCTCGTCCCTCCTTCGGCCGGCACCGCGGGGCTGGCTCGTCAGTTTGTCCCCGATCGGGCGGAGAGCGACGTCGACGATCCTGACTTGGGGGCAGCGGCCATGGAAGCCGACGCCGAGGGAGGAGGAGGAGAAGCAGGCGGCTCCAGGCCTTCGGCCACTTCCGCCGACTGGCCTGACGACGAGGCCGAGGGAGAAGTCGCCCCGCGTCGCCAGCCAAAGGCCGGCCAGCCAAGCGTGAGTTCCTCTGCCGGCTTGGATGCTCAAGGCGGTGCGAAGAAGCGCCGGGCCGGGCCGAGTACGCTTGGGGGCCGGTCGAATAAGTTCAAGGGAGCGGCCGCCGCGACCAAGCGGGAAGAGGCTGCCGCGAAAGCCAACCGCTTCCGCAAGGAAGTGAAGAAGCCGCCGCTGGTCTCTACGTAAGCGCCTCCGTCCCTTATCTTTATTTTCTCTTTGTTGATCTTGTCTGAGTTTTTCATATGCTTTTCTCACCTCCGGGCTCCCCTCACTCTTGAGAGGGTTGCCGCCGCCTCCGTTATGGGGTCGGTGGAGACGTCTACCACCACTCGGCGGATTGACCCCGCCGCCGATCTTCGGGAGGCGACGGAGCGGAACGCGCATGAGAAGCGCGAGGAGGACGAGGCCGCCCGCCGGGAGAAAGCAGAGGCCGAGAAGGCGGAGGCCTCCGCCCTGAAGAAGCTGGAGGCGGCCGAGGTCGCCGCTGCGGCAAAGCGGTCGACCAAGGAAGTCGCGCCCTGGTGGTCGGCGGTGTTCGTCACCCCTCTGAACTCCGCGCCACCGCCCTTGGAGTTCACGGGGCAGTGAGGGGAAGCCGGCGGCGAGTTCCCAATCGTGGAGAGAGGTGGCGGCGACGCCCCCATGCCGGACGCAGTCGCGCCACCACAGCCGCCCCCGCCGTCGTCTAGAAGCGCGCAAGGCAAACAGCCGGCGGATCCGCCTTTTCCACCGACTGAAGACGAGGCTGTGGCAAGGCTACTCCTTCAAGTCGGCTCGCCAACGCGCCGCCGTCTTGAGAAGGCGACTTCGGCGCCACGCCCCTTGGAGACCGGCACCGCCAGCTCGACGATTCCAGACGCCGAAGCGACGAGTGCCGCGCCCATTGGGTGGGTGCGAGGAGGCAGCATGGGCCCGCTGAACCAGGCACTTCTGGATGTCTAGACGAAGCTGCGAGCTGAAAGCGACGCCATCCAAAACTGCACCAAGGTGCACCTGGCGTCGTGGGCAGCCATCCGGGTATGCTTTCTCTTTTGTCCTTGTTTTCTTGTTCATCTCTGTGGGGGCGCGCCAGCGCACCCACTGGGTGTAGTCCCCGAGTTTTGGGCCGGCTACTGAGCAGGCGGCCCGAAACTCCAATTGGTAAGTTCCGGGTACTAACCTTTGTTCTGAAATACTTGTTGCAGGACTATCACAACCTCCGTGTCACCGCCTTCAACCGCAATGTTGAAGAGCTGGGCAAGCGGACTGCCGACTTGTCGGAGAGTCGGAGCGAGTCCTTTTTATTCTTTGCGGGGGCGCGCTGGCGCACCCGCGGGTTGTAGTCCCCGAGATTCGGGCCAACTGCTGAGCAGTCGGGCCGGATCTCCCCAGCGACCTTCTTCGTTGATGACTTAACGCCTTCTTTCTTCTTTCTCTTCAGAGGCCAATGCCACTCTTCAACAGTAGCTGAGCGAAGCCAACTCCGTGTTGCGCGCCAAGGGGGAGGAGTGCAGCAAGCTCGCCGCAGAGCGCGATCTGGTGGCCGCACAATTGGCAGAGCAGAAGGACTGCTTATGAAGACGCAGAAGGAGGCGGAAGAGGCGGAGGCCGCCCTCCCGCCCGAGTTCGCGAGCGAGCGCTCCTCCTGGACCGACAAGGAGGCAATGCTGGTCTCCGGCTTCCACGAGATCGAGGACCTCGTCGACGGTGAGCTTCTTTGCTTTCTTTCTTCGAGCCGTCGGCTATATGTCGAGCCGACTCCTAGTTTTTTGACTTGTTCTTCATTCTTTCCGTCTTGGCAGACTTCTTCCCTGGCCACTCGCAGGCTGCCATTCAAGCCATCGAGGCCGACCGCGAGGAGCGGAGGGCGGGTGGCACGGAGATCGCCGCTGATGCCCCTCGGACCCTTAACGAGCATATTCTGAGCATTGGGGTTTGCCTGAGGCCGGCCCACCAGATGCTGCGCCGGCTTCAACGTGTCGGTGCCCAAGCGATCGCCGCCCTGTGGCCAGACGTGCAGGCTCCGCGCACCCCCAGTCGGACTGCCGACTGGCTGGAGGTCGCGGCTAGCCGTCTTGAGGCCTGGAAGGGTTCCTCGGCCTGGGCCGGAGCGCGCCGAGCCTTGGAATTCGTCAAGGCGTGGTATCCAGACCTGGACCTAGACCGGCTGGCCACACTCCGGTCAGAGGCCCAGCCGGAGCTGGCAGCCGCGGAAGACGCCATTGTCAAGCGTGAGACGGCGATCGCCAAGTACACCGACACCAGCATCTTTGTCCTCGAGCGGGATGAAGACGGCGAGGAGGTGCCACCGGAGTGGTTTGGGCTGAACCCCGACTACGGCGAGGACTCAGCAGAGGTGATCGGCTCCAGCGTCGAGGAGGAAGACGAGGCGGAAGACGGAAGCGAGACGGAGGGACCGGAAGACGGAGCGGACGGCCAGCCTCAGCTCGACCGTGCCTCCAGCAACGAGCCATGCCCGCCCGAGCCGACTGCTGCCGGAGGTGATCAAGCCGAGACCGCCCAGCCGGCCGCCCCAACATCCAACACCGCCGTCTCCTCTGATCCTCCAAACCCGTCTGCCGCCCCCTAGGCCGCCCCCTTGTCTTTGTTTTATCTGTTCTAATAGTTTTTGAAGAACTTGTTAATCCGCACAATTCCACCCGCAGGGTGTATTTTGAAATTCTGCTCGAAGATTCGGCCAAGGGCCTTTGTTATGTAAATATTCATCCGACTTCTATCTTTCTTGCTCATTGTTCTTTTGGCTTTTTTCCTTTGCCGTCTTCCCTCAGTTGCCGTCTTTTTCATTTAGACAGCCGCTCTGCGGACTGCTGCTGGATCAAATTCTTGGTCACTTTGGGAAGGCAAGTACTTAGCCGTTTTTAGAGTTGTTTAACAAGTCGGATAGAAGGCGGCAAGCCGACTATTCAAGAGTCGGTTTGCGAAAAAAGGCTGGAAGCCGGCCTTAAGCTATGTTTGTGCTTTGAGTCCTTAGCCATTTTTCATGTGGACGCCCATTCTTCCTTACTCCTGCCCACCAGACAGTCGCTCTGCGAGCTGCGGCTTCTGGCAGGAGATGGTTTAGATGCCACACACTACTTGTCCGGCTGCAGGAAGCATTTCATAGCGCAGGACGGCAAGTCCCCGGGCCGACTAGTCGAACCCGGTGCCAAGCGGCATAACAAAGAGTAATATACTCGAAGGCATATTTCTTATCATATAGATAAAAGAGGGCAGTCCCCGAGATCTTCTCGGGGGCTTCGAAGTCTTGGTACTTTTAATACAAAAGGTAGCGTGATACATACTGCGTTTAACTGTAAAATTTTCAGAGGAGATTTGCATTCCATGGCCGCTCTGTCTCTTTGCCGGAGTCGTCCCTCTTGCGTGCTCGGGGCTTCTGAGCGTCGATCAGGTAGTAGGAGTCGTTGCCCAACACTTTGCTAATGATGAAGGGGCCTTCCCAAGGTGCCGACAGCTTGTGCTGGACGGCTGTTCGCTGGATTAATCGGAGCACGAGGTCACCCTCCTGGAAAGATCTCGGCCTGACCTTCCTGTTGTAGTATCTGCGCAGGCTCTGCTGGTTGATGCTGGACTGACTGAGTGCCAACAGCCGGCCCTCTTCCAGCCGGTCGACGCCGTCTTGTCGTGCTTCTTCTTCTTCTTCCTCGGTGTACATGGTGACTCACGGGGAATCGAACTCTATGTTCGTTGGGATGACGGCTTCAGCACCGTAGACGAGGAAGAAAGGCGTGAAGCCGGTTGACTTGTTTGGAGTCGTGCGCAGAATCCAGTGGACGGCTGGCAACTCGTCGAGCCAGCAGCCAGCCGAGCGCTCTAGAGGCTCGATCAGTCGGGGCTTGATGCCGGACAGGATGAGGCCGTTTGCTCGCTCCACCTGGCCGTTTGACTGTGGATGGGCGACGGATGCTAGGTCCAGTTGGATGCACTGTGTCGCATAGAAACGGGCCAAGGCGCCTTTGGCAAAATTCGTGCCGTTGTCGGCGATGATGCTGTGTGGTATGCCATACCGAATTGTGATGTCGGAGATGAAACTCACGGCAGTCGGACCGTTCAGTTTCTTGATTGGCTTTGCTTCTATCCACTTGGTGAACTTGTCCACCGCGACAAGTAAGTGAGTTAAGCCACCTCGTGCCGTCTTGAATGGTCCCACCATGTCTAGACCCCAAACTGCGAAAGGCCAGGCAATGGGGATGGTCTTGAGTGCAGAAGCCAGCTGATGCGGCTTGGAGCGGAACTTCTAGCACCCTTTGCATTTTTGGACCAATTCCTTGGCCTCTTCTAAGGCCGTTGGCCAAAAGAAACCGTGTAGGAAAGCTTTGGCGACGAGTGCTCTTGAAGCCGCATGGTGGCCGCACTCGCCTTGATGGATGTCTTTGAGAATTGCTTGGCCTTGCTCTGGCTCTACGCGGCGCTGGTAGACACCAGTGACGCCGTGCCTGACCAGCTCTCTGTTGACTATGGTGTAGGCTGCCGCTCGGCATTGTACTTGCCGAGCTAAGGTCTCATCAGTCGGCAGCTCTTTGCTCACCAGGAATTTGAGGATGGGCTGGGCCCATGAGGGTGCTGCTATTTCTTTGACCGCCAGAACTACGACTTCGACGAGGGCGACTGGGCTGGGAGGTGGCGGGCTGGAGTCAGCAACCGCTTGCTGGATTAATGAAGTCCCCGGGCCGACTGGCGCAGCCCTTGGTCCGAGTTCTAGAGTCTTCGGGCCGGCCGCCGCAGTCCCCGGGCTGGGTTCTGCAGTCCCTGGGCCGACCTCGACTGTGGCGGCTTTGGAGCCATCTGCCAAAATCCCCGTACCATCTGCCGGGGCTCTGGAGTCAGATCCGACTTCTTCGGGAGGAGCCGGCACAAAGATGGAGTCTGATTCTGGTGAAGGCTTGACAGACGGCTTGAGGAGGCATTGAAGGGCGACGCCGGATGGTATTGCTTGGCGGGTAGAGCCGATTTGTGCCAAGGCGTATGCTTGGTCGTTGTCGTTTCTTGGCACATGGAGGAACTCGCACCCCTCGAAATATCCACTGAGTTGCTGCACGAGGAAACGGTAACTCGCCATGTTTGCATCTTTGGCGTCCCAGTCGCCAGACGACTGCTGGACCACTAAGTCCGAGTCGCCATAACACAGGATCTGGCGAATGCCAAGTTCTTTGGCAAGTAGGAGCCCATGAATGAGCGCTTCGTACTCAGCGACATTGTTGGAGGCGGCAAAGTGGATTTGCAGTGCGTATTTGAGCTTGTCGCCTTTAGGAGGAGTGAGGACAACGCCGGCTCCCAAGCCGGTGCGCATCTTGGAGCCATCGAAATGCATCCGCCAATGGGTGGAGTCGGGCGCTGGAGGTAGGTACTGGGTCTCGACCCAGTCGACGAGGAAGTTGGCCAGTGCTTGTGACTTGATGGCGGTGTGGGGCTGGTAGTGGATGGTGTAGGGAGCCAGCTCTATGGCCCATTTGGCCACTCGGCCAGAAGCATCTCAGCTTCCGATGATCTCGGCAAGTGGGGCCGTGCAGACCACAGTGATTGTATGCTCTTGAAAGTAAGGCTTCAATTTCTTGGCGGCAAAGTGCATGCCATAGCACATCTTCTGGTAGTGGGGGTAGTTCTACTTGGAGGCCGACAACACTTCGCTCAGGTAATATACCGGTCTCTCGACAGGTAGTGCCTTGCCTTCCTCCTTGCGTTCCACTACAATGACTTTGCTGACTACCCGGCTGGTGGCGGCGATGTATAGGAGCATAGGCTCCTTAGGAGTCGAAGCCACCAGAACGGGTGGAGTAGTCAGCATCTTCTTCAACTGGAGAAAAGCTTCATCCGCCTTGTGGTTCCACTCGAAAAAGTGGTCTTCTTCATGAGCTGGTATAAGGGGAGAGCTTTCTCGCCCAACCGACTGATGAATCGGCTGATGGACGCCAAGCAGCCAGTGAACTTTTGCACGTCCAGCAGTCGGCTGGGTACCTCCATCCTCTCAATGGCCTTGATCTTTACAGGGTTGCACTCTATGCCGCGTTCAGAGACCAGGAAGCCAAGGAGTTGGCCGGCTGGGACTCCGAAGACGCTCTTCTCTGGGTTGAGCTTGATCTGGAATCGGCACAGGTTCTCAAAGGTCTCCTGGAGGTCTTCCAGCAGTGTTCCACGCTTCTCCATCTTCACCACCACATCGTCCACGTAGACGTGGGCATTTCTACCGAGTTGCTTGAGGAGGCACTTCTGCATGCAACGCTGAAAGGTGGCGCCGGCATTCCTCAAGCCGAACGTCATGGTGAGGTAGCAGAAGGCTCCAAACGGCATGATGAAGGCGGTCTTCAGTCTGTCAGCCGAGTTCAGCTTAATCTAGTGATATCCTGAATATGCATCCAAAAAGCTCAATAGCTCGCATCCGGCTATTGAGTCTATCACCTGATCAATTCTTGGTAAAGCAAACGGGTCCTTGGGGCAAGCCTTGTTGAGGCTTGTGTAGTCAATACACATTCACCACTGCTTGTTCTTCTTCAGTACCAGGACCGGGTTGGCTAGCCACTCTGGAAAGAATACTTCCATAATGAAGCCGGCTTCTAGGAGTCGGGCTATCTCTTCTCCGACAACTCTTCTCTTTTCTTCTGATAGGCGGCACAAGGGCTGCCTGACCGGCTTTGCGTCAGATCGGACATGTAACTTGTGCTCGGCGAATTCCGTCGGCACACCTGGCATGTCTTTGGGGGACCATGCGAAGATGTCCCGATTCTCACGGAGGAAATCGACGAGCTCACCTTCCTATTTGCTGTCGAGGTTTGCACCTACCACATCGTACCTCTCTGGGTGCTCCGGATCCAAGGGCATCTTCTTTGTCTCTTTGGCCGGCTTGAACGAACCTTCAGCCTCCGACTCCTTTGGGTTAGGCGACACCTCTAGTTGCTTGCCGGCCATCGCCACAACCCGTTCAAGGAGCCGCTTCTCGGCCGCGATCACTAGGGACTCGGCCAGCCGACTACTCTCAGCCGCACAGGCAAATGACTTCCGGTAGTCGCCGGCTACGGTCAGAATCCCCCTGGAACTAGGCATCTTCATTTTGAGGTAGGCGTAGTGGGGGACCGCCATGAACTTGGCCAGGGCGGGTCGGCCAAGTAATGCATGGTATGGGCTCTCGAGGTCCACCACCTCAAACCAAACTGACTCTCGGCGGAAGTGATCTTTGTCTCCAAAGCGGACGTCCATCAAGATCTTGCCGATTGGTGAGCAGGAAAGACCAGGAACAATGCCGTGGAACACAGTCCGGCTGATCTGAAGCTGTCTTTGCTTGATTCCTAACTTCTCCATGGTGTCCTTGTACAGGATGTTGATGCTGCTGCCTCCGTCTATCATAACTCGCGAGAAACAAGCAACTCGTCTATCCGTGGCAAAGGTGGCATCCAAGACCAAGGCATAAGAGCCCGGACTCGGCATCACCTCCGGGTGATCAGCTCTGCTCTAGCTGATAGGCTTCTCGGACCTGTGCATGAACTCTGGTGTCTCTGATGCTACTGCATTCACCTCTTGTCGTTGCAGCCGCCTGCTGCGTCGATCATCAGCCACGCTGGTAAATATCACGTAGGCTCCGTGCTCTTCGGGGTACTCGTCTTGTACTGCACCGACTGGCCTGACAGCCGGCTGCTGGGGCCGAGGCGGAGGCTGCTGCCCAGCAGGCGGGGGAGGTAGGAGGCCGTCTCCTTTGGCGATCCTGGTGAGCCAGTGGCACTTCCGGGTGGTGTGATTCGACGGCTTCGCGCCGCTATGGAACTTGCAAGGACCATCCAGAGTCTGCTCGTATGAGAAAGCCGGCAACCAGTTGGGCTGGCCACCTTTCTGTCGCTTGGGTGGAGGCTGCCCATCCGGTTGCTGGTCTTCAACTGTCGCCACCTGCCGGCTGCTGGAAGCCGGCTGCGGGGCCTTGCGCTTGTGGTCGTTCTGTTGTTGCCGCCGACTGGCGTCTCCTGCTGGAGTTCTAGGAGCCTGAGGGGCCACTTTGCCAGTCGCGCTAACTTGAATCTCCGCCTTCACGGAGGAGTCGACCGTGGCATACTTGTCTGCTATGATCAGTAGCTCGTCGAGGGTTTCTTGCTCGTCGTAGAGGAGCTTGTGCTTAAGGAGGGTGCCTTCTCTGCACCCGGCGGTGAAGTACTCGATAGCCTGCACCTTGTGCATGCCCTCGCAGGAGTTCCGAAGCTCGGCCCAACGCGTGAGGTAGTCGCGAGTCGACTTGTTGGGGCCTTGCATGCACAAGGAAAGCTGACGAGGCTTGGGAGGACGCTTGTACGTGCTTGTGAAGTTGCGGACGAATGCATCGGTGAAGTCGACCCAGCTGTTGATGCTGCGGGCCTTCAGGCTGTTCAGCCATGTCCGGGCCGTGCCCTGGAGCATGGAACATATTTTACGGCGGCACGCTTGTTGCCGTTCTCTATGTTGACGGCCGTGGAGTAGTCAACCCGCCAGTCCTCCGGCTTCACGGAGCCGGTGTACTTGGGCGTGTCTCTTGGGAGCGTGAACCCTTTGGGAAAGGGCTCATCTCGAATGCGGGGCCCGAAACAAGGCGGACCCAACTCGTCTTCTTCCAGCGCCAGGAATCGGTGAAGTCGGTCAATCCGGTGGCGGGCGTCGTTTTCTCCGACTCCCTCTCGGCGGACAAGGTGGTCACCGAGAGTCGGATGGTCAATAGGCGGCGGGGAGACTCGCCTTTCCTTGCGAGGAGGAGGAGGCGGACAGTCGTCCCGTCGTTCCACTGCTCTCGGGCGGCCGTCTTGGTCGCGCTCTATGGTAATGTGAGTCCGACTGTGGCTGACAGCCAGATCCTTGTCTTTCCTTCCTCGGGCACCGCCAGTCGGCGTCCAAGACGTCGCGCCTTGATCTCGGCATGGAGGCGGGTCGTCGTTTTGTCACTGCGGCGCCTCCGTGCGGCAGCCGGCCTCGTTCTGCGCGGCAGCCGTGTCGAGGAGTCACTGGACTCGCTCCGTCATCAGGCGGCGCTCCTCGCCCTCAAAGTTGTCCAGCTCGTCCGCCGCCACCTGGGTGGCTCGAATGTTCTCCGCAGGCATGGCGTACACAGGGCGATTTGCCCCGAACAGGTTGGCGATGGCCACGCCATGCTGTCGGACCGCGCCAATGGGGCTGGGCCCAGCTGGGGCTGGCAAGCCACCCAAAGCGCGATCCATCTCACGCTGGTAGGCTTCTGACAAGCGTCTCATGCTAGCCAGCTTATTTGTGCCTTCGATGAGCTGAAGGCGGCGCGCCTCCAACGTCTCCGCGTCAGCGTCTTCCGGAATGGGCGCAGTCAGGTCTTGCAGTGCCGCGCCAAGTGGGTCATGCGCTCCTCCGCCGGGAGGCTCGTCATGACCGATGACGAGCACCTCGGTGACGGTGCTTCCGTCTCTCTCCGCATGAGGGAGAGGCTCGTCGTAGACCACCACGTTGGTGGGGAACGCGTCGAGCGACGTGGTGTCGGAGTCGACCAGCATCGGGTCGGTGGAGCCTACAGACTTCAAGTCCACGGCAGGCTCGCCGGCAACGTGGAGTTGGTCGAGGAGGCCCACGAGGAGGCTCTCGGGGCTGCCCGTGCCTGCGTTGGATGCAGGTTCGTCGGAGAGTCAAACCTCGCCGACAAGATCGGCGAGGCAGCTGGCTGCGCAGGCGTTCTCAGTGCCGTGCAGCGCGTTAGCGCAAACTCCGTCTGGCGTGCCGGGCTGGCTGCGCTCGCCAGGGAGAAAAAGGGTTCCCGTCCAGAGCAGGTCTCCGGACGACGGTGCACCAGGCCCCACGGTGGGCGCCAAATGTCGGGGGTTGGGTGCGACATATGCCAAAGGATGGCTTATCATGGTGGCGACGAGTAGAATGTCGCCGATGCCTGGAAACGAGATAAGGCGAAGGCATGCACGCCGGTGAATCTTACCCAGCTTCGGGTTCTCCGGGGAGATAATACCCCTACTGCTGCTCTACAGGGTCTCCGCATGATCACTATGGCAAAGTGTTTACACGGTTGCTCCTCGAGCTGTTTCCTGGAGGTAGGAGAAGGCAAGGCTAGCTCTCTCCTTCCTATACAATCTGGACTAGTGCTAATGGATTCCAACCCTTTGCATGGATGCCCTGGGGGTTTATATAGGCCCACCCCCAGGGGTACAATGGTAATCCGGCTGGGTGCGGGCCCAGCCGTCAGTCTCTCTGGCGCCGTCTTATCCGCCGACTCCTGGGGCCCGCCGACTGGTGGGCCCCGCCAACTGGCTCGGTATGGAGCCGACAGGCCGCGTCCGCCGCGGGCGGGTCTTGCCGACTGTAGATTACTGTAGTCGTGCCTCTAATGACGCAGGCTCGGTCATGAGGTGGTACATATAGAGAGCGCTCGTCGCCAAATTATGCATATAGTACTATTAAAAAAGCTAGTACGTGCTTAATTGGGGTGCTAAATTCAATTAAAGAAATACTAGTAGTATGTACATACTGAAGAGTTAAAGTAACGAGAAGAAACATAACATAGTTCTGCTGGGGGCTCAGCACAACACACCCCTCAAATTAAACTAAGCACACCTGAAATTAAACTATGCAACTAATCCGGTAGACAGTGCAATAGAAGTTTAGAATCACCATGAGCAACGACACTGCCACCTTACTCGGAGTCCTCGTCCACGTCCTCGACTTCGTCCTTGTCCCTATTCCTCTTAGCCGATACTTCTTTGCTTGAATCGCACACTTGGCTGTTGTTCTTCATCCAACCCTTGTAGATATTGAAGCAAAGGTAGCCATCCATTGCAGCGTAGTGGATGTGGTCTATATCTAGTACATTCCACTGCCATGCATGACGATGAAACGTGTATGGAGGTTTCACCAGTTTACCGTACGAAGGATGAACCATGGCTCCTGCCAGGGTCAGCATTGAAGGCTGACGAGAGGGCACCAGCCGATTCTTCTGGAGGTCGAAGGGGTTGCCTACAATGAGGCCTATCCGACCCAGGATTTCTTTGTCGTTACCAAAGTCTACAGTAACGAATTTGACTAGGTTTCTCCCGAGGAAGTCCTTAAAATCCTGGCACTCAATGTCGGCATGGCATATGTGGTAGACCAAGCATAAGTCATGCATGCAAACCTGGATCACGGTGGGCTTCTTCCTCTCTTCGTCCTTTAGATCCTTCTCTCGTCCCAGGACTGTGGTGTACTCAACATCTAGCCCAGCGGCCCACTCATCATCTGAGTTTTCGAACATGCGTCTGAAGCGAGAAGGGCATCCTTTCACCGTCGAGGAAGAACGGGTGTAGATGACATCGAACTCATCGCCGGTGATGGTTCTAACCTTGTACTCACCGCCGATCATGGAGATTGGGGACGCCATGGATTTGGGAGGACAGTTAGGATTAGTGGAACTGCCGTAATGTGAATGAACGGGACGACTATGAGCGAACCGCCGTAGTATTGAAGGACGTGCTGGGACGAGTAGGAGCGAACTGCCAGCGTGCGAATGGCAGGGTAGTGGCTTTCCATTCTCCCATGATACGGGCTTCCGAGAGCCCTTGGATCTGAGATCGAACGATTGCATGGCGTGATTCTAGACCTATGGGTGAATATCCTATCCTGGAGGGTTATTCTGCAAATTTTCAGCAACTTAGCGTGCGACCGTTTGATCTCAGATCCAAGGGCCGCCAGCACCCCGTATCATGGTCGCGCCTACCACGACCGTCGCGTCGCTCGCGCGGTCGCGCCCTTGGAGATTTAACACGGTGCGTTAGGCTATCTGATGTTGGCATGTCATACATAGTCATCACTTAGTCACTCATACTACAACAAGGTTGGCTATAAGTGTATTTTTTGTTACTCCTCTCTATCTCTTTCTTTGTACTCAAGGAAGAAACGGTGCTAGTAAGCGCGTGTATTTATTGCATTTGCCAAGGAGTGACCTCCTCCAATGAAATGGTGTTGCTAAGTTTGCTTCATTTAATTAGCTATAGACTCAAAATTGTCTTTTCACCTAGGTACACGCGCTTAGCACCGTTTCTTCCTTGGGTCACCAAACTAGTCTCTCTCTTCTTGATTAACTTGCCACATCAGACTTTATGCCTATGTGGCAAGCTTAAGCACCTGTAGGAGCAAGTAAAAGTAAGTACAATAGTGCGCTTTACATGGCATTTTTGCATATGTGGAGGAAAGAGAGGCAAGGAAAAAGTGGAGAAGTGGGCTCTCATGCAAGAGCCAGCCTCTACTACATGGGAGAGGCACCTGTATGAAGGTGGTCAGGAATCTAGGAGACTCACGCCGGTCGTAGCGCCGCACTTAAAATGATAATGGAAAGTCAAATCACGGGGCCCCACCTGCCAGCAGTAACTCGCTGTCAAATCACACAGCCCTACGTTTGCAGCAGCTACTCCCTCGTCTTCTCGCGTCTCTGTCGAACCGACTAGGCGGAACTGCCCCGCCGCCTACCGCACAGGAAAAGCCCCGCCCTCGACTTTTAAATACAACTACATCCGCTTAAGAATCCAATGATATACTTTTTGTGACATAGTAACTCCTATTTAGTTAGTCAAATGGATGACCTAGAACTACGTGCAGGCCCTATAAACTGAGACACCTAAAAATGAAAAAACCGAGACAGAGAGGGTAGTTCAGCACGTATCTTTTTAGATCAATATAGTCGGGATTCACCAAGGAGCAAAACCAAGTGGTAGGCTGCTCCTGTCATGTTGGCGTAGCAACTCAAGTAGGGTCAGTCCGCACACGAAATGGAGACACACTTAATAGGACCCCTTTGGCGGACATGTGGCTCATCCACCATCTTGTTCCACATGCGATGCTCCAAATTACAGTTCGGAGCAGCGGTTGGAATTGGAGGCACCCCGGTCCTAGTGCCGCAGTAGTAGAAAATGAGCGACGAGGGGTCAAATCACAAAGCCCCACCTTTCCCGCATTAAGCTGGATGGACGAAGCAACCATCATTTCACTCTAGGACGCAAGAGCATAAAGAAAAAAGAAAACAATGATGCGTGCGGCAGCTACCTAGGGCACCCTAGGGTAGGGGTCTCCACTGCAGATCCTTTTTTTTGAAAGCGCCTCCACTACAAATCCGCTTCTCCCTCGTCCTCTTGAAGAAAACCGATGATGAGTGCGGCGGTAGGGTTAGTAGGAGTACTACGGCATGTGGGGCCACATCGTAGTAAACGGGTTCGAGCCGACGCCTTAAATATGTGTGGGCCGCTTGGTTTTACGGGAACGAGGCAGCATTTTGGGTTCGGGGACCAGTGGAGATATAGTACATACAAAAAATTGTGGATGTAGGTTCGACCGAAAGGCAATGATGCATGGGCCCTGCATTTTGATATACCCGGGGCCGCGTGAAATTTGCTACTCTACTCAAAACTACTAGTAAGGTACTCCCTCCATCCATGAATAAGTCTACTTCTAGCTTTTGTCTTAAGTCAAAGTTTTAAAACTTTGACCAACTTTATAGGGAAAAGTAGCAGCATTTATGACACTAAATTAGTATCACTAGATTCGTTTTGAATTGTAATTTCATAATATATCAATTTTATGTCATATATGTTACTACTCTTTTGTATATATTTGGTCAAAATTTTAAAACTTTGACTTAGAACAAAGGCTAGAAGTACACTTATTCGCGGACGGAGGGAGTACACATGTATTGAACTCATGAGATTTCGAAACCAAATTATGAATAAATACACACTATAGCATGTAAAGCTTTGAGTCATATATGCATGATGTAGATGTTCGTTTAGTTCTTATTGTTCATCTCATTCAAAATCAATAAGTTTTATAAAAATGTTAAGATTCATGGGGTTCTGCATTGTACTCCCTCCGTTCCAAAATAGATGACCCAACTTTGCACTAACTTTGAGTTAGTGCAAAGTTGGGTCATCTATTTTGGAACGGAGGGAGTAAATCATAAAGTAAAAAACAAATAATGGCAATTCATTTAGAAAAAAATGATGAATTATGATACAGAAGATTCTAGAACAAAGGAGAAGTGCTTGTGTTTTGAGGTTTGTGCATTATGCTTAAGTTCAACCATGGAGTCTTCTACATTGTACATGTGGCAGATCTGGTGGAATGTTGATGATATCCAACGGCCAGTAGTGCTCGGATTTGCCTATCTCTGCACTGTCGGGTTAGCTTCATCCAGCGACCATCTTTCAAAGTTATTGGCACACTATATAGTTCTTGTGCCATAGTTGCATGTTTTGGAAAAAAGCTACTAGTGGGTTGTACTATCTATTTAGGAATAGAAGATGTATACATGGAAGTTGTAGGGAAAGAGATGACATGGAGCATCTCAATTCCTATGAGTAGGGATTGGAAAAGAGATGTCATTTGGTTCACATCATAGGAACTTTTCTATTGAATCTAGAGATGACATGTATCTCAATTCCTATGAGGAGGGATTAGAAAAGAGATGTAATTTGGTTCATATCATAGGAACTTTTCTATTGAATATACGCTAATGTTTATTTTCCTTTGAAATTAAGGGAGTATAGGAATCCATTCATATGAACCAAGTGGCTCTAAAGCTATAGAAATGATATCATGTTTATTTCCTTTGAAATGTGGAGTATATGAATATATTCCTATGAACCAATTGGCTCTAAAGGAAAAAATCCTATAAAAATCATATCATATAGAGTTCCTATGATATTCCTCGACACCAAAGGATGCTTGGAATTGCTGCGGGTGATACGATGGTCTTTCTTTGTAGACTCCTCACCCAACTTTATAGTTACCTCTCGATGTTGAATGAAATGACATATACATGGTATTCTACATGTGCAATTTGGTACACGAAAACTCGGTAAAAGTTTGCGAGGTTCGAATTTTCAATAAATCTATATGCACTGCATTTCGGAATGGATGGGGCATACGGCAGTTGCTAACACTCACGTGGAAGATTTGTGTGTAGGAGGAGTGGCTGTTCTGTTAAATGACATGGCAAAACTGACACTGTCGGATGCCGATCTAACGGTTCTTATGGCGTTCGTAAGGAAAAGGCTTGTGGCGAATGTTTGTCGGATAATGATTTACGGACATAGGCATTGCATTGATACGTGCCCCCCTCTCTCTCACGCACACGCACCCTCATGAGTCACGACTCTCCCAAGTCCTCTCGCAGACTCGCACGTCGCACCCACCGTCTATCTGCAGGTAGACGTCACGCACATATGTGCTCTTCACACCCTACCCTCAGAACTTCTAAAAAACAAAAGATGGGGCGCACATTTTATTTTAGCTCACACGTCACACACTTGTACTATTACTCTTGCGGCGAACGTTCTTTGGGCATAGTATATTGTACTCTCACGAAGAGAAGTGGTGCACGCACGCACTAGTTCTCTCACACCCACTCGCGGGTACATGTAGGAGCGCATTTTTTGAAGCTGGTACAACAAAATCACTCCACTATATATAAAAGCAGGAGCCTTAGCGCTTGCTTTACTAGGGTTCCTCTCGTTCACTCTCTCATGCTCTCCAGATCTAAGCAACACATAGGTGGCCACACTCTCTCTCAGCTCACGGCTGGTCACAATTCCGGCCGGACAACCTCGACCGGGGCAGGAGTGTAGGTGCATCGTTCACGCTGTCGTCGGCGGCGAGGGAGGAGACCAACGGCTGCCCGCGCGTCCTGATCGGTGGCCGTGCCGTTCTCTCCGAGAGAGCGCCGGCTCGGGAGGGCCTCCGACCCCTTCTTCCTCCCTGCGGTATTGTGGCCAAGATGCGGCCTCCGGACACCGTCTTTGCGACATGCCGACGACCCTCAGGTATATATTCCTTCAAAACCTGCCTTGCTCTACTGCCCTAGCTCCCTTTGTGTGGATCCTTTTCTACTTCCGTCCGCTGTTCCAAAGCCAGCTAGACTTCTACTATTATTAGAAGTAAAGCTATTTCATACAGTCGACTCAAAGCGTGGTTCAAACAGGGAAGAAAGTGGGAAAGCTGTAGCATGAATCTAGGACTTGGTTCTAAGAGGAAACGGGGGAAAGTAGTAATATCTGTCACTGTTTAAATAACCGTAGTTCTTATTTGCGCAAACAGGGATGTCTATCTCCATATCATTTCGGGATGTCTGTCTCCGTATCATTTCTATCCGTGCAATCAAAAGCACACACCTCAGTTTTAGTACAACTGCGCAAAAATGAGTTGGCTATCCCTCGTTGCCATCGTCTAACCTCCCGTCTTCAAGGTATCCCTACATTGGTAGTAACTAAGGTAGAATGACCAACACAATGTAAAAGAAGCTGATTCGTATGTTTTACTTCCTGATTGCAGTGTAGGGACGAGCGAAAACAACTGCATCCTAGTCCGAAATGCACTTTCTACCAGTTCATCCATGGACCGAGGACTAGCTGGCACGGCTGCACGGCGGTTTTTTGGACAGGTGCACGGACAAGAGGCATTGTGGTCTGCTTATTTCTGCAAATAGCGGTGCTTAAATTTAGTGGAATGCACAAGAATTTCACCTGGTCAGTACACTGCATGGTTCAGTTCAGCATTCCAGCTGAGACCACAATTATAATTGGTTATTCTGTAATGAGAGAACCTAACCCTGAATGGTGGCAACAAGAAAAAACCAGAGTGAACTCCAGGAAATTTAAGCCTGCCAGGAGGCCCTTTGCTCAGAGAGAAGCCTTGCTTGTTTTTCCGGATTTTTAAACCTTCTCACAACTTTGTCTTTTGCTGTGAACTAGTATATGTTTGATATGTTCTATGAATCATTGAGATGTATAAAATTGCTGAACTTATGCTTTTCAAGTTTTTTATGAAGATGAGTTTAATGTGAGTGTTCCACATGAGCGCTGGACTAGCGTGTGAACGTTTGGAATTTATTACATTGTGGCCTCAATTAACTGCATGAACCACTGTAACAAGATACATAGTTGCTTATATGTCAGACAACAGATTGTTGATTGTTAGCTGGTCGATAGCCTAGTGTTGAAGCGAGCTGAGCCAATGTGCCGTGTTTTGCACAACTGCTTACAAGTGGGGTAGCACCAATAGTGTTTACAAGTACTTATGTATACGTCGGCACACGGTTCTCGAACGAGTGCTCTATTTCATCAAAACACACGCTGCTCGTATGATAAACCGTGACAACTTATGTCTTACCATGCCATATTCATGAAAAAACTAGTGAGGATGCATCTGTTTCGGCAACAATTACGATGGTTCTCACATGATTCATGGGCGCAAAAAAGTAGCAGCAATTCCCATAGACGGATTCAAACAGAGTATTAGCCCCAGAGGGGTCGATAACAAGCAAGGTTCGGATAATTAGACACAATCCAAACTACTATTAAACACTAGCTGGGGCAACTATTTCATGGCTCGATCTAATTTGGGCTGGACACAAGATGGACCTTGCCATGAACATCATCGAGGACGTCCCGCAGCAGCTCAATCCTGTGAACCTTCATGAAGACAACCTTGTGGCCTTGCCACTGATAAACTTGTTTGTGGAGGCATGCCACGCCATCTTCTGGTGTAAGCTTGACAAGAACAGTATTCCTCACAAACGAAGGAGTAGCTTTGAACTTCTTGTGCTTCAGTACACCCTGGACAACACGCCTGACAATAGTGAGGCTGGAATACAACTCTTCATTGGTATAACCGCAAATGGCTTCCAGGATCCAACAGCCTAAGAACTCGGTTTTCCCAGTGCGTATATTCAGGTCGTCCGCCTCATAGCGAGTGGCATGTACAACCACACAATCCTTGTCTACATCAGGGCTCTAATTGAAACAGAAACAAATTCTGAATTACTTTTCAGTATAAGAAACACAAGTTATTTAAACCACTACGTATACCATGGCATCGAAGCTAATAAAATTTTGCATTATTAATCACCACATACTTCCTTTTCTAAAAAAAATCACCACATACTTAGATGAAAAACCACAATCGAGATCGGAAAAGAAGGAAATCACCTTGGGCAGCTCAGTGGGGGGGGGGACACATCCTCGAAGGGGGAAAACTGCTCCTGCAGTGCCACGGGGGCTGTAACCTCAAACGGCGTGTTGACCATCTCAGTATCTGGGGTCGCCTCGGTGGTTGCCTCCATCTTCTTGGAGCTCTCTGTCTCGTGGGGATCAGCCTCCCACGTCTGCTCCAATATCGGCAGATCTTTGCCTGGTTCTCCTTGGTCCATCATGAAACTGATGAATACTAGGAGACCACTGAAAGGAAAACACAATCGCAATGACAATGAAACAAAAAAGAGAGTGAGGATCGGTTAATGCTTTGCAAAAGTTCTTTTTTTTCCTCTGAACGAAAATATACCAACATCACGGATCCGCTTACCTTCCCTTCGTTCCGAGAGAAGAACAGTGGCAGATGGAAGTGTTGCCTTTCTTGAAGACGGTGAGGGAGAAGGGGATTTAGCAAAGAGTGAAATGATGGTTGCTTCGTCTGTCAAACTTAGACTGCGGGGAGGTGGGGTTTTGTGATACGACGGCTCGTTACTGCCGCGCTACGACCGGGGTGACTCTCCGCCTGCATACTGCCTTCTAATTTGGTGGATGGCATTTGGGCCCGCGCGCTGCATGGCCCGCATGTCGGTGAACAAAAGTATAACGGCATTCAGTAGAGGGAGACGTTTCAATGACCTAGGAGGAGCCAGAAGCGGTAGAGTGTCTCCACTATACTAGTAGTAATTGTTTTTCTGGGTAGCTGTAGAGTGTCTCCACTGTACTAGTAGTAATTGTTTCTCGGGTCCCAAGACAAAACAGCCCATCCACACTAGTAAATAGTAAAATCAATTCAAAAGCCCATATATTTACTGAATGAGATGCGCTACCCACACCCAGCACACCGCCCCCCAAAAAAACCTGGGTGCTCTTCTTCCTCCTCACTCCTACAGAAAACCCCAGCTCCCCTTCTTCCTCACTCCTACAGAAAACCCCTAGCTCCCCTTTTTCTTCGCTGGCACTACAACTAGGCTCGTCGTTCGTTACTCTGCTCAAATCTATGAGCGTGACGTGAAGCCCTCGAGGAAAATGGAGTCGGCTGACCCCAGCGCCAAGAAGATGAGGCTCCCGCCAGCAGCGACGCCTGTTGTAGATCCCGCACCTGGCAGCGCGGGGAGAAGCGGCGACCCCGCCCCCACCAGATCCCAGGAACCTGTAGAATCTCGGGTGGACCACATCAGTGATCTCCCGGACGCCATCCTTGGGGATATCATCTCGCTTCTCCCCACCAAGGATTGCTGCCGCACCCAAATCCTCTCAATTCGGTGGCGCCCTCTATGGCACGCCGTTCCCCTTAATCTCGAATGTCGTCAGCTATCTCTCTTCAATGATTTTGAAATCCCTAGAGCCATCATCTCCCCCCACCAGGGCTCTGTTCAAAGCCTCTGCATCTCGTCATGCTACCTGAGCAAGCATACCATGCCCTGCACGGTGGACGCCTGGCTGGAATCCCCTGAATTCACAGAACTACAGTTGCTTGAGTTCTACAATTCCCCTGGAAATCACATACCACATACCCAACGCCATGAACTTGTGCCCTCAGCACCGATGTCCATCTCGGGGTTTTCGTCCTCTCTCCACACCGCCACCTTTGTGCAGTGCTACCTACCAGACAATCTGGTACTAAACCTTTGACTCCCATTTCTCAAGAAACTTTCACTTGTGCGGGTTCGTATATCGGAGGCCTCATTGCACAGCATCATCCACTCCAGTTGCCCTGCGCTGGAGTGCTTGGTGCTTGTTTTCACAGTTAGAATCGGTTGTCTCCAAATAAAGTCGCCTAACCTTGTAAGAATTGGAATTTCTTTTGACGGAAGGCAGCTCATCATCCAAGATTCCCCTTCACTTCAAAGGTTGATCCTTGATTCTAGTTATTCACCGTTGCAAATAACCGTCCTCTTTGCACCTAAACTGGAGACCTTGGGTGTAATACATGATCTCTGTGCTCATTTCAATATGGTGTTTGGATCCACAGTTCTTCAGGTACTTTATATTATCATCTACACTTGTAACCATAAGCTGCAATTTAATTTTCTGCGCATAATTTATATATCATCTTGGAGTACACATTTTGTACTAATATTATGTTCTATGCTCAATGAAGAGTTTCTCCATGGATGGCCTATCAATGGTGCTGGATTCTGTCAAGATCTTATATATCCAAATGAATAGTTTTGATCTGAACAAGATTATTGGCTTGCTGCAATGCTTTCCATGTCTGGAGAAGTTGTATATAAAGGTGATAATTTCACGCACATTAGAAGCCCGCATATAGTGTACTAGAATTAACCGTTCAGCTGTTGCTCTTTCGACACTCTTCTTTTAGACCTTAAATGTTTTCAATCTTCATGTCTATTTAGGCAATAGGACGGGGTAAGAAAGTTATAACCAATCGGTGGATTCGTAAGCATCGGGATTTTCTCACTTCTCATGAGATTCGATTGAAGACAATAACGCTAGAACGATATGTAGCCAACCGTGCAAACACAAGATTTGTCACATTCTTCCTGCTGAATGCGAGGTTACTATTGTCCATCAGGCTTAAGTTTATCAGCAACATGGTTTTGACGGATGGGTATGTCGAAGAGCAAAAAAAGGAGTTTCAGGTGGGCAAAAGAGTTTCTGAACATGCCAGGCTTCTATTTACAACATATTGTGGTCATAATCCAGTAAATTTTATGACCCAGGATGTTCATTCTATGGACCTGACCAATCCATTTGACTGTGACTGCCGAAAACAGTGCTGGAGTTAGATGTTGTTGCCCTTTTCAATTTGTTTTTTTGTAAACCTGATGAACAATTAACCCTCGTGCTTTTGTACACTTTGTAAGCTAGAGTTAGATGTTCCTACCCTTTTCAACTCGGCTGTGACTGTCATATTTTCTTTGAGACAAGGCAAATGGCTTGCCATTCGTTTAATTTAGAGTGAAATACTGTAACAAATCCAAACCAAGGGAAATAACATCACTCTCGCCGTCTGCTTGAGCTCACTGTGCATTACAGAAGCCAAGTGATTAGCCCCCACCAGCACCCACAAACTTATTTCGAACTAGCACATCAAATGGGCTCTAAATTTTCATAGGAAAGGCTGGACATCTGGGGCTCACGCCATTGTCAACGTAGTCAATAAACGAGAGAATTACACTAGGAGCGGCTGACACCAGGGACCCAGCAAGTCGCGCAGTTTTTTTGAGGAACAAGCAATTGTTATTTATACTAGTTTTAGCGACGGATTAGGGTAACAACGGGGCTGTGCGGGGGCTGTGGCCCGTCTAGCCAGGGTTTTATTTATGTTTACCACATCATGAGCCCAGTTGTGTTTTTTTCTTGCTGAAAATGGCTAGCCCAGTTCTATTTTTTTAAGAAATACCCAAACAAGGCCTACTTGCTTTATCGGCTCTGCTGGGCTGCAAATCTTTCAAGATGAGGAGAGTTTCATTCAGTTTGCCCAGAAATGGGCTGTACATTTTTAAAACACATCAAACCGGGAATTAGTTTCAATTTTTTTTCATTACAAGATCTTAAATTCCATTTATTTTTATGCGTGGACAATTATTTGGATTTTATATTTATATAAATTATTTTTCAAAATAGTTTGAATGTGAATCGATATTTCTGGATTAAAAATAGTTGACCGCGCCGAAATATGCAAAATTTCGTATACATTTTAACCGTGGGCACAATATGGGGTGTGATGCTAACAAAAAGAAGATGGGCTCCAAAAAAATTCTTAAGAATTAGCAAATGGGCTGTATGCTGTTTTCCACAGATTTGAGGCTGACTTGTGCGCTTACTACAGGTTGACGCGTATGCTTTCATAAAAAAAAGGTTGACGCACACGCAACGCCCTGTCAACTTAGTCAACACAGGAGAGCAGTGACTGTTGGATGTCCATCCAACGGCTGTCGTGCTTCTTCAATCTCTGCTCTTCATGCTCAAGCCGCTCAAACAAGCGCCGGCGGGACTGCTTGCCCCCTCCTCCGCGCGGCCGGCTGTGCTGCCGCACAGGCCTCACCGCCCGACCGTACTCCCATCGCTAGCCTAGCCATCCCTCTACTCACCCACACCTGCTGTTATTCTCCGGCAACGGCAGACGAACCAGTAAACCCTCATACAGTCGTACTCCCCTCCGTGTGGGAAACAACTGCCGAGTATTCCCTGGCTCCATGTCGTTCCCTTCCTAGGCCTCGCCGTCGTCCACCGCCCTGGTGCTCTCGGCGCGGCATGGTCAACATGGTCAATGAACGACATCCATCGAAAGTGGACTGCACGTGGAGAGGCTGACGGCTGGGTCCACGGCCGCACGCAAGGAAATGCCTCCTTATTACGCACAAAATAATGATTCCTCCACCTGACAGCTAGGACCCACAGGAAGGGCCTCTGTATTTCACAAAAAAACGTTCCCCCCGCTGACAGGTCGGACCCACCAACTATATCTTCGCACGCAAGGAAGTGCCTCCTTATTACGCCCAAAAAATGAATACCCCCTGCTAGCTGGGACCCACCATATTGTTGGGCTGACTTGTGGGCCTACTAAGTTGACAGGGACGGAGAGCTTTGTCAACTTAGTCAATACTCCAGTGACCGTATGATGTCCATCCAATGACCATAGTGCTTCTTCAACCTCTGGTCTTCTTGCTCCAGCCGCCCAAAGCAGCGTTGGTCGTGCCGCCTGCTCCTGCCTCCCGTGGCCGGCTGTGCTACCGCGGAGGCCTCATCGCCCCATACTACTCCCACCACTGGCCACTCCATCCCTCCACTCACCCACACGCCCTGTTATTCTGCGGCGACGGCAGCCTCACAACGCAGCCGAACCAGTGAACGCTCATACTCCTCTCCGCGTGGGCATCCACTGCCGCATCTTGCACGGCTCCGCGTCATCCCCTTCCTAGGCCTCGCCGTCGTCCACCGCTGTGGTGCTCTCGGCGCGGCGTGGTCAATGTGGTCAACGACCGACTTCCATCGGAAGAGTACTGTACGTGGAGAGGCTGACAGCCGGGTCCACGGCAGCCGCAAGGAAGTGCCTCCTTATTACGCGGAAAATAATTATTCCTCCACCTGACAGCGGGGACCCACCGGACGGGCCACCATTATTTTGCGAAAAAAATCATTTCCCCCTGACTGCTGGGACCCACCGAATGGGCCACCGTATTTCGCGAAAAAAATGTTCCCCCCGCTGTCAGCTCGGACCCACCGGAAGTGCCTCCTTATTATGCACAAAAAAATGAATACTCCCCCGGCTAGCTGGGACCCACCTTGCTGGGAGGCTGACTTGTGGGCCTACTAAGTTGACGAGGACAAAGGGTTTGTCAACTTAGTCAATATGAACGATTCTAGCTCCAGTGACCGTACGATGTCCATCCAACGGCCGTAGTGCTTCTTCAACCTCTGGTCTTCTTGCTCTAGCCGCCCAAAGCAGCGCCGATCGTGCCACATGCTCCTGCCTCCCGTGGCCGGCTGTGCTGCCGCAGAGGCCTCACCCCCTACTATTCCCACCGCCGGCCAGGCCCTGCGGCGACGGCAGCCTCACACCGCAGCCGAACTAGTGAACCCTCGTAGTCCTCTCCGCACGGGCTTCCACTGCCGTGTCGTCCCCTTCCTAGGCCTCGCCATCGTCCACTGCCGTGGTGCTCTCCGCGCGGCGTGGTCAAGGAACGACTTCCATCAGAAGAGTACTGTACATGGAGAGGCTGACAGCTGGGTCCACGACCACATCCCAGTTTTTTGTGATTTGCCAAGTAAGTCGCTTTGTCAGGCCTGTTGGGCTGCAAATCTTTCAAGACGAGGAGAGCTTTCATTCGGTTGGCCGAGAAAATGGCCCATCAGTAATGAGAAATGGGCTGTACATTTTTAAAACACATCAAACCGGCAATTAGTTTCAAATATTTTTTTTTCATTTCAAGATTTTAAATGACGTTAATTTTTATGCGTGGAGAATTTGTTGGATTTTATATTGATATACATTTATTTTTAAAATCAGTTTGAATGTGAGTCGAAATTTCGAGATTAAAAACAGTTCGGACCGCACCGAAATATGCAAAATTTTGTATAATTTTTTAACCGTTGCCACAATATGGGCTTTAATGCTGACAAAAAGAATATGGGCTCCAAAGAAAACCTTAAGAATTAGCAAATGGGCTGTACATTATTAGAAATAATGGCAGATGGGCTGTATGCTGTTTTCCACAGATTTGAGGCTTTCCTAAAAAAGGTTGACGCACAAGCAGTGACTATTTGATGTCCATCCAACGGCCGTCGTGCTTCTTCAATCTCTACTCTTTCTGCTCCAGCCGCTCAAACAAGCGCCGGCAGGACTGCCTGCTCCCTCCTCCGCGCGGCCGGCTGTGCTGCAGCGCAGGCCTCACCGCCCGACCGTACTCCCATCACTGGCCTAGCCATCCCTCTACTCACCCACACCTGCTGTTATTCTCCGGCGATGACAGACGAACCAGTAAACTCTCGTACAGTCGTACTCCCCTCCACGCGGGAAACAACTGCCGAGTCTTCCCTGCCTCCGTGTCGTCCCCTTCCTAGGCTCGCCGTCGTCCACCGCCCTGGTGCTCTTGGCGCGGCGTGGTCAACGTGGTCAAGGAACGACTTCCATCAGACGTGGACTGTACGTGGAGAGGCTGACAGCTGGGTCCATGGCGGCAGCAAGGAAGTGCCTCCTTATTACGTGGAAAATAATGATTCCTCCACCTGACAGCAGGGACCCACCGGACAGGCCACCGTATTTCGTGAAAAAACATTTCCCTCCTGACTGCTGGGACCCACCAGCTACACCTTCGCATGCAAGGAAGTGCGTCCGGGCAAAAAAAAGCGATTCGCCCCCCTGACTGCTGGGACCCACCAGCTACATCTTCGCACGCAAGGAAGTGCGTCCGGGCAAAAAAAAACAAAATGATTCACCCCCCTGACTGCTGGGACCCACTAGCCCCCCGACTGCTGGGACCCACCAGCTACATCTTCGCATGCAAGGAAATGCGCCCGGGCAAAAAAAATGATTCGCCCCCTGACTGCAGGGACCCACCAGCTACATCTTCGCAGGCAAGGAAGTGCCTGACAGTCGGGACCCACCTGGTCGAAGCGTACATAGCGTTGACATTCTGGTCGTGAACGTGTACGTACATACTGGTCGATGTAGAGGCGCACACGTGTTGTAGTAGAGGCGCGCACGTGTCGTAGTAGAGGCGTGCACGTAGCATGTACACGTACGTACAGCGGCCAGGGTGCAAGAAAGAAAATACGGCGACGTATGTGTACATACGGGCGGGGTCTCGAACACCTACTCATGCATACGTACGGCGAGAGCTCGTGTACATGGCTGGGACGGAACGGAGAAACAACATCGTCGTCATGTTCATGGGTTAGAACGGAATGTGTGGTCGTTTTCATCGGGAGGGCTTGGACGGAAGAGGCGATGGAAATGAGGCCTGGCGTACCGCACAACGGAGGAAACGGACCTCCTACGGTCGAAACGGGGGTCCTGTTGATCGGGAGGGGTGTGGCGTACCGCAAAACGGAGCAAACGGACCTCCTACGGTCGAAACGGGGGTCCTGTTGATCGGGAGGGGTGTGGCGTACCGCAAAATGGAGGAAACGGACTTGTGTTGGAGCGCTACGGTCGAAATGGGGGTCCTGTTCATCGGGAGGGGTGTGGCGTACCGCAAAACGGGACTCCACGGGATACTGTTCATCTCCACCGTCGACCCTCTCCAGCCTCCACGAGTTATTGTTCATCCACCGTCGACCTCCTCCAGCCTCCACGGGCTCCTGTTCATCCAGCCTCCACCGCACGCTACTCCATCGGCTACTGTTCAACCACCCCTCCACCGTTTACTGTTCATCCAGCCCTCCACACCACGGGGTCCTGTTCAACCACCCCTCCACCGTCTACTGTTCATCCTGCCCTCCACACCACGGGGTCCTGTTCATCCACCCCTCCACAGGCACCCCTCCACCGTCTACTGTTCATCCAGCCCTCCACGACACCACGGGGTCCTGTTCATCCAGAGGCAACGCCACCGCTCACTGTTCATCCAACCCCCCGCAACGCTCACTGTTCATCCCATCGATCGGCTTCAGTTAGCAGCAGTAGCCAAGGAATCGCTCGATCGGGTTCAGTTAACAGCCATCGATCGATCGCTCGGGTTCAGTAACGCGTAGCCTGCAATGCAATCGCTCGGGTTCAGTTAGAGCCCAACGCCTCGCTCGGGTTCAGTTAGAGCAAACACCTCGCACACACGCGCGTACGTGTACGAGAGAAACGCGCATCGCTCGGCCCCCGACCTCCCACCGTAACCGAGAACTCCCTGAAATTTTCCTCCCCCTCGCTTCTACCATGGTTTTTTCCGTCATGGACGGCCCAAAGAATGTCATGCAACTGCGTCTCCGGCCCGCCCAGGACGAAAAGCCCATTTTCAGTCATGATTTTTGTCATAGAAGTAGGAGCCCACCACATCTATGATGATACCGGGTTTTGTCACAATTATCATCATAGATGTGTCATATGTATGACAGAAAAAAAATTCGTTCGGCCCAAAATGTCACGGATGTGTCTTTTTTTGTAGTGTTGCGAAGTCACCGGGGAACTTGTATCGTTCGTGCAGCTTCGTGAAGAGGAGGTTGCGCAAATTCCCTCGGTCACGATGCCTTAGGTTCTCGGTGTTGATCGAGACGGTGCTCCGGAGAATGCACCCGAGTTGTCCCACGTACCCACTAACTAATTCTTTGGGTGCCGTTGGATGCCCACTGGAGGACACTTTAGTAAATTCCTCCTTGGCGGTGCCGAGCACATTCGAGCACCAGTCCTTCCGTTGCCTCTTTGGTTGGCTGCCATCTGTGCGTGCGCTGCCATCATTAGTGGTGGCATCCTCGACGACACCATCAGTGGTATCATCCCCGACGCCACTAGGGGTTGTGTAGTCGGGATCGATGTCTTTCGCAGTGTCCTCATAGCGGTGAGGTTCTTCCTCCATCTCCTGGGACAGCTCCCAGAATGCCTTGCCTGAGCCGCCGGCCTCATCGTTGTTGGCCATGCTCGCTCTAAATAGGAAAAAAGGCTACTAGAGTTATTTCTTAAATGCAGTCTAGGAAAATAAATCCACAAGTCAATATACCAGGACCCATCACATCTTTATAGACTCGACGGGGCTTCAAATGCCCTTCCTCATCTACAACTAGTTGTCTGCATCAATTGATGGGTTTTCTCACATTTTTCTGATTCAAACTAGATTTCGATGGCTAGCATTGGGAAGTTCCAGTCTACTAGTAGAGGGGAAAACATGAGGAGCAGCTTGTAGGTTTGCTTGCTCCGGTGGGACGGGATGGAGGATATAGCGGTAGCAACTCAAAGCAGTAGTAGTAGCACCCCTATATCGTACATATATTTATTTTTTGCCCTGCCGCTCTTACTAGTTTTAGCTTATCAAAGTGGATGTATGTATCACATGTTTCTGAAACTAGATTTGTATTGCTGGTAGGTTATTTTGTGTATGCGATCTAAAATAAATACAAAAATTATTTTTTGCCCTGCTGCTCTTACTAGTTTTAGCTTATCAAAGTGGATGTATGTATCATATTCTTATGGTGCATGAGAGAGTGAGGGGTAAACCACAAGCTAGACAAGTGAAGGTGGTGGAGTGGTGCTGCATCGCCATCCATCCATCTATCCATCCATCTGCATCATCTCTTTTGACTTGACCACATTGGCTCATAGCTAATTGTCACACCCTCGATGCGACTATATCTCCGACGTGTCGAAGCACGACTTAGAGGCATAACTGCATTGAAAGCAATGTCGCAAGTAAGGTAATCTTCACACAACCCATGTAATACATAAGGGAAAGAGATACATAGTTGGCTTACAATCGCCACTTCACACAATTACATGAATAAAGCATTACATCAACCAGATACAATCAAGGTCCGACTACGGAACCCAAAATAAAGGAAGACTACCCCAAAAGCGACACGGTCCCCGATCGACCCCAACTGGGCTCCACTACTGACCAACTAGAACAAAACAACACGAAGGACAAGATCTTCATCGAGCTCCTCCTTGAGCTTGGTTGCGTCACCTGCACGGTTATCGTCGGGACCCGAAACTGGTTTTGGAAGTATCTGTGAGTCACGGGGACTCAACAATCTCACACCCTCGCGATCAAGACTATTTAAGCTTATAGGTAGGGTAAAAGGTATGAGGTGGAGCTGCGGCAAGCGACTAGCATATATGGTGGCTAACATACACAAATGAGAGCGAGAAGAGAAGGCAAAAGCACGGTCGAACAACTATGATCAAGAAGTGATCCTAGAACAACCTACGTCAAACATAACTCCAACACCGTGTTCACTTCCCGGACCCGCCGAGAAGAGACCATCACGGTTACACACGCGGTTGATGTATTTTAATTAAGGTCAACTTCAGGTTTTCTACAACCCGACATTAACAAATTCCCATCTGCCCATAACCGCGGGCACAACTTTCGAAAGTTCAAATCCCTGCAGGGGTGTCCCAACTTAGCCCATCACAAGCTCTCACGGTCAACGAAGGATATTCCTTCTCCCAAGACAATCCGATCAGGCTCGGCATCCAGGTTACAAGACATCCTCGATAATGGTAAAACAAGTCCAGCAACACCGCCCGAATGTGCCGACAAATCCCGATAGGAGCTGCACATATCTCATTCTCAGGGCACACTCAGATGAGACTAGCTACGAGTAAAACCAACCCTCAAGTTTCCCTGAGGTGGCCCCGCAGGCAGCTCGGTTCGGACCAACACTTAGAGAAGCACTGGCCCGGGGGGGGGGGGGTTAAAATAAGGATGACCCTTGAGTCTGCAGAACCCAAGGGAAGGTGGTAGGTTGTTAGTGCAAATGGTAAAACCAAGGTTGGGCATTGCCGGAGGAGTTTTATTCAAGGCGAACTGTCAAGGGGTTCCCATTATAACCCAACCGCGTAAGGAACGCAAAATCCGGGAACATAACACCGATATGACGGAAACTAGGGCGGCAAGAGTGGAACAAAACACCAGGCATAAGGCCGAGCCTTCCACCCTTTACCAAGTATATAGATGCATTAATTAAATAAGAGATATTGTGATATCCCAACAAAATATCCATGTTCCAA
The DNA here is from genome assembly GCF_056163025.1 of Triticum urartu. Taxonomy (NCBI): domain Eukaryota; kingdom Viridiplantae; phylum Streptophyta; class Magnoliopsida; order Poales; family Poaceae; genus Triticum; species Triticum urartu. The sequence goes on from NC_141876.1 coordinate 479,378,973, forward strand.
CATGGAACAAGCTCCAATCTTCACCTACAACTAACAACGCTATAAGAGGGGTTGAGCAAAGCAGTAACATAGCCAAACAACGGTTTTCTAGGACAAGGTGGGTTAGAGGCTTGGCTTAACAATATGGGAGACATGATAAGAAAGTGGTAGGTATCGCAACATAGGCATAGCAAAAGAGCGAGAAACTAAGCAAACAAAGATAGAAGTGATTTCGAGGGTATGGTCATCTTGCCTGAAATCCCGCAGGGAAGAAGAACGAGTCCATGAAGAAGACAAATGGACGTAGTCGAACGGGTCCTCACAAACGCGATGTAATCAGAACCAACCCGAAGAAGCAACACCGGAAAGAAGCACACAACATAGTAAACAAACCACACATGAACATGGCGTGATATGCGGGATGCGATATGTGATGCATATGCAAGATTTGGGAAGGAATGATTGAACTTGGCCTCAACTTGGAAATCCAAGAGTGCCACTGGAAAGGTGAGGTGATTTAGGTTGAAATCGATATAAAGATCACCGGAATCGGATGCACGGTTTGGAAATGGCAAGCAAAACAAATATGGCACCGGTCTGCGATTAACAGCAAGTAGCCTCCTAAATGCATGAAGAACAACATGCTACAACACTCAAACATAACAACAAAATACATGGTAGGGATCCACTCATGATGCTTAACAAAATATGAACACTGAGCTACGGCTTATTCACTAATTAACAGGTTCAAACAAGCATGGCAAAAGTGCAAATGATAACAAGTTTTAGACTTAGTGAAATTAACACAAGTCTGGAATTTATCATCAACAAGCACAAAGCATGAAAACTACATGCTACAGAAACATATCATGGAAAAGCAAGGCATGTCATGAAGCTACTCAAAGCACTTAACAAAAGTCCCTTAGTGACCTTGAGCCAAAAGGGACCAGAAAATACAATTGCAAGCATGTGAACATGGCAAAAACATAAACAGATTGCAAGCATGTGACCTTGAGCATGTGAAAATACAATTGCAAGCATGTGACCTTGAGCATGTTTACGAGCTCGATGCACCCACTACAGAGCATGGCATGACAAACTAAGCATACACCAATACATGGCATAGAAGCTAGACATGGCAATAACAACATCATAGCATGCACGGATCAATAGCAACATCCTCGGCAAAATCGCTAAACAAGTCAACAATCTGCCAGGATTATCTTATAGCCAAAAGTAGAGCTCGATTGGCTCAAGCTAGGTTGCTCCATAAATGCACATAAAGACATGGGTGGATAGAGCACCACAATGTTAACAAAACATCCTTACTGATCATCCTCAAAAGAGGCACAGATGACTAGGAAACAACATGAACATATGGCATAACGACAAAATCAGGACAAGGACTTAGTGAAATTCTAAGTCCCTGAAAACAGCATTACCGATTACGCTACTTTGCAAGCTTGTGCTAGTCACCACAAGTATCACAAAAATATGTGGCAAGCACCTCTGTAAAGATGGCATGGCATATAACAAAACACATGTAGAGCTCAGGGTCATAGCATGCACACATTAATCATGGCAAAATGACAAAATGCCATTTGCTGAAACAGATCTGACAAATTGCTCACATAGCCCTCTTCCAACAGCATTTCGGGCATCAAGATGAGCTCAAATGAAAATGATGTACTCGTCGAGACGAACATTTTGATATGCTACATGCACGAATCAGAGCAACAGTGATGCAGTTATGATGCGATGAATATGGGCATATGATAAGATGGAAAAAGGACTTAGACAAAAAAATATACCCTCCGGATTCCTAGATCTAGGTGTCTCCGAGGTCAACGACGTTGCCGGTGGCTTCTCCGGTGATGTGGCGCCGAGACGGCGCTGGAGGGTGGCCGGGGAGCTCGGGGACGGCGCTGGAGGCGGCGGTGGCACGCGCTCCGGCGAGCAGAGGCACCAGCGGAGGTCGTCGCCAGCGGCGGCGAGGTGGCGGCGATCGGGCGGCAGCGGCCGGTGGCGAGGAGCGGCGGGGCAGAGCTGCAATGGCGCAGCGGCGGAGGGGCGCGCGGGCGAGAGGCGAGGCGGCAGGGCGGCGGACACGCGTGCGGGCGGCGGCAGCGACGACCGGGCCCGCGCGGTGGTGGTAGGAGAGAGAGGGTGAGGTGGCGCGACCCGATTGGCTGTGGCCGGCGGCGGAGGTGACGTGGCACGCTGCCATTGGTCGGAGTGAGGTGGCCGGGCGGGGTGGACATTGGTCGGAGGAGGAGGTTAGGGTTTCGTCTGCGCAAAAAATCTGAGATGCATACATATTTATAGGTAGAGGGAGCTAGGAGTGTCCAAATGAGGTGCAGTTTTTGGCCACGCGGTCGTGATCGAACGCTCTAGATGATAGAAGGGGTTTAGGTGGGCTTTGGGCCAGTTTGGAAGGGTGTTGGGCTGCAACACACACCAGGCCTTTTCGGTCCCTCGGTTAACCGTTGGAGTATCAACCAAAGTCCAAATGGCACAAAACTTGACAGGCGGTCTACCGGTAGTAAACCAAGGCCACATGACAAGTCTCGGTCCAATCCGAAAATGTTTAACACCCGCACATGAAAATAGGTAGAAAGGGACACCGGAGGACACAGGAGTGCCGGATTGCAAAACGGACAACGAGGAAAATGCTCGGTTGCATGAGACGAACATGTATGCAAATGAAATGCGCATGATGATACGATATGGCATGGATGACACGCAAGCAAAGATAAGGCAACAACAACGAATAACTAGAGGACACCTGGCACATCGGTCTCGGGGCATTACAACACTCCACCACTACGAGAGGATCTCGTCCCGAGATCTAGAATGGCACCGGAGGGAAAAACGGAGGAGAAAGAGAAGAGATAAAACTAAGTTGCTTCTTTGACCAATGAGTGAAACCAAAGAACCTTGAAAAGGTTAAGCCAACTCGAGAAAAGAATACAATGGAGATAAATGAAGTTGAAAACACTCCATTAGAAAATATGAACAAGGGAGAACAAATTCGGACAGCACTCTGGTTGACAAGAAAAGGAATTGAATAAGAACTTGGTAAGATGAGAAGATACTTGATGAAATCACAACATACTGCCTCCGGAACTATTGAATGAATGGAACAAGGGGTAAGAAAGATTTCAGGCGGCACTCCGGTTGAGAAGGGAGGCAAAACTTGATAAGATGAGAGAACTTGATAAGATGGCACGACACTCCGGTTAAATGGATAAGCACGAAAAGAACATGATTTTTGGCAAAACGAGATGATAGGACAAAGAGAGCAACATCACCATGCCTCTGGAACAAATGAATGAAAAACTAGATGGTTGGAAAGAAAAGAAAAACGGAGACGAATGACAACTCTCACAAATAAAATTGAAAGAGCATGCTTACGAAGAAAAGGTTGAACGGAGTTGTTGGATTATCATCAACGAAAGCATAAGCTTGATGTAGGCTAATGGAAGACATCTCAAAACGGAGTTGAAATTCTGCCACTGACGGAAACGATAGATTGGATTGATATCCACAAGGAGACGAGAAACTTATTTCACCGGGAGGAAAGATGAAGAACTTGGGTCATTTATGAGCACCATAAATAGCAACAATCCTTAGAGAAGGCTTTAGGTGAACTATAACCCAAGAAAACTCCAATGACGAGATTGATGGGTTTAAAATATCTCATTCTTAACAACATGTGAATCATGGAACATGAACTCAAATTATCAAGCATGACATAATACCACCTCCGATGATACAGAAGAAAGAATAGCACTCTGGATTACAATATGAAGAAAGCTTGAGCTTCTTAGAAAAGAATCTCGATGAATAAAACTTGGAGAAGGAATTAAATCTTTGATGAACCATTATGTAGAACCTCCATGAAGAACTCCGTTAAACAAAAGAATGATCAAACGAAAGGAAAGGGAAGTTGAAAACACAAGGTGAATCCTCGCAATGATTTAAATGAATCTCCGTGGTGACATAATTGAAAAAGGTTGGAACTCCGGGAAAAGATAAGATGAACAACTGACAACGAGAATTAGTTATTGTGAACAAACTCCGGAGGAACGAATCCATCACTTGGATGAAGCAAGAATAAGAATTATGTTATGCGTATACTTCATCAATTTAGGTTGATGACAAGCAACGGATTGCAAACAACTTATTCCCGTTGGAAGGATTTAGAGAGATATGGCGCAAACTTGAGAAAGTCTTCAACGATCCACCGATAGAATTTGAAAAAGAACGATTAAAACATGAAGAAACACCGGAAGAATTAACAAATGAACGAACATACACGAGAGACTTTAGATGCAAGTAAACGAAGAGATCGTGAATTTATTAGAGAAAACTTGAACGAAGCACCGGTAAGATTTTTGAAGAACGAGAGCTGATAGCTGAAATGGATAATCCCGAAATGATGGCCTTCGGATAAACAAACTAAAAAAACTCTTGAAATGCTCCGGATAGGTGAAAAGAATTCTCACAATCGAAGATGATTATGAGAGGATGGCAAAAGGCTAGAACCATGAATCTTGAGAGAACGGATATGATTTGGAGGGAAAATCTTCTTCTGTCTTCAAAATCTGAGAATTGCGATGGGAAACACCGCCAAGAATTGTTTAGACACTCCGGAATGAAGAATAGCAAAGGTTGATCCAATGATGAAAAGAATTTGAAAGATCTTGAAGAAATACATATGACTGATGACAAATCATACTTACGTCAAACTTTAAGATGCATTTGAGGGTAGCTCCGGGAAATAAGAAGAGTCAGGTAAGATCCTGGAAAAAGACCTGTGGGTTAGGGCCCACTCAAAAGAAACACCGTTGAACGATTTTGAAGAGAGATTGCACCGGTTGATTTAAAAGGCTTGAATGAGATAACATCCTCGAAAGAGTTGGAACAAAAGCAGAGTGGAAACACGAATCTTCGAGATATCTTGAGAACTCCGGAACAAATGGATAGCGAGAGGTGAATAATTAAGAAGTGCACCGGCAAGAGAAAACATTTGGAACAAGGAAAAGATATGATCAACAAAGCTTGACTTGAATCCACCGGAGAAGAAAGAGAACGGAGAATGATGAACTAGAAGCTCTGTTAGTATCTTCATGAGGATCACCGGGTAAGAACATGAAGGAAAAGAATGGAGAGACTTCACATGAATAAAAGGATACTTGATTAAGAAAACTGAGTCCTTGAAGAAGAACGGTGGGTGGGCGGGAAAACAAAAGCAACTTGGAGACGGATTAACAAACATCGTTGAGAAGAACTGATAATTGATCTTCTGGATGTTGAAATGATCGGACCCACTTGAAGAGAAGCACACCGGTGAAAAGGATTGACATGACAATCTCGATTATCATGAAGGATCAGTACTCCCGTAGGAATATGAGAACACCACTTATAAAAGGTATGGAATCAACATTTGACTTCGAAGCAACTCGAATACCACAACTCAAAACAAAACAAAGAATTGGCTTGCAGAATAAGCCGGAACAAACATACGATAGAGATTTCGTCCGAAGTTTTCGTGGTGGGGCCTACACGGGCTCGATCATACAGCACCATCATGTACAAGGCAGTGCACATGACATACGAAGCATCCCCGAGTCGGCATAGCCAAGGACTCTTTAAGACACAACGAGACCACTGTAAAACCGACCGTGAATAGGCGGACCACTAGATGTCGAACCCCAAGTTCATATCATACATCTTTCGGAAAGATATCCTAAGAGCTACTTGAATTCTCACTTATAAACTCCCGAAATTTTCCGGTTATGCAATCAGGTGTTGGGGATACAGGGGAAGCATAATATCTTACCCAAAACTAGCAAATCCTACATCCAGCTGTATCCATCCTTCAACACATAACCAAGAAACCTTCGGAAATCGTTTACCTCAACCTTCAAAAAGCATCCGTTATAAGAGTTATGGCAATACTCCCGAACTCCCGCCCCAGTACTGGGTGGCGTCGAGGTTATCTCACCAACAACTGCATGAAAGAGATTTTCGATGTCGGCAAAACTAAACTCAGGTATTCCAGAACCGCAACGATAAAATTGTGACGACAACACCTCGGAGCTCAACTCCTCGGGACACTGCCACAACCCCTAAATGACAGGAGGCACCAAGAACAATGTTCTCGTCACAAAACCATCGGAACGATTCAAAGATACCCGCGTGATCCTAAATTTTTTTAGTGAAATTTGAGAAGAGAAGAGTCAAAACTCTATGCCAGGATGCCTCACCAGAGCGACGAAGGGACTTGGGAGTAAAAAGAAGTCCTAACTCTCTGATATATATAATTCCTAAATGACTCAAAACATTTTTCTAGACTCAACAACGCCAATGATTTGATCAAGCAGGGGCTCCTAAGGTCGGGGAAGGCTCTGATACCAACTTGTCATGCCCTCGATGCGGCTATATCTCCTACGTGTCGAAGCACGACTTAGAGGCATAACCACATTGAAAGCAATGTCGCAAGTAAGGTAATCTTCACACAACCCATGTAATACATAAGGGAAAGAGATACATAGTTGGCTTACAATCGCCACTTCACATAATTACATGAATAAAGCATTACATCAACCAGATACAATTAAGGTCCGACTACGGAACCCAAAAAAAGAAGACTACCCCAAAAGCGACACGGTCCCCGATCGACCCCAACTGGGCTCCACTACTGACCAACTAGAACGAAACAACACAAAGGACAAGATCTTCATCGAGCTCCTCCTTGAGCTTGGTTGCGTCACCTGCACGGTTATCGTCGGGACCTGAAACTGGTTTTGGAAGTATCTGTGAGTCACGGGGACTCAGCAATCTCATACCCTCGCGATCAAGACTATTTAAGCTTATAGGTAGGGTAAAATGTATGAGGTGGAGATGCGGCAAGCGACTAGCATATATGGTGGCTAACATACGCAAATGAGAGCGAGAAGAGAAGACAAAAGCACGGTCGAACAACTATGATCAAGAAGTGATCCTAGAACAACCTACGTCAAACATAACTCCAACACCGTGTTCACTTCCCGGACCCGCCGAGAAGAGACCATCACGGTTACACACGCAGTTGATGTATTTTAATTAAGGTCAACTTCAGGTTTTCTACAACCGGACATTAACAAATTCCCATCTGCCCATAACCGCGGGCACGACTTTCGAAAGTTCAAATCCCTGCAGGGGTGTCCCAACTTAGCCAATCACAAGCTCTCATGGTCAAAAAGGATATTCCTTCTCCCAAGACAATCCGATCAGGCTCGACATCCAGGTTACAAGACATCCTCGACAATGGTAAAACAAGTCCAGCAACACCGCCCGAATGTGCCGACAAATCCCGATAGGAGCTGCACATATCGCGTTCTCAGGGCACACTCAGATGAGACTAGCTACGAGTAAAACCAACCCTCAAGTTTCCCCGAGGTGGCCCCACCGGCAGCTCGGTTCGGACCAACACTTAGAGAAGCACTGGCCCGGAGGGGGGGGGTTAAAATAAGGATGACCCTTGAGTCTGCAGAACCCAAGGGAAGGTGGTAGGTTGTTAGTGCAAATGGTAAAACCAAGGTTGGGCATTGCTGTAGGAGTTTTATTCAAGGTGAACTATCAAGGGGTTCCCATTATAACCCAACCGCATAAGGAACGCAAAATCCGGGAATATAACACCAATATGACGGAAACTAGGGCGGCAAGAGTGGAACAAAACACCAGGCATAAGGCCAAGCCTTCCACCCTTTACCAAGTATATAGATGCATTAATTAAATAAGAGATATTGTGATATCCCAACAAAATATCCATGTTCCAACATGGAAAAGGCTCCAATCTTCACCTGCAACTAACAACGCTATAAGAGGGCTGAGCAAAGCAGTAACATAGCCAATCAACGGTTTGCTAGGACAAGATGGGTTAGAGGCTTGGCTTAAACATATGGGAGGCATGATAAGCAAGTGGTAGGTATCGCAGCTTAGGCATAGCAAAAGAGCGAGGAACTAAGAAAGCAAAGATAGAAGTGATTTCGAGGGTATGGTCATCTTGCCTGAAATCCCGCAAGGAAGAAGAACGAGTCCATGAAGAAGACAAACGGACGTAGTCGAACGGGTCCTCACAAACGCGACGTAATCGGAACCAACCCGAAGAAGAAACACCGGAAAGAAGCACACAACATAGTAAACAAACCACACATGAACATGGCATGATATGCGGGATGCGATATGTGATGCATATGCAAGATTTGGAAAGGAATGATTCAACCTGGCCTCAACTTCGTAATCCAAGAGTGCCACTAGAAAGGTGAGGTGATTTAGGTTGAAATCGATATAAAGATTACCGGAATCGGATGCACGGTTTGGAAATGGCAAGCAAAACAAATATGGCACCGGTCTGCGATTAACAGCAAGTAGCCTCCTAAATGCATCAAGAACAACATGCTACAGCACTCAAACATAACAACAAAATACATGGTAGGGATCCACTCATGATGCTTAACAAAAGATGAACACTGAGCTACGGCTAATTCACTCATTAACAGGTTCAAACAAGCATGGCAAAAGTTCAAATGATAACATGTTTCAGACTTAGTGAAATTAACACAGTCTGGAATTTATGATCAGGAAGCACACTTTAGAGCATGAAAACTACATGCTATAGGAACATATCATGGCAAAGCAAGGCATGGCATGAAGCTACTCAAAGCACTTAACAAAAGTCCCTTAGTGACCGTGAGCCAAAAGGGATCAGAAAATACAATTGCAAGCATGTGAACATGGCAAAAACATAAACAGATTCGGACTTTGTGAAAAACTGGAGCATGCAAATCAGTTAACGAGTAGGCATGTTTATGAGCTCGATGCACCCACTACAGAGCATGCCATGACACACTAAGCATACACGCATCAAGAATACATGGCATATAAGCTAGAAATGGCAAGAACAGCACCATATCATGCACAGATCAATAGCAACATCCTCGGCAAAATCGCTAAACAAGTCAACAATATGCCAGGATTATCTTATAGCCAAAAGTAGAGCTCGATTGACTCAAGTTAGGTTGCTCCATAAATGCAAAAAAATACATGGATGGATAGATCACCACAATTTTAACAAAACATCCTTACTGATCATCCTCAAAAGAGGCACGGATCACTAGGAAACAACATGAACATATGGCATAACGACAAAATCAGGACAAGGACTTAGTGAAATTCTAAGTCCCTGAAAACAACATTGCCGATTACGCTACTTTGCAAGCTTGTGCTAGTCACCACAAGTATCACAAAAATACATGGCAAGCACCTCTGTAAAGATGGCATGGCATATAACAAAACACATGTAGAGCTCAGGGTCATAGCATGCACACATTAATCATGGCAAAAATGACAAAATGCCATTTGCTGAAACAGATCTGACAAATTCCTCACATAGCCCTCTTCTAACAGCATTTCGGGCATCAAGATGAGCTCAAATGAAAATGATGCAATGAGATCAAATGATTTACTCGTCGATACGAACATTTTGATATGCTACACGCATGAGTCGGAGCAACGGTGATGCAGTTATGATGCGATGAATATGGGCATATGATAAGATGGAAAAAGGACTTGGACGAAAAAAAATATACCCTCCGGATTCCTGGATCTAGGTGTCTCCGAGGTCTTGCCGGTGGCTTCTCCGGTGATGTGGCGGCGGGATGGCGCCGGAGGGTGGCCGGGGAGCTCGGGGACGGCCGGATCCAGTCCGGCAAGGCGGCGGTGGCGCGCGCTCCGGCGAGCAGAGGCGCCAGCGGAGGTCGTCGCCAGCGGCGGCGAGGTGGCGGCGACCGGGCGGCAGCGGCCGGTGGCGAGGAGCGGCGGGGCAGAGCTGCAATGGTGCGGCGGCGGAGGGGCGCGCCGGCGAGAGGCCAGGCGGCAGGGCGGCGGACACGCCTGCGGGCGGCGGCGGTGACGACCGGGCCCGCGCGGGCCGGATCTGGGCCCCGCGGGCCGCACGGTGGTGGGAGGAGAGAGAGGGTGAGGTGGCGCGACCCGATTGGCTGTGGCCGGCGGCGGAGGTGACGTGGCATGCTGCCATTGGTCGGAGTGAGGTGGCCGGGCGGGGTGGACATTGTCCGGCGCGGGACGAAATGTCCGGCGGCGCGCGGAGGAGGTTAGGGTTTCGTCTGCGCGAAAAATCCGAGAGGCATACATATTTATAGGTAGAGGGAGCTAGGAGTGTCCAAATGAGGTGCTGTTTTCGGCCACGCGATCATGATTGAACGCTCTAGATGATAGAAGGGGTTTAGGTGGGCTTTGGGCCAGTTTGGAAGGGTGTTGGGCTGCAACACACACGAGGCCTTTACGGTCCCTCGGTTAACCATTGGAGTATCAAACGAAGTCCAAATGGCACAAAACTTGACAGGCGGTCTACCGGTAGTAAACCAAGGCCGCATGACAAGTCTCGATCCAATCCGAAAACGTTTAACACCCGCACACGAAAAGAGGTAGAAAGGGACACCGGAGGACATAGGAGCGCCGGATTGCAAAACGGACAACGGGGAAAATGCTCGGATGCATGAGACGAACATGTATGCAAATGAAATGCGCATGATGATATGATATGACATGCATGACACGCAAGCAAAGATAAGGCAACAACAGCGAATAACTGGAGGACACCTGGCACATCGGTCTCGGGGCGTTACACTAATCTAGCCAAGGTACCTAGATCTACCTGCTTGCTTGTTGCACATTGTGTGGAGGGAGCATATCTCACCACTGCTTAAGTTTAAAGCTAGATAGTGTGTGTGTGTGAGAGTCCACTTAGCTGAAAATGTTGGGAGACATGATTTATTTGTTCAGTCACCATCACACACACTCATATTAACATTCAACACCTGGCCTTTGGTTGAGGTTGCATTGCTTGGCTAAGAGATCTGAGGTGTGTGATTTGAAGTTTCATGGAGAATTCTGTAGCCCAGATAGGCATATATGTTAATAAGGTAGTACAATAACATAGTACTAGGGACTAGTGTTAGGAAAGTTAGCTAGGAGAGGAGGCAATCATGCTAGATGGATAGATGGAGTACAGCCTTGAGAGTTGCTGCATCTGCACCCACCATTGCCATATCATCACATTTGGTCCACGCCATATCATCATCTGCACCCATCGTTGGGTATTTTGTGTATGTGATCTAGATTTCCAGTTATGTTTGCAATATTAACAGGAGTACACTACTAGAGTTAACAAATTGGGCATCTTCTAGGTCAAACTATAAATGTTGATTAATTTTTGTTTCCGTTGAGAATCGAGCACCTTCTAGGTCAAGAAAATTGGGCATGACCTTTGCTAATTTTCTTGACCTAGGAGTGCCACATTCTCAACCGAAACGGAAATTAATCAACATTTCAGGAGAAAGGGGTCATTTCAGAAGATCACAAGTAGAAGTAGCATCACAAGTTGACAAAATCACAAGTAGCAGCAGCATCACAAGTAGTACAGCAGCAGCATCATCACAAGTAGTACATCAACAACAGTGAATACAGTTTTTATATGAAGTTTCTGAATTTATATGCAAGTTTCTAAAATTTATGGAAGTTTCTGAATTTTATATGAAAGTTTCTGAAATTATATGAAAGTTTATGAAATGAGAGAAAGGAGAGGAAGTACCCTAGCAATTTATGAAAGTGTCCAGTACACTAAACTCCAACTCCAGTACCAGAGGAAATGGGCAGTAGATGGGTAGCACTAGACCACCTACAAAAGATGCAACAAATTACTCCTAGAATATCTTCAGTTAATTAAGTAAATTACTCCTAGAATATATATCTTCAGTTAATTCAGTAAATTAATCCTAAAATATATATCTTCAGTTAATTTAGTAAATTTCTCCAGTTAAGTTAAATTACTCCAACTCCTATTTGCAAGATCACAAGTACAACAAGCAGTACTCTACTTCTATTTGCAACATCACCAGCTGCTCTGGGTACAAGAACAAGCAGTACTAACCAGCCGCTCCTTGGAGTGCAGATGCAGCTCCAGCTCCTTGACGTGCAGATGCAGCTCTAGCTCCCTGGAACCAACAAAAAAAATTGTTCAACCAAGATTTCCAGGCGAGCCAAGAATTACAAAGAGACAAGATACAAGAATTACAAAGACACAAGAGCCAAGAATTGTAGAGGAGTAATCACGCTTCACCTAAATAGCAAATGTTGCTAGTTGCTGTTTGATTTGAGCAAACGGCAACAATGATTTGAGCAAACAACAAATGCCTAATGTTGCTACTTGCTCACCTACCACTACTCTCAGAATTAATCTTTGCAACATACAACCACAATCTCAACATGGAGTATGAGGAAATAAACCTATGAATAGTGTAAACATATGACCACAATATGATGAGCAAACAGTGCCCAAGTAATCAAGAAAGTGAACAATGAACCTTGGATCTGCAAGTAAACAGATCAAGCAAGCATTCGTCTCACTTAAGCAAGCAAGTAAACAGTGAGGCGAGTACTCATCAGGAGATAAAAAACAACTTGATATTTTTCCTTTTCATGTATATCAGCGTCAGTCGTTGCATGTGTTCACTGCTACTAACATGTTGAAACAAAAGCATCTGCGCATCCGAAGAAGATTCAAGCTACATACAATTCGTAAACATTTGCCCCTTGCAAGCATTATCACAAACACCTACCAAGAAAAAAAATCCTTTCACATGTAATGGAATCAAACACACACTGGAAATATCATGCGGCAAGTACTCTTCAGGAGATAACCATCATCGTGTTCTCACAACATATGTCAGATCTATGGCAGGTGCTCATCCAGTGCAGAAATCAGGGGGGGATTTCGAGCGGGCAGAGGATGCAATAGGAAGGAGGGAGGGGGGAGGGAGGAGGAAGGAGGGGTGGTGGCTACCTGCCTATGGACCGGTCGCCGACGTAGCTACGGGCGGCGGCGTTGCTGGGCGGGGGAGGCTGCTCCAGGGACGGGGAGGGAGGCGCTGCGGTGCCGGAGGCGGGGCCGCGGAGGCTGGGCGCGTGTGGCTGCCCGGCTCGTACAGCGCTGGTGTCTCCCGCCGGCCGGCGACCGATGTGCAGAGGTGCTTGTCTAGGACGGGGCGACGGTGGCGAGGCTTTCTGGGCTCTGGGGGAGAGGAGAGGGCGGAGAGGGTGAGGGGAAGCGTGAGGGGGCAAGTGGGAAGGGGGGGGCGAGGAGGCAGGGCGGCGGAGGTGGAGCGGGCGCGGGCGGACGGCAGCGAGCGGGAGCGGGCGCGGGAGGACGGGGGTCGTCGGGTTAGAATCGGTGGATTTGGCGAGGGAGGGAGAGAGGCCAGAATGAGAGGGGAGCAAGTGGAGTGGGGGAGGGTTAGCAATGGCGCACCTTTTAGGGGTGCGCCATAAACATACTTATACCAATGGCGCACCTTCTAGGGGTGCGCCATAAGCACCGTGATAGCAATGGCGCACCTTCCCCTGGTGCTCCATTACTAACTTTTTTTTGGATTTTTAGTTGCATGTAATAATTTTTTAGAAAATGACCATAAATTTTAAAATGTTACGATATAAGTAGTTATTACTAATTTTCAAATACTTGCGTTGAAAAAACATTTGTGAATTGGTAAAACATTTATGAATATGAAAAAATATCATCAAATTTGAAAAAATATTCATGAATTCAAAAAGTGCCCATGAAATTTAAAAATATTCATGAGTTCAAATAATATTAACAAATTCAATACTTTTTGTGAGTTAGAAAAATGTTTGCATTTGCAAAAAATGTTTGCAAATTTAAGCAGGAAAAGGAACACTGAAAAATAAAATACCAGAATAAACATAAATAAAAATTGGTATATCAATGGCGCACCTCCTATTGGTGCGCCATAAATACCTTGATAGCAATGGCGCACCTTCTCCTGGTGCGCCATTACTAATTTTTTTATTTTACCAGAATAAACATAAATAAAAACAATTAAAATACCAGAAGAAAACATTAATCCCCACTGTTTTGAACAAAAGAGGTTACTGGATATAGGACTAGAACATAAGAAATGCCATTTCCATATGTCAAAATACAATCGAGAAATGAACACTACAATTTAAACCATTGTGCAAAGATTTAGAATTAGATCGATGACATGGTTGAAATCAAGTGATACATGTAATAATTTAGTTGCATGTAATAATTGAGCTTGCCACTGACACACACACACACACACACGGTCGACACGTCGTGATTCGATCTTAGCTCTCTTTTCACAATCTTCTTGCCCTTCTTTTTCACAAATGGAGTTCTTCTCTTGAACGGACGTCCTTTAGGTAGGGTGGTCCTGCTTCTTCTTGTGGCGTATGGTACTTCATCGTCGTCATGTTCCATCTTCGGGTCGCCGTACTTGTCGAAGTCTTGCTCATTAGTGACTCCATCCATTATGATGATCTTCCTTTTGCCTCTCCTCACGACAACACGACTGGGCTGTGACGGGTCGGTAATGAAGAAGCATTGGTCCACTTGGGAAGCCAGTACCCATGGCTCATTTTTTGCGTTGATGTTTGCGCCCGCGGTCTTGGATTTGGCTTCGGGTATAACCATGGTGGTGAAATACTGGTCTTCTTTTAGGACTCTCTTGGCCCATCTGACACGGAACATTGGGACCTTCTCTCCAGCGTAGCTCAGCTCCCAGATCTCCTCGATCCTTCCATAGTATTTGTCCTTGTCGTTACCGGTGTAGGATTCCATCGTTACCCCGGAGTTATGATAATCATCGCTCTTCATGTCCTTTTCCTCGGTGTAGAATGTGTAGCCGTTGATATCGTACGCCTCATAGGTCATCAGGTTGTGCTCGGCGCCCTGTGACAAGGCGAATATGAGTTTTTATTCCGCGGAAGAATCCTCATGTAAAGGGTACGACAGAAGCTTCTCCTTGAACCAACATGTGAAACATGAGTTGTTCTCTTTGATTATATCTCCGTCCGTCCTCTGTTGGCCTCGGTCATTGTACGTCTTCTCAATAAAGGTTTTGTGCTCTACCACCCAAGGATCGACCACGTCTATGTGTTGTAGCGCGACTAGGTTTGCTCTTTCAAAGTCGGCGAGTCGACCCTTGAAGTCGACATGCATTTCGCGGCGACCCTCGTGGTGACCCCATCCAGCGAGCCTGCCGAGGTGCCTGTTGACGGGCAGACCAATGGGGTTCTCGATGCCTAGATAATTCGTGCAGTAGGAGATGCACTCTTCGGTCAGAAAGCCCTTGGCTATGCTTCCCTCTGGACGTGACATGTTGCGAACGTATCCTTTGATGACACCATTCATCCTTTCGAACAGCATCATGCTGTGCAGGAACGTCGGCCCGAGTTGGATGATATCCTCCATGATATGGACCAACAGATGCACCATAACGTCGAAGAATGCGGGCGGGAAGTACATCTCAAGCTCGCATAGTATCACCACGATCTCTTCCTGTAGCCTTCTGAGTTGCCTCACGCCAACCAACTTCCGAGAGATGACGTAAAAAAAGTTGCATAGGCTAAATAGCATTTCACGGACGTGCGCGTCCATGATCCCACGGATTGCAACTGGAAGTATCTGCGTCATCAGCACGTGACAGTCGTGAGACTTCATCACGCTGAACTTCTGCTTCGCTAAGTCTAGGTATCTGCTTATCTTCCCCACGTAACCGTAAGGAAGTTTTACTCCTATGAGGCAGGTGAAAAACTGCTCGATCTCCTCCTGACTTAGAGTGAAGCATGCGGGACTGCAGCCATTTCCGATCTTCATGGCCTTTTTGCCTTTGCGAAGACTTTCCGTGTCCTTCGCCTCATCATCATCATCATCATCATCATCATCATCATCATCATTAGCGTGAAGCTCCTCTCTGATGCCCATTGATTTCAAGTCTACCCTTGCTTTTGGCCCATCTTTGGTCCTCTCTGGCATGTTGAGCAGGGTACCAAGCAGACTCTCGCACACGTTCTTCGTGATATGCATGACATCAAGGCTGTGAGGCACACGGAGGATCTTCCAGTACGGCAAGTCCCAGAAAATAGACCTCGTTTTCCATACCTTCAGTAGCGGCTCTGGCGCCTTTCTCTTCTTTCCCGGCGGTGGGCACTCTTTCCAATTTTTCAACAACTCATGTATTTCCTCGCCGCTCCTCGTACGTGGGCGTCTTCGGGGTTCGGTTTCACCATCAAACAGATCCTTGCGTTTTCTCCATGAGTCATCGTCGCGAAGCCACCTTCGATGTCCCATGAACACGGTTTTCAAAGACCCAGGATCTCTATCTAGCTGGCGATAGGTTGTGTCATCCATGCACCTGATGCATGCACAAAATCCGTGGACCACCTGCCCCGCGACATATTCGTAACCGAGATAGTCGTGGACCGTCGTGAGCAGTGCGGCTCTCATAGGGAAATATTCTTTCTCTGTGGCGTCACACGTATTGGCTGGCGTTTTCTACAGCGTGTCTAGCTCCTCTTTCAGCAGCCCTAGATACAGATTGATGTCGTTCCCTAGTTGTTTCGGCCCTTCAATTATCATACTCATGTGAATGTACTTCCTCTTCATGCACAACCAGGGGGGAAGGTTGTACATCCACACAAAGACAGGCCAGGTGCTATGTGTGCTTCTCTGGCTGCCAAACGGATTGACTCCATCGGTGCTCGCGCCCAGCACGATGTTCCTTGGATCATCCCCAAATTCTGGGTGTTCGAAGTTCAACGCTTGCCACTGGCTCGCATCCTTAGGGTGACTCAGCATCTTGTCTTTTTTTATTTATCTCTGGATCATTTTCGTCATCTTCTCGCTTCTTCTCCTCCCGATCCGCGTGCCAACGCAGGAGCTTTGCTACCTTAGGGTCCGCGAAATACCGCTGCAGACGAGGAGTGATCGGAAAGTACCACACCACTTTTCGAGGAGCTTTCTTCCTCTTCTTGTATCGAGTGACGCTGCACACCGGACATATGGTAGACTCCGCGTGCTCGTCCCGATAAATGATGCAATTGTTCATGCACACATGGTATTTCACGTGCGGTAAATCTAGAGGACACACGATTTTCTTCGCCTCCTCGAAACTAGTCAGGCACTTGTTCCCCTTAGGAAGACGTTCATGCCAGAATGACATGTTCTCGTCGAAGCATGCGTCGGTCATTTTGTGTTTTACCTTCATCTCCAGAGTCATGAGCATTACTTTCAGGTGGGTATCCTCGGGCCTGCATCCTTCATACAATGGAGTAACCGCATCTATCTCCAGTTGATCCAGCTTGGCTTTCTTTCGGGCGGCAGCTCTTGCGTTATCCGTCTGCTTGAGAAGCAGGTCTTGAATATGAGGGTCATGCACCTAGCCCATCGATGGTCCATCGTCGTCTGCTCCAGCATCTTCATCTTCATGATCATGCCCTTCGTCTTGATATTCCTCATCATCATGTCCGGCATCTTCTACATGATGACTATGTACTACATCTACTTCGTGATCATGTCCTGGAGATTCTTCGTCTTCTCGCCCGCCCTCGCCGCGGTTGTCTTGCTGGCCTTCCTCATTTCTTGCCCGACCCCCATGGACGACTTCATAATCATCTTCATCACCTTGCCACCGATAGCCATCCATCAAACCACGCAAGAGCAGGTGGTCCCGCACCTGTATGGAATCCGGGTCCATAAGGCTCTTCAGCTTGCATCTTCGACATGGACATCTTATCTCCATCTCGTTCTTTTAAAGCATCTCGGCCTTCGCGGAGCTCAAAAACCTATTCACGATGCCTTCGGTCATCGTGCGGACCATGGTCGCCTGCGGGGTAGAGCAAAACGATATTTTAGAACTAAAAAAATAATTTGGCATGACTTTGCCTAAAAATAGGACCAAAAAGAATGCACAGTGCCAAATTCTGGCCGAAACGGAAATGAATCAACATTCCGGCAAAATATTGGCAACTATTGCATTTCAAATACCGGTACATGCAAACACAAACATATGCCACACCAAAACATATGCAACACCACAAACATACGTAGATACAGGCCATAAAAAGTGTGTACGTTGTTGGAGGGAGAAAAAAGTAGATCTAGAACATAAAGAAAGCTTTCCCCTTGCTTACCTATCAAAAAAAGGAAATTTAACCACTTAATGTGGGTGAATCTATGGTGCAAATGAGGTGAGGAGGAGGAGGCAGCCGAGACCAAGCTTGGTAGAGGTGGAGAGAATGAAGTGGGGAAAGTGAGTGTGGTAGGTGGCTATCCAAAATATCTAGCTGCTCCCAGGTTACCAATGGCGCATCACCTAAGAATGCGCCATTAGTAACCAGGGTTACTAATGGCGCACCTGGTGTGTGGTGCGCCATTACTAGTTTTGAAAAAAATAAATTAAAAAACATGTTAGGAGTGGCACACCAGTGGATAGTGCGCCATTAACTAGCGCACTATCCACTGGTGCGCCACTCCTAACATGTTTTTATATATATTTTTTTCAAAACTAGTAATGGCGCACCACACACCAGGTGCCCCATTAGTAATGTGGCCAATAATGGCGTACCTGTATCTTGTGCGCCACTGCTATATAGCAGTGGCGCACCACATACATGGTGCACCATTAATGTCCATATTAGCTATAGCCATTTTCCTAGTAGTGCCCAGTCGTTGGTGGAGTCCGATTGCGCAAAGTCCTAATGGACGGTGGCAGCGGGCTTAATATCATCTACGCCGACACATTGGAGGCAATGGGCATTCTGATAACCCGACTCAGCAAGAGCAACATGCAGTTCTACGAAGTAATCCCTAGGAAGAAAGCAAAATCACTCGGGCAGATCGCCCTTCACGTCGTATTTAGCAAAGAGAAGAACCTACGAAAGGAATGGCTGACTTTCGAAGTGGTAGACCTCTGAAGTGCCTAGCATGCCATCCTGGGTAGGCCTGCCTGTGCTTGTTTCATGGTCCGTCCATGTTACGTGTATCTTAAGCTTAAGATGCCGGGGCCGAAAGGCATGATCACTATCACGGGCAATCAGAAGTTAGTCGAGGAGTGTCTCAACAAGGGATCTCAAATTGCTGATGAACAGATGGCGATGGTCGAGTTGGACGAATACAAGAAAGCGGTATATTCAAGCGAGTTGTTGAAGTCCAAGAAGCCGACTGTGGAATCCGCTTTTCAGTCAGCAGGGGTGACGAAGACGGCACACATCCATCCTAGAGACCCGGACGCTGCCCCGACCAACATATCCACCACCCTTGACAATAAATAGGAAGTCGAGCTCGTCCAGTTCCTCTGTGAGAACTGGGACATCTTTGCATGGAAGCCATCTGACATGCTGGGTGTTCCCAGGGAGTTGGCCGAGCACGGACTCCATGTCGACTCGACGGTGAAGCCTATCAAGGAGCACCTTCGACGATCTTTCGCTGAGAAGCGTAAGGCGATTGGCGAAGAGATAGCGCGACTCTTGTCTGCTGAGTTCATCCGAGAGGTGTACCACTCGGAGTGGCTCGCTAATGTCGTCTTAGTTCCAAAGAAAAATAACACTCTTAGGATGTGTGTAGATTTTAGGCACATCAATCGGGCCTGCCCGAAGGATCATTTCCCTCTTCATCGCATACATCAGGTAGTAGATCCTACTGCCGGGTGTGAGCGATTGTTGTTTCTGGATGCGTACTCCAGGTACCACCAAATCCGAATGTATGGTCCTGATGAAATAAAAACAGCGTTCATCACCCACTCAGGTGTTTTTGCTATATCACTATGCCATTCAGGTTGAAAAATGCTGGAGCCACGTTTCAGCGTATGATTCAGAAGTGTGTGCGGAAACAGATCAGTCAAAATGTGGAGGCTTACATGGATGACATCATGGTCAAGTCCAGGAATGGATCCGACCTCCTGGCTGACCTCGTCAAGACCTTCGCAAATTTGTGCACATTTGAAATCAAGCTCAACCCAGCTAAATGTACATTTAGCGTACCCATAGGCAAATTACTCGGTTTCCTCATTTCTGAATGTGCGATCGATGCCAACCCTGAGAAAATTGAGGCCATCATCCGAATGAATCAACCGGAGTGCCTCCATGACGTACAACGCCTCAAAGGGTGCCTAGCAGCCCTAAGCAGATTCATCTCAAGACTCGGTGAAAAGGCCCTGCCGCTTTACCGATTGATGAAGAAGTCAGACAGGTTTGAGTGCACTCCCGAAGCGCAGGCTGCATTCCAGGAACTTAAAGCCTTACTTTCCACTCAGACGGTGCTAGCTGCTTCGAGCAGCAAAGAGCCTTTGCTCTTATACATCACGGCCACGATCTAAGTCGTTAGCAGGGTTCTCACTGTTGAATGGGAAGAACAAGGCAAAACCTTCAAGCTCCAACGACCAGTGTTACTACATCTGTGAGGTCCTGACCCCTTCCAAGCAAAGGTATCCGCATTATCAGAGGCTAGTATATAGAATCTACCTAACTGCTAAGAAGGTGGCACACTACTTCCAAGAACACTCAGTCATGGTGATAAGTGACACCCCTTTATCCGAGATCATGAACAACAGGGATGCCACTAGCTGAGTGGCTAAGTGGGCCATCGAGCTCCTTCCGCTGGACATCAAGTTTGAAGCCAAGAAAGCCATCACGTCGCAAGCCCTGGTAGATTTCCTCACCGAATGGATTGAGCAAGAACAACCTGTCCCAAGTGTTCCCGAACACTGATTAATGTTCTTCGATGGCTCCAAGTGCTCCATGGCTTCGGGGCCGGAGTGGTCTTGGTGTCACCTAAAGGCGACTGACTCAGCTAGGTGCTTCAGATCCACTTTGACTCCTCCAACAACGAAGCCGAATACGAAGCTCTCTGTATGGGTTGTGGATGGTAATTTCTCTTGGAATTCACCGACTAATGGTATATGGCGACTCGAATCTAGTGGTCAACCAAGTCCTGAAAGAGTGGGATATCCGTAGCCCGGCAATGACTGGCTACTGTAACACCGTCAGAAAACTAGAGAAGCACTTTGAAGGGTTGGAACTCCATCATGTGCCACGCCTTAAGAACCAAGCACGTGATGATTTGGCCAAGATGGGTTCGACCCGGAAGACAGTGCCCAAAATGTGTTACTGGAACACCTACACTCGCCCATGATCAAGGAAGATCCCTTCAGTCCTTCTGACCCGACTGAAGTAGACATCCCTGCGGTAATTGACTTGGTTCAAGAGATCCTTATTATCACTTCCGAGTGGGCTGAGCCATACCTGGCATACCTGCTCCGGCAGGAACTCCCACAAGATGAGGATGAAGCTTGCCAGATCGTTCGTCGATCCAAGGCTTTCACCGTTATGGGAGACCAACTATACAAGAAAAGCACGACCGGAGTCACTCAGTGATGCATATCACCGGAGGAAGGGCAACAAATTATGCAAGAGATTCACTCGGGAACCTGTGGACACCATGCATCCTCTCAGACCCTGGTCGGCAAAGCATTCAGGGCCGGGTTCTATTGGCCCCGAGCCAATGAGGCTGCTCGGGATATAGTGGATCGATGTGTCGGGTGCCAGTTTTACACGAATTAGTCGCACAAGCCAGTGTTTGCTCTGAAGACTATCCCCCTCACTTGGCCGCTCGCTGTCTGGGGACTCGACAAGGTCGTTCCTCTTAGGATCGGGGCAAGTAGCTTCACACACTGGTTGGTGGCAGTGGACAAGTTCACCAAGTGGATCGAGGCCAAGCCAATAAAGAAGTTAGACTCGGCCACTGCCATTCAGTTCATCAAAGAGATAATCTTCAGATTCGGAGTCCCTCACAACATCATCACCAACAACGGGTCTAACTTCAACTCAGACGAGTTCTGTGATTTTTGGTACACCTAAGGCACTCGGGTTGATTACACCTCTGTGGCGCACCAGTAGTCGAATGCCCAAGCCGAGCGAGTGAATGGGCTCATACTCCAAGGATTGAAACCCCATCTCATGCGCGACCTAACTCACGCGGCAGGGGCCTGGGTGACCAAACTACCATCAGTCCTCTGGGGCCTATGGACAACCCCAAATTGATCCACCAATCATACCCCGTTCTTTGTGGTGTATGGGTCAGAAGCAGTTTTACCGAGTGACTTGCTCCATAATGATCCCCGAGATTGGTACTCGGAGGCTGAAGCTGAAGATGCAAGGCAGGATGGCCTCGGCCTTTTGAAGGAAGAGCGTGAGTTAGCGTTTATAAGATTAACATTGTACCAACAAGATTTGTGTCACTACCAGGACAAGCACGTCAGAGGACGCGCCTTCCAAGAAGGATACCTGGTCCTCTGAGTGAATCAACAGAAACCTCACAAGCTGGCGCCCCCTGGGAGGGGCCATTCGCTATATCGAAGGTCCTGCATAATGGAGCATATGTTGGGTTTTGTAGTAATTTCGAAAAATTTCCTACGCACACGCAAGATCGTGGTGATGCATAGCAACGAGAGGGGAGAGTATGATCTACGTACCCTTGTAGATCGCAACGGAAGCGTTGACACAACGTAGAGGAAGTAGTCGTACGTCTTCTTCCCGATCCGACCGATCCAAGCACCGTTACTCCGACACCTCCGAGTTCTTAGCACACGTACAGCTCGATGACGCTCCCCGGGCTCTGATCCAGCAAAGCTTCGGGCATGAATTCCGTCAGCACAATGGCGTGGTGACGATGATGATGTTCCACCGACGCAGGGCTTCGCCTAAGCACTACAACGATATGACCGAGGTGGAATATGGTGGCAGGGGGCACCGCACACGGCTAAGGAACGATCACGAGGATCAACTTGTGTGTTCTAGGGTGCCCCCTGCCTCCGTATATAAAGGATCCAAGGGGGGGTGCGCCGGCCTAGAGGAGGGCGCAGGAGGAGTCCTACTCCTACCGGGAGTAGGACTCCCCTCCCCGTTCCTTGTCCAACTAGGAGAGGTGGAGGGAGAATAGGAAAGGGGGGGTGCCGCCCCTCCCTCCTTGTCCAATTCAGACTAGGGGGAGAGGGGGCGCGCGGCCTGCCCTGGCAGCCCCTTCCTCTTCTCCACATTAGGCCTGAAAGTGCGTTATATCGACTAGAGGGGGGGTGAATAGGCGATTTTTATGAAAGTCTTCAAAACGTGGAAGTTATGAAGACAAACACCGAAGATTATTCCTATCACTATGCAGCGGAAGTTAGATTACACTAGGTCATCCATAGTCAAGTATTCAATAGAGTGAAAGCACAATGACAAACAGCTGCAGTGTAATAAGGATCAGGTAGGAAGAAGTTATGAAGCCAAACAGATCATACATTCATGTTGTGAAGACAAAAGATAGAGCAAGCATGCAATGGCTTCACAATGAGTAACAGTAAGAAAAGGAAGTGAAGATGAAACCAGTGACTCGTTGAAGACAATGATATGTTGGACCAGTTCCAGTTGCTGTGACAACTGTACGTCTGGTTGGAGCGGCTAGGTATTTAAACCTTAGGACACACAGTCCCGGACACCCAGTCCTGAACACATAGTTCAGGACACCAAGTCCTCACCGTATTCTCCTTGAGCTAAGGTCACTTAGTCCTCGCCCAATCACTATGGTAAGTCTTCAAGGTAGACTCCCAAACCTTCACAAACTTCGTTCACTGGCAATCCACAATGTCTCTTGGATGCTCTGAACGCGACGCCTAACCGTCTGGAGGATTCACAGTCCTCAAGTGTAATAAGTCTTCAGATCACACAGACAAGAAGACCTAGGTGATGCCCAATTTGCTCTGGCTCTGGGTGGTTAGGGCTTTTCTCCTCACTAGGAATTTTCTCTCAAAGGCTTCGAGGTGGGTTGCTCTCAAACGACAAAAGCCGTGCACTGAAATCTGAGCAGCCAACCGTTTATGGTTGTAGGGGTGGGCTATTTATACCCACTTGGCAACCCGACCTGATTTGTCCGAAATGACCCTGGGTCACTAAGGAACTGACACGTGTCTCAACGGTTAGATTTCAAACTCTCATGGCAACTTTGCTTGGGATACAAGCAAAGCTGACTTGTCCGGCTCTGGACAAGATTCGCTCTCATTGTCTTCACTCGAAGACATAGGTTTTGGTTTTGAGCATCACTTCAGTCATTCTGACTGGTTCTCTTGGACCCCACTTAACAGTACGGTGGTTCCTATGACTCAACACAAAAGAAAAAGAACTAGGAAAGATCTAAGTCTTCGAGCTCCATAAGCTTCATAACGTGTCTTCTTTTGTCATAGTCTTCAAAGTGAATATCTTCATATACCACCTTTGACATCAATGTCTTCATACATTTTTGGGGGTCATCTCTGGTAGTAAAACCGAATCAATGAGGGACTTCTACCTGTGTTATCCTGCAATTCTCACGAACACATTAGTCCCTCAACTAGGTTTGTCGTCAATACTCCAAAACCAACTAGGGGTGGCACTAGATGCACTTACAATCTCCCCCTTTTTGGTGATTTATGACAAACTAGTTGAAGTTTTCAACGGGGAATATAGTCTGTGAAATTGTAAAGGACGAGGAATTGTCTTCATAAGTTGCAAGGGCTCCCCCTGAAGATGTGCATATAAGTTAATTTGCTTTTGGAATGCAAATGCACATGGCAGGTTGTACTTTAGGAGATCCACTTCAGCTTATGATGACAATCCACTATGCATGTGAAAGTATATGAAGATAATGACATGCATAATGGAAAATGGACGTCTGCAGAATGAGATAAGTGCGGAATTTATCGTCGCACATGCGGAATTTATCTTCGCAAACAGGGTGGCAAAAACAGTAGCAGACGACCATCGAGTCTTAGTGTTACAACTCAAACAACCAAATGAAGCAAAAACGAGAGTTGTAAGCATGAAGCAAAATATAGCAAAACTTAAAGCACCCGCCCATATGGACCCGCTTGAAGACTATCAACTCATATGCTTCTCCCCCTTTTGTCAGCAAGGACCAAAAGGGTTTGAAGACATAGAGTGTCTACTCGTTTCCAGGAGCTGCCGGGTCATTGGAGGTGTTTGGCGGTGCAGAAGAGCTTGGAGGTGCTGAAGCAGGTGGTGGTGATGTAGCATCATCGTCTTCATCAATGATTCTTGCAGTGACTGTGGCAGCAGAGAAGAAAACTCAAAGTCTTCAAGTGATGGTGTGTTGCGCATCACAGCCCTTCTGGGAGGTGTGGTATCAAACTTGAAGCGCTCTGTGAAGCCATCCTCTTCTAGTTCAGCTTCAGTACAGATCATTGAGAGCCCTTTCTATGTACGACGGCAGGTTTCATGTGTAACGAAGGCATTCTTGGTGGCAAGGTTTCGAAGACGATTGACATCCACCAAGAGGCTTTTCATATGACGCTTTAGCCAGTCGTGATGCCTATCTTGCTTTTGGTGAAGGGCCACAAGAAGCTCTCGGTCATTGAGGACACGAGTGCGCTTCTTGGGTCTCTGAGCATTTGTGCTGTTTGTGGCTTCAGTAGATGCTGGGCGTGGTGCACGTGTAGTGCTAGCCAACGGATACACCCTGGATATGGCTTCAACACCTTCAACGTTCTACGTGAAGCTCTGGTGTTCTGCATTCTGAAGATGTAAAGGTTGCTTGGCAGGTTCAGGGTATATGGCTTCAGCAGAGGTATCCACATCTGGCAAGAAGATCCGATGGTTTCGGGCTGAGGGCTGATACAAGATCGCAGAGTGCAGTTTGATCAGCCCCATCACCCAAGGAGCATAGAGCTTCAAACCAAATAATTCTGAGCCTGACGCTGCAAGTTGGCGTATGAAGAGATCCTGTGCGTTGAAGCATTTGCCATGCAGGATATAGAATATGAGAGTCTTCATTGCACCCTCAATCTTGGCATGTGGAGAGTGTCCCTTAATGGGCCAGAGAGTCCGCCGGATGATGTGATATATGGTCCTGGGCAGGTACTCAAGGTCTTCAACGAAGAACTCAGTTGGATAGGGTGCATCATGAGGCAATGGCTTCATCATTGAGAGCATCTGACTCATATTTGGTTCAGGCCTCTGGAATATGCTCTCAATAGCTTCAGAATGTTGTTGACAGCCTTCCTCGAAGAATTCGCCAGGAGTGGGCAGGCCGGTGAGCTCAATGATATCAAATGCATTGGCTTCATGATGGACATTTCCGGTCATCCACTCCAGGACCCAAGTCTTCGGATCTCTGTTGTATCCTTTTATATGGAGGGTGGCATAGAACTGAAGCAGAAGCTCTTCATTCCAGTGCTCTTCATCAGTCACAAACGGCAGCAGACCCACTTGCTTGAAGCAATCCAAAGCTTCATCAAGACATGGCAGACCAGCAATGGCTTCAACCTCAAGGTGCTTGTGCGGGAAGATGCGACCTTGGTTGTATAGGATGCTTGAGTAGTAGCTGCGCTGAGGAAAGCTCTAGAACCTATCTGATACAATCCTTTCCCTTGAATAGGGGTTCTTGGAGCTGTTGAAGAACGTGTTATCTGCCTTGAAGCTATTTATGTCAAGGGAGCCAGGTGCTGATGCAGGACCTGGGAACCTTGGAAGCCTTGTGACTGGCTTCTGGACATGAGGCCTGTGCTCAATTTGATAATCAAATTGAGGACCTGCAGCAGACTCAGGAACAGAAGTGTCTGGCTCAGTAGCTTCGCTGTCTGCTGAAGCATTTGGTGGGGCAGACTCCACATTGGCTTCAGTGTTTGTGGTGGCAGCCTCAACATTTTATTCCTCCGCTTGTGTAGTTGGAGGGACAAACTCAGGCACGTTCTCCTGGAGAACTGCATCTTGATGTAGCGGGGGAGTGGGTTCTAGTGGTGCTTCTTCATTGTCTTCGGCTCATGCAGCCGGAATTTCTTCAGTATGGACTTGAGGCCTTGGACCTTTGCAAAGCCTACGGAACATAGACGACGCTTGTGGGGTTGGAGTGGGCTGGGCCTCAAAGTCTTCTTCCTCCTGAGGGCGATCCGCCCATGACTCATCTTGTGCCATTGGCGTCAGAGGACGACCAATGCTGATGAGTTCGCTTGTTTCAAGCTGAGGAAGGGCTGCACCATCTTGTACATTGTCCTGGTGACCAATGTCTTCAGCAGCGAAGGGGTCGGCTGTTGGAATGTCTTCAGCTTCAGGAGCCTCTGTGGGAGCAGGCTCATGAACTGTCAGCTGATGTTCTGCGTTGGGGTGAATGACAGAGAGGGGTTCAACCATCAAGGGCTCTGTGGGAGCAGCCTGAGCTTTCTTGATCTTGCGCTTCTTCTTGGTGGGGTCAGAAGGAGAGGCTTCAGAGTGTTTCCTCTTCCTAGCTTCAGCCTCTGCATTCCGTGTCTTCTTAAGCTCTGAAGCGGTTGACCGGCTCTTTGGCTTCGAGCCAGTCGTGGCGGTTGGGAAGACAATCGGAATAGCTTCTTGTCTTGGTGCCTCTGGTTCATTCACAGCAGGCTGCTTCTTCTTTTTCGCGGCCATCTTGGGGTCGATGCCAGGATGCCCAAGTGCCTTGCGCTTCTCGGCCTCATTGTAGGCCTGCACACATCATTCTGCCAGAGACTTCATCCGCTCACGCGAGCCCTGAGCTTCAGCACGCTTCTTCAGGAAATTTTCCTTGAGCTCATACAACATGGTTTTGAAGCTCTTCACTTCCTGCACGCTGAGCCTGGCCATGTGCTTCTTGAACTGAGCCTTTTCATGATCAATTTTCTGCTTCAGCTCAACTATGCGCTGAGCAATGGCAAGTTCTGAAGCAATTGCGCCTTGGAAGGCGACGCTGAGGCCGACAGGCAGCTGCAGATCTTCGAAGCTTATGTCTGGGGAGGCAAACCATTCATCGATGAAGTTGTGGATGATGGCGACATCAAAGAGAGGCAAATTGTTGAAGATTTCAGCTTCTTCTTTGCTTTTGATAAGCTGCTCTAGAGCGTCATCTCCAAAATCTTCATTGCTTGATAGATCAATGGCTTCGCTGCGCAGAATGGCAGCAGCAGTGAGCTCTTTGCCGGTTTGTTGCTGGGGCTCCTTTTCTTTCTGGGGCTTGGAGACGCGGGATACGTCTTCAGACTGCACACTCACTTCAGGAGGTGCAGTTTTCAATGACTTCGCCCTTGAGATTTTTGAGGCAGGGGCTGGCTTTGAAACTTTTGGCTTCTTTGTCTGCTTTGGCTTCGGTTGAGCAGGAGCTTCATCAGATTGAGAATCAGCTGGAGGGTCATTTACGGCAGTCCCTTGGACTCGGATGTAGGTGATGAGGCCCTCAAGGTTGGCAAACGGACCGATGATATTGGGTTCCGCGTAGCATGTGCCATCTGCCCTTGGTGCGGAGGGGCCAGGGTTGAAGTCTAACCCAAATGTCTTCTTGTCCTGCTTCGCTGACTGTTGGGCAAACTGGAAATTGCGCTTGAATAGATTGTCGTCACGACACCAGAGAAGTGACGACGGATGTGCATCATCAGGCTGTGGTCCTCGGACCATGCATGGGTAGAAGCCTTGAGCAATGGCTTCATCTCTGGTCCTGGGTGCAAGGTTCTTGTATAAGATATCCCCCCATGGTCTCTTGATGGCACTCTTTTCAGCATATTCTTGAGTGACGAAGCGGTATTTGAACCATTGTTCTGCCCAATAGCGTCGAATCCATTGGATTCGGGTCTTGCGCTGCCCATAACTCTCTTCTGGATCTGTTTTGTACATTTCTGCCAGGTCTTCAGGCAGATCTTTGGATGTTCCTTCACGTCTCTGTCTGCCCCCCTTCCTTGTTGCTGCTTCTGAAGCCATAAACTTTAACTTGAAAGGCTTCAAAACTTTCAAATGCTTCAAAGGCTTTCCTTTTCCGGACCAACAGGAACTGGCTTCAGGAGAGTTTATGTGATGCTGTGGGAATTCCGCAAATGAATGCAGACTATGAGAACCAAAGGATTCTCCCACGGACATGTACCTGTGATAGCATTAAGGTGCGAGGGAAGGGGAAGAGGTCATATGCATTCTCAGAAGGTTTTGAAGATTAATCAGTTTAGAAGACATTGACCTCATCGTGCGAAGACATTCACTCATAGATAAGAAGTTGGTTCCAGATTTGTACGAACCCACAGATCAGTACAAGTGAGGAATCTAACTACTTTATGAAGCACAAGTGAATATACTAGGCATGTTATGAGATGCAGATAGAGAGAGATCTAACTTGTGTGAAGATAAACTTCTTATGGTAGAAAGTGACAGAACCATGAGATCAAAAGGGGCTGTAAAAAGAAGTTTTAATTACCACACTTGGAACTGCTAGACGGAACGGGAGATGATGCCGAGCAGTTCAGTCCTCCGTTCCCTAACTTGGCGACGGAAGACACCTATGGCGACGGCGGAGAGGACGATGTCCGCGATCGGTGTGAAGACGGCGTCGGAGAAGTTGCGGCAGCGAAGCGCTTCGTCGCCGGCGTCGTCGAGTGCTAGTGGTGGCGCTAGGGTTCGTGCGAGGGTGGAAGAAGGAGATAATGACCGCGGTAAGTGTGAATTTATAGGCTCAGGGGCGGCACTGTGCTATTACTCAGGTGCCCCTGGCGATTCGCATCTGAGGAACGCGTGGCCAGTTTGCGGAAGTTTTGGATTTGTTCCATGTCCCACGCATGCCTAGATTGTCGGGCGGTCGTTTCTGTTTCTCTGGATTTTATGTGGAGGAATGAGCATTGAAAACGGACTTTATGGTTGTCTCTGTATCTTCTGCTGACTAGGAAGCAGTGAAGACATTCGACAGTTTCAATAGAATGCATATGACTTGGAGAGATAGAATTTGAGATAGAGAGCATAGAGAGATTAGGGTCCGATCACATTCACTTAGTTCAAAATATTCAACCAAGAAGACATAGCTATAAGTGAATGCTGTAGAGGACAGAACACTAGTATATATATATATCTATATAATCAATGTAGTGAAGATAATCATGAAGACAAGTTGAGTTCGAAGCCAAACCAAATGTGAAGATATTGCAAGGTAACGCCATGAGTGAAACACTTCAAAATAGAACGTTTGGTGGTGGCGTTACCCACCGTATAGGAAGTATTAGACCCAGACATGGCGCACAATTATCGTGGCGCTCCGAAGTCAAATTCCACATTAATGTATTCACACTTAGAATGTATGTCTTCATTGATTGAAGATATACTTTACTTTGTGTGTTGCACATCTAAGTCATCAATATGCATAAGTGTTAGGATGTGTGCCTGATCACAGGACATTTGAGGATTCCAAGATATTTAGCTCACACCGTAACTTGCAAAATCTCTTCTCATCCAAGGGCTTGGTGAAGATATCTACCAATTGCTCTTCAGTGTTGACGTGTATGATATCAATGTCTTCCTTCACAACATGATCTCTGAGAAAGTGATGACGAATTTCAATGTGCTTTGTCTTCGAGTGCTGAACTGGTTTGTTGGCAATCTTGATGGCGCTTTCGTTGTCACAGTAAAGTGGCACTTGCTTCAGATGAATGCCATAGTCCTTGAGTGTTTGCTTCATCCACAGAAGCTGAGCACAGCAAGATCCAGCAGCAATGTATTCAGATTCAGCAATGGAGAGAGATACACAGTTCTGCTTCTTTGAAGACCAACATACAAGTGATCGTCCCAGAAAGTGACATGTGCCTGATGTAGACTTGCGATCAACTTTGTTACTAGCATAATCAGCATCCGAAAATCCAACCAAATCAAACTCTGAGCCCTTTGGATACCATAATCCTAGAGTTGGTGTGTGAGCCAAATATCGAAGAATTCGCTTCACAGCTAAGTGATGCGACTCCTTTGGTGCCGCTTGAAATTGAGCACACATGCAAACACTAAGCATAATATCTGGCCTAGATGCACATAAATAAAGCAAAGAACCAATCATGGAGCGGTATACCTTTTGATCAAACTCTTTACCATTGTCATCAGGACCTAGATGATGTTTGGCTGGCATTGGTGTTGTGAAGCCTTTGCAGTCTTGCATACCGAACTTCTTCAGGCAATCTTTGAGATACTTCTCTTGAGATATGAAGATGCCATTGCGTTGTTGTCGTATTTGAAGACCAAGGAAGAACTTCAGCTCCCCCATCATGGACATTTGATATTGCTCTTGCATCATATATCCAAACTCTTCACTGTACTTCTGATTGGTGCAGCCGAAGATAATGTCATCCACATATATTTGGCACACAAACAGTTCACCATCATATGTCTTCGTGAAAAGAGTGGGATCCAAGGAACCAGGTATGAAGCCTTTGCTCTTCAGGAAGTATTTGAGTGTGTCATACCAGGCCCTAGGAGCTTGTTTGAGGCCATACAGTGCCTTGTTGAGCTTGTATACCATGTCAGGATGTTTTGGATTTTCAAAGCCAGGCGGTTGTGCAACATACACTTCTTCTTCAATCTTGCCATTGAGAAAGGCACTTTTCACATCCATTTGATATAGAAGTATGTTGTGATGATTTGCATAGGCCAGCAGTATGCGTATGGCTTCAAGCCTAGCCACAGGAGCAAATGTTTCATCGAAGTCAATGCCCTCCACTTGAGTATATCCTTGAGCAACGAGATGGGCTTTGTTTCTGACAACTTGTCCATGCTCATCTTGTTTGTTGCGGTATATCCATTTGGTGCCTATTATGTTGTGCTTCCGTGGATCAGGACGCTTAACCAGTTCCCATACATTATTCAGTTCAAACTGTTGAAGCTCTTCTTGCATAGCTTGAATCCATTCAGGTTCCATGAAGGCTTCTTCAACTTTCTTGGGTTCTGATATTGATACGAATGCAAAGTGCCCACAGAAATTTGTTAGCTGAGTTGCCCTTGAACGAGTGAGTGGACCAGGTGCATTGATGCTGTCAATTATTCTGTCAATCTGCACTTCATTGGCAACACGAGGATGTACAGGGCGAAGACTTTGCTCTTGCTGATCTGTGTTGTTGTTGGGAGGAATGTCTTCAGGCTGAGCATTGTCTTCATGTTGATCAGGTGCTGAGATGATAAGTTCTTCTTCAGGATGAGCTTCAGAAGGTATAATCTCTCCAGTTCCCATAAGCTTGATTGATTCACTAGCTGGAACTTCATATAGCACATTTGGCAGTTGCTCTCCTTGTGAACCATTTGTCTCATCAAACCGCACATCCACTGTTTCAACCACTTTGTAATGGAAGAGATTGAAGACTCTATAGGAGTGCGATTCCTTTCCATATCCAAGCATAAAGCCCTCATGTGCTTTTGGTGCAAACTTTGAGGTGTGGTGTGGGTCCTTGATCCAGCACCTTGCGCCAAATACTCTGAAGTAACTGACATTTGGCTTCTTGCCAGTTAGGAGTTCATAAGATGTCTTGTTCAGAAGCTTGTGAAGATAAACATGATTGATTGTATGGCATGCAGTGTCAATGGCTTCAGTCCAGAATTTTCTTGGAGTCTTGTATTCATCTAGCATTGTTCTGGCCATCTCAATGAGTGTTCTGTTCTTGCGTTCGACGACGCCATTCTGCTGTGGCGTGTACGGAGCTGAGAATTCATGTGTGATGCCCAAGGTATCAAGATATGTATCAAGGCCAGTGTTCTTGAATTCAGTGCCATTGTCACTTCTGATGTGCTTTATCTTGGCGCCAAAATTGTTCATAGCTCGATTGGCGAAGCGTCTGAAGACATCCTGCACTTCAGTCTTGTAAAGGATTATGTGCACCCAAGTATATCTAGAGTAATCATCAACAATAACAAAGCCATAGAGGCAAGTAGAAGTAGTAAAAGTTGAGTAGTGAGTGGGACCTAAAAGATCCATGTGGAGCAGTTCGAAGGGTTGTGTAGTAGTCATGATTGTCTTCGAAGGATGTTTTGCCCTTGTCATCTTCCCTGCTTCACAGGCACCGCATAAGTGATCTTTCTTGAACTTGACGCCCTTGATGCCTATGACATGCTTCTTCTTCGCAAGGGTGTGGAGGTTCCTC
Source organism: Triticum urartu (assembly GCF_056163025.1). Classification (NCBI taxonomy): domain Eukaryota; kingdom Viridiplantae; phylum Streptophyta; class Magnoliopsida; order Poales; family Poaceae; genus Triticum; species Triticum urartu. The sequence continues at coordinate 479,411,783 of NC_141876.1, forward strand.
ATGCCAGCATGCCCAAGCCTCCGATGCCAAAGCCAGCATTCTGAAGCTTTTGCAAGAAGACATACTACCAGTTGTGGCCCTGCTGAGAAATCTACCACGTACAAATCATCTTTCCGATACCCTTCAAACACTAGAGACTTGTCAGATTCCATTAGTACCAGGCAACGATATTTTCCAAACATTACGATCATGTTCAAATCACAAAGCATTGAGACAGACATTAAGTTGAAGCCAAGGGATTCAACAAGCATGACTTTATCCATGTGTTGATCCTTTGAGATTGCAACTCTACCTAGACCCAATACCTTACTTTTACCAGTGTCAGCAAATGTGATGTGTCTCTTGTCGGATGGACGTAAGGTTGAGTCCATAAGAAGGCTTCTTTTGCCAGTCATGTGATTTGTACATCCACTGTCAATAATCCATTCTGAAGACTTTGAAGTTGCTGGTGTCGTACCCTACAGTGCAGTTAGGGGGATAGGCTTCACGAAGAGAATTGTGAAGCATAAACATTTGACGAACCAGTGGGTTATGAAAACTTAGATCCAGATTAGGACTAATAGGGAAAGTAGCATGCGATTCAGGAACGAAGTACATAATGATGCCATTTGGGCATTTTATCTTGCGCCCCACAAGATTTTTAAGGTCCCCAGCAATAGCATCAGAAGATTTTGTTTTTCTGCTGGAGACCTTTCCCTGCAAAAGAGAGTTAAGCTTTCTTAACCACCCACATCTTCAAGGGTGGCTTAGAAGCAATAAGTCTAAGTGCAGCATCTGAGAATTTTGGCTTTGAAGCCTTAGCAAACAGTCTAGCAGGTGGACAATAATACTCATAGGAATAAGCAGAATAATTTTTGGTCATATGAACATGACGGTTCGAAGAACCGCTCTCATATTCATATGCCTGAGTATGGTTTCCCTGCAAAACATTTGCGTTAGTGTGACTCAGGTGAGTCCTCTGTTTGTATGAAGCCTTTGGACGGTGTGAAGCCTTTGGTCTGAGGTTTGTCTTCTTCAAGTGAGGTGTCATGAAGACATTCACAGGAAGATTTTCCAGACATTTTTTCGGAACCCAGATCTTCTTCATAGGCGGTCCATTCCTGCAGTTAGTACCAATGTACCTGGGAAACACTTCACCATTCTGATTCTTAAACAGTTTATAGTTTGCATCAAAGGATTCATCAATGATAATGGGGTTAGCACAAGTGAAGCCAGATAAATTGGATGGATCTGCTGAAGGTTCCTTTGCAGCAACCCATGTGGTTTTGGGGTACTGCTCAGGTTTCCAGTAAGAGCCATCTGCATTTATTTTCCTCACGAACCCAACACCCTCTTTCCTAGGGTTTCGGTTCAGAATTTGCTTCTTGAGGACATCACATAATGTCTGATGTCCTTTAAGACTTTTGTACATCCCTGTCTCAAGCAATGTCTTCAACCTAGCATTCTCATCAGCAATAGCAGTGGTATCCTTAGCATAGGGGTTAGTTACCACATCAACAGTTGAAGATATTGCAACAGCAGTAGCAGTGGAACATTCAGCAACAGAAGTAGCATTATCATGCTCAATGCATTTAAGACATGGTGGTTCAAATCCTTCCTGAGCGGGACTGATCTGTTCGGTGCGAAGTGACTCGTTTTCCTTTTGAAGATCTTCATGCGCCGCTCTCAATTTCTCAAGTTCTTGCTTCCTTTGAAGATAATCATAGGAAAGCTTTTCATGAGTTGTTGAGAGAGTATCAAGACGATCCTCAAGTTCCTGATACTTAACGTGAAGATTTTTTATGTCTTCAATTAAGGATTCAGATCGAGTCATTTCAGCACCCAACAGATCATCGCTTCTGTCTAACAGTTTTTGGATGTGTTCCATAGCTTTCTGTTGTTGATTTGCAATTTTAGCAAGTGTTTTGTAGCTGGGTTTTGAATCACAGTCAGAGTCATCGTCACTAGATGTTTGATAGCGAGTAGTGCGTGTGTTTACCTTGGCACCGCGTGCCATGAAGCAGTAGGTAGGAGCGGAGTCGTTCTTGTCATTTGCGTCGGTGTCGGTGATGCAGTCATTGTCTTCAGTGTTGAAGATGGACTTGGCGATGTATGCTGTAGCCAGACTCGCAATGCCAGAATCAGACTCCTCCTCAGACTCCACCTCTGCCTCCTCAGAAGCGGACTCCTCCTCTGAATCCATTTCCTTGCCAACAAACGCACGTGCCTTGCCAGATGAGCTCTTCTTGTGTGATGAAGACTTTGACGAAGACTTGGAAGACTTGGAAGAAGACTTTGAGTATTTCTTCTTCTTCTTGTCGTCAGAATCATATTCCTTGCTCTTCTTCTTCCTTCTGTTCTCATTGTCCCACTGTGGACACTCAGAGATGAAGTGTCCAGTTTTCTTGCACTTGTGACATGTTTTCTTCTTGTAGTCATGAGCAGAAGCTTCATCATTCCTTGAGCTTGATCGTGAAGATTTTCTGAAGCCTTTCTTCTTGGTGAATTTTTGGAACTTCTTCACTAGCATTGCAAGTTCCCTTCCAATGTCTTCAGGATCATCAGAACTGCTGTCAGATTCTTCTTCAGATGAGGAAACAGCTTTTGCCTTCAAGGCACGAGTTCGCCCATAGTTTGGACCGTAGATATCTCTTTTCTCAGAAAGCTGAAACTCATGTGTGTTGAGCCTCTCAAGTATGTCAGATGGATCGAGTGTCTTGAAATCAGGACGTTCTTGAATCATCAGGGCTAGGATGTCAAATGAACTATCAAGTGATCTCAGCAGCGTCTTGACGATTTCATGTTTGGTGATCTTAGTGGCGCCGAGGGCTTGAAGCTCATTTGTGATGTCAATGAGCCGTTCAAATGTGTGTTGGACATTCTCATTGTCATTTCGCTTGAAGCGGTTGAAGAGGTTGCGAAGAACACTGATTCTTTGATCTCTCTGGGTTGATATGCCTTCATTGACCTTGGAGAGCCAGTCCCAGACCAGCTTGGATGTCTTCAAGGCACTCACACGGCCATACTGTCCTTTTGTCAGATGGCCACAGATGATATTTTTGGCAGTAGAGTCCAGTTGAGTGAACTTCTTGACATCAGCAGCAGTGACACCTTCGCCAGCCTTGGGAACGCTGTTCTCGACGACATACCATAGGTCGACGTCAATGGCTTCAAGATGCATGCGCATCTTATTCTTCCATTAGGGATATTTAGTTCCATCGAAGACGGGGCACGCAGCAGAGACTTTGATTATCCCTGCAGTCGACATAGCTAAAACTCCAGGTGGTTAAACCGAATCTCACAGAACAAGGGAGCACCTTGCTCTGATACCAATTGAAAGTGCGTTATATCGACTAGAGGGGGGGTGAATAGGCGATTTTTATGAAAGTCTTCAAAACGTGGAAGTTATGAAGACAAACACCGAAGATTATGCCTATCACTATGCAGCGGAAGTTAGATTACACTAGGTCAGCCATAGTCAAGTATTCAATAGAGTGAAATCACAATGACAAACAGCTGCAGTGTAATAAGGATCAGGTAGGAAGAAGTTATGAAGCCAAACAGATCATACATTCATGTTGTGAAGAAAAAAGATAGAGCAAGCATGCAATGGCTTCACAATGAGTAACAGTAAGAAAAGGAAGTGAAGATGAAACCAGTGACTCGTTGAAGACAATGATATGTTGGACCAGTTCCAGTTGCTGTGACAACTGTACGTCTGGTTGGAGCGGCTAGGTATTTAAACCTTAGGACACATAGTCCCGGACACCCAGTCCTGAACACACAGTTCAGGACACCAAGTCCTCACCGTATTCTCCTTGAGCTAAGGTCACTTAGTCCTCGCCCAATCACTCTGGTAAGTCTTCAAGGTAGACTCCCAAACCTTCACAAACTTCATTCACTGGCAATCCACAATGTCTCTTGGATGCTCTGAACGCGACGCCTAACCATCTGGAGGATTCATAGTCCTCAAGTGTAATAAGTCTTCAGATCACACAGACAAGAAGACCTAGGTGATGCCCAATTTGCTCTGGCTCTGGGTGGTTAGGGCTTTTCTCCTCACTAGGAATTTTCTCTCAAAGGCTTCAAGGTGGGTTGCTCTCAAACGACAAAAGCCGTGCACTGAAATCTGAGCAGCCAACCGTTTATGGTTGTAGGGGTGGGCTATTTATACCCACTTGGCAACCCGACCTGATTTGTCCAAAATGACCCTGGGTCACTAAGGAACTGACACGTGTCTCAACGGTCAGATTTCAAACTCTCATGGCAACTTTGCTTGGGCTACAAGCAAAGCTGACTTGTCCGGCTCTGGACAAGATTCGCTCTCATTGTCTTCACTCGAAGACATAGGTTTTGGTTTTGAGCATCACTTCAGTCATTCTGACTGGTTCTGTTGGACCCCACTTAATAGTACGGTGGTTCCTATGACTCAACACAAAAGAAAAAGAACTACAAAAGATCTAAGTCTTCGAGCTCCATAAGCTTCATAACGTGTCTTCTTTTGTCATAGTCTTCAAAGTGAATATCTTCATATACCACCTTTGACTTCAATGTCTTCATACTTTTTTGGGGGTCATCTCTAGTAGTAAAACCGAACCAATGAGGGACTTCTACCTGTGTTATCCCGCAATTCTCACGAACACATTAGTCCCTCAACTAGGTTTGTCGTCAATACTCCAAAACCAACTAGGGGTGGCACTAGATGCACTTACAAGGCCCATAAGGCCCATTAACCCCCCGGGGGGTTCCGGTAACCCCTCCGGCACTCCGGTTTTATCCGAAACTTCTCCGGAACCCTTCCGGTGTCCTAATATAGTCATCCAATATATCAATCTTTATGTCTCGATCATTCCGAGACTCCTCGTCATATCCGTGATCACATCCGGGACTCCGAACTATCTTCGGTACATCAAAATGCATAAACTCATAATAACTGTCATCGTAACTTTAAGCGTGCGGACCCTACGGTTCGAGAACAATGTAGACATGGCCGAGACATGTCTCCGGTCAATAACCAATAGCGGGACCTGGATGCCCATATTGGCTCCTACATATTCTACGAAGATCTTTATCGGTCAGACCGCATAACAAAATACGTTGTTCCTTTTGTCATCGGTATGTTACTTGCCCGAGATTCGATCGTCGGTATCCAATACCTAGTTCAATCTCGTTACCGGCAAGTCTCTTTACTCGTTCCGTATACATCATCTCACAACTAACATATTAGTTGTAATGCTTGCAAGGCTTATGTGATGTGCATTACCGAGAGGGCCCAGAGATACCTCTCCGACAATCGGAGTGACAAATCCTAATCTCGAAATATGCCAACCCAACATGTACCTTTGGAGACACCTGTAATGCTCCTTTATAATCACCCAGTTACGTTGTGACATTTGGTAGCACCCAAAGTGTTCCTCCGGCAAACGGGAGTTGCATAATCTCATAGTCATAGGAACATGTTTAAGTCATGAAGAAAGCAATAGCAACATACTAAACGATCGGGTGCTAAGCTAATGGAATGGGTCATGTCAATCAGATCATTCAACTAAATGATGTGACCTCGTTAATCAAATAACAACTCTTTGTTCATGGTTAGGAAACATAACCATCTTTGATTAACGAGCTAGTCAAGTAGAGGCATACTAGTGACACTCTGTTTGTCTATGTATTCACACATGTATTATGTTTCCGGTTAATACAGTTCTAGCATGAATAATAAACATTTATCATGATATAAGGAAATAAATAATAACTTTATTATTGCCTCTAGGGCATATTTCCTTCAGTCTCCCACTTGAACTAGAGTCAATAATCTAGTTCACATCGCCATGTGATTTAACAGCAATAGTTCACATCACCATGTGATTAACACCCATAGTTCACATCGATATGTGATCAACACCCAAAGGGTTTACTAGATTCAGTAATCTAGTTCACATCGCTATGTGATTAAACCCAAGGAGTACTAAGGTGTGATCATGTTTTTCTTGTGAGAGAATCTTAGTCAACGGGTCTGTCACATTCAGATCCGTAAGTATTTTGCAAATATTTATGTCAACAATGCTCTGCACGGAGCTACTCTAGCTAATTGCTCCCACTTTCAATATGTATCTAGATCGAGACTTAGAGTCATCCAGATCTGTGTCAAAACTTGCATCGACGTAACTTTTTACGACGAACCTTTTTGTCACCTCCATAATTGAGAAATATTTCCTTATTCCACTAAGGATAATTTTGACTGATGTCCAGTGATCTACTCTTAGATCACTATTGTACTCCCTTTCTTAACACAGTGTAGGGCATAGAATAGATCTGGTACATAGCATGGCATAATTTATAGAACCTATGGCTGAGGCATAGGGAATGACTTTCATTCTATTTCTATCTTCTGCCGTGGTCGGGCTTTGAGTCTTACTCAATTTCACACCTTGCAACACAGGCAAGAACTCTTTCTTTGACTGTTCCATTTTGAACTACTTAAAAATCTTGTCAAGGTATGTACTCATTGAAAAACTTATCAAGCGTCTTGATCTATCTCTATAGATCTTGATGCTCAATATGTAAGCAGCTTTACCGAGGTCTTCTTTGAAAAACTCCTTTCAAATATTCCTTTATGCTTTCCAGAAAATTATACATTATTTCCGATCAACAATATGTTGTTCACATATACTTATCAGAAATGTTGTAGTGTTCCCACTCACTTTCTTGTAAATACAGGCTTCACCGCAAGTCTGTATAAAACTATATGCTTTGATCAACTTATCAAAGCGTATATTCCAACTCCGAGATTCTTGCACCAGTCCATAGATGGATCGCTGGAGCTTGCATATTTAGTTAACACCTTTAGGATCGACAAAACCTTCTAGTTGCATCATATACAACTCTTCTTTAGTAAATCCATTAAGGAATGCAGTTTTGTTTATCCATTTGCCAGATTTCATAAAATGCGGCAATTGCTAACATGACTCGGACAGACTTAAGCATAGATACGAGTGAGAAAATCTCATCGTAGCCAACACCTTGAACTTGTCGAAAACCTTTTGCGACAATTCTAGCTTTGTAGATAGTAACACTACTATCAGCGTCCGTCTTCCTCTTGAAGATCCATTTATTTTCTATGGCTTGCCGATCATCGGTCAAGTCAACCAAAGTCCATACTTTGTTCTCATACATGGATCATATCTCAGATTTCATGGCCTCAAACCATTTCGTGGAATCTGGGCTCATCATCGCTTCCTCATAGTTCGCAAGTTCGTCATGGTCTAGTAACATGACTTCCAGAACAGGATTACCGTACCACTCTGGTGCGGATCTCACTCTGGTTTACCTACAAGATTTGGTAGTAACTTGATCTGAAGTTACATGATCATCATCATTAGCTTCCTCACTAATTGGTGTAGTAGTCACAGGAACAGATTTCTGTGATGAACTACTTTCCAATAAGGGAGCAGGTACAGTTACCTCATCAAGTTCTACTTTCCTCCCACTCACTTCTTTCGAGAGAAACTCCTTCTCTAGAAAAACTCCGAATTTAGCAACAAAAGTCTTGCCTTCGGATTTGTGATAGAAGGTGTACCCAACAGTCTCCTTTGGGTATCCTATGAAGACATATTTCTCCGATTTGGGTTTGAGCTTATTAGGATGAAACTTTTTCATATAAGCATCACAACCCCAAACTTTAAGAAACGACAACTTTGGTTTCTTGCCAAACCATAGTTCATATTGTTGTCGTCTCAACGGACTTAGATGGTGCCCTATTTAACGTGAATGCAGCTGTCTCTAATGCATAACCCCAAAACGATAGTGGTAGATCAGTAAGAGACATCATAGATCGCACTATATCTAATAAAGTACGGTTATGACGTTCGGACACACCATTACACTATGGTGTTCCAGGTGGCGTGAGTAGTGAAACTATTTCACATTGTTTTAATTGAAGACCAAACTCGTAACTCAAATGTTTTACCTCTGCGATCATATCGTAGAAACTTTTATTTTCTTGTCACGATGATTTTCCACTTCACTCTGAAATTCTTTGAACTTTTCAAATGTTTCAGACTTATGTTTCATCAAGCAGATATACCCATATCTGCTCAAATCATATGTGAAGGTCAGAAAATAACGATACCCGCCGCGAGCTTCAACACTCATCGGATCGCATACATCAGTATGTATTATTTCCAATAAGTTAGTTGCTCGCTCCATTGTTCCGGAGAACGTAGTCTTTAGTCATCTTGCCCATAAGGCATGGTTCGCAAGCACCAAGTGATTCATATTCAAGTGATTTCAAAATCCCATCAGCATGGAGTTTCTTCATGCGCTTTACACCAATATGACCTAAAAGACAGTGCCACAAATAAGTTGCACTATCATTATTAACTTTGCATCTTTTGGTTTCAATATTATGATTATGTGTATCACTACGATCGAGATCCAACGAACTATTTTCATTGGGTGTGTAACCATATAAGGTTTTATTCATGTAAACAGAACAACAATTTATTCTCTTACTTAAATGAATAACCGTATTACAATAAACATGATCAAATCATATTCATGCTCAACGCAAACACCTAATAACACTTATTCAGGTTCAACACTAATCCCGAAAGTATAGGGAGTGTGCGATGATGATCATATCAATCTTGGAACCACTTCCAACACACATTGTCACTTCACCCTTAACTAGTCTCTGTTTATTCTGCAACTCCCGTTTCGAGTTACTAATCTTAGCAACTGAACTAGTATCAAATACTGAGGGGTTGCTATAAACACTAGTAAAGTACACATCAATAACATGTATATAAAATATACTTATGTTCACTTTGCCATCCTTCTTATCCGCCAAATACTTGGGGCAGTTCCGCTTCCAGTGACCAGTCCCTTTGCAGTAGAAGCACTTAGTCTCAGGCTTAGGACCAGACTTGGGCTTCTTCACTTGAGCAGCAACTTGCTTGCCGTTCTTCTTGAAGTTCCCCTTCTTCCCTTTGCCCTTTTCTTGAAACTAGTGATCTTGTCAACCATCAACACTTGATGCTCTTTCTTGATTTCTACCTTCATCGATTTCATCATCATGAAAAGCTCGGGATTCGTTTTCGTCATCCCTTGCATACTATAGTTCATCACGAAGTTCTACTAACTTGGTGATGGTGACTAGAGAATTATGTCAATCACTATCTTATCTGGAAGATTAACTCCCACTTGATTCAAGCGATTGTAGTACCCAGACAATCTGAGCACATGCTCACTAGTTGAGCGATTCTCCTCCATCTTTTAGCTATAGAACTTGTTGGAGACTTCATATCTCTCAACTCGGGTATTTGCTTGAAATATTAACTTCAACTCCTGGAACATCTCATATGGTCCATGACGTTCAAAACGTCTTTGAAGTCCCGATTCTAAGCCGTTAAGCATGGTGCACTAAACTATCAAGTAGTCATCATATTGAGCTAGCCAAACATTCATAATGTCTGCATCTGCTCCTGCAATAGGTCTGTCATCTAGTGGTGCATCAAGGACATAATTCTTCTGTGCAGCAATGAGGATAAACCTCAGATCACGGATCCAATCCGCATCTTTGCTACTAACATATTTCAACACAATTTTCTCTAGGAACATATCAAAATAAACATATGAAAGCAACAACGCGAGCTATTGATCTACAACATAATTTCCAAAATACTACCAGGACTAAGTTCATGATAAATTTAAGTTCAATTAATCATATTACTTAATAACTCCCACTTAGATAGACATCCCTCTAATCCTCTAAGTGATTACGTGATCCAAATCAACTAAACCATGTCCGATCATCACGTGAGATGGAGTAGTTTCATTGGTGAACATCACTATGTTGATCATATCTACTATATGATTCACGCTCGACCTTTCGGTCTCCGTGTTCCGAGGCCATATCTGTATATGCTTGGCTCGTCAAGTATAACCTGAGTATTCCGCGTGTGCAACTGTTTTGCACCCGTTGTATTTGAACGTAGAGCCTATCACACCCGATCATCACGTGGTGTCTCAGCACGAAGAACTTTCGCAACGGTGCATACTCAAGGAGAACACTTCTTGATAATTAGTGAGAGATCATCTTAAAATGCTACCGTCAAACTAAGCAAAATAAGATGTATAAAAGATAAACATCATATGCAATCAAAATATGTGACATGATATGGCCATTATCATCTTGCGCCTTTGATCTCCATCTCCAAAGTACTGTCATGATCTCTATCGTCACCGGCATGACACCATGATCTCCATCATCTTGATCTATATCAATGTGTCATCACACGGTCGTCTCGCCAACTATTGCTCTTGCAACTATTGCTATCGCATGGCGATAAAGTAAAGCAATTATTTGGCGCTTGCATCTTATGCAATAGAGAGACAACCATAAGGGTTTTGCCAGTTGCCGATAACTTCAACAAAACATGATCATCTCATACAACAACTTATATCTCATCACGTCTTGACCATATCACATCACAACATGCCCTGCAAAAACAAGTTAGACGTCCTCTACTTTGTTGTTGCAAGTTTTACGTGGCTGCTACGGGCTTAGCAAGAACCGTTCTTACCTACACATCAAAAACCACAATGATAGTTTGTCAAGTTGGTGCTGTTTTAACCTTCTCAAGGACCGGGCGTAGCCACACTCGGTTCAACTAACCCCCCGGGGGGTTCCGGTAACCCCTCCGGCACTCTAATTTTATCCGAAACTTCTCCGGAACCCTTCCGGTGTCCGAATATAGTCATCCAATATATCAATCTTTATGTCTCGATCATTCCGAGACTCCTCATCATGTCCGTGATCACATCCGGGACTCCGAACTATCTTCGGTACATCAAAATGCATAAACTCATAATAACTGTCATCGTAACTTTAAGCGTGCGGACCCTACGGTTCGAGAACAATGTAGACATGGCCGAGACATGTCTCCGGTCAATAACCAATAGCGGGACCTGGATGCCCATATTGGCTCCTACATATTCTACGAAGATCTTTATCGGTCAGACCGCATAACAACATACATTGTTCCTTTTGTCATCGGTATGTTACTTGCCCGAGATTCGATCGTCGGTATCCAATACCTAGTTCAATCTCGTTACCGGCAAGTCTCTTTACTCATTCCGTAATACATCATCTCACAACTAACATATTAGTTGTAATGCTTGCAAGGCTTATGTGATGCGCATTACCGAGAGGGCCCAGAGATACCTCTCCGACAATCGGAGTGACAAATCCTAATCTCAAAATACGCCAACCCAACATGTACCTTTGGAGACACCTGTAATGCTCCTTTATAATCACCCAGTTACGTTGTGACGTTTGGTAGCACCCAAAGTGTTCCTCCGGCAAACGGGAGTTGCATAATCTCATAGTCATAGGAACATGTATAAGTCATGAAGAAAGCAATAGCAACATACTAAAAGATCGGGTGCTAAGCTAATGGAATGGGTCATGTCAATCAGATCATTCAACTAAATGATGTGACCTCGTTAATGAAATAACAACTCTTTGTTCATGGTTAGGAAACATAACCATCTTTGATTAACGAGCTAGTCAAGTAGAGGCATACTAGTGACACTCTGTTTGTCTATGTATTCACACATGTATTATGTTTCCGGTTAATACAATTCTAGCATGAATAATAAACATTTATCATGATATAAGGAAATAAATAATAACTTTATTATTGCCTCTAGGGCATATTTCCTTCAGTCTCCCACTTGCACTAGAGTCAATAATCTAGTTCACATCGCCATGTGATTTAACAGCAATAGTTCACATCACCATGTGATTAACACCCATAGTTCACATCGATATGTGATCAACACCCAAAGGGTTTACTAGATTCAGTAATTTTTGATGTGGAATGCTACCTAACATATTTATCCATGTAATACTTATTTGTTGTGGCATGAATGTTTAGATCTGTATGATCCAAAACAAAAGTTTAATATTGACATAAAAACAATAATACTTCAAGCATACTAACAAAATAATTATGTCTTCTCAAAATAACATGGCCAAAGAAAGCTTATCCCTAAAAAATCATATAGTGTGGCTATGCTCCATCTTCATCACACAAAATATTTAAATCATGCACAACCCCGATGACAAGCTAAGCAATTGTTTCATACTTTTGATGTTCTCAAACCTTTTCAACTTTCACGCAATACATGAGCGTGAGCCATGGGCATAGCACTATAGGTGGAATAGACGATGGTTGTGGAGAAGAAAAAAAAGAAGGAGATAGTCTCACATCAACCAGGCATATCAACGAGCTATGGAGATGCCCATTAATAAATATAAATGTGAGTGAGTAGGGATTGCCATGCAACGGATGCACTAGAGCTATAAGTTTATGAAAGCTCAAAAAGAAACCTAAGTGGGTGTGCATCCAATTTGCTTGCTCACGAAGACCTAGGGCAATTTGAGGAAGCCCATCATTGGAATATACAAGCCAAGTTCTATAATGAAAAATTCCCACTAGTATATGAAAGTGATATCATAGGAGACTCTCTATCATGAAAATCATGGTGCTACTTTGAAGCACACGTGTGGTAAAAAGGATAGTAACATTGTCCCTTCTCTCTTTCTCTCTCCTTTTTTATTTGGGCCTTCTCTCATTTTTTTGGCCTCTTATTTTTCGTCCGGAGTATCATCCCGACATGGGGGAATCATAGTCTCCATCATCCTTTCCTCACTTGGGACAATGCTCTAATAATGAAGATCATCACACTTTTATTTACTTACAACTCAAGAATTACTACTCGATACTTAGCACAAAATATGACTCTATATGAATGCCTCCGGCGGTGTACCGGGATGTGCAATGAATCAAGAGCGACATGTATTAAAAATGACGAACGGTGGCTTTGCCACAAATACGATGTCAACTAGATGAGCATGCAAAGCAATATGACAATGATGGAGCGTGTCATAATAAACGGAACCGTGGAAAGTTGCATGGCAATATATCTCGGAATGGCTATGGTAATGCCATAATAGGTAGGTATGGTGGCTGTTTTGAGGAAGGATGTGTGGTGGGTTTATGGTACCGGGGAAAGTTGCGCGGTACTAGAGAGGCTAGCGATGACGGAAAGGTGAGAGTGCGTATAATCCATGGACTCAACATTAGTCATAAAGAACTGACATACTTATTGCAAAAATCTATTAGTCATCAAAACAAAGTACTACGCGCATGCTCCTAGGGGGATAGATTGGTAGGAAAATACCATCGCTCGTTCCCGACTGCCACTCATAAGGAAGACAATCAAAAATTAAATATGCTCCGACTTCATCACATAACGGTTCACCATACGTGCATGCTACGGGACTCACAAACTTTAACACAAGTATTTATCAAATTCACAACTACTTACTAGCTTGACTCTAATGTCACCATCATCATATCTCGAAACAATCACCAGGAATCAAATTTCTCATAGTATTCAATGCACTTTATATGAAAGTTTTTATTATATCCCTCTTGGATGCCTATCATATTAGGACTAACTTTATAATCAAAGCAAATTACCATGCTGTTTAGAGACTCTCCAAATAGTATAAGTGAAGTACGAGAGTTGATCAATTTTATAAAATAAAACCACCATCATGCTCTAAAAAGATATAAGTGAAGCACTAGAGCAAATTTTGCCTAGCTCAAAAGATATAAGTGAAGCACATAGAGTATTCTAATAAATCATGATTCATGCATGTCTCTCTCAAAAGGTGTTTACAGCAAGGATGATTGTGGCAAAATAAAAAGCAAAGACTCAAATCATACAAGACGCTCCAAGCAAAACACATATCATGTGGTGAATACAAAATATAGCCTCAAGTAAAGTTACCGATGGACGAAGACGAAAGAGGGGATGCCTTCCCGACGCATCCCCAAGCTTAGGCTTTTTGACATCCTTGAATATTACCTTGGGATGCCTTGGGAATCCCCAAGCTTAGGCTCTAGCCACTCTTTATTCCATAGTCCATCAAATCCTTACCCAAAACTTGAAAATTTCACAACACAAAACTCCAACAGAAAATCTCGTATGCTCCATTAGTATAAGAAAATAAATCACCACTTTTGGTACTGTTGTGAACTCATTGTTTATTTATATTGGTGTAATATCTACTGTATTCCAACTTTTCCATGGTTCATACCCCTCGATACTAGCCATAGGTGCATCAAAATAAGCAAACAACACACGAAAAATAGAATCTGTCAAAAACAGAATAGTCTGTAGCAATCTGGGTATTTTGAATACTTCTGTAAGTCCAAAATTTCTGAGAAATTAGTAAGTCCTAGATAATTAGTTTTATTAATCCTATGCAAAAAGAATCAGTATTTATCGTGCTTCTGTTAAAAATTAAAACCAATCTCCTGGGCAAAAAAGTTTTTGTTTTTTAGCAGGATCAAATCAAATATTACCATAAGCTATCCCAAAGTTCTTACTTGGCACAAACACTAATTAAAACACATCCAATCATAGGCTATATGATTTATTCAAAGCAAAATAGGACCTAAAAAGGAAGAACAAAAATAAAATTGGGTTACCTCCCAACAAGCGCTATTGTTTAACGCCCCTTGATACGTCCATTTTTCATGATGCTTTTATATCAATATTTATTGCATTATGGGATGTTATTACACATAATGTCACAATACTTATGCCTATTCTCTCTTATTTTACAAGGTTTACATGAAGAGGGAGAATGCTGGCAGCTGGAATTCTAGGCTGGAAAAGGAGCAAATATTAGAGACCTATTCTGCACAACTCCAAAAGTCCTGAAACTTCACGGGAGCATGTTTTGGAATATATAAAAAATACTGGCAAAAGAATTAACCAGAGGGGACCCACACCCTGGCCATGAGGGTGGGGGCGCGCCATACCCCCTGGGCACGCCCCCTTGTCTCGTGGGCCCCCTCGCAGGCCTCTGGTGCCCATCTTCTGCTATATGAAATCTTTCGTCTGAGAAAAAATCGTAAGCAAGCTCTCGGGACAAAAATCCGCGGCCACGAGGCGGAACCTTGGCGGAACCAATCTAGGGCTCAGGCAGAGCTGTTCTGCCGGGGAAACATCCCTCTGGGAGGGGGAAATCATCACCATCATCATCACCATCAATCCTCTCATTGGGAGGGGGTCAATCTCCATCAACATATTCACCAGCACCATCTCATCTCAAACCCTAGTTTATCTCTTGTATCCAATCTTTGTCTCAAAACCTCAGATTGGTACCTATGGGTTACTAGTAGTGTTGATTACTCCTTGTAGTTGATGCTAGTTGGTTTATTCGGTGGAAGATCATATGTTCAGATCCTTTATGCATATTAATACCCCTCTAATTATGAACATGAATATGATTTGTGAGTAGTTACGTTTGTTCTTGAGGACATGGGAGAAGTCTTGCTATAAGTAGTCATGTGAAGTTGTCTCTCCTCTAGTGGTGTCATGTGAACGTCGACTACATGACACTTCACCATTGTTTGGGCCTAGGGGAAGGCATTGGGAAGTAATAAATAGATGATGGGTTGCTAGAGTGACAGAAGCTTAAACCCTAGTTTATGAGTTGCTTCCTAAGGGGCTGATTTGGATCCATATGTTTCATGATATGGTTAGGTTTACCTTAATACTTATTTTGTAGTTGCGGATGCTTGCAAGAGGGGTTAATCATAAGTGGGATGCTTGTCCAAGGAAGGGCAGTACCCAAGCACTGGTCCACCCACATATCAAATTATCAAAGTACCGAACGCGAATCATATGAACGTGATGAAAACTAGTTTGACGATAATTCTCATGTGTCCTCGGGAGCACTTTCCTTTATATAAGAGTTTTTCTAGGCTTGTCCTTTGCTACAAAAAGTATTGGGCCATCTTGCTGCACCTTATTTAATTTTATTACTTATTACCCGTTACAAATTACCTTACCACAAAACTATCTGTTACCGATAATTTCAGTGCTTGCAGAGAATACCTTACTGAAAACTGCTTATCATTTCCTTCTGATCCTCATTGGGTTCGACACTCTTACTTATCGAAAGGACTATGATAGATCCCCTATACTGTTGGGTCATCAAGACTCTTTATGGCGCCGTTGCCGGGGAGTGAAGCGCCTTTGGTAGGTGGAATTTGGTAAGGACAAAAATTATATAGCGTGCTGAAATTTACTGTCACTTGTTACTATGGAACATAATCCTTTGAGAGGATTGTTCGGGGTATCTTCACCCCGACCAGTAGAGCAAAGAGTTGCTCCTCAACCTACTGAACCTACTAAAAATGTTTACTTTGAAATTCCTTCGGGTATGATAGAGAAACTGCTAGCTAATCCTTTCACAGGTGATGGAACATTACATCCCGATTTGCACCTAATCTATGTGGATGAAGTTTGTGGATTATTTAAGCTTGTAGGTATGCCTGAGGATGTTATCAAGAAGAAGGTCTTCCCTTTATCTTTGAAGGGAAAGGCATTGACATGGTTTAGGCTATGTGATGATACGGGAGCATGGAACTACAACCGATTGATATTGGTATTTCATTAGAAGTTTTATCCTATGCATCTGGTTCATCGTGATCGTACTTATATATAATTTTTGGCCTCGCGAAGGAGATAACATCGCTCAAGCTTTGGGGAGGCTTAAGTCAATGTTATATTCATGCCCCAATCATGAGCTCTCAAGAGAAATTATTATTCAAAAAATTTATGCTCGGCTTTCTCTCAATAATCGCTGCATGCTCGATACTTCTTGTACTGGTTCTTTTATGATGAAGACTATTGAATCCAAATGGGATTTATTGGAAAGAATTAAGTGCAACTCTGAATATTGGGATCTCGACGAAGGTAAGGAGTCAGGTATAACACCTAAGTTTGATTGTGTTAAATCTTTTATGGACACCGATGTTTTCCGTGAATTTAGCACTCAATATGGACTTGATTCTGAGATAGTAGCTTCTTTCTGTGAATCCTTTGCTACTCATGTTGATCTCCCTAAGGAGAAGTGGTTTAAATATAATCCTCCCATTGAAGTAAAAGTAGTTACACCTATTAAAGTTGAAGAAAAGACTATTACTTATAATGTTGATCCTGCTGTTCCTATTGCTTATATTGAGAAACCACCTTGTTAGAATAAAGGATCATGCTAAAGCTTCAACTGTGGTCCGTAAGAGTAATACTAGAACACCTACACCCCCTGAGCAAATTAAAGTTGAACCTAGTATAGCTATGGTTAAGGATACCTTGGTCGATAATATCGATGGGCATGTTATTTACTTCTATGATGAAGCTGCTAGAATTGCTAGACCTGACACTAAAAATAAACATAGACCTGTTGTAGGCATGCCTGTTATTTCTGTGAAAATAGGAGATCATTGCTATCATGGCTTATGTGATATGGGTGCTAGTGCAAGTGCAATACCTCATTCCTTAAACAAAGAAATTATGCATGATATTGCACCTGTTGAGATAGAGGAAATTGATGTTACAATTAAGCTTGCCAATAGAGACACTATTTCACCAGTTGGGATTGTTAGAGATGTTGAAGTCTTGTGTGGCAAAGTTAAATATCCTGCTGATTTTCTTGTTCTTGGTTCCCCACAAGATAACTTTTGTCCCATTATATTTGGTAGACCCTTCTTGAATACTGTTAATGCTAGGATAGATTGCAAAAATGATGTTGTTACTATTGGTTTGGGGGATATGTCTCATGAGTTTAATTTTGCTAAATTTCGTAGACAACCCCATGATAAAGAATTGCCTAGTAAAGATGAAATTATTTTTCTTGCTTCTATTGTCGTGCCTCCTAATGGTCCTTTAGAACAATATTTGCTTGACCATGAAAAGATATGTTTATGAATGAAAGAAGGGAAATAGATGATGTCTTCTTTAAACAGGGACCTATTTTGAAACACAACTTGCCTGTTGAAATCCTTGGGGATCCTCCTCCACCCAAGGGTGATCCCGTGTTTGAGCTTAAACCATTACCTGATACTCTTAAATATGCTTATCTTGATGAAAAGAAGATATATCCTGTTACTATTAGTGCTAACCTTTCAGAGCATGAAGAAAGAAGTTATTGAAAACTCTGAAGAAGCACCGTGCTGCTATCAGATATACTCTTGATGATCTTAAGGGCATTAGTCCCACTCTATGCCAGCACAAAATAAAATTGGAGAAAGACGCGAAACCAGTTGTTGATCACCAACGACGGTTAAATCCTTAGATGAAAGAAGTGGTAAGAAAAGAAATACTAAAGCTTATGGAGGCAGGTATAATTTATCCCGTTGCTGATAGTCAGTGGGTAAGTCCTATCCATTGTGTCCCTAAGAAGGGAGGTATTACTTTTGTTCCTAATGATAAAGATGAATTGATTCCACAAAGAATTGTTACAGGTTATAGAATGGTAATTGATTTCCGCAAATTAAATAAAGCTACTAAAAAGGATCATTACCCTTTACCTTTTATTGATCAAATGTTATAAAGATTATCCAAACATACACATTTTTGCTTTCTAGATGGTTATTCTGCTTTTTCTCAAATACCTGTGTCAAAAGAGGATCAAGAAAAGCAACTTTTACTTGCCCTTTCGGTACCTTTGCTTATAGATGTATGCCTTTTGGTTTATGTAATGCACCTGCTACCTTTCGAAGATGTATGACTGCTATATTCTCTGACTTTTGTCAAAAGATTGTTGAGGTTTTCATGGATGATTTCTCCATATATGGAACTTCTTTTGATGATTGCTTAAGCAACATTGATAGAGTTTTGCAGAGATGTGAAGAAACTAATCTTATCTTGAATTGGGATAAGTGCCACTTTATGGTTAATGAAGGTATTGTCTTGGGGCATAAAATTTCTAAAAGAGGTATTGAAGTTGATAAAGCTAAAGTTGATGCTATTGAAAAGAAAGCTGTGTCCTAAGGACATTAAAGGTATAAGAAGTTTCCTTGGTCATGCCATTTTTATAGGAGGTTCATTAAAGACTTCTAAAAAAATTCCAGGCCTCTGACTAATCTCTTACAAAAATATGTTCATTTTGTCTTTGATGATGATTGTGTAGAAGCATTTGAAATACTTAAGAAAGCCTTGATTTCTACACCCATTGTTCAGCCTCCTGATTGGAATTTGCCCTTTGAATTTATGTGTGATGCTAGTGATTATGCTGTAGGGGCTGTTCTAGGACAAAGAGTTGATAAGAAATTAAATGTTATCCAATATGCTAGTAAAACTCTAGACAGTGCCCAAAGAAATTATGCTACTACTGAAAAAGAATTTTTAGCAGTTGTATTTGCTTGTGATAAGTTCAGACCTTATATTGTTCATTCTAAAGTAACTATTCACACTGATCATGCTGCTATTAAATATCTTATGGAAAAGAAAGATGCTAAACCTAGACTTACTAGATGGATTCTCTTGCTACAAGAATTTGATTTGCATATTATTGCTAGAAAGGGAGCTGAGAACCCCGTTGCAGACAACTTGTCTAGGTTAGAGAATGTTCTTGATGACCCACTACCTATTGATGATAGCTTTCCTGATGAATAATTAGCTGTCATAAATGCTTCTCGTACTGCTCCATGGTATGTTGATTATGCTAATTACATTGTTGCTAAATTTATACCACCTAGCTAGTTTCACATACTAGTAAAAGAAAAAGTTTTTCTATGATTTAATACATTACTTCTGGGATGACCCACACCTTTATAAAGGAGTAGATGGTGTTATTATATGTTGTGTACCTGAGCATGAACAGGAACAGATCCTACGCAAGTGTCACTCTGAGGCTTATGGAGGACACCATGCTAGAGATAGAACTACACATAAGGTATTGCAATCCGGTTTTTACTGGCCTACTCTCTTCAAGGATGCCCGTAAGTTTGTCTTGTCTTGTAATGAATGTCAAAGAATTGGTAATATTAGTAAATGTCAAGAAATGGCTATGAATTATTCACTAGTTATTGAACCATTTGATGTTTGGGGCTTTGATTATATGGGACCGTTTCCTTCCTCTAATGGGTATACACATATTTTAGTTGTTGTGGATTACGTTACTAAGTGGGTAGAAGCTATTCCAGCTAGTAGTGCTGATCATAACACCTCTATTAAGATGCTTAAAGAATTTGTTTGTCCGAGGTTTGGAGTCCCTAGATACTTAATGACTGATGGTGGTTCACATTTTATTCATGGTGCTTTTCGTAAGATGCTTGCTAAGTATGATGTTAATCATAGAATTGCATCTCCGTATCACCCGCAGTCTAGTGGTCAAGTAGAATTGAGTATTAGAGAGCTTAAATTAATTTTGCAAAATACTGTTAATAGATCTAGAAAGAATTGGTCAAAGAAACTTGATGATGCATTATGGGCCTATAGAACTGCATATAAAAATCCTATGGGTATGTCTCCATATAAAATGGTTTATGGAAAAGTTTGTCACTTACCTCTCGAACTAGAACATATGGCATATTGGGCCATTAGAGAGCTCAACTATGACTTCAAACTTGCCGGTGAGAATAGGCTTTTGGACATTAGCTCACTTGATGAATGGAGTACCCAGGCCTATGAGAATGCCAAACTGTTTGAAGAAAAAGTTAAAAATGGCATGACAAAAGGATACAAAAATGTGAGTTTAATGTAGGTGATTATGTATTGTTATACAACTCTCATTTAAGATTTTTTGTAGGAAAACTCCTCTCTAAATGGGAAGGTCCTTACTTCATCGAGGAGGTCTATCGTTCCGGTGCCATAAAAATCAACAACTTCAAAGGCACAAATCCGAGTGTGGTGAACGGTCAAAGAATCAAACATTATATCTCAGGTAATCCAATCAATGTTGAAACTAATGTTATTGAAACCGTAACCCCCGGGGAATACATAAGGGACACTTTTCAGAACATTTCAGACTCCGAAAAGGAAGAGGTATGTGGTATGGTAAGTAAACCGACTCCAAAAAAGTCCTAATAGCATTTTTTCTCTGTTTTGGAATATTTAAAAAATAGGAAAATAAGAAGCAGTTCGGGAAGGACACGAGGCTTCCACGAGGGTGGAGGGCGCGCCCTACCCCCCTCGCCCCTGCCTGGTGGGCACCTCGTGTGCTCTCCAGACTCTGTTTTCTTGTGCAATACTTCTTTTGGTCGGTAAAAATTCATTATATAATCTCCCGAAGGTTTTGACCACCGTACCATGCAAATATCCTTTGTTTTTGTTTCGAGCTGTTTTTTCTGACAGATCTAGATCACCATGACGTCTCCAAGTGCCCCCAAGGACAAGTTCTTCGAGAAGGTCATCAACCCCTACCTCGTGGAAGTACTGCAACATCCTCAAACCATTGAGATGCGTGAGGGGTTGCTACACATCCGCGATGTTGAGGGACCAAGGAGGACCGGAAGCATGGAGACAAGGCTCGAGGAAATGGAGCAACAAGTTTTCAAGTGCCAGGAGATGGTGGAACATGGACTTGACGCTAATCATATAATGATCACGAAGTTCACCAATAACCACAAGCTAGATGCCAAGAACATTGGGGAGGCCATCTTCAAGCTTCACGAGAAAATTGAGCGCCTCCAAGCCCAGATCTATGACCTGCAAAACCCAAACTGTGAGTATGAATATAGATTCAAGAGGATGAGTTTGGATGCATATTTGAGGATCCCGGAGACTTGATCATCCTTTTACGATGGTGAGCCTATGCCTTGGAAGGTGTACGACAAGCTTACATCATCAACAACTCCACCATCTTCTTCACCAGCAAAGAAGAACTAAGTATCTGGTATGGGAACTCCCCTTGGCAACTGCCAAGCTTGGGGGAGTGCCCCGGTATCGTATCACCATCACACTTTCATCTTTACCGTTTTCTTAGTTCGATCCTTTTGGTTATATCTTGATCTAGTAGAATAAATTTTTAGTATGATCTTGTTTTGAGTTTTGCTTTATGATCCTTCTATGTAATTAAGTCCGTGAGCTATATATAATAAAGATTAGTTATGAGTCAAGGTCCTGATTATCTTGCCATGATCTGGAGGGAATAAAAATAAAAGAGAAGAGAAAGAATAAAAAGAAATAAAGAGATCATATGGATCTTATGGAGAGTAATGACTTCACATATAAAGAGTATGATGAATAAAAGTTGTTGAGAGTTGACAAACATAGTTTTGGTCATTGTTGCAATTAATAGGAAGTAATAAAGAAATAGGTTTTCACATATAAATATAATATCTTGGACATCTTTTATGATTGTGAGCACTCATTAAAATATGACATGCTAAAAGGTTGATGTTGGACAATGAAGACAACATAATGGGTTATGTTTCCTTACATCCGAAATAAATTATATTGTCTTGGATCATCCAACATGTTGAGCTTGCCTTTCCCCCTCATGCTAGACAAATTCTTTGCACCAAGTAGAGATACTACTTGTGCTTCCAAATATCCTTAAACCTAGTTTTGCCATGAGAGTCCACCATATCTACCTATGGATTGAGTAAGATCCTTCAAGTAAGTTGTCATTGTTGCAAGCAATAAAAATTGCTCTCTAAATATGTATGATTTATTAGTGTGGAGAAAATAAGCTGCATACGATCTTGTGATGTGGAAGAAATAAAAGTGATGGACTGCATAATAAAGGTCCATATCACAAGTGGCAATATAAAGTGACGTTATTTTGCATTAAGATTTTGTGCATCCAACCATAAAAGCACATGACAACCTCTGCTTCCCTCTGTGAAGGGCCTATCTTTTATCCTTGTCTTATACTTTATACAAGAGTCATGGTAATCTTCACCTTTCCTTTTTACATTTTATCCTTTGGCTAGCACGGTGTGTTGGAAAGATCCTGATATATATATAGCTAATTGGATGTGAGTTTTCATGAGCTATTATTGTTGACATTGCCCTTGAGGTAAAAGGCCGGGAGGCAAAACTATAAGCCCCTATCTTTCTCTATGTCCGATTAAAACTTCATACCCATAAATATTGCGTGAGTCTTAGCAATTGTGAAAGACTAAATGATAGTTGAGTATGTGGACTTGCTGAAAAGCACTTATATTGACTCTTTCCGATGTTATGATAAATTGCAATTGCTTCAATGAGTGAGATTATAGTTTGTTATTTTTCAATGAAGTTTCTGATTCATACTTGAAATTGTGAATGAATTTTTACTTTAGCATAAGAAACCATATGACAATATATATATATGTATATATATAGGACAACACTATTCTGATCCTGGGATCAGAATAGGTATTATGATCACAACGGCGCTATATAGGGGCGACGTGGTGTTGCCGGACTGCCCAAACTGCAAAAAAGCCTACTGACCCACCCCTCCCGCGCGACCTTTTGCCCGATCCACCCGACCACCTCCCGCAGGTGGACAAAGCCCCTGGCGCATCACCCGCCGCTGCCCCTCCTCCCCCCGGCCGGACACGCCACCGTATCCCAGCACCGCCGCGCGTCGCTGGATCACCGGAATCTCGCGCGCTGCCGCTGCCCACGGGTCTGCCCCGGGACCAATTCCGCCGGATCCCCTAGACACTGCTGCTACTCATCACCGCCCTGCCAACCTCGTCCTCATCCGGCAGCCCTGCCGGCCATCTTCTCCCACGGCCGCGCGCCGTCCTCCTCCCATGGCCCCCGATCCACCACAAGCCTTCTCCCACAGCCCCACCCAATCTACTGCCGTGCGTGGCACCGAGGCTGGCAGCTACCCCATGCATCTGCAAGCTACTGCAGTTGGCCGTCGCTACCTCATCTACTCGTTGGCTTCCGTACGTGAGCACAACCGGAGAGCCCCTATAACTTCTACATCCGTCCACGCATCCTCATGCTCTGCCTCCTCTCTCTCCGATTAGTTGACCTTCTCACAAGCGCCACCTCGACCTTCCCTGGACCAACTAATTTTTAACTTCATGGTACGCATGTGTTCTTGTTTTGATCTGTATCCACTTGTAGGAACTAAAAATGTACGCATGTGTTCTCCTTTTGATCTGTATCTACTGCTATCTAAATCTTGTCATCTAGGTGTCAAAAAAATGTGCGCCGAGACGCCGCCCCCGTGGCCGAACTCCTGCCTCCGCTTGGCTCCGTCCGCAATAGCACACCACCTCCCTCGCCATCCACCTGCCTGTGTTCATATTCTACAGATGACCTTCTCTCCTCACGCATACTGACCTTCCTCCTCTTCCTGCTTCCTCCTCCCCTTTAGGATGATTGAACTCTGTCGCATGGAGTAGTAGAACCGCCGGTGTGTCCTGCTCCCATTCCTTATTTGCGCGCCTTGGCTTCTGGCGGTGCCACAAGGAGAAACCAACTCATCCAATTTTTCAGCGGGGGATCACACAGTGGGTTTTGAGGGGTACTGAAGTTCAGAGTGAACATGGATTAAGGTTCAGAGATGTGTTTTTTAGTACATTCAGAGAGGGTTTCCCCCTGTTTTTCATTTCTTAGCCTCTTCATAGTTTATCAGATAATTTCCAAGACTAACATTCCATTGTAGCTTATAGTCTCATGTGTGTACGATTTTTTTGATACAGTATACTCTACCACCTTGAAAATACTTGAACCTGATCATAACTTGGTTAAGTCTTTTATATACCAGAAAATTTTATAGCCAAACATATTGATATTTGAAAATTATTATCTTTGTGTGAATAAGTTTTAACCCTATGCGGGAAAAAATCTGCGCAAAGCTCCACACACGCAATTCTTGATCCCTAGACCAGTTCGATCAGTTAGATGTGTGTAGAAAAAATTACATGTAGTTCTTTGTGTGTAGAAATATTACATGTAGTTCTTTGGGTTCCCTGCTTTCATTTTGGTAAAACTATTGATGAAAAAATGTACCTATACAGAAATGATGGTTCAGTTCAAGAAAAATGGATGTTTACTAATTTTGCGGTCTAAAGTTTCTTTGTGTTTTTTACAGCAGTTTGGAGTGTATTTATATAGAAGAAGAAAAAACAACGGCACCTGCACCGGAGCAGCAGGACGATGCACACTCCCAGTGATGGCGCAGCAGCGCATTCGCCGTCTATGCACATGTGTGTGCAGTGCAATTGAGGGAGCACTCCCCTGTTGCTATTATGCTCCTACGCCTCCCCATGGATCATGTTCTCTTCTCTTCTTTTTGTTGTGATTTTGTAAATTGAAGATCATTCATAACAGGGGAAGAAAAAGTTTTATAGAGTTTTTTTTATAAAAAGCCATAGATTTTATTCAGATTGTGATGGACTTTTCTCACATGTTTATGCCAGTTCATGCTCGTTTTGTACTCTTTTTTGTTCTTACTCTGTTTCAGATTTTGGTTTGAAAACATATGAGCATGTTGACAGAGACAATCTATACAAAGAAGTTCAAATATTATTGCCCTGCAGGTTCATGTCTTCACAAGGTGTACCACTATTTTTCTTCTCTCTCAAAAAGTGTGTGTTTTCAGCACTACAAACAGATCCAATACCCCGAAGAAAGTTATGGGAAAAAATATAGAAATTCTAGAGAGGTTGGGGACAAAATGGTTTCTGTCGCGAACAATTTTTTATTCCTATGGGAAGTCTAGAGAGGTTGGTGAAGAGCATTTTATTCCCGTATACTCCATGTTTTTAAAGAAATGAAATTCAAAAACAGGTAAATGCGAAGTTCAGATTGTTTAACTTCTACAAAAAGACTAAGATAGTTTTCCTTTTACTATAAGAACAAAACAAAGAAGTTCAAATTTAAAATAAATAGAGTACCTCAAAATTTATTGAGAAAATATATTTTCCCCGTTTCTACAAAAAAAGTTAGAGGTTCAAATTCTTTCTGAGAGAGGTTGAACAAAAATACGTGACAGAAGTTCAAGGTGAAAACAACGAGAAGTTCAACTACTGCAAGGAACGAATTTCAGGTGAGAATAAAAGTATAGAAAAATAAAAGCTTAAAATGTTTGTTGAAAGAAGTTCAAGTGCTCTGTTCGGGGAGGTTCAAAAATCCTTGCGAGAGAGGTTCACCTTGTATTTCCATGTTCAAAAACACAAAAAAGATTTGTTTTGTTGCATTTTAAAATAATTCTCTCAATCCATGAAGAAGGTCAGCTTTTATTTAGGAGCAATTTGATTTAAAAAACAAAATAAGAAGTCCAAATTGTAAAAATAGAGAAGTTCTATATTTATAAAAAAACACAGGTTTTCTTCTGTTACTAAAGAATAAAAGTAAAGAAGTTCAAATTAAAATAAAAGGAGTAGTTTTATGTTTATGGAAAACTCAAATTCTTTCCATTTCTATGAAAACTAAAATATGAGGTTCAATTTTTTTAAAAATGTTTGATGCTTATTTGAAAACATTTTTTTCTAAGAATAAGACTAATAAGTTCAATTTAAATTAACATAGAAGTTCGAATTATATAAAAAACTCAGATTTGTTGCAAAAAGGTCATGTGCACCTCCGTGCATGGTTTAGAATTTATATTGCGGGACATCCGGCATCCAATTACATGTTTTAAAATGGCAAAAAATGACGTCCAACCTTCAATTGCATGTAATTCAACGTATACACAAAAATGCGACAGAAGTTCATAGTGAAAACAACGAGAAGTTCAAGTACTGTAAGGAATGCATTTTAGGTGAGAATAAAAGTATAGAAAAATAAATGCTGAAAATGTTTGTTGAAAGAAGTTCAAGTGCTCTGGCCGGGGAGGTTCAAAAATCCTTGCGAGAGAGGTTCACCTTGTATTTCCATGCTCGATTTTTTTCGTATAAAAATCGAATACAATTCTTTAATCAAAATATAAAAAGGTGAAGTTCAAATTGAAATAACACAGAAGTTCGGAGTTTATTAAAACCTAGGATTTACCTGTTCAAAAAATAAAAAACACAACACCATTTTTTGCACTTTTAAAAACAACTCATAAACCGAAAAATGGTTGCTAGAAGTTCACGTGCTCGGCGAGGAAAAATTCAAAAAATTCTTGTGAGAGAGGTTCATCATGTATTTAGATGTCCAAAAATACATAAAAATGTAGTTTTTTGTATTTTAAAATAATTCTCTCAAACAGAGAGAAGTTCAAACTGATAACAACCGGAAGTTCACGTACTACACGGTGTGTATTTCACATAAGAAAAATACAATAAAGTGAAACAGAGTGAAGTTCAAACAGACATGCCCCATAAGTTCAACTACTTCACGCAGTGCAAAAAACAACACGTCAAAAAATAGCACGTCAAAAACAGAGTGAAGTTCAAATAGACATGCCCCAGAAGTTCAACTATTTCACGCAGTGCATTTCCGTTCGCGGTGAACGCAGAAATCATGATCTCGCCATTTTCTAATTTACCTCAAAACGACAAGAATAACATTTGTGTAAGTTCAAGTCCTTGGTCGGAGAAAGTTAAAAAATATATTGTGAGAGACGTTTGTACAAAAGGAATATTATTTGTGTAACACTGATGAATGGATGAGAAAATTATAAACAAAAATACGTCACAGAAGTTCAACGTGAAAACAGCAGGAAGTTCAACTACTATGCTGAATGAATTTTAGATGAATTTTTTTAAAACAATCGCGAGTATGAGAAAATAATCAACACGGGAAAGTTGCGTGTTTACAGCAGCTTTCCATCGGTATATCACTCATTGAATTCTGGGAGTGGATGGAGAACTACGAGTAGTGGATGGAGATCTGCGAGAGAAAAAAGCACGTTGAAAACAGAGTGAAGTTCAGGTAGATATGCTGAGAAGTTCAGGTTCTTCACGCGGTGTATTTTCGAAGAATCTGTTTCGTGATAGAGGCAGAACGAATGATCCTGCCATTTTCGAAATCACTTGAAAATGGCTAAGAATCAGAGAAAACCATCAATCATGAAAAAGTTTCGCATTTTCCATAGCTTTTCAACGGTATATTATTTGCCCAATTCCGATAAACTTTGTAGAAATTACGGCAAAAACGTTTTTCACCATTTTCGAAACTGACTTAAAACCGTAAAGAATTCGGAGAAACAATACATACCAAAAAGTTTCGCATTTGTTCAAGCTTTCCAACGCCATATCATTTGCTGCATTCGGACGCACGGTTAAAAAATTAGCTCAAAAATACAAACTCGG
The DNA here is from genome assembly GCF_056163025.1 of Triticum urartu. NCBI lineage: Eukaryota > Viridiplantae > Streptophyta > Magnoliopsida > Poales > Poaceae > Triticum > Triticum urartu. The sequence continues at coordinate 479,439,832 of NC_141876.1, forward strand.
TAGGACTTGGACCATTTTCTAAATTACTCTTAAACCATTCAAAATTAGAAAAAAAACTTTCAAGATCAAAACTTAGCGCATTTTGATAAGGTTTCCAACGCCATATCATATGCCTCCATTGGATTAGCCGTTTAGAAATGACATCGAAAAACGAACTCAGCTATTCGGTTTACGAAATTTTACGTTTTTTTTCAAATTACTCTTTAACCATAGGGAATTAGAGAAAACTTTCAACATGTGGAAGGAGCAGTTTTGCAGCAGCTTTCCAACGCCATATTATACGCCTCATTTCGATAAATGGTTTATAAATGCCATCGAAAATACGATTCACATTTTTTGTGCGAAGAAAAAACGGTTTTCAAAACTGCTCTTAAACCGCTTATATTTTGCCAAAAATTTAAGTTGGGTCATGATATTGGTGTCCATAGCTTTCCAACGGTATATCGCAAGCCCCATTTCGGCAATGTTGGCGGAAGTTCAACCTAGTTCACAGGGAAGTTCAACGTACTACTATATATATATATATATATATATATATATCACTATTCTGATCACGAGATCAGAATAATATTCTGATCACAACCTGACCTGGCCCGCTAATAGTACGTTGAACTTCCCTGTGAACTAGGTTGAACTTCCGCCAACATTGCCCAAATGGGGCTTGTCATATATCGTTTGAAAGCTATGGACATCAATATCATGACCCAACTTAAATTTTTGGCAAAATATAAGCAGTTTAAGAGCAGTTTTGAAAACCGTTTTTTCTTCGCACAAAAAACGTGAATCGTATTTTCGATCGCATTTCTAAACCGTTTATCGGAATGAGGCATATAATATGGCGTTGGAAAGCTGCTGCAAAACCGCTCCTTCCACATGTTGAAAGTTTTCTCTAATTCCCTATGGTTAAAGAGTAATTTGAAAAAACATAAAATTTCGTGAACCGAACAGCTGAGTTCGTTTTTTCGTTGTCATTTCTAAACGGCTAATCCAATGGAGGCATATGATACAGCGTTGGAAAGCTTATGTAAATGCGCTACTTTTTCATCTTGAAAGTTCTTTTTCTAATTTTGAATAGTTTAAGAGTAATTTAGAAAATGGTCCAAGTCCTAACGAGTTCGTATTTTCGAGCTAATTTTTTAACCGTGCGTCCGAATGCAGCAAATGATATGGCGTTGGAAAGCTTGAACAAATGCGAAACTTTTTGGTATGTATTGTTTCTCCCAATTCTTTATGGTTTTAAGGCAGTTTCAAAAATGGCGAAACATGTATTTTCGCCGTAATTTCTACAAACTTTATCGGAATGGGGCAAATAATATGCTGCTGAAAAGCTACGGAAAATGCGAAACTTTTTCGTGTTGATGGTTTTCTCTGATTCGTAGCCGTTTTCAAGTAATTTCAAAAACGGCGGGATCATGCATTCTGCCTTTATTGCGAAACAGATTCTTCAAAATTGCACCGCGTGAAGAACCTGAACTTCTTGGCGCGTGTACGTGAACTTCACTCTGTTTTTCACGTGATTTTTTTGCTCATAGGTCTCCATCCACTGCTCGTAACTCTCCATCCACTCACCGTAATTAAGCAAATGATATACCAGTGAAGAGCTGTTGTAATCACATAACTTTCCCGTGTTGATCATTTTTTCATGCTCGTGATGATTTTCAAAGTTTTTCATCTGAAATTCATTCAGCGTAGTAGTCGAACTTGATGCTGTTTTCACGTTGAACTTTTGTGACGTATTTTCGTTTGTAATTTTCTCATCCATTCGTTAGTGTTACATAAATGATATTCTTGTTGTACAAACTTCTCTCACAATAATTTTTTTAACTTTCTCCGACGGAGTACTTGAACTTATAACGACAACAAATTTAGCCTTTGCATTTTTATTCCTTTTTAATACAAAATGCACACCGTGTAGAACGTGAACTTCTGGTAGTTTATCAACCTGAACTTCTCTCGGTTACGTGAACATATCTTAGTTTTTTATAAATATTAATCTGAATTTCTTAATCCTTTTTTTGTGAATTTTGAAGCGCTCCATTTTTAAAAGTTGAACTTCTTGTTATTTTATTTGTGAACTTCTTGCTTCCATTGTTTAATAACGAGGGAAATTTGACTTTTCTATAATCATCGAACCTCTCCATCTTTTTAATATGGACTTCCTGGTTTTTTTCTTAATCTTTTTTATGAATAAAAATATTTTAAGACACCAAAACAACATTTTTGTGTGTGTCTTTGCATTGGTTTGCACGTCAAAGCACGTCATCTTTAGAAATGGAACTTCTCCTTTTCTTTTTGTTTTCTTTCAACATTGTTTAGCACGTCGAACCACGTCATCTTTAGAAATTGAACTTCTCCTTTCTTTTTGTTTTCTTTCAACATTGGTTTGCACGTCGAACCACTTCATATTTAGAAATTGAACTTCTCCTTTCTTTTTGTTTTCTTTCAACATTGGTTTACACGTTGAACTGTGTCATCTTTACAAATTGAACTTCTCCCTTTACAAATTTATTTTTAAATTGAACTTCTTGATTTAATCTTTAGCATCGGGGAAAACTCCGAATATTTTAAAAAACGGGGAAAATATTTTTTAAAACTTTTTTTGTTGTTCCCTTATTTTAATTTGAACTTATTAGTTATTCTTTAGAACGAGAATCTGAGGTTTTTATAAACTTTGAACTTTTTTTGTTTTTTACTTTGAACTTCTTAGATTTATTCTTTAGTAACAGGGAAAATCGAGTTTTTTGAACTTCTTTATTTTAAAATTTTGAACTTCTTGGTTTTATTTTTTAATAATGTGAAAAATCCTAATTTTTCATAGACGTCAAAATTCACCATTTTTTTAAATTTGAACTTATTAGTTATATTGGTTAGTAACGGAGAAATGCTTTTTTATATAAACAGTGATACCACATCATCATTTTTATTTGAACTTATAGTTTTTATAGAATGTGGAAAATCAGTTTTTATACAATCTTTTGAAATGCTCCTCTTTTAATTTGAACTTCTCTGATTTTTTTACAAATGGGAAAAATCCATTATAAAGATTTTTGAACTACTTTTTTTTAACTTCTTGCTCTAAATTTTTGAACTTCCAAATTTGTCTTATACATATTAACAACTTCATTTTTTTAACATTGACCTGCTCCGGTTTTTAAATTTGAACTTCTTATAGACTTTTGTCGCGACATTTTATGCATTTTTTGCTTTTTCGTGAAATGGCCTAGGCGGTCCCTTTTTTCATTTGATGAATTTTCTTTTGTACATGGTACACGTGAACTTCGGAATATCTGAAACATGAACTTCACATGCTACTAATTTTTGTCATGAAACTCCATAGTTTTTATTCTTTGAATTCCATGATTTTTTTGTTTATATTTTTTTGGTTTGAACTTCGATGTTCGTTACACCTGAACTTTTGAAGCCACATGCCGAAGGAAGTGGTGCACATGGGCAAAGGTGGTCGACCATGGCTGCACACGCTCAAAATGGTGCGGCCACAGGAGCCTGGCAGAGGAGGTTGTGTGCCAACTTTTCTTATAAACATGGAACTTCGGTAGTTTTTAAATTTGAACTTCATTATTTTATTTTCTTCAAACGGGTAAATTTGATCTTTATAAACATTGAACTTGGTTGTTTTTTTCTATTTGAACTTCTCTACATGCCATCGAGTGAAATCAGCAAACAGATTTTCACACAAGTGTACTGGACCACATATTCAGTCATTCATCCATGAACGAATAAATGGTCTCATCTCATCTTTATCTGAAGTACTGAACCCAAACCAAAACACAAGTTACTACAACTACCCTCTGTTTGCTTGTTTTCTCAGACTACTTATACAAAAGAAAAAACAAGGAGAAGAAAAGCCAACAATATTCAGTATTCATCAAGGATGGGACACTAGGCATTTAGTTATTCTAAAAAGTGCACTAGTCACACATTAAAAATGATTATAAAGGGTAAACCTAGTAATCACGATTGCAATTCACTCGAATAGACAGTAAGATGATGAAGTATAACCGACGACCAAACAAGAAATGTCTTCTTTTGTCACTATAGAGATCAGTTTGACAATATATACAACGAACACCCAGGAATAAAGAGAGAGAATGCTAAAAGCAAAAGCACCATAACATCCGGGTTCTAAACCTTTCACAAATGAAACGACTTAAAGCCTATGTTATACATGACAATGAACAAACTAACCGTGAATAAAAATTGGTGAGCATCCATATGTTAGTTTTGAGCCCACTATGAAAGTTCAAATGACCCCTGGCCCTCGTTGACAGCATAAGCAACTTCTTGTGCATAACTTCTTGCAAACATTTCGACGGCCATAGCATAAGTCAATTTCCAGGCGAGACGATACGGAAAGGTGCAACAAAGATTCATCAAGCAAAAAACCAAAGCCTTTGAAGAGTACCTTGGAAGTTTAAGATAGTTGACACAAGTCATGACACTAGGCAGATCATCATCTACAAACTCTGCTGCTCGGCAACGCCGTATTTACGCAAAGTTGGTAAGTGATCCACTGCCAGCGGCCATGGAAACAACAACTTGGAGAAGATACAAGCATGAAGGTCACAACTTAGCCTAGGGCAGGTCATCGCTCAGGCCTGGGCAGGTCACCGAGTTTGCTGTGGGAGACCCACGGCCAGCAGCTGGACGGACTGCTCAAGCGTGAGGTGCTGGACTGCCACTCGAGAAGGATTGTTGGGCCGCCAGCGCGGGCATGGCCAGAGGCGAAACAGGGAGGAGGCATGGGCGGGGCGGAGCCGAGAGGCCGCGCCCATAGCGGTTGGTGGCCTTCCTCATACACGGCGAGCACCTAGATGACCCCAATCCAGATCATCGTTGGGGAAGAAGCAGGGGAGGAGCTGTGCAGCATGGGGATGGTGGAGCAGCGTCGGCCGGCAGTGGTCGGGAGGCTTGGCGGGGCAGCGATGCGCCACGGGGCAGGGTGGCGGCGCGCTGGGAGGAGGGGAGGCGGTGCACGGCGGGGCAGCGCTGTTGGATAGGGCAGGGCGGCGGCGCGCTGAGCGGAGGAGGAAGATGGGGCGGCGCTGTATGCGGCCGACGGATCTGGCAGCTAAGACAGCCGGGGGGTGGGCTCCGGTGGTCGCTGGCGTCGCCAGATGCAAGGACGCCGTCGATGGAGGAGAAGCACCGGGAGGAGCAGGATGTGGCAGGACCCGGCGGAGGCGCGTGCGGGGCCGCCATCGAGGGCGGCGATTTTGGGCGGGGTGCGGGTGCCAGCGCCGCCTGGGGCGGCGTGCGGGTGGCGGCGCCGGCTGGGGCGGGGTGCGGGCGGCATGGGGGTGGCGGGCACGTCGCCGGTTGGGCGCGAGAGGTGTGGGAGGTGGATCAGGGAGGTGGGGTTGATCGGGGTGGATAAGGGGAATGTGGTGGATCGGGACAGGGGAGGTGGGTGGGCTTTTTACTTTCTTTTCTGTCACTGCCCGGTTCGAGAGTTCGGGAAGAGACCCATCGGGCCCTATATAGGCTGACCGTGATCCAAATAACTATTCTAATCCTGGGATTAGAATAGTGCCACCCTATATATATGTATGTATATATATATACACACACACTATTCTGATCACGGGATCAGAATAATATTCTGATCACAACCTGAACTGCCTGAGTAACGCGCCAGGACTTCCCTCTGTACGAACCCGACCTTCGGGCTATCTTCGCAACCGTGACTTCCCCCGTGAATTATTCTATTTAGTCGTGTTCTATATGATGTTAGTGTAATCTAGAAACGTTTTTTACCAACTAAATACCGGTTTTAAATAGGAATCTCGCTCGTTGGCAGATTTTGCTCTCAGGTCGTGATGAAATTGTGTTTTTTTTTGCAATTTTACTGCCTGAGTTGTTCGACCTGAACTTCTCCCAGTGCTAGGTTGAACTTCCGCCAACATTGCCCAAATGGGGCTTGCGATATACCGTTGAAAAGCTGTGGACACCAGTATCATGACCCAAGTTACATTTTTGGCAAAATGTAAACGGATTAAGAGCAGTTTTGAAAATCGTTTTTTTCTTCATACAAAAAACGTGAATCGTATTTTCGATCGCATTTGTAAACCGTTTATCAAAATGAGGCAAATAATATGGCGTTGGAAAGATGCTACAAAACCACTCCTTCCACATGTTGAAAGTTTTCTCTAATTCCCTATGGATAAAGAGTAATTTGGAAAATCGTAGAATTTCACAAACGAAACACCTGAGTTCGTATTTTCGATGCTATTTCTAAACGGCTAATCCAATTGAGGCAAATAATATGGCGTTGGAAAGCTTGTGAAATTGCACTACTTTTTCATGTTAAATTTGTTTTCTAATTTTGAACGGTTTTAAAGTAATTTAGAAAACGATACAAGTTTCACCGAATTTGTATTTTCGAGCTAATTTTTTAATCGTACATCCGAATGCAGCAAATGATATGGCGTTGGAAAGCTTGAACAAATGCGAAACTTTTTTGTATATATTGTTTCTCCCAATTCCTTATGGTTTTAAGTGAATTTTGAAAATGGATAAAACGTATTTTCCCCGTAATTTCTACAAACTTTATCGGAATGAGGCAAATAATATACAGCTGAAAAGCTACGGAAAATGCGAAAAATTTCCATGTTGATGGTTTTCTCTGATTCCTAGCCGTTTTCATGTAATTTCGAAAACGACGAGATCATTCGTTCTGCCTTTATCGCGAAATAGACTCTTCGAAAATGCACCGCGTGACGAACCTGAACTTCTCGGCGCGTTTACCTGAACTTCACTCTGTTTTTCACGTGCTTTTTTTGCTCGTAATTCTCCATCCAGTCACCGGAACACTCACCGGAATTGAGTAAGTGATATACCGATGGAAAGCTGTTGTAAACACGCAATTTTTCTGTGTTCATCATTTTTTTATACTCGCGATGTTTTTTAAAAAAATTCATCTATAATTCATTCAGTGCAGTAGTTGAACTTCCTGCTGTTTCCACGTTGAACTTCTGTCACGTATTCTCGTTGGTAATTTCTCATCCACTCATCGGTGTTACACAAATGATATTCCTTGTGTACAAACTTCTCTCATAATTATTTTTTAAACTTTCTTCGACCGAGGACTTGAACTTACACAAATGATATTCCTGCCGTTTTGAAGTAAATTAGAAAATGACGAGATCATGATTTCTCCCTTCATCGCGAATGGGAAATGCACTGGGTGAAGTAGTTAAACCTCTCGAGCATGTCTGTTTGAACTTCACTATGTTTTTGACGTGCTGTTTTTTGCACTGTGTGAAGTAGTTGAACTTCTGGGGCATATTTGTTTGAACTTCACTCTGTTTCACTTTATTTGTGTTTTTTTCTTATATGAAATACACAACATGTAGTACGTGAACTTCCGGTTGTTATCACTTTGAACTTCTCTCTGGTTTGTGAGAATTATTTTAAAACACAAAAAACAACATATTTTTTTTATGTATTTTGGACATCTAAATACACTCTGGACCTCTCTCACAAGAGTTTTTTGAACTTTTCCTCGCCGAGCAATTGAACTTCTAGCAACCATTTTCTCGTTTATGAGTTGTTTTTAAAAATGCAAAAAATTGCGTTGTGTTTTTTATTTTTTGAACATGTAAATCCTAGGTTTTAATAAACTCTGAAACTTCTCTGTTATTTCAATTTGAACTTCACCTTTTTATATTTTGAGTAACGAATTGTATTCGATTTTTATACGGAAAAAATCTTAGTTTTGTAATAAACATGATACAACTTCTTCGTTATTTCAAACTGAACTTCTTGGTTTATTCGTTAGCAACGGGAAAGTTTTGTGTTTTTGTGATAAGTATTGAACTGCTCCATTTTTTGAAATTAAACTTCTTGGTTTATTATTTAGTATCGAGAAAAATCTGAATTTTTCATATACATTGAAATATTGTATTTTTCAAAATTGAACTTCTTGGTTTTTTCAATTTGGACTTCTTGGTGTTATTCATTTGTAATGGAAAATAATGAACATTGAACTACTCTGCTTTTTTAGTTTGAACTTCTTGCTTTTTTTTAATATCTGATTTTCGAAAAGATGCAACTTCTTTATCCGATCATTCCCTTTTTTGTTTAAACTTCTAGGTTTTATTATTTTTAACGAGAAAGATATGTTTTTATAAATATGAAACTTCTCTACTATTTCAATTTGAACAGGTTGGATTTTTAATTTTAGAAAAGGTGAAAAAATAGATTTTTATTGTGACCATTGAACTACTCTATTATTTTTATTTAAACTTCTTAGCTTTTTAAAAATTAGAAATGGGAAAATCCGATTTTTTGTATAAACATCAAACTGTTCTATTATTTCAATTTTCACTTTTTTAGTTTCACTTATTTTTTATCTGTAAGGTGGTGTTGCATGATTAAGGATAGGTAAAGTGACTTTCATTTTTTATAAAAGCATCGAACTACCCATTTATTTACTTTTGAAGTTCTACATTTATATTAGTAGAAATGGGGAATATATAAACCATTTTTTGTAATCATATTTGAACTATTTTATGATTATTTTCTGAACCGATGGTGGAATACATATAAACTAGTTTTAGTTTGTGTGTTGTACACAAATTTATGCAAAGAGTGGACACCATCGAGTTAATTAATCTACATCAAAGAGGCACGTCATGAAGACTTCTTATATCACAACAAGAGAGAGATAGTAATTCGTGGACATCCAACCTTTATGTTTGTTAGTACGTGTATTGCTCTAGCCTCTAGGAGCTAGCACGCATGTTGGTTCTTCCCTTCTGGATGTGTTTTTGCTTTTATGCATTGGTGTGCGAGGATCAGACGAGCAATGACAACAAGACAACCTGACGCAAACTGATTGCAGCAGCCACCTCGCACGCACTGGTGAAGAAAGAGACATGCCAACACCTATTGGCACACAAAAACAAACACCTTACGGACATATCATCGCTGAAGGCCCCCAAAACGAATGGTTGAACTTACAAAACCAGCAAGTAGTTTTACCTGAAAATATATTTTTACACAAACGGCTGCAACCCAATCCGCTATAGGTCCCACACACATCATGAGTGGAGAGAAGTAGAATCTTGCCGAGGAAAAGAGACGCGACCATGGCCAGTTGCTACTGTTGTAGCTACGTACTATGTACTCGGCCTTTGTCTAGCGGCTCCAGTGACAGCAGCGGTTGCCCGCGGGAGGAGGGTGTGGATGTGGGAGCCTGCCCGCTCCTCTGTATCGTGGAGATAGTAGGTGCAGTAGGCGGTGCCACTGACTATGCCCCGAGCAACTGGTAGAAGGAAAAAACCGACAACGAACTTCTCGCACGCGAGGCATTGGACTGCTTGCTCGAGATGAACTAGGACAAACGCTCATCCACGATGGAGTAGCTAGCGTCATAGAACAGTACAGCGTGTGGAGGGATCTATTATCCACACCGACCTCGACGGCGGCGTCAAGCGGGGAAGAGAAAGAGAGAAATCAGAGGAGAGCAGCGGCGTGAGCAGATTGGAGGATAGCCTGGTGGTGTGGGGAACTTAGGAGAGGCACAAGATTTGCCGTAGTGGTGCGCAGGGGCGCCGGGCGGGTGGATCAGGGAGCAGCCCGCAGCGGCTTGCGTCATTGGGAGCATTGCGCCATTATGGGAAGGAGGAGATGGTGGGTTCTTCTCTGGCAGGTGGAGGTGCTTCACCCGAGTAAGGTGCGTCATCGGGAGTTGAGGATGGGGAGCTTCGCCGGGAGGTCAGGGCGAGGCATGGGGTGCTTTGCCAGAGCGGGGAGCATTGCCAGGAGATGGGGGCGGGGCGTGGGGCGCTTCACCGGAGCAGGGAACGTCGCCACGAGTTGGGGGGCGGGGCCCGTGGTGCTTTGCCAGAGCGAGGAGCATCGCCCGGAGGTGGGGGCGGGGCGCATCGCCGGGTGGTGGAGGCGAGGTAGATTGGGGAAGAAGGGGTCGGGGTGGGGATCGGGTTGTTTCCCCCCTGCGCTGTAGCAGTTCGGGAACACCTCCGCGACTCCTATATAGGGGCTGTTGTGATCCAAATAACTATTCTAATCCTGGGATTAGAATAGTGCTGTCCTATATATATATGTGTGTGTGTGTGTGTGTGTGTCTGTGTGTGTTGATGTTCTAAGAATGATCATGACGCCCTCATGTCCGTATTTTGTTTTATCGACATCTCTTCTCTAAACATGTGGTCATATTTTTCGTTATCGGCTTTCGCTAGAGGACAGGCGAGGTCTAAGCTTGGGGAGTTGATACGTCCATTTTGCATCATGCTTTTATATCAATATTTATTGCATTATGGGCTGTTATTACACATAATGTCACAATACTTATGCCTATTCTCTCTTATTTTACAAAGTTTACATGAAGAGGGAGAATGCCGGCAGCTGGAATTCTGGGTTGGAAAAGGAGTAAATATTAGAGACCTATTCTGCACAACTCCAAAAGTCCTGAAACTTCACGGGAGCATGTTTTGGAATATATAAAAAATATTGGCGAAAGAATTAACCAGAGGGGGCCCACACCCTGGCCATGAGGGTGGGGGCGCGCCTAGGGCGCGCCCTCCTGTCTCGTGGCCCACTGGCAGGCCTCCGGTGCCCATCTTCTGCTAATGAAGTCTTTCGTCCGAGAAAAAATCATAAGCAAGCTCACCGGACGATACTCCGCCGCCACGAGGCGGAACCTTGGCGGAACCAATCTAGGGCTCCGGCGGAGCTATTCTGCCGGGGAAACATCCCTCCAGGAGGGGGAAATCATCACCATCGTCATCACCATCAATCCTCTCATCGGGAGGGGGTCAATCTCCATCAACATCTTCACCAGCACCATCTCATCTCAAACCCTAGTTTATCTCTTGTATCCAATCTTTGACTCAAAACCTCAGATTGGTACCTATGGGTTGCTAGTAGTCTTGATTACTCCTTGTAGTTGATGCTAGTTGGTTTATTTGGTGGAAGATCATATGTTCAGATCCTATATGCATATTAATACCCCTCTGATTATGAACATGAATATGATTTGTGAGTAGTTACGTTTGTTCCTGAGGACATGGGAGAAGTCTTGATATAAGTAGTCATGTGAATTTGGTATTCGTTTGATATTTTGATGAGATGTATGTTGTCACTCCTCTAGTGGTGTCATGTGAACGTCGACTACATGACACTTCACCATTGTTTGGGCCTAGGGGAAGGCATTGGGAAGTAATAAGTAGATGATGGGTTGCTAGAGTGACAGAAGGTTAAACCCTAGTTTATGAGGTCCTTCGTAAGGGGCTGATGTGGATCCATATGTTTCATGCTATGGTTAGGTTTACCTTAATACTTCTTTTGTATTTGCGGATGCTTGCAAGAGGGGTTAATCATAAGTGGGATGCTTGTCCAAGGAAGGGAAGTACCCAAGAACCGGTCCACCCACATATCAAATTATCAAAGTATCGAACGCGAATCATATGAACGTGATGAAAACTAGCTTGACCAATATTCCCATGTTTCCTCGGGAGCGCTTTCCTTTATATAAGAGTTTTTCCAGGCTTGTCCTTTGCTACAAAAATGATTGGGCCATCTTGCTGCACCTGATTTAATTTTATTACTTATTACCTGTTACAAATTACCTTACCACAAAACTATCTATTACCGATAATTTTAGTGCTTGCAGAGAATACCTTACGGAAAACTGCTTATCATTTCCTTCTGCTCCTCGTTGGTTTCGACACTCTTACTTACCGAAAGGACTACGATAGATCCCCTATACTTGTGGGTCATCACCCCTAGCTAGGCATAAAAACACGAATAGATCTAGGTATTATCATCTTTGGCATGCACTCCATAAGTGGCTCTCATAATAGATTCATAAGGCAATTTAATCTTGTTTCTTGGAAAGTGTTCCATTCCTTTCCTTAACGGGAATTGAAATCTAATGTTTACTTCTTTCATATCAATAATTACACCAATCGTTCTAAGGAAAGGTCTACCCAGAATAATAGGACCTGTAGGATTGTAATCTATATCAAGAACAATGTAATCTATGGGCACATAATTCCTTTTTGCAACAATAAGAACATCATTAATTCTTCCCATAGGTTTCTTAATAGTGGAATCCGCAAGATGCAAATTTAAGGAACAATCATCAAATTCACGGAAACCTAACACATCACATAAAGTTTTCGGAATCGTGGAAACACTAGCACCCAAATCATACAAAACATAGCATTCATAATCTTTAATTTTAATATTAATAGTAGGTTCCCACTCATCATTAAGTTTTCTAGGGATAGAAACTTCCAATTCTAGCTTTTCTTCAAAAGATTTCATCATAGCATCAACGATATGTTTAGTAAAAGCGTTGTTTTGATTATTAGCATGCGGAGGATTCAACATGGATTGCAACAAGGAAATACAATCTATTAAAGAGCAATTATCATAATTAAATTCATTGAAATGCAAAATAGTGGGCTCATTGCTATCTAAAGTTTTGACCTCTCCAACCCCACATTTATCAATTTTTGCATCAAGATCTAAAAACTCCGAATCATTGGGACGCCTTATAACTAGAGTTGACTCATCTCCAGTCCCATCTTTATCAATATTTACATTGGAAAACAAAGATTCAATAGGAGTCACATCAATTAAATTTAGATCTTCATCATTATTTTCACACAAACTAGAAGAACACGTTTTTTATAAACCAATCTTTCTTAGCACGCATCTTAGCGGTTCTTTCTTTGCACTCATCAATGGAAATTCTCATGGCTTTGAGAGACTCATTGATATCATGCTTAGGTGGAATAGATCTAAGTTTCAAAGAATCAACATCAAGAGAAATTCTATCCACGTTCCTGGCCAAATCATCAATCTTAAGCAATGCTTCTTCAATCAAAGTATTGAAATTCTTTTGCGAACTAATAAATTCTTTAACACTATTCTCTAATTCGGAGAGCATCTTATTATAATTTCCATAAGAATTGTTGTAGGAATTACCATAATTATTAGAGGAATTACTAGGAAACGGCCTAGGATTAAAATTACCTCTATACGCTTTATTACCAAAATTATTCCTACCAACCAAATTCACATCCATAGATTCATTATTGTTTTCAATCAAAGTAGACAAAGGCATATCATTAGGATCAATAGGAGCGCTCTTACTAGCAAACAATTTCATAAGCTCATCCATCTTTCCACTCAAAACATTTATTTCTTCAATTGCAAGCACCTTTTTACTAGTGGAAGATCTTTCAGTATGCCATTGAGAATAGTTAACCATAATATTATCTAGGAGTTTAGTAGCTTATCCGAAAGTAATTTCCGTAAAAGTGCCTCCCGCGGCCGAATCTTAAAGATTTCTAGAAGCAAAATTCAATCCCACATAATTTTTTTGTATAATCATCCATAAATTCAAACCATCAGTAGGGCAATTTCTAATCATCAATTTCATCCTCTCCCAAGATTGTGCAACATATTCATGATCAAGTTGCTTAAAATTCATAATATCATTCCAAAGGGAGATGATCTTAGCAGGAGGAAAATACTTGGAAATAAAAGCATCTTTACACTTATTCCATGAATCAATACTATTTTTAGGCAAAGATGAAAACCAAGTTTTAGCGCGATCCCTAAGAGAGAACGGAAATAACTTCAACTTAACAATATCATTATCCACATATTTTTTCTTTTGCATATTGCACAAATCAACGAAATTATTAAGATGGGATGTGACATCTTCACTGAGAAGGACGGAAAATTGATCTTTCATAACAAGATTCAGCGAAGCAGTATTAATCTCACAAGATTCCGCATTAGCATCGGGAGCAATTGGAGTACTAATAAAATCACTGTTGTTGGTATTGGTAAAGTCACACAATTTGGTATTATCTTGAGCCACCGTGACAAAGCAAGCAATCCAACACACGAGCACACAAAAAGCAAATGAAGAAGACGAACGGAAGAGGGGCGAAGAAAAGGCGAATCTTTTCGAAAATCATTTTAGAAGTGGGGGAGAGGAAAATGAGAGGCGAATGTTTGAAGAGACGTGCAACAATACAATACGTGTCGGTTCCCCTTCTGTCACTAGGATCGAGCACCGCAAGATTGAACCCAAAGCTAAGCACTTCTCACATTGCAAGAAAAACCAATCTAATTGGCCAAACCAAACCGATAGTTTGAAGAGACTTGCAAAGATATCATATCATGCATATAAGAATTCAGAGAAGATTCAAATAATATTCATAGATAAGCTGACATAAATCCACAATTCATCGGTTCTCGGCAAACACACCGCAAAAGAGTATTACATCGAAGATCTCCAAGAACATCGAGGAGAACTTTGTATTGAGAATCAAAGAGAGAGAGAGAGAAGAAGCCATCTAGCTACTAGCCATGGACCCGTAGGTCTGAAGTAAACTACTCATGCTTCATTGAAGAGGCAATGGTGTTGATGTAGAAGCCCTCCGTGATCGATTCCCCCTCCGGCAGGATGCCGGAAAAGGCCCCAAGATAGGATCTCATGGGTACAGAAGGTTGCGGCAGTGGAAAAGTGGTTTTGTGGCTCCCCTAGATGTTTTTGGGGTATAAGAGTATATATAGGAGGAAGAATAATGTCAGGAGAGCTACAAGGGGCCCACAAGGTCGAGGGGCGAGCCCCACCCCCTGGGCGTGCCCTCCACCATTGTGGCTGCCTCGAGGCTCCTCTGACATGCACTCCAAGTCCCCCGGGGGTCTTTTGGTCCAAGAAAAATCATTGCGAAAGTTTTATTCCGTTTGGACTCCGTTTGGTATTCCTTTTCTGTGAAATTCTAAAACAAGGATAAAACAGAAACTAGCACTGGCACTGGCACTGGGCTCTAGGTTAATGGTTAGTCCCAAAAATCATATAAAATAGCATATTAATGCATATAAAACATCCAAAATAGATAATATAATAGCATGGAACAATAAAAAATTATAGATACATTGGAGACGTATCACGAACCAACTTTCACCTAAGTTAAAAAACAATATGAGTGAGGATCTGCTCCACACTCGGGGGCTTAGCTGCGAACCAGCTTTCACCTAAGTTAAAAGAACAGTCTGAGTGAGGATCTGCTCCAGACTCGGGGGCTTAGCTACGAACTAGCTTTAGCCTAAGTTAAGAAAATAGTTCGAGTGAGGATCTGCTCCAAAATTGGGGGCTTAGCTACGAACCAGCTTTCTCCTAAGTTAAAAAACGGTCCAAGTGAGGATCTGCTCCACACTCGGGGGCTTAGCTGTGAACCAGCTTTTGCCAAAGTTAAATAAACAGTCTGAGTGAGGACCTGCTCCACACTCGGGGGCTTAGCTGCGAACCAGCTTTCTCCTAAGTTAAAAAACAATCCAAGTGAGGATCTGCTCCACACTCGGGGGCTTAGCTGTGAACCAGCTTTCGCCTAAGTTAAATAAACAGTCCGAGTGAGGACCTGCTCCACACTCGGGGGCTTAGCTGCGAACCAGCATTCGCCTAAGTTAAAAACAGTCCGAGTGAGGATCTGCTCCACACTCGGGGGCTTAGCTGTGAACCAGCTTTAGCCTAAGTTAAAAAACAGACTGAGTGAGGATCTGCTCCACACTCGGGGGCTTAGCTACGAACCAACTTTCGCCTAAGTTAAAAACAGTCCGAGTGAGGATCTGCTCCACACTCGGGGGCTTAGCTAGGAACTAGCTTTGGCCTAGGTTACAAAACAATCCGAGTGAGGATCTGCTCCACACTCGGAGCTTAGCTGCGAACCAGCTTTCACCAAAGTTGAAAAACAGTCCGAGTGAGGATCTGTTCCACACTCAGGGGCTCAGCTATGAACCAACTTTCGCTTAAGCCAAATGAAACACAAGAAGCAAATAGAGAATTAAAAGTTCTCAAACCAAAGATTCGATCCATCTGAATGTTTTAAAAGTAAAAACGACCCCTCGGGCTCTATGAAGTATTTCATTACATCAACCACCCGACATTTCGGGGCAAGTTGAACCAAGTATTTTAAGCCTCGGGCGGAGGGCTAGCTGGGTCGACGAAGGTCTCCAGGTCGATTCCGTCAGCGATGCAAGTGGCGGCTTCAGCAAAGGTCTCCATGAAATTCTCAAACTTGAGGTTCTTCTTGTTCATCACTTGGAGGCCCGTCAGCTTCTCCTCATCTATGATCTTGCAATGAACGCGAATGAGTGACAGCGCCACGTCAGCACCACTCCGAGCGGCGAACTTCTTCCAAGATTTCACCCGAGTGGGGACTTTGTTCAGCCTCGTAATAATAGACTCCAGGTCCATCTGGGTCTCCTCGCCTGGTTGCAATTCCTTGTCGATCTGACCGAAGGCACCTCGGGTCCGAGTGATATAGCCGAGCGCGTTCTCCAAACGGTCTTCCAACCGGAGGATAGCGAGGGCCGCTTTGTCAGCGATGAGTGACCTGGTAGGATTCAGATCCCTCTCAAGTCGCTCCAGTTCCAACTCCTTGTTGTAGCAGTGCTCTGGTTGAAGGAAGACAGTTTGTGAGCAAACGATTAAGGAAGATTTGGTGGCATATGGATTTACTTGGTCGAGGAAGAACTTACATGAAGCTTCTCGCTAAACTCCTTGCAAACCTCCTCAATATGCACTCCCAAAGCATCCTTCTTTTCAGTCAGCTTTACGACCATCTCCTCCAGTGCCTTCTTCTCCCGAGTGAAGCCACTAACGATAGCCTTGAGTTCCTTGATCTCCTCCTCCAAATTGCTGACTGAAGCCAGCCTCTCGTCGGCAAGTTTGGTCTTGTTCTTAGCTTCCTTCTGGGCCAACTCCAGGTCCTTATCTTTGTTCTCCAGAGCATGCTTCATGGTTTCTAAAGAAATAGAAGCCCCGAGCCTCGTTACGAGTTGGGTGTTCTTGCTATGAACATCTGTCGGAGCGGAATGACTTGGATCAAAGGGGAAAAACGTCATGCAACTAGTAGATGCACTACAAAAAAAAGACACATCCGTGACATTTTGGGCCGAACGAAAAAAATTTCTGTCATACATATGACACTTCTATGACGATAATTGTGACAAAACCCGGTATCATCATAGATGTGGTTGGCTCCTACTTCTATGACAAAAAATCATGACAGAAAATGGGCTTTTCGTCCTGGGCGGGCCGGAGACGCAGCTGCATGACATTCTTTGGGCCGTCCATGACGGAAAAAACCGTGGTAGAAGCGAGGGGGAGGAAAATTTCGGGGAGTTCCCGGTTACGGTGGGAGGTCGGGGCCGAGCGATGCGCGTTTCTCTCGTACACGTACGCGCGTGTGTGCGAGGCGTTGGCTCTAACTGAACCCGAGCGAGGCGTTGGGCTCTAACTGAACCCGAGCGATTGCACTACAGGCTACGCGTTACTGAACCCGAGCGATTGATCGATGGCTGTTAACTGAACCCGATCGAGCAATTCCTTCACTACTGCTGCTAACTGAAACCGATCGAGCGATTCCTTCGCTACTGCTGCTAACTGAAACCGATCGATGGGATGAACAGTGAGCGTTGCGGGGGGGTTTGGATGAACAGTGAGCGGTGGCGTTGCCTCTGGATGAACATGACCCCGTGGTGTGGTGGAGGGCTGGATGAACAGTAGACGGTGGAGGGGTGCCCGTGGAGGGGTGGATGAATAGGACCCCGTGGTGTGGAGGGCTGGATGAACAATAGACGATGGAGGGGTGGTTGAACAGGACCCCGTGGTGTGGAGGGCTGGATGAATAGTAGACGATGGAGGGGTGCCCGTGGAGGGGTGGTTGAACAGGACCCCGTGGTGTGGAGGGCTGGATGAACAGTAGACGGTGGAGGGGTGGTTGAACAGTAGCCGGTGGAGTAGCGCACGGTGGAGGCTGGATGAACAGGAGCTCGTGGAGGCTGGATGAACAGGAGCCCGTGGAGGCTGGAGGAGGTCGATGGTGGAGATGAACAGTATCCCGTGGAGTCCCGTTTTGCGGTACGCCACACCCCTCCCGATGAACAAGACCCCCGTTTCGACCGTAGCGCTCCAACACAAGTCCGTTTCCTCCGTTTTGCGGTACGCCAGACCCCTCCCGATGAACAGGATCCCATTTCGAACGTGGCCGGTCGAACACAAGGCCGTTTGCTCCGTTCTATGGTACACCAGGCCTCGTTTCCATCGCCTGTTCCGTCCAAGCCCTCCAGAAGAACACGACGCATTCCGTTGCCTCCCCATGAACACAACGACGACGCTGTTTCTCCGTTCCGACCCAGCCATGTACATGAGCCCTGGCCGTACGTATGCGCGAGTAGGCGTTCGAGACCCGCCCGTATGTACACATACGTGGCCGTATTTTCTTTCTTGCACCCTGGCCGCTGTACGTACGTGTAAATGCTACGTGCGCGCCTCTACTACGACACGTGTGCGCCTCTACTACGAGACGTGTGCGCCTCTACATTGACCAGTATGTATGTACACGTTCGCGACCAGAATGAAAACGCTACGTACGCTTCGACCAGGTGGGTCCCGACTGTCAGGCACTTCCTTGCCTGCAAAGATGTAGCTGGTCGGTCCCAGCAGTCAGGGGGCGAATCGATTTTTTGCCCGGACGCACTTCCTTGCATGCGAAGATGTAGCTGGTGGGTCCTAGCAGTCAGGGGGAAACGTTTTTTTCGTGAAATACGGTGGCCCGTCTGGGGGGTCCCGCTGTCAGGTGGAGGAATAATTATTTTGCACGTAACAAGGAGGCACTTCCTCGCTGCGACCGTGGACCCAGCTGTCAGCCTCTCCATGTACAGTCCACGTCCGATGGAAGCCGTTCCTTGACCATGTTGATCACGCCGCGCCGAGAGCACCAAGGCGGTGGACGACGGCGAGGCCTAGGAAGGGGACGACGCGGAGCTGGGGAAGACGCGGTAGTGGATGCCCACGCGTAGAGGAGTACGAGGGTTCACTGGTTCGCTGCGGTGTGTGGCTGCTGTCGCCGCAGAATAATAGGGGGTGTGGGTGAGTAGATGGATGGCCTGGCCAGCGGTGGGAGTAGTAGGGGGCGGTGAGGCCTCCGCGGCATCACAGCCGGCCACGGGAGGCAGGAGCATGAGGCACGACCGGCGCTGGTTTGGCGGCTGGAGCAAGAAGACCAGAGGTTGAAGAAGCACTACGGCCGTTGGATGGACATCGTACGGTCACTAGAGCTAGAATCATGCATATTGACTAAGTTGGCAAAGCCCTCCGTCCCCGTCAACTTAGTAGGCCCACAAGTCAGCCTCCCACCAAGGTGGGTCCCAGCTAGCAGGGGGTATTCATTTTTTTGAGCATAATAAGGAGGCACTTCCTTGCGTGCGAAGATATAGCTGATGGGTCCGAGCTGTCAGCGGCGGTAACGTTTTTTTCGTGAAATATAGAGGCCCTTTCGGTGGGTCCCTGATGTCAGGTGGAGGAATCATTATTTTGCGTGTAATAAGGAGGCATTTCCTTGCGTGCGGCCATGGACCCAGCTGTCGGCCTCTCCACGTACGGTCCACTTCAGATGCATGTCGGTCGTTGACCACGTTGACCAGGCCGCGCCGAGAGCACCAGGGCGGTGGACGACGGGGAGGCCTAGGAAGGGAATGACACGGAGGCAGGGAAGACTCGGCAGTTGTTTCCCACGCAGAGGGGAGTACGACTGTACGAGGGTTTACTTGTTCATCTGCCGTCGCTGGAGAATAATAGCAGGTGTGGGTGAGTAGAGGGATGGCTAGGCCAGCGATGGAAGTACGGTGGGGCGGTGAGGCCTGCGCGACAGCAGAGCCGGCCGCGGGGAGGAGGGAGCAGGCAGTCCCGCCGGCTCCTGTTTGAGCGGCTGGAGCAGGAAGAGCAGAGATTGAAGAAGCACGACGGCCGTTGGATGGCCATCCAATAGTCACTGCTTGTGCATCAACCTTTTTTTGGAAAGCCTCAAATCTGTGGAAAATAGCATACAACCCATCTGCCATTATTTCTAATAATTTACATCTCATTTGCTAATTATTAAGGTTTTTTTGGAGCCCATATTCTTTTTGTTATCATTACAGCCCATATTGTGGCCACGGTTAAAAAATTATACGAAATTTTGCATATTTCGGTGCGGTCCAAACTGTTTTTAATCCCGAAATTTCGACTCACATTCAAACTGATTTTAAAAATAAATG
The DNA here is from genome assembly GCF_056163025.1 of Triticum urartu. Taxonomy (NCBI): domain Eukaryota; kingdom Viridiplantae; phylum Streptophyta; class Magnoliopsida; order Poales; family Poaceae; genus Triticum; species Triticum urartu. Next base: position 479,459,944 of record NC_141876.1, read on the forward strand.
TGTATCAATATAAAATCCAACAAATTCTCCACGCATAAAAATTAATGTAATTTCAAATCTCGAAATGAAGAAAAGATATTTGAAACTGATTGCCGGTTTGATGTGTTTTAAAAATGTACAGCCCATTTCTCATTACTGATGGGCCATTTTCTCGGCTAGCTGAATGAAAGCTCTCCTCGTCTTGAAAGATTTGCAGCCCAACAGGCCTGACAAAGCGACTTACTTGGCAAATCACAAAAAACTGGGCTGTGGCCGTGGACCCAGCTGTCAGCCTCTCCATGTATAGTACTCTTCCGATGGAATGTCGTTGACCACGTTGACCACGCTGCGCCGAGAGCACCAAGGCGGTGGACGACGGCGAGGCCTAGGAAGGGGACGACGCGGAGCCGGGGAAGACGCGGCAGTGGATGCCCATGCGGAGAGGAGTACGAGGGTTCACTAGTTCGGCTGCGGTGTGAGGCTGCCGTCGCCGCAGGGCCTGGCTAGCGGTGGGAGTAGTAGGGGGCGATGAGGCCTCATCGGCAGCACAGCCGGCCACTGGAGGCAGGAGCAAGCGGTCTCCCCGGCGCTGGTTTGGGCGGTTGGTGCAAGAAGAGCAGCGATTGAAGAAGTAGCAGTACCGTTCGATTCAAATCCAACGGTTACTGCTGCTAGAATCGTTTGTTGACTAAGTTGACAAGCCATGCGTACGCGTCAACTTAGTAGGCCCACAGGTCAGCCTCCCAACCGATGCGCCCCAGATGTCAGTGGGAGGAATCATTTTTTTCGTGTAATAAGGAGGCAGTTGATTGCGTGCGGCCAGGCCAGCGGAGGGAGTAGGGTGGGCCGGGGAAGCCTACTTGGCATCACAGCGGGCCACAAGAGGTGGGAGCAGGCAGTCCCGTCGGCGCTAGTTTAGGCGGCTGGAGCAGGAAGATCAGAGATTGAAGAAGCACGTCGGCCGTTGGATGGACATCCAACACTAACTGCTGCTCGGATCGTGTGTTCATTGACAAAGCCTTGCATATACAAGTCAGCCACGAAATCTGTGGCGTGTACAGCCCATTTGCTATTATTTTTATAATTTTTACTCATTTTCTAATTCATATGGAATTTATTGCAGCCCGTTTTCCATTTTTAGAATTTCTGGCCATTTTCTGGTCAGTACCAGGGTCAAAAAATTAACTAAATATGTGGGAAATTTTGAAAATTCGCAAATTTTTGCTGGGGAATGAAATATTCTTAATCCAAAAATTAATAGCCATACTAAAACAAATTTAAAAATAAATTAGTAGTATGTCATGTTAAATCCAATGAAATACGTATAAGATATCAGTGAAGAACACAAACAAAAAAGAAACTTGTATCCCATTTGCTATAATTTTTTTCGAATTTTCAACCCCTTGTGATATTACTTTTAACAAACATTGACCATACTCTTAAGCCAGGCCGGAATGCATCCCTCCTCGTGTTGAAAGATTTGCAGCCCAGTAATTCGGAGAAAACAAATAGGCCTAGCTTGGGTATTCTTCAGAAAGAAATACTGGGCTACCTATTTTCCCAAAGAACTGGTGCATGAGCATTTAGCTTTATTTATTTATTTACTTATTTATGTTTAGGGGACCATGAGCATGTACCTGGGCCGGATTTATGTGAGAGCCTCCCTTCCAGTTAATTATGGGCTTCTATTTGGCCTTCATCAGTGGGCTGCATGTTATCAACAAGTGGAAAATGTGTTCCGAGTTTCAAAAAAAATGTGTTCCGTACGATAAATAGTATGCGCTACGTACGGTACGGGGCACTAAAGGATCGAACCATGCAACGACTTCCAAAACATTGTGTTTGTCGTTCTAACAACACATTTATTCAACCAATAGACGAAATATACTACTGATTGTACATTGAAAACAGCAGCAGCAGCAACCAGGGCTGGGGGTCCAACAGAAGCAGTAAGCAGGCCAGAAGAGTGAAGACACAGCTCTCTCTTCCAAACCAAACATCAGCCGTCATTACAAAAGGGCTACCAAAAAAGAACAAGTGTATGCATCAAACTAAATAAAGATCCTACTACACCAAGTGTACGCATCTAACTAACTGGCTCAGTTAGACGTTACTAAATTATTTCGAAACGGAGGCAAAAGAATTGCCTCGTCGATTAATTAAGAAGAGAATTGCCTGGTTAATCTACAGAAAACTGGGCTAAAACCGAAGACATTACTATTTATTAAGCTACAGTGGAGTCGCAGATGGAGAGGAGTGGGAAACTTCACTGGTTCGGGTGCGCGGCAGCACAGCCGCGGTGCCGCCCACGGGAGACAGGAGCAAGAACAGAGGTTGAAGAAGGAGCACGGCTGTTGGGCAGATTGGACACATTATTACTTTTATAAGAGACATGCGTTTTATACCCCATAGTAGGCATACTAACAAGTTCACACACAAATACAACAGAAAAGGTAAACATTCATATCAAACTCAGGTTCACAGGAAACGTTCATATCCATAGCCAACATTCACAATCAACAACTCAAAAGATTCATATATACACAAGCTCAGCATATGTATGCATCCAAATGATTGATAGATCACACGACAATATTCATACATAATTTACAAAAAGATTCAGATATACGCATGTTCAGTATGTTTATGCATCTAAATGATTGAGATCACAACCAATATGATCCATGGACGAACTTTAATTACCTAGGGTACAGACTGGTAAATAGTGTTCAATCAGAGGTACTTCTTGCTAAAATTATTTCTTGTACGAGTAAACTTTCGAGTACATAAGAGGCAGCACAGACAATCTGAACTTTGCTTGTAGGTTTATCCTCAAATAGTGGCCTCGTGCCCAGGGAGGTTTGAGCAACTTGGCCACTACTTTCATCCAACCAGTTTACTGATTCATCTTGGTCCTGTATCTCGCCAAAATTCTACATTGAAGACGAGAAAGGAGGCGGTTGAGAAAATGAACCACCCAATTTTTTTGTGCAGTTCAACTGAAATGGAGCATCCTTGGCGTGCAGACTGATTAAGTGCCAGATGAATATACGCATCAACCAACTTGTCTGGAATCTTTAGACTCCATGCCATATAGTTCGCTACCATATGTGTCGATAACCAAAAGGCACAAGTTGGGACCAAAGACTGGACTACGTTTTTCTGGGCTATGCACCAAGCAATATTTTTGGCATTCACTCTCCTAACACTTGGAGTGTGACAATTGGTTGGTGCCGGTTGATACTCGAATGAATATAAGCACTTCTTGTCAACATCGATGCTTGTCTGAGTGAACTTTGGAGTACATAGCAGTAGCATAAGTACCTGTCCATCTGATCATTTTGTGCAATTCTACTGAAATCACCCGATGTAATGATTTGCCTGCGAGTTCAGGCTCCAAATTAGTCCTTTATGAAATTGGCAAACAGTAGCACAATACCAAATTACCAATACATATGACAGGCACAATAATCAGGATAAAGACCAGTACCAGCATGTGTGAGGTAGCATATCAATTACTATTTCCTTTGACTGGAAGCCGAGATAAGCCAAGCGACTGACAACAAAGGAAGAAAGCATGCAGAGTTTAGCAACTAACAGGAAAGGACGGAAGCTGTCGAGGCAATGAAGCACCCAAAGTTTTTGTGCAGTTCCACCAAAATCGAGCATCCCTGTTGGCACATATATTGAGAGAGTGAGATTACTGTAATAGTGGGACTAGTTTATGAAACATACACTAATAAATAGAAGCACCCTCATTATCTTAATGGGTACAGTTAGCAACATAGTAGTCTTGCTTAAAGAGAGGTATTAGTTCATTTAATCAGTGCCAATTAGCTCAACTCAACACTCAAAGCATTGCCATTTATCATAGGTTGCAAAACTTTAACGTGCAAAGATAAAGGAGTTTCTCATGACAGTAGCACGATACAAATAGAGATGACAACAAACTAATATGGATGAAGGCCTTAGGCCCGTACCAACCTGAGAAAAAAAATCTTATTCATGTAGTCCCATAAGAGATGATAAAGCACTCACTAGAATCACACAATAGTATATATTTTTGTGCACTTCAAATGTATGGTTGAAATCACTCTTGTTTACCAGTGCTGAGATTATATAGAAAGATTATCAAGAACTTCTAGCAGAGTTAAAGCACTGGCTGGGATACAGTTCATTGTATTGTCTTGTGTAGTTCCATTTAATGTATGACTGGCACAACATGATCCCTGTTTGCACAAGTAGGAACAAGGTGAAACCTTAATTAGCTTAGTGAGAAAGGATAGGAAGACATTAGCATATTACTCAACCAGTAGCATCAAATTCATGATGGACAATACGCAAAACATTGCCTCATTGAACCAATGGTAATAAATTGACATGCAAAACAATAGCACTATTATGTCATGAGACTAATAATATTCCCTCCCTGCTCCACCACATGATTCACCTCCATACACAAACATACACACGTACATGATTCAGCATAGGGTCCTACAAAAGATTTGTTTAACTCCAACAGGAAAATTAGGCAATAATAAATTAGTGGTACTTAAGTACTCCTAATTAATTAAGTGAGACAGCAGAAGTGGAAGGGCTCCCTGGAGGATCGTCTCACAAGTAAGGTAGTCATTGCCGGAGCCCTTGAATGGCCTCGATTGAGGCCTCTGGCTTCAGCAAGATCGCATTGGCACTGTTTATTCTTATTATTCTTCCTCTTCATGCTCTGTTTCTCTTTCTCCTCACCAGTCGATGAAACCAAGTACATGATTGGCCTTCTAATTCAGAATTGGTTTTTGTCAGTGAGGGAGTACAAGTGTACTAGTAAAAAACAACATTATTTTCTCATGGCAGTCAGAAAATAGAGATGAACACATGCATTAAATATCATTCTTACCTAAAGGAAGGTTATGGCGCCAATATGGATGATGAGGATTCGAACACAGATCTCCCTTTGTGCAGTTCCACCAAAATGAACCAACTGTTCCATTCTGACATTCCAGTTAAACAGCACAAAAGTCACATCTTTTAAGAAGAGTTTTGTGCAGTGCACCAAAAGGTCACAACAGCAACCAGGTGAATTGGATATCCCTGTTTGAATAAAAAGGCACAAAGGAAACAGTCAGAGTCTCTGTCGGTGATGAACGACACCTATGGGATCACAAGAATCCCTACTACGGTTGCGGGGCGCGGGGTCGTGAGAAGAGCAGATCAAACAGATAGCACACGATTCGTTTATCCAGGTTCAGGCCGCGAGGATGCGTAAAACCCTACTCCTGCTTTGGTGGATTGTATATCTTTGTTCTTGAGCTAGCTATGGGGCGTGAGGAGCTCCAAAAAGCCGAATCCTCCTCCTGGTCGCCTCGGGCCTCCTTTTATAGGAAAAGGGGTTGCCACAGTAGCATCAGGAGGTGGAAAGGGAGCAGTGATGTGAGGTTATCCCTCGCATTACATGACAAGGCGCATTTAATGCATCTTGCCCAGGCATCCTTGCTTTATCAGGAACGGGGGAGAGCCTTGTCTCGTCCGTCGCCGCTCCCTCTCGTGTTGACACGCGCCCTGGCCAATGGCGCCCGCGGTGCCATGTAGGCAGGCAGGCAGCTGAGGTGGCGCAGTGGTAGGTCTCCACGAAGATTTGCATGCCGCCACGCAGGTGCCTGCCTAGCTGGTTGGGTCGGCAGCTGCATGCGAACGGCGGTGGAGGTTTGACTGGCGTGGGCCTGATGGTGGCCCTACGGGTGTTCTTGGCAAGGGCCTTGCCATGGCCCTAGCAAGGGTTTTGCCGTGGCCCTGGCAAGGGTTTTGCCGTGGCGCCTGCTGTCATCCCCGGCAAGGCTCTTGCCGGGGGCCTTGTGGTCCTCCTTGGCTGGGATCCCGCCAAGGATCATCATCTTCTAAACGGTGTATCTGATCTTGAATGTCTTCACAAAGATCTGCATGCCACCACGGGGATGTCTCCCGAATCCTTGCCCCATGGGGGCAGTGGACTCAAGGGTGACTCACTCCGTAGGTGTGGGGCAAGCTGCCACGGCAAGGGTCTTGCCGGGTTTGCCAAAACCGCCTCCCGGCAAGGATCTTGCCGGGGGGTCCACTTCGTCCCCTTTGCTCTTTGTGGTCTTGGTCTTGGCGTCGTTCTGCTTCTCCTGAGCTTCGGCCTTACCTTGGCTCACCTCCCTTGCCTTACTCAGTGTGGTGGTGCCCGTGTGTAGGATCTAGAAGTAGATGTGTCTAGAGGGGGGGTGATTAGACACTTAGTGCTAAAGTTGCAATTTTTTAAGCTTTTTCGGTTTGAGTGGAGTTTTAGGCACAATTTCAACATACACAATACATATCAAGCAAGCATGCAAAGAGTATATGAGCAGCGGAATGTAAAGCATGCAACTTGCAAGAATGTAAGGGGAAGGGTTTGGAGAATTCAAACGCAATTGGAGACACGGATGTTTTTCCCGTGGTTTGGATAGGTGGTGCTATCCTACATCCACGTTGATGGAGACTTCAACCCACGAAGGGTAACGGTTGCGCGAGTCCACGGAGGGCTCCACCCACAAAGGGTAATGGTTGCACGAGTCCACGGAGGGCTCCACCCACGAAGGGTCCATGAAGAAGCAACCACCCACGAAGGGTCCACGAAGAAGCAACCTTGTCTATCCCACCATGGCCATCGCCCACGAAGGACTTGCCTCACTAGCGGTAGATCTTCACGAAGTAGGCGATCTCCTTGCCCTTACAAACTCCTTGGTTCAACTCCACAATCTTGTCGGAGGCTCCCAAGTAACACCTAGCCAATCTAGGAGACACCACTCTCCAAGAAGTAACAAATGGTGTGTAGGTAATGAACTCGTGTGAAATCCCTTCTTCGTCAAGAAAGGTGTCCACATTTGCGTTCTTGAACTCCGTTCCGTTGTCACTCCGAACCTTCTTGATCTTCACGTCAAAGTGATTTTGGGCCTTCCTAGCGAAGTTTTTGAAGATCTTCTGGACCTGCGACTTTTCATTAAGAAAGAACACCCACGTAAATCTTGAAAAATCATCAACTATAACTAGACCAAAAGAATTTCCACCGAGACTCTTGTAGGCGTTGGGACCAAAAAGATCCATGTGAAGTAGCTCGAGTGGCCTCCTTGTGGTCATGATGTTGTTCACGGGATGCCTTCCTCCAACCTGTTTACCTGCTTGACAAGCACTGCAAAGTCTATCCTTATCAAATATGACATCGTTAACTCCAAGGATATGATTTCCTTTAATAAGCTTGTCAAGGTTTCTCATGCCAACGTGACCTAGTCGTCTATGCCACAACCAACCTTTTGAGGATTGAGCAACAAAGCAAGTTTTAGGTTGTGCCTTTTTAGAGAAATCGACGATGTAAAGATCACCTCTACGCATACCGGTAAAGACCATTTTATGATTGTCTCGACGAAATACTTGGCAATCTACCTCAGTAAATAGGACATTCAAACCGAAATCAGCAAGTCTAGATACTGAAAGTAAGTTGTAGCCAAGAGATTCAACGAGCATGACATTTTGAATGGAACTATCATGTGAGATGGCCACCTTACCAAGGCCAACCACTTTACCCTTTGAATTATCACCAAAGGTGACATATTTCCGAGGGCCGTCATTTTCAGCAAGTTCACGGAACATCTCTTCATCTCCGGTCATATGATCGGTACATCCACTATCAAGAACCCATTCCTTTCCTCCTGATTCATATCCCCGAAGATTTTCCATAAGACCAAAATGTCTCATTGCATCATCAAGATCGAAGTCACTATCATCATCATCATCATAGTATCCATGTTCATCATGATCTTGTGACTCATCATTTCCTAGAGAGGGTAATTCATTAGATAAATGATCATCAAAGTGGTCACTTTTATGAATTCTTATAGCTTCGAATATGATATCACTAATGATTCCAACATCTCCTTTAGCATGCTTAAGATTGGTAAGTTCAAATAGACAATTACCAAAACTAGGATCACTAGAGTTCATCTTACTCAAGGCAATAGATTTATGGCGAATTTCATCCAAAATTTTCAAGGAATGATCGGGAAATCATTCCTCAAGAAATTTCCATATAGTATAGGCACAATTAAGAGTAGGCAAACTAGCAATCAAATTTTTGGGCAATCCTCTAATGATGAGCTCAATAGTTCTAAGATTGTGAATCATGTCAATATCTTCATCTAGGGTAGGATGCAAAGGATCAATATGAGGTGCACAAGGGCTAGCAATATACTTGTTCAAATGATATTGATTGAAAATTACAAGCATCTCATTTTTCCACTCATGAAAATACTCTCCATCAAGAATAGGCACTCTATGTCTAAGACTCCCTAAGGTAGACACATCCATCTTCCTCCAATGGTGATTAAACCAAGGCAATGGAGACCAAAGCTCTGATACCACTTGTAGGATCTAGAAGTAGATGTGTCTAGAGGGAGGTGGTGATTAGACACTTAGTGCTAAAGTTGCAATTTTTTAAGCTTTTTCAGTTTGAGTGGAGTTTTAGGCACAATTTCAACATACACAATACATATCAAGCAAGCATGCAAAGAGTATATGAGCAGCGGAATGTAAAGCATGCAACTTGCAAGAATGTAAGGGGAAGGGTTTGGAGAATTCAAACGCAATTGGAGACACGGATGTTTTTCCCGTGGTTCGGATAGGTGGTGCTATCCTACATCCACGTTGATGGAGACTTCAACCCACGAAGGGTAATGGTTGCGCGAGTCCACGGAGGGCTCCACCCACAAAGGGTAATGGTTGCGCGAGTCCACGGAGGGCTCCACCCACGAAGGGTCCACGAAGAAGCAACCACCCACGAAGGGTCCACGAAGAAGCAACCTTGTCTATCCCACCATGGCCATCGCCCACAAAGGACTTGCCTCACTAGCGGTAGATCTTCACGAAGTAGGCAATCTCCTTGCCCTTACAAACTCCTTGGTTCAACTCCACAATCTTGTCGGAGGCTCCCAAGTAACACCTAGCCAATCTACGAGACACCACTCTCCATGAAGTAACAAATGGTGTGTAGGTAATGAACTCCTTGCTCTTGTGCTTCAAATGATAGTCTCCCCAACACTCAACTCTCTCTCATAGGATTTGGATCTGGTGGAAAGAAGGTTTGAGTGGAAAGCAACTTGGGGAAAGCTAGAGATCAAGATTCATATGGTAGGAATGGAATATCTTGGTCTCAACACATGAGTAGGTGGTTCTCTCTCAGAACATATGAGTTGGAATTGTGTATGTGTTCTGATGGCTCTCTCCACGAATGAAGAGGAGGTGGAGGGGTATATATAGCCTCCACACAAAATCCAACCGTTACACACAGTTTTCCAATCTCGGTGGGACCGAATCAACAAACTCGGTCGGACCGAAAAGGTAAACCTAGTGACCGTTAGAGATTTTTGGTGGGACTGACATGCAACTCGGTAGGACCGATATGGTTAGGGTTTGGGCATAACGTAGTCTCAGTGAGACCGATTACACAAACTCGGTGAGACCGATTTTGGTAATTAGCTAACCAGAGAGTTGGTCAGGCAAACTCGGTGGGACCGATTTGCTCTTTCGGTGAGACCGAAAAGTTACAAAAAGGAAACACTGAATTTACATTGCAATCTCGGTGGGACCGATTGCATATCTCGGTGGGACCAAAAATATTGCAATAGGTAACAGAGAGTTTGCAAGCCCATCTCGGTAAGACCGAGATCCCAATCGGTAGAACCGAATTGCTAGGGTTTGGCAGTGGCTTATGACAAGTGAAACTCGGTGGCGCCGGATAGAAAGAATCGGTAGGTCCGACTTTGGCTTAGGGTTTAGGTCATTTTTGGAAGTGGGAAAGTAGCTGAGGATTTTGGAGCATATCATTAAGCACATGAAGCAAGAGGCTCATTAAGCAACACCTCATCCCTCCTTGATAGTATTGGCTTTTCCTATGGACTCAATGTGATCTTGGATCACTAAAATGTAAAATGAAGAGTCTTGAGCTTGAAGCTTTAGTCAATCCTTTGTCCTTAGCATCTTGAAGGAGTTCCCACAACCTTTAGTCCATGCCACTCCATTGTTGAACTTATCTGAAACATGCTAGATAGAAATGTTAGTCCAACAAGAGATATGTTGTCATCAATTATCAAAACCACCTAGGGAGCACTTGTGCTTTCAATCTCCCCCTTTTTGGTAATTGATGGCAACATACATCAAAGCTTTAGATAAAGATATAAAGAACAACAAGTAAAGCTTTGGAAGGACATGTAACAAGCATAGGCTCCCCCTACATGTATGCACTTATGTAAATATGAAATATAGAGGCATGTGAGAGCATAACCATGACAGAGTAGGCAATGTGTTACATGTATCTTGGCCATATGCATCAGAGCAAAAGATTATAAAGGAAAATACCTTCATGCTCATGAGTCCTTCTTGCAAACATTATGTACATAAGCAAGAACTCCTCATACTCATGATTTTGATGCATATACTTACCTTGTGGTCTTGAGTTGGCTTAGGATGGAATGAACCTGCACAAACAAAGTTAGATAACACAGGTACATCCACTAGCCAGAGCAAACAAAAGAAACCACAAGAATACCAAGACTGGGATGACATGTAGAGAGTGAGTACAAGGTACCACATTGGATTCAACATGTCCCCAAGAATAAAGATATGCAATGAATTTGACTGATTTCTTTCCCTTAGGTGTCTTGCTCCCCCTGAATCTTACATGGGATATTGGGAGAAGATAAGGAACAGAAAATCAGAGCTGAAAGATACAAATGAACATGTCTTTCCCCCTAAAAAGACATGTGACATCTCTCCTCTTGAACATCAAGCATCAAGCATCTGGGATCCTTGAGTATTCTCTCCCCCTGGAAGTCTCTCTCTCCCCCTTAACACTTTCTCTCTTGTAGGTTTGGTCCTTGAGACTTTTTCTCTCCCTTGATGTGATCTCTCTCTCCTACAAGCTTTGATGTGATCCCTCTCTCCCCCTTTGACATCAATTTCCAAGAAGGGCTTTCTGGAATCCGTCGTATAGGTTTGGTCCTTGAGACTCAGCACAAAGCAATGGATAAAACTGTGATGCTTGTAGAGGACAAGATTCATTGAGTAGAGCTGGATCAGAAGAAATATAGAACAAGTGGCAAACTGTTTTTCCAGTTGTGAAGTCGGTGGCACCGAGTGGTATGTTTCGGTGGCACCGAGTGGTATGTTTCGGTGGCACCGAAAAGATTCGGTTGGACCGAAAATTACAAGTCGGTGAAACCGAGTTCACACAGAGAAAAACACTTGTCACCTCAGCTCACTAGACATGTAGGATCTCACAAAGATTTGCAATGAATTACCTGAAGGATTTGCAAGGAATTGAATGCAGAAAATGCAGAACAAAAACAAAGAGAAAAGAGAAGAAACTGAAAGATCTAGATGAAGTTTTTTTTTTGAAAAAGAGAAAGAAGATAAACATGCATGAGACAAATGCAATAACACAGAAAAGAACACAAGAGAACTTCATCTAGAGTTGGGCGGTGACATAGTCACCTATGTTAGAGTATATTGACTTAGGAGTCAAGTGAGAACACTTGATCATAGGTCATACTCATCGTTTAAGCTCAAAATGGGGTTACTATTTTTCGTTTAAGCATCTTGATGTATTCACATCTTGTTGAGTTGCTTTGACTCATGTCTTGGAGTAAAGCTTCTCTAAGATGGAATAACATACCTTGGGTGGTGGTGTGGTTCTTGCTCATGTAGTTGAACTTGTGTGGATGCTCAAGGTTGATGTAGCTCATCAAGAGTTGGGAGCACCACTTGGAGTTTGAGTTCATCTACCTACATGGGTTAGTTCTTGCAAGGAAGAGCACTTGTGTATCCAAAAATGACAATCATGAAGCTCAACATAGAATTTGTCAAAGGATATGTTTGAATGTTTTTGTGCTTCCTTGTCTTCAACCACCATTGTGTAGAGTCTTGGTGATGTAGAGATTGCTCAAGATGTGAGTAAGTCGCAATCTCATGGAATTAGATTCAACCAAGCACCTACATGGGTTAGACAACATGCAAGGTACAAATATATCCAAGACATAAGATAGTCATCATAAGAGATATATCATAGATTAGTCATAAGCTCATGTCTTGCATGTATCCAATGGAGTTTCTACTCCAAGTTCGAAGCATCAATGATGTTCAATTCTCCTCTCAACCTGCAAAACACTTTCTCATCAAGAGGTTTAGTAAATATATCCGCTAATTGCTTATCGGTGTGAACATGCTTAAGATCAATGTCACCCTTAGCAACATGATCTCGAATGAAATGATGACGAACTTCAATATGCTTAGTTCGAGAATGTTGTACAGGATTATGACCAATTTTGATAGCACTTTCATTGTCACAAAGTAGTGGAACATGTTTCACATAAATCCCATAATCTTTAAGAGTTTGGGTCATCCAAAGTAATTGAGCACAACATGAACCAGCGGCAATGTATTCCGCTTCGGCGGTGGATAAGGATACCGAGTTTTGTTTCTTGGAAGACCAAGACACAAGAGATCTACCAAGAAATTGACAAGTACCCGAAGTGGACTTTCTATCAACCTTGTCTCCGGCATAATCCGAGTCGGAATAGCCAACAAGATCAAAATAAGACCTCTTAGGATACCAAATGCCAAAATTTGGTGTATGGATTAAATATCTCACTATCCTTTTCACAGCCTTAAGATGACATTCTTTAGGAGCAGCTTGATATCGTGCACACATGCACACACTTAGCATAATATCGGGACGTGAAGCACATAGGTATAACAATGAACCAATCATAGTGTGATAAACCTTTTGATCAACCGGTTCACCATCTTTGGTCAAATCATTATGTCCACTAGTAGGCATGGGTGTAGACATACCTTTGCATTCTTGCATATTGAACTTCTTGAATAAGTCCTTGGTGTACTTTGTTTGAGAGACAAATGTACCTTCCTTAGTTTGCTTGATTTGCAAACCGAGAAAGAATTTGAGTTCACTCATCATAGACATCTCAAACTGCTTTCACATTAGCTTTCCAAACTTTTCACTAAAGAGAGGGTTAGTTGAACCAAATATGATATCATCAACATAAATTTGGCATACAAATAGTTCTCCATTAACCCTTTTAGTAAAAAGAGTAGAATCAATTTTACCAATTTCAAAACCACTTGTAGTAAGGAACTTGGTCAAGCATTTATACCATGCTCTAGGAGCTTGTTTAAGACCATAAAGAGCTTTGTGAAGTTTGTAAACATGATTTGGTTTCTTAGGATAGATAAAGCCGGGAGGTTGTTTGACATAAACTTCCTCCTCTATTTCACCATTTAGAAAAGCACTTTTAATGTCCATTTGGTACAAGGTGATATTATAGTGATTAGCATAGGCAAGTAAGATGCGAATGGACTCAAGTCTAGCAACGGGAGCATATGTCTCACCATAGTCCATACCTTTGACTTGTGTGTACCCTTGGGCGACGAGACGTGCTTTGTTGCGAACCACTTGTCCATCTTCATCTTGCTTGTTGCGAAACACCCATTTGGTACCAATGATGTTGTAGTTGTTGTCGGGCTTCTCAACCAATGTCCAAACTTGGTTTCTCTCAAAATTGTGTAGCTCTTCATGCATAGCGTTTATCCAATCCGGATCTTCCAATGCTTCTTCAACCTTCATAGGTTCAATGCTAGAGATGAATGAATAGTTTTCACAAAAGTTTGCTAAACGAGTTTTTGAGCGAGTGATTCTCCCGGTTTGTATATCATTGAGGATTTGCTCGACGCGATGATCTTTGGCAATTCTTGCTTGAACTCGTGAGAGCTTTTGCTTGGGTCTTCGTTGAACATCTTCTTCATCTTGTTCTTCTTCTTGTCCTTCTTCATTGTTGATGTCGTCGTTCTCTTGTCGTGGTGGAGAAGGAGGTTGTTGATGTTCGTCTTGATGCATTTCCTTGTCTTCTTCATCTTGGTGTGTCCCACTTGTGGATGCTTCCGTGTCGATTCTTGGTTCACCTTGTCATGAAGTAGAACCTTCCACTTGGACGGATGAAGTACTCTCCTTCACCTCTGTTGGACGAACTTTGCCAATGGACAAGTCTTGGATTGCTTCTGAAGGGTCTTTGTATCCTACATCAATTGGCAATTGCTCTACATGCGAGCCATTAGATTCATCAAACTTCACATCTACCGTCTCTTCAACCTTTCGGGTGAAATTGTTGTAGACACGGTAAGTGTGAGAGTTTGAGCCATAACCAAGTAGAAAACCTTCATGAGATTTAGGAGCAAACTTTGAACGACGATGCTTATCAAGAATGTAGCACTTTGAGCTGAATACTCAAAAGTATCCAACTTGGGGTTTGTTACCGGTGAGAAGCTCGTATGCCGTCTTGCCGAGTAGCTTGTGAAGATATAAGCGATTTGTTGCGTGACAAGCTATCTCAACTGCTTCTGCCCAAAAGTGCTTTGGCGTCTTGTATTCATCAAGCATCGTTCTTGCCATTTCGATGAGCGTCCGGTTCTTCCTCTCAACAACTCCATTTTGTTGAGGTGTGTACGTAGCCGAGAACTCGTGTGAAATCCCTTCTTCGTCAAGAAAGGTGTCCACATTTGCGTTCTTGAACTCCGTTCCGTTGTCACTCCGAACCTTCTTGATCTTCACGTCAAACTGATTTTGGGCCTTCCTAGCGAAGTTTTTGAAGATCTTCTGGACCTGCGACTTTTCATTAAGAAAGAACACCCACGTAAATCTTGAAAAATCATCAACTATAACTAGACCAAAAGAATTTCCACCAAGACTCTTGTAGGAGTTGGGACCAAAAAGATCCATGTGAAGTAGCTTGAGTGGCCTCCTTGTGGTCATGGTGTTCTTCACGGGATGCCTTCCTCCAACATGTTTACCTGCTTGACAAGCACTGCAAAGTCTATCCTTATCAAATATGACATCGTTAACTCCAAGGATATGATTTCCTTTAATAAGCTTGTCAAGGTTTCTCATGCCAACGTGACCTAGTCGTCTATGCCACAACCAACCTTTTGAGGATTTAGCAACAAAGCAAGTTTTAGGTTGTGCCTTTTTAGAGAAATCGATGATGTAAAGATCACCTCTACGCATACCGGTAAAGACCATTTTATGATTGTCTCGACGAAATACTTGGCAATCTACCTCAGTAAATAGGACATTCAAACCGAAATCAGCAAGTCTAGATACGGAAAGTAAGTTGTAGCCAAGAGATTCAACGAGCATGACATTTTGAATGGAACTATCATGTGAGATGGCCACCTTACCAAGGCCAACCACTTTACCCTTTGAATTATCACCAAAGGTGACATATTTCCGAGGGCCGTCATTTTCAGCAAGTTCACGGAACATCTCCTCATCTCCGGTCATATGATCGGTACATCCACTATCAAGAACCCATTCCTTTCCTCCTGATTCATATCCCCGAAGATTTGCCATAAGACCAAAATGTCTCATTGCATCATCAAGATCGAAGTCACTATCATCATCATCATCATAGTATCCATGTTCATCATGATCTTGTGACTCATCATTTCCTAGAGAGGGTAATTCATTAGATAAATGATCATCAAAGTGTCACTTTTATGAATTCTTATAGCTTCGAATATGATATCACTAATGATTCCAACATCTCCTTTAGCATGCTTAAGATTGGTAAGTTCAAATAGACAATTACCAAAACTAGGATCACTAGAGTTCATCTTACTCAAGGCAATAGATTTATGGCGAATTTCATCCAAAATTTTCAAGGAATGATCGGGAAATCATTCCTCAAGAAATTTCCATATAGTATAGGCACAATTAAGAGTAGGCAAACTAGCAATCAAATTTTTGGGCAATCCTCTAATGATGAGCTCAATAGTTCTAAGATTGTGAATCATGTCAATATCTTCATCTAGGGTAGGATGCAAAGGATCAATATGAGGTGCACAAGGGCTAGCAATATACTTGTTCAAATGATATTGATTGAAAATTACAAGCATCTCATTTTTCCACTCATGAAAATACTCTCCATCAAGAATAGGCACTCTATGTCTAAGACTCCCTAAGGTAGACACATCCATCTTCCTCCAATGGTGATTAAACCAAGGCAATGGAGACCAAAGCTCTGATACCACTTGTAGGATCTAGAAGTAGATGTGTCTAGAGGGGGGTGGTGATTAGACACTTAGTGCTAAAGTTGCAATTTTTTAAGCTTTTTCAGTTTGAGTGGAGTTTTAGGCACAATTTCAACATACACAATACATATCAAGCAAGCATGCAAAGAGTATATGAGCAGCGGAATGTAAAGCATGCAACTTGCAAGAATGTAAGGGGAAGGGTTTGGAGAATTCAAACGCAACTGGAGACACGGATGTTTTTCCCGTGGTTCGGATAGGTGGTGCTATCCTACATCCACGTTGATGGAGACTTCAACCCACGAAGGGTAACGGTTGCGCAAGTCCACGGAGGGCTCCACCCACAAAGGGTAATGGTTGCGCGAGTCCACGGAGGGCTCCACCCACGAAGGGTCCACGAAGAAGCAACCACCCACGAAGGGTCCACGAAGAAGCAACCTTGTCTATCCCACCATGGCCATCGCCCACAAAGGACTTGCCTCACTAGCGGTAGATCTTCACGAAGTAGGCGATCTCCTTGCCCTTACAAACTCCTTGGTTCAACTCCACAATCTTGTCGGAGGCTCCCAAGTAACACCTAGCCAATCTAGGAGACACCACTCTCCAAGAAGTAATAAATGGTGTGTAGGTAATGAACTCCTTGCTCTTGTGCTTCAAATGATAGTCTCCCCAACACTCAACTCTCTCTCATAGGATTTGGATCTGGTGGAAAGAAGGTTTGAGTGGAAAGCAACTTGGGGAAAGCTAGAGATCAAGATTCATATGGTAGGAATGGAATATCTTGGTCTCAACACATGAGTAGGTGGTTCTCTCTCAGAACATATGAGTTGGAATTGTGTATGTGTTCTGATGGCTCTCTCCACGAATGAAGAGGAGGTGGAGGGGTATATATAGCCTCCACACAAAATCCAACCGTTACACACAGTTTTCCAATCTCGGTGGGACCGAATCAACAAACTCGGTCGGACCGAAAAGGTAAACCTAGTGACCGTTAGAGATTTTCGGTGGGACTGACATGCAACTCGGTAGGACCGATATGGTTAGGGTTTGGGCATAACGTAATCTCGGTGAGACCGATTACACAAACTCGGTGAGACCGATTTTGGTAATTAGCTAACCAGAGAGTTGGTCAGGCAAACTCGGTGGGACCTATTTGCTCTTTCGGTGAGACCGAAAAGTTACAAAAAGGAAACACTGAATTTACATTGCAATCTCGGTGGGACCGATTGCATATCTCGGTGGGACCGAAAATATTGCAATAGGTAATAGAGAGTTTCCAAGCCCATCTTGGTGAGACCGAGATCCCAATCGGTAGAACCGAATTGCTAGGGTTTGGCAGTGGCTTATGACAAGTGAAACTCGGTGGCGCCGGATAGAAAGAATCGGTAGGTCCGAGTTTGGCTTAGGGTTTAGGTCATTTGTGGAAGTGGGAAAGTAGCTGAGGATTTTGGAGCATATCATTAAGCACATGAAGCAAGAGGCTCATTAAGCAACACCTCATCCCTCCTTGATAGTATTGGCTTTTCCTATGGACTCAATGTGATCTTGGATCACTAAAATGTAAAATGAAGAGTCTTGAGCTTGAAGCTTTAGCCAATCCTTTGTCCTTAGCATCTTGAAGGAGTTCCCACAACCTTTAGTCCATGCCACTCCATTGTTGAACTTATCTGAAACATGCTAGATAGAAATGTTAGTCCAACAAGAGATATGTTGTCATTAATTATCAAAACCACCTAGGGAGCACTTGTGCTTTCACCGTGGCTCAGACTTCCCGTGCATAGTTATAGGGGTACAAAAAGCGTACCCCTCTTTTTGTACACCGACAGGAGCCCCCGGGCCTGAGCCACATGTAAGCGCAATCGCGTCATTGGGCTAGGCCCAAAAACGGTGCGCGGGCAGGCGGGCGGTTTTTACCGCGGTAAGTTTCTTCGTGCGCTGCGCTTCCCATGCTTCCCACGCGTGGCGCGGCGTGGGGAGGCGTGTGTGACGTGGGCGGCATGCGTGGGGCTGAGCTCTGCATGCATGCGTCACGTTGTAGTAAAGGGGCGGTTCGCGCCTTCCCCATAAACGGAGGGAGGCGTGGAGGCGCGGCCCATTTACTGAACGGGGCCGAGGCGTGGTCTTCAAGGCATCCACTCCCCACGATCACGGGGTGGGGAGAGGTTGCCTCACCCGTCGCCTCGGTCCTACACGCCCGCCACGTGGCTCTCATGCGCATGGGGTGGCGAACGGTGGAGGCGGGAAACCGGGCCGCCGCGGGCTGGGGCGGCGGGTCAGTTCCAGTTCCCTGCGCCTTCCGCGTCTTGATTGGCTGGGCGGGGCGGCCGAGCCCCCACCCTGTTCCTTTATAAAGAATGGGGGGATGGCGTCCACATTCCTTCATCTCCTCCTTCCTTCAGCTTCTGCTCCCTCCCTTCCATCCGACATGGAGAGAGGGAATCCTGGTCCTTCAACGGTGGCGGCGAGGGTCGCCGCGCGACAACGCATCCCTCCTTCCCCTGCACTCGCGGCGGCAGAGCCAGCCGCGAGGGGAAGGGGGAGGGGCGAGGCCGTGGGTGAGGCCGAGGCGCTCGGGGAAGAGGAGGACGGGGCGGCGCGCCGGCCTTGCCTCTGCCGGTAGTTCCTCCTCCCATGGAGGGCCTCGTTGGGGATGACCCTTGCGAGTTCTTTGTCAGGCTGCGCCGGCCGCTTCATCGTCGCCTTCGTCTCCCGACTCCATTCGCGCGGGAGATGGAGCTAGATCCGCCGGAGTCGTTGTGGCTGCGCATGAGGGGCTGCGGGATCAGTGGCACGCTGGCCCGCGTCGACTTCGCCGCCCCTCACGTGATGTATCTTCATCGGGGATGGAAGACGTTCGCCCATATCCACCGCTTGACGGAGGGGCTTACTCTCCATTTTAAGCTGATGGACGGTGGCCTTCTCTCCGTCAAGGTCTTCGGGTGCTTTGGGACCCGTCCAATGTGCTACGTGGAGAGCTCTTCTGATAGTGAAGACTCCTCCTCGGGCGGGAGTGACAAGGAGGATAGCGGCAGCGACGACGAGGGTAGTAGGCGGCAGGATGACGGGTCCGATTAGGCGTCGAGTGCCGCTCCACGCGGCACCGGCGACCCCATCATCCGCGTCGCCCGCTCCCTGAACTTCTCGGGGTCGTCTCCTTGGGCGGCTGGCGTTGGGAGGCTGCGGAAGAGGAAGAGGGCGGGCGGCAAGGCCGTCAAGTCGGAGTACGCGGGAACCGATGCCTTCGACGCGTGCTGACGTCCTGCCGCCTCGTCTCTGAGCTCTGCTTCCGGCGCCGCCATCACCATCCAGCCCTCGGACGGCCACTGAGATGTTCTCTTGGTGTCTTCTGCCACCTGTAGCTCGCCTAGGCGCCCCTTTTTCCCTTTTCGTCTCCTTGACCTGCCTCCTGAGGAGAGGGACAAGAAAGGGGTTACGGGCACCTTATCTCTTTTTAGTTTGTAAGCCTTCGGGCCTTAGCTGAATTTAAAACTTGTAATCCCATTATTCATGTTTTTCATTCCCTATGGACTGTACCTGAGTGGAATGTTTTTAATGAAAAAGGGATGTTTGCCGGGTCATTTGTTTGTGGGTAGAACCCACGACAAGGAGTAAATCCTTGATATCTTTAAGACAAACATTTCCTTGCCCGGCAACAGGCCCTGCCGTCTCCCCACTCCGCTCGACCTTTCTCACACATTTGGCGAAGGCAGGGATGAGGTGGGTTTAGGCTCCTTGTTTCATCCTCTCGCTGCCGCGACTACGACCAAACCTGGCCCCAGGAACGAGCCCTAGGGCCTAGAGTTAGGGGAGCATGGTAGCTTTAGGAAAAACGAGGTTTCACATACCTCAGTCCATAAGGGAATGCATGATAAGGGATGAAGAACTTATCTGAAGCTGCAGCCCTCGGCAACTCTAGTTTGCCATGGGTGAATCTTTGCTCTTGCAGCCCCCGGAAATACTGGCTTGCCGTGGTCTAGATGCTGGTCTGTCCCTCTTCTCTTTTCCTCCCCAAGTGGTTCGGCACGGATATCCGTGTGTCCTGTGAACCAAAGAAGACAAAAGAAAGACAAAGAGACGCACACTCGACCTCTAAGCTAGGGGTTAGTCGCCGCTAAGCACTATCAACCCTAACCAAGGACGAGACTCGACCTAGCATGCATGCTATAACTTAGGGCGCCAGCGCTTCATTTATTTGTGCTCAGGGTCTGCGCCTGGCTTTGTACAAAGGGTTACATGCATCATCGGCAATGCTTGTACAAAAGGTGGCTTGACGGGGGGCCTGGCAAGTCGCGCCTCACGGGTAAAACTTGCGAAGATGCTCAATGTTCCAGGAGTTACTCACCGGAACGGCATCTTCGGTCTCCAGGCGGACTGCACCGGGCCTGGTGACTCGTATTACTCGATAAGGGCCTTCCCACTTTGGCGTCAACTTGTTGGAATTCTTGGCCGATTGAACGCGCCGAAGAACAAGGTCGCCTTCCTCAAGGCTTCGGGCATGAACCTTGCGGCTATGGCAGCGGCGCAAGGCTTGCTGGTAGCGTGCTGCTCTCACAGCCGCCCGAAGAAGATCTTCCTCAAGGAGCATTGCGTCATCTTGCCACAGTTGCTCTTGCTCAAGCTCATCATAAGCGAGCACTCGAGGTGACCCGTATATGAGTTCAGTGGGGAGAACTGCTTCTGCCCCGTATACCAGGGCAAAGGGTGTCTGGCCGGTGGCTCGATTTGGCGTCGTCCTGATCGACCAAAGAACCATCGACAACTCATCAATCCAGCGCCTTCCACTCTTGTGCAGCCTGTCAAAGGTCTTGGTCCTTAATCCTCGTAGTACTTCAGCGTTTGCCCTCTCAGCTTGACCATTGCTCCGTGGGTGAGCAACGGAAGCGAAACAGACTTTGCTGCCGAGGTCTTGGATATATTGCATGAAGGTGCGGCTTGTGAACTGTGTACCGTTGTCGGTGATGACCCTGTTGGGTACACCAAAACGGCACACTAGTCCCTTGAAGAACTTGACGGCTGACTAAGCTGTGACCTTCCTCACTGCCTCCACCTCCGGCCACTTTGTGAACTTGTCGATTGCAACGTACAAGTACTCAAAGCCCCCGACAGCGCGGGGGAAAGGGCCCAGTATGTCGAGCCCCCAGACCGAGAAGGGCCAGGAGAGAGGAATGGTTTGAAAGGCTTGAGCTGGTTGATGAAGCTTCTTTGAATGGAACTGACACGCTTCACACCTGGTGACTAGTGTCATCGCATCCTGGAGGGCGGTGGGCCAGAAGAAGCCTTGCCGGAATGCCTTGCCGGCAAGGGCCCTTGACCCGATGTGGGATCCACATACGCCTCCGTGTATCTCCGCCAACAGCTCCAGTCCTTCCTCCCGAGGGATACACTTCAATTTCACACCATTCGGCCTCTTTCTGTACATGACGTCATCGAAGAACTGGTACATGGTAGAGCGACGGGCTACTTTTTTCGCTTCTTCCTGCTCTTCAGGAAGTTCCCTTGTTTGGAGGAATTGGACGGTATGTTGTGCCCATGCTGGAGCCTGGGGCTCGACGGTGAGGACTAAAGGCATTTCCTCCGCTATAGGAACTGCTGTCTCGACGGCAAGAGCTTGACGCTCCGCCGGAGCTAGCCATACCGTGGAGGCCTCAGTGTCCCTGGCAACATCCTTGCCGGCGGCTCCGGGGAGCTCAGCGGGAAAGTACTTGCCGGGTCCTGATTTCCTCCTCTTGTTCTGCTCTGTTGATGGATCAACGGATGGCTAAGTTAGCTGGAGCACAAAGGTACCTAGTTCCATAGGTAGCTTGAGGGCAGCGCATTTTGACAGGTAATCGGCGATATCATTCTCTGCTCGGGGAATGTATTCAGCCTATATACCGTTGAAACGCTCTTCCATCTTTCTCACTTCATCGACGTAGGTCTTCATCAATGGGCTCTGGTAGTCCTTGTTGACTTGCTTGACAACGAGCTACGAGTCGCCCCTGACGATGAGCTTCTTGATTCCGAGGTTCGCCGCGATCCTAAGACCGGCAAGCAGCCCTTCGTACTCTGCCATATTGTTTGTTGACACCTCCCAGGGGAAGTGCATTTGGATGACGTACTTGAGGTGCTCTCCAGTGGGCGCGACAAGCAGTACGCCAGCGCCGGCGCCGTGTAAGGCGAATGCTCCATCAAAATACATGATCCAACTGCAACTTGCCTCCTTGCTGGGGAGAGCAGTCTCTTGGGCTTCTTCGTCAGGTGTTGCGGTCCATTCTGCAATGAACTCCGCCAGGACTCGGCTCTGAATCGTCGAAGTACTTTCAAACTTGAGGCCAAAGATGGACAGCTCCAGTGTCCATTCCACAACTCTTTTCGTTGCATCTGGATTGTGCAATATCCGTTGCAGAGGGAGGCGAGTGACGACAGTGATCTCGTGTGCCTGGAAGTAGTGACGCAGCTTCCTCGAGGCCATAAGAAGGCCAAAGAGCAGTTTCTGCACGCCGGAGTACCTTGATCTAGCTCCCTGCAGGAGGGAACTGACAAAGTAGACCGGGTGCTGCATCATCTTCTTCTTCGGCGGCACTTCAACTGGCCGTGTCGTCTCTGCATTGGTGGTGTTGGGCTCTGTCGCTGCCATTACCTCGTCGCCAACCTCTCTCTGCGCCACTAGTGCAGCGCTGACCACCTGGTTCGTCGCCGCCAGGTATAGCAGCAACGGCTCCTGTGGCCTAGGCGCAACCAGTATCGGCACGGAGGAGAGGTACTTCTTCAAATCTTGCAATGCTGCTTCGGCTTCTGGCGTCCACTCCATCGGGCCCGCCTTTTTTAGGATCTTGAAAAAGGGAAGGGCGCACTCGGCAGACTTGGAAATGAATCTGCCCATGGCGGCGACGCAACCAGCAAGCCGACGCACATCCTTGATTCTCTTGGGTGCTTCAATCTGCTCTATAGCCTTGATCTTGTCCGGATTGGCCTCTATCCCACGCTGTGACACAAAGAACCCGAGAAGCTTGCCAGACGGGACGCCAAAGACGCACTTCTCAGGGTTCAGCTTGAGATTGATCTTGCACAGGTTTGCAAATGTTTCTTGCAAGTCCGGTATGAGGGTTTCCCTGTCCTTGGTTTTGACCACAATGTCATCCATATAAGCTTCCATATTTCTATGGAGCTGGGGTTCAAAACCAATCGGGACAGCCCTCGCAAATGTCGAACCAGCACTCTTCAGCCCGAAAGGCATCCGTATGAAACAATACGTACCACATGGGGTGATGAATGCTGTCTTCTCTTTGTCTTCTGTTGTCATGAAGATCTGGTGGTAGCCGGAGTAGGCATCGAGGAATGACAACAGATCACACCCAACTGTGGAGTCAACAATCTGGTTGATGCGCGGCAACGGGAAGGGGTCCTTAGGACAAGCCTTATTGATATCTGTGTAATCAATACACAGTCTCCACTTCCCATTAGCCTTGCGCACTACGACCGGATTGGGCAACCACGTTGGATGGAGCACTCCTCTTACCAAACCCGCTACTTCCAGTTTCCGGATCTCCTCTGTGATGAACTCTTGTCGTTCCAAAGCTTGCTTTCTGACCTTCTTCTTGACGGGTCGCGCATGAGGACAGACAGCAAGGTGGTGCTCAATCACCTCCCTGGGAACGCCGGGGATGTCAGAAGCTTGCCATGCAAACACATCGACATTCGCCCGCAGGAAGGTGACGAGCGCGTCTTCCTATTTGTCGTCAAGGGTGGAGCTTATGGTGAAAGCTCCTCCCGTCCCGTCCTCATTGACAGAAACCTTCTTGGTTCCCGGCGGTATGGCCCTGGGCTTCTTGTTTCCGCCAGTGGAGCTCTCTGGCACGTCCTCGACGGGAGCGCTACACTCCGAAGAGGTGCGCTTGCCAGAGTGGGTGTCCGAGGTCTCATCGGTCTTCTTCTTCTTCCCTCCCGGGGTCCCAGCGGCAGGAGCAAGTGCCCTAGTGGCGGCAGCTGCTGCAACTGCTTGCTGGTATAGTTGGTCAGCGCAAATCAGCGCATCTTTCTTATCGGAGGGGATGGTGATGATCGTCACAGGTCCTGGCATCTTCAGGATGTTGTAGGCATAGTGTGACGCCGCCATGAACTTGGCCAGTGCTGGGCGGCCAAGGATACCGTTGTAGGGCAAGGGGATCTTGGCAACATCAAACACGATCCTCTCCGTCCTGTAGTTCAGATCGCTTCCAAAAGTCACGGGCAGCGTGACCTTTCCCTTAGGTTGGCTTCTTCCCGAGTTGACCCCCTGAAACGTGCCCGTCTCTTCGAGGTCTCCATCAGGAATCTTCAGTTTCTCGATCACGGCAGGCGAGATCAAGTTCAGACCGGCCCCGCCATCGACTAACATCTTTGTCACCTTGAGGTTGCGTATTGTTGGTGAAACCAACAATGGCAAGCACCCGACCGCAGTAGTGCGATCAGGGCGATCCTCAGTGTCAAAATTGATAGGTGTGCTGGACCACTTCAGCGGCCTTTGGGCATCAAACGATGGCTCTGCCGCTGTAATCTCTCGCGCCCACTGTTTAAGCTAGCGGTGAGAAGTATGCAGCGAGGCGCCGCCGTCGACGCACATGGCCTCTGTAGCTTTCTGAAACTCTTGGTCGCCGGATTCATCGTCCTCTTCGTGATCGTCGTCTTCTGGCTTTTTGTCATGGCCCCGGGCGGGCCTCTCCTGTTGTTTATCCTTGCCGCAACGGCCCGCCTGGCCTTCACGCTTCTTGCCGGACCCCTCAGCACCGTCTTGGCCCTTCTCCTTGTCCCGCCTCTCATATTCAGCCCTCTGCTTCTCAGCGAGGAGCTCAACCTATCGACAGTCTTGGAGAGCGTGGCCTTTGGTGCGATGGATCTTGCAGTATCGCTTGTCGGAGTTTCCTGGCTTCTCGGCAACCGCCAAGGCCCGGCAGGCAACACATCCGGCAATTTCCTTGCCGGGGTCATCTGCCTTGGTTTTCTTGGTGGAGCCGGTGTCATCAGATCCCTCGACGGCAAGCACAGCTTTACCTTTGCGCTTCCTGTTGCGGCGCCGGCCCTTCTTCGCCGGGGCGGCAGTATCTTCATCTGAGGAGTCGGTTTCCACGCCGGCGTCTTCGCCGGGGTACTTCCTTCCCTCTTCATCCCGGGCACATCTGTCAGCAAGAACATAGAGTTCTGCTACATCTTTCACCTTGTTCATTGTCAGCTCTTCGTGCATCTTGCGGTTATGCACGTTCTGATGGAACGCGCTGATGATGGCGGCAGGGTGAACATCAGGGATATTGTACTGTATCCAGCTGAACCTCTGTATATACTTGCGGAGACTCTCGCCTCCCTTCTGGGGAATGACATGCAGGTCGCTCGCTTGGCCATGGGCTTGGTGGCCTCCAGTAAAGGCGCCCACAAACTCGTGGCACAAATCCTACCAGGAGGAAATAGAGTCTACCGGCAAGTGCATCAACCATGACATGGAGTTGGGTTTAAGAGCCAACGGAATGTAATTCGCAAGCACCTTATCGTCGCGGGCTCCGGCAGCTTGCATCGCAATGGTGTAAATGATGAGGAACTCGGACAGGTGGGTCTTGCCGCCGTACTTTTCGCCCATGTCAGGTTTGAAGGTGCGGTGAGTGGACCACTGGAACTGCCGCAGCTCACGGGTAAAAGCCGGACAACCTACCTCGTAAGGTAGGCCTCCAGGGCTCTCCGGTGCCGGGTGGTTCACAGCGGGCCCTGCTCGCCTGTCTGACTAGTGGCGCACTCCGCGCCGGCGCTCGATAGTGGTTCGAGCGTCTTCATGTTCTCGTTCCCGAAGGACTTGGCGCTGGTCACAGTGGGTCCGCGGGTCGGACGACGCTATGGAGATTTCGTCGCTCGCAACATCGCGACGGGCTGGCGTCCGCGGTACCGGGCGAGGAGGAGGCGAGTGCACCGTGGCGCGGCGCCGCCGGCTTTCCTACCACTCGTGCGTGGGACTCCGTCGGAGCGTCGACCCGGGGGCTCCACCAGACTTGGTTCGTCTTTGTTGGACACCGCAACAAGGCTTCAGATAGTGGCTCTCCATTCGTCGAGTTTCCCCGTAGTGGGAGGAAAATCAAGGAGCAACTACGCACGCGCCAGGGCTTCTGCTGGCGTTGGTGGTAGCGAAACCTGCACGGATCGCGACGCGCTTCGACTTCTGACCATCTCAAAAGGAGCTCTATCACGACCCCGCGGTCGCATGCCATCTTGACCAGCGCCTCAGCGAGCGGGCAGGTCTTCTACCTCCCGGGAGTGGCGCTCAGGGCTCTTCCCGCGGCGACGCCCGGGGTCTTCGGCGTGATTGCGCCGTTTGTCGCACGCCGTTTGAGAGGAGCGCGCCGTCGGCGCCGGCGTGGGAGTCTTGGAGGCCCTCGCATCGCCTTCGGGCGGGGCGGTAGCGATCTTAGAAGGCCCCGTGCCACCCGCGGAGGGCCTGGCTCCGTCTTTGGATTTGGCGGCGTGCGGCCCGTTACCAGGCGCATGAACATCGCCGCCTCCCAAACTCCGGCTGCTGGGACAGTGTTGGTGTTCGCGAACGGCGCCCTGGGTCCTTTCTGTGACCGGTCCGCTGCTCGCCCGCGCCGGGACAGGATGTCCGGCTTCCGACGGGCCAACCGCCACCGTCGTCTTCTTCTTGGGCGCCATGACGATGAAGAAGCGTCGAGCTAACTGCTAAAGACGATTCACACAACTGTGCCCCCTACCTGGCGCGCCAAAGATGTCGATGATGAACGACACCTATGGGATCACAAGAATCCCTACTACGGTTGCGGGGCGCGGGGTCGTGAGAAGAGCGGATCAAACAGATAGCACACGGTTCGTTTATCCAGGTTCGGGCCGCGAGGATGCGTAAAACCCTACTCCTACTTTGGTGGATTGTATATCTGTGTTCTTGAGCTAGCTATGGGGCGTGAGGAGCTCCTAAAAGCCGAATCCTCCTCCTGGTCGCCTCGGGCCTCCTTTTATAGGAAAAGGGGTTGCCACAGTAGCATCAGGAGGTGGAAATGGAGCAGTGATGTGAGGTTATCCCTCGCATTACATGACAAGGCTCATTTAATGCGTCTTGCCCAGGTGTCGTTGCTTTATCGGGGACGGGGGAGAGCCCTGTCTCATCGGTCGCCGCTCCCTCTCATGTTGACACGCGCCCTGGCCAGTGGCGCCCGCGGTGCCATGTAGGCAGGCAGACAGCTGAGGTGGCGCAGTGGTAGGTCTCCACGAAGATCTGCATGCCGCCACGCAGGTGCCTGCCCAGCTGGTTGGGTTGGCAGCTGCATGCGAACGGCGGTGGAGGTTTGATTGGCGTGGTCCTGATGGTGGCCCTACAGGTGTTCTTGGCAAGGGCCTTGCCGTAGCACCTGATGTCATCCCCGACAAGGCTCTTGCCGGGGGCCTTGTGGTCCTCCTTGGCTGGGATCCCGCCAAGGATCATCATCTTCTAAAGGGTGTATGTGATCTTGAATGTCTTCACAAAGATCTGCATGCCACCACGGGGATGTCTCCTGAATCCTTGCCCCATGGGGGCAGTGGACTCAAGGGTGACTCACTCCGTAGGTGTGGGGCGAGCTGCCACGGCAAGGGTCTTGCCGGGTTTGCCAAAACTGCCTCCCGGCAAGGATCTTGCCGAGGGGTCCGCTTCGTCCCCTTTGCTCTTTGTGGTCTTGGTCTTGGCGTCGTTCTGCTTCTCCTGAGCTTTGGCCTTACCTTGGCTCACCTCCCTTGCCTTACTCAGTGTGGTGGTGCCCATGGCTCAGACTGCCCGTGCACAGTTATAGGGGTACAAAAAGCATACCCCTCTTTTTGTACACCGACAGTCTCAAACAATTACAGGCAAAAACATTTGGCTAAACTTGTCATGGCTTATAACAGTGGGTGCACCAGCAGTCCAGCACCATGTACGTAAACAGGGGCATAAAGTGGTGATTCTTAGTTTGTTGCCCCGAGAAACAAACATCCAAGAAACATATCTGGGTTGGTCCCATTTTTGTTCACTCTAGCCACCTACTCCTATGTGTGGATAGCAAATCTATTCCTGGTCATACCACTGTGTACAGCGTTACCCCTATATTTCCCTTTTCGACCAAGAGACCGGTTGGATGACCAGTCTGTACTACTTTCACCCCATTTCCTTCCTGTTTGTACCAAGTCCGATGTACACACAGGCGAAGCTATGTGTATGGCTGAGGGGGTTGTGGCCCCCCAAACCTGGTAGCTTTTGTGAAGAATTTTTTTTAAGATGGCATAGATTGAGCAAAATAGGGACTTTTACCCCTTCATAAAGCCATATTTTGCCATTGCCCCTCCCAATGATCCTGTGCTAGCTCCGCCACTGGATGTACATACTAAATTCCCCCACCCCCACTTTATTTCTTGTTTGAACCAAGTACTCCCTCCGTACGGAATTACTTGTCATCAAAATGGATGTGTCTAGAACTAAAATACATATAGATACTTCCATTTCAATGACAAGTATTTTCGGACGGAGGGAGTACAAGATTGGACTCCATGAAGTAGCTTTACCTCTAACAATAGAAGAAAAAAATATGTGACATTGGACCATCCGATCGAGAGGGGTTGAGAGGTAGAAAATGATGCACATGCAGCGACATAGCAAGCTGGGGAAGTAGAGCTAAGGCAGTTTCGAACGAAGATATACCTGAAGGTCATTGGGATGTGGATAGGTGGGCGGCGGGAGGCCGGATCCGCCCACAGGCAACGACGAAGGGATCGGAGGACCTCCCGCACTGGCGCTCGGCCATAGATAACGGTGCGGCCGGCAGTGGGTCTCCTCCCTCGCTGTCGACGACGGCCTAAACGCTGCCCCTCCTCCCCTTCACCGGCTGAGGGGGATACGTCCGGATCTGTAACCAGCGGTGAGGATAGAAAGCCAATGTTTTTTGAAGGGAGAAAGACGGTGTTACTACCCCTATCTTGTTTAAATCTGGAGAGGATGAGAGTGTGTGAATAGAGCAACCCTAGCAAGCAAGCGCGGAGGCTCCGGTCTATATATACGTAGTGAGCAACCCTAGCAAGCAAGCAACCCCTATCTTCGTCAACTCGTACATGACCGAGATATTTCATTACTACAACGCCCTCTCCCTCGCGGACTAAGCTCTGGTGCCTTAACTGCACTTGCCTTTGGCTGCATGACAGGAGGGCCAACCACCTGTTGGGCCCACCTGTCATGGACGTAAAGGCAGGAGCAGTAAGTTGAAGCTTTCGTTATCCCTCCCACACGAGGTGGACGGACATGCAGAAGTGCATTCGATACTGTAGAAGTAGGAGTAATCATTATTGTTCGTCTTCTCAAAGAGGCGAAGAGCCAAGCGCAACCCGAACGTGGCAGTTGCGAACGCTCGCGTGGTGCGGTTCCTTGGAGTACTAGCCAGGCTCTTGCATGAGACAAAATTACTATTGTTTAACAATTAAACTCCATTATCCATTGGTTGATACTCATTCTGCATAGGTCCACGCGCTTAGGACCGTTTCCTCCTGGGGTCACCAATGTTTATTTGCTAATTAATAGCATTGCATGCAATGAACTAGCCATTGCAAGTCATTAAAAGCATGCACACCTCTCATCTCTTATTGGTTGATATGTCAAGAAACAAGAAACAAGGTAGAAGTTAATGCACCGCGCCTAAGTGTTTTGGGACTATTTGGTTTTTGTAAGGCTGGTCATAGTGGGGAGTAACTTAGACTAGTGTCATGCATATGACAGTAGCCTAAATTACTACCTTCATAATGCAAAGTAACATAATAGTAGTATTTTAGGTGGCTTCATTTATTAGCTTGTAGACTTATCTAATCTTGAAAAGCGCTATGTTACAGTAACATATTATGTTACCACCTCTCACTAATTACTTGCCACATAAGCAAAAAATTCTTGGAGTGCGCTATGTTACTAGCTAAGTTACTCCCACTATGGCTAGCCTAAGATGACTTAAACACTTAGACGGAGGGAGTAGTATAGCCCTGTAAACCGGAAAGGAGTATTTGCCTTTCTAGAGATTTCAACAAGTGACTAGACTACACCGTGTGCAGTACTCCCTCCCTTCCGGTTTATAGGGCTCAAATCTCAAATCTCATGAACCAAGGCATTTTGCGATTGGAGGAATGTATCTCGTACTTTACAAAACTACCCTAATTAAACTCATGCATTAATTACGTAGTTCTCTCGTTTTCCTCTCCGCCTTGGTCGCGGTGCACAATATTGAGCACTCCTATATGACTAGCCGCTCTATCTACATGCGGGACATTACAAAGCATCCGGGCCCACGTGCCATCCACCAAATCACAGTGAGGTGCTACAGTCGAGACTCACCTGTAACCCCGGTGTGGCCGTCATGACCCGTCATATCACAAAACCCACACCTTTACCAGCAGTGGTAAGGTGGCCTCCAAGTTGGACTGGACGAAGCAACCATCATTTCACTGGAACGCTCGTTCAAGCCCTTTCTTCCCTTTCTTGAAGAAAACCTCACTCCAGGCTACTCACTTCTGCCATTTTTCTTCTGTACCGACGAAGGAAAGGTGGGCGAACCAGTTATGCTGCTATATTTTCATTCCAAGAATCTTCTTTTTGCGAAGCACCGACCGATTCTCACATCCTATTCTTTTCCCGTTTTCATTGCGATTGTGGTTTCCTTTCGATTGCTTTTTGTTTGTCAGTTCATTGATGGATCCTGGAGCACTAGGCAAAGAGTTTCTGGCGGACAACCCACTGGAGACAGCGATCTCCAGGAAGCGAGAACCGACCAACGAGTTGACCATTTTGGCGGGCCAACCCATGGAGACGAAGAACTCCAAGAAACAAGCATTGGCCAAAGAGTTGAGGACGTTGGCGGACGAACTCCTCAAAGGAAGTTGGAAGAACGGCAAGGGAACCACCGTGCCTACCCCAGGAACTCTGATTGCCACCTATGTGAGGCTCAAGACCGAGTTTGAGGAGATAGTCGCCGTTGAGAAGCAGTATTCCCCTGGCAAGGTGATGGCCCCCTTCGAGGACGAGGAGATGGCCCCTGGAGGGATGAGGTCCCCCGATGAGCTGCACAAGGTAAAAAATAATGGCTTATTGCCATAGTTGTGGTTTTTGATTATTTGCAATGTGCTTGATAATATGTTAGGGTTGTGCAGGTGCCGGTGGACATCCTTGATGATTCCGATGTCGTGGTCCGTCCTGTTGGCATCGCCCCGGAGATCGATTACGATGCCGCTGTCCATCCTGTGGACATCGCCCCAGAGATTGATTCCGATGTCGCGGTCAGTCCTGTGGACATCGCCCCAGAAATCGATTCCCATGCCGTTGTCCATGCTGTGGTCATTGCCCGAGAGATCGATGACAAGAAATAGTTGGTCGGGCTAATCCTTTAGGGTAGTTTGCATTGCCCTATGTTTAATTACCAGAACGATGCGTGTTATCAAACCATCTTAGGGCTAGTGCACTGTCTTGTGTGGGCGGATCTTGCTACTTTTGTTTGATAGTGAATCATGCGATGAATCATGCGAACCCTCTCCGAGTTATGGAAACAGATGTATCCTCACCAGCTTTTGATGTAATATATGGCATGATTAGATGTAAGTTTGAACTGTTTATCATATCAGCAGGGCTTGTTTGATGATTCTTGGTGTTAGTAGGCTAGCTACTGTGCGTGCTATAGTACTTGCAAAACACTCACCGAACAGAAACATTGGGGCTGATGAGCTCGTGGTACGCTTATACTTATCCCTCATCGATCGACCAATAGCCCTAGCTCCTAAAATTGTAGGCTTAGCGATCGATGACCTAGGCGGGCTAGTTTGGCCTAGTGGGTTTCAGTGATATGACGTGCAACACAAAATCATAGCAGTGTAGAGACGTACTCCCTCCGTTCCAAAATAGATGACCTAGGCGGGCTAGTTTGCCCTAGTGGGTTTCAGTGATATGACGTGGTACAGTGCCATCCAGTCTTCGCGTGTGGTATCAGTATTGCGGGTACAGTAAGTTTTCTTGAAGAGGCGGAATTCAACGAAGTCATGATGGTTCCTTCGTCCGAACAACTTACAGTGGGAAAGGTTGGGCCTGTAATACGACCGGGGTAGACCAGGATAATTTTGTGCATGGCAGGTGGACCAGGATGGTCGACGTCCCACATGTCGGCGAATGAAAGTATTCTTTCTGATATAGAGGACGAGCAACGAGTATTCATTGTTTATTTTTGATGAAAGCTATTGTCCCCACTGTTACGACGGAGAAGTGTGAAACACGGCAGCCCAGTGAACTTGGCATGTGCACCACTCCCTCCTTCCTCATGTAATGCCCAGGTTACAGCTTTTTCTCACTTTGTCTCTATTATTTCCTCTGAAATGTTTTTTACCTTTCTTTTTTAAGACACAATTGTTTTATGCCTTTTTTAGAATTATTTTTTTATACCTAGGAGGACGTGTAGAGACGGGCTCTTGTAGAGCCCACTCCTTGGCTTTGTCAATGCCTCTCTCTCCTCCACATAAGGAGTACTACTTGCTATGCATGCATGCGGCGGGCAGCTGGTGTCTTGAGGGGCCAGGGCGGTGAGAGCGGGCTCCGGAAGCGGTCCGGACTCTAGCATAATTTTGGTTTTTACAGTATCTCTTTCTCCATTGACAGGTAGGCCCGCGTAGATAGATAAAGAAGATGAGTTGATGAGGCGCGTGCGGACTGTTTGACTGGTCAACCAGACAAATACAGAGCTATACGCTGAGCTAGTGACCGTATAATCACCATATCTCATATACAATGATCAAAGTGAGCTATCAAGACAAGTTCGATGACCACCAATGCATTTTACTCGGTAATAAATGACCAGGATTGAAGGGAATCCAAATTTGCTTCGTCTTCTGTCCTTGAGCTCTTGACAAACCAATGCACTATACGGTTGTCCGGCCACTCCACCCCAGAGCTCTCACCAAGCGTCGTTCATGCCACCGCGCCGCACACTAACCGGTAAGGCAGCGATGGCATCCCGCCGCGCTGAGTTCCTCGCCGCCCACGACCGCAGACAAAATGGTAGGGAAGCGATGGCACCCCGCCGTGCCGAGTTCATCGCCGCTCGCGACCTCACAACTATGTGGGAGGAATTTGAAGATGCCAAGGCCGAATGGGCGGTTGAGCAAGAGGCAGCCAAAGCCGCACAGAGGGAGCGGAAAATTCAGAAAGCACTCAAGAAAAGAGAGGCCCGCCACCGCAAGAAAGAAAAGGACGCATGCGCTGCTGCGGAGAGGTCGGCGGAGATCCAAGCATGGTGGGGTGTCGCCGACAAAGCCGAGAAGGAGAACGACGGCGTCTGGCCAGCATGTGAGAAGTAGTAGTACTAGTAGTTAGTGTGTGTGTGTGTGTCTGAGTACGAGCATGTACCAGTACTACTAGTTACCATTGTAGTTTTTAGAGCAAATTACCAGTACATTAGCCTAGACTAAATGGAAAAATTCCTATCCTAAGCATCAAATGGCATGTCTTTCTCTATAGGAATTGAGATGCATGTCATCTCACTTCCTATGATTTTCATATTCCTATCCTATGAACGAAAGGAGGCCTCTGTTGGAGTAACTACTGTAGCTAGCAGTACTGCTGGTATAGTAGTTTTCTTCAAGAAGCGGAATTCAACGAAGTCATGATGGTTCCTTCGTCCAAGCAACTTCAAAGTGGGAAGTGGGCCTGTGATTTGACGGCTCATTAGTCATTGTTACTACTGCGCGGCAACCTGGGTGACTCCCTTGGAGTTCTGCGTGCATGGTAAGTGGACCAAGATGGTCGACGTCCCACATGTTGGCGAACGGAAGTATTCTTTCCGATATCGAGGAGCAAGGAAACCGCATGGTATAGTATCACTGCTGATTGGTTCGCAAAAAAATAGTATCACTGCCGATTTATAATTATTTTTATTTCTGATGAATGCTAGCGTTTCAACTCTTACGATGAAGGGTGCCAAACACGGCACATGCTAGATGTCCCACACGTCAGCGAAAGGAGTGGGACATGAAAAGCATGGTAGAGCCCAGCGTAAAAAACCAGCGTGGTAGAGCGTCTCCACTTCTTCCACTTCTGGGTCAGAGACCACATGTAGTAGTACTTAGTGGTATGAACGATACAAAGTGCGACCTGGAGACAAAGACACGTCTAGTTGGAAGGTCTCGGGGCATACATGTAAAAAAATATAAAAGTTAATATGTGCCTCCAACTAATATAGTAGTAGTAGAGTACTTAGGCATGTACTCCATAACATCACCGTGCATTGCACGTACAACATTCAGTGGTAGTACGTAGTAAGAGACAAATGCCGCCAAAGATTTCCCTTCTCGACCTACTTTTGGGTGTTTGGTAGAGTGTATGGAGGGTGCATGAGTCCACACTAGTTTAGCACAAATACACTAGAAGCATGCATGAAGAGGGGTGTTGAGTTGAGCATGCATGAAGAGGGAACAACTATGCTGAGACGAGAACGCAACCAAACACACCCTATATGCCACGCATGTTCATACCATTTGTGCCTTTCTACTTCACTTACTGCGCTACATTACTCAGGTTCGTACGTCCACTCTTGGGTACATGTTCGTCTCGTAGTTCCAGTCCCACGTGTTCTTCATATAGATGGAACTATCCTTGCATAACACGTGCACCTTGATGCTAGATGTCTCGCGTGTTGGCAAAAGGATGAACAAAGCTCACGTAAAAAAAATAGAGTGGAAGAACATAGATTCCGGACGACCGAGAAGGAGCAAGGAACCTCATGGTGGAGCGTCTGCACTCATAATATTTAATATTATTCAGCGATATAAAATTAACCAATCATCTCCACAGTGGACTGGAAGAGTACGAAACACGGCAGCCAAGTGTAGTATCATACTAGTACATGGCTAACCCACGCTATCACCATATTTCTTGGCTTCCGTGCGACACCTATCTCTAGTAATCCAGCAGCCTGTATCGCTTCTCCCTCCTCGTCTCTATCAAAGTGCGGCGGGCTGGCGTTTCTGCCGTTTATTGAGGTCGGTTAACTATCACATGTTAGCGACATGCCAAGAGCATTCTAAAAAAATTCCTTTCACATTCCGTTTTCAAAAAGAAAAAAAATCCTTTCACGTATGAATTTGCCTGTATGCTTTGAGCAACTTTGATGTCCTATACTGCTCCTGTTTGATACTCTAACTTAGCTAGAGGTTAGACTAACTCATGACTATCCCTAAACTAACTGTAGCCAAAGAGGTGTTTGGGTGACAGGGTTAGATTGACAATAAATGCACTTCATGGAGAGAGAAAAGTGATTTTTCAGTGGTCCCAGTGAGAACTATCTCCAGTTAGCACCTCTTGGGTGGGATAGTTTTTTTTGGTGGGTTCGGTGCAACTTGCTCCAATTTAAACCCTCATGCTTGGATAGTTTAGGGCTATTTGAGCCCCAACTAGCTCAAACTAACTCTAACCCATGGACCCAAACAGGGCCTATGGCCAGTCTCGACGCGGAGAAGTCGCGTGCACCGGGAAGCGGCGCTCTCTCGGCCGTCGCGCCACTTCAAAGCCGGCGCCAGTGAGAGGTCGCCTCCGCTCTAGCTGGGCATTAATGTGGCACTGACGCTCCAGGGGGACGCTGACCATTTCACGCGGGAAGCGCACGCTGGCAAGGGAGTATAGGTTTTGAACCGTTTCAGGTGTAGTACTGGTAGTTTGCAAAACTACTCAATTATTGCACTCAGTTTCCTAAGAAATTGTGGTAAAAAACGTTACTCCACAGCCTGCTTCCCTTCTCCTTCCTCTTCCACCACCCGCGCACGTCCATGGGAAGCGACCGGTCAACCCTTATATAGGAGTGCTAGCACAAAAAGATGCATGCATGACCACTCAAATTTCCATATTAAAGCGCCGCTCCGGTGGGAGTATGGCGTATGTTGTTACCTTCGGCCGTCCCATGGCTACCGGGCGACAGCGACCAGAGAAGAGGCGGTGGGAGGGGAATGAATGCAGCTACTGTTTGGGTTCGCCTTCCGGCTTAAATAAATGCGCAGCATCACGTGTACCCACGGGTGCACAAATTGTAACATACGTGTCTGCTTAAGTGGGCGTCACATAACTAGTGTGTGTGTGTGAGAGAGATTCTGAGAGACAGAGTGCGTGTGTGCGACTCTACTCTTCGGACATGTACTCAACCTTTTGCATCGGGATATAAGTATAATGGTATTTACTTTAGCTAGTGATTTACGTGGCCATGTTAACGTGGTTGTGTCAAAAAAATGTCACTTCCTACTCGTGATTTGTGTTATATAATTACAAGAAAGATTCTCGTGCATTACACGGAACATCAATATGCATTTTTTTACAGAACACCTGTTGTGATTGACCCATGCAGGAGTAATCCCATGTGTAAAAACTAGTGATATCTCAAGAATTCTATCGGAAAACTGGTATCTCGAGAATGTCATCGAAAAAATGAAAGATGAGAGATAAGGCGAGGAGGAGTGGAGCGTGGTGGTGACTGGTGGTCGGAATGGGTGGAAGCATGGGGATGGACGGCGCCGGCAGGCGGCAGCGGCCACCATGCATGCTAGATTGTTCCAGAGACTTATTCCTTTTTTAATTTCTGAGCAATGTGGTTGCGAGAGATAATGATGTGGAGAGAGGTGCCGGTATCTTTTGTAAAATTATCATAGTTTGCTTTCTATCCTCGGATATAGATCATACGGTCTGTATTACAAGATGGCAGGCACACCATCACCACCAACTCGTTTTTTATAAGGGTACAGATGGTAAGTTTGCTGACTACTAAAGTAAAGTGGAATTTGTCCATGTTATGCAAGTAAATAAAGGTGATTGTTTATCATACGGGTAAGGTTGGATGAAGGGTGGTAGGAACAAATGCTCCGCCTAGAGCATGTGTGTGTGAGATGGAGTCTTAGTGTGTGTGTGTGTGTGTGAGCAGAGAGAGAGAGATGGAGTCTTAGTTTGTGTGTGTGAGAGAGAGGGAGAGAGATGGAGTCTTAGTGTGTGTGTGTGTGTGAGCAGAGAGAGAGAGAGATGGAGTCTTAGTTTGTGTGTGTGAGAGAGAGGGAGAGAGATGGAGTCTTAGTGTGTGTGGGGGTGGGGGCGTGCGTGCTTGCGCGCGTGTGTGTGTGTGTGTTTGTGTGTGTGTGAGAGAGAGAGAGATGGAGTCTTAGTGTGTGTGTGTGTGTGTGTGTCGTGGGGTCCTCTGTGGCGGATATAATTTAAGTGTGCATGGCTTTCATCATAGAGAGGTGATGTGTATGGCAGAGGCCACAAACGATGGGGTGCGAGAGAGAAAATGCCCGTAGAGAGGGGAGAGAAGGTGTGTGCACGTGAGAGGAGTCGACTTCGAGAGAACGTGCTTGTTCGAGAGACACCGAGGAAGACTACTATATATCGATGGTGCATGTAGGCGGGAATTAAACTAAGGGATGGTCTTATTGGTTTCTGGGATATAGGGGAAGAGTGAGAGGCGGGGGTAGCTAGAAGGAGATTGTTAAGTGTGAGTGTGTGTTTTACCCATCCAGGCAGAAGTTATGTGCACAAAAGAGGAGAACGATTCGATGTGGCATTAGGATTGAGGGTAATTAACTACGTATGGAGATATATAGTGTGGGTGATAGGAAGCAAGACTCTGTGCGAGAAAGAAATGTTGACGGAGAAACTACAAATAGATACAGAGATGGAGATGCTAGCTAGAGGGACATCCGCTAGTTTGGGTGTTGGAGATGACCGTCGGGTGGTTCAAAGGGTGAAGTTATATATGTGTGTGAGAGGGCACTTGACTGCATGTAGGGAGAAACATATGTAGTGTGCGTGATAGGAATCAAGAGTGAGGGCGAGAAAGAAGGTTGATGGAGAAACAAATAAATAGAAAGATAAAGATGCTAGCTAGTGTGCGTTAGAGATAGGAGTCGAGTGGATCAGAAGGCTGGGTTATGTGTGTGGATGTGAGAGAGATAGAGAGAGGGTGCGTGTGAGTCACATACAAACAGATATCAGAGAGAAATGAGATCCAGAGAGACGGAATTTTGTGTCTGCGAGAGAGAAAGATATTTCACAATGAGAGTGATAGCTAGAGAGACATACGAGGGAACGCAAGATATCTCTAGGGAGAGAGGGTGTGTGTGAGCGACGTACAACAGAACAATGGAGAAATATGAGACCCTGGGAGACAGACTTTGTGTTTGTGTGTGAGAAAGAGATATTGATGAGGAAGAGTCGTAGGTTCTCATATCTAAGTAGCGAAAGACATCTCTGTATGAGGGGTGTGCGAGTTGCACACATGGGAATAGTAGAGAAAAATGAGATCCCGGGAGACAAAGTTTTGTGTTTGTGTGAGAGAAAGAGATTCCACATGGAGAATCATAGTTAGAGACACATAGCAGGGAGTGAGATATACTTAGAGAGAGATAGAGTGATGAACGTCGAGGGAGAGAGTACCGTCAGTGTGTTACGAAGATAAAAGATCATTATGGACATACAGGTAGCACGAGAGATACCTGAGAGATGATGAACGCGTATAGGTCTAGAGAGATAGTCCTATATAAGCATGAGTGATAGCTATATGAGACGAATATATGGATTGAAGGGGATTCAAATATTTAAACTGGAGATCACGACATCGATAATATCATAACGCAAATTGGTGTATCAAACATGGATATTTATTTGAATTTGGGCACACGTGTAATGTTATATAGTTTATCAATATTGGTGATCCATAGATTCTTCAATTACAAACAATGCATGGTTTATATGCAATTAATGTCTAAACGGGATTACACTATATGTTGCGTGTGTGAAACACATTATACATGTTTGAGAAGTAAAAAAACCCGCATGAAACACACATTAATTGGAGACAGTTAGCAGGAATGCATACATTTGATTTCAACATAAAGTGGTTTCAAATATTTGAAAAATCCAAATTGATGGATACAACCTTATGAATCTGAGATCATGCCATTTGTAAACCATATTTATGTATAAATGGTGTTGTGCTTTTGAAAGTATATATAAAAA
The DNA here is from genome assembly GCF_056163025.1 of Triticum urartu. Taxonomy (NCBI): domain Eukaryota; kingdom Viridiplantae; phylum Streptophyta; class Magnoliopsida; order Poales; family Poaceae; genus Triticum; species Triticum urartu. The sequence goes on from NC_141876.1 coordinate 479,499,074, forward strand.
ATGATGTATATAGAATGTAATTCCAATAGAAAATGGACCCCGCCTGAAAAAAATAGAATACAAACGGGATTCGAATTGAGTTGGCACGGTAAACGTGCAGTCTGCAAAATTTGAACGAAGCAGGGAAAGTCGCAGGAACCGCCCGGAACCAAAATCTGCGAGATGGAAATCACTGCTGCCTATCCCTGCCATGCAAAGCCTATATGCTGGATTTCTATAGGTTTTGATAGGGGTAGGTTTGTAATTTCACCCAAACGTGACGTAACCGCCTCTCACCCGGATTCATACACGGTGGGCACCAAAACACAGTGTGTCCTCGGCCGAAATCGACTCCCTCCCCGATTCATATTCATACACGGTGGGCGCCAAAAATAAACTCTCGTCGGCAAATATTCGGTGTATGCGAGATTACAGTCCTATCCCCGACCGACTAGTGTTGCTGTGATGTAGTAGAAATTTGAAACGGGGGCTAAGTTTGTAAATTTCCTCACATTTGAGACAAGCGTGTCCTGAATACATGGTTCCCCCCTTCCTCTCTACCTCCCTTTTCCCCATTCGTACTCCGTGGGCACCAAAACACCCTCTCCACCCCACCCTCCTCCGTCCGCCGTCGTCCGCCACCCCATCCATCGCCGTCCTCCTCCACCATGCCGGAGCTGATACCCCGCCGCCGCTGTCCATTACAAGAGATCGACCTCTCTCATCCATGGCTTTGGACGGGGATCCTTGCATCCCGTCCTCTCGCTTCATCCCCGCCGTCGTCCACCTTGCCGGCGCTGCTCCTACGACCGTCTCATCCACCATGCCCCGCCGCCACCGTCTACCCTCCTAGATCTGCTTCCACGCCGCCGACAGCCATCGCTACCGCAGCACCATCAGATTCTCAGCAGATGCCTACACGACGCAGCACCAGAGGTGGTACTCTTTCGTATCTGCTCAACTTATTTATCGCAGCAAGAAAATAGATCACCACTGCTTTACTCTGATTTCTTGTCTTGGTTGCAAAGTTGCCTTTGTCCGGTTTGCACCTTCAGATCCGCCATGGCACGCTCAACACCATACTCGCAATGCTTATGGTTTTCCCCTTTTATATTCCACACTAGTTAAATCACAGTAGACTAAATTTCAAAATTGGGTCAGTCGATTTTTCAGAGCTCGCCGGAGTTCACCGGTGCGATCGAAGGGGCTCGGGTGGTTGTGGGGCCTCGCCGAATGAAGAAAACTTGACGCGGGTGGGGGCTGGGGTGGGGGTGTGGGGTGGGGGTGGCAGAGGAACACAGGCGGTGGGGGCCGGTGGCCCGTGCGGTGTTCTGTATGGCAAGAATCAGAGACGAGGAAGAAGAAGGGTTAGGAGACGTAGGATCTTCATCCAACCTCCTGAAATGGTCGAGAGACAGCTAGGAGTTGCATTCTTAATGCGCTCTGGTTCATCATGTGTGGGCACTGCGCAACCGACATTTCATTATCCAAAATCTGCTTGCTCTTCTTTACTATGTTCCTCTTCCGTTCTTCTTTAATATGTACTCTCTCCGTTCCTAAATACAAGTCTTTGTATAGATTCCACCATGGACTACATATGGAGCAAAATGAGTGAATCTACACTCTAAAATGTACCTGGATACATCTGTATGTGATCCATAGTGGAAATCTCTACCAAGACTTATATTTTGGAACGGAGGGAGTATGATAGTAGTACAGTATGTTCCTTGTACTGAAGATGAGCAGGGACATTTGCAGTGTAGAGGTCTATACGGTCGGTTGTGATGGACACTTTGAGCCTCTTTGATTCGTAGGATCTTGTAAACATAGGAATAGGATTTGTAGTGGCATGCCCACTTGAATCCTATAAGAATAGCAAGGAAATGCGGGGAGTTGTGTCGCCTTTGAGAGTTATATTGATATTAACAGTACCGCACCTTCACTTGAAGAGAGCTGGTATCCGAAGCCTTTCTAGCTGTACCGGCAATACTAGCACATATATTCCAGCAAGTTCCACTTTGCTGATTTTACTCTGATGCTTAAGGTTTTCCCGTTATATCTACACTATGATCTGTGTAGCTACTTTGTGTCGCACTAGCAGCAATCCACTCTTGAAGCTAAACACTGCAATTACTTACAAAATTGGCACCAAGGCATTGAGTGCAATTCTGGATGCAATGAAACTCATACGCTCCCCACCTGTTGATTCTTGTTCAGAATATTATCCTAATGACTATTCTAACCTCGAGGAGTCAAAGGCAGATGGCCTGTCCTGTTCACCCATCAAGGTGCATGTTCTAATTTGGCAATGTTTTATTGATTGCGGGTATCTTGCATATGTTGTCTTGCATTTCTTCTACTTTGTTGCACCGCCATCTACTTAGTTTACTCATCATATATGTCGAGATGCCATGCCCATCCATTATCAATACATATTCCATCTGTCATCATACCATGTTTTCCACTCAAATGTTGTTCTTGTGCATCAGACATCAAAAAGGAAGAGGGTGATTGCCGAACCTGAAGGAGCACCAGCAAAGTCCTTGAAAAACGTGGTGGTGCCGGCGAAATCAGACAGCACCCCACTTATATTGGTTGTACAACCAGTGACACAAAACGTAGGACCGACTCCAGCAGACTGTACCCATACTTCACTGGCCACACCACTAGCCCCACCACATAGGACCTGCACTCTAGCAAAAAGGTATACTAATTTCATTTGCCATAGCACCAGCTGTACCACAGAAAAATCCCACTCCAGCAAAAAGTACAGCAAGTCCACCGGCCGAAGACCTATCCCAACTGCAGAGACGACCAATTCCTGCAGATTGGAACCCCATTCCATTTATTCCCAGTTTAAAATACAATGCTTTCAATGTTGTTAGGGACTACGTGCATACATTTCCATCGTGGGAAGATTATTGTGAAGACAAGCACCATTTTCACATCTTCCTGTCCAACTTACATGTAAGTGCTATTATTCATGGCTATTATTTTCCTGTTTTCTGCTGATTGAACACATCAATGATTTACATTACATTGTTGTAACTAGGCGAGGGTCAATATGGATAGTCATGACGAGCAAAGCTTGCTTGTGCTTTTCAAGGAAGCATTGCAGCAGTATCGGTGTTACCTGAGGAAATCACACTTTGATGGCAAGTCTATAAATGAATTTCTGGTGAAGTCTCCTGTGCTAAATTTAGAAGACTTTGAATGGAAAAACCTTGTTATGCACTGGTCTCGTTCCCAGGATGAGGTACTGTCTATGAAATCACATGACAATTTGAACTTCTACTTTTCCGCATGTGCCTTACGGATCTTTTTTGCAGGAAATCTGCTCGAAGAAGAATTCCGGTTTGACAAGAACGACGGGATATCTCAAATATGCTGCCCGCTGCTTTGCTCTTGTTAGTACCTATTGTCCTGTATCACTGTACTTGCATACATACCTAGTTCATTATGTGACAGCAGTATGCATGATAGCTTGCTTATCAATTGTTCGCTCCAAATTATCTGATCTGTATGAATGGTTACATTAGTGTACAATATATCCAATGGCAATGTTTTTTTAGCTCTGGATTGTTCTTGTAAGTACATGATGTCCTTTATCAGTGTACTTATAATGACTGGTAGTTGTTCATGTACTATCACTCTGCAGCTTATTTTCCTTTGCCCTCTATTTTCTACACATCAGATCTATATTTACTCTTACCATAAGGTTGGTACTGAAGAAGTTTAGCTGTGCATTGCTCTTGGCTGCACCTTTTGCCTGTATCGCTGCACTTACATTTATAGCTACTTGGTTATGTAGCATCACTCTTCATCTTATCTTAAATATTCTCCATTTTTCGTATATTATCACATCTATATTTACTCTTAACAAAATGTAGAATAAAGGCAATGCTTTTGAAGAAGATTCTGTGGTAAACTTCTTGAATTGCCCCCCCATCAGCATGGACAAGGCCTTTATAGAGCCTGTCTTCACCAATAATGTAAGTTTGTCCATCTCAAGCCTTCAAACTTTGTTGTATATATTTGGTTAGGCATGACTGCAACAGCTGTTTATTTTTGGTGTTTGCATCAAATTGCTTGTTTAAAGTTTATTATATGTAGTTCACAAACAAAAGTTTGTCCTTTCTCAATTTAAGTTTTCAGTTGTACAACCAAGTTCCTTCTTCATACCATGTAAATTAAACTATACAGAGCAAGTGATCTTATTTTGCACTGCATGTATGCTTCTGTTCTTCATCTGTAATCCAGTGGTGTGGTGAACCTACCCACTATAGCACAATGTCATATTCTGCAATGTCTTAACTATGAAAAATGTCATATCATTCTACTATTATTTAAACCGTCTCTTTATTTGCCAATCTGAAATGGTATAAATTGACAGCACCCTAACCATTGATACTTATGAGTTCTTGATCTGTAATCCAGTGGTGTCGTGAAGCTGCCAACTCCTTCACAATGTCATTTCCTGCCATGTCTTGACCTGAACAATACCATATTGTGTTAATGCAAATTTAAACTGTGTCACTTTATTCGTCAGTAAGAAATGTGATGAATTGTCAGCACTGATACTTTTATGTGCAAAACCTGTCATCTGTCTACTTGTTTATCTTTCAGAGTGAGGAAGATATAAGTGTTGAACAAGCGCGGTCTCATCATCTTGCTCAGCTGCTTGCGCTGCAGGTCCCCAGCAGGGCTAACCTTTCTTGAACTCTATTGAAGTGGTGTCGGTTTTGTATATTATTTTGTCGGCCTGTTTATTTGCACTGGTGGCGATCTTTGATGCCCAGTGTATGTAATCTGTTGTCTGCTTGTGCTTTATTATCATAGTGGCGAACTTTGATGCCTAGTGGATGTAATATGCCGTAATTTCTTTATTGTATAGTATAGGTTTTTTCTTATTCACGATGTTGCAGTTATTTTACTGTATATATATCCTGTCTTCGCAGTAAACCGGCCAAACCGTAAAATTACGGTACATAATAGGGTCGTCATGCAATCACGATGTAGGTTGGGCCTGAAACGTGCCGATCAGCTCACGGGCCGGCAGCAGCCCAAAATGAACCCCGGCCCCTGATTGTGCAAATCAAATCATGGGCTTTTAACAGGCCAAATTTGTCTGGGTCCTTGTTTGGCCCAATCAGATATCGGCTGCGAGCAGGCCGGATACAAACCGGGCCGTAGTTAGGCCCAACTATATGACGGGCTTTTAACAGGCCGAAATTATATAGGGCCGAAATGTTAAACGGGCCCTTAACAGGCCAAAGCTAATATCAGGCCAAATTACTAAGTGGGCCTTTAGCAAGTGGGCCCAAAAGCATAGTGTCCAGTTGACGGGCCGAATTTGATATGGACCATAATTGAGCCCAAAGCCTCTTAAAGGGTCGGACCTGATCTGGGCCATAATTTGGCCCAGAATGTGGTAGGCTTTTAACGAGACGGATCTCATATGGGCCACTATTAGGCCCGGAGCGTGGCAGGCCATTAATGGACCGGATCAAATATGGGCCGGCATTTGGCCCAGAACATGGCAGCTAGTTAATGGGCCGGCCTACTAGGGTCCTCAAAATCTTGTGGGCCTACAGCTGGGCCGGCCCATTAATGTCGGCAAAATCTCGTGGGCCTTTAGCTGGGCTAGCCCATTATGACCCGCAAGAATCTTGTGGGCCTTTACCTAGGCCGGGCCATTATGGCACAAAAAAATCTTGTGGGCCTTTACCTGGGCCGGCCCATTATGGCCCGCAAAATCTTGTGGGCCTTTAGTTGGGCCAGCCCGTTATGGTCCGCAAAATTTCATGGGCCTTTAGCTGGGCCGGCCCATTATGGTCCACAAAATCTTGTGGGCCTCTAGTTGGGCCGGCCCATTTAAACTTGTTGGGTCGTGCGACGTGTCGACGTATCATAGGCGCCTTCTGTCCAGTGAGTGGATGACATCTGTCCCGATGATGAGCCGACACGTGTTTCCTCTAGCCAATGATGATTTTACACGTGGAAAATCCCCATTGGTCGGGGCTGTTAACGGGTTATCAGATCCAAAACCCGACCCGATAGCTTAACGGCGTTCCGTTACGGTCGATGCCACGTGTCGGTCACCCTTGACGAAAGCACTTCTGTGACGCGTGATTTATCGTCATGGAAGTGGACACTTCCGTGATGATAATTTTGGTAATGTCATGGAACACTTCTACGATAGCACAGGTATGACTATCTTGGTTCTGTCATAAATTTGTCATGGATGTACATGCATGACAAAAAAAGCGACCTACTGTGACAAACACGTATCATCACGGAAGTGTATTTTTTTGTAGTGATGGAGGAAATAGCTTACCTCCCAAAGCCTTCTTCTCTTTCTCCAGTCGGGTGCTCTTGAGATTCTCAGCCTCCAGATCAAGTCAAAGAGACGCCACCTCCTTCTCCATCGTAGCGTAGTGGGATCCCATCTCACAAGTCTTTGCAACAGGCAAGAAACAATTAGTCGGAAGACCCAAAAGAGAAACCAAAACATTGACTAACAAACATCTGGGCAAGCACCACTGGAATGAACAAGTTAGAGCAGTACCAGATCCTGAAGTACCCTCTGACTACCTACCGAGTGGATCGAGCTGGGCCAGTACCAGATCCTGAAGTACCCTCTGACTACTGAGTGGATCAGGCTGGACTAGTACCAGATCCTGAAGTACCCTTGGGCTACACACTCGGTCATGCCCCCCTAAGAGGAACAGCTTGACCAATACCAATTTCTCAAGTACACCCAGGTTACTGGGTTAGACGAGCACCCCTAGGAGGAGCAAGCTCGATCAGTACCAGATCTTGACGTACCCTTCGATCTACCCTCACTCAGTTAGCCATTGAGTCAACAATGAAGAAGATAGAGGGCAACAACGCCAGACGATCTGCTTTATTCAGCTGACTTTCGAGTGAGCAATGAAGAAGATCCTACCTATTATCTCACCAACACATGAGTGTCGCGAGCATCCTAAACACCTAGCGACAGTTCTAAAGACTACCACCGATTGCCCGCAATCGATGGCAGTCCCGGGGACTACACCTAGTGCACTCAGCGTGCCCCCACTGGAAAGTGACTCATTGATGAGCTAAAAAAATACAAAACAACCTCAGGGCAAAATGACCACAAGTTCTAAGACTACCGCCGACTACTCCAGTCAATAGTAGCCTCGGGGACTACACATAGTGGGTGAACTTAGTGTGCCCCCACTGGATCATGTCCACTCGGCTACGCTCTGGCTAGGTTCTGAGTGTACACAAAAAAGTTCAAAGACTCCTGCCGACTGAGCCAATCGACACGAGCCTCGGGGACTACACCTAGTGGGTGCACTCAGCATGCCCCCACTGGATCATGAACACCCAGTGGATGTGCCCTACACAAACCCACTGACGGGAATCCTACCAAGAGAAGAAGAAAAAAGAAAAACTTCAACTGGAAATCATACTCACAATGGTACTTACCTGGATGTTGGTCTGCAGCGCTGTGCTGGCACCGTAAGCCTCCTTCAGCCGGTCGACCATCAGCCCCACCTGGAGCAGAGCCTCCTTGCTCGCCCCCACCTGATCCTCAGGGACATGGTACAGGGGAAGGAGGTAACTTGGGTCAATGGAGTCGCAGGCATTGACCTCGGGGCCGGAATCACCGCTGCTTCACCCGGAGGGGCCTGCGTAGACCCTGTAGGTGGCACCACTGCCGACGAATACGCCAAGCCACCTTGAGCCAGAGGACTCGGCCTTGCAGCCTTTGCAACAACCTTCAATGGAGAGGTGCGGGTCACTCGGCGAGGGGAGGCGTCCAGCATGGGCGTGTCGGCACTCGGTGCTCCCTCCCTAATGGCATGTGGATTGGGTGGATCGGCCCTGTCTTCTTCATCTAGTTGGATGATCTCGAGTGGAGCTACACGAATTGGCGAACCAAGGAGAACATTAAAGCTCAATCGGAGAAAGCCTAATCATCCAAGTTATTAGCACAATGTACCTTTGGAGGTGGCGGCATCTGCCGCATCACTATCACTCGGACCCGGCTTGCAAGCGTGTGGGTCCTTCGAGGTTGTCGAGGTGTTGTTGCTACAAGGTTCAAATAACACTCGGTCATTCACCAAAACAACACAGAAGCAAGTAAAGGATTATAGAAGACGCTTACGTCGAAGCCAGAGGCACCGCCACCTTGATTTGAGGCACTGCGGCCTTTTGAGGCTTCACAGAGACCTGCTTGGGCAGCTTGGACTGCTTCTTGGATGAACTCTCAGCCTCAGCGTGCGCACGCTTGGAGCTGCAAGTCGTCTGACCTGAGGCAGTCGGCTGTGATGCACCTCCTGCCTTGCCACTCGGATCATGCCGGGCCTTCGTGCGGGGTTCCTTGGGAGCTTCATAAGAGGGGCAGGACTCGGCCTCCTCCCCATCCTATGAGCTCTCGTCCTCATCACTCTCCTCCTCGTCGTCATCATCGTCAGACTCTTCTGAGTAGCCGCACTTGGAGTCGCTCACTGCATCCTTGGGCGATCTGTCAACCGCTGGGATACTGGAGATCGTGTTCTGGAACTCCTGAAGAGCAAACACATCAAGACATCAAAATCGGATGCCAGAATACAACACATCAACAGACCGAATAAATGGGAACACCTTACCTCAATAGTCGACGGAAGCTCTTTGGAGTAAGCCGGCACCATCCTGGCTCCCCGCGGATTGTCCCGAGAGGAGGTTATGGCCCGAATCTTGGCTCCCATGTCCTTCTCGGAGAGCTCCTCCGGGTGCACTCGGGTGGGGTCATTCGGACCCTCATATTTCCACATGGGGTGGGCCATGGCTTGTAGCGGCTGGATCCGTGATACATCTCCAACGTATCTATAATTTATGAAGTATTCATGTCGTTATATTAATATTATTGGGTGTTTTACAATCATTTTATAGCAACTTTATATCATTTTTTGGGACTAACCTATTGACCCAGTGCCTAGTGCCAGTTGTTGTTTTTTGCTTGTTTTTTACATCGCAGGAAATCAATATCAACTAGAGTCCAAACACCGCGAAACTTTTTGTGGATTTTTATGGACCGGAAGACTCCCAATGGGCCAGAGCAGCACCTGGGGAGTGCCCCGAGGGGGGCACAACCCACCAGGGCACGCCTGGGTGCCCAGGCGCGCCCAGGTAGGTTGTGCCCACCTCGGTGGCCTCTCGCAACCCCTCTTGGCCTTATAAATTCCCAAATATTCCAAAAATCTTGGGGGTAACCCTAGATGATAAGTTATGCCGCCGCAAGCCTCTATAGCCACCAAAAACCAATCTAGACCCCGTTCCGGCACTCCACCAGAGGGGGAAATCATCACCGGTGGCCATCTTCATCATCCTGGCGGCCACCACGCTGAGGAGGGAGTAGTCCACCCTTGGGGCTAAGGGTTTGTACTAGTAGCTATGTGTTTAATCTCTCTCTCTCTATCGTGTTCTTGAGATGTCACTATCTTGATGTATCGCGGGCTTTGTTAATATAGTCGGATCATATGGTGTTTTCCCCTCTCTATCTGGTGATGAATTGAGTTTTCCCTTTGAGATTTCGTTTTGTCGGATTGAATAATTTTATGGATTTGAGAGCACTTGATATATGTCTTGCAAATGAATACTCGTGGTGACAATGGGGTATTATTTTGATTCACTCGATATATTGTATCGGCACTCAACTCGCGGATTCCCGAGGTGACATTAGGGTAATCTACAGATAGGGGTTGATGCACGTTCTTGTCTTTGTTTCTCCGGTAGAAATCTTGGGGCACTCTTTGAAGTTCTTTGTGTTGGATTGAGTATTATGAATCTAAAATTATTTGGTGTTATTTTAGTATGAACTCTTGGATAGATCGATCGGAAAGAATAGCTTTGAGGTGGTTTCGTACCCTACAAATGATTTCTTCTTATGTTCTCCGCTAGATAGGAACTTTGGAGTGATTCTTCATCGCACTTCGAGGGGTGGTTATATGATCCAATTATATGAGCACTGTTGAGAGATTGCACAAGCGAAAGTACAGACCCTAGGCCTCATTTTCAAGCATTGCAATACCGTTTTTGTGCCCATTTACTATTTGCTACCTTGCTGTTTTTATTTATTCAGATTATAAAAATATATTTATACCATCAATATTACACTTTTATCACCATCTCTTCGCCGAACTAGTGCACCTAAACAAATTACCATTGTATTTGGTGTGTTTGGGACACAAGAGAATTTTTATAATTAAGTTGCAGGGTTGTTTGAGAGAGACCATCTTCATCTACACCTCCCACGGATTGATAAACCATAGGTCATCTACTTGAGGGAAAATTGCTACTGTCCTACAAAACTTTGCGCTTGGAGGCCCAACATGTGTCTACAAGAATAAAGTTGCATAGTAGACATCAAGCTCTTTTTTGGCGTCGTTGCCGGGGAGGTGAGTGCATGAAGGTATATCTTTAGATCTTGCAACCGAATCTTTTAGTTTCTTGTTTATCACTAGTTTGGTTTATAAAAGAAAACTACAAAAAATGGGATTGAGGTTGCATCATATTATTCATCTTTATAATGTATTTCATAAAAATGATGGAAAGGAAAATTGTGCTCAATTGATAGAAGAAGAATTCAATAGAATGCTTGGTATAAATAATGAGCATGATTGCAATATTGTTAGTATGAATTCTTTGAATATCCATGATGCTAATGATATGCGAAGCCATAAGCTTGGCGATGCTATGTTTAATGAAGATGATATTTTTAGCCCCCCAAGATTTGATGTGGAAATTTGTTATAATGATTGTGTGCCTCCTATTTATGATGATCATAACGATGAAAGTGGATTTGGAGAGGTCATGACTTTATTTAATGATGATTCCACCATTTTGGATGAGGCTTCAATTGACTATGATAACAAAGTTGCTATCTATGATAATTATGGTGATGACATGTATGCTATAAAGAATAATGATAACCATGAAACTTGTCATCATTATTTTAATTTTCACTCTCATGATAGTTATTTTGTTGAGTTTGCTCCCACTACTATTGATGACAAGAAATTTGCTTATGTGGAGAGTAATAAGTTTTCTATGCTTTTGTGTCAGGAAAGGAATTCTTTATGTGATAGCTTTATTGTTTAATTCATTCATGATGCTACTGAAAATTATTATGAGAGAGGAACATTTGCTTGTAGGTATTGCAATAATATAAAGTTTCCTCTCTTTATGTTGAAAGTTTCGATGTCATGCTTGTTTTGCCTTCCTATGCTAGTTGATTCTTGCTCCCAAAATTTATTTGCTCACAAAATCCCAATGCATAGGAAGTGGGTTAGACTTAAATGTGCTAGTCATATGCTTCATGATGCTCTCTTCATGTTTCAATTCTTATCTTTTATGCGAGCATCATTGAAATCATCGTGCCTAGCTTAAAAAGGTATTAAAGAAAAGCGCTTGTTGGGAGACAACCCAACACTTTTACCTGCTGTTTTTGTGTGTTCACATGATTAGGCTACTGTAGTAATCATGTTTTATTGCTTTCCTTTCAATAAAGTGCCAAGTAAGACCTTTGTGATGGTCTATGGTGATAGTTGATTTGATCTTGCTGAAAAACAGAAACTTCTGCATGCAGGAAAATAATTCTCATTTTTAACAGAAGGGTGATAAAATACTGATTCTTTCTGAAGAATATTAATAGACAAATTTCCATGGTTTCCCTAATTTTTCAGAATTTTTGGAGTATCATAATTATGGTTGGAGTACAGATTACTACAAACTGTTCTGTTTTTGACAGATTTTGTTTTCAATGCATAGTTTGCTTGTTTTCCAGTTTCCATGGCTTATATTGCTCAATATAAATTGTGGAAATGATATGATACAGTAGGATTTGTGTGATAACAATTATGAATCTTTTCTTTGACAGTACCAAAAGTGAAATGGTTTGCTCTTTATCATACTAACCTATCTCACAAAGTTCCGTTAAGTTTTCTGTGATTGAAGTTTTCATGTTTTTGGTGAGATGTCGATATGAGGAGAATAAGGAGCGACAATACCCTAAGATTGGGGATTCCCAAGGCACCCCAAGGTAATATTCAAGGAAGATCCAAGCAACTAAGCCTGGGGATGCCCCGGAAGGCATCCCCTCTTTTGTCTCCAACATTATCGGTAACCTGACTTGGAGCTATGTTTTCATTCGTCACATGATATGTGTTTTTCTTGGAGAATCATTTTATTTTGTTTTGATTTGCTTGATTTTATTTATAATAATTTTTTGCATATTTTATTTCAATAAATGTGGCAATGATAGCCTTTACCATGCTATTTTGCAAGTATACATGTTGCTGTTTCAAAACAGAAGGTTTATCGCTGTTGCAAAAATTCCCTAGAAAAGTCAGAACGTGATAAAATGTTGAAACTTTTTCCAAAATAAGCTCTGACAAATTTTCTACGGTGTGATAAATATTGATAATCTTTGGATTTTAATAAGTATTGATACTCTTGCATTCTTTACAGACTGTACTATTTTGGCAGATTGCTGTTATGTTTGCATATGTTTGCTTGTTTAATGATTCTATTTGAGGATAGGAGTATTAAATATGCAGAGGCATTTAGTATGCAATGTTGAATAATAATTTTAGTGATTTTCTACAGTAGAGAATGATAAAGTTTTTGCATTGGTTTATACTAACTTATCTCACGAGTTCTTGTTGAGTTTTGTGTCGATGAAGTTTTTAAGATTTAGGGAAAGCGTGATATAAAAGGAATTAAGGAGAAACAAAAGCTCAAGCTTGGGGATGCCCAGGGCACCCCAAGATAATATTTCAAGAAGTCTCAAGCATCTAAGCTTGGGGATGCCCCGGTAGGCATCCCATCTTTCTTCATCAACAATTATTGGTTAGTATCGGTTGAGCCTAAGTTTTGCTTCTTCACATGAGTTGTGCTATTCTTGGAATGCCATTTTATTTTTGCTTTGCTTGGTGTTTTAATAAAATACTTAGTCCTGAAAGTTTTTAAATAATAGAGAGTCCTCAAATATCTACCCATTTACATAACTACTCGCTTGATCTTCATTTAAATATTTTTGGAGTAGCTTGGCATTTACTCTTGTGCTTCACTTATATCCTATGAGTAAATTGTTGAATGAATTGAATATAATGAAGCTAAAATTATATGTTCATATCATGCCTAGTAGTAGCTTCACATTGTGTTTATAAAGTGAAATCTTTTGAAGCTTGACAATCACAATATTGGTCATACAAGCAATTCCTAAATGATTACTATAAGGAAGAGAACTTTCACATGCAAATACACTATCTTGGAAATCTTTTGTGATTGTGAGGCCCCATCAAAATATTATATGCCAAAATTGTTGACGTTGGACACAGAAGACAATGTAATGGTTTATGTTTGTTCATATTCACATAGAAGTTATATTGTCATAGATCCTTCAACATGTGGTGCTTGCCCCCCATCTTTGCTAGCCAAAAATTCGGCACCAAGTAGAGATACTACTTGTGCATCCAAAAAACCTTCAACCCAAATCTTATTTTCAAGAGTCCACCATACCTACCTAAGGATTGATCAAGATCCTTCAAGTAAGTTGTCATCGGTGCAATAAGGCAATAAAAATTGCTTCTAAAAGTGTTAGATCATTTAGTGTAAGAGAAAATTGAGCATTGTACGAACTTGTGATGGCAAATAATAAAAGTGACAGACTCCATAATAAAGGTTGCTATCATAAGGGGCAATATAATGTGACGTTCTTTTGCACTAAGGGGTTGAACAATAAATAAGTGCATGGCAACCTCTGCTTCCCTCTGCGAAGGGCCTATCTTTTACATTTCAGTATTTACTTTTATGCAAAGAGTCAAAGTTTTTCTCTCTATTCCTTTTTATTTTTCTCTTTTGCCAAGCATCATGTGGTGAGGAAAGATCTAGGCACATATATCCATTTGGATATGGGTAGCATGAGTTATTATTGTTGACATCACCCTTGAGGTGAATATGTTGGGAGGCAAAACAATAAGCCCCTATCTTTCTATGTGTCCGGTTGAAACGTTTTGCTCATGTGTATGTAGTGAGTGTTAGCAATCATAGAAGACTATATGATGGTTGAGTATGTGGAGCTCTTACTTAAATTCTGTTGAATAAGTTGAATTGCAATTTCTTGGTGACTGAGAACATAGGTTGTTGAGTTTCAAGAGAATTCATTGTTTCAACCTTAACATGTGAATTGGTTGCAACTTTAACATGAGAAAGAATTGTTGTTATGATGCTAGGAAAAGTGATTGAAATTGTCATTGATCAAATTTGCGCACTTTGCTAGCATTCACACTTCATAAATTATTTCTTTTATCATTTACCTACTCGAGGACGAGTAGGAATTAAGCTTGGGCATGCTGATACGTCTCCGACGTATTAATAATTTATGAAGTATTCCTGTCATTATATTATCATTCTTGGATGTTTTACAATCATTTTATAGCAACTTTATATCATTTTTGGGACTAACCTATTGACCCAATGCCCAGTGCCAATTGCTGTTTTTTGCTTGTTTTTTACATTGCAGGAAATCAATATCAAACAGAGTCCAAACACCACGAAACTTTTTGTGGATTTTTTATGGACCAGAAGACTCCCGATGGGCCAGAGCAGCACCTGGGGGGTGCCCCGAGGGGGGCACAACCCACCAGGGCGCGCCTGGGGGCCCAGGCATGCCCAGGTGGGTTGTGCCCACCTCGGTGGCCTCCCGCACCCCCTCTTCGCCCTATAAATTCCCAGATATTCCAAAAACCCTGGGGGTAACCCTAGATGAGAAGTTATGCCGCCGCAAGCCTCTGTAGCCACCGAAAACCAATCTAGACCCCGTTATGGCACCCCATCGGAGGGGGAAATCATCACCGGTGGCCATGTTCCTCATCCTGGCGGCCACCGCAATGAGGAGGGAGTAGTCCACCCTCGGGGCTGTGGGTTTGTACTAGTAGCTATGTGTTTAATCTCTCTCTCATGTTCTTGAGATGTCATGATCTTGATATCATAGGCTTTGTTAATATAGTCAGATCATATGGTGTTTTCCCCTCTCTATCTTGTGATGAATTGAGTTTTCCCTTTGAGATTTTGTTTTATCGGATTGAATACTTTTATGGATTTGAGAGCACTTGATATATGTCTTGCAAATGAATAGTCATGGGGACAATGGGGTATTATTTTGATTCACTTGATATATGTTTTGGCACTCAACTCGCGGATTGCCGAGGTGCCATTAGGGTAATCTACGAACAGGAGTTGATGCACGTTCTTGTCTTTGTTTCTCCGGTAGAAATATTGGGGCACTCTTTGAAGTTCTTTGTGTTGGATTGAGCATTATGAATCTGAAATTATTTGGTGTTATTTTGGTAAAATCTCTTGGATAGATCAATCGGAAAAAATAGCTTCGAGGTGATTTCTTACCCTACAAACAATTTCTTCTTATGTTCTCCGCTAGAGAGGAACTTTCAAGTGATTTTTCATCGCACTTTGAGGGGTGGTTATGTGATCCAATTATATTATCACTATTGAGATATTGCACTAGCGAAAGTACGGACCCTAGGCCTCGTTTTCAAGCATTGCAATACCATTTTTGTGCCCGTTTACTATTTTCTACCTTGCTATTTTTATTTATTCAGATAATAAAAATATATTTCTACCATCAATATTACACTTTTATCACCATCTCTTTGCTGAACTAGTGCACCTATACAAATTACCATTGTATTTGGTGTGTTGGGGACACAAGAGACTTTTTATTATTTGGTTGCAGGGTTGTTTGAGAGAGACCATCTTCATCCTACACCTCCCACGGATTGATAAACCTTAGGTCATCCACTTGAGGGAAAATTGCTACTGTCCTACAAAATGTTGCGCTTGGAGGCCCAAGACGTGTCTACAAGAATAAAGTTGCATAGTAGACATCAATCCGCCGAGTGAGAAAAGTCTCCAACAGATCCATTCCGTTAATGCCCGCGCTCACGATCTCAACCAATACAGTGGCCAAGATGCCGACCTCCGTTTTCTCCTCCTTTGCCACCACCAGGGACTCGGGAGCCCTCACCCTGTCCGTCGAGTATGGGGGAGACCCGACTGGTTTGAGACACTTGGGACATCCGTACAGTAGAACCAAGTCCCCTGCCATCCCTTGACAGACTTAGGAAAGCTCATCTTTGCAAAGCACTCCCCCACTGACTTGGATGTCGAGGCCTCCATATAGTTGGGTAACGTGGGTCTTCGCACCGGCCGATGGATCCTTCTTGATGGTCATCGACCGACAAGTAAAGATATGCTTGAAGAGCCCCCAATGGGGTCGGCAGCTGAGGAAATTCTCACAGAGAGAGACGAAGGCTGCAAGGTAGATGATGGCATTAGGAGGAAAGTGATGAAGCTGCGCACCGAAGTAGTCGAGGAAAGCTTGAAAGAATGGATGGGGAGGCTTGGAGAAGCCCCTCACAATGTGAGTGATTAGCAAAACTCGCTCGTCCTCATGCGACGCCGGCTCGACCTTGCTCGCACCCGGGCAGCGCCACCTATCGCGCGGGATGAGTCCCTCCTCTGCAAGCTCCTCCAGCCGGTGAGACGTGACTCGCAACGGGATCTAGTCCCCCGACGCGCCTCCAGCCGCCGCACCAGAGCCGGAGGAGGAAGCCTTCCCTTGGCCGTGGAATCCCTCGCCATCGCCGCACACTCGAGAAGAGGAAGAAGCAGAGGAGTCGGAGCGAGGGAAAGGGGATCTGAGAGCTGGACCTCTGCCCCCAAATCTTTTATATCACCAGACAAAATCTCCAGCCGGATCTCCCACCACAGATCTCTGGATTGACGTCCCACGCAAAGGGGCTTTGCGCAGAGCAGACGTGGCACATGGCGGAATTCGTGCGCGAAAATCGAGGGGCCAAACCCCCACTTTCCCACTAACGCACGATGTTACCGCTTCCGTGCGCGAACATGCGAATTCGAATCCTGAGATTTCTAGGACGAGTCAATCAATTGATCACCCCTAATTCCTTTCCTAAAGGATGCATGTCAGTCCGACTAACCACCCTCCGTGGGGACTCGTGCACTCGGCCACGTTGAACACCCGACCGAAGTCTCCTTCAGGACCATTATGTGACGAGCTTGACGCCCCTCTGCGGGTTCACTTGGCCATCTCGGTAGGCTCCAAGGCGCATGACTCATAAACCTGGACTCGTAGAAGGCTTGTGCTGGCATTCCCCTGGGATAAGGAGTGGCATCTCTTCGGAGAGTCAGACCACGCGCTGGCGTCGTTACTCGAGTTGTAATGGCATGCTCTCACTCGCCCCCCTAGTCTATCTCCTCCGAGAGACAATACAAATGCCACTGGGTTTTTTCTCGATGATCGACAAAACCCGGTCATCTGGGTAAACCTAAAGTCCAGAATCCATTGTGTTTTCGTTCAAGGAACAACGAACCACGATTCAGAAGTGTATTCTGAGTGCCCCCGCAGCACTTGGAGTCAACCGAAGGATCGGTTTGTCTGTCCTATGAAACCTCAACCGATTCGGGGGCTAATAATGTGGTCACCTTTTCTAGGTAGGATCAAGGACCAATCATTTGGGACCCACATGGGGTCCATCACCAGCATAGGTAGGTCCCTGGACCATGCTAACACTCAGATGCACACATCAAGAAGTTCACTCAGACAACTCAACAGCACTCGCATGATCACATGTCACCTGACTGATGGATCACCACTCGGACATAAGAGGACAAGAGGACGTCGTAGGAGCTGCAATGGTTGAGGAATCCTAAGTCATCCACTAAGTAGAGGCTCATTACACTAGTAACTGACTCATTCAATGTCATTAACTGCCTCGGCAGCATGGGAGACATGGGGCTGCGGCGCACTCTATATAAATTGCACCCCTCTCCATAGCCAGGCAGCGAGTAATCTTTGTAACCATACCCATCAAATCAAAGCAACACTACAAAAAAAGACACATCCATGACATTTTGGGCCGGACGAATTTTTTTTCTGTCATGCTTATGACACTTCTATGAAGATAACTGTGACAAAACCCGGTATCATCATAGATGTGGTGGGCTCCTACTATGACAAAAAATGGACTTTTCATGCTGGGCGGGCCGGAGACGCAGCTGCATGACATTCTTTGGGACGTCCATGACGGAAGAAACGATGGTAGAAGCGAGGGCGAGGAAAATATCGGGGAGTTCCCGGTTACGGTGGGTGGTCGGGACTCAGCGATGCGTGTTTCTCTCGTACACATATGCGCGTGGGTGCGAGGCATTGGGCTCTAACTGAACCCGAGCGAGGCGTTCGCCTACTGAACCCAAGCGATTGCACTGCAGGCTACGCGTTACTGAACCCGAGCGACCAATCGATCCCCGACTGTTAACTAAACTCGATCGAGCGATTCCTTCGCTACTGCTGCTAACTGAAGCCGATCAAACCTGCTACCTCTTGATGAACAATGAGCGTTGTTGGGGGGGTGGGGTCGATGAACAGTTCCCGGTGGAGGCTAGATGAACAGGACCCCGTGGTAGTAGAGGCCGTTGCCGCTGGATGAACAGGACCCCGTGCAGGGCTGGTTGAACAAGACCCTATGGAGAGGGATGGTTAAATAGTAGCCTATGGAGGGCTGGTTGAACAATAGCATGTGGAGGGCTGGATGAACAGTATCCCGTGGAGGGGTGGTTGAACAGGACCCCGTGGAGAGGGCTGGTTGAACAATAGCCGGTGGAGGAGCGGTGGAGGCTGGATGAACAGGAGCTCATGGATGAACTGTAGCTGGTGGAGGCAGGAGGGAGACGCCGTGGATGAACAGTCGTAGGTGGAGGCTGGAGGAGGTCGACGGTGGATGAACAGTAGCCCGTGGAGGCAGTAGACGGTGGATGAATAGTAGCTCCTGGAGGCAGGAGACGGTGGATGAACAGTAGCCCGTGGAGTCTTGTTTTGCGGTACGCCACACCCCTCCCGATAAACATGACCCCCATTTCGACCATAGGAGGTCGAAGAGAAGTCTGTTTCCTCCGTTTTGCGGTACGCGACACCCCTCCCGATCAATAGGACCCCGTATCGCCTGTAGGAGGTCCAAGAGAAGTTTGTTTCCTAAGTTTTGCAGAACGCAAAACCCCTCTCGGTGAACAAGATCCCGTTTCAACCGTAGGCGGTCGAACACAAGGCCGTTTCCTCCGTTCTGCGGTACGCCAGGCCTCGTTTCGGCTGTTCCGCCAAGTCGGTTGGCTTCCGATGAACACGACGCATTTCGTTGCCTCCCGATGAACACGACGACGCAGTTTCTCCATTCTGACCTAGCTGGTTGGCTGCCGATGAACAGGACACCGTCGCTGCCTCTCCATGTACACGAGCCCTAGCCATACGTATGCGCGAGTAGGTGTTCGAGACCCCGCCCGTATGTGTGTACGTGGCCGTATTTACTTTCTTGCACCCTGGATATACATACGTGTACATGCTACGTGCGCGCCTCTACTACAACACGTGCCCTTCCTTACCCAGCCACGCTTCATCACTTCACCCTGCAAACAGACCAATCGACCAGTATGTACATACACGTTCGTGACCAGAATGACAACGCTACGTACGCTTCGACCAGGTGGGTCCGACTGTCAGGGAGGATAAGGAGGCACTTCCTTGCGTGCGAAGATGTAGCTGGTGGGTCCCAACAGTCAGGGGAGAAACATTTTTTTTGCAAAATACGGTGGCCCATCTGGTGGGTCCTTGCTGCCAGGTGGAGAAATCATTATTTTGCATGTAATAAGGAGGCAATTCCTTGCCGCAGTCGTGGACCCAGCTGTCAGCCTCTCCATGTACAGTACTCTTCCGATGGAAGTCGTTCCTTGACCACATTGACCACGCTGCGCCGAGAGCACCAAGGCGGTGGAAGACAGCGAGGCCAACGAAGACGATGACGCGGAGCCGGGGAAGGTGCGGAAGTGGAGGCCCACGCAGAGAGGAGTACGAGGGTTCACTGGTTCGGCTGTGGTGTGAGGCTGCCATCACCGTCGAATAATTGGGGTGTGGGTGAGTAGAGGGATGACCTGGCCAGCGGTGGGAGCAATAGGGGGTGGTGAGACCTCCGTGGTAGCATAGCCGGCCACGGGAGGCAGGAGCAGGCAGCACGACCGACGCTGGTTTGGGCGGCTGGAGCAAGAAGACCAGAGGTTGAAGAAGCACTACGACCATTGGATGGACATCATACGACCACTGAACTAGAATCGTTCATATTGACTAAGTTGACAAAGCCATCCGTCCGCGTCAACTTAGTAGGCCCACAAGTCAACCTCCCACCATGGTGGGTCCCAGCTAGCAGGGGGAGTATTCATTTTTTTGTGCGTAATAAGGAGGCACTTCCTTGCGTGTGAAGATATAGCTGGTAGGTCTGAGCTGTCAGCGGGGGGGGGGGCGATTTTTTTGCGAAATACAAAGGTCCTTCCGGTGGGTCCATTCTGTCAGGTGGAGGAATCATTATTTTGTGCGTAACAAGGAGGCATTTCCTTATGTGCGGCCGTGGACCCAGCTGTCAGCCTCTACACGTACAGTCCACTTCTGATGGATGTCGTTCGTTGACCATGTTGACCACGCCGTGCCGAGAGCACCAGGGCGGTGGACGGCGGTCAGGCCTAGGAAGGGAACGACATAGAGCCGGCGAAGCCACAACATCGGATGCCCACGCTAAGGGGAGTACGAGCGCTGACTGGTCGGCTGCGGGGTGAGGCTGACGTCGTTGGCAAATAACAGGACGTGCAGGTGGGTAGAGGGATGGCCTGGCGGCAGCACAGCCGGCCATGGGAGGAGGGAGCAGGTAGTCTTGTCGGTGCTGGTATGGGCGGCTGGAGCAGGAAGATCAGAAATTGAAGAAGCACGGGGGCCGTTGGATGGACATCTAACAATCACTGCTCTATGTTGACTAAGTTGACAAAGCCTTGCTTACGCCTCAATTTTTTTAGGACAGCGTCATCATCAACCTAGTAGGCCCAGAAGTCTGCCTCCAAATCCGTGGAAAACAACATACAACCCATTATCCATTATTTTCAATAATTTACAGCCCATTTCCTAATTCTTAAGGATATTTTGAAGCCCATATTCTTTTTATTAGCATTACAAACCATATATTCTGGGCACTACTAAAAAATTCAATGAAATTTTGCATATTTCGGTGGGGTCCAAACACTTTTAATCACGAAATTTCGAGTCATGTTAAAAATATATTTTTAAAAATTATATAAAAATAAAATTCAAAAAAAATCGCCGCAAAAAATGAATGAAATTTAAAATCTTTACTAGCAAGATGCCCGTGCGTTGCACGGACATGAAGATGCATTTGTATGAGTAGTTTATCTTGTGGGAGAAAAGGATGAACGAGGGAAGGCTGTATCTGCAAATGTGGAGAGGAGTGCAGGTAAATTGTCATAGTTTCCTTCCTATCCGTTAGATATAGATAGGACGGACTATATTGCAGGATGGCAGGCACGCCATCATCACCAACTCTGCTTTTTATAAGAGTAGAGAAATCCAGAAAAATTATATTTTAATGTAATTGCTGGTTAGCTTTAGTTTAAAAATTTATAGCCTATTTCTTACAACTTATAGCCCATTTTTTGGGGAAGCCCATATCTTACTACTTATATCCCTCCTCGTCTTGAAAGATTTGTAGCCCAGCAGGGCTGAGAAAAGCAAGTAGGCCTTGGTTCGGTATTCTCCAAAAGAAAACTGGGCTAGCCATTTTCAGAAAGAAGAAAGATATCAAGTGGGCTCATCATGTGCTTAAATAAAATCATAAGCGTGGGCTAGGCGGGCCACCACCCCCGCATAGCCCATAGTTGAGCTCCGTCTCTAAAACTACAAAACAACTAGGTGAGCTGCTGGGTCCCTGGTGTTATCCGCTCGTTGTGTAATTTTCTTGTTTATTAACTACATTGACAATGGAGTGGGACCTAGTTGTCAAACAATTAGGAGGAAGTATTTTGTTTTGGCTTGTAATAACGAGGCTCCTGCTTGCATAATGCAATGACCCTGGTGGGTCCCTACTGTCAGCCTCTCCACGTACAGTCATCTCCTGATTCCTCTCGGTTATTGACCATGTTGACAATGCCAGACGGCGGCGGGCACAGCAAGCGAACCAAGGCGAAGAACGACGTCGAGGCCTCAAACGGGAACAAACAGGAGCCGTGGAAGGTGCGGCAGTGTAGTGGCAGGCAGAGGGGAGTATGAGGGCAACAACATGTATCTCAAGCTTACAAACAGTACAAAAAGCCCAAGGATGAATTGTTCATCAAATTTAGACAAAACCCAGATTGAACATGGCAATAGCATCTAACCCAACCACTCTTTTTCGCAGTCACAAACAAATGGGTCGGTCTGATCCATAAAATAAACATCCTGTGCAAAAAATATATATTGGAGGATGACTACAAGTTGTTGTAAATAGAAGCCGAGCACGTTCAAAAGCCCATTTGTCCACCTGAAACTTCTTTTTTGCTGTTCAACATGTCTGTCCGTGAGAAATCTCTTGCTGAAAAACTTAAGCCTCATGGACAATAGTAACCTCGCATTTAATAGGAAGAATGTGACAAAGCTTCTGTTTGCCTGGTTGGATGCATATCCTTCCATCGTTATTGCCTCAAACGAATGTCATGAGAACTAAGAAAATACTGGTGCTTATTACGCCACCGATTGGTTATACATTTTTCTCCATGTGTTAGTGCCTAAGTAGACATGAAGATTGAGAACAGTTAAGGTCTGAAAAAAGAGTATGTCAAAAGAGAAACAACTGAACAATTAATTCTAGTACAATATATGCGGTCTTTCAATGTGCATGAAATCATTACCTTTATATATAAATTCTCTAGATATCAAAAGCATTGCAGCAAACCAATAATTATGTTCAGATCATAACTAAACATTTTGATATATAAGATCTTGACCGAATCCAGCAACATTGATAGGCTATCCATGGACGAACTCTTCATTGAGCATATAACATAATATTAGTACCCAAAGTGTACTCCAAGATGATATAAAACGTATGCGCACAAATGAAAAATGCAGCTTATGATTACAAATGTGTAGATGATAATATACGGTACCTAAAAAAGTGAGGAGCCAAACACAAACTTCTTGTGCTCATTAAACGGATCATGAATTACACCCAAGGTCCCAGTTGGGGCGCAGAGACGACAATTATTTGCCAAGGTTTATAACAATAATGAAGGAGCAACCTTTGAAGTGAAGGGGCATCTTCGATGATGAGCTGCTGTCCTTCAAAAAAAAATTCCAATGCTTTTAAGGTGAGGCGACTTTATTTGGAGACAAATGATAGGATTTTTACTCCCAAAACAATCAGCAAGCGCTCCAGGGCAGGGCAACTGGAGTGGATGATGCTGTGCAGTGAGGCCTCCGACAGATAAACCAACACAAGTGAAAGTTTTTTTAGCAGTGGGAGTCAAAGCATTTGTACCAGATCGTCTGATAGATGGCACTGGGCAAAGGTGGCGGTGTGGAGAGAGGAGGAAAAGCACGAGATGGACAATGGTGGTGTGGGCACAAATTCTTGGTGTTAGGTTTGTGGTATAAAACTTTCGTGGTAATGGTATAACTCAAACTGCTGGAGTTTTTCGAATTCAGGGAATGTCAGTCAAGTGTCTACCGTGCCGGGTATGGACAACATGTAGCGTGTTGGGATGCAGAGGCGTTGAAAGGGGCCCTGCTGGTGAGAGGAGATGATGGCTCTGAGGATATCAAATTCAGGAAGGACAGATATCTGACGACGGTCGAGATTGAGGGGCGTGGTGTGCCATAGAGGGCGCCACCGAGTTGAGAGGACTTGTGTGCGTCAGCAATCCTTGGTGGGTGATACGTTTGCAACATATCTATAATTTTTTATTGTTCCATGCTGATATATTATCATTCTTGGATGTTTTATAATCATTTTTTGGTACTAACCTACTGACATAGTGCCAAGTGCCAGTTGCTGTTTTCTGCATGTTTTTTACATCGCAGGAAACCAATACCAAACAGAGTCCAAATGCAGCGAAACTTTTTGTTGATTTTTTGGACCCGAAGACATCTAGTGGGCCGAAGAAGCACCTGGGGGCTGCTCCAAGGAGAGCACAACCAACCACGGCGCGCCCTGGTGGTTTGTGCCCACCTCGGGTGCCCCCGGACCGCCTCTTTACTCTATAAATACCCTAATATTCCATAAACCCTAGGGGAGTCAACGGAAATCAATTCTAGCCGCCACAGAGTCTAGAACGACCAGATCCAATCTAGACACCATCACAGAGGGGTTCACCACTTCCATTGGTACCTCTCCGATGATGCATGAGTAGTTATTTGTAGACCTTCGGGTCCGTAGTTAGTAGCTATATGGCTTCCTCTCTCTCTTATGATTCTCAATACAATGGTCTCTTGGAGATCCATATGATGTAACTCTTTTTGTGGTGTGTTTGTTGGGATCGGATGAACTTTGAGTTTATGATCGGATCTATCTTTTTATCCATGAAAGTTATTTGAGTTTCTTTGATCTCTTATATGCATGATTGCTTATAGCCTCGTATTTCCTCTCCGATGTTTGGGTTTTGTTTGGCTGACTTGATCTATTTATCTTGCAATGGGAAGAGGTGCTTTGTTGTGGGTTCGATCTTACGGTGCTTGATCCCAATGACAGAAGGGGAACCGACACGTATGTATAGTTGCTACTAAGGATAAAACAATGGGGTCTATTTCTACATAAATAGATCTTGTCTACATCATTTCATCATTCTTATTGCATTACTTCGTTTCTCAATGAACTTAATACACTAGATGCATGCTAGATAGCGGTCGATGTGTGGAGTAATAGTAGTAGATGCAGGCAGGAGTTGGTCTAATAATCTTGGACGTGATGCCTATATATTGATCATTGCCTAGATATCATCATGATTATTTGAAGTTCTATCAATTGCCCAACAGTAATTTGTTTACCCACCGTATGCTATTTTTCTCGAGAGAAGCCACTAGTGAAATCTACGGCCCCCGGGTCTCTTTCTCATATTATTTGCCTTTGCGATCTATTTGCCTTTGCTTTTATTTTCAGATCTATTAAACCAAAATACAAAAATACCTTGCTGCAATTTATTCTTATTTATTTTATCTCGCGTTCCCGCAATCCAATCTATCATATTTTTATCACGTCCATTTGCCAATTTCTGGCGCCGCTACCCGAAAGGGATTGACAACCCCTTTTACACATCGGGTTGCGAGTATTTGTTATTTGTGTGCAGGTGTTGTTTACGTAGTGTTGTTTGGTTCTCCTACTGGTTCGATAACCTTGGTTTCATCACTGAGGGGAATACCTACCGCTGTTGTGCTGCATCATCCCTTCCTCTTTGGGGAAATACCGACATAGCTTCAAGCTGCATCAAAAGGAGTTTCTGGCACCATCCGGGGAGGATCTTCAACATCTACCAGGTTCCTAATCACAAATCTTAACTCCTTGCAATTTACATTATTTGCCATTTGCCTCTTGTTTTCCTCTCCCCCACTTCACAAAAATTTTCCGTTTTATTCACCCTCTTTTCCGTTCGCCATTTTCTCGTCAGATCTATCCTTTGCTTGCAATCATGAGTGATTTCGGTATGGCATCAACAGATGATGGATTAACTCCTAAGATTGGACGTATGGGAAATCTGGATGCTAAAACTTTTATCTTGGGGCAAGGGAATGTTATGGGAAAGAAACATATCCAAGAATTTTTCAATTTTGTGGGAAACCTATGTCTTGATGATGCTCCTATACTTAGAACTACTAGATCCTATGCGGATGCTATTTCGGCACTAGTTCTGAAACTTGAAAGTAAATTTATCCGTACTCACCCTACCTTGCAAAGATTGTTTTTTGAGCTTCCCGTTATAAAGAATCCTAAAGCTAAAAAGTTGACCACTCTTGTTCTTATGAATTAATTTGACTACGTAAAACGGGAAGCTACGGAAATCTTTGATTTTTATGGTATGAATCATGAAAAGCCCGTGATAGATGAAATTCTTTATAATAGCGATTATGTGTTAACACATTTGCTTGGGGATAATAAAATCTTTGATGAAAATATTAAAAAGGAAGTCCCCATTCTAGATGTAATCCAACAAGTTTTTAATAATGTTAATCAACATTACTCTTGGATTGTTGCTGGAAATCAACGTGGTTATGATAATGGGCAACTTAATAGTGCTAAGGTTTCTATGGACAATATGTTTTATGTTGTTTTTACAAAACCTCATGATGAAAACACTATCGGTGTTCTAGGAACAGGGGTCCCCAGACTTTCCTTCCTGCGGCCCGTGATACGTCTCCATCGTATCTATAATTTTTATTGTTCCATGCCAATATTCTACAACTTTCATATACTTTTGGCAACTTTTTATACTATTTTTGGGACTAACATATTGATCCAGTGCCCAGTGCTAGTTCCTGTTTGTTGCATGTTTTTTGTTTTCCAGTAAATCCATATCAAACAGAGTCCAAAAGGGATAAAAACTGACGGAGATTTTTTTGGAATATATGTGATTTTTTGGGAAGAAAAATCAACGCGAGACGATGCCCGAGGGGGCCACGAGGCAGGGGCGCACCCTGGGCCCTCGTGTCCACCCCATAAGGCGGTTTATGCCCTTCTTTCACCGCAAGAAAACTAATATCCAGATAGAGATCGTGTTAAAATTTCAGCCCAATCGGAGTTACGGATCTCCGGGAATATAAGAAACGGTGAAAGGGTAGAATACCAGAACGCAGAAACGGAGAGAGACAGAGAGACAGATCCAATCTCGGAGGGGCTCCCGCCCCTCCCGTGCCATGGAGGCCATGGACCAGAGGGGAAACCCTTCTACCATCTAGGGATAAGGTCATGGAAGAATAAGAAGAGGGGGGCTCTTTCCCCCTCGCTTCCGGTGGCGCCGGAACGCCGCCGGGGGCCATCATCATCACCGGAATCTACACCAACACCTCCGCCATCTTCACCAACATCTCCATCACCTTCCCCCCTCTATCTACAGCGGTCCACTCTCCCGCAACCCGTTGTACCCTCTACTTGAATATGGTGCTTTATGCTTCATATTATTATCCAATGATGTGTTTCCATCCTATGATGTCTGAGTAGATTTTCATTGTCCTATCGGTGGTTGATGAATTGCTATGATTGATTTAATTTGCTTCTGATTATGTTCCTGTCCTTTGGTGCCCAACATATGAGCGCGCGCGTGGATCACACCATAGGGTTAGTTGTATGTTGATAGGACTATGTATTGGAGGGCAAGAGTGACAGAAACTTCAACCTAGCATAGAAATTGATGCATACGGGATTGAAGGGGGACCAATATATCTTAATGTTATGGTTGGGTTTTACCTTAATGAATGTTAGTATTTGTGGATGCTTGCTAATAGTTCCAATCATAAGTGCACAGAATTCCAAGTCAGGGGTGACATGCTAGCAGTGGCCTCTCCCACATAAAACTTGTTATCGGTCTAGTAAAGTAGTCAATTGCTTAGAGACAATTTCGCAACTCCTACCACCACTTTTCCACACTCGCTATACTAACTTTATTACTTCTTTACCTAAAACAGCCCCTAGTTTTTATTTATGTGCTCTTTATATTCTTGCAAACCTATTCAGTTACACCTACAGAGTACTTCTAGTTTCATACTTGTTTTAGGTAAAGCGCATGTCAAGCGTACATAGAGTTGTATCGGTGGTCGATAGAACTTGAGGGAATATTTGTTCTACCTTTAGCTCCTCGTTGGGTTCGACACTCTTACTTATCGAAAGAGGCTACAATTGATCCCCTATACTTGTGGGTTATCAAGGTCTTTTTCTGGCACCATTGCCGGGGAGCAATAGCGTGGGGTGAATATTCTCGTGTGTGCTTGTTTGCTTTATCACTAAGTAGTTTTTATTTTGTGCTCTTGTTTTCTACCTTTAGTTATGGGTAGGATATGCAAAATACCAAAAAAAATTAGTTGTACCTATTGAACCAATGGTTGAAGAACCACTCAAAATCTATCACACTACTGAAGCATTTTACTTGGATCATCTTCGATCCCTGTGTGCTTGTGCTGAAACCCCAACTAGCTTAGTTGAGGGCAAATCTTTAGATGAACATGCTTGTTATGTGCGACACCGCTTATCTCAAAAAGGGAAACTTTTACTGGATCAAATTCATCGTTTGCAATGCTATGCTTCGAATTTATGTGAAATATATGACGGTACTTGTTGTTCTGAAAACCCTAAGAAACACCTTCCCTACCAATGTGAGTTTAGTGATAATGGAATCATATCTTCGTATGCTAAGGGTGTTTATAATTACTATGATGTTCAACAAATTGAATAATTTGTTGCTTTTAAGGGTGCTTATGAAATTGCTTCTTTGATTGAAAAGTATGATGCTACTCTTTACAAATCTTAAAATTTTGCCATACTTAAATATTGTTATGATAATTATGCTCCTAATGCCTATGTTAAACCATATATTGAGGACTCATCCGCTGTCCAAGAAGAGACTAATATTTTGCAGGAGTCTATGGAAGAAGGAATTGATGAAACTGTGAGCTCACTGGATGAAAAAGATGATGAGGAGAACGAAGAACAAAAGGAGGAAGAGCGGATTGATCACCCGTGCCCACCTTCTAATGAGAGTAACTCTTCAACTCATACATTGTTTAATTTCCCTTCGTGCTTACCAAAGGATGGTTGCTATGATGACTGTTATGATCCCGTTGATTCTCTTGAAATATCCCTTTTTGATGATGCTTGCTATGCTTGTGGCCAAGATGCCAATATGAGTTATGCTTATGGAGATGAACTTGCTATAGTTCCTTATGTTAAACATGAAATTTTTGCTATTGCACCCATGCATGATAGTCCTATTATCTTTTTGAATTCTCCCGACTACACTATATCGGAGAAGTTTGCTCTTGTTACGGATTATATTGATGGGTTGCGTTTTACTATTACACATGATGATTTTGATAGATATAATATGCATGTGCTTGCTTCTCCTACTTGCAATTATTATGAGAGAGGAACAACATCTCCGCCTCTTTATGTTTCCAACATGAAAAAATTGCAAGAAACTGTTTATACTATGCATTGTCCCTTACTTTGTGTGCATGAATTGTTCTTTTATGACATGCCGATGCATAGGAAGAGAGTTAGACTTCGTCATTGCTTGATATATGTTACTTTGTGCTCACCACTAAATTACAAATCATTGTTAATTAAAATTATCTTTGATATACCTTGGGATCCGGGTGGATCCATTACTTGAGCACTATATGCCTAGCTTAATGGCTTTAAAGAAAGCGCTGCCAGGGAGACAACCCGGAAGTTTTAGAGAGTCATTTATTTCTGTTGTGTGCTTTTATATACTTTAAAAACAAAAAAATAAAGAAGGGAACCCAAAACTTTTTCAAAAAGGAAAGTGAAAGTGAGAGAGACAAGCATTGTTGAAGTGGGGGAGCTCCTTGAACTTTGTTCATGCTCACGGAAACTTTGTGAATCTTGATTACAGAAAATTTTCAACAAAAATAATTATCCCCTTGTACAATTCCATTGTATTATAAAAATAATGTGCCAAGGTTTGCCTTCAGGATGTTTTAGATTACTTGTTGGTTTATACGTGCAGGACAGAAACTTTGGCTGTAGTGCGTGATTTTACATTCCTTACTGGAATGTCAAACGGTTTTGAAAATTTTTGCACTGTCTTTCTATACAAATTGTTTATTTTTCCTAATTTGGTAGAATTTTTGGAGTACCAGAGGTATGGTGAATGTTCAGATTATTACATACTGTTCTGTTTCAGACAGATTCTATTTTTGATGCATAGTTTTCTTGTTTTGATGAAACTATTGATTTATATCGGTGGATTAAGCCATGGAAAAGTTATATTATAATAGCAATAATGCAAAAAAATATGAATTGGTTTACAATAGTACTTAAAGTAGTGATTTGCTTTATTATATTAACGGATCTTACCGAGCTTTTTGTTGAGTTTTGTGTGGATGAAGTGTTCGAAGATCGAGGAGGTCTCGATGTGAGAAGAAGGACGAGAGGCAAGAGATCAAGCTTGGGGATGCCCGAGGAACCCCAAGTAAATATTCAAGGAGACTCAAGTGTCTAATCTTGGGGATGCCCTGGAAGGCATCCCATCTTTCTTCAACAAGTATCGGTATGCTTTCGGATTCGTTTCGTTCATGCGATATGTGCAATCTTGGAGCGTCTTTTGCATTTAGTTTTCACTTTTATTTTATGCACCATGCTGTTATGAGATAGTACTTGGTTGATTTTTAGAATGCTCATTGCACTTCACTTATATCTTTTGAATATGGTGAGGGAGTCCTGGATTAGGGGGTCCCCGGACAGCCGGACTATATCCTTTGGCCGGACTGTTGGGCTATGAATATACAAGATTGAATACTTCGTCCCGTGTCCGGGTGGGACTCTCCTTTGTGTGGAAGGCAAGCTTGGCAATTCGGATATGTAGATCTCCTCCCTTGTAACCGACTTTGTGTAACCCTAGCCCCCTCCGGTGTCTATATAAACCAGAGGGTTTAGTCCGTAGGACAACAACAATCATAATCATAGGCTAGCTTCTAGGGTTTAGCCTATACGATCTCGTGGTAGATCAACTGTTGTAATACTTATATCATCAAGATCAATCAAGCAGGAAGTAGGGTATTACCTCCATCGAGAGGGCCTGAACCTGGGTAAACATTGTGTGCCCCGCCTCCTGTTCCCATCCGCCTTAGACGCACAGTTCGGGACACCCTACCCGAGATCCGCCAATTTTGACACCGACATTGGTGCTTTCATTGAGAGTTCCACTACACCATCACGATAAAGGCTTGATGGCTCCTTCGATCATCGGCAACGATGTGATCCAAGGTGAGGTTTTTCTGCCCGGACAGATCTTCGTATTCGGCGGCTTCGCACTGCGGGCCAACTTGCTTGGCCATCTGGAGCAGATCGAGAGCTACACCCCTGGCCATCAGGTCGGGTTTGGAAACTTAAAATATACTGCTAACATCCGTGGAGACTTGATCTTCGATGGATTCGAGCCCGTGTCAGGTGCGCCGCACAGTCACGACAAGCATGACTTAGCTATGCCGCCGGATAGTGTTCGAGAGATCACCCCTGTGGCAACTCCGGCCCTCAATCCGGAGCAGATCACGCCGTCCGAGGACAGGTGGATGGACCCCGCCACGGAGGCCGCACACACAGCGGCGATCGAGCCGAATACTGAATTCACCTCCTGCGAGACCTGTGTTGCCGGATCCTTGGATTCATCCCCGGCCACGGGCTCCGAACCACCTGCGTCCGTGCCTATCAAATCTGATTGGGCGTGGATCATGGAGTTTTCCTCCGCGATATATCTTTCAGCACTCGCCCTTGGGCGATGTGCTAAATTCAAAAGGTCTCTCGCCTTGTCAGGAGGCCCTTGGCCGAACTGTGTCCGGCTTGAGTGGGAAGCGGACGACGAAGAAATTCGTCCCTCACCCACCACCCACTTAATAGCCACTGTTGATGACTTATCCGACATGCTCGACTTTGGCTCCGAGGACATCGACGGTATGGACGACGATGCAGGATAAGAACAGGAACCACCGCCCACAGGGCGCTGGACTGCCACCTCATCATATGATATATACATGGTGGACACCCCCAAAGAAAGCGATGGCAATAAGGCAACAGAGGATAATCCCCTCGAGAAGCAATCTAAGCACCGGCGTCATCAGCGCCACTCTAAGCCTCACCATAGCAAAAGCAGCGATACCGACACAAGAGACAATAAAACAGCGGATAGTGCCGAAGACAAAGACAATCCCCTCTAGCCAGGCTTCGAGCAGGAGGATGGGCAAGCTAGCCCTAAGAAACAAGCAACAGACGGAGAATCAGAAGATGGCACTTACATGTCCCTCTCCGAAGACGAGGCGAGCCTCGGCGACGAAGAATTTATCGTGCCTAAGGATCCCGTCGAGCAGGAGCGCTTCAAGCGTCGGCTTATAGCCACAGCAAAAATCCTGAATAAAAAGCAGCAGCTTCAGGCTGATCAAGATTTGCTAACGGATAGATGGACCGAGGTCCTGGCAGCCAAGAAATACGAACTCGAGCGCCCAACCAAAAGTTACCCAAAACACAGGTTGCTACCCCAACTCGAGGAGGAAGCATTAAAGCCTACATTGTATGATGCGGCTGACCGACCACCTCGTGGCCGAGACAAAGCGGCATATCAGGCCGAAGTCCAGCCCGCACCCCGTCGCTAGTTAAACAAAAATAACAAGGCCCGGGGTAACAGCAGGACATAAAAGATCGGTCTATGGATCACAGGGGCTGAAAGGATCGAGAAGAGGTGTCTAGAGGGGGGGGTGATTAGACCCTAAGTGCCAAAAGTTGCAGTTTTTAACATTCTTAAGTTTAAGTGGAATTTAAGCACAAGTTTAACAAACACAATACATATCAAGCAAGCATGCAATGAGTATATGAGCAGTGGAAAGTAAAGCATGCAACTTGCAAGAATGTAAAGAGAAGGGTTTGGAGTATTCAAACGCAATTGGAGACACGAATGTTTTTGTCGTGGTTCCGATAGGTGGTGCTATCGTACATCCACGTCGATGGAGACTTCAATCCACAGAGGGTAACAGTTGCGCGAGTCCACGGAGGGCTCCACCCACGAAGGGTCCACGAAGAAGCAACCTTGTCTATTCCATCACGGCCGTCGCCCACGAAGGACTTGCCTCACTAGCGGTACATCTTCATGAAGTAGGCGATCTCCTTGCCCTTACAAACTCCTTGGTTCAACTCCACAATCTTGTTGGAGGCTCCTGAGTGACACCTAGCCAATCTAGGAGACACCACTCTCCAAGAAGTAACAAATGGTGTGTTGATGATGAACTCCTTGCTCTTGTGCTTCAAATGATAGTCTCCCCAACACTCAACTCTCTCTCACAGGATTTGGATTTGGTGGAAAGAAGATTTGAGTGGAAAGCAACTTGGGGAGGCTAGAGATCAAGATTCATATGGTTGGAATGGAATATCTTGACCTCAACACAAGTGTAGGTGGTTCTCTCTCAGAAAATGTGTATTGGAAGTGTAGGTATGTTCCGATGGCTCTCTCCATGAATGAAGAGTGGGTGGAGGGGTATATATAGCCTCCACACAGAATCTAACCGTTACACACAATTTGCCAAACTCGGTGGGACCGAATGGTTAAACTCGGTCGGACTGATTCAGCAAACCTAGTGACCGTTAGGATTTTCGGTGGGACTGAGATGCAACTCGGTAGGACCGATATGGTTAGGGTTAGGGCATAACGTAATCTCGGTGTGACCGATTACACAAACTCGGTGGGACCGATTTGGTAATAAGCTAACCAGAGAGTTGGTCAGGTAAACTTGGTGGGACCGATTCGCTCATCTCGGTGAGATCGAAATGTTACAAAAGGGAAACAGAGAGTTTACAATGCAATCTCGGTGGGACCGATCGCTCATCTCGGTAAGACCGAAACGTTACGAAGGGAAATAGAGAGATTACAATCCCATCTCGGTGAGACCGAGATCCCTATCGGTGAAGCCGATTTGCTAGGGTTTGTGGCAGTGGCTATGACATCTGAAACTCGGTGGCGCCGGATAGATAGAATCGGTGGGGCCGAGTTTGACTTTTGGTTTAGGTCATATGTGGATGTGGGAAGGTAGTTGAGGGTTTTGGAGCATATCACTAGGCACTTTGAGCAAGCAAGCCATTAAGCAACACCTCATCCCCTCTTGATAGTATTGGCTTTTCCTATAGACTCAATGTGATCTTGGATCACTAAAATAGAAAATGTAGAGTCTTGATCTTGAAGCTTGAGCCAATCCTTTGTCCTTAGCATCTTAAAGGGGTTCCACATCCTCTAGTCCATGCCACTCCATTGTTGAACTTATCTGAAACATACTAGGTAAAAGTGTTAGTCCAACAAGAGATATGTTGACATTAATTACTAAAACCACCCAGGGAGCACTTGTGCTTTCAATCTCCCCCTTTTTGGTAATTGATGACAACATACATCAAAGCTTTAGATAAAGGTATAGAGAATAGCAAGTAAAGCTTCGGAAAGTCATGTAACATGCATAGGCTCCCCCTACATGTATGCAATCATGTGAATATTGAATATAGGAGCATGTGAATGCGTAAACATGACAGAGTAAGCAATGTGTTACATGTATCTTGGCTATATGCATCAGAGCACATGATGTGAATGTGAGAAATGTACCTTCATGCTCATGAGTCCTTCTTGCAAACAGTATGTACATCAGCAAGAACTTCTCATTCACATGACTGCGATGCATATACTTACCTTGTGGTCTTGAGTTGTCTTAGGATGGGATGAACCTGCGCAAACAAGGTTAAATAACACAGATACACCTACTGACCAGAGCAAGCAAGAGAAACCACAAGAGAACCAAGACTGGGATGACATGTAGAGTGAGTACTAAGTACCACATTGGATATAGACATGTCCCCAAAGGTAAAGATATGCAATAAAATCAGAGATTTCCTTCCCTTAGATGTCTTGCTCCCCCTGAATCTGCATGGGATATTGGGAGAAGATAGGGAATAGAAAATCAGAGCAACAAAAAAGAAACAATAGAGCTTGAGCTAAAGCAAGCAACCAAACATGTCTTTCCCCTCTTAAAGACATGTGACATCTCTCCTCTTGAACACCAAGCATCTGGGGTCTATGATGATATTACTTTCTCCTAGTTGAGAAACTCTCTCCCCCTGAGTATTCTCTCTTTCTCCCCCTATAGGAAGGATTAAGCTTTGATGTTATCTCTCTCTCCCCCTTTGACATCAATTTCCAAGAAGGGCTCTTCTGGACATGTGATACAAATGGGTTGGTCCTCGAGTCACAGGGCAAAGCAGCATGTCTAATATGATGCCGGTAGAGGACAAGAATCATTGAGTGGAGCTGGAGCAAACAGAAATCAGGAATAAGTTGCAAGTTGGTTTTCCTGTGATGGAATCGGTGACTCCGAGTTGTGTGCTTCGGTTGCACCGAAAGATTTCGGTTGGGCCGAAGAGAACAAACCGGTGTGACCGAGTTCATTAGAGTGAAACCACCTGTCACCTCAGCTCACTAGTCAAGTAAGATCTCACAAGGATATGCAAGGAATTTACTGAAAGATTTGCAATGAATTGGAGGCAAAAAATGCAGAACAAAAAGGAAAGAAAAGAAACTAAAAGTTCTAGATGAAGTTTTTTTTGAAAGGGGAAACAAATATGCAAATGCAAAAGCACGGAGAAACACTAGAGAATTTCATCTAGAAATGGTCGGTGACAAAGTCACCTATGTTAGAGTATGTTGACTTAGGAGTCAAGTGAGAGCACTTGATCATAGGTCATACTCATCGTTTAAGCTCAAAATGGGGTTACCATTTTTCGTTTAAGCATCCTGATGTATTCACATCTTGTCGAGTTGCTTTGACTCATGACTTGGAGTAAAGCTTCTCTAAGATGGAATAACATACCTTGGGTGGTGGTGTTGATCTTGATCATGTAGTTGAACTTGTGTGGGTTGCTCAAGGTTGATGTAGTTCATCAAGAGTTGGGAGCACCACTTGGATTTTGAGTTCATCTACCTACATGGGTTAGCTTTACAAGGAAGAGCACTTGTGTATCCAAAATGACAATCATGAGACTCAACATAGAATTTTCCAAAGGATATGTTTGAATGGTTTTGTGCTTCCTTGTCTTCAACCACCATTGTGTAGAGACTTGGTGATGTAGAGATTGCTCAAGATGTGAGTGAGTTGCAATCTTATAGATTTAGATTCAACCAAGTACCTACACGGGTTAGATAACATGCAAGGTACAAATATATCCAAGACATATGAATAGCATCATAAGAGAAATATCAAGGAATAATCATAGGCTCATGCCCCGCATGTATCAAATGGAGTTCCTACTCCAAGTTTGAAGCATCAATGATGTTCAATTCACCTCTCAACCTGCAAAACACTTTCTCATCAAGTGGTTTAGTGAATATATCCGCTAATTGCTTATCGGTGCGAACATGCTTAAGGTTAATGTCCCCTTTGGCAACATGATCTCGAATGAAATGATGACGAACTTCAATATGCTTAGTTCGAGAATGTTGCACGGGATTGTGAGCAATCTTAATAGCACTTTCATTGTCACATAGCAATGGAACATGTTTCACATATATCCCATAATCTTTAAGAGTTTGGGTCATCCAAAGTAATTGAGCGCAACATGAACCAGCGGCAATGTATTCCGCTTCGGTGGTGGATAAGGATACCGAGTTCTGTTTCTTGGAAGACCAAGACACAAGAGATCTACCAAGGAATTGACAAGTACCCGAAGTGGATTTTCTATCAACCTTGTCTCCGGCATAGTCCGAATCGGAGTAGCCAACAAGATCAAAAGAGGACCTCTTAGGATACCAAATGCCAAAATTTGGTGTATGGATTAGGTATCTCACTATCCTTTTCACAGCCTTAAGATGACACTCTTTAGGAGCAGCTTGATACCGTGCACACATGCACACACTTAGCATAATATCGGGACGAGAGGCACATAGATATAACAATGAACCAATCATAGAGCGATAAACCTTTTGATCAACCGGTTCACCATCTTTGGTCAAATCAAGATGTCCACTAGTAGGCATGGGTGTAGTCATACCGTTGCATTCTTGCATATTGAACTTCTTGAATAAGTCCTTGGTGTACTTTGTTTGAGAGACAAAGGTACCTTCCTTAGTTTGCTTGATTTGCAAATCGAGAAAGAATTTGAGTTCACTCATCATTGACATCTCAAACTTCTCCGACATTAGCTTTCCAAACTTCTCACTAAAATGAGGGTTAGTTGAACCAAATATGATATCATGAACATAAATTTGGCACACAAATAGTTCTCCATTAACCCTTTTAGTAAAAAGAGTAGAATCAATTTTACCAATTTCAAAGCCTTTTTCAATAAGGAACTTGGTCAAGCATTTATACCATGCTCTAGGAGCTTGTTTAAGACCATAAAGGGCTTTGTGAAGTTTGTAAACATGATTAGGTTTCTTAGGATTGATGAAGCCGGGAGGTTGCTTAACATAAACTTCTTCCTTAGTTTTGCCATTTAGAAAAGCACTTTTAATGTCCATTTGGTACAAGGTGATATTATGGTGATTAGCATAAGCAAGTAAGATGCGAATGGACTCAAGTATAGCAACGGGAGCATATGTCTCACCATAGTCCATACCTTCAACTTGTGTGTAGCCTTGGGCGATGAGACGTGCTTTGTTGCGAACCACTTGTCCATCTTCATCTTGCTTGTTGCGAAACACCCATTTGGTACCAATGATGTTGTGGTTGTTGTCGGGCTTCTCGACCAATGTCCACACTTGATTTCTCTCAAAGTTGTGTAGCTCTTCATGCATAGCGTTTATCCAATCCGGATCCTCCAATGCTTCTTCAACCTTCATATGTTCAATGCTAGAGATGAATGAGTAATGTTCACAAAAGTTAGCTAAACGAGTTTTAGAGCGAGTGATTCTCCCGGTTTGTATATCATTGTAGATTTGCTCGACGAGATGATCCTTAGCAATTCTTGCTCGAACTCATGAAAGCTTTTTCTTGGGTCGGGGTGGAACATCCTCTTAATCTTGTGCTTCTTCTTGGCCTTCTTCATTGTCGACGTTGTCGTTCTCTTGTCGTGGTGGAGAAGGAGGTTGTTGATGTTCATCTTGGTGCGCTTCCTTGTTTTCTTCATCTTGGCGTGTCCCACTTGTGGATGCTTCCGTATCAACTCTTGGTTCACCTTGTCGTGAGGTAGAAGCTTCCACTTGGACAGACGAGGTACTCTCCTTCACTTCCGTTGGACGAATCTTGCCAATGGACAAGTCTTGAATTGCTTCCAAAGGGTCTTTGTGTCCTACATCAATTGGCAATTGCTTTACTTGCGAGCCGTTAGATTCATCAAACTTCACATCTACCGTCTCTTCAACCTTTCGGGTGAAATTGTTGTAGACACGGTAAGTGCGAGAGTTTGAGCCATAACCAAGTAGGAAACCTTCATGAGATTTAGGAGCAAATTTAGAACGACGATGCTTATCAAGAATGTAGCACTTTGAGCCGAATACTCGAAAGTATCCAACTTGGGGTTTGTTACCAGTGAGGAGCTCATATGCCGTCTTGCCGAGTAGCTTGTGAAGATACAAGCGATTTGTTGCATGACAAGCTGTCTCAACCGCTTCTGCCCAAAAGTGCTTTGGCATTTTGTACTCATCAAGCATCGTTCTTGCCATCTCAATAAGAGTCTGGTTCTTCCTTTCAACAACTCCAGTTTGTTGAGGTGTGTACGTAGCCGAGAACTCGTGTGAAATCCCTTCTTCATGAAGAAAGGTGTCCACATTTGCGTTCTTGAATTCCGTTCCGTTGTCGCTCCGAACCTTCTTGATCTTGACGTCAAACTGATTTTGGGCCTTCCTAGCGAAGTTTTTGAAGATCTTTTGGACCTGCGATTTGTCATCAAGAAAGAACACCCACGTAAATCTTGAAAAATCATCAACTATGACTAGACCAAATGAGTTACCACCGAGACTCTTGTAGGCATTGGGACCAAAGAGATCCATGTGAAGTAGCTCGAGTGGCCTTCTTGTGGTCATGATGTTCTTCGCGCGGTGACTTCCTCCAACTTGTTTCCCTGCTTGACAAGCACTACAAAGTCTATCCTTGTCAAATATGACATCTTTTATTCCAAGGATATGATCACCTTTAATAAGCTTATCAAGATTTCGTATACCAACATGACCTAGTCTTCTATGCCACAACCAGCCTTTAGAAGATTTGGCGATTAAGCAAGTTTTAGGTTGAGCCTTTTTAGTGAAATCAACAATGTAAATATCTCCTCTACGTATACCGGTAAAGACCATTTTATGATTATCTCTACGAAACACTTGGCAGTCTACTTCAGTAAATAGGATATTGAAACCGAAATCAGCAAGTCTAGATACTGAAAGTAAGTTGTAGCCAAGAGATTCAACGAGCATGACATTTTGTATGGAGCTATCATGTGAGATGGCCACCTTACCAAGGCCAACCACCTTACCCTTTGAATTATCACCAAAAGTGACATACTTTCGACGGCCGTCGTTTTCAGCAAGCTCACGGAACATATCTTTATCTCCGGTCATATGATCAGTACATCCACTATCAAGGACCCATTCCTTTCCTCCAGCCATGTAGCCGCGAAGATTTTCCATAATACCAAAGTGTCTCATCGCATCATCGAGATCATAGTCACTATCATCATCATCATCATCATCATCCTCATCCGAGTATTCATGTTCAACGTCATCTTGTGATTGATCGATTCCTAGAGAGGGCAATTCATTAGATAAATGATCATTTCTATAGTTATCTTTATGAATTTTAATAGCTCTGGAAATGATATTGCTAATGATTCCAACATCTCCTTTGTCACTCGTAAGATTAGTAAGCTCAAATAAGCAGTCACCAAATTTGGGATCATTGGAACTCATCTTAATCAAAGCAATAGACTTATGTAGGATTTCATCTAGATCTTTCAAGGAGTAATCAGGAAAGAGTTCCTCAAGAAATTTCCATATAGTGTAGGCACACTTGAGAGTAGGCAAACATCTAATCAAGTTTCTAGGCAAGCCTCTAATGATGAGCTCAACAGTTCTAAGATTGCGAATCATGTCAATATCTTCATCTAGGGTAGGGTGCAAAGGATCAACATGAGGTGCACAAGGGCTAGTAATGTACTTGTTCAAATGATATTCATTGAAAATATCAAGCATTTTATTTTTCCACTCATGAAAATACTCTCCATCAAGAATATGCACTCTATGTCTAAGACTCCCCAAAGTAGACACATCCATCTTCCTCCAATGGTGTTTAAACCAAGGCAATGGAGACCAAAGCTCTGATACCAATTGAAAGGATCGAGAAGAGGTGTCTAGAGGGGGGGTGATTAGACCCTAAGTGCCAAAAGTTGCAGTTTTTAATATTCTTAAGTTTAAATGGAATTTAAGCACAAGTTTAACAAACACAATACATATCAAGCAAGCATGCA
Source organism: Triticum urartu (assembly GCF_056163025.1). Classification (NCBI taxonomy): domain Eukaryota; kingdom Viridiplantae; phylum Streptophyta; class Magnoliopsida; order Poales; family Poaceae; genus Triticum; species Triticum urartu. The sequence goes on from NC_141876.1 coordinate 479,539,180, forward strand.
ATGAGTATATGAGCAGCGGAAAGTAAAGCATGCAACTTGCAAGAATGTAAAGAGAAGGGTTTGGAGTATTCAAATGCAATTGGAGACACGAATGTTTTTGTCGTGGTTCCGATAGGTGGTGCTATCGTACATCCACGTTGATGGAGACTTCAACCCATGGAGGGTAATGGTTGCGCGAGTCCACGGAGGGCTCCACCCACGAAGGTTCCACGAAGAAGCAACCTTGTCTATTCCATCACGGCCGTCGCTCACGAAGGACTTGCCTCACTAGCGGTAGATCTTCATGAAGTAGGCGATCTCCTTGCCCTTACAAACTCCTTGGTTCAACTCCACAATCTTGTTGGAGGCTCCCAAGTGACACCTAGCCAATCTAGGAGACACCACTCTCCAAGAAGTAACAAATGGTGTGTTGATGATGAACTCCTTGCTCTTGTGCTTCAAATGATAGTCTCCCCAACACTCAACTCTCTCTCACAGGATTTGGATTTGGTGGAAAGAAGATTTGAGTGGAAAGCAACTTGGGGAGGCTAGAGATCAAGATTCATATGGTTGGAATGGAATATCTTGACCTCAACACAAGTGTAGGTGGTTCTCTCTCAGAAAATGTGTATTGGAAGTGTAGGTATGTTCTGATGGCTCTCTCCACGAATGAAGAGTGGGTGGAGGGGTATATATAGCCTCCACACAGAATCTAACCGTTACACATAATTTGCCAAACTCGGTGGGACCGAATGGTTAAACTCGGTCGGACCGATTCAGCAAACCTAGTGACCGTTAGGATTTTCGGTGGGACTGAGATGCAACTCGGTAGGACCAATATGGTTAGGGTTAGGGCATAACGTAATCTCGGTGTGACCGATTACACAAACTCGGTGGGACCGATTTTGGTAATAAGCTAACCAGAGAGTTGGTGAGGTAAACTTGGTGGGACCGATTCGCTCATCTCGGTGAGACCGAAATGTTACAAAAGGAAAACAGAGAGTTTACAATGCAATCTCGGTGGGACCGATCGCTCATATCGGTAAGACCGAAACGTTACGAAGGGAAATAGAGAGATTACAATCCCATCTCGGTGAGACTGAGATCCCTATCGGTGAAACCGATTTGCTAGGGTTTGTGGCAGTGGCTATGACATCTGAAACTCGGTGGCGCCGGATAGATAGAATCGGTGGGGCTGAGTTTGACTTTTGGTTTAGGTCATATGTGGATGTGGGAAGGTAGTTGAGGGTTTTGGAGCATATCACTAAGCACTTTGAGCAAGCAAGCCATTAAGCAACACCTCATCCCCTCTTGATAGTATTGGCTTTTCCTATAGACTCAATGTGATCTTGGATCACTAAAATAGAAAATGTAGAGTCTTGATCTTGAAGCTTGAGCCAATCCTTTGTCCTTAGCATCTTGAAGGGGTTCCACATCCTCTAGTCCATGCCACTCCATTGTTGAACTTATCTGAAACATACTAGGTAAAAGTGTTAGTCCAACAAGAGATATGTTGACATTAATTACCAAAACCACCCAGGGAGCACTTGTGCTTTCAGGCACGCCCCAACGTGTGACAACAACCGTCACGCCGGATATACTAAAAGCAAATCCGGCCGGGCCAAACACAGCAGACAAGACTCGTATGAACTGCATCGTGATATAGCCCGGCACAGAGGCGCCGCACACCCCCTATGCTTCACTGATGAAGTAATGGATCATGAATTCCCAGAAGGGTTTAAACCCATGAACATTGAATCATATGACGGCACTACAGACCCCGCGGTATGGATAGAGGATTTCTTCCTCCACATTCACATGGCCCGCGGGGATGATCTACATGCCATCAAGTATCTCCTGCTAAAACTCAAGGGGCTGGCTTGGCATTGGCTGAATAGCTTGCCGGCAAACTCCATCGGAAGTTGGGAGAACCTGGCAGACGCATTCCTGGACAACTTCCAGAGCACTTATGTGCGACCACTAGATGCTGACGATTTAAGTCACATAACACAACAGCCCGGAGAGTCAGCCAGGAAATTCGGGACTCGGTTCCTAACTAAAAAGAACCAAATTGTTGACTGTCCGGATGCCGAAGCCCTAGCGGCCTTTAAACATAACATCCGTGACGAGTGGCTCGCCCGACATCTCGGCCAAGAGAAGCCAAATTCCACGGCAGCCCTCACGACAGTCATGACCCGCTTTTGCGCGGGCGAAGATAGCTGGTTGGCCCGTAGCAACAACATAGCAAGCAACCCTGGCACATTAGAAGCCAGAGATAGCAACGGCAAACCCTGACACAACAAACACAAACGCCACAAAAATGGTGAAAACGCCGAAGATACGGCAGTTAATGCCGAATTTAGGGGCTCTAAGTCCAGTCAGCGGAATGGGCCACTCAAAAATAACAATTCAGGTCGGTCCAGTATGGACCGCATACTCGACCGCCCATGCCAAATTCATGGCACCCCAGGAACACCAGCCAATCATACCAACAGAGAATGCTGGGCCTTCAAACAAGCTGGCAGGTCAGGTGCCAAAAACAAAGATAAGGGGTCTCAAAGCGCGACGATGGCGACGAGGAGCCTAGATCACCGAGTACATGAGGTCAAAAGAAATTTCCCCCGCAAATCCAAACGGTGAACGTGGTAAACGGCACCTACACTCCCAACCCGGACCGGACGCACACCCTTAGGGATGTCGACTTAATGGAACCAGTCATCCCACAATATAAACTAGGGCTGATCACCTTCAACCGCACGGATCGTCCGGTTAACACCAATCAGGGCAATCCAACCGCACTAGTCCTCAACCCAATAATTGACGGTTTGCACCTCACACGAGTCCTTATGGACAGAGGTAGCAGTCTAAACCTGCTTTACCAGGACACAGTGTGCAAGATGGGCATCGATCATTCGGTGATCAAGCCCACTAAAACCACCTTCAGAGGTATTATACCAAGTGTGGAGGCCAGCTGTACAGGCTCCATCGCCCTTGAGGTAGTCTTCGGATTACCAAACAATTGCCGTGCCGAAGTGTTAATCTTCGACATCGTCCCCTTTCACAGTGATTATCAGGCACTACTCAAATGAACCGCGTTTGCTCGATTCAACGTGGTACCACATTATGCCTACCGTAAGCTCAAGATGCCCAGTCCGTGCGGCGTCATCACGGTTAATGGCAAGGCCGAACTTTCCCTCGGCACCAAGGAGTATACCACTGCTTTAACAACAAAAGCTACAAGTGGCACCTTCCAACTAAACCTCGAGTCGACGGCCTGACTCCCGGACACCGCTAAAGGACTTCGAACTACTTCGTGGCAGGATAGCCCGGCTCGTCCAGAGCTCAATTAAACACTCCAGCGAAGGCCAGGACAGGCCACATACTGCGGCTCAACTGCTCTGCGGCACACAAGCATTTCTTACATTTTGTTTACAGGTTCAACTTTGCGCAGACCAGGACTGGCAATATGGAAGTTGCTAGAACGCACAAGGGAATCCTTAGATATTCCCCACGATGACCATCTGACTATACTCTGGATCCGCACGCAGCTTCTTCCCCCTGGTCTCAGCAGGTTCCACAGTCATATTACTTTTTTATCACATTACCTATACTCACACGCATCGACGTACTAATCAAATACAACATGTGGATTTATATAACGCTTACCTACTGTTATTTCTTGTTGAAATTCTTTTGTCAAGTGGCATGTGTACACCGCGATATGCCTTAAATATGCCAGGGGCTTCGTTTTTCCCATAATACAGCAATCAAGTCCGAACACCTTCATGGAAGTTCGGCACCCCGAACTTATAGCATTATATGCATCAGCTCCGAATCATGTCTTGGGTCAAATGTTGGGTTTGCTCGGCTCCCATGTTTTGTTACCTTACGTTCTGCTATATCGGCTAAGGTGGCACAGGGAGAACTACTACGATTGTGTCCCGGTTCTTCCGGATGAGCACCTTAGTAGAGAAAGCCAAAAACTAACTGTCATGATACGGCAAGAGCTGGTCAGCTGTTCGAGAGGATGTAAAATCTTTAAGGATTCCTCCCGCATAATGCCATAACCAATGCAGCGTGCGATGGATCGGCTTTTCTTCCGATCAGGTGCCTATATAGCCCCTCGTGCGGTCTTCCGAAGACCAGGGTTTGCGCCTACCTTCCTTTTCTAAAGCTCCTATGGCTAAGTGAGAGTGATAGAGCCCTATAGTCCGATTGCCTGGTTCGTTGTGCTGAACACTTCCTTCAAAGGACCCAAAACTAGGATAAAGAGTGATCAGGTTTATCCCGAACACCCCCGTACTTCCAACGTGGGGGCATAAGCCGACGATGATACGTCTCCAACGTATCTATAATTTTTGATTGCTCCATGCTATATTATCTTCTGTTTTGGATGTTTATGGGATTTATTATACACTTTTATATTATTTTTGGGACTAACCTATTAACCCATAGCCCAGTGCCAGTTTCTGTTTCTTCCTTGTTTTAGAGTATCGCAGAAAAGGAAAATCAAATGGAGTCCAATTGACCTGAAACTTCACGGAACTTATTTTTGGAAGGAAAGCAACCCGGAAGACTTGGAGTCCACGTCAACGAAGTTTCAAGGAAGCCACGAGGTAGGGGGGGCGCCCACCCCCCTGGGCGCGCCCTCCACCCTCGTGGGCCCCTCGTGGCTCCCCTGACGTACTTCTTCCGCCTATATATCTCCATATACCCTAAAACGATCCGGGAGCACAATAGATCGGGAGTTCCGCCGCCAGAAGCCTCCATAGCCACCGAAAGCCAATCTAGACCTGTTCCGGCACCCTGTCGGAGGGGGAATCTCTCTCTGGTGGCTATCTTCATCATCCCGGTGCTCTCAATGTCGAGGAGGGAGTAGTTCTCCCTTGGGGCTGAGGGTATGTACCAGTAGCTATGTGTTTGATCTCTCTCTCTCTCTCGTGTTCTTGAGGTGATACGATCTTGATGTATCGCGAGCTTTGCTATTATATTTGGATCCTATGATGTTTCTTGCCCCCTCTACTCGCTTATAATGGATTGAGTTTCCCCTTTGTTATCTTATCGGATTGAGTCTTTATAGATTTGAGAACACTTGATGTATGTCTTCCCGTGCGTATCTGTGGTGACAATGGGATATCACGTGATTCACTTGATGTATGTTTTGGTGATCAACTTGCGGGTTCCTCACGTTTTCGTCGTGATTCTCCGGTAGGAACTTTGGGGCACTCTTTGAGGTTCTATGTGTTGGTTGAATAGATGAATCTGAGATTGTGTGATGCATATCGTATAATCATACCCACGGATACTTGAGGTGACATTGGAGTACCTAGGTGACATTAGGGTTTTGGTTGATTTGTGTCTTAAGGTGTTATTCTAGTACGAACTCTAGGCTGTTTGTGACACTTATAGGAATAGCCCAACGGATTGATTGGAAAGAATAACTTTGAGGTGGTTTCGTACCCTACCATAATCTCTTCGTTTGTTCTCCGCTATTAGTGACTTTGGAGTGACTCTTTGTTGCATGTTGAGGGATAGTTATGTGATCCAATTATGTTATTATTGTTGAGAGAACTTGTACTAGTGAAAGTATGAACCCTAGGCCTTGTTTCCCAGCATTGCAATACCGTTTGTGCTCACTTTTATCATTACTTACCTTGCTGTTTTTATATTTTCATATTACAAAAACCTTTATCTATCATCCATATACCACTTGTATCACCATCTCTTCGCCGAACTAGTGCACCTATACAATTTACCATTGTATTGGGTGTGTTGGGGACACAAGAGACTCTTTGTTATTTGGTTGCAGGGTTGCTTGAGAGAGACCATCTTTATCCTATGCCTCCTACAGATTGATAAACCTTAGGTCATCCACTTGAGGGAAATTTGCTACTGTCCTACAAACCTCTACACTTGGAGGCCCAACAACGTCTAGAAGAAGAAGGTTGTGTAGTAGACATCAAGATCTTTTCTGGCGCCGTTGCCGGGGAGGTTAGTGCTTGAAGTTATATCTTTAGATCTTACAATCGAATCTTTTTGTTTCTTGTTTTAGCACTTGTTTAGTTTATAAAAGAAAACTACAAAAAATGGAATTGAGTTTGTCTCATACGCTTTATCTTTTTAATATCTTTCGTGAGTATGATGGAAAGGAAAATTGTGCCAAAGTGTTAGAAGAGGAATGCATTAAAATGTTTGGCACTAAATCTTTGAATGATGAGCATGATTGCAATGTTGTTAGTATGAACTCGTTGAATATCCATAGTACTAATGGTGATTACACTAGTTATGATTAAAATGTCTCCTATAAACATGTAAATTTTTGTGGAGTGCATTGGGTTTGTAAGTACACACCAAATAGGGGAGATAGATATTGCATGAGGCATAAGTACTTAGAAACTAAATTGTTGCAAGAAAGGCTAGATGATTGTGCTGAAAATTTAAATTTTCTTGGTCGTACTTGTGGACTTTGCAATGAACAGGGTCATTTAGCTATCCAATGCAAACTATTTCTTGATCTTATCGTGTCCAAAAATTGTGATGACTTGATTTCCCTTGCATATTATAATGAACTCAGGTTGCTTATGGGTTACGAAGAAATGAAACCTACAACTAAGCATCTTCCAGAATTTGCCCGTTATAAACTTCTTGGTTTTGATCTAGAGGAAATTTATATGTATTGTGCGGTGAATTGCATTGAAAATCCTTATATTTCCAATTACATAAAGAAAATAAAACAAATATAAGATGAAGAGAATACTAATGAAAGGGAAGAGACTTCCCAATACCCTCCTATTATTTCTTATGGTGAATCAGGTAACGAGGAGGAGCCTCCTATTCAACCAATCTCATTAATAAGGAGCTCCAAAAAGAGGATTTAACCCACACATGATGTGGTGAAGAAGAAGAAGAAAAGAAAAAGGATGAGAGGTAAAAAGATATCTCTCCCAAATAATGCTGCTCCTATTACTATTGTGCCTCATGAAAACATAATTGTGGAAGATAATGATACTTCTTATGATCATGAAAATCTTTTTGGCACTTGCTTGGAAGAATATGATAATTGCTATACTATTGGTGCTATCCATACTATTAATGATGAGAGTGATTATGCTTATGATATGAATAGGCCCAAGCTTGGGGATGCTATGTTTGATGAAGATGATGTTTTTGAGAATATATTTGCTGCAATTAATGTTTGTCCCAAGCTTGCGGATGCTACGTTTAATGAAGATGATATTTTTAGTCTCCCGAGTTTTGATATGCAAATTTATTATGATGATAGCATGCCTCCTACCTATGATGAGTATTGTGATGATACTTATGCTATAAAAAGTAGTAATTATATTTATAAAAAATTTCATGATTATCATTACCCCTTCTATGAACATTACTCTTTTAATGTGGAAAGAATTTTTAGTATTCGAGTCTTTTATGATACTCCCACTGTTCCGAATGAGAAGAATTTTGCTTATGTGGAGAGTAATAAAAATTCTATGTTTGTAGATCATGAAAAGAATGCTTTAGGTGATGGTTATATTGTTGAATTCATTCATGATGCTACTGAAAATTATTATGAGGGAGGAACATATGCTTGTAGGAATTGCAATAATATCAAGTTTCCTCTCTATGTGCTCAAAGTTTTGAAGCTATGCTTGTTTTACCTTCCTATGCAAGTTGATTCTTGTTCCCACAAGTTGTTTGCTCACAAAATCCCTATGCATAGGAAGTGGGTTAGACTTAAATTTGCTAGTCATATTATTCATGATGCTCTCTTTATGTTTCAATTCTTATCCTTTATGTGAGCATCATTGAATTCATCATGCCTAGCTAGGGGCGTTAAACGATAGCGCTTGTTGGGAGGCAACCCAATTTTATTTTTGTTCTTTGCTTTTTGCTACTGTTTAGTAATAAATAATTCATCTAGACTATGTTTAGATGTGTTTTTATGTTTTAATTAGTGTTTGTGCAAAGTAGAACCTTTGGGAAGACTTGGGTGAAGTCTTTATGATCATGCTGTAAAAAACAGAAACTTTAGCGCTCACGAGAATTGCTTCCATTTTTATTGGAGAGTGATATTTAGTTAATTATTTTTGAAGATGATTAATAGACAAATTCCTCAGGTCCATCAATTTATATGAGAATTTTATGAGTTACATAATTGGTCGAAACCTATAGATTACTACAGACTGTTCTGTTTTTGACAGATTCTGTTTTCATCGTGATGTTTGCTTGTTTTGATGAATCTATGAGTAGTATCGGAGGGTATGAACCATAGATAAGTTGGAATACAGTAGATATTACACCAATATGAATTTAGAATGAGTTCACAACAGTACCTAAGTGGTGATTTATTTTCTTATACTAACGGAGCTTATGAGTTTTCTGTTAAGTTTTGTGTTGTGAAGTTTTCAAGTTTTGGGTAAAGATTTGATGGATTATGGAACAAGGAGTGGCAAGAGCCTAAGCTTGGGGATGCCCATGGAACACCCAAGATAATCTAAGGACACCTAAAAGCCAAAGCTTGGGGATGCCCCAGAAGGCATCCCCTCTTTCGTCTACTTCTATCGGTAACTTTACTTGGAGCTATATTTTATTCACCAACATGATATGTGTTTTGCCTGGAGCGTCATTTCATTTTATTTTGTTTTTCTTGCTGTTTGAATAAAATTCCAAGATCTGAAATTATTAAATGTTAGATAGTCTTCACATAGTTGCATAATAATTCGACTACTCATTGATCTTCACTTATATCTTTCGGAGTAGTTTGTCATTTGCTCTAGTGCTTCACTTATATCTTTTTAGAGCACGGTGGTGGTTTTATTTTGAAGAAATAGATGAATTCTCGTGCTTCACTTATATTATTTTGAGAGTATTAAATAGCATGGTAATCTTCTTAAATAATCCTAATATGCTAGGCATCCAAGAATAGTAAAAACTTTCTTATGAGTGTGTTGAATACTAAGAGAAGTTTGATGCTTGATGGTTGTTTTGAGATATGGAGGTAATAATATCAAAGTCGTGCTAGTTGAGTAGTTGTGAATTTGAGAAATGCTTGTGTTGAAGTTTGCAAGTCCCATAGCATGCACGTATGGTAAACGTTATGTAACAAATTTGAAACATGAGGTGTTCTTTGATTGTCCTCCTTATGAGTGGCGGTCGTGGACGAGCGATGGTCTTTTCCTACCAATCTATCCCCCTAGGAGCATGCGCGTAGTGCTTGGTTTTTGATGACTTGTAGATTTTTGCAATAAGTATGTGAGTTCTTTATGACTAATGTTGAGTCCATGGATTATACGCACTCTCACCCTTCCATCATTGCTAGCCTCTTCGGTACCGTGCATTGCCCTTTCTCACATTGAGAGTTGGTGCAAACTTCACCGGTGCATCCAAACCCCGTGATATGATCCTCTCTTTCACACATAAACCTCCTTACATCTTCCTCAAAACAGCCACCATACCTGCCTATTACGGCATTTCCATAGCCATTCCGAGATATATTGGCATGCAACTTTCCACCGTTCCGTTTATTATGACACGCATCATCATTGTCATATTGCTTTGCATGATCATGTAGTTGACATCGTATTTGTGGCAAAGCCACCGTTCATAATTTTTCATACATGTCACTCTTGATTCATCGCAATCCTGGTACACCGTCGGAGGCATTCATATAGAGTCATACTTTGTTCTAGTATCGAGTTGTAATCATTGAGTTGTAAATAAATAGAAGTCTGATGATCATCATTTTCTAGAGCATTGTCCCAAGTGAGGAATAAAAAAGAGAATGTCCATAAAAAATAGAAGGCCCAAAAAAAGAGAAAGGCCATAAAAAAGAGAAGGCCCCAAAAAATGAGAGAAAAAGAGAGAAGGGACAATGCTACTATCCTTTGCCACACTTGTGCTTCAAAGTAGCACCATAATCCTCATGATAGAGAGTCTCTTGTTTTCTCACTTTCATATACTAGTGGGAATTTTTCATTATAGAACTTGGCTTGTATATTCCAACAATGGGCCTCCTCAAGTGCCCTAGGTCTTCGTGAGCAAGCAAGTTGGATGCACACGCACTTAGTTTCTTTTGATGAGCTTTCATACATTTATAGCTCTAGTGCATCCGTTGCATGCCAATCCCTACTCCTTGCATTAACATCAATTGATGGACATCTCCATAGCCCATTGATTAGCCTCGTTGATGTGAGACTTTCTCCCTTTTTGTCTTCTCCACATAACCCCCATCATCATATTCTATTCCACCCATAGTGCTATGTCCATGGCTCGCGCTCATATATTGCGTGAAAGTTTATAGGTTTAAGATTACTAAAGTATGAAACAATTGCTTGGCTTGTCATCGGGGTTCTACATGATGAGAGCATTCTTGTGTGACGAAAATGGAGCATGACTAAACTATATGATTTTGTAGGGATGAACTTTCTTTGACCATGTTATTTTGAGAAGACATAATTGCTTAGTTAGTATGCTTGAAGTATTATTATTTTTATGTCAATATGAACTTTTATCTTGAATCTTTCGGATCTGAATATTAATACCACAATTAAGAAGAATTTCATTGAAATTATGCCAAGTAGCACTCCGCATCAAAAAATCTGTTTTTATCATTTACCTACTCGAGGACGAGCAGGAATTAAGCTTGGGGATGCTGATACGTCTCCAACGTATCTATAATTTTTGATTGCTCGATGCTATAGTATCTTCTGTTTTGGATGTTTATGGGCTTTATTATACACTTTTATATTATTTTTGGGACTAACCTATTAACCCAGAGCCCAGTGTCAGATCCTATTTTTTCCTTGTTTTAGAGTATCATAGAAAAGGAAAATCAAACGGAGTCCAATTAACCTGAAACTTCACGGAACTTATTTTTGGAAGGAAAGCAACCCGGGAGACTTGGAGTCCATGTCAAGGAAGCTTCGAGGAAGCCACGAGGTAGGGGGCGCGCCCACCCCCTGGGCGCGCCCTCCACCCTCATGGGCCCCTCGTGGCTCCCCTGACGTACTTCTTCCGCCTATATATCTCCATATACCCTAAAACGATCCAGGAGCACAATAGATCGGGAGTTCCGCCGCTAGAAGCCTCCGTAGCCACCGAAAACCAATCTAGACCCGCTCCGGCACCCTGCCGGAGGGGGAATCCTTCTCTGGTGGCTATCTTCATCATCCTGGTGCTCTCCATGCCGAGGAGGGAGTAGTTCTCCCTCGGGGCTGAGGGTATGTACCAGTAGCTATGTGTTTGATCTCTCTCTCTCTCTCTCGTGTTCTTGAGGTGATACGATCTTGATGTATCGCGAGCTTTGCTATTATATTTGGATCCTATGATGTTTCTTGCCCCCTCTACTCTCTTGTAATGGATTGAGTTTCCCCTTTGTTATCTTATCGGATTGAGTCTTTAAAGATTTGAGAACACTTGATGTATGTCTTGCCGTGCGTATCTGTGGTGACAATGGGATATCACGTGATTCACTTGATGTATGTTTTGGTGATCAACTTGCGGGTTCCTCCCATGAACCTATGCATAGGGGTTGGCACACGTTTTTGTCGTGATTCTACGGTAGGAACTTTGGGGCACTCTTTGAGGTTCTATGTGTTGGTTGAATAGATGAATCTGAGATTGTGTGATGCATATCGTATAATCATACCCATGGATACTTGAGGTGACATTGGAGTATCTAGGTGACATTAGGGTTTTGGTTGATTTGTGTCTTAAGGTGTTATTCTAGTATGAACTCTAGGGATGTTTGTGACACTTATAGGAATAGCCCAACGGATTGATTGGAAAGAATAACTTTGAGGTGGTTTCGTACCCTACCACAATCTCTTCGTTTGTTCTCCGCTATTAGTGACTTTGGAGTGACTCTTTGTTGCATGTTGAGGGATAGTTATGTGATCCAATTATGTTATTACTGTTGAGAGAACTTGCATTAGTGAAAGTATGAACCCTAGGCCTTGTTTCCTAGCATTGCAATACCATTTGTGCTCACTTTTATCATTAGTTACCTTGCTGTTTTTATATTTTCAGATTACAAAAACATTTATCTATCATCCATATACCGCTTGTATCACCATCTCTTCGCCGAACTAGGCACCTATACAATTTACCATTGTATTGGGTGTGTTGGGGACACAAGAGACTCTTTGTTATTTGGTTGGAGGGTTGCTTGAGAGATACCATCTTCATCCTACGCCTCCTACGGATTGATAAACCTTAGGTCATCCACTTGAGGGAAATTTGCTACTGTCCTACAAACCTCTGTACTTGGAGGCCCAACAACGTCTACAAGAAGAAGGTTGTGTAGTAGACATCAAGATGTTTTCTGGCGCCATTGCCGGGGAGGTTAGTGCTTGAAGGTATATCTTTAGATCTTGCAATCGAATCTTTTTGTTTCTTGTTTTAGCACTAGTTTATTCTATAAAAGAAAACTACAAAAAATGGAATTGAGTTTGTCTCATACGCTTCATCTTTTTAATATCTTTCGTGAGTATGATGGAAAGGAAAATTGTGTCGAAGTGTTAGAAGAAGAATGCATTAAAATGTTTGGCACTAAATCTTTGAATGATGAGCATGATTGCAATGTTGTTAGTATGAACTCCTTGAATATCTATGGTACTAATGATGATTGCACTAGTTATGATGAAAATGTCTCCTATAAACATGTCAATTTTTGTGGAGTGCATTGGGTTTGTAAGTACACACCAAATAGGGAAGATAGATATTGCACGAGGCATAAGTACTTAGAAACTAAATTGTTGCAAGAAAGGCTAGATGATTGTGCTGAAAATTTAAATTTTCTTGGCCGTACTTGTGGACTTTGCAATGAAGAGGGTCATTTAGCTATCCGATGCAAATTGTTCATTTCATGATCTTATCGTGTAAAAAAATTGTGATGACTTGATTTCCCTTGCATATTATAATGAACTCAGGTTGCTTATGGGTTACGAAGAAATGAAACGTATAACTAAGCATCTTCCGGAATTTTCTCGTTATAAACTTCTTGGTTTTGATCTAGAGGAAATTTATATGTATTGTGCGGTGAATTGCATTGAAAATCCTTATATTGCCAATTACATAAAGAAAAGAAAACAAATAGAAGATTAAGAGAATACTAATGAAAGGGAAGAGACTTCCCAATACCCTCCTATTATTTCTTATGATGAATCAGGTAACGAGGAGGAGCCTCCTATTCAACAAATCTCATTAATAAGGAGCTCCAAAAAGAGGATTGAGCCCACACATGATGTGGTGAAGAAGAAGAAGAAAAGAAAAAGGAAGAGAGGTAAAAAGATGTCTCTCCCAAATAATGCTTCTCCTATTACTATTGTGCCTCATGAAAATATAATTGTGGAAGGTAATGATACTTCTTATGATCTTGAAAATCCTTTTGGCACTTGCTTGGAAGAATATGATAATTGCTATACTATTGGTGCTATCCATACTATTAATGATGAGAGTGATTATGCTTATGATATGAAAAGGCCCAAGCTTGGGGATGCTATGTTTGATGAAGATGATGTTTTTGAGAATATATTTGCTGCAATTAATGTTTGCCCCAAGCTTGGGGATGCTACGTTTAATGAAGATGATATTTCTAGTCTCCCGAGTTTTGATATGCAAATTTATTATGATGATAGAATGCCTCCTACCTATGATGATTATTGTGATGATACTTATGCAGTTCGATCAGCTGTTTCAGTTGGTCGTCAAAAGGCATAGGATAATTCAGTGCTAGATACTGTGACCAGAATAGCTTATCCGCAGTGTTCCCTTCTTCGGCTTGGTAGAATTGGGCGGCATCCGATATGCTGTGGAGCAGTTCCACAAATACCCTGGAGGAATCCGAACTCAAAATTAGAAACATGATTTTCTCCTCAAATACTTGCTTTACATGGAAAAAAACCTTACCTGCCGCGATCGTCCTCGCCTCTTGGATCTCCTGCAGGGCGCCTTGGGTTTCCCCTTGGGCATCGCGCGTGGCCTGATGAGCCCTGGCGAGTTCGGATTCTTTCTCCGTTAAACTCTGCTCCAAGGTCTCGCGTTTCTTCACGGACTCTCGAAGCTCCTGCTCAGCTTCAATAACCATGGCCTCGTGCTTCTCACGAAGTGCCTGCTCTGCGGCTGCCTTTTCCTCGGCCTCGGCAACAGCCTTCCTTAGAGCCTCGACTTCGGTCATTGCCCCTGGCGCAAATAATGAAACATATTTTATCATACTAGAAATTTGTTCGCACTGAACACGAACAAGGCTTGCGCATACCTTGTTTATCTTCCAACTGCCTTTTCAACCGGCCAAATTCTTCTTTGGCCCGCTCCAGACTTTGATTCAGTCCGGAGACCTCCGCAGTATGAGAGGCAGCAGCCGCTGTAGACGCCTGCTTATGAAAGAAGAGAGATGTCATCAAGTGAGTCTTCCTGCAAACATAAAATTGATCCTCTATCCGGTCCTTTCTTGCACCGAACAGTGTATCAGGGGCTACTATCCATACTATGACACTCTTCGAAACCACATAAAACATACCTCAAAGCCTCTTATAAGGCTGATACAGGCTTCATTCAATCCACTCTCAGCAGACTGAATCTCCTTAATCACCGCACCCATCAGGGCACGGTGTTCATCGATGATGGAGGCTCTCTTCAGCGCCGCCGACAAAATATCTGGCACCTCTAGTTGGACAGAGATTTCCGGTGGAATAGGCACGCCCCCTCCAGCCGAAGGAGGCCACCTGCTTGATTCTGGAGCCGTATTGGTCTCCGGAATTGCGTCCGGCTGGTAACCGAATTCAAGATGGCTCCCGCCATCGACTCCCATTGGAATCTTCTCCCCCATGTCTCCGGCCCCCGAAGTTTGACCTCCAGGCGCCGCTTTCACGATCTCTTCCGCCCTCCTTGGCCGGGGTCCTTCTGGGACGAAGCCTCAGTGTTATTCACATATTTGGGGGAAGGGGCCTTCAGGGGCGTCCCGCTCTCCATAGCATCCGAGCTCAGCAAATCCTCTGATGAGGATCATTCGGTGCGGGACCTCGCCGAACTACAAAAAATATAGCTCAGGTTAAAATATTATGCCATGATGAGTCTGGATGCTAAACGTGTTTGGATTTTATACTCACGAGTTTACCAGGGGCTGGGCCCTGGGATCCCACACCGAGCTGTTGTCGGGAGTGGCAGTGGACTCTTCCCGAAGAGGAGCTTTTCCCCTTTTAGGCGACTCGGCCTCCAAGTGTATGGAGGCCGCCCTCTTCTTTCTTCCCCCACTGGGGATTCGTCTTCCTCCTCCTTGTCATCCTATTCGGAGGCAGAATGAACGTTGGAGCCTTCAGATATTGTGTCCGAAGTGCTGCGGCGACGAAGGCTGCCCCGGGTCTTTTTGGCCTCCTTCTCAGCCTTCTTCTTCGGCGCCTTGTACGGCGCCGGGACCAGCATCTTCGTCAGAAGTGGGCCGACCGGTTCTTCGGGCAACGGGGCCGGACAGTGGATCCGCCCTGCCTTCTTCGTCTAGCCCTAGGGGAGTTGAGGAAAACACATTAAGCATTTCCCGTGGGTTATGCAGATAAAACGCATAAAAACTTACCGAACTTGCAGGGCGGGACAGTTGGTACCGGCGGTCCTCGGCCGAGTCCGTCCATGATTTGCCGGACTTGAAAAGCACCTTCCAGATGTCTTTGTGCGAGGAGCCAAAGAGCTCTCGCAGGGTCTGGTGCTTGGCTGGATCGAATTCCTATAGATTGCAAGTCCGGTGTTGACAAGGCAGGATCCGGTGAACTAACATCACCTGGACTACATTGACAAGTTCGATGTTCTTGTCTTCCATATCTTTAACGCGCATTTGGAGCACCGACAGTTCATCGGACGAAGACCAGTTCTGGCCCTTCTTGGGCCAGGACGTAAGCCGCAGAGGGGCTCCGGATCGGAACTCTAGAGTAGCAGCCCATTCCGTGTCCCGTGGCTCGGTGATGTAAAACCACTGCTATTGCCACTCTTTGACGGAATCATTAAAAGTACATGTTGGCCATGTGTTGTTGGGCATCTTGCTCACCATAGCGCCCCCGCACTCGGCGGGCTCGCCGCTCACCACCTTGGGCTTCACATTAAAGATCTTCTGCCATAAGCCGAAGTGTGGCAAGATGCGGAGAAAAGCCTCGCACACGACGATGAATGTTGAGATGTTGAGGAAGGAATTGGGGGATAGATCATGAAAATTGATCCCGTAATAATACATGATGCCGCGAACGAACGGGTGGAGGGGAAACCCTAGCCCGCGGACAAAATGAGGGAGGAATACAACCCTTTCTTGGGGTTCCGGAGTAGGAACGATCTGTCCCGCCATCGAGAGACGGTGGCCGATTTTTTTGGCCAGATACCTGGCCTCCCGAAGCTTTTTGATATCCTTCTCCTGGACGGTAGAGGCCATCCACTTGCCTCCTGCTCTGGATCCGGACATTTTCGGAAGGCCTTTATGGGCGGAGAAGATGAACGCTCGGGCGCTGGAGCTCGGGCGAAGGGGAATGGATCGGGAAGAAGAAAGCATGGGTGCGAAAGGGAGTCCTTATCCCCTTATAAAGGCAGCCAGGATTCTGCGCCTCCCCACTTGCCAGGTAAACTCGCTTATTCCCCAAGCACCATGATTGATGGTGCGGTTGGGTTACCCACACCCGTATTGATGAGAATCCCGTGATAAGGGGACACGACCTCTGCTTCGACAAGACGTGCCAAGAAAACCGCCTCGCAATATGTGCAGTAGCTGGTTGAGAAAAACAGTTCAAATAATGACCAGGCCAATGCGTGATGTCACGCTATCAAATTTGTCAGCAGATTAGATTTGTGGGATATTTTACTCTCTACGGTGGTATGTGGAATTTGTTTTGCAGAGCCGTACACGATCCTTGTGTTCAAAATCTTCTATGGAGTATTCGGAGGAAGAACCCGCCTTACAATGCCGAAGTCAATCTATGCGCCGGACTCGTCGTCATTGAAGCCTAGTTCAGGGGCTACTGAGGGAGCCCTGGATTAGGGGGTCCCCGGACAGCCGGACTGTTGGGCTATGAAGATACAAGATTGAAGAGTTCGTCCCGTGTCCGGGTGGGACTCTCCTTTGCGTGGAAGGCAAGCTTGGCAATTCGGATATGTAGATCTCCTCCCTTGTAACCGACTCTGTGTAACCCTAGCCCCCTCCGGTGTCTATATAAACCGGGGGGTTTAGTCCGTAGGACAACAACAATCATAATCATAGGCTAGCTTATAGGGTTTAGCCTCTACGATCTCGTGGTAGATCAACTCTTGTAATACTTATATCATCAAGATCAATCAAGCAGGAAGTAGGGCCCGAACCTAGGTAAACATTGTGTCCCCCGCCTCCTGTTACCATCCGCCTTAGACGCACAGTTCGGGGCCCCCTACCCGAGATCCGCTGGTTTTGACACCGACATATGGCTTTATAGAATGCTTCATGTGCTTCGCTTATATCAGTTGAAGTTTGGATTGCATGTTTCTCTTCGGGGTTGTGCATGATTTGAATATTTTGTGTGGTGAAGATGGAGCATAGCCAGACTATATGATTTTGTAGGGATAACTTTCTTTGGCCATGTTATTTTGAAAAGACATGATTGCTTTATTAGTATGCTTGAAGTATTATTATCTTAATGTCAAATGATAGACTATTGCTTCGAATCACTCATGTCTTAATATTCATGCCATGATTAGATTACATGATCAAGATTATGCTAGGTAGCATTCCACATCAAAAATTATCTTTTTATCATTTACCTACTCGAGGACGAGCAGGAATTAAGCTTGGGGATGCTGATACATCTTCGTCGTATCTATAATTTTTGATTGTTCCATGCCAATATTCTACAACTTTCATATACTTTTGGCAACTTTTTATACTATTTTTGGGACTAACATATTGATCCAGTGCCCAGTGCCAGTTCCTGTTTGTTGCATGTTTTTTGTTTTGTAGTAAATCCATATCAAACGGAGTCCAAACGGGATAAAAACTGACAGAGATTTTTTTGGAATATATGTGATTTTTGGGAAGAAAAATCAACGCAAGACGATGCCCGAGGGGGCCACGAGGCAAGGGGCGCGCCCTGAGCCCTCGTGGCCACCCCATACGGAGGTTGATGCCCTTATTCCTCCGCAAGAAAGCCAATATCTGGATAGAGATCATGTTAAAATTTCAGCCCAATCAGAGTTACGGATCTCCGGGAATATAAGAAACGGTGAAAGGGCAGAATACGAGAACACAGAAACAGAGAGAGACAGATCCAATCTCGGAGGGGCTCTCACCCCTCTTGTGCCATGGAGGCCATGGACCAGAGGGGAAACCCTTCTCCCATCTAGGGAGAAGTTCAAGGAAGAAGAAGGGGGGCTCTCTCCCCCTCGCTTCCGATGGCGCCGGAACGCCGCCGGGGGCCATCATCATCACCGCAATCTACACCAACACCTCCACCATACTCACCAACATCTCCATCACCTTCCCCCTCTAACTATAGCGGTCCACTCTCCCGCAACCCGCTGTAACCTCTATTTGAACATGGTGCTTTATGCTTCATATTATTATCCAATGATGTGTTGCCATCCTATGATGTCTGAGTAGATTTTCGTTGTCCTATCGGTGGTTGATGAATTGCTATGATTGATTTAATTTGCTTGTGATTATGTTGCTATCCTTTGGTGCCCATAATATGAGCGCGCTCGTGGATCACACCATAGGGTTAGTTGTATGTTGATAGGACTATGTATTGGAGGGCAAGAGTGACAGAAACTTCAACCTAGCATAGAAATTGATGCATACGGGATTGAAGGGGGGCCAATATATCTTAATGCTATGGTTGGGTTTTACCTTAATGAACGTTAGTAGTTGCGGATGCTTGCTAATAGTTCCAATCATAAGTGCATAGAATTCCAAGTCAGGGGTGACATGCTAGTAGTGGCCTCTCCCACATAAAACTTGCTATCGGTCTAGTAAAGTAGTCAATTGCTTAGGGACAATTTCGCAACTCGTACCACCACTTTCCCACAATCGCTATACTAACTTTATTGCTTCTTTACCTAAAATTGCCCCTAGTTTTTATTTACGTGCTCTTTATATTCTTGCAAACCTATTCAGTTACACCTACAAAGTAATTCTAGTTTCATACTTGTTTTAGGTAAAGCGAACGTCAAGCGTACGTAGAGTTGTATCGGTGGTCGATAGAACTTGAGGGAATATTTGTTCTACCTTTAGCTCCTCGTTGGGTTCGACACTCTTACTTATCTAAAGAGGCTACAATTGATCCCCTATACTTGTGGGTTATCAGCCCGCGGCGTGGCTTTGCTGGCAGGACCATACGGCCCATCTTCACCATCAAGAACCCAAGACCCTCGTGAGGGGCCAAGCCTCGCGATGCGGACGACGCAAGACCTCCTCGGGAGTGGCCTCGCTAGGCAGGCTCGCGAGGGGCGGAGAGATCAAGGCACGGCGAACCTTGCAAGGTTCTCGTGACGTGAGCCATGATGATCGAGGCCAGGCGGGGCCAGCGCGTGCAGCGTCCTTGTTTCCTCTTTAAGCGCAAACACTAATTAAAACATAAAACCACATCTAAACAGAGGCTAGATGAATTATTTATTACTAAACAGGAGCAAAAATCAAGGAACGAAGATAAAATTGGGTTGCCTCCAAACAAGCGCTATTGTTTCACGCCCCTAGCTAGGAATGATGATTTCAATGATGCTCACATAAAAGATAAGAATTGTAACATAACGAGAGCATCATGAAGAATATGATTAGCACATTTAAGTCTAACCCACTTCCTATGCATAGGGATTTTGTGAACAAACAACTTATGGGAACAATAATCAACTTGCATAGGAAGGTAAAACAAGGATAACTTCAAGATTTTAAGCACATAGAGAGGAAACTTGATAATATTGCAATTCCTACAAGCATATATTACTCCCTCATAATAATTTTCAGTAGCATCATGAATGAATTCAACAATATAACCATCACATAAAGCATTCTTTTCATGATCTACAAGCATATAAATTTTATTACTCTCCACATAAGCAAATTTCTTCTCATGAATAATAGTGGGAGCAAACTCAACATAATAATTACCATGTGAGGCATAATCCAATTGAAAACTAAAATCATGATGACAAGTTTCATGGTTATCATTATTCTTTATAGCATACATGTCATCACAATAATCATCATAGATAGCAAGTTTGTTATCATAATCAATTGGAACCTCTTCCGAAATAGTGGAATCATTACTAAATAAAGTCATGACCTCTCCAAATCCACTTTCATCAATATAATCAACAAAAATAGGAGGCATGCTATCATCATAATAAATTTGCCCGTCAAAACTTGGGAGACAAAAAATATCATCTTCATCAAACATAGCTTCCCCAAGCTTGTGGCTTTGCATATCATTAGCATCATGGATATTCAAGGAATTCATACTAACAACATTGCAATCATGCTAATCATTCAAATATTTAGTGCCAAACATTTTAATGCATTCTTCTTTTAGCATTTTGGCACAATTATCGGAATCCTTATTTTCATGAAAGACATTAAAAAGATGAAGCATATGAGGCAACCTTAATTCCTTTTTTGTTGTTTTCTTTTATAAACTAAACTAGTGATAAAACAAGAAACAAAAAGATTCGATTGCAAGATCTAAAGATATACCTTCAAGTGCTAACCTCCCCGGCAATGGCGCCAGAAAAGAGCTTGATGTCTACTACACAACCTTCTTCTTGTAGACATTGTTGGGACCCCAAGTGCAGAGGTTTGTAGGACAACAGCAAATTTCCCTCAAGTGGATGACCTAATGTTTATCAATCCGTGGGAGGCGTAGGGTGAAGATTGTCTCTGTCAAGCAACCCTGCAACCAAATAACAAAGAGTCTCTTGTGTCCACAACACACCCAATACAATGGTAAATTGTATAGGTGCACTAGTTCGGCGAAGAGATGGTGATACAGGTGCAATATGGATAGTAGATAATGGTTTTTGCAATCTGAAAATATAAAAACAGCAAGGTAACTAATGATAAAAGTGAGCGTAAACGGTATTGCAATGTGTTGAAACAAGGCCTAGGGTTCATACTTTCACTAGTGCAAGTTCTCTCAACAATAATAACATAATTGGATCATATAACTATCCCTCAACATGCAACAAAGAGTCACTCCAAAGTCACTAATAGCAGAGAACAAACGAAAACATTATGGTAGGGTACGAAACCACCTCAAAGTTATCCTTTCTGATCGATCTATTCAAGAGTTCGTAGTAAAATAACACAAAGCTATTCTTTCCGTTCAATCTATCATAGAGTTCGTATGAGAATAACACATTAAGACACAAATCAACCAAAACCCTAATGTCACCTAGATACTCCAATGTCACCTCAAGTATTCGTGGGTATGATTATACGATATGCATCACACAATCTCAGATTCATCTATTCAACCAACACAAAGAACTTCAAAGAGTTCCCCAAAGTTTCTACTGGAGAGTCAAGACGAAAACGTGTGCCAACCCCTATGCATAAGTTGACGAGGTCACGAAACTCGCAAGTTGATCACCAAAACATACATCAAGTGGATCATGTGATATCCCATTGTCACCACAGATAAGCACATGCAAGACATACATCAAGTGTTCTCAAATCCTTAAAGAATCAATCCGGTAAGATAACTTCAAAGGGAAAACTCAATTCATCACAAGAGAGTAGAGGGGGAGAAACATCATAAGATCCAAATGTAATAGCAAAGCTCGCGATACATCAAGATCGTGCCGACTCAAGAACACGACAGAGAGAGAGAGAGAGATCAAACACATAGCTACCGGTACATACCCTCAGCCCCGAGGGTGAGCTACTCCCTCCTCATAATGGAGAGCACCGGGATGATGAAGATGGCCACCAGAGAGGGATTCCCCCCTCAGGCAGGGTGCCGGAATGGGTCTAGATTGGTTTTCGGTGGCTACGGGGGCCTGTGGCGGCAGAACTCCCGATCTATTGTGCTCCTCGATGTTTTTAGGGTATATGGACATATATAGGTGAAAGAAGTCGGTCAGGGGAGCCACGAGGGTGGGGTGCGCTCAGGGGGGTAGGGCGCACCTCCCTGCCTCGTGGCTTCCTCGAAGCTTCCCCGACATCTACTCTAAGTCTCCTGGGTTGCTTCCTTTCCAAAAATAACTCTCCGGAAGGTTTCATTCCGTTTGGACTCCATTTGATATTCCCTTTCTTCGAAACACTGAAATAGGCAATAAAAAAATATTTTGGGCTAGGCCTCCGGTTAATAGGTTAGTCCCAAAAATAATATAAAAGTGTATAATAAAGCCCATAAACATCCAAAACGGGTAATATAATAGCATGGGACAATAAAAAATTATAGATACGTTGGAGACGTATCAGGGTCAGATCGAGAGAGACCAGAACAACCACAAGTTCACCGAGCACAAGAACACCTCTCCTCAGGAGGTCGTTCTTCCCCTTGTACTGTTCATCCTCAGCCCAAGAGGCAATCCACCACCACACACTGGAGTAGGGTATTACACCACAATGGTGGCCCGAACCAGTATAAATCTTGTGTCCTTTGTGTTGCGAGTTCGTTGAGTTAGTTCGTAAGATCTTAGCTGAGTTAGGATGTGGATCGGTAGGGGGGAAATCTTCGGGCGCACCCCAGTGCTCGAACCCTAAGGTTTTTCCCGGAACCCGTGATCCGACATTTGTCGTGCCAGGTACGGGTGTGCCGAAGCTTCCCTTCCGTCGCTCCGTGTCGCGTCGCTTTGTCATCTCCATGGCGGACGCACACCGCGCCCGCGCCGAGCGCCAGACTGCCCTCGCCACCCGTGTTGCTCAGATGGCCCCTGTCGGCGGGCCACCCCGTCGCCAGCCGCAACGCCGCCACCGGCCCGACGGGGAACGAGCAGCAAGCATCCTCGCTGCACCCTTCGATGGGACAGGACGACCGCACCGCCACTCCATCACTGACTCCCGCTGGTTCGTCGTCTCACGCTCGTCGCATTCCCACGGACGCACGGGCCGCGCTCCTCATGGCACACGAGCTCCTATGCTACCGCCCAGTCGACGATCTCTATGAGGACTGGCTTGACCGCATCGCCGAGCTCGTCCGCGCCGCAGGGGGCTCCGCTGCACCGTCCCACTCTCTGCCTCGGTCTCCACCAGCCACGGGTGACGTAGCTCACGAAGCACCTCCACCACCTCTACACCAAGACGGTACCCTAGCGCCAAGGCGTGAGGCTCCATGGCGCGACCCACCGCGTCCGGCGCCCGCGCGTGAAGAAAGAAGCTGTCAAGAAGTCCCTTGACCGCAAGAGAACGCTCCGCCACTCCTCGCACCACCGCGCCAGGATCATTTGCTACGGCAAGGCCCCGCGCCGCTTGCCTTAGCGGCACGCGGGCGCCAAGACCAAGCTCCACCTCCAAGGCGTGCCCCGGTGACCACGGCCGGCTGCCGCGCCTTCACCCCCGAGCTGTGTAGCGTCGCTTGGCCGGGCAAGTTCAAGCCAGATCTGCCTCCTCTCTACGACGGCACCCCTGACCCCATGGAGTTCCCGCAGCTCTACGAGCTGAGAATCAAGGCGGCCAGCGGCGACGAGAAAGTCACGGCGAACTAGTTTCCCATGGCTCTCAAGGATGGCGCCCGCTCCTGGCTCCTGAACCTACCTCCAGGCTCGATCTCCTCCTGGGACGAGATGCGCGACCACTTCGTCGCCAACTTCCAGGGCACTCATGACCGCCCCCCGGCCGCGGGTAACCTGCGTCGCTTCAAGCAACAACTAGGAGAGACCCTCCAGAAGTACATCCAGCGCTCACAACGTTCGTCTCAAGATCCCCAAGGTGACGGACGAGGCCATCATCTCCGCGTTCTCTGATGGTATCTGCAACGTCAAGATGAAGGAGGAGCTCGCCATCCACGAGGAGTTGTGCACGTCTCTGGAGTTGTTCAACCTGGTGACCAAGTGCGCCAGAGCTGAGGAGGGGCGCCTCTCCCTCCTCGAGCTCCCGGATGCGGACCTGGAGGAGAAGAAAGCCAATGCCAAGGACGTGAAGCGCAAGGGAGCATCCGTGCTTGCGGCGGAACCGGACAGCAAGCGCGGCAGAGACCAGCCCAAGTCATCCAAGAGTAGTCGACCGTTCTGCGCCTTCCATAACCTGCATACTCACAACACTAGCGACTGTCAAGAGCTCAGAGCCATTCGAGAAGGACGCCTTGGTCGATGCCCCGAGCGCAGCGACCGGGGCTACGGCCGAGTAGGGGGGCGTGGTGGCGGACGCTGGGAAGACTGTGGCCCGCGCCAGGAGTGGCGCGACCAGCCTCGTGAGGACCGCTAGCAGGATCAGCCTCGCGAGGGCGCCTGGAGGGACCAGCCTCGTGAGGATCGTCCTCAAGGCAAAGCTAGCCTTCCTCCACTACCGCCGCCACCCAGAAGGAATGATGACCACCATCAAGACGAGGGGGCTGGGGGCTTCCAGGAGCCGCATGTTATCGCCTGCATCTTGGGAGGAGCTCAAGCCCCATCCTCGCAGCGTATCTTTAAACAGTTTGCTCATGAAGTGAATGTAGTTCTCCCCAAGCTCGAGGCCACATGCCCGCTCAGATGGTCCGGGTGCCCCATCATGTTCAGTTCGGAAGATCAGCTCAAGTGCGCAGCTACTGCAGGCGTCCTCCCAATGCTTTGTTCACCAGTCATCAGCAACGTGCAAGTTACCAAGACCCTCATCGACAGTGGCGCAGGGCTCAATGTCCCGTCCGTCGACACGTTCGACAACCTCCAAGTGCCATATGACCAGTTTCAGCCTACCAAGCCTTTCTCAGGAGTGACCGACGGCTCCACTACCCCGATCGGGTAGGTCCGCCTCCCCGTTACCTTCAGAGGACGCAACAACGACCGCACCGAACTCATCGACTTCGA